>NW_021163071.1:0-1394343 GCF_004324835.1 Dendronephthya gigantea
GAAACATAGAAATGTAGAAACACAGAAACACAGAAACACAGAAACACAGAAACACAGAAACACAGAAACATGGAAACATAGAAACACAGAAACATAGAAATGTAGAAACACAGAAACACAGAAACATAGAAACACAGAAACGTAGAAACCTGGAAACATAGAAACTAGAACCATAGAAGTAAGAAACATAGAAACATGGAAACACAGAAACACAGAAACATAGAAACACAGAAACGTAGAAACATAGAAATGTAGAAACACAGAAACGTAGAAATGTAGAAACACAGAAACATAGAAACATAGAAACACAGAAACATAGAAACACAGAAACACAGAAACGTAGAAACATAGAAACATAGAAACATAGAAACATAGAAACATAGAAACATAGAAACATAGAAACATAGAAACATAGAAACATAGAAACATAGAAACATAGAAACATAGAAACATAGAAACATAGAAACATAGAAACATAGAAACATAGAAACATAGAAACATAGAACATAGAAACATAGAAACACAGAAACGTAGAAACGTAGAAATGTAGAAACACAGAAACATGGAAACACAGAAACACAGAAACGTAGAAACATAGAAACACAGAAACAGACAGAAACACAGAAACACAGAAACACAGAAACACAGAAACACAGAAACACAGAAACACAGAAACACAGAAACACAGAAATATAGAAACACAGAAACATAGAAACACAGAAACGTAGAAACATAGAAACATAGAAACGTAGAAACACAGAAACACAGAAACATGGAAACACAGAAACCTAGAAACATAGAAATGTAGAAACACAGAAACGTAGAAATGTAGAAACATAGAAACATAGAAACACAGAAACACAGAAACACAGAAACATAGAAACATAGAAATGTAGAAACACAGAAACACAGAAACACAGAAACGTAGAAACGTAGAAATGTAGAAACACAGAAACATAGAAACATAGAAACATGGAAACATAGAAACACAGAAACGTAGAAACAGAGAAACATAGAAACACAGAAACACAGAAACACAGAAACATAGAAACACAGAAACGTAGAAAATAGAAATAGAAACACAGAAACGTAGAAATGTAGAAACACAGAAACATAGAAACATAGAAACACAGAAACACAGAAACATAGAAACATAGAAACACAGAAACACAGAAACGTAGAAACATAGAAATGTAGAAACACAGAAACGTAGAAACATAGAAACATAGAAACATAGAAACATAGAAACATAGAAACATAGAAACATAGAAACATAGAAACATAGAAACATAGAAACATAGAAACACAGAAACGTAGAAATGTAGAAACACAGAAACATGCACAGAAACATGGAACACAGAAACACAGAAACGTAGAAACATAGAAACAAGAAACACAGAAACACAGAAACACAGAAACACAGAAACACAGAAACACAGAAAAGAAACACAGAAATATAGAAACATAGAAACATAGAAACACAGAAACACAGAAACACAGAAACACAGAAACACAGAAACACAGAAACATAGAAATGTAGAAACACAGAAACACAGAAACGTAGAAATGTAGAAACACAGAAACACAGAAACACAGAAACACAGAAACACAGAAACACAGAAATATAGAAACATAGAAACATAGAAACACAGAAACACAGAAACACAGAAACACAGAAACACAGAAACATAGAAATGTAGAAACACAGAAACACAGAAACGTAGAAATGTAGAAACACAGAAACAAAGAAACACAGAAACATAGAAACATGGAAACATAGAAACATAGAAACACAGAAACGTAGAAACACAGAAACACAGAAACACAGAAACACAGAAACATGGAAACACAGAAACATAGAAACACAGAAACATAGAAACGTAGAAACACAGAAACACAGAAACACAGAAACACAGAAACATGGAAACACAGAAACCTAGAAACATAGAAATGTAGAAACACAGAAACACAGAAACACAGAAACACAGAAACACAGAAACACAGAAACACAGAAACACAGAAACACAGAAACACAGAAACACAGAAACACAGAAACACAGAAACACAGAAATATAGAAACATAGAAACATAGAAACATAGAAACACAGAAACATAGAAACATAGAAATGTAGAAACACAGAAACACAGAAACGTAGAAACGTAGAAATGTAGAAACACAGAAACATAGAAACACAGAAACACAGAAACATGGAAACACAGAAACATAGAAACACAGAAACATAGAAACGTAGAAACACAGAAACACAGAAACACAGAAACATGGAAACACAGAAACCTAGAAACATAGAAATGCAGAAACACAGAAACACAGAAACACAGAAACACAGAAACACAGAAACACAGAAACACAGAAACACAGAAACACAGAAACACAGAAACACAGAAACACAGAAACACAGAAACACAGAAATATAGAAACATAGAAACATAGAAACATAGAAACACAGAAACATAGAAACATAGAAATGTAGAAACACAGAAACACAGAAACGTAGAAACGTAGAAATGTAGAAACACAGAAACATAGAAACACAGAAACATGAGAAACATAGAAATGTAGAAACACAGAAACGTAGAAACATAGAAACATAGAAACACAGAAACACAGAAACGTAGAAACATAGAAATGTAGAAACACAGAAACGTGGAAATGTAGAAACACAGAAACATAGAAACAGAGAAACATAGAAACACAGAAACACAGAAACGTAGAAACACAGAAACGTAGAAACGTAGAAACGTAGAAATGTAGAAACACAGAAACATGGAAACATGGAAACACAGAAACACAGAAACGTAGAAACGTAGAAACACAGAAACACAGAAACACAGAAACACAGAAACACAGAAACGTAGAAACATAGAAATGTAGAAACATAGAAACACAGAAACATAGAAACACAGAAACGTAGAAACATAGAAACATAGAAACATAGAAACATAGAAACATAGAAACATAGAAACATAAAACATAGAAACATAGAAACATAGAAACATAGAAACATAGAAACATAGAAACATAGAAACATAGAAACATAGAAACATAGAAACATAGAAACATAGAAACATAGAAACATACATAGAAACATAGAAACATAGAAACATAGAAACATAGAAACATAGAAACATAGAAACATAGAAACATAGAAACATAGAAACATAGAAACATAGAAACATAGAAACATAGAAACATAGAAACATAGAAACATAGAAACATAGAAACATAGAAACATAGAAACATAGAAACATAGAAACATAGAAACATAGAAACATAGAAACATAGAAACATAGAAACATAGAAACATAGAAACATAGAAACATAGAAACATAGAAACATAGAAACATAGAAACATAGAAACATAGAAACATAGAAACAGAAACATAGAAACATAGAAACATCATGGCCAGAAATTGCGGACATGGAATATGCAGATTGCCGTAGCAAATTTGCATATCTGTTCAAATATTATTCGTTTGCAGAACTAAAAATTATATTGCGCATTCTTAAATTTCGCAAAATTAAGGAAAACCATTGCATCTTTGCAATTTGCCCTGGTTGTTTCTTGTAATTCGTGTCATATTAAAGATCCTGAGGTAATATTTTGCTGGTAAAGGTTTATGTCGGCTCTGCATTTTTATTTTATTTGTACGCTATTACGGTTTTCGTTTTATATGGTATTCAACGTGATAAATGACCAAAACTTTGTTTTGAAAATGCAGGACGAATACTGATAAAACATTTTGAAATACTGTCTCAAAATATTAAGATTAACTTTCTCTGCAACGAGCAATTAAGGCAAATTATAATCGACCACCTAAAGCTGTATTTATAGCGTTTAGTACTGTGCACATTACAGTTTACTATAAACTCGCGAAGCTTTATTTTGACACCATATGCAAATTTAGGCGGAAGTAGAATGTTAATTATGTCCGAATTTTCTGGCCATGAGAAACATAGAAACATAGAAACATAGAAACACAGAAACGTAGAAATGTAGAAACACAGAAACACAGAAACACAGAAACATGGAAACACAGAAACACAGAAACGTAGAAACGTAGAAACGTAGAAACGTAGAAACACAGAAACGTAGAAACCTGGAAACATAGAAACTAGAACCATAGAAATAAGAAACATAGAAACATGGAAACACAGAAAACTGGAAACACTGTGTTATATATTTCCGCGATTCTAATTATATATTCCGTGACCCGTAACATGGGCTTATAACCACTTTCCAGGCCTTTTTGTGTACCTGCACAGCCCCAATATTGTGCGGGTGGATTTTTAAGGAGCACAATAACTAAACTGGCACCAGTCGTTCACTTCGACACCACCATAGTCCATAGATTCCAAGCGTAGAGTTATGTAAGAAATCAGCTGCTGTAAAATGAATGGTTTAATAGAGTCTCCTCTTTTTAAAATGTTTGCAACAACAAACAGTCTTTTTCTTGGCGTTGGAGCTTTGTATTTAGTTAGTTTTGGTCGTGAATCAGTTAGAAAAATGACAGACAATAACAAGGTTTCAATCAGGAAACAAATATGGTTAGATGAAAGAGTAAAATATACAGAAAGCGAAGGTAATAATCGTCGAAATGTTTTTGATTTTAGGGAAATTTTCATTTTGCATCCTTGCTAGTACTAGAGTGGTCACTTTAATGGTGCAGCCCTCTACTAGTACCAATTGATGGGTTGATTTTTAATTAACAAGGCTTTTAATACTTTATGTAAATAATGGGATTTAGGTCTTGAGGAATTTGCCCAACACTTGGAAGAGTGGAATAGAAGCCTTGCAGAATTAGAAAATCTATTGGCAAACAACATCCAACAGAGCAGGGGACAAGATGATGTTGTTGAAGACCGAGATGAGGTTGATGCTATGGATATTGCTGGTTTTCATAATGCTGACTTGATTTATGAAAAAGTAGATACAACATTAAATAATGTTGTCAGCAAAATAGGTAAATTAAGGTAAATAAGATATTCGATCACTTGTCCGCCTGTAAAAGAGGCTTGTCTTTTCCAATGTTTTGGGATCTGAAACTTTTTTACTCAGCAATAAACAATGCTTATACTTTTAGCTATTATGAGGAATCTATTTCAAAATCGGAGTGCTGCCTATTACATATACCAGGCAGTATGTCAAACCATTGAATTTTATTTTCACATGCAGATATATGTTAAAAAGCAAACAACATGACAGTAATTTCAATCCTGGTAAATCCATAACAAGGGACGATGATTCGGACACAGACTCATTTCTTTCTGCAGAAGGTGATGAGGTAAAGGGCACAGATATACACTATTCAGAATGATGATATAATAGACAGTTTATGATGGTAGTTTGTTGTCATTTTTTATTGCTACCTTTACTATCTAAAAAAAACCAACCTTTTCCAGCAGACAGTTTTGCGAAATATAAGAGAAAACATACTCCGAAAATAAACATCTTGTAAACCCAAGATATGAGTTGTTAAAAACAAGACACAATATTCAAGGTGATATTTCGACTCTATTTTGATTCTATTTCAGGTTTGACAATGACTTTGAAATAGAGTCGAAATATCACCTTGAATATTGCATCTTGTTTTTAACAACTCATATCTTGGGTTTACAAGATGTTTATTTTCGGAGTATGTTTTCTCTTTATTATCTAATACCTGCTATATTTACCCTTAATGGTTGACCAATGAAAAGTGCGTAACCGCAGGCAAAGGTTGATAAAAATTGCCTTTAATTGATATATGAAATCTTACAAGTAATGTGAAAAATGTCAATATATAATTTTTTCTATCAGGATGATTTTAATCAAGAGATCTCCAACACAGATCACACACAAGAGAAAGCTCTACAAGCAGCTGGTATTCACAGGTAACCCACAAAGTAGCTTGCAAATTTGTCTTCTTTTCATGTAAAAAAGAATTATGTTTTTTGTTTCAACCATTTATTCATTTTAGGGATAAACCATTCTATCTGAATGCCTTAGAGCAATATTTCAAACATGGAATAAAATGCTGCAAGAAAACTAGGTACTAATTAAATATTTATTTTTATCATTATTATTAAAGACTGGTTAATAATAGTAAAAATATATGCTGATTTTAACCAGTTGCAATAAGGCCAAAAGATTTTGAGAGAACAAAAAATTTTTTAGGGCAAAAATGGTTGGATGCCTGAGTGATGTAGAATTTCTTGCAAAGGTCTACTGCATTAGAGAAGCATCCAAGGTAAAATCTTTGAGCTAATGTAGAACCTTGAAAAAGTCTGTTTATCTACTAGTATAGTTTTTGTTTATATATTTTAACCTATCAAGCTATACTGTACCCCAAATTCAAGGTAATTCAAGTTAACAAAAATATTCACTGATAGATTCACCATTTTTTTTGTAAAAATCACTGCCCATTGGCACTGGCGATTGGGATAGCAGCCCCTCTTATAATTTCTCAATTAGATTTTATATTTTTCAAATCTAATTAGAAGGGGAAAGTTAGAAATTTCAAAGTTTTGTCAAAATTAGACTGTGTCAAAATTAGAGAGAATCAATTTCTTCTGAACATTCCTTGGCATTTGCCTTCTCAAAAAATATTCCTGTCCACACCACTGTCACTGGTTTTCCAGACAACAGGTTAATTATCTGTTACATCTAATTGTAGATGGCTTTTGCCAAGAAAGATGTCCAACTTAAATTTGAACAAAATGGTACAGAATTGCTTCGGTTTTTAATTACAACTGCAGGAAAGGTACAATATCAATGAAACTGAAAAACGTGATGAAACTTGATAGGAAAATGAATTGACATGCTGTTTTCACGTGATTTCAGGATCATAACGAATGCGAAAAAAGATGGAAAGCTTTGCTTGGTTTTTGTAAGAAACCAGAAAACTTCAAAATCTTTGAAAGAGAATTAAGTAAAAGAGGAGTATGTGGTCTTTGCTCAATTATTTTAATTACCTTGCTCATATTGCGCCTACCTGGTCCTTTATTAATTCTAATTAATCCGGTTTGCTTATGGGAGTTGTTAAAAATTCAGAAGACAGCTGCCAAATGTCCACGCGACTTGCAGCTCAACTTGGGTGGCTGAAGCATGCTTCTCTTTGCGAGGATTTATTCCACATATACTTTTTAGTTTTCTTTTTAAACAACATTTCATTTTTATCAAAAACGTATTTTTAATATCAAATTTTGATTACATTTTTGCTCGTATTTGCAATCCTAGTGTTTTAGGTGCCCCTACTCGTTGTACTCATATCCCTAGTGATACGGGTACAGGGGCACACAAAACACGGGATACTTGTAACACTGTGACCCCGGATTAATTACGTCTTGATTTTTGATTGAAAGATTTCTAGCATTTAACGTGGTCGTCGAAGTGGGGTAGCTTCTTTTTATTTTGTCTGCACAAAACAAACTTAACACACGACATCCGAGACAATAACGAATGTCTGAGGTTTCAACTTTTACTCTCCACCTAGCCTGCGAGGCAGGCTTGAGGGGGGAGTTAAGGGGTTAAGAGCGGGCGGCGGAGGGGAGGAAGAGCCTGCAGTAAAATCAAGGTTATTTCATATACGCCCACTTAATTAACATGATAATATATTATCTTCCTTCCTCCCCTCCGTCGCCCGCCCTTGACCCTAACCCCACCCGCCCTTGACCCTAACCCCGCCCGCCCTTGACCCTAACCCGCCCCCCCACTCGAGCCTGCTACTCGTAGGCTACTCTCCTCCATGATATATGCATTATCTGTGTGAAAATTAACGCCTTTTTAGGTACCTTTCATCACATTCTATGATCTAGTTCTGGATTTCGTGGTAATGGACGCATTTGTTGATCTTGAAAATCCGCCTTACTCCATTAAGGCTGCAGTTCAAAACTCGTGGCTACCTACTTATATTCAACAAACGGTGAGACATTGTGTCAATAAACGGTGAGACACCCTCGAATATAATCCTCTGACCCAGCTACTAATCTTACTCAACTATTAATCTTACCCAACTACTAATCTTATCCAACTACTAATCTTATCCAACTACTAACTCTAAAGGATTATAATATAGATTATTTTCGTGGATTCTCGACATGAATTATTACCTCGATAAGGCTACAATTCTCAAGTGCCGTACACAGGCCTCTAATTCTCACATACTTTCAGTAACAATTTGATTGTGCTCCACTTGTAGGGTTTAGAAACAGCAGTTTGGGGAGTATTGAAAGCAAAAATGCAGATGTTAGACGAACCAGCAGGATTTTTGATGCATTTTTATCATCTTTCTGAAATCCTCACTCCAGTGCTAGCCTGGGGATTTTTGGGATCAGACAAAGCGTTAAAAAACGCTTGTTCTATTTTCAAGGTAAGAATAAAAACCGATGTAAAAGAAGCTTAATGCTATCAAGAATATATATCCGCTGAAGCGTGTTTCACTGGGACACTGTCGTGCAGCTAATGGCAACTACGAGTTTTTAATGCTGAAGGCCGTGTTACACCGTGCAATTTTCTTGCGACTTGCAATGTACTTGCAATTCTACTTTTGAGAGATGTAAATTTGGCAACTACGAAACTTTTACGTTTATCACACTCCATGTACGTTTCTTACACTTAAAGTTTTGAGCACTCTGTACTAATTTACATCTCTTGAACGTAGGATTGCATTGCAAGTTGCAAGAAAAATTGCACCGTGTAACATGGCCTTAAGATGCAAAGATAAATATTTTCAATATAGAGCAAGCATAAATGTGCCACATTTGAATTACCAGTGCATGTAAACCCATTGTGTAAACCTTTGTGCTGACGTATCCCATACGATAGTTTTAAAATCATATAAATGGCTTGATTGAACGGAGGAATACTTATTGGGAACTACTTAAGGGAAACATTTCATTCAACATTTTCTTTGTATAGATTGAGTTAATGGGGTTTATTAAAGATTTATTCAGTTTCGAAAGGGCTGACTATAGTTCTTTGGAAAGTTTGTCGACAGATATCTCCAGACTTGCTGAGGAAAGGTACAAACATTTAGAGCCTTTGTTAAAACGCTCAAATACTAATAGCACTTAAGCTGTGACGTAGCTTCAAAAGATCACACATTTCTGCGTAAATGTTTCGAAACGAAATATCCTTACAAAGCCCTCGCAATATGACGTATCACTATCACCATAGACAATCCAGAAGACATGTCTTCTGGATTGTCTATGGTATCACTGAAGCAGGCAGCCATCTTGGGTAGCAATAGTAAACGGCTGATTGCTGCAAAACAAAACCTGGCAACTTGACTCTTCTATTAATTGGACTTTTCTAACATCGCGAACAATATTTTATTTGTACATGCAATCATAGTTTCGATCCGAATATTTTTTCTTTTAGGACTGTTTTGTAATTATTTGTCAGCCGAAATAGCGGTTGCTGCGTTTGTATTGAATGTTTGTATCCCAACATAATGGACGACTTGCGCTTTAGACTAATTTCTTACTTCGGCGATAAAAAGGATATTTTCTGAAAGAGCTTACTAAAATTAGTAAAACTATCACTTTTGGCTGCGAATTGTTGTAAAGTACGGAAAATATAGCCATCAGCGAAGTTTTCGAATTTTGTGTTGTATCACAGCCGGAAGTTTGTAACTAAATTAGTTACACATTTCTGCACGTAATACAAAAGTATACAAAATTTGCCAACTTCGCATGGCTATATTTTCCGTATTTTCTAAAATTTCGCAGGCAAACTTTGCATATGCACTATTTTAAGTAAGATCTTTCTAGCTGTGATGATTTATTTCCTTCTAATTACTTCGATCAGGAATTAGTTTTTAGCGCAGGTCGTCCATTAAAAAACGCACTTCCTTGTGTCTACTACCGGTCTTTATGTCTATGATGTTTATAAAAAAGAAGTTAAAGAACCCTCGACCATAAAATTGACATATTCTTGTTGAAGCGCAATATTTCATGCTTTTGATAATTAAAATTTGCAGATTAATTCCACTGTGTTTGTGTATCTATGAGTGGGCAGTGAGTGTAGTGACAGCAACGAGATATTAAGATTATTCATTTTTTACAACCTGTCAAATGTTAGAACGCCAGAAAATGGCGCCGTTCCTTGATCGATGCCAACTGACCGGCGCCAAAAGTTATGGGTTAGGGTAAAACGCGGATACGGACGGACGGACAGATAGCGACGGACGGACGGATAACTTACTTTTCAATAAAACAAATTTTAAACGTCATATTCGCGTTTTACCCAATCGGGTAAAACGCGGATATAGTTTGAAATATGATTTTCGGGCGTTTAAAAGGCATATCCGCGTTTTACCCAATTGGGTAATGGTATAAAATTAACTAGGGTTTTACCGTAGGGTTTTACCCTAACTCCAAAAGTTACAGTCGTGCAAACCAGAAACTTCATAACTGCTTATCAAATATAAGGGCCTTAATATTCATGTTATCCAGTGTTTTTCAATACAAAAGACAAGGCTGACAAACCATTGTAACCCCGGTCCCAGAGACCTAAAATCTATTGTGCTTAAGAGCAATATGAATTTTAGAACAATATAAGTATTGCGTTATTGAGTCCACGCCAAGTTGGGATTATTGTCGCTGATAATTGCTTCACTGAAGGCTGTTTTCCACTCACGTGTTTTTGATACGTGTACGGAAAATTTTAAATGCTTTTAAATTTTTATTATTTAACATCTAGGCCAACTAATGCATACTAAAATATGCAGAAAACTAAGTTCCTTCGATTTATTCACTTAGTTTTTTCAAAGGTAACATATATAAGAATTTAGACTTTTACGTCCGTATACGTGCGTATGAAAAACGCGTAAGTGGAAATCCACCCTAAGGCTGTTTTCTACTCACGCGTTTTTCATAGGCACGTACACGCACGTAAAAGTCTAAAATCCTTGTACCAACCTCATACCCAGGGTCTTCTGTGTTCGCGCCCCGTTAACACAGAAGACCCTGGGTACGAGGTTGTCCCACTGAGCTATATTTGTCCTTGTACATGTTACCTTTGAAAAAACTCAGTGAATAAATCGAAGGAACTTCGTTTTCTGCATATTTTAGTATGCATTAGTTGACCTTGATGTTGAATAATAAAAATTTTAAAGCATTTAAAGTTTTTCGTGACAAAGTATCTCACAGGAAAACTATGCCAGGATGTTGTTGATAGCGTAAATGCAGACAAGATGGGATATATCAATGAGATTCACCAACCTAATTTGGAACGGCAATCTCAATAATCCCGAGAGCAAAGACTTTATGGAACAAGCCCGTCAGATTGAGAGTGCAGTACGTGGAGTTCTAAAGAGTGATGCAACGTTTCGTACAGTCAAAGTGGAAAAATTTTCTCGATGAAGTGTTGTTAGTAATCTAAAAATAAATTATGTGGCTGGCACAGTCTTCACTACCCCGATAGACACCCTGACGAAGGCTGCAGCTGATGGTGAAATTGGTAACCTTACAGTAGACAACTCATCATTAGACATTGTTAATTATACATGTGACACACCTCTTGGGATGGAAAACCATCGCATTCCTGACAGCGCCCTTAGTTCAGCAAACCAGATAATTATCATCCATTTACAAATGCTCGTTTAAACCATAATGGACCTGGTTGGACTCCGCGAGTTAATCGTATTGAAGATGCATATCTACAGGTTGATTTCGGGGAAGTTGTTCAGCTAACAGGCATTGCCACGCAAGGGTCTTCATATGGTGGAGAAAGCTGGCTACAATCCTATCTGTTTGACTATAGCGTTGACAGCAGGATATGGGTAGAATATAAAGAAGATATACAGATAATTATGCTATGGTGAGACTCTAATACTTAAACCCTATAATAATTTTTGCTACGTTTGTGGCGTATAGAAATGTTGTTTAGATGCTAAAATACATCGTATACAGAAATTCGGGATTTGTTTTGTTAAACGTGTGAAAGTCAAGATAATGTCTGCGCATGTGCAAATAAGCAAGTATTTAGCAAACTCGTGTACACATGCGAGCCTATTTTTAACTTTAGCTGAATATTTTTAGACATTTTTAGCAAACTCTGATGTGAATACGGCTGTGCGAAATGACCTAAAGAATCCAGTGAGAACAAGATATTTGAGAGTTAAAAAAGAACACGAATGTCGTTATTAGAGTTTTCGTTGTGAGTTTTATGGTTGCCCTATACCAAATGTTGGAATGTTACCAACGTTTGTGCCTTTTAACCCAACCCAGAATAAAGGTAAAAGGCCCTGGAAACGAAGTTGTTCTCGCCCTACAAATCAACTCAACTCAACAGGTACGAAGAAGCATAAAACTGACGAAAAATCCCCGAAAAATATTTATTATTATCATTAGAATTTCTTTAACAACGGTAGCTCTTCAGTCTAGGCTGATTTTCAACAGGCCGTTGGTATTTAAGCTATGTACAAATAATTGATTACAAATGACTTAAAACTAAACACTCTATTAAAACTATTACACAATTTAGGGGGAAAAAAGAAAGAAAGTGAAAAAATGGAATAAAATATCTCACAAACCCCATGCTTCAAGATAATGTACTTATATTATATTTACGTCAATGTTCTAAATTAGTTGTTTAATTTAGTTTTAAACCCAGTGATAGAAAGGCTATTGCAAGTATTAGCAATTTCGTCCATCCCTCGATGTCAATTTTAACCTTATAATTATGTAATTATTTCAAAGGTACATCTAGTCATGATGTTGGTGATGGTGATCAGAAGGATAGTAAAACTGATTTGATTGTTGGTCTTGTTCTTGGTATCTCAGCCGTGTTTATACTCGCCATTGTTAGTTTGGCAAATTAAAAGACGTAAGATAACTCGATCGTTTGGTGCCGAAGAGTCTATAGTGATGAAACAAACAGTGAATCCTGATATCACTGATCTAATATAGTAAATACATTATAAGTTCTTGTAATTCCTTACATCACGCAGTTAATTCATTCGTTGATTATTTAAAGTACTTGCTCGGTAATGAAACAGAAAAAGATCGCTTTGATGTTAAATAGACTTGATTATCAATACTTATCAGATGTATCAGTGTTGAAGTTTTAAAGAGAGTGTGTATAATAATATATCTGATGTTTAATGTATAGTGTTTATGTACTGTTATAGGGAATTTAAGGTGGGATTTTCTCAGTCCTTGACTCAGTTTTTCAAACGTTTCGTTTTACTGTTTCAACTTGATAATAAAAATATTTACTTTATTCTTTAGTATCTCGTCTCTCATCCCTGTTTTTTCTCATTTCTTTCATTCATTTCAGAGATCACATCAAAAACAGGCATCAAGATATATGCAAGTGTCAATGCTGTGATGAACTGTAGTACTGTACGTTCGCCATACTCGTTGACATTTAACTCATCTCGGAACATACTCATGCAAATTTCAACTTTTACTGCATGAAAAGGCACACTCTTTTCAACCATGTGGGACACATTTGCTCACATCTACAGGGTGTCCCAAAAAACGAAAAATATTGAAATCACCCATAACAATGCCATTGTTAGAGTTTGAATGCCTAAGCACTCTGTTGGGCCCACAAGTGTATAAATCAGGGTTGCCATAAGCATTTTTATGCATGCATTATGATGCAGTCAAATTTGCTTGTTCGCAAAAATGATATTTATTAACAATATTTACAATTTACAAATATGGATAATATTATTTAAATGTGCATCTCAAGGACCATGTCCTTTGACATGTCCCCTTTCTCTAGCAGCAAAAAGCATTTAGCATTTTATTAGCTGCATTAAATCCCCACGGGCTGAAATTCGTGAACACGGCATTCAAATTTTAACAATGAGTGATTTCAATAGTTTTCGTTTTTTTTGGGACACCCTGTATATATCACCGAAAATATAATAATTGCCTTCTCTTTTCCACTAGTATTTCTGAGTCCTCTGACGATCTAACTTCTTTTGTGAATCCTCTTTATATCTAAGCGCGCTATTTTCTGCGAGATCGCTAATAGCTAACCATTACGTAAATATTTGGGCACTAATTGGGCACTCGTTCATTTATTTTTGTTAGCATTGTCGGGTTGTTGGGAATGATTTTGTTTCAACACGCGCTTATTGTGTTTTGATATGACGCTTTTAATGTTGTTCATACAGCTATATAGCTAACTTTGACGGTGTTTCTGTTTAAGATCTTATGGAGGGGTGACGATTTGGGAAATGTTTGTCAATCAACTTCAAGAACTCCCGAGCGACATTGGTTTGTACGGTCTTACTATACGGCGGGTTGAACCAAATGACTTTTCTGCCTTTCGGTTGAAGGTTTGCTTTCTTGGGTTGAAAAATGTAGTTTGGAGGTGTAATTACTTTGCTTCAGGGAATCGTTGTTAAAGGGTGCAACAGAATCAAAGACTTGTTTGTCAGATGATAGTGATGCGATTCTGCGGTTGATGGCCGCTGGAAGTTGTTTCATGATTGATGGTGGATGGTTTGATTCTTTATGGATGTAGAGTGGATCGTTATTTGGTTTTCGGGTTTTGGTTTTAGTGAGGTTGAGTGTAACATCAAGGAAATTAACACTTTCTGGTTTACTTCGGCTGTGATCTTTAGCCCGAATTCTTGAAATGCAGAACACAAATCTTTTCTTGCTTTATCTGCTAGTCGTAGACTCCCTAGAACCTTTTATCAGAGCCAGACCGTCATCTCTATACAAACCGATGTTATTGCTTCCGAATCTTTCGCTAAGATTGTTTAGTGCGTATAGACCAACAAGTTCACAAATTTCTGCACCATCAAAGCTTCCCATGGTCACATCGAATGTTGAGTGACTGTTTCGTTTTATCCATGGTTTTGAGGAATTGAATAAAACAGATTTAATAAAAAATTGTAATGAAAAGATTAAATTAAATGCTCTACAAAATTGTTGAAATAAATTATTATAATAAATTAAAATAAATATTATTTAAAATCTTAAACTGATTACAATGATTGCTCGCTACTCAGAGTTTCACGATCTTTAATGATCGATCATTAGGCGATTATGTATATATATATAGATATATTTCTTCATACTATGTCAACGACCGTCAGTCACGTATGAGAACCATGCTTAACGAAACTGCCTGGTGTAAATTTTTAGAAAAGGTTACGAATATGTAAAAAACAAGGTACACTGAACCGTACAAAAATATCAAAAACCGATTTAGAGAGAACATCCTGTTGCTTGTTTCTTTTTGTCGTGTTTAATACTCATGTTCCGGTTCCGTCATGCGGACTCCGCAGTCCGCGACTACGGGTAAGAGTTTTTTTTCCAATTTTGAAGTACTTAAGTACTTCCGTGTATTGTTTAAGTCTCTTCGGAATGTTTCAAAGACATCTTTGATTACTTTGCATTTTAATTTTAATTTCCAAATTTTTATTACCATTAGCGCATTAGGTCAGGTTTTTGTTAATGCGCTAAATGTGATAAAAACTTGGAAATTAAATTTAACGTGATAACGTATCCGTGGGTGGAAACATAGACATTCTTTCCTGGAATCCCTTCGATTGTGTATGATCATATGATGTCAAGTGTCAACATCACGACTCACGTTCAAGCATGCATAATCTTAATATAACAATGCTTTTTTACATTCTGATGTTCATAAGAACGTTCAAAAAACTGAAAAAAGCCTCTTTCTTGATTGAGAAGGAAATACTTCCGCTCTCGAGCTCAAAAAGGTCAAGAACAAGGGCCATTTTCGGCCCATTACACAATAAACGTAGATTTTTATCTGTATTCGATTATCCTGAATATACAAGTTGGATGTCAAAATTTTAGTGACAGGCAAACAATATACGGATGTACAGCCGCGTATTAGGTAACACCTCAATCAATTTTAAGGCTTTTTCAGTTTTCCTGTGCTATTCTTTTTGAATTCAAAAAAACCTGACGCAGGAATTAAGTTAAATTCTAAAACATGGTACTCTTGATAGCTAGAATTGTAACATTTTAGTAACGATTTACCTCATTTGGGATTCCGGTTACGCGCATGACGACACATCAAGCATTGAATGCAGTTGCACAGCTCACAGCTGCGAGCGACTCATTGTCATAAAGTCAATAACGCTTTCAGTTTCAGCGAGCATAAAGATAAGATTAAAATAGCTTATTCAGTTCTGGAGTATAAAGATTAATGCCACTTTTAATATCACTACTTGTTAGTGTGAAATTTCGAGTGTATTAGCTGAAGAGGGAACCTTGATATCTTGCTGAATCTTGAAGTTAAAGATATTTTATTTACATTCGTTGGCATTAATAATATCGTTGTTTGTATAAATTCGCCATGGACGCGTTTAAATCAAGTTTTTTTGCGGGTGCTATTTTTCTCTGTTGCTGTGGAGTATTTCAGAATGGTCTAGCATATGGTCCTATTTTTGGGCTCTGCGATGTAGGTGATGTGATAACGGCGAGAAATGGTTCTCTGGTTCTCAGCCAAGGTACCGACTGTACAAGGATTATTCTGGCTCCACTCGGTTGGCGAGTCAGGTTTACAATTCATGAAATAGCACTTCACGATGCTGAAACACGCATACATGACGGTGGCACGAGGGTTGGAACTCTTGCAAATAATATTGGTATAGGATCGTCTTTTAGTATTGCTTTGGTATTTTACACCTCAAGCAATGCATTACTGGTACACACTGGTAGAATCTCCAGTTCCGTGCGCAACAAATTTAATGCCACGTTTAAAATGTACCCTCATCCCAAGGAAAAATGCACTTGTCCGCCAACAGTTAATACACAGCAAACAGTTTGCTCATTTCCATTTCCCGATAATTCTGGCAAGTTCTACTCCAATGCAGATGACTTGCGCAAAGAATGTACAACATTCTGTAAAAGCAAGCATGAAATTGTGGAAGTGAAGGCAAAATTTCTGGGTCTTACAAGCACTAGTACGAGCACTCTGGGCATGGTCTGTCACTTACATCTTGTGAAACCAACTTCAAGTTGGTCTGACAATGGGAAAGAACAATTACAGTTCAACCCAAATCTTGTTTCATGTACCAAACTCATACCTGCCACTCAAATTCTCTCCACTTACTCTTTCATCTATGTGAACATAACTTGTGATAAACTTGATGTACAATCAATTGAACATGCTGTGCACAATTTTCTGGTGCAAAATAGAAGTGCCTCATATATTGGTGAATGTTATAAGGATACAACCGGTAACTGCACTGTGACACCCGTCTTAGCATTATGCTCTGTGGATACCAAAAACACAAAGAATTCATTGGTTGTATTGGAAATACGAGACAATGTTAACCTAGGGAGTAATGAAACAGCTACAAGAGAACAGTTTGGTATTCTGTATAATAGTGCCTTACTAAATCTTAAAGCTAAAGTCCAAAGATATGTGACTGAAGATTTGAGTGTAAATAATACCAAAGCAATCAATTCTGAACTTCATAACTTCTATGAAACATCCTCAACTTGTCCTGCTAATCTTGCAACTACTGATCATGATATCAATGTTTCCCCAAAAAAGTCTTGTATTATGTGTCCATTGCACACCTTCAAGCTTTATAACTCTCGCCTTCGTGACTCTATATGCCAACAATGCCAATCAAACCAACGCCGTTTGTATAACGAGTCAAGTTGTGTGAATGGCTCGCAAGACTACCCTGAACCTTCAAATTTGAACTGCCAACATAAATGTGCCCTTGGAAAATTCTTCAACAACGACTCTGGTATTTGTGATTGGTGCGATTTTGGGTACTTCCAAAATTCCACAACTAATCTTAACCCAGTTTGTCATCGCTGCCCACCTGGGAACACAACAAGTTTTGTTGGGGCAAGACATATTACAGATTGTATGCAAAAATGTGATAAAGGACAGTTTGCAAAGCATCCCTTGTGTCTTGATTGTGCTATTGGATATTTCATGCCTTACCAAGGTAACCGGTTTCATAAATGTTACAAATGCCCCCCTGGGAACACTACATTGCAAGTAGGAACAGCAAATGAAAATGACTGTGTCGATATATGTACTTCAGGAGAATATTTTAATATTACCCAAGGTGTGTGTGTGTCATGCCCAAATGACACCTACCAAGATGAAATAAAAGATAGCAATATGAGAAGTTGTAAACTGTGTCCACCAAACAGTGTGACATTGTCAGTAGGGGCTAAATCCCTCTCTGACTGCCTTGGCCCTTGCTCCGCAGGGCAATATTTAGATACAACATCCCGCAGCTGTAGACCATGTCCAGTAAACAAGTACAATGATGAAAGCAATCAAACATGCTTTTGGTGTAAACAGTGTCCAGAACATAAAATCACAAAGCACAAAGGTTCAACTAACATATCTCAGTGTATTTATACATGCAGCAAAGGAGAATTTTTCAACATTACAAACACCAACTGTGAGATGTGTCCAAATAATACCTATCAAGACACTGAAGGACAAAGTTCATGTAAGCCTTGTGGTGGAAATACATTTACATTGAAAACTGGTTCAAAAACTTGCATCAGCCCGTGCAGTTTTGGTAAATTCCTCAACAAGGTGGTTGAATTGTGTCAAGCCTGTCCGGTTGGGCATTTCCAAAACAAGAGTAATTATGTTGCGACCAAGTGCATGCCTTGTCCAATGGATTATTACACAGGTAGACTGGGTAGTCAGAATTGCACGAAATGCTCAAATGATGGAATTACAATTGTGACTGGTGCAACAGCTAGGTCTGAGTGCATTGGACGATGCGAGCCTGGCTATTTTTTAAACAAAACACAAAGAGAATGTCAAAAATGTTTGAAAGGGTTCTTCCAGGCTCAAAAGAAGTATAGATACGAGTCATGTATAAAATGTGCAAGTGCAAATGAGACAACACTTGAATCTGGTGCAAAATCAGAAGAGGAATGTGTTGGTTATTGTGCCTCATCTCCCTGCCTTAATGGAGCTGGGTGTTTGAACATTGCCAATGATTTTAACTGCACTTGTCCAAAGTATCTCACAGGAAAACTATGCCAGGATGTTGTTGATAGCGTAAATGCAGACAAAATGGATATATCAATGAGATTCACCAACCTAATTTGGAACGACAATCTCAGTAATCCAGAGAGCAAAGACTTTATGGAACAAACTCGTCAGATTGAGAGTGCAGTACGTGGAGTTCTAAAGAGTGATGCAACGTTTCGTACTGTCAAAGTGGAAAAATTTTCTCGAGGAAGTGTTGTTAGTAATCTAAAAATAAATTATGTGGCTGGCACAGTCTTCACTACCCCAATAGACACCCTGATGAAGGCTGCAGCTGATGGTGAAATTGGTAACCTTACAGTAGACAACTCATCATTAGACATTGTTAATTATACATGTGGCACACCTCTTGGGATGGAAAACCATCGCATTCCTGACAGTGCCCTTAGTTCAGCAAACCCAGATAATTATCATCCATTTACAAATGCTCGTTTAAACCATAATGGACCTGGTTGGACTCCGCGAGTTAATCGTATTGAAGATGCATATCTACAGGTTGATTTCGGGGAAGTTGTTCAGCTAACAGGCATCGCTACACAAGGCTCTTCTTATAGTGGTGGTAACTGGTTAAAATCCTATCAATTTAATTATAGCATTGACAGCAGACAGTGGGCAGAATATAAAGGCGATACAAATAATTTGGCAAAGGTATGTAAAACTCTACCAAACTTTTTATAATACAAAATAAAGCCTCGGGTATTATTTAGCTTTAGACAGCGAAGCGATCGATGCTGTAGCCTATATGTGTATATATATATATATATATATATATATATATATATATATATATATATATATATAAAATACATCATTGGCCCTGCACAACTTAAATTAATTATAAAGATGGTTCATACAAGCATTTTCTCAATTTCATATTATTATTCAATTAATGTATGGTCATGATTCACTTTGTACAGTTTCCAATATATATTATTTTAATTGTACTAAAATATAATATTCCTCTTTCTTACAATTTGTGACAAAAGCTACAATTTTTGCAGGTGTTTGGAGCAAACTCAGATGTTAATACTGTTGTGCGTAACAAACTAAAATATCCAGTGAAAACAAGATATGTTAGAGTTATAAAATATGTCACATCACGCTATTTAAGTTTTCGTTGTGAGTTCTATGGCTGCCCTATACCAAATGATGGAATATTACCAACACTTGTGCCTCCACGCACTGATGTCCCTACCAATAAACCCAGTTCAACAGGTATGACAAGACAGACAAGCACTGATCTTCCTACCAATAAATCCAGTACAACAGGTATGACAAGACAACAATGCATAATTCCTTACCAATTATTCTTTGACTTTTTTACTAAAAAAGGTTTGTTGAAAAGGCAATGGTAATTATAGGTATAACTCCAGTGTATAATAGAAATATTCTTTGGTAATTCTAATATTGTAATTCTCATATGCATATTTTAAAGGTAATGATCAAGATGACGATAATGATGATGGGGATAACACTGGTTTGATTGTTGGCCTTGTTCTTGGTATCTCAGCTGTGTTTATAGTTATAATCATTGTGGTTTGGCAAGTAAAAAAGAATAAAAGATCTCATGAATTTGGTCGCGTTGAAGGTGTGCCAATGAAGGAAACAGGGTCTTGAATTGCTCTTCTCATAATTAAAACACTATGAGGTCAGTGCTTCCATGTATAATTCTAAATTCTTACATTTATTTGGTTGTTGATGTTAATTCTAAAGTTGTAGCATACAAACATTTGCTCATGCAGTAATAATAGTAAAAAGTAACATTGAATTACAAAAGGCTTTGATATTAATATTGTTGTTAAAGTTAAATAGACTAGGTTTAGGTATAAAAGCAATGTTTTATTGTTTAAGTTTTAAACCTGGATGTTTATAGTATCAGATGTTAATTAGCTGGTGGTAGTAAACTAATGTAATAACTAGTGTTTTTTCGTTCCTAAAGTGTTTTGATACCTATTATTTTTGCTGTTCATTGTTTATTTATTTCCAATGATGACTTCGTCTTGAGAACTCTCACTAGTGTTTGTGTTTGTCTTTCTACAGCATGTTATTGTACGTCATACTATCATTAAACTGTGTTGATTAACTGTGGTCGATCATACCATCATTAAACTGTGTCGATCATACCATCATTAAACTGCATCGATCATACCATCATTAATCCAATCTCCTTGGGCATAGTAGGACCATCATTATAATTATTCTGTTTATGATTTGTCCTAAGAATGTAACATAAAATCATTTTTCCTTGATCAATATGTGGTATATGCCAGTCCCCACACCAGTGTTTCTCCTCCAATAGGTAATCTTCTGGGCCAGTTGTATAAAACCCTTTTTAAAACTACATTTTGCATAGTTAAATCCTAGTTGACTCAGAAATACACAACTCTGATTTGGCCAATTCTGTGTTAACTAGTCTTTTATACAACCGACCCCAGGGGTTACCCCAGGGTTTTACCCTATGGTTTTACCTGACAATTGTTTTTTAAAAATGATTTATGATCTATATGTTTTCGTGTAGCCCGCGAGCGCAACAGCGAAAGCACAAACAAGTAGGCTGAAACAGCCCCAGCACTCATTGCTGGGCTGCCTTTGAAAATATTTCTTTTTGGACCAGGAACTGATCCCTAACCGCTGCTAATCTTGTTGTTGTTGTTGTTGTTGTTGTTGTTGTTGTTGTTGTTGTTGTTGTTGTTGTTAGGGGGCGACGCTCTTTAAAAAAACCCTTAGGCTCTAGCATTACTTGTTTGATCGGAATGAAACTTGGCACAATTATTCTAAGCAATATTCCGCATCGATTGACGGAGTTCGAATTTTTACTTTTGACCTTTGAAGCAAGTTACAACTTACAAGCAATTCTTAAATTGATATATTTGCAGCAAATAATATATACATATCATTAATATTCAGCCTATATACATAGTACGATCGTACTTGTTGTAAAGACTGACCTCGTTTGACAGTCGCCTTCTGAGCAAAAGAGCATAATTAACAATGTTTTATCTCTCGCAAGATTGTAAAATATAAAAAATTAGAATGCGATGGCGAAAAGCATCACAAATGTCACGCTTTTATTCACCCTGATGTAAAAGGTTTTTAATTAAACTGCAGGTATTTATAGACTTTGTTTAGACTTTTAAGTTTTAATGCAAATACTAATTATGACATCAAAATTGCTTAGTTAAAGGGCACGGCGTTTTGTGTTGTCTGGAGAGTTATAAAAAGATATTGGTTTGTGCTGTTTCAACCTTGTCATTCGGTTATTGCACAATTTTTGATCGATGTTTGATACACGATCACGTCACGATGGGGCTCCTAGTAGTTTACCTTTTGATTTTGGGGGCACTTGGAGCTAATTCGAGCGAAAATAGATCAGCATTCAGCTATAATCTTTGCGATATTGGTCCAGCTTTAACCAGTCAACATGGAAGAATATATGCCACATGCGGAATGCATTGTAGCAGACTAATTCTTGCACCAGAAGGCTACAGAATTAAAGTTAACATTACCGTGAACACTCTAATATTCGAAGAGGAACCTATGTATGTTTATGATGGTGCTACAAGCTTTGACAATAAGAACCGCGCGAAGATAACTCGGCACAGAGTAACTGATCATTATATTGCTATCAGTACAAGTAACGCTGTCTTGATATACGTCGATAAGATTTCCTCAAAGGCTACGAATGTTGAAATCACTTATAATATGTTTCCACATCCTCCGGATCGTTGCCAGTGTTTACCTGTAACCAATGGTGAAACAATTTGTTCGTTTCCCTCACAATACTTCCGGGAAGATACCCTTACTAAATACTGCACGGTGGCTTGTGGCCAAAACCGCTTTATTGCGAATCGATTTTACTCCAACGATTTCGAAATGCAATGTTTTATGGGCGATCCGAAGCGCGATTTGGTTTATAAAGGTAAATGGCATACCAGAGTTCAGCATGAAATATTGCACGACAATCAACTAATAACCTGCGCTAGAATCTTTCCTGCTACACGGCTGAAAATAGGCTATAAATTTAACTACGCAAATGTGTCATGTGCCCAAATTAACGAAACAGAATTCGTGCACAAAATACGGCAATATATTTCGGGTGTAGAATCGATAGCCAATGTTAGTCAGTGTTTTAAACATCGAAATCTACAAAGGACTATAAATTGCTCTGTTGAAAGCCTAAATATATCGTGTAAATCCAATGGCAATAGGCGTACAGCTGAATTGATATTGACTGTGCGAGATAATATTATAAATTCCACTAACGAAACCGTTGCCTTTCAAAGATACCATAGATTGTATTCAGCATATTATGAAGATAATCAAAATCTTCAAGGGTTTATCACTAAAAATCTCACAGTTAGTGGTATCAAACATACAGGAATTTCATATGTATACTGGAGAAGTCCTACGGAGGACTGTCCCGCTAATGCAGCCTCTAAAATCGATTATGTAAGTTCTAAATTTGGATGCTTAAACTGTCCACCAAATTTCTATACACAACCACAGGAAAGAAATATTCTTCCTTGTCACGAGTGCCAGAATGGAACTCGTCGAAACGAAGACGAGGTTGCGTGTATTCCAGGACCACGTAACTATCCAAACCCATCTCAAAAATACTGCAAACATACATGCAATTTAGGAAAGTACTTTAACTTTAATTCATCATTATGTGAGTGGTGCCCATACGGAACATACCAAAATTCTACGACTTTATTAAATCCAGAGTGCACCCCTTGTCCAGGTGGTCTAACTACTGGGTTTACTGGAGCAAGAAATATTTCGGAATGTATAAAACTTTGCCCAGCTGGCTATTATCTCAAATATACCCAATGTGTTCAATGCGATGTTGGTTATTATATGCCAAATGCAAGTAACAGATTTCCAAAGTGCTACAAATGTGAAAGCGATTATACCACCTTGAACAAAAGTGCTGTTGAATGCGTAAAAAAGTGTAATTCAGGGGAGTATTTCAACATGACTCTTCGAAATTGTGCTCCATGCCCCAATGACACTTACCAAGATGAAATCATTGTTGCTAACGCTAGACACTGCAAGAATTGTCCTGCGAATACCACTACCACCGGCACCGGTTCATCTTTGTCCTCTGACTGCCTTGGTCCATGCTCTTTTGGTCATTATATTGACATTGGTTTAAAAAAATGTTCACCCTGTCCCCTTGATACCTATCAAGATGAAAGACAACATACAAGCTTCAGTTGTAAAATTTGCGACAAGTACAAAATAACCCTTCAAGTTGCATCTTCAAATGTTTCTGAATGTATTTATGAATGCAGTGAAGGCAAATTCTTCAATATAACAAGTAAATTGTGCGAGGAATGTCCAATTAATATGTATCAAGGTGAATTCGGGAAAGAAACGTGTAAATTGTGTGAAGGTAAAACATTTACAATAAAAATTGGATCGAAAATTTGCATCAATCCTTGCAACTATGGGGAATTTCTTAACAAAACTGTAGAAAATTGTCAGAACTGTTCTAGGGGATTTTACCAAAACATCTCAGGTCATACTTCGGTCATGTGCAAGCGTTGTCCGATGGATTTCTTCAGTGAAATATCTGGTCAGAAAGATTGTACCGCCTGTAAAGATGGAGGCATCACCCTCATCTCTGGTGCGACCAAGGAAACAGAATGCATTGAGACTTGCAAGCCAGGTTATTTCCTTGAGAAAACAACCCGAAGATGTGAGAAATGTTCAAAAGGTTTCTACCAGGATAAGAAGGGATACAGAGATGACTTTTGTACAAAATGTGGTAGCGCGAATGTTACAACGCTCGGGACAGGGGCAAAGTCGGTCGAAGAGTGCGTTGGCTTTTGTGCATCATTTCCTTGTTTGAACGGAGGAGAATGCTTCAACATTGACAATGATTTCAACTGCAGTTGTCCCAAATTTCTTATCGGAAAACAATGTGAAAGGATTAGTGACCGTCCAGATTCAGACAGCATGGAAATCTCCATACGTTTTCCTGTTTTAACTTGGAACGAGTCTCTTAAAAATTCCGCGAGTATTGAATTTAAGCATTTCTCATTGAGAATTGAAAATGCTATCAGAGCAGAGTTGGTGAATGACACTACATTTCGGTCCGTAAACGTGGTCGATTTCCATCCGGGCAGCGTGATTAGTGACGTTGAATTTACTTATGTAGGTGGGGTTAGCTTTTCCAATCCTGCAGACACGCTTACAACAGCTGTGGCAGACGGTACCCTGGATGACCTAATTGTGGATACAAGTTCTATGAACATAACCAACTTCACATGCTCGCAACCGTTAGGGATGGTAAATGGTCGCATACCTGACAGCGCCATAACCTCTGGGGTTAAACGTTCCTATCTACCGCCTAAAAATGCCCGTCTACATAACCCTGGTCCAGGATGGGCCCCCCAATATCTTTCAGGTGACGATGTGTATTTGCAAGTAGACTTCTTGGAGGAAATTTGGTTAACAGGAATTGCTACACAAGGATCCTCTTATCATGGTGGAAGTTGGCTGCAAACTTTTTATCTTCGAACAAGCTCAGATGGTAGAAATTGGGTGTATTATGTTGGGGAATATGTTACACGACACGTAAGCCACGCTCTCGCATTTTTAATAGAGATTATTTTTTACTCTGCATGGGGAGGGGTAAGCGCGTGACCACAGAATACCTTACAGAAGTGGAACTCCTGTACTTTTTTCGTAAGTGTGATTCGTCATGATTCGTCACTTAGCAAGTGCATTTTTTTGAGGCTGTCACCCCCCTGCCAATACTAAATATGCGCTGATTTTAGACATTGGCAGGGGGGTGACTACCTCAAAAAAATGCACTTGCTAAGTGACGAATCATGACGAATCACACTTACGAAAAAATAGTATAGAGTTCCACTTCTGGTAGGTATTCTGTGGCGTGACTCAGTCAGACTTTCATAAGGAAATCTGTCATTCATTCATTCAATCAATCTGTCATTTATTCCATCCACCAACCGTATATATTTATATATGGTTGGTGGATTGTGAATATAAGTGTAAACGTATGACAACATATTACTTTCTGTAATTTCTTCAGCTCTTCATCGCTAATGATAACGTTGATACCGTAGTACGAAATACCCTACCATACCCTGTGAAAACACGTTATGTCAGAATGTTTGAGTACCATTTTAAGGAGTGGATAAGCTACCGTGTTGAATTCTATGGCTGTCCGATCCCCAAGACTATACCTCTACCCACATTCGCCGTCTCGAGATCATCGGTACCAACCAGTCGCCACACGCCAACGTCAACGCATTCAAGTATGTTACTATAAACATAATAATCTATGCTTTGTACTTCATACTTCATCGTACTGTACTAAGGAACGCTATACTTCATCGTACTGTACGTAAGACTACGATTGAAAATAAGTATAATTGTATAATATTTATATACTTGACTCTATATGCATGTTAACTACCTTCATTTTTATTTAAGAATCTAACAAGTTATGCTTCATATTATCACAGGTACAGCTGTTTCTGTTGATGACGATAACGAGGACGATGATGATAATGTTGGTTTAATTGTTGGCGTTGTTCTTGGTGTTCTTATGTTTTGTATCATTCTCGTCTTTGCTGTTGTATGGTGGATAAAACGGAAAAGGAGTGCCTTTTTGGGATCGAGTGTTAGCGTAATGGAACTCAAAGAAACTAATTGATAGAAATTAAAAAGGCACAGGTATTCCACGAATCCTAGGATTCTCATCAATAAGAAAGGAAAAGTAAAAAGCAAAATCTTGTATACTCAGGATATGAGAATTTTGCGGTAATATTTCGACTAGTTTTTCCGACAAAAGTCGTTATCGAATCAGGTTTTGGATTTCTGAAATCGAGCTCTTACTAATGGGAATTTAAGCACTGTGAGCACACTTTGGGGGAGGGATGTTTGTTATATAGATTTTGTAGTGCATTTTGTTATGTGTAATGTTAATAAAAATAAAAAATACTTCTTGAAACTTATATAGATGCATGTTCTGCAACCGTTTTCACGTTTGGGAATTCGACATTTTCTATCCAAATTTATTAGAACTACCCATTTTCTAGTTAGAACTGTCCATTTTGGAGAATGGTAGTCCTTAGAATGAGCCCAACCGGGAGTACTGCCTATGGCGATAATGAACTGCAGATAAAATGATCACAATTATACTTTATACACTTCGAAGTCGCAGATGGTGAAAGATGTTATGAAAACCCGACTGTGAGAAAAACGTGCATTTTATTAGCATTTGGTATACTTGATGAAATTTTATCGCTTTTCGAGAATTTTTTAGAACGGTTGAAAAAATCACAGTTTAGTCACTTTATCCGGCTTTCATACAACCGGCCATAGATGACATAGGGCGCTTTCCATTAAGCGGCCAAAATGGTCAGACCGGTCGTATTTTAAATTGAAATAGAGTATTTCGTTAAAAATATAGCGGTGAAACTGCATTTTCCTCGCTAATCAGTTGTAAATAACATTAAATCTCAATGCAGATCTCAAAAAACACTTTAAAAACCAGTAATCTGTCTGAACTGAAATACAACAGGACCGGTCTGACCGTTTTCACCGTATAAAGGAAAGCGCCCTTATATTCCTGGGAAAAGTTATATGAACAGGTTTTGTGATTGGTTAGTTATGACCTGTATCTCAGAGGATAGGGGACAACTTTAAAACTCAAAGAGAAGCTGAAAAAAACAAGGAAGCATGAGAACAAGGAAGAAACAGTGCACCCATGGGAAAGCGGCCACAAAATTGATTGTTGCCCAGCCTCCCTAAATTGTTCCCTGCAAGGCCCTGGTTTATGATAATAAATGATACTATCTATTTTTTTTCAGAAATTTAGGTCAAACAGTCAACACTAAATATTTTTTTCTCAGAGGATCAATAATGAAACACGTTTCATACAGGTATGCTCTTGTAATCTCCTGAGAAAATCCTGTGCAACCACTGAGACAAACTACTGATAAATACATACAATAGTTCTTTAATACACAATGTCAATGCCACTGAGCAGTGGTAAACTGAAAACTATTTACATACTAATCATCAATAACAATGACTTCATGTTGATCACCCTGACCAACAATATCAGATGTAGACACCATGCCTAATACAGTTTTGTTTGATACAGAGCTAGTATGGGGATTACTGTCAGACAGACATTCTTCGTCAGACAGACATTCTTCTTTGCAGTCAACATTTATGGGCAGTTTTATGGCATTTAGTGTTTTCTTTCTAAACTGTTCTCTGTGTTCTAAGTCAATTTTTGCTTTTCCATTTACCAGAGGGGATGTATTCTGAATTCCACAATGAGTGTCTGCTGATGTTGTGGGGAGTTTGGATAAGGAAGCACCAACACTAGCTGAGGATGATTCTTTTAGCATTGGTGTTTGGATTGATGTAGACGTATTATTAATGCTTTCAACTTTGCTTGAATTTACCCAAGCATCTGGGATTTTCAACCTCTTATTTTTTAATGCTAGAGCTATCTTTTCTAAGCATTTCACTGTTGATTTTGGTATGCACACTGCAAGTTCTGCAGTTGCTTTTCTTTTTCTTGGATTTTCCAAAATGTTTGGGGATGATTGACTTGAAATGTTCCTCTGTTCTGTTTCACTTTGCTTTGTTGACATAATACAAGTGGTTTGTTCTTCTAGAGCAGTTTGTTCTATTTTAGGTTTTAGTGGTTGATCGGTTGAATCTGTATCAATGTCATTATTATCAGTTGAACATTTTTTATCACCCAAAGGTAACGCTACAGCTGAAGTTACAGGATGACCAAAATTCACTTTGTTGTCAATGCTAGTACTGGTTGCTTCACATATCCTGTCTGGGATGTCATTACCACCTGTGTTTCCAGGATTAATGGCATCATTACACATTGGGATAGAAGGTTTTGATTTGTCTAAAATGTCATCTTTAGGTTGAAAAACATTTTGAAGAGCATTTAACATTGATACCAGCTCATCATTAGGTGCTGATGCTTTTGCAACCTCAGGTGGCCCCTCACAACTAGTAGTAGCATGAATGGTATCTTCATCATCTTTAATTACTACGCAGTTATCATCAATGGGTGAACGTGACTCACATACTGATGGCTCATTAGCTAGTTTGTCATGTTGCTTCATAGGTGGTTCCTGTGGGACATTGTTTAGTTTCATATTAAGAAAAGATGACTCATCAGAAGGTTTATTAAGTTTTTCCAGCTCATTATTAAAATCAGTGCTTGGTTCATTTTGAGAATCCAGAGGCTCATTAGCAGGTGTACTAAATTGTCTGAGTTCATTAGTATCATTTATGACTTCACAGTCACTGCATGAGGACAATGTCTGTTCATCAATTTTCCTATCACCATCTAAGGGGGGTGGATCAGAAGTTGCCAGTTCAGGAGTTTTGATATCAGCCTTGTCATTTGTACTACATAGTGGAAACGTTGGGGATGCTGGACATTGATCAACATGGTCGGTGTCTGCTGATGTTGTTTTACAATTTGTTGTAGCTGACGAAATGTCTAACAAAGCGTTTGGCATAGCAGAGAAGAGAGAATGTTCTCCTGAAGACACACCTGCATCCTCTACCACGATTGACTCCACTTTAATAGCTGTAGGTTCTTGCATAGTTGGTGGGACAGAGTACTCTTGTGAGGAAGACACATCTGATTCTGGCAAAACAGGTGCAACTAAGGGTGCTTGTGTGGAAGACCCATCTGTATCAATAACTACAATTGAATCAACATCAATCGATCTTGAGGGATGATGTCTATCATCGGAACTGGATTCGCAACTTACATCTCTATCTACTTGTCTAGATGTGCTAGGTCTAGGAGATAGTGAACCCTTCCTCTTTCTCGATTTATCCCTAACTCCATGAATACGAGGGTGACTGCATTTCATATTCATAGTCTCCTCTTCATCACCAGACGATCTTGATTCAGTACTACTATCCTTGTCATCATCCAAGGGACTATACTTTGTTGATCTATCATCAATCTTGTAGCGTTCTAGGTGTGTGTACTTAGAGTATACTTGTTTTAGGTTTCTTTTCGATATTTTACGGTTCTTTGCCAACTGGTGGGCAAGCTCCTCACTAAATAATGCAGGATCGTCATCTGCCTTAAAATCATCTAGCAAATGTGATCCAAAATTAAACAGTAAATCTTTTTCTCGTTGTTTCTGTAGCTTGTTGCCGATATCTGTGAAAATATCTGCAATAAGCCCTTTCAGCACTTGGGATGACATGCGCAAGTCATGTTTTCTATTTGCACCTAACACAATATTTTGTACATCAAAGTAATTAGGAAACATGCCAGGATGATCACGCAAGAACTTGGAAATTGCCTTATCTATCATAGAATACCCAGTCGAGCTTGCACGAATCGGTTTTTCTACAACACGTCCAGTGTTGGGTGGCCGACCTAATATCTTGCATAGTTTATTCCAAGTCTTTTCAAATTTTTTCTTCAACCTATTTTCTTTGATGTAGGTACTGCCATCCATATCCATCTCTTCAAGTGTTAGTTCTGCTCTATCTAATATTTTGATTTCATTGCTAATTTGCTTTAGGCGTTGCTGAAGCCGAGCCGCAAGTTTTTTCCTTTGGGGTTTGGTAAGTGTTTTAATAGACATTTTCTTATTAGCTTTGTCAGATTTGGCATTGTGATATGCAGTTGAGGTTGAAGGCATAGTTTCCACTCTTTCAATAGGTTTTTTTAATGGCACTTTACTGACAAAGTCATCATCATCATCATCATTTTCGATGAAAGTAATATCAGGTCGTTCATTTGTAGGCAAGACTGGTTCGTTGTTTTGACCTGTGGATGACTTTAGAGTTGCTTTAAAAATTGGCGGGCCGCTTACGTCACGAAGTGAATTATTTTCTTCAACTTTGTCTGTCACAGAATTTCCATTATTCACAGTGACGGAATTCAACGGGATACTATTGCGATTTTCAGATTTTTTCTCATTCAATGCATTACAAATCAGATTTAAGTACAAATCTACGTTGGCTTTCGTAATCTCTTTACCATAACGTTCTAACATGTTCCCCAGTTCGTTCGATCCGTGTAAATTTCCTTGAACTTCCGTAAATAATAATCGCACATCTTTTATGGCCTCCTTCGTTACATGCGGTCGGCATGCCAGAATGAAGCGTTTAAAGAGGAAGCTCACATCTTTGTCTTCCTTTGATTCTTCCTCATCACTTGAAAGCGTTATAATATCGAAATTACTTGGATTTTTAGTCGTTTCCTCTAAGAAATTATTTTCATTACCCGCCATTTCGTCTTGGTGTGCAAAACGAAGGTTCGCTGAAGACGAAAGTTGCATAAAATTTGTGCGTTACCATATATGGTATAATAATGCACATATTTATGTGACGTCATTAGAAAATTATATTTTTCTACCGTATAAGGTCATACACTCCATATATAGATCGACTGAAAAGTTAATATATTCATGCTAAAAATAGAACCATGGTATCATAGATATATATGAATTTCAAAAAAGCAAGAAAATAGAAATTTCGTATTTTTGTGTTTTCATCTGAATTTTGAATTTATATATTAATTTATGAATTTTGTATAAATATTTAGCATTTTTTTAAACTCGGAGGTTGACGTAACCGCTCGACAGTGCGCGCCATTGCCCGATCTTCATTTCGCGCATGTGTTTTTCTCTAATTACTAAATAAAAAAATGATATCATAGATATCCATATATCGCCTCCAAACAATGACGTCACTTATTACATAATTATTACCCCCTCACTCGGTCCAGTCCCAACATAATAGTTCTCAGGATACTTGTCAGCGGAAACGAGGAGTGTAAGCGAAAGGAAAATAGCCAAAACGAAAACTGAAAGCGAAAAGGAAAACGTAAATAGGTATAATGGATTGGAGCCAACCATAAATCAATGGGATAGATTGTTGAGATGAGAGGGGCGGTCATTAATTTTTTGCGAGGTGGAGGCCTAAGACTAGAGAAAGTGGTGGGGTAATTAGAAAAAGGATTGTGTGGATGGAGTAAAGTGAAAGTACAGTATGGTAAAGTTAGGGCTATCGTTGTTTTGAGAAAATTTAAAGCAAATACAGGACCGTAGGACACCGCGGAAATTGGTGAGACTTCGCCGCAATTCTTAATTCCTAGATATCAAATTTCGTGAACAAAAAGATTTATAAATTCTAAACAAAATATAAGTTGCACAGAAAATTTGACTCTTGCACACGGTTAAAAACGAATCGTCTGAATTAATAAACTTCTATGGCCATTTCACAGGGAATCACAGCTGTCAGAATGTCAGATGCTCAGATGTGTATGATACATTGAACTGTATGATGAGCTTATTGAGCCGTCAAAAGATTGCAGAAATTATATTCGAATTCGTATTCGTAAGAAAAATTGACCTTTTTAACTTGTTAGTATTATTTTTGATAGCGATATGGAAATGCAGAATTGTGAATCAGTGATTAGATTTTCGGGTTGAAACTTCGTAAACACCAATTTCTGCGATGTCGGGGCGTAGCTCTGAGCCGTGGTTAAAGGGTTGATTAGGGGGACAATGATTGATTTCTTTGATAGCAATTGTTTTACGCTTATTTAATGTACGAATATTTTCTCCCCACCCCCCCACAAAAAAGCTTCCAGCTTGTAGTAATAGTAGCCTGAACGCCCCCTGTGACGAAAACCCGAGGTACGAGATTGCACAGACCAGGGCGCTTAAGCCGCTTATATATAGGCGCCCTGACACAGGCCTTCGTTTCGCTAACCTGCGAATAACAGAATCTGTTTATACATGGAATAAGCGTATAAATAGATATATGTTATTTACCAGATTCGAGGTCCGTATAGGGAAATATTTCCCAAGGTCTCAAAAACAACGTTTTTCAGACCTAGGGAAATATTTCCATTTACGGACCGACTAAACTGGTAAATAATAGATTTATTTTTTTGTTGCTGTCCGAATTCATATTTTTAGCGTTGGCTCTTTCCTGCAATCACATTGCAGGATACGCTAAAATATGAATTCGGACCACAAAAGAAAAAATTACTTCTGTCATTCGCAGGCTTAGTCTCCTCCACAGGTATCGTTTCGCCCGCCCAGTACAATCATGAGTACAATAGAGAACTGTAGAACTGTAGTACACACAGTCCAGTCTATTTAGTGTTCAGTCAGTGGCACGTTTCCATAGAGCAAATATGGCGGTTTTCAGTTGGTGGAAAAACGTAGATAACTTTATATTTTCAACCTGATGGCTACGAAGAAAATATACTTACAAGAAGAGCAGATCCTCAAACTAGTACTACAGTTTCTCAGTTCTAGAAAATATTATAAGTCCGCTAGATCGCTGGAAAAGGAGACAGGAGTGAATACTAATCCTTACTCAGAGAACATCAATTTTTTTCGTGATTTAGTACTAGATGGCGATTGGGCAGCTGTTAGAGAATTTGGCGAACCGTTAGCTGACATTCCTGCCTTTGAGTACCTTAGATTTAACTTTCTTGTTACAAAGCAAGAATATCTAGAAATATTATTTGAAAAATGCGAGGGAAACTCTATCAAGGATGAACAAGTTCTGCGGGACAGATTATTAGTCTGCCTTAAGAATTTAGAACGGTATTGTAAATTTAAGGAAGAGTACAATAAACTATACTGGTATTTGTCTGTACCATCTCTTCGCACAGAACCAGAGTTTTGTGACTGGAGTATTGATTATTCAAGGATGCAACTTTTTGAAGAAATGCTAGTTCTATTAAAACAATTTATTCCTGTTGAAGAGCAAAATTTTGCCAACAATACTTTAGGATCAGACGATAGATTAACAACACTCTTGTTTAAAGGTTCGCTTTATGAAAACTGTATTGAGTTATGTCAGAAACAAGCAATGGGAAAGACGACTTTGTCTGATGTGTCATCTGCAGATATAAAAATTGACTTCTTTCGAAAGCAGTCACTCAAGAGTGCTGGCAATTTTTACTCATGGCTGCATAGTCTTTCAAAAGAAAGCTTTGTCGAGGCCTTTGAGGAACTCAATTTTGACCTCTGTTTTCAGAAATTCAGACAGAATAGAGATAGAGTTGATGTCAAAAATAACTCTCTTAGTCGAAGTTTGACAATTGAGATGAAGTCACCTGGTAAAGTTTTTTCACAAAGAGGTAAAGATGAGAGACGAAAGCGCTTTAGTGATTTATCTTCATCGAAGCAAACCATATTAGATTTTGATGTGCGAGATGTCTCACAATCATTTGCAGAGTTTGAGATTCTGGACAAGACAAATGATAGATCAGGAATCTCAAACACAACCCAAAGACTGACCTCGAACAAAAATCACGAAGTATTTTTGAGAAATGGTGAAATATATCCAGATGTACCTGGTGGTAATGCATTGAATGTTTCATCAAGTAAAGGAGCACAATCACCAAGGAAAGCTCGTCGTGATCAACAAAGTTCAGTTTTACAGCAGCTAGAAGAACACAAACAACGTCAAAGAGAGTTATATGACCAATTAGCTGAAAGTGCAAGTCTTGCAAAAGAAAATGGTAGGATCAAAGATTCAAAAAATACAGAGGCTTTTCCTGATGAGTCTGCTGCAACTAGAGGTTTAGATGCTGTTAAAAAGAGCATTCAAAACTTGAGGTTATTGACAGAAAATTTTGAAAGCCCTAAGGTTCCACAAACTGCTCAAACAGATCTTAAAGATGAAGTGTTCAGATTGAGTGAAATTAATGATCATAAACAAAGGGATAAGATGAATCAGGAAGGTGTACTGACTCTGGAAGGGACTTGCCCTGATACAAACAGTCTCCCAAATGAAATGTTGAGAAAAAAGAGTTCATCATCAACACCAGGGTCAGCAGGTGCCCCCAAGACTCCTGTGAACACTTGCTTACCCCCTGGCTTGGTAAAGTTAACTGATGGTTCTGGAGCTTTTAATACTAGGTATGAGTATATATTGATCCATTAATATCAATATAGTTCTTAGTATACAAAAGAGTATATGTTCTAGCTGTGGTCCCTGTGACCCTCTAATTAACACAATAGTAGTTACTAGTTACACTTACACAGGGCCAGATCAATACTCATCTGGTAGGAGGGGTACAGATTTTCCTAGGGGGTGCATCGGTGTGCTAGCAAACTCAATTACAGTACTTCCTTGCAATATTGCACATTTGCGTGAATGTCAAAAAAAGGAATGGTATACGCTCAGTTGGTAAACGGGGGCAAAATTTATGGGGTTAAAATTTAATATGTAATTAGCTTAGGCTTAAGTTGTAAGTTACACTCTTATTCTACAACCACCCTTATTGTACAATTTTCTATCTTATAATAATATAAGAGTTCATATACCATTTTTTTCAGGGGGGGGGGGTGCTAAACTACATCCCCCTGCCAAAAGATCTGCCCCTGTAGTTACACTATGCTACACTATATAATTTACACTTTGAATTATGCATTGATTTTTCAAAAGTATATGGCTGTTTGACCATACAAAAACTCTGTTTAACTAAATTTTTACACAATGCATTGCTTGATAAACACATTGCCACAAACATGGCTTGAAATAGAATTTGGGTCAATTAGTAACACTTTTCCTTTCCAGCACACCTAAAGCTGGCCGTCAAACATTCACCACGCCATTACCAGCATCCCCAGTTACAACCGAACAAATATTCTCACGACATGATGTGCCACTTCGGCAATCCCAACAACCAAAAAAGAATCCTTTAGAAGATGAAAGTACCCCACCCGATGCAAATGTATGTAAAAATGTCTTCTCAGAAAACTTATATTAAATCTTTTGTCTTTACACCATCTGCATGTTGCCTCACTTATTTTGTTTTCTGTGCATGGTTTTCATACAATCCTTGCATTTTGAAGATGGACTAAGAATTTTAAATCTGAGCTTTGTACTTCTTCTAACATTTTAATTTCATGTTATATCTCTCCAACTCTTCTTCATCTCTTGCTATTACATTAGGTTTATATAATCTCAGCCTTCCATCTCTCACTTATCCCTGATATCAACCTCATCACAACTGTCTTTGGACCTCATAATTCCATGTAATGTCTCTTTCTTAATCTCTAATCCACCAATGTTTATTTCACTAATTACCCCATATTGTGAAGCAGATAATATCTGTCCTGATCTCTTCACTACCCATTTTTGTCTCTTTCTATTCTTGTGTTCATGTAATCCAATCCTTTTGAACTTTACTACTACGCATTGCCAACAGAATATTTGCCTTTTTGATATCTTAATTGCATTTTTACCTTACAATGTCTCTTATCAACCCTTCTTTATCTTTCCTATTGTGCATTAAGTCATGTAACCTCATTCTTGTTTATTTAACTAGCTCCTATGTCAACAACATAATATCTGAATATTTGTGTCCTAATTACAAGTTTACATTACAATGTCTCTCACCAACACTTGTTAATCAGATTATATTTACTTTATGTAAAGTAATGTGTCTCACCATCATTTCTTCCCTGTACATTTTCCAATAATCTTTACCCTTGTTTCCCTCACTTCTTCGTGATGCCTGCCTGCCATATCATATCTGGTCCTTATCTCATCTCATGGCATGTCTCTTTTCAGCCATTCTTCCTTTCACATGTCGTGTGTAGTGCTAGTTTTGTTATCAGCTAAGTCATATCTGATCTTTTCATATCTGCCTATTTTCGTTTCTTGCCATCACATCTCCTTATCTCACTCGCTTCTCCCGTCATCTCTGCAATATCTACCACAGTACCACTCATATTGAAATATAGTAACCTTATTCTAATAATGGATAATTATTTCTTTATAGAGTGAACAAACGCCAAAAATATCTGGTGTAAAGCCGTTTGCTGTAAGACGATCTTTGGAAAATACTGTTTTCCAAACTGAAAACAACGAAGGAGTCGGACCTAAACCTTTCGCGAATGCAAATGATGCCGAGGACTCAAGACTTCAAGCTATTTCGACTAATAGAGTCACCGATCAACACATTTCTCGTCACTCTTCCGCAACTGTAGAAAATGATCCGAAATATTCAAAGTACCAGAATTATTCTGCCTCAAATAGTCGCCACAGTGCGATGAAGGATCCCCATTTTCCTAGACCGGCTCACACTGATGTTAACGAGCCAAGATTTCAAAATATTTCCCGCATTACTCCTGGTAACAATTCTAGTCAGTCGTCAGTGGTTGTTGAAAGTATTCCTCATAACTCAAGGTATCAGAACCATTCTACACCAAATAGTGCGATGACGAATGCTCGTTCTCCTCGACAAATACAGCCTGATACAAAACATTCACGATCTCAAGACACATCCATCTATTCCAAACCTTGTAAAACATTTACCATTGAAAATAGGGAAGAACTACTTCAAGAATCTAGCAACGTTCCGCTCCACTTTCACAAGTCAGCAAAGTTAGCTGACACCCAAGCGATACGTGCCGTAGCCTTTCATCCCAATGGAAAATACTTTGCTGTCGGAACGAACTCAAAAGCGCTTAAGATTTGCTGCAAGAATGTATCTCCTTCGTATTTTGATGGGTAAGAATTTTTTCAGTTTAAATGTGGGTCTTAATTAACGCATGTTTATGTCGTGTTTTTTTATGAACTACAAACAGTAATTCAAAACGATTTCTCGGAATAGAAGTGTAGGTAGTATACTCAGTAATACTTCTTCAATCACCGGAGCAAAGTGTTGTATTATACTAAAACTTTTTTGTGCCTGAATTACTAGCAAGAAATATCTCACACGGTGGTGGTCCAGTGTAGATAGTATCGCATATACTGCCATTGTTCGTTTTCGAATTACGAGCAAACGATATTCTTTAAACGTGGTGATTCAGCGTTGGGCAGTATTGTAAAGGGCGTCGTCAAGGCCCGTTGGTGTGCTAGCCAGGCTCTGTTGTAAGTCTGTAACCTGTTCTTAAGGCAGAGGCGTTGGAGCATAGTTAACATTACGAAAGAGGGTGTACCGCGGCGATGCGCAACCATTGGTGGCGCCGAGCGAGAATAGTTTTAATGATTTAAAGCCTCAGCCTAGATCGTCAGAAATAGATAAATAATCCGCAACCCCCCCCCCCCTCCTTCTCAATGCTAATAAGCATTGTAAACTAGTTGCCGTGGTTTGCGTCTAAACTACTTAAGACTGATATCTCCGACTTGCACATCCATTGTAGCTCTAATTCTAAAATAAATTGCCGTGGTTGTCTAAAACACCTGAAACACAAAATTTATGTTTTATCCAGGAATGAACAGGACACCCCAGATCTTGAGGTTGTTTGTCAAAAAACCTCGATACACAAGGGTTCTGTGTACTGTGTTGCGTTCAGTTCAAATGGAGACATCATTGCCACAGGCTCTAACGACAAGACAGTGAAACTTTTAAGATTTGACGAAGATAATCCAGTAAGTCTAGAAGATCAGATGGACTTGGTAGTACACAAAGGAACTATTAGAGATCTGACGTTTGTTAACACAGCTGCGGGCAGTCATCCTGTTTTAGCATCGGGCGGTGCAGGTAAGATTCCAGGAACATAATGAAATGAAAAAAGTTTTTTTGTATAATTGTTCCATAGCTACGAGATTTGATTGTTAGGTAAACATATATATAAGTTACTAAAAATAGCATAACTTAGTTGAAATCTTTTATATAGCTTGGATTGGTTCACTAATAAACCTAACCCTATCCAAACCCATCCTAACCCTCGCATAATATCCTTTATTCAGCAGATCTGTGACATTATTGTTATATTTACAAATAAATTCTGTATTTTAGGAGGTGGTCTTATATATTTATCCGACTGCTACACTGGGCAGACTTATTCATCACTGCAAGGGCATTCTGGAAACATTATGGCGGTATTTGCTAGCAATCAAGCTCACTTACTGTGCTCCGGGTCAGCGGACAAGACTGTTAGATTGTGGGATCTGAGAGTAGCAAAATGTATCGACATGATAGCAACCAGCAGCTGTGTGACGTCAGTGTGCCTCAGCGATGGTACAACAAAATCTCTGTTGTTAGCTTCAGGTATGTGAACTCTTGCAACCTCGCTTTTTTCTACATACCAAAGCAATCAACGCCATTGAACTCCCACGAATATCTGGAATGTGGACCAACGCGTATATTCATTTTTTCAACTGTTGAAGAAATTTTTTAGGAACAATAAAACCGCAGATATTCACTAGCAATTAATAAGGATACACCATTACTTCATGAAAAACAAAGTTTAATCTTGACGAAAAAAACGGACGGTTTTTGAGCGATTGAAAAAACCACTATCCGGTGAATAGTGCTACCCGGCCTTCATCCAACAGGCCACTAGTTTCGTGATTTTTTGTTCAACATTTGGTTAAATAGGAAAACAGCTGTTCAAGCCCTTCTTGAAATTCATACCGGGACAATTGTCACTTATTCTTGGACGCTGTGTCCTCGATTGCATTGTTGCTAAAACTCGGTATGTCGTCAATCAGTGTTTAATGGTCCTTGAATTTCTTAAAACCGACAGAAGTCCTTGAGAAACTTGAATTTCACCTTTTCTGGAATATACGAGCCCTTAGGAACCCTGGAAACATCGATGACTCAACAAATATTTGCGAAAGAATTTACAAATATAACCTTACAGGATGTCTATTAAGAAATCAGTTTGGAACAACTGTTTTACATTAAGGGCGAATAATACATTCTTCTGAATTCAGAAAAATATATTGCTTTATAAAATTATTAAATTAGCAATTTTATCTTGTTAAATACAGTTTACCAATACTTCGTAATATTAGTTTTTGAACGTTTTGAACACGGCAAAATGAAACTTATTTACTGCAGCCATGTTAAATTATCCCAATTAGTTTAGGAATAAAAAATGAACTGTCTCGCGTCTTGGCTAGAACCATATCACGAAGTAGCGAGGACTGTTCAACATGACAAACATTGGTAATTTATAGCAGATGCGCGGTTATCCAGTCCTGACATGTATCATTGTTTACAACAGGAGAAACCTTCCAGTAAACTCAGTTTGTTAAGTTCTTTGTCACACGTCCCACGCGCTTTGCTGCCCACGCTACCACGCCACAGTAGTTGGAACTTTTGAGCGAGATGGAGAGATTCTCACTATTGATCATTTAGGGAAAAATCGTTTATGTTTAACCAGAATAGCAACTTTTTTCACTTTAACAGCGGATGAGAACGGCCAATGCATTGTCTACGATGTTGGAGCAAGGAAATCTATCATTGCATTTAATCCTCACGAGATGGACTGTAGATCAATTCGATTCTCCCCAGACTCCCGACACATCCTCACGGGTTCCTACGATTCCTGCGTGTCAATCACGGCTGTTGAACACAACAACAGCAGCAAGATACTTTCAGAGACCTTCGTCGTTGGCAGACACATAGACAAAGTCATACAATGTCGTTGGCACCCGAGTGAGCGTTCATTTCTTAGTACAAGTGCTGATAGAACTGCTGTCCTGTGGGAACAAACCACAAGGTAATAAATAATATAAGAATAATACTAGAACGGCAGCGATTCACTTTCAGTAACAATTGCTCATTGTTGTGTTCCGCACGTTTTGCGCATTTCGGTAAGAATGTACCAAAATGACTAAACTCCCTTTGGGTTTCACATTTTTGACGTACGTTCCCACTCCAGTTATCATGGCGTATATGGAGCTCGCTGGTATGAAATTTGCGGGTTTCAAATCTGCTGGTATGAAATCTGCGGGTTCATTTGTAAATTCTTTCGCAAATGAAAGACGCATAGATTTAAGCTTGTTAAAACCAGAAAGAATGGCAAATATGAAATGCCGTTATGGCAGCGCCGGAATTCACAATCCTTGACCCAGTCTTTTGACGTCATGCTGTTTGTGTTGTCAAAAACGTCACTTGCTCAAGGCTAAGCTCACTATTTAATACGGTAATATTCCCGCGGTTTTTTCTCGGCTAAGTTAGTAATTCAATGAGCCATCCGGTTTTAAACATATCAGTGTAAAGTACAAAAATCTGGGTACAAAGAATAAAACGGAGTACAAAGCAAAGGTACAAAGCTGTACCATAGCAACCTGTTTTAAAATAACAAAAGCTGCGTTGTATTGCTAAGCCTGTGTTGCAAACGTGAAATTCTTTGTTGACTTGATGCCTGCGAATAATGCTTCAACAACGGTCTCAATACGTCTGTTCATATAACTATTTATAGAACTTAATATTTAAAGAATGTATATCACCTCATTAATTAAAATATATATCATAAAATTATTTAAATATATTAACATTATTAACCGTATGTGTGTAACCAGTGGTGTAACTGAATTTCTATTAAAAGATGTTGCATTTGTAAATATGCTCTTAAGTTTTAACGCGTTGAACATGGCAAAATAGCTAACTGTATTTTCTCAGCATTCTGCATCAGCTTCTGAACAAACGTTAAACTTTCACCCCTCACGCTTGTGTTGTTAATCTCTAAAATTTCATCACCCACATTTAAAAGTCCACCTAAAAATTTCTCAGTTTTTTTGTCGGTAATTTTACGCACAAACACGCCGTCTTCGTGTTTCTCGTTTCCCTTGGAAATGTCGAATCCAAAAGTTCCTTCCTCTGGTTTGTTTAGTTCAATGATATAAGCAGTTTCTACACATGTATGGCATCTCACCATTCTTCCTAAAGCGAGGCCCTGTTGTGGTGAACTGACATCAGCGATACGAGAATTTTTCTTTGACTTTGTTTTGCCTTTTTTCGCGAAAAATTTTTCTCGAAACATTCCTGGTTTCCTTTTCGAGTCGTATGAATCTTCCCTCGAGCTTTCGTTGACTGTATAAAAACCTGATTTTCGGGTGAATTTCGTTTGTTGCTTTTTGGCTGTGGGGTCAAGAGGTATGGCCTCGCCATACATTAATTTGCGGTTTTCAAGAGAAATAGTCTCGCTGCCATTAGACAGATTTGGCATACTCTTCCATTTTGGTTTTGTATTTGCGGGGTTCTGTCGTAAATGATTTCGTAATGTTAGATTTTGTTCAGGGCTTCCTATATAGAAAAAAGTACTGTTAGTTTCAAAAAATAGGATTCCAGTTTTGTTTTAGATCATTGACAAACCTTCATCTTCATAGCGACAATTGCGATTCCAGTCAAGATTTTCAGAAATGTTTTCCATGATTCTTTTTTTGTTTGATTCAAATGATGTCAATGAATTGCATTCAGAACTGAAATCCTCTTCATTTGCCCAGGTGAGTGACCGAAGCTTCCGTGACTTTATCGTTGTTTCATCCTTCTGCTGCTGTGTTTGCCTATTCTGGGATGGGGTCAGCGATCCATCAATCTCTTTCTCGTCTAAAAGTATAACTGACAGATCAAAATTCTTTTCCAGCCGATCATATCAGCAAATATAGAATAAAAGTTATTCCGAATAAAGAGTCAGTGCATATTAAAACGCATTAAACATTTAATTCAAACTGTTTATTTCAATTCTGAATTTGGATTCATCTTCAACTGTTATGCAAGCATATCGTTATATTTACAAACGTAAGCGGAATAACTTTTCCCTATAGACAAATTTTGACAAACGACAAGAGTTATAAATATATATGGTAATAAATAAAGTCCATGAATTGTACAAGTATAGGAGAGGGCACTTTCAAATTCTAACAAACATCACAGACTTTTCTGGTTCTCTCTGCTCACCGGATATAAACTGATACGGACCGATGAACCGATGATGATACGGGAGATCCGGTATTGTGTTCCTACGAGGTTATTCTTTATATTGGCCTTTTAACACTGCATGCACGGTTAATACTCACCTGTATTTCCTGTGAGGACTAAACTCTCATTTTGTCCCTCGATCATTGAGATTCTCAACTCTTTATTCAAACTCGACGTTTCAGGCTTCGTGCGTGCTCGTTTCTGGTTTTGATACTTCGTTTCAAGCGTCCTAATCTTATCCCTAGCGTCCTTTATTTTTCGTGCGTGCTCCTTCAGGAAATCATCATTTAGTAATTCTCCCATCTCGTGCTTGCGCTCCTGTTGTTTTTCCCTCAAAATTTTCATGTCGCTTATACTTTGACTCAAACAACGCATACGTTGTAAACTTGTGTCTGATAATAAACTGTCTTCATTGCAAGGACTTGTTAGTTCCAAATACGAAACGCTGCGACTCTTTATTGGTGTACTAACGGCCATAATTTCTTCATCATACGAAGAAAAATCATCGTTTTCTGGAATTTCTGCCAGCCAATTACCAACGTTCGATTCAACGATATCTACCGGTTTCTCTTCAGCAAAAATCATGATTTTAGGTGAACTTTTTATCCATCCATAATATTTATAAGTTTTTTTCCCGAGTCGTTACTGTAAAATAATGTCACAACACAAAAATGTAAGACTATTTTTCGCATCACCACCCTTCCGTCTGGACAGCACTTTCCTTCCTCGAGATTTATTGTTTTTCTGAAACTTGATTTTTTTTGGCGAACAGTATCGGAACTCTTAGTTTGGCAAAGCAATTAAATATAAAATGGAAACAAATGAAAACAAAACCCTTTCTTGTCGTCGCGTTTAAAATAAAAGAGAAAGATTATAGATAACATTCATAGCATTTGTAATATACTTTATCGCATTCAGGCATATATGGCCATATGGCCAGACCAAGGCTGGGATTAAGAAATGAACTTTATAGTCTGAAGGGCCGAAAACATATTTATGGAATTATACATGCCCAAAAGCACCAAGTATACGTATCACTATTATCATACAAGGCCCGTTTCAGACGTCAAACTTTTTATGTGCCGAATCGAATGCAATCATTTGCATTAAACAAGGACTTTACTTTAGCTCATTAACATTAGGTTCGGCATATGAAGGTTCAACGTGTGAAACAGGCCTAACATTCTTTTACTTCTCCATCTGAGAATGAAACGTACTTGATCTGATCCTATAAAGATCTGATCCTGGTAAGAGTTGGCTCATTCTCACTCACATATAATAAAAAAGATCGCTATTTGATTTTCAAACACAAGAAAGAGGAAATAAATTTTGATTTTATTTCATCTACTTTTTCTTTACACTTATTAATTTTTCAGTATTATATCCGTAGAGATATTTGCGTATATGCTTCAATTATATAATATTCCTCGTTTCAAGATTTGTATATCTGCTTTAACTTTCCCAACGAGTGCCTAAATGTACGAATCCAGGCCCGTGTTTATGCTCAATCTTCCAGGAAATTTAGTGTTCCGCACGACGGGTATCCAGCGAAATAACGCGTGTATAATAATCCGTTAAGTCCTAACTGCCATAGTCTTTGCATCTGTAATTTATCTTCAGGTTCTCTCAAACATATCATCTTCGCAGTAGAAATTTCTCCTTTTTTAACATTTTTGCGTCGTCCTTGTTCAATGTTGTTCAGGTTTTCCACATCAGTCCTATACAATTAGCAAAATCCCAGAACAATAATCCCCAATTGTGATCCAGTCCTGGCCTGATGTTACCAGGCAACAGTGGATGTTATAGGGCAATAAATAACACGACGATTACCACCAGGATAACAATAAGACCAATCAGAACATAAGTCTGTTTCTTGTCTGGAAATAAAGAAGGATAGTAAAGAGTTTGCTCTATACACAATAAATGTAGATTGTTGCCTAGTCATTGAAAAGTGGCTTTTAGCTAAAACCTCTGATATATATAAAGAAGGAAATACTATAGATTTTACTTTTTTTAATAATGGGGTAATATAAGTATCTAACCGCTCGAAAGCTGACTCTGCCAATTGGACAACTTTAACTTACCATCGGCAAGTTTTAAAACCTTCTCAATCTTCTGTAATGTTTGTTGCAAGCGGGAATCGGTCATATCTACTTCATGCCCGAGATCGTCCAGTAAGCTAAAAAAATTTAGAGAATTCTTAGTTGATAAATGATAAACGCTATTTCCCAGTGCAAAGGTAACGCTATCGCAAACGCAGATGACCCGTAAAACTGCTCAGAGACAATATTCATTTATTCTTCAGTATATAAGAATTTTTTATGGTTTACTTGCAATACACATAAATAGCTATTGGCTTTGTTAGCGCGGGAAATTATTTTGGCTATATAATACACGGTACTACTTGTAATGTTGAAATAAGTCTTACACATTCTGTTCATCAAGTTCATCGCCAATTCTCTGACTCATGTTCTTTAAGACTCCAACACTGTGACCTACCAACTGGATTTGATCATCTTGTGATTCCATTATTAACTACGTAAAAATATTAGGGATTTAAGTTTGACTGAGTTATGAATTATTCACGCAACTGTGTGATGAAAACGAATACTTGACTTTCCACGTTAGACATGTAGATATGGATTTAGAAAATATAATAAAAAATATGGTAATATGAAATAAAAAGAAAACATGGACGTCGTAGCAAACATGTTGGATTACCTGGATTTACGTTTCAAGGGAGCATAAATATTTAAAACATGCAGCTAATGACAGTATTGTCTGTGTTTGGCCTGTGGCTGTGACGAAATGATTGTAAGTTTGAAACGATCATTGTTTACAAAAGGCTGTTCATATAGGCTTGTTTACACTCAGGAAAATATCCTTGCGACTGTACGGTGAAGTTCAATGAAGGTATTAGTTCTAGTCGTGAGCTCATGTCGCTGCAATAATTACCACCAGCTAGAAATCTGGAGTTATCAAAGGCCGAAGCAAAAGGTTGCACTGGTGGAGCTGTAACGTTCTACGCCTAAAATCGACATCCAGCCAAAAATTTTCTCTACAATACAGAACGTCCCACGTAAGTAAAACCACAATAGTATACCTGTTGTTGCTGACTTTGATCTTCAATAAAATCTTGGTTTGATCTTTCAATTTCTTGATCAAGACGAGAATATTTGTTTGAGGTAGATTTACTGCTTGAACCAACTAGTGCCTAGAAAAATGTCACACAAAACTCAGATAGGACCATACTATTTATTTTGCTGGGATTTTCGGGGATGTACAAAACCTCACCTGTCTGTTGGATGATTGCACTTTAGCTTGGGCAGCAGGACTGTTAACAGATGCTTTAACTTCATCCAAATTTTGTTTTGTCTGTTTTACAAAGTTCTTTCTACTTTCAATTTCCTCTGGGCCTAGATTAAACTTTCTCTGGTTTCCTTCAACAATTTGTATTGTCTCTTCAAGGTCTTCTAAATCCCATTCAATACTACGAATGTTGTTCCGTAGTTCACTGGTTGTCAGGTTGTATTCTTCTCGACCAACCATGGCAGGGTTGTTTAGTAATGACTTCCATTTTTCATGAAGCTCACTTAAATTGTTCATAGATTTCTGAACCTCTCTGTTTTTAAATAAACAAAAAATTTGAAGATAAATTATTTAGCCTGGTTTGATTCTTGTAGCATACTTTCTTTAGATCAGAGAGTCAGGCACTTTATCATGCTTTATTCATTGTTAAAATGCAATATTACAACACAGGATGATTTTCTTCCAAAATGAAGACATAAATCAGACTTAAACATTTCTGTTTAAAACACCCATTTAGATAAGGTTATAGACATACAACAAAGATGTCTCAACTTTATCTTAGAGCACCCTAGCATTTGATAACTAAGAATGTCTTTTATTAATTTAAGGGCACTAACACTAATGTGAAGTAGTTGGCAAGAGCAAAAAAATTTCTAGAAATAAGAGTTTCTTTTATTTGAAAGGACCAATTTTACAAATCTCCGATAACTTTCGTCAGCGATGGTGTTTTAATGATGGCATTACCAGCTACTAGAAATGGTAGACAATTAACAAGAAATTATACAAGAGATTTGTACAATATCTTCAAATATCATTTGAAAGGTTTTGCAGAAAAGAAACTTTTATCATAAGAAATTTTACGTACCCTTTTGTATGGAGACAACAAGTCTGAGTGTTCAGTAAATTTTACATATCTAAGATATGTCATCCAATCATGTCCTTAAATACAAACCTCCAGATGAAGAAGATTTGCTTGAAATGTTGAAGTTCTCATTATATTGTTAAGTAGCTTATCTAATCACACAACACATCTACTTTTAAGAAATAAACATCCAATGTTGGTGTACCTAAATGGCTGCTGATGTGACCTATTAATTAATAGAGGCAGTAGTAATCTAGCAGACATGAGTGGAATAATCTTGCTCTTCTCATTAGAGGGAGCAATTTGTTTTGTAATCATCTAGGCAACATAGGTCCACTTTGTCACAATAACAATCTTGCTTATTACTAAAGCTGGGATGATTCAGCTAACTAATAAAAATTACTTTTTGGCCACACAATTTTTTTTAAGAGTTTAAAGTTATCAAATTTTGTCTGGTTTCCTAAACAGGCAACACTGTAAGTTACAAAAAAACTCTATGTTTGTGTTGTTTTTAGAATTTTGTTTTGTCCTAGCTTTTCATCTTCATCATGTCATTGTCACAATTTCTACAAAAGTCATGTCATCTTTTACAATTCCAATGTTGCCTTTGAGTTTAATGCTGCCAATCAAAATTTACCCTAACAGGGCATCATTACAGTTTTTGTTCTCATCCCTGAGATTATCATTCAGGTTGGGAAGATGGAAATCTCTCAATTGACTGCATAATAAACACTTAACTTGTCCAAGTATTCTTAAAGAGGGATACCAAAAAAATTAAATACTTGAAACTTTGAGGGCTTTTCCATAACAATATAAAATGCTCACAGTAGAGAAAATAAAGAAGTATGGTAAATTTCATATATATGAATAATCTATTTTGTTGTCCCAAAACACATATCATATCTAACTGAAAAAAGATATTTCGGATAACGGATATGAAACACAATTTTTTTTTCAAGGGTCGTTTGAAAGATTTTGGCTACAGTTCTGCTAGAAACATCCAACAACAAAAAAATAAGCTAAGGCTTTGCCCTTTGCCCTCTTTCACGTCAGAGAACCTAGAGCACTTCAGAAACTCAAATTGTATTGACATCATTAAATTTTGCAACAAATTATGCAGCTAGGCATAAACCAAACGGCAGTATGGCACTCATATTATTTGACTGTCCTATGTGTCATAATACACCATACACCTTTTTTGCCCTTTCCAAAGGGAATAATTTCACTTATTGACGTATAATAACACCAATATATTTTTAAATAAATTTCACAATATCAAATATTGGGAATGTTCTTGCTGACACATTAACTATAACTCTACAAGAACGTAACGCTTTAAAGTAGCATCGAACCGAAAATGTCGTATTCGCATGTCCGGTTTTATACCGTGATACTACCGTACAACGCTATAAAAATATTGCTGATCACACAACAACACATGACATTTTCATACGTTTGACACGAAACAGTGTAAACGCTTACTATCGAAGCTCACACCGTAATTGCGTAAACTCGCTGCTTTGTAATTGTAATATGGGAAAACTTACCCCTTTACCACAAAGAATGGATCCTCAAGAGACATGGTTTTCTTTTTCACGCTAATCTAAGCAATACAAATACATTAAATTCCTATAAAATTATATTGTTCCAAACAACTCGGGCCAGACATTTTGAAATTTAATCCCAAAGGAAGGAAGTGCACGATCAGTTTAAAGTTTCAGAGAGGGCCAACCAAATAAGGAGATTATGACCATATTTGGAACGATATGGACGGCACGACACACATGACTATTCATTTCCTTCCAAAATATTTTTTTTATATTTTTGTTCATTCAAAAACTCTGATTGTTCACGGCGGATGGCATTCTGTTTGCTCCAAACGGTACTGTAGGTAAGTTTGTTTTTTTAATATTTTTTTGGTACATACATTATATCAGTTTCATTATATTTATATATATCTTATATATCGGTATTTATTAATCGTGTTTTAATCGTGCGCTTGTGTCTAAAATAGTGTATTCAAGAATACTCTAAATGCATTTCTCTCATTCTTTCTCTCCTGTTTTGCATGAAGTGGTGGTCCTTTAGATTTCCACTCCGGATATGGCAAAGTAAACCTTGTGTGTAAAGATTTCTAGCTACTTTACTGTAATATTACTGTACTGGTGCTTGGACAAAGAAAGGCGCGTTTGGAAATGATTTGATACTTCAAATGCACGACAACATTTGAATGCCATTTAATGCTAAAGCGCTATGCTCTTACTCTATGTGTAATCATTACGTGCTTATATAGCGGTACACGCGTAATATTCCGTAAAATTATGATACTCTAGTACGAATTTTAGCGCCAACTGTTCATACCTATTTGCAGGGTTATATCTGTTATTAGTACCCAGTGTGTATGCTGATTCAGGCTAATATAACATCAAGGTATTCAATCAGTTCTTTTATTGAAAACATATGTGAGTAAATGTTCTTAATTTAATAACAAGTCAAGTCCATTTAGTATTATACTAAGATGATTCCACTGTTGGGAATATTGAAGGAAAGATGTTTTTGCCTCCAAAATAAACAAGCATCCTTAGGGTAGAGTACTAGTGTGTGTAAATTATAATTTTAGGTTATAATGTACCAAAATATACCATGGTACTATGACCAGCACCCTGTGTAACCTATTTGCCTTGTTTTGCTGTTCAGAGTCAAAAATATTTTTGACACATGTGTCAAAAGGTTACTTCATTTTGTGTTACCTAGATGATTGATTTTTGAAGAGCATTTCTTTCATTTAAACATATTATGAATCCTCTGATCACTTTAGGTAATTTTGGTATTTAGTATTCAATTAGATTCAGTTTGGATGGTTTAAAACTGTTTGTTTGCGATACAGATGTTTAGTTGCATTAATAAGACTTAACCTTGCCCAGGATGTACAAAAATGCTTAATAGGTAATGAAACTTAAGTCATATGATATGCCAGGCAAATACCAGAAAATCCTTACTTAGGTTGGGTATATTAAATGGTTTAAGTTGCACTTATTTAAATACAGACAATTGTGGGTTTTTAATCAACAAGTATTAGCATTCCAATTATTTTCAGGCTGTTTTTTAATAGATAATTGTAAAAACATACATTTGTGATATAGTTAAACTGTAGTAAAAGTCTGGTCACATTTGTTCATGTCTCTCTTGCTTAAGTATGATACGTTATGATATTTTGTTAACAAATGTTCACATTAAGGTGTTTTAACTCCTTTTATTCAATGTTGTTTGCTAGACAATTGATATAAATATGTCTGTCAAATGTTGGTAATGGTTGCAGGGTCATTAGGGTTGCAAGTTTAATTGATGTGATAGCCTTGTATATATTATTGGAACATCTGGAGTATATATGCATACTTGTGGGATACCTATGACAGATATTAATTAAGTGGTTGATTTGCCAGAGTAATGTTATCTTGGCAAGACAGTTGTTTGGGTTTAATGGCATTACATTTGACATTTCATTTGAAAAGTCTTAAATGTTGTCAGGAATTTGCAAGTTGTTCTATAATCTGCTGGTCAAAGTTATTGTGCTTGAAATATAGCCACATGAGTGAAATTGTGAAAACCTAGTATTTTTATAAAATACAGAACTACCTTTGGAATAATAAAGGGAGTTTATTTTTAAATGTTTTGACTTTATTTAGTCGTCATTTCTGATTATGACTAAATAAAGTCAAAATGTTGAATAATAGAAATGCTTTCATTATATACAGTTATTGTTGTATTGTATTCTACATAAGGGTGTATGATTGCATACTGGTCTGAATAAGATATTGGTTTTAACTAAAGATTAGCTTTTGACTCCAGTTCACAGCTGGAGAATAGGATTTGAGTTAAATCTGATGGAGAAGACTTTGGCAGGAAGTTTGTAGCCTGGGACAGGAAGCTTAGTTTGTTGTGTGGGACAGGAAAGCTCTAATAGTTAATAAGCTTATTTACGTTAATTAGTGTCTTAGTAGTGATTTCAACACAATTAGTGCATGCACCCATTTTAGCTCTGGGATGGTTGAAGTGCTGTAATTAAAAGTAATAGTTCTAGAATGTCAAAACCAGATGTGAGTAACAAAATTTGTTATCATCAATGAGAGCTTACAGTACAATGGTTTAAACAATTAGTGTAACTTTATCAAAATATTATGATATATCAAATATATAAAAGTTCCTTGCATATCTGCTCGTAGGTTACAGGAGGAGGACATTTTTAAGCTCATCTGTGTTTTAGTTTATTATTGCATAACGTCTGTAATGACCTCCATTCTTCAGAGGTTTTGAAATATCATCTTGAGCCTCTCTTGGTCTAAACTTAGGTATTCAACCATGATAGATCACAGACACATATATAAGTGCCAATAATTTGTGATAAAGAGCCTAGGTCTTAATCTTAAGTATACTTTTATCAATGCGTTTTACTATTAGTAATTAGTATACACCCGACTATTGTCTATTACAAATCCTACATTCTGATTGGCTACTCAACAATCGTCTATTCGTGATAGTGCACGTTTGGGAAAAATTCGCTCGCGCGACCGTATAAAATTGCCTTAATTAAATTATTTTTCGGTGTAATTTTGCGGTGTATCGATTATTTCCTCGAAATTAATATATCTATGTACAGGGTGTATACTAAAACAATTAGACAACTCGCCTTCGTTGTCTATGAGCGAATAGTCAACTCAGGCTTCGCCTTCGTTGTCTATTCGCTCATAGACAACTCGGACTCGTTGTCTAATTGTTAAATGGGGTGAATTGCATTAAATGGGATGAAAAGTGCAAACTTGACAAAATTGTTAATGAGGATTTCTTGTTTATCCAAATTATCCTTCATTCCTCGATGTTATCCTTCTTCCAGATGTGTTCTGTAATACCCAGTTCGACTTCAATTATTTTCAATCTTTTGTGAATGTTAGGCAGGGTTCCTTATGCGTTACCGCCGGGAAGCAAATGTTGACACCTTAATGTCTTCGAAGAGCGCGAAAATTAATCCCAAGTTTTCATCTCTACCCGACAAATGGCCACTACAAGATTACTAATTTACTGCACATGATGAACATACACGATAACCCTGGCAGGTTTTGTGTGTCCACTTAAGTCTTAATCGTTTTACAGTCCTATACGTGCGTGTAAATACTCGTGAATAAGTTGGACTCCTCATAAAATGTACTCTATGAATAACTAATAAAAGGTAATAACAGAATTTAGGCATCTCTATCATTAAATGTGTATTCGTCTAAAATATAACGATGAAATTATTAAAATATCATGAACTTTCATGCGTGCATACACGTATGTATGAAAACAGCTTGAGGGTCAAGTAGATTTGTAAAAGGTATTGACTATTGTCAGCGTCGTAGTTTGTTTAAAACTGCTTGAAAACCTATAGTTTTTACTCTCAAGGTTGTAAAATTGGTGTTGGTAATGTTGAACTAAATTTGCTTTGGGGATTTCGGTGTATAAACTACCCGAAAAAGAATTAGGCTCAATTAAGCAAACGTAGAATTTACTAATATTGTACATTTTTAGCCATTGCATCAGCAGTTTTTCAACCATAACTGTCTGAACTATCTCATAAAGATTTATTGTAATATGCCCCCCGTCAAAAGTTATGATCTCCCAAATGGCAACTCTTATGTAGGGTTAGAATTAAGACTTGAAATGCGAATTTCCATGCAGAATGCCAATTTCCGTTTTAACTGTCTAACATTCCCTACTAGAACAGACGAGTAACTCGGAATAATCCGTCTGTGCATTGAAATCTGAAGTGCTCACAAACGTCACTGGGAATAACAAAGATACTTCGTGTTAATTACTATTTTGTTTGTCTCGAGTTTGAGCTGCTTACAGCGCAGCCACCGAGGGTTCTTTTTAACTGTGAATTTGCATAGCTTGTAAAAATGGTTGGACGTCCGCTTTCTCCTGTTGTGCCTTTGAAAAATGTTTGTGTGCCAAAACCGGATTTTGCAATTGCGTATATAAGCTGTGTATATCTGCAAAAAAGTTACACCTTTTCACTACTTTCTGTGTGCCGCTTTATAATACGATTAAGTTTGTCTTGAATTTTGAAGCCTTAATAAGGAAACAAAAGCGTGTCAGTGAATGTTTAGTAAATTTATTTTGTTGATTCTTTTGTCCCTTTTGACGTTTTCAGAGTCATGGTCGATTGGCCGAGGGAGAGACGCTTAATTGATTTGCCTTTTTTGTTTTTGACTGTAGAGTATAATCGCAGTGTTGGAAGCAAGTACATCTGGCCGTGGGGAAATTGATTTCCTGAAAGGTAAGGCTGAACTTTCTGTGCAAACAATTATATTTATATACTTCAAGCTCTGGTAGGTTGTTCCGGAGTACTTGCGGGATTTGCGCTCTAACTCTGTTGGGTAAATTTTAGCCCGCTGCTTCAAGTCAAGTGTTCTTGCTTGACCGTTTCTTTTGAAAATAGAACTTCTATTGGTCTAAAGAATTTTATTTTAACATTGTGTTTTTATCATTACAAGTTGCAACTCATTCTATGTAAGCTGTTCGAGGCTGATTTTCTTACTTGAAAAAAAAATGAACTCGGATGTTGGGATTATTTCTTCTATACTGACAGTTTGCAGCTAATGAAAATAGTGTATCGCCTGATGTTTAGAATCAAACAAGCTCTATTATCAATTTTATTCACCTAAGGTATATTATAATTGGTCCTAAAACTTAACTTAATCCGATGGATTGCCAGAAATTCCATGATAAACGTAATTGAAATTCCCGATGAGAGAGGCGTTAATTAGCAACAAACCAAGAATATTTTCAGGGTGAAATCGAAAAAAAAACGTGTTGGTTCAAAAAAAGAGTGTATATTATCTGATAAACAAGCTGTTGGAAGGTTTAATTTGAGGATTTGCGCTAATCGGCTTTTCTACGAGCTCGAGTGCTTCTCCTGCAGCTTTGCGAGAAAGACAGTTATGTCGTATCTTTTCAACTATTTGGTAGGATTTTGGTGTAGGTTTCTTTTTTTAAAAAAATCCACATTTGGATTTGATGTTTTTGTCTACAAAAGTTGTTTTTTGAAATAAAAAACAGTTTGTTGACCGAAGTCACGAGTTATGTACAAAATACGAGTCACTGGACTATGTTGTCACTGGACTGCGTTTCCAGGCATTTTTCGTGTGCGTGTCAGTGACTAGATGGCAGCAGGCGTATGGTGATGGATCTTGAAATGTCAAAGAAAATTTTGGCCTCCTTTGTCCACAAAAGGCATTTCGTTTCGACGTCCTTCAACATCTAGACATATTTGAACGTTATTGTTTCATGATCACCAGAGTTTTACTAGAACCATCGCGGGACCGTTCACTCGCAAGGAAACTTCTGTATATAAGGTTAGCTAAAAGGTTAACTGTGTCTGCGTTGGTGTACAGTGTAATTTATCACTTGAGTAGGGTTGACACCGAAACCAAGTGTGTTGAAAACTAGTCGTTTGACGAGGTTTTTTTACCTCTTGAAAGGATTTATAGAAATAGTGAAGACGCTTTATGAAAAATACATACAAACGTGTCAGGGAAGATGCATGCGAGATATGTCTTGAAGTTAATAAGACAAATAAGACGCCCTGTATAAATATACCGTACACGGAAAGAAGTAGTTCTATTGTCACAATATGCTCCCAAATATGGCTTTGTGTTTCGCTTTATATGGCGTATCAAAATACAATAACAACCAAGGGTATATATTTTGAAATTAACTATTATTGGTCGGACTGGGGGATCACTGACTGTAGTTTTCGGTTTTTACTTTCGTCGGCTGTCTTGTAGTAAGAGATTTTAATAGTTTGCCACCGAACTGTGTATATAGTTCAGCTTTTTTGCATGAATAGTGTTGCCGAAAATTTGTCGTGACTGGCAGCAAATTGCGTTTGTTTGTTAGGCTCCCACACTGAAAAGAAAAAAGAGTTTGTTTGCATAATTAAAGCATGATCGAGGAAAAAACCTATCATTGGAAGCCAATATAGGCATAAGTATATTAATACAACGGAATGAACTAGATCACAGACCGCATTGCCGTAGGAGTTGGAGTAAACTTTAGAGCCCTTTCTTCGACTCGGGAAGGGGGTTAATCCTTTGTTTTTATTGGAAGTCTCAAAACAGGCGTAACTGCATATGGTAGCACCTCGTTGCTGAGGGTTTCAATGTCTTATCGTTATAGAATGGCTTCACGCATCTTTACAAGTTTCATACGCTCGTCAACAGCCTCCGCTCTCTCTCCCCCTTGGTAAATTCAATTCTACCGTATTTATTTTTGCATGCTCTTAAAACTAGAACAATAACTATTCATTAATCATTATTGCACGCCAGTATAGCTGAAGTCTCTATCCAATAGCCATTTCTCTGGCAGTCCAGCAAGCTTTTTGTCCTAAAGCAGTAAAGCTTGTAACTTGTTTAAAAGCTAATTCCTGGTGCAAGCAAATCAACAAATAAAATTTCCAACGGCTTCTTTATATTGTGCATGGCTTTCTCTTTATCAGCTTGAGAAGGTGTTTTCCAGAAATCTTTAGGCATCAGACTTAAAGCGGCTGCCTCTTTTAACTTTAAGCTGCAGTAAGTTGTATAAGGAATTTAATTAACCTGCGTCCGGGGGGGGGAACTCGATATAGACACCGCTTTGTGTATTAAATAAACCGAGTCTTATACTGTCTTATACAACCCACCCTAGCCCCGTAGTCATCTCTAGCTGTTATCATTTAATTTTCCTCCAGATAAAATAAGTTAATATGGGCATCGTTTGGAAGTAGCACCGTGCGGCACGGTTAAAATGGCTACCCGTGCCAATTTTATCTGTGGTCGGCCTTTGTATTGGTAGTCTGAGCCCTGTTGGAATTGATACTGGTGCCAATTTTAGCCGTGCCAATGAATTAAGTGTAGTGTAAACTGTAAACGGGGCTTAACGGATGGAAATTCTCATAGTCTCGGGTAATCTCAGTGATGTGAAACGTATGTAAAACTATCACAATATCTACTACTAGTCACTGCGTCCCTCTCATGCACTTGTATAGTGAAATAGTCAATAGTAAAGTTGTTGCGTGACCATTCACTAAAAAAATCGGCAAATCAAAGTTCATTTCAGAAATCATGTCATATTTTAATAACGTACATTACAAGCGGCTAGTTTTTTACGTGTTTTATTAATGTTAGTCAAAATAGCGGTATATATGAGTAGTGTTTCATTGCGCTCAAACTGGTTAGGGAAATAACCCTGTTCCGGGTTAAGTAAGACAGTGTAAAGACTAAAGCATATAAAACCATTAATGAAAGGCCATAAACAAAGCCCTACTTTAAAGGAAACATGACTGATTACCCCACAAGATTATTCCCCATAAAAGGCCATGGAAGATAAGGAACCCTAAATCGATAAAAAAAAACTGAACCAAGGATGTAAATAATACCAAATAACACCACCAAGAATGAGACGAATGAACCTGGATGCCAAGCCAAGAATTTGTTGTTTTAATTAACTTGGGGAATCTACGTACATCTCTTGTTGAAATACGTCACAAGTGTTAATGAGGAAAAATAACCCCCGATATCTCGCATTTTATCATGTGCATGTACTCGGTCATGCTTTTGTTTGTTTTCATCTAACACGTCTTCGGTCTTTCTACGAAGAGTTCTTAAAGGAGTGAATTGAATATGCTTAATTAATTGTACGCGCGTGAACATTTCGTTGTCATGCAGTTAGCTGAATGCATGCGCTGACCCTATCTGGCCTATCAGGGTCACACAGATGTTGAAGCATGCAAGCGCTTCTGTAAAGAGTCAGTCAACGCTGTATCACAAAAGTCTTCGGGGAATGTTAACTGATTGGGTTGGGTTGGGTTATGTTGGTCTGAGACGTGATTATGAGTCGTGCACGCTTTGCCAGCCAGAGAGCTTTTGGCTCAGGCTTACGCTCTGACCAGACAAGATATGCACTCTACGTAATTCAGTTTAGAATATCAGATGCAAAGCTGCATGTTTTCTACACAAAACAATTATGTAATAAGATAAGAACACATTAAGTAATCCGTGGGCTAGGCCTGTCAGAGGGTAGTGTAGAGGGAAAGAAGAAGATATGCATGGTAAATATGCGATGGACGTGGTAAAGGCCCCAAGTTAGTTGTATTAGTTACGCGTGCATGGGTATAGGTAAAGTTAATGAAAGTAGAGCTAATGGGATAGTTCATTTTTATTCAGAAATCATTTTTATTCATGCGGTATAAAAGAGTTCTATAGAACCGGTTTCAGGATTTCCTACCTAACTTGCAGTTAAATTGCAGTCAACTGATTTTAATTGGTTGTCTTTCGAACTAACGAATGCGTGATAACTTTATCAGCTACATCATACACCGCCTCCAGAAGCTCTACAACGAGGTTCCGTGGACGTGCAGTTGTTGGCTATCTGATAGTATTATCTCTGAGATAACTACTTAAGTATTTTACTGCATAGTTTATAATAATATTATAACATAGATATATGTGTATTTATAAAGGGTTTACATGCAATAAGTTTTATAACGTGAAAAGCATTTTTTCAGAATCGACCGATCATTTACAAGCATAGAATTTGCATGGAACAACCATCAACCATCCTATTGACTGTAGGTGGTAATTTCAGCCCGGTCTTACCATGAATACAACTTATCGCAAATTTTCAGCCCCGGTGCCTAATTCAACCGCAGGGTCGAAATTTTATCTCGGCTTGAGCTTCCGAACTTAATCCTAACCATATAGGACTCGTGCAACACCGAGGTTGCAAATGTCGTGTAATCATTTAGCATGACCCTGTGGGCATTCCCGCGACATCGATATCAATATTTCCTCCTGTAGTAACCCCGTATTACCCTGTGGAGAGAACAAGTTACAACCAATAGAACGACCATCTAATGTAAATAAAATTTGTTTATGTTCTTAGTAGCGCTAAGATTATCGCTTTTACATACCCCGAGAGCTGAAATCGGGCACCTTTAACAGATTACGCACATTCTTATCTACTCTCAGTTGCCCTGAAACCCAATAGCCGCGTATCTTTAGTGATTTGTGATGTCTCACCTAGGTCAACTATTTAAGACTGTTCCTACCACGACAGATGCACTTCAAGTTCCGTTGTCAAAGAAATATCTTGGTTGCTGTGAAAAAAATTGATAGGTTGAATCTTAACATGTGGTTTGGAGTTTTGGAATTTTGAGAGCCTTATCAAAGGTATACGTTTGTTCGTGCAAATAATCAAATTTAGTAAATTTGTTTCAGTATTTAACTTCAATTTTACGTCAGTCATGTATTTACACAAGTTCAAGCAATAAAGGTAAGTTTAATTGTAGGAAGATAAGTATCGTCAATGAGTGTTTGAAATAATTTAAAGAAGACTGATATATTTACTCTGATAAAATGCTTCCATACAAGGTCTGGCTATAAATATGAATTCGAAAATATCATTATATTAGATACAACGTTAGCAAGATTGATGCTTAAATAACAGTATGAAATGCATCAATCAATAAAGTGTATCAATTATAGTCACTGAAACAGGTTCACTAAACTAAATAAGGATGTTTTATTAGTTTATAAGAAAGTTGTATACAATTGCCCTTATAAAAGGATCTCGTATGAACGCGAATAACAAACACATGAAGTTCTAGGATACGTCTTGCGCAAAGATAATTTAATTATTTAATTAAAGGAAAGAGTGTATGCCGGCATGCTTATAAGTTCACCTAACATGTTGCTTCAATTAATCTCGTGAAGTACTCAAGCTATAACCAACTATATAGATCTTCATTCGCGAATTATGTTAATGAGTGCGCTCATTCGCGCGCGTGCAAAAGCAAGCGCGCATGTCTTGAAGTTGAGTTCGTATTTAACAAAACATTCAACGGACTAACCATTCCATCGAGCTGTTGTTGTGATACTCAAAGGGAAATAAAACATCGCTGACTCCTGTACAACATTACCAACAATGTCTGTATCGAAGAATTATCGTCATTATATTACTCGTTTGAGATAAAACATCAGTCGGGAAATTTCGTGACCAGCTATAAAAAATATATTCAAGTATGCCAATGCTTTGTCACGCAAATATAAAGTATATTTTCTCGTATCTGATACGTCACCTTGATGAATTACAGATGGAGGAGAGTGAGTCATTCAATAATTTTGAATACAAAGAGTTTTACTGTGTCAAACCCTGCATGGTAAATGCCACACGAATGGTGTCATATTTTGCATTTCGATTTTCAAAACAATCTCGCCAACGCGAAACGTCTTGCGTGCGTGCTGCAAAGTAAATAATCTCACGTTTGAATGCTTATCAGTTAAAAAGGAAGCACTTTGAATGTCGGAACGTATCTATTTTCCAGTCCACCCTTTCAAAATATGTTATACCTAGCTGAAGCAGTAACAGTATACTTGGTTTCGCAACTTTTGCTTGGGAGATTGTCAAGAAGGTTGAGAAATGTGGTTTGCGCCTGAATCTGGGAGAAGATCTGGGTTATTTTTTAAAGTATTTTCGCATTGTTTTGATTTGAAAGATAACATATTTAAAAAATGCTTTATTGCAAAGAAGAAAAAATTATTGATGTATAAGTGGGAAAAATGGGATAAATACATATGCACTCCCTTGCCATTTGACAAAAGTTTGAGGGGGCGGCTTGCGTAGTTTCGGGAGGATAATGTCATGCCTTTTTTGCTTGCGTTTCCACTATACCTCAATTAAAATACCCGGTCCTCCACCAGAGCAGGCAATTCCCAGCTGTATTATTTACTGTCTATGGTAATTAAATTTACCGATGACTGTTCGCATTGGCGCCAGTAAACTTATTGCTGCTCTAATCTCTTTGACTGCAAAACGTAGTCGCAGACTCGGACCCTACTGTGAAAGGAAATAATCAGCGTTTAAGATCAATAATTGATCTCATTCATCGTTTAATACAATCCACATGAAATCAAAAGGAGGTCAAAGTGTATACAACACAACATGGTTTGTTCGGTGGCATGTGACTTTCTGCCTATACTTTACAGCGTTTCCTAACAAGATCACTCAAGGTTAGCGAAACTCATCCCGCGGGCGGAGGAATGATTCCACCACTTTCGATGAGTGGGAAACCGGAAATAGATTGGACCCAATTCCTCCAGGAAATGCGCATGCATGACGATTCAAAATGTTTGAGAGACGAATAGATTGACAGTGTGGCGTCAAAAATTTTAAGATGATGAAAATTTGAATGATATTTTTCAATTTTATATACGCGTTTTTATACACGCAAGTGGAAAGCAGCCCTTATTATTATTATCTTGCCCAGAAACTCGTGCAGATTTTCTTGTCGTTGTCATAATTTTTGACCCACGCTAATTTTACATATACTAAAACATAGCTTTTCCAAAGATAACATATATAAGGATTTAGACTTGTAAGATCGTGTACGTGCGTATAAAAAACCTCTAAGTGGAAGGCAGCCATATGTCTATTTCACAACATCTACCACTGCACTCTTCAGGAAAGTAGGCTCGATGCCAGATACCATAACATTGATGCGTGCATGCCATTCGTGCTAAACGATAGGCTAAAATCGAGGTCATTATTAAATATAGGTTATAGTTAAATAGTTTATAAATGTGAAATATTGAAAATATTTTCCAATCCCTTTGTTTTTCTAGTGAATATATACGTCACGCTTGGGTCTTGCGTTCTCTGCATTAAGTAGCCTAATAACGGTTCGACCTTGTTCATCCTTTAACAATATCCGATTAAAAAACATTTTAAGTGAGTAGAATAGCTTAAAATCTGTTATATCAACATTGGCTGTTTTGTTACCTCATGCAATGTGACCGAAATATACCAATACGGAAAACTGAGTGGGTTCATGAAGTTTCTTACATGTTTTATCTTCCAAGCTTTTAAGGCGTGAATGAATGCTAAAACAGGAAGCTTTAAAGCGAAAGAAATACATACGAAATGCGATTAGCGTCAGTTGTTTGCAATAAACACTTGTACCGAAGAATGATGTTATACACTTCTTTACCACCGTCTTGTTTCTACGGCTGATGTATTTGAAGTTATACTTGTCCTCTTTTTAGGGGTAAAACGCCGGATAACAATAGCGTTTCGTTTGTTTATTAATGCAGGGTGCATGCAATATATACCACGGGGGTACCTAAGCTAAAGACATAAAAGCGATCTTTAAGTTGTAATGCAATAATTGTAGGTCTCACTTATCACCATTATTATGCAACAGATGGTGCAATTAATTGGCTTTTGCAAAGTAGAGTAGCGACGAAGAATGGTTGTTGATTATTTGGTTATGCTCACTAGGTCATGTTTACCCTAAAAATATAAAGATTTACATTCAAGAGCTGATAATCAGTTCAAGCTATCCAAGTGAGAAGTCGAATATAACAATAGAATTGATGTTCGCGGGCATAAATGTGTTTTTGGCTTGAAAAATTATGCAACGGCCAACGGGTAAACACTTCAGTCATCCTTTGATCAGCGGGCTGAGCCCAGCAAATTTATCATTTTAGCCCGCAAAATGCACCGCAATGCCCGCCAAAAAGTTAACATAATATAGTTTTAACTTAAGCCTGGTTTTCATTTATACTCGTACTATCGTGAACAAGTCATTTTCACCGATGAGAAATAGTCCGGATGTAAATTTGTTTCTGTATTCAATAGGTCATAGTTGAGTGCACACACTGAAATACTCTATCACATCAGCCACCTTGACATGTTCATGGAAACTAGGCATTAACGATGGTCCGTGTTTATAGTTAGGGTGGTTGGAGTACTACTGTAATATCAATGACGTTGAGCTCGTTCACACTGCTTTGGAAATGATAACGTAACAGAAGCGCTGTTTAATTCACTCAGGAGCTCACTGCTTCAAAAAATTCCCTCGTAATGTGCGCCCGGAAAGTCTTCAACATATGTTATACCCTTACGTTAGGAACTGAACTATCAGTGGTGAAATTTAGTACTGTAGAAATTTTCGTGGATTCCTAGGGGATTTTATTGCATATACGAAACCGAATAAGGAGGTCAAGTAGATAATGAAATTAATTACTCTTGGGAAACTGAATACGCGTAAATAAATCATCATTCTCGTTGAGAAGTTCTTTTTTCAAACACCTCGATTTGCGATGTTTTTTTTCAGCAGCAGGACTTTGCCAAGAGATTAGAGCAGCAGGACTTTTTTCTCAGAATGCTCCGAGATAGATCCAAAAATGGACACATGCTTTCGTTGAAATATTCTATCTGCAAATACTAATACTAACCATCGGTGTTGATACTCAGCAGTTATAGACTCGTAGTTAACGCTGGTGTGTGTAGCATGGATGTTTGAGCTAGAAAATTCCGTAAATAATCATTTCCATACTAGACACGGTTGGAATAATGACCGGCGAAGATTCGAGACATCCATTAAATACGAGTGATATTCATGCCGAAACAGTATTGTAAAATAACTAACTATAACTAAATCACTGAAGACCTCGGAATGGAAACTTACAGAGATTAATTGCATGTGAATTATCCTTCAACACCGAACTATGCCAGTCGTTAACAATAACTTTCTTTTTTTAGCATCCAATCCCAAACCAAAAACCCCTGACCTTTCTAACCCGCGAGCCTGAATATGCCCGCATGTAAGGTGGGCTGTTGTCCGGACGACATATGCGACTGTTCAAATGATTGTGAATGTCTGTTGCCTCCAGATTTTGCCACCGGCGTTGGATTCGAGAATCCATTTGTAATTTCAGGGACAGATTTGAAAGAAATACCGGACGGATCGCGCCTCAAGATCTGCCCGTGCCGAACCAAGGAAGAACTGGCCGATTATGTCAAGCCTATTGAGCCTTCCTTTGATGTTGATGACACAGAGGAAATGTCTAAAGGCGTGAACAAAGACGAGATTGACCCTGTCGCAAAGCAGAGTCCGAAAGACAATTGTTGCCAAGATGTTGTTTGTAAAAACCACTCTGATGACAAAAATTCCACTCTTGCTTCACATGACCATACCGGCGAGTCTGGTAGGCATGCCCCGCTCGGTCATAATGACAGATGTTGTGATGATGCGAGCTGTGCGAAAACCGCTGTGAAAGATCGCGGGAGCATGCCAAATAAAGCTGGTCAAAATTGCTGCGATGATGAAAGTTGTCAAAAGGACGGTGACTGCCATCCCCCGGACGATGTGAAACATCGTGACCTTACTCCTGCTAAAAGCTGTTGTAAGGACAAATCATGCGGGGGGGAACGCAAGGTTGAGAAAGAATCAAAGGAATGCTGCGAAAAAGACGGTGACTGCCATCCCCCGGAAGATGTGAAACATCATGACCATACTCCTGCTAAAAGCTGTTGTAAGGACAAATCATGCGGGGGGGAACGCAAGCTTGAGAAAGAATCAAAGGAATGCTGCGATGACAAAAATTGCGGAGACAAAAATTGCGGAGCTGAAAAGGCGGATAACCACGAACATCCAAAACCAAGCGGAAGTGGGTGCTGCAATGATAAATCTTGTGGGGCAGAAAAATCTGGCGAAGCAAAGCATGGTCGTTCCTCTAAGGCAAGTTGCTGTGACGATAAAAGTTGTGGAAAAACCACCCCAAGTGAAGTTACCCACAAGCATTCTCACCCTGAGGATACTTGCTGTGGGGACAAGAAATGCGAGAAGGGGTCGTCGAGTGGAGAAGCGCACAAAAATCCACGCTGCTGTGATGACAAAAGTTGCAAGGAGAGTTGTTCTGAGAAAAAAAGCAAAGATCACATATCACATATCAGTGAAATGATACGCACTAACAGCTTACCGACAAATTCTTCCTCCAATCCTAACTCTCCCGCCAAGATTGCGAGAGCTCCAAATTTTGAAATAAAGCCTAACTTCAATTTTGAAGTCTCCCCTGCACCTTATCGCAAAACGAAGCGAAGTCAGAGTTTGGCCGAAGCCAGATTGGGGAGTCTTCTGAACGAACGAAGACCCAGTTGTTTCCAGCTTTCCACACAAGAGCTGCGCCAGGGTCTTCGACCTGACCCGCATCGTGGCCATGATCACCACCGTCGTCATGAGCACCATCATGACCACCACCACCGTCATGACCATCACCGTCATGACCATCACCATGATCACCATGACCACCACCATGATGACGATGATCACCATGACGACGACAGTCAGGCATGTAAGGACTCTTGTTGTCAAGGCTCTCCGAAGCACGATTCACCAAATAGCTGCTGCGAGGACCCGACGTGCGGGGATGCGCCGCATACTTCGCACGAAGAACTCAAACCTTTGATGAAGTCTGTATCGAAAGTTAACATCGATGAGATGGTGTTGAGGACAACTAAACTGAGAGTACAGAATATGTGCTGTCCCAAGGAAGCCCAAATTGTACACGAAGAACTCAAGAAATTTGAGGTCAGTATTGAGATTATCATATTGAACTGTGTTGCCGGTAGACTGTTTATCAAGTTGTCTGAGTTTTACTGCAACTCTACATAACATGATTATTGAATCACCGTTTCGACTGGAATGATTATTTTTCAAAAATTCAATAAAAACTTTAACATGTTGTGCATAAGCGCCCTTCACCCTGAAACTTCCCTCAGGACTTAACCGGTACTGTTATGTGGCTAGATTAATCAACGGAACTGAAATGCATTACTTCAACGGTGTTATTGTTCAACTGTACGAACTTCATGGCTAATATATATACATATATAAACCCTCTCCTCTCACTTCAGAAAGCCCATGTTCTATGAAGGGGAAAACAAAAAAATATTCAGCAGTATATGACACATATGATAATAATTTAAAGCTAGTCTTATCTATCACTCTGAGCTATTACACATGTGATATTATCATATGAATTTGAGACACTATTGAAGATTGTTTTAAGAAACCAGCTGATAACCGGGTTAGTAAGGCTATTGAAATCATAAAATACTTCAACTACGTGACGTATCATTACAGACAAAAGTATTTGAAACGTGCCAATTTACGAGTATGTGTTAAAGCCTTTTTATTTTCATCTATTATTCATTACTTTTTTATAGCACCAATATTAGATCGGTTCGTCTTTGGCTTACAGCCATATTGCATTACCTGCTACTAATTATCATGTTACAAACTGTGACAATTTAGTTACAATATACCCCGCGGTGGGCGGACGAACAAACGTGATGAGGTCCCGGCTGCTTTAAATTGACCATCGTTCTTCATTTTTGAATGAATAGCGCCAGTTTCAGGAAGTGGATATCTCTTTCCCATTCCTCTTTTTATTTCCATTGGAGAACTCTACTTTTAACACTCCAATTTCTACTCCAAGCTTGTCCAGTAAACTTTTCCTCCATAGAGTGTCTCTAAATCCGTCAACCTGTTTTAAAATCTTGTACCCATTATACACTATTAGTAAGTCTAGCAACTGTATAAAATAGTCCTGAAATTAGATTAGAATTTATAACCTGATAATTGCCACCGCTATTAAACTGCACGTTTTATTACTTTTGAAACAGGGAATCGAGAATATTCGCGTGAATGTGATTGGCCGTGTTGTTTATGTGTCACATTTTGCAGAACTGGTTTCCCCTACAACGCTAATGACCACCTTAAACAAACGACACCTCGGGGTTTCCATCGTTGATACTGGATCACAGGCCGAGGTAGAAAAAGGTAGTTGAATTTTGCAGAAAACTTTCATTGTTTGTTTTTTAGTTCATAAAGCCAGTTTTTCTACTAGTGATTTTTTTCGAGGGAAGAGGGTTGTTGCTTTTCGTCCGTGTTTTCATCTGAAACCATCTGCAAGTGATTGGATTAAAATAGAATAAGATTAATATGCGTGAAGGAAATCAGTAGTGGAAAACAGGCCTCTGTTCATATGATCCCTGGGAAAATTACATGCGCAACGCGATTTGAGATGATGATATCACCAGCCTAGCGAGATGATATTAAGAACGAGAGCTATCCAAATTCATCTTGTTGGCAGGTGATGTTATATCTCAGCAAACCACTGGTGGGCAGATGCATTCATAGCATGCTGCCCCAAATCTGAGGTCACGATGAATTCTGTTCGGCAAATGCTGACTGATTGCTGATCAATCATCGTCTCAGAACAGGAAGAAATACCGACCTGCAATTACTCTTGTTTAATGGGAGTGAATGATGAAAGAGAAAAGCAGATGAGAAATATTTCTCCGTCATATGTAACATTGCTGGTATACACAACATTGTTACTGACCTGTTTCATTGAAGCTATCGATTTGCCAGTTTTTGACGGCCAGTTTTCGTTTCAAGGACCTGGTTTTTACTAATTTAACACCCGTTGTACACCAGGGGGCTGTATTATAAAGACTTAACTACTTTTTAACTACCCGTTTTGTAGTGAATGGTAGTTATCTCTCACCTGACTTTGATTGTCCAACTTTTTTTATCTTAAACTTCCATTTCACAATTATTGATCCAGAATTCTCAATTGTGATTGGTTACACGATATAAATATTCTTTTGATTAACTCTGGTCTCTGGAGTAACGTGATATTTGTTGGTTATTTATGGCACTGAGCAAATTGTTTTAAATAACACCCTTTCAATAACCATATAAGACGTCATTTTTTTCCTGGGAGCCTTGGACTGATTAGTCACACAAGGTTCATAGTTCATAAGAGCAAGGCTTCTAGGCGAAATGACGTTATTGAAAGTTTGTTCTTCACACAAGCCAATTTTGTCGGATCCAGTTCGCATGGAAGGTTGTCGGTTATTGATAAAGCGTACGGCATTGGCTTCATCAATCTTCATACATAGCAAGTCAAAATACTTTAAAATATTGAAATTTGAATCAGACAAAATTTGATCGTGTGGACAGACCTTTTGAGTGGGTATAAAATTCACTGTTCAAAAAAAACATTGTAAACAATGTGAATCTTTTTCTATTCAGGTTTACCGAAGACTCTCAAGATCCGTCTCGTAAATCTCGCTGTACAATCTGTACTCATAGGCATAGCCCTGGGAGGGTCATTTTCGTCCAGTCCTTGGTACATGTGGGTATCAATTGTTGAAATATGCTTTGGGATTGTACCCATTCTTAAGAAAGTCTACCATGCGATACGAAATCGGGAGATTGATTTGAATATTCTTATAACAATTACCGTGATTGGCACGCTGGCCATCCAGGAGTGGATAGAAGGCGCAGCCGTGGTTTTCGTGTTTACACTCGCGGGCTTCCTGCAGAGATATTGTTTTTATCGTGTACAGAAGACTATCTCTAGCCTGATGTTATCCAAGCCCTCGAATGCAGTCATGGCATGCACTGGAGAGTGTATTCCCATAGAAAATGTTCCGATAGGTAATGTTAACTCCTTTTTCAGGCGGTCAGTTTGACAGATTTCTATATTTAGGCAGCATGTATGTTGGTGTTTCATAAATTAGACAGGGCAACCCTCTTTCAAGCATTATGCAAAAACTCGAAATTCCACCAGTTTAGAGAGCTTTGATTTTATGCTTTTTCCCCCCTATTTAGGTTCCATCATTGCCGTACGTCAGGGAGAACTGATCCCTCTGGATGGAATAGTTGTCAAAGGCGTAGCCTCGGTTGATGAAAGTTCAATATCAGGAGAGGCAACTCCGGTCGAGAAAGTCTTTGAATCACCTGCTTATAGTGGGACTGTCATTCAAAATGGCTACTTGGAAATCGAGACGACATCCAGTTCAACTTCTTCGACAATTTCGAAAATATCTGCGATGGTCGAAGACGCACAAATGAATGTTTCTCTGACGGAGATCATGGTGAATAAGTTCGCGAAGTTTTATACACCTTTGGTGATTGTTGTAGCAGGCCTGGTGTTCCTGATTCCCTTGTTCCTAGGCTTGGCTGGAGTCGAGGCTTACGACGGTCGAGCGAAAACCTGGGGCGAGAGAGCGTTGATTGTTCTAGTGACCGCGTGTCCATGTGCGCTTCTAATGGCCACACCCACCGTTGTTATCTGCGGTATTAACGGTGCTGCACGACTCGGAGCTCTTATTAAGGGGGGGACGTACCTTGAAGCTTTAGGGCAGATAAACCTGTTAGCATTCGATAAAACTGGAACTCTGACCGAAGGAAAATTTCAAGTCGTCGACCTGGTATGTATGTTTTCTTGTGTACATTTCCTATTTATGAATATCTTTATACGAAAATAGAATAAGAGTGTGATTAGAGTACGAGGAATGTTTGTATTTAGTGCTAAATAAATAAATTTGTATTTTTTTGCTCCTATGCAATATTCAGTATAAAATTTATGTAGAAGTAATAATAGTGTGTAAAAAAGTTGACCAATAACAATCTAGGATCGAGAATACATCTTGAAGGTCTAATTGTATTTCCAAAATAGTTGATCCCTGAAAGTCCCTGAAATTTACCAAACTAATGATACACTTTTCAGGTGCCAGCGGACAACTATGACGAGAGCGATGTTCTACGCTGGGCAGCAGCATTGGAAAGTAAATCAAGCCACCCACTGGCGGCCGCTATAGTCAACGAATTCACTGGCGAATGTGTTTCAGATTTCGTCGCCGAATCCGATGTCTTGCCGGACGTCTTCGAGTTCCGCACGATGGAAGGACAGGGAATTTCAGGCAAGATCGAGGGTCATGATATCCAAGTTGGAAATCGGTCACTACTTGAAAAACTTGGGGTTTCTCTTACACCCAAATTTGAAACAGCCTACATATCATTCGGTACTGATGCCAAGACCGTTATCTTTGTGTGTGTGGATGGGGAACTGGCACTAATGATCTCACTGGCTGATATTATTCGTTGGGAGTCACGTGCTGCGCTCACTTGGCTACAAGACCTCGGGATACACCTGTGTATGTTGACGGGTGATGCAAAGCAGACGGCGAATGCTGTGCAGAAAGAGCTGAAGCTGGATTCGTGCGTATCTGACATGAAACCAGACGATAAATTAAACTGGATTACGGATGTTAAAGAACAGGAAATAAGACAAAGAAGATTTGGTTGCTTTAAAAAGGTAAGATAGATCAAAAGACACCCATACTATGTAAAGAATAGTGACAAAGAAATCGTAAGCTTTTATCTCGTTGTATTGGCGATATTTTTTTTGGCGATATCTAAAAGCAAAAAGTCAATTGTGAAAGTTGCTTCTATTGTAGACTATTAGTAGCAAAGTTTAAACACACATGTGGTTTAAATTAATCTAATATGAATGACTAGCGAAGAGCTTTAGAACTATAAATGTTTAAGGTTTTCTCTCGTGGTAACATTCGGCAAAAAGGTTTAAGGATAGTCTGAAGCTAAACTGTCTAAAAAATAAACTGTCTGAAGCTGCTAATGCGGTACAAATACTATAAGTTCTGAGTTCATATGGTTTATTCATTTTCCTGTTGTGACCGTAAAGGCAGAATAATAATTGTATTCTATTGTGAATCTTAGAAAAAGACCCAAGTCGTTGGTATGGTCGGTGATGGCGTAAATGATGGTCCAGCTCTGGCTGCATCGGATGTCGGGATAGCGATGGCAGCCGGGGGGTCCGCACTTGCTGTAGAAGCTGCAGGGGTAGCGTTGATGAACAACAGTGTTCTAAAGGTACCCGAAATAATCTCTCTAAGCCGTTTTTGTCGTCGGATCATCCTTGAAAACATTATCATGTCTGTGCTACTGAAGCTTGTGTTTGTTATTGTTGCCCTCACTGGATTCGTTCGGGTGTGGATGGCCGTGTTGGCTGATCTAGTGGGACTTTTGGCTGTTATTCTTAATGGATTGCGTCCGCTAAAGTGGAAACACAACCGAACCAAAGGGAAAAGTGCACCACCACGAGCCTCGTTTCGACGCAAGCGGCCTTTAGTCATGTTTGAAACTGTGGTATAGTTAAGGGAAGTGGAGAGGAGTGGCAAGAATTGTATCTTAAGAACCAGAAAATGGAAGCATTTCTGGTTCCAGTTTGTTCCAAGACAAAGTTTGTTCCACAGCAATGATCTTCTTTAGGAAGATTTATTTTAAGCAATGTAATTGCTAACTGAATCATCGCCTCGTTTTGGAAGGTTGATTTTGAATATAATCATTAAGTATCTCAACAATAAAATACTTCCGATATAACAAAATACGTGAATAAACTTGCACTAAGATCTGGAAGTATCCGGTGAGATGGGCCCTCGGTACGAGAATAAGAACGAGCTCAATTTAGGTAAGGATCTAAAGTCTGTTGTTATGAATACCTTTTATGAATCTATGCGCTTATAGAAGTGTGGCCTCCATGCTCGTACCCAGGACCCTTCTCACGTGCGTTTAAAGGGCAAAGAACGCGTCCTGACTGATATAAAAAGTATTTTAGAATATATAGCAAGAATATATTTTTCAACTCGTTGATTTTTTGATATCAAGAACAGTCCCTTTGCATGTTGAGTTTGACTTCAATGACAATGTTGATAACTTCTACTATAGAGTTCCTTTCAAATGTAACAATTTCTACCAGACTTCCGTATAGGCTATAAACCTAGCAACGGCGTAGTATTAAAACATATATAATTTGACTGGGAATGACATGTTGTGTATTTTTCATCTGCGCCGTTTTCGGATAGACTCGACCATGGTCGAATTCGCCGTTTTCATAACGCTTTTCATAACGTTTTCATAAAACGTTTGCATAACGCTTTGAAGCACTTTATGTCTCGCAGATATTTAAAACTATGACGTCATAGGGTCCCAGAATAAAATTTGCCCCGGGCCCCACAATCGGCGGCCCTGACATCATGATGAGACGAACTTGGACGTAAAATATTCACGTGTGTAAAGATTTAAAGATCATAAGCAAATTGAATTATATGGCCACGGCCCACGCACGAAACCTTTTTTGGCAAAAATAACACTTTAAATATGGTACTTTAAGGTTGATTCTCATAGATCACTGACTGTTAAGAAAATTTTTCACCGCCCAGAACCATGCTTAATTCTTTACCAATCAGAACTCAGAAGTCATTGCCGAGGATAAGAAACGTTGTAACGTTTTTGTAATGCTTTTTAATCAACGTTAAGTGAAGTCATTATTATGTCCAGCGTTAATATATAATAAATATGTAACAAATGCCTGATTTATACTCGCCATCCGCGTAAAGAGTAAAGAAACCTTGCACGGGTATTGCAGATTTTATTCTAATTTTTCTTACCTTTTCTAATATCATCATGTATTCATGTTTATCGACTTCGTTGGTTCCATGCACTCGGATTAGGAATGCAGAAAAATCTTCCAAATTCGAAAACATGGAAAATAGTCTATTTTTTGTTCTATAGCCAATGGCGTGCGTATAGGGATTGGTTTTAATTTGTGGCGAATTATCAAGGGTGTAGGCTGACGTCGTGGATTTGAGCGCGGTAACCGCACGAAACACTGGCCGAAGTGTCAAGTGCAGCACGCGTACACTGCAGGAAAAAAGTTATTCAAAATAAGCTTCCGGTTCACACAAACTAGGAAAATGTCTGGGAAAATGTCAACAAAATACAAATCGCATTAAAACTTCCACTGCTATAGCCTACTGCCTACCCAGAATGCCTTTCCTCATACCTTTCGTAACTACTGCGGAAGGAAGGTGAAGTGGCGTCTGAGTTTTGTCCTGAATAAAACTACTGCTGTCTAAATTGCGATGCGGTTGTATACAGCTACTGCGGTGCTGAAAAAGCACTTCATACTATATTTTGTAGCGGCAATACAGGACTGTCAAAACAGTAATTTGCATTTGCGTATATTAGCATGTTAAACAAGATTTGAACCAATGAGCTTTGCCCCATATTGAAAGCCAGCTGGACACGAGATGTCGTTTGAGATAGACTTCAAAGTCTATTGTTCATGCAGGCCAAAACACAAGGAAGAAGAGAGTTTTTTAAATTTGGCGTCCTCTGCACAGCGAAGTTCAGTTGCAAAATTCAAACACGCCGTTTCTTGCAGATTTGTCAAGTTGGTATATTTCTGAGCCAGAGCTCTTGAAAGTTTGGATTTATTTATACGGCCTTCTGTCTTAATGCCCACCCGATCATACGGTCTTTTCTATGTTATGGGTTCGTTCTTGGAAAAATTGAGAATTTACTTCGAGAAAATGAACCAAGGAGAGGCAAATGAAAATAAGATGGGAACAAAAACTTCAGGTAAATAGTGGCTGTGCTTAATTTTAGCATCTCTTGCAGTATATCGGCTAGTATTATTTCAAGAAGTTACATGGAGCTTATACATGTCAAAAGAGATGAATAATTAATGCTAGACCAAACCATACAAAAACATTGACATTGGGAAAATGTCTTCAGCCGCGTTAAAAAAAGATAAAATTGATCTTTCTTTGCAGCCAAAGAGAGCTGACAAATGTCCCATACTTGGAATTTCGGGGATTGAGAATACTCACTATGATACTTTTCGTTCACTAGAATATATTTTAATCTCATTAAAATATTCAGTCTGGCGGTTTTCACAATTTAAAAAAAAAGGCAAATTGATCTGTGGTTTTATAATAATAAGCTTCGCGACCTCAACGAGACTACAGCGCTGGTTTGTATAAATGGCACTACAGCCTTAGGCTTCCGGAGGCTTGTTTCCAATGAAAGATGAACTAAGGGCAATTAGAGTTCTATTCTGTAATTTTCATCTCTAGAACGGAAAGAAAGCGAACGGAAGAATCAGGCTGAAGCTAGGACGCGGGAGAACAAAGCGAACGACGACGTTTCAGCGACGAAACCTGCCAAGAAGCGGACACGTCCTACACTGGAAGAAATGAAAGAGGCAAAGGAAAAGATGGCAAGCCTTGAAGAACAAATTGCATCACAGAAACGGATGATGGATGAGCATCAGGGAAAGATGATGATGTTGGAAGAGGTGATCAGACAACAATGTTTGGTCATAAAAGAAAATGATGATAAATACACTTATGATCAGTTAGCAAAGGCAGCACCAGGTTGGTATTGTTATATCTGAACTTTTTATAGCAATTTCGTACAGTAGTGCATGATAAACCTCATACGGCCAAAAATCGTGAACCATGGTCCGTCTATAGGTAAGTAATCTGGAAAGTGCTGCCACTTCCCGAGAGCTTTTAGCACATTTGGAAAGAATATATGTACGGAATTTTGCAAACTTTAAACCCATTTATTTATTTATGTATTTAACTACATATTTGATCAAGTCTTCACGGCAGGATCCCAACAACAAGAAGCCATAATAAGTAAATAAGTAAGATGAAAAAATGATATATGCCATTAAACCTCGGATGTGTGAAACAATGAAATGCAGACTGCAATATGGAAACATGTGGACGATAAGCACTTCAAAGCTTATAACATATTATCTATATCAGTAGATTATGGCGGGCTATTATGTACATTACATAGTTATTCCCTCACGTGGTGTCGGCGCTGATTCAATTTTGCAAGATTCCACATGCCCTCTCAAAGAGACGGGAGTGGAGAAAACCCTGGGTGCGAGGTTGGGGTTTTGCTTTTTAGTTTGGGAGTAGGATTTAATCTCGACTAAATCTCGGCTAGAGAATCCCAGATGCAAATAATGAAATGTCTCGTGACACTAATTTGACCGATTAACGGTCATGTTATTCACATTTTAAAATTAAAGAATTTTGGCAAAAATCGTTTCGTTTCGAAAGGTTTTTTCAATAAAAATTTCGAAAGGTTATATTTTCAAACAAAATTTCGAAAGGTTTAGTTGGAATATCAAAACTATCAATGCTAACTAATTTCCCTAAATACGAGGCTACGAGCAACCAAACAACTTCAGGAAGATTTCTTATAATAACAATTAGAGAAAGATAAACTGTGCAGCAATTCAAATATTCAATTTAGCGTCAAACGTGTTTCTATACTCGAAGAAGATACTTTAAAATTCATCTTTGATTGAACGTCCTTCATGAACACAAACCAGAAATACCTCGTTGAAAGCAGCCACTGCATGGCATATCTCTTCAGTGAAACAAGGCATAGTTAGTTAAAAGCATTGTTTACCATTGTGACGCAATAGAAGAAGTATTTCTAAAGAAATGCAAATAACTCATTCCCGCATACCTCATTTACATACCGTTGCGATAAATGTATATTTACGTGTGTCATATTCTGTTTCATCAGTTCGGTCCCCAGCTGAACTCGACTAATTAACGAGATTATTTATTGATATACGAAGCTGCAACCAAGCTAGATTATTATGTATGTTCCTTACTTGTAGTACACACACAATTCGCCTAGCATCGAGCACTATAACGTCTATATCTTGTTTATAGACACACAGACACTTTGGGATCGAATTGAGAACCAATTGAGCTCGATGATTGAAAAGAAAGCTTACGATAGCGGTGACGATACCTCATTGGCGAAGATTAAGCATCAGTTTGATGCCCAGTGTTTGCAGTTACAAGAACAAGGACAATGTATTAAAAAGCATGAAGAACAATTTGAAGATCAACTGGCGAGAATCGAGATGATGCGAGAAATGTTAGATGAAAATTCAAGTAAGTTTTCAAAGTAGAATACTAACTAGGATCATATAATAAAATATTTATTAGTATATCGCGTAGTTGCCAGATTGTCCCCTATCTTTTATTAGAGTACACTTGCCCTTGTTTTAGTCATGCTTAGGGACATTGTATATTGTTTTTCATATTTGGTTTTATACTCTAAAAAATGAAAGGTGAGATTTCACACGTTCCGTTATAATAGATTGCATGGTCAGTTATAGGTATATGACGTTCTTCCACAATTTCAAAATTCATGCACGCGTTTAAACTACCTATAACTATACTGTACATGATACCCTAAACTTTCGTAGCAATACTGCACTATGTAAATTGTAATTGTTTTCAAGTAATAGTTGCATTCCTTGACGTGAAACCGGGTTTTAACTGACTTCTGACGTGATTATTAAAAGGCCTTACATTAAGGCTGCTTCGTAAGAGCAGATGGAATACTATACATATATAATTCCCTTATTATGGCGTATATATTTCGTTTCATATGAATGTGGCATTTCTACAGTTTGGCTTTCGTGCGTACAGCCACAGATGCGTACAAAAAAAACAGTAAAAAGCTGCCTTGATTCCATGAGGGCTTTTTCTTTGGCAAAATACAGGCTAAATTGTTCGCCCGTTTGTTCTGACTTTGTGCAGTCAGCTAGAGGGGATTTATTAAAGTGGTCAGTAAATTTGGAAAGAAACAGGTGAAATATCTCGAATTTTCCCGAAGAAAAACTACGAAACAAGAGCTTTTCACTTTACATTATCGCAATAAAAAATTGAAAAGGTATGCTTTCATTTGAAACAGTCTGCATGTCATGCTGATAACGTGTATTCGTTTGTGAAAGGTACTATTCAATATCAGTCTTAGTCTTGTGTTAAAATTACAAGTTATGAAAATGCGCCGACAAGTCAAATGTACTGTATTTACGATAACTTAAAGTAAAATTAAAGTTTAATTATTTTTCAATGCACAAATCACCGTTTAACACTCCTTCAAGCACTTATAAGTTATCATGAAGGAAGTTAATTCGATACACCAAGAAATAACAAAAGCTCGACCAAAAATAGACTTGGTATTTTAACCTTTCGAGGGAGGTTAGATTAATAGCATTTTATAGCCTCTTGGAATCATTTACACACGATTGTCGGGTTATCACTGAGAGGGTGCAAAAATCCAGATGAGCCTTTACAAAAGATGTTTGACAGTTTGTGAAAGTTAATGCCACTCAGAAAGCAGAATTAAAAAATTTCTTGTCATTTAAAATTTATCTCCATTCCAAAGCCATCATGATAAAGGGAATCATGATAAAGTGAACTATGAAAAAACCTAAATATGTATTCTCAATCCTATTTGGTTAATCCCACTAGCGACTTTCAAAAACCCAGTATTACGTTGTATTGACATTGTTATTTCTCACTTCAGTGCAATTTTTATTCATAAGCAAAGCTAGAAAATGACATCTATGTCAAGGCATATTAATTATTTAACTTTTTACGGCAATAATATTACAACGAAGTAATAAAATGGAACTAAAACCTTGGCAATTACAATTACAGCCAATTACAGCCAATTAACTCATCAATAAGTATAGTTCTTGGGCATGGTCCAAGAGCAAACATGATGACGTTTTTTCTATACACAGAAACGGATTTTGCTGCTGAACTACTACGGTCTATTTATAAATTTATCTCTATAGTGTGTCCGGGTTTAATAAATTTTTGGCTTTTGACCTCAAATGCGTCAACGAATCCCCAGGGTGCTTGTAATATCGAAGTTTATTTTGTTAAGAAATACTGCCAACAGTATAAACAAGCAGAACCAGTAAAATCTGAGAGCAAAGTCCTAAATCCACGCAGCACCGGTGACCTTTTACCAAGCTCGTTTTCTTTTCCTGAACTGATATTAGCCTCATGAATTGAAATTTGAAAAACGTTTATTAATATTTCCTTTTCTTTTCCACTCTAATATTTTCTTTTCTTTTCTACTCTGAAAAGCATTCTCGTCTTAAAGTCCCGAGAACGAAAGTCATCCTCCCCTCCTTGCCATGTTGTTTCAAATTCAAAGTCGTATAATTCTGTCAGATCATAGTCGCTTATTAGCCGTAAGTTACCCCATACGTAATACTGTACCATAGGTACCTCGAAAACCATCGACATCGTCGTTATTTTCCTAGATCAAACTGGTAAAGAGAGTAGTGTGCGTGTAATTTTGGAAGATCACGAGAAAAGATTGAATGCTTTGGAAGACCGAATGGCTATCTATGAGAAGCAAGTAGAGAAACGTCTTGCTGAACAACATCAATTGTTGATTTTCACTTGGCTTGGATTGATAACAACATTTGTGCTATGTTTTGCAATTGTTTGCTCTTGCTGCTGGTTTAGATAAAACGCGAGAGAACCGTTCCCACTTCTAATGCTGTTCGTGCAATGTTAAATAATTCTAAAAATGTTAACATTTCACACCTTTTAGCATCGGTACTACATATGTCGTATTATCTCACATATCAGTCGTGCGCCTCTCAGGGGGGGTGGTTAGTTCAGGGTAATTAAAGGTTTGGAGCTAAAATAGCTAATATAAGTTACAATAGAATTTAAAATGAAAATTGCTTATACATAATACATTAATATCTTCATCACTTCTTCATGTAAATATTTAGAACAGATTCATCATCATTTAACCCAATAGTAATATACTAATGCGATAATAAATATGATATAAAAAATTCAATTTTCTTAAAAAAATATATTAGATTGATTATTTATGATTAAGAGAAGCGTCACATTGATCATCTGAAGATTTCTATAAAACCTTTCTTTTTAAAATTTAATCGTATGGTTTGGGTTAGCTGTGGTTTGCTGTTGCTAAGCGATGATACAAAACTAATATGGCGGACTAAAACTACACTTTTTACCAGATTTTGAACGCTTTGAAATTGCCTTCTTCTAAAAAATGAGCTTTGATATTGCGAGTGGACTTTACGAGAATAAACCTAGAAAGAAGAAGGCTCAACGCCTTTCTATTTACGACAGACAGCGCGAAGAGGAGACGATAAGAAATGCGGCAAATCGTGGTTACTTACGGCGAATGACAGTTGAATTTTTGAACGACACTGCAGGCTTAGATGACCGCGACTTGCCAACTTTAGGCTATTTAAATGTGTCCTCGCAACAGCTCAGTTCCCTGGGGGCCCTAGAGATGTGTATCAGTTTAAGAATATGTATATTACCTGGCAACTATATAACAGAGTTTGATGCATTGGCGGGGTGTTCAAACTTATGGGCCTTGGATCTGCACGGAAATCAGGTGTGAAACTAGTATTGATCTGTGCTGTGAAACATCATGTACTTTATAGAGATTTAGGCTAGGATAAAATTTGTTTACTACTTCTTTAATTAAAATACTGTTTCAGATAAAAAGAGTCCCTGGATGTGATTTCTGGAGTGCTTTGAGCCAACTTCAGATTGTTTTTCTTCATGATAATGGGATTGCTAAACTTGAGACCATTCGTATTCTGAGTTCCTCTTCCTCTTTGCTGATTCTCACATTATATGACACTCCACTGAGTTTAAAGAAAAACTATCGTCATCATGTGGTCAATGGTATATGGTCCTTGAAAGCACTGGATTCTCATGTTATATCAGATGAAGAGATCATCGAGGACTCAACAATGCCTGATAAATTTTCTGCATTACATAAAAATTTTAAAGTAGACCTCACACACACTTTAAAAAAGGTATATATTATATTCTTTGAGACACCAACCTGACACAGGATATCCTTCCAACATTAAAAATATCTTTTTAGAACCTCAGACCCATATCTCAACAGCATACTTTTATAGAATACTATCTACACTTTAATACTACTTTTGAAAAGTCTTTCAATGAACATTATGGGTCAAACACAACGTATGCAAATTTTATTTGTTTAGGAGTCTTCATTGCAAACAGCTGTCAGACAAATGGAAGAGCTTAGAGCTAAAGTAAACAAAATTCAAAGTAAACATTCTCCAGTTTTGTTAATCCAAAAAACTTTTAGAATGTTTGCCATTCGAAAAAGATATAAATATCTTATGGCCACAAGAGTTTGGTAAGTCAGTAGAGAAGAATTATTGCAGGCCTTCAATATTGCATGTACATGCAGAGACATATTGCATGTTAAAATGTGTTTATTCATTTGTTTAAAGGCATTTTTACAGTCCCTTAACCCAGTCACCCAGGCTATTCCCCTTTTAAACTAAATTCAAAAGTAGAAAACTTATGATGAATATTTCTAGTTTTATATTCAATTTAAAGGGGGAATGATTCATCCCTGTTACAAGATTTTTGAATACGAACGAAGAATACGATCTTCCATAAGGTAACCCTGTGTGCACGTTTTAAGATAATTTTCAACTTATTTTTTTAGGGCTGCAACATCAATCCAGAGATTCTATCGCTTTCATAAAGGTATTCAAAGAACTGGGGAAGACGTCTTTCCACCTCCAACTTCGCCGTTCATTCCCCCCGTTTCCGACATATATGCAGACTACACTAACAGACAATCTGAAGACGGTTCCTGGGGGTTAAGTCAACACGATAGTAGTGGTTCATCTAAGAAGACCCAACGCAGTCGAATGAAAGTGGAGAATCTCAGTGTACAAGAAGGAGAATCTTCAAGCACTCTCAGAAATAGCAAAATATCCACAGAAAGTGCTGAGCGGAGTAAAGTCTCTATAACTTCGTACGATCTTAGTACTGTGAACCTTTTGGAGGGTGTTAATTCTACCCCAAGATCTTCATTCACTCGTGAGCAAAGCTATCATGGTTCAATTGGGCAAAGAAGCTCTTTAGAAGCTCCCCAGAAGAAGGTCACAAGACGTATGACGATTGATTTGCACAAACTTGAATCATCAGCGATCGGAACAATTGAGAGCGCAACATGTGAGCTCACAGTTGATAGTTCTCTCGGCCTTGGACTAGGTAATTGGAGAATAATTTATTTTTCTGCCTGGTTTAAAATATAGCTAGAAAACTAAGAAGCGTGGATTTCCTTTTGTTGTGGAATCATGTATCAGTGTTTCCTGGTTCGTTTGTCTATAAAACTGGTTAGAAAGCAACAGGGCTTTTAAAACAAATGGAAACGAGTCGCAATTTACTTTGAGTGCATTTTTTTTTCGAGATCCAATTAATCAGACGTGTCAGAAACGTAACGCACGCAACTATATCAAATAAGGGTTCTATTTCGAGTGATTTTCCGTCTTATTGAGACTATTGGTAGGTGAGGCCCTAATTACTTCCCAAAGAATCATTACAAAAAAGCAATGTTTCCTGGTTCGCCCATCATTGGGATGGTACATTAGAGGTTATGATTTTTTTTATCTGTGCACCTGTTCAGTCTATTAAAAGCGTTAAGACGATGTTTACAAATTATTATTTTTTTTACTAGACAAAAAGTCGAAGTCGGCCAAAGAAACGAAAAGCAAAACGACTGTAAATGTTTCCAACGACGGAGAAATCATTTTGATCGAGCAGCGACAAAGAGGTGAGAAGGAAGAATCTGATGCACTTCATAAGCGTCGTTTGAAGCCGGAAATGGTCGGAAAATATCGCACTGTCCGTGTATTCCTTGGAGACATGGTGGAGTCAAAAGGGAAGAACGAAGTTGTTACAGAATTCCACGAAGATGGAACGTCAGGTTTCCGTCTACAAGGTGAAGTGCCACCAAAACAGAGAAACGAACCTGTTGCTGAAATGTTATTGTCGAAAAGGGAGATGGGCGAAGACGTACGAAGGTCGCTTCGGCAATTCCGTCGGAAACCGACGGAAAAACGGAAGAAGCCTGACGAGAGTATAAAACTGAATAATGATCAGAAATTGTTCTTACGTACACACGGTACTATGGGACTGGCGTGTCTTCGAGCCGTCCATCAGGCGTACATGGACCGAGCTCGAGCACAGAAACTAGCTAAGTTGAACTCGCGTGTTAATGAAATGAAAGAAAGGCGTGAATTGGGAGTTGAGAGACTTCAGGTAGTGTTTTGTGCGAAGAAAGTGTTTTTGTTAAGGCGGATTTCCACTTACAGCGAAATCGTTCGCTGGCGAAATATTTGCATATTTTCTTTTGAATTGAGAGCACTCAAGTCGCACTAATTTATTTATGCTGTTTAAATTCAAAAGAAAATATGCTAATATTTCGCTTGCGAACGATTTCGCTTTAAGTGGAAATCCGCCTTTAAGAAACCAGGGGTTGCACAGAAACTTAGTTAACATTTAACTACACAGTGCCATTTAGCCCGTAATCACACTTGTGTTTGTACCACTAGAAACTATACAACTAGAGAGAAACATCGTTTTCTTTTATTTCAATGTAGACTTTGAAACAAGAATACCAGGAGACCGTTATGAGAGAGCGCATACGCGATGGGGTGAAAGTTGCCGATACCTTGCGTGAGAACGAAGCAAGACAAAACGAAGAGCGTCGGAAAGTTTCGGAACAACGACAAGTGGCGATGGTTGAAGATCGCATACGGCAATCTCATTTAGCTTTTGCGCGCGAATTTGCCTGCCAGCAGAACTCAGTTTCCCAGGCTTTGCGAAATCATGATCACGCTGAGGCGAAAAAAGAACAGGCGAAAAAAAAGACGGACATCGTGCGATCTGAACGGCAGAATAATTCAGAGAAACGGGCGTTAGTTAAAAGATATATGGAACATCGCAGGTTAATGAATCAAGTTGAGGTGAGCTCTAAACTGATACCTCTACATAGAAATTTGAATCGGTAATTTTAGGCTAGAGTAATTTAGGAATGCGCTAATGACGTGCGGGGTGACGTCATCATCAAATCATTTGTGGTTACTGATTAGATCGGCCGGAAAATTCGTTAAAATTAACACATGGGACAGACACAGTGAAATATTATTAAGTTGGTTATTATGGATTTTACTTGTTTTACCGGTTTATTGTTCGTTACAAATGCCAAATTATTTTTGCAACATCCATGAAACGTGAGCGTCCACGATCGCATAAAAGATGGATGTACATTTTCCTTGAATCAGTTGAATGTTGTAGTCGAAAGTTCTTAGAGAAGTGATTGATGCCATTTGAAGAACTGGCATGAAACATTTTTTGTTGTTAACCAGTGGCGTGGTCAAACTGATTTTATCCCGCTATGTAAATTTCGAGTTATTATAATTATTCCTTTCTTTAGAAATTTATTGTTTTCACAGTCAATGAACACGAAAATATTAGCATATCAGGACAAATCGTCAGGCTGGCTACGCTACTGTTGTTAGCATGTCCTTTGGTCCCGTCGTTAATAAACATATGCTTAAGATGTATATATACCAACATCTCTTCCCTGACTTAGGTTATCACTATCAGTTCCTTAAACCCACCCAACATAATACTTTGATTTTTTTAGATGGAGAAGACCAAGGAAGACATCAACATTAGATTACTGGAGAATGCAGAGAAACATTTCATGGAGGTTACAGCAAACATGCAGCAATACAAAGCAAAACAGTCTAAAGGGAATGAATTTTACCCTTTACCACCTTTAAATGCACCTAATCGTGACACTCCCTTGGCGGTTCTGACTCCTGCCATGGTTAGCCAATGGGAGGAATGTTTACAGCGAGATAGCAATCAATTAGACGATGAATTTTCTATCAGTAATTCTGTTAACATTTTGAAATGTGATTAAAACAGGAATGCAGAAATGGTAAATTGGTAATGATAATAAAATAAAATAATTTTTGCATACCCAATGAGTTGAGTTTTACTAATGAAAACAATGGTAAGTTCCTTTGTTGGATTGGCAAGTATTTTTTTAATTACTAGTCAAATAAAAGGAGAGTTTGATCTGTGCCACCTATAAATTACCTAGAAGATAAACCTTCTACTTTCAAAAATATTGAAAACCCTGCATACCTAGTACTTTATTTAAGTTTCATTTAAACTATCTCTGTACTCTTTTGCATTAAGAATTGCTTCCTTAAACAGTTTACAATAAAGTTCCATTGCTGAAGGAGTATCATCATTTCCTGGTATTGGATACATTATCAACCTGGGATCACAATCGCTATCAACAATACCAATACTAGGAATGTTGCATTGTGCTGCTTCCTTGATGGGTGGCGCACCTCGCCCAAACATTGGTATATTCATGAATACAACCAAATCTGGTAAACGGGTGGTGTCTAGTAATATGTTAGAGTTTGTAAATGTCCCAATGTTCCACTGTCTTGTTATGAAGTATTCGCCAGCATCACGAGCGGTTTGTTGTACCAGTTCTTCAAATTGTGGATGAGTGCTGACAAAGAGGATTACCCCATTGCGGTAGGTAATGTGTGACATCACATTAAGTGCCAGCTAAAAATAGGCAAGGTATAAAACTGATGAGTATTACACTGTGGGTGTGTATGGATTCATGTCAATGACTTACGTTTAGATGCATTGATGTTTTATCAAGATCTATGATATGAAATCTCTCTCTTGATCCATACAGGTAAGGTTTCATAAAGGGATTCCAGCATCCCTCATGATGACCAAGGTGAACATTAGCATTTAGCAAATCACGGACAGTAAAAAGTTTTGAAACTTGGAAGAAATCTGGATCTTGTAATGGTTCATCTTGATGATTCACTGTAGAAGTGGAATGAAATAATTTGTCAGGCCTCTCCTGGAAAGGCTTTGGTTGGCTTGGGGTATACCTCACCAAAGAACTATGACCTTCTTAGGCCTAAATGTATTAGCTATGAGACCCTTCACGAAAAAGATGTTCTGGATTAAGGATGTTCGCATGATCCAATTTTGTTGGATCCAATTCACATCTGACATATTAAGTCTGTTCATAATAAAGCACACTACATTGATTTCAGTCCATTTCCTGTCCATATATATGGCTATAAAATAGACTACAAAACATCAAATTAGATGCAATAGAATTGGATGGGGTGAACAAGACATTGGTAGTGAAATATTCTTATGAGTGGGAAGAAACTTTGAGGGAAATATACTCCTTGGTCATCACTGTCAACAAAAACAACCAACCTTCATTTTGCTTATCTTTTGACGATCTAGATTGTCCCACACTTGCGCAACTTCTGAAACTTTGACATTTAAAGTGTGAGGGTACCCCTCTGAAGGCTTTGATGATCCTTGCTCTCCCTACCCAAATTTGACATTTATACAACCCTATATCAAGGAAAAGGTTTTAAATACAAACTACTTCAAACTACGGCCCACTATTCAATGATCCACCGTTTAAAACTAAAAATATTGCCTAAACTTACTAAAAATGCTTGATTTAAAAATTTCCATTCTTGCAATGCGCTAGTTGGTATCAACTCTGGGTGCGTACACCGCTGTGTGTTGATCAATTGGCTCAGGTTGGAAGCAGCTTGTTGTTTTTTTGCTCGATATTGCAAGAAACTCTCATTTCTTTCAAATCATCCTGTTCGTTGATACTTCTTACGCTTGAGAGGAAGGAAAAAATAATTTTGTAAAGACAAAAGGAAGAGAACTGTGCATCAAAATAAATGAATATGTGTTTGGCTTTCTTGTATTAAATATTAGTAAGTATCTTATATCTACTCAGAGTCTCAGCCATTCATGTGATGGTGCTTGGAGGTTCTTAGGAACGATAACTGACGGTCTGACAATGAAGCGGTGATTCAGTGTAGTTTAAATATTTGTTTAAAACTTTCGTGAAATGTGGCTTGAGATATTTTATACAAGAAGGAAGTACGTTTAAGTCCATTTTCATTAACATCGGCACGTTTTATTTTGCTTTGATTTCATTTGAGTAGAATATTTTATAATTCACTGTATTTTTTGTTAATTATTGTACTGTATTAAAGGATCTTAAACAAATAAGTATTCATCCAATTTTCAGTCACATGTCCCTGTCTATTAAAGTCATAAATAACTACAACATTCAATGACTTTGTTTTCCTTCTGAGAAAAAGGCCAATAAAAAAGATTTCCAGATTGCAGATGTTTCATAGTCCCATGTGAACTTACCAGCTGATTTAGCTTCTGCAATTCTATGAATAAAAAGGAAATTATTGCAGAAAAATACTGTAAATTATATAACATAGACTGATTGTCTTCAGGTTCTCTGTGACTTTAACTAAAGGCATTAGGTTTGTCAGTGCAATAGTATAATGCAATTTATATTGCCAGCTGCAGTGACATTTAAGACATCTGGTTTTCATTATCTTTATAAAATTGCTAAGGAAAAAGGGGGGGGGGGGGGGGGGTTAAATATGACTAGTTTAATATGTTGATCTTAGGTTATGTTTTAACTTTTATTTCCAATTTTCATTTCATATACATTTGAAATTCAATCCTCGGTTATTTCAGCTCCATTTTTTGCATATATACATTATTAGAATTTCTAGCTGTAGAATGAGTTCTGAAAGTGTAAATGAGTTATCTGGAGCTCCTGCAATGTGAAAATGATAATCCCTAATTGAGGTCTACAAATTTAGGAAAATTGCTATGTTGACTTGAATGTGAGGTCAGTGAGAGTCATCCAAGGGCACAGTCCTCCTACCTTGCCAACCCTTTTCACTTTCCCATTATTCGGTGATCAAGAAATTGGTTAAAAGGTCCCTATGGCATTGGTAATTAGCATTTAAGCTATTAAAGGTTTTTTAAGTATCACAAATTTTCCTTTTATATTAGTTAAGAAAACTGCTTACAAAGAACGATCTGGTGATAACAATGGTCTAATCATTATAAAACCATGAGCAGTTCAGAGAACACAGACAATCAAACCCCCCAAGCCTTGGAAAAAGAACCTACAGAAAACCCAGAGATCCTTTCTGTGCAGCAGAAACATGATGTCTCAACGCCTGAAGCTAAGAGCGATGACTCCATTGGGAGTGAAGCACCATCAAGGGAACCTGAATTTGAGATGCTAAATCCTGGTGATTTAGATGAAGGGGAATCTGCACCTTTAACAAAATCTGGTGCCAGTAGTCTTGGTAGCTTCACAGAGGTTGAATCTCTGCCTCTATCCCCGGGAGTTGAAATGACAACAGAACATTCAGACTTGAAAAAGCTTCTTCATGAAGCTGGTCGAGAGAGTGGAGAGAGTTCAAATGAAACAGATGAACACACAACCCCCCCTGATATTGAAAACAATAAAGAGCCACATGAAGAAAGATCTGAGGATACCTTGGAGGAAACTTCAAGTAAACTTCAGTTCAAGGAAACTTCATTTATTAAGACGGAAACAAAAACAGAAAAAGAGATATTGACTTCAAAGCATGCTACAAAATCTGAGAATGATTCAGAAGCTAATACTGGACAGGCTGAAAAGCCTAAACAAAACAAATCAGGTGCTAAAGGGTCAAACAAAACAGAAGGGAAACAATGGGAAAAGAGACATAGTCATGAGTTATCAGATCTTTCACAAGTTTCAGATGAAAGCAATGTCACATTATTTAGCAGTATAACCTATCTTGGTTCATCCACTGTCAACGCACCAGTCAGTGATGTTGAGTTGAAGCGCACTATGTCAGTACTTAAACAGCAAAGTAGAGTCACAATTGATATTGTGCTATCTGTTGGAGCATCCTTCAATAGAGCGGTTAAGCTTCTTGACCCTCATAGTAAAACAGTAATTGCAACATACCAGCTGCAGAAGATCCTGTTCTGTGGTCGTGGTGATGATGATGGCAATGAAGCTGACTGCTTTGCATTTAATACCTGTCATGGAAGCGCGGATATTTTTCATTGCCATGCTTTTCGCTGCCTTGAAAACGGTGTGGTGAGTAACAATCTATTTCTTGGGATGTTGATACACTTTCATTACAATTGACAGTGCCCTTCCGCTGGCGAGAAAAGTAGGCAGTCATCAGTTGGGGCACACTGCATTGCCAATGTTTACTGTTGTTGTGACTTTTTTCTGAAGTAATCTTCTTCAGTAACTATACCCACAATTCCTTGTCAAGTGTAGGTAGCATATAGTTAATTCTGATCATTTTCCACGTGGAAACAACTCTCAAAAACATAGGAAGGTTGGTGGATCCAAACATTTTAATGACGAGAAAAAATATTTTTCATTTTTTATTTTAAACTTCTAGGCAGCGAAAATTTTGACAAGATTTGCACAGTCATTCAGAAATAAACAAAAGGTAGGGATTCCTTTGTGTATTGTGATTGGAAATGAACTCCTCCTTCTTTATAAAACCCCTCATTTTTTCAAGCAAAGTAATTGAAAAAACCACCGCTTATACTGAATCCTTCGATCTTGATGCTAAACGGCCTTTGAATAAACATCTCGGGGCTACTGTACATTTTAAAATACACTAACACATAATTCTTTAGTTCATTTACTGGCAGTACATTACCACTAGCTGGCACTGACATATTTCCATTAGATCGTGGTCCAAGTAAAGCACATCCTCTGCTAGTGTCTAGGCGGTTTTTCGTTCAAACTAAACTTTTCCCTCAATCGTTTCGATTGTCTGAAACTAGCTGAAGCAGGTCCACTTAACCGATCCCAATTGAAAAAGAATATTTTTTTGTTAGAAATTTGTATTTGTTTTAGTAAATTAACGCTGGCGTTTATCTTGATTTTTATTATACACAGTTGCAAACCGATTCTGGTCTTGTCTACAAGTTTGATCTGGTCTTTGATATATTGGAAGATGATGGAAAAGGAGCTTATGCTTCAGTTCCCAGGGACAAAACTTGCTTCAAGCTAAAACGTGATGTTCATAAACAGATCAATATACAACTGCATCAACTGTCAAATAGATTGCTTATCTTAGAAAGGTGAGAATCATTATTTAAACTTCGTTTCCTGAGAGAGACATTGAGGTACGCTGAGGAGTTCTGCAGTCTTAATAGACTAATAAGATCACTAAGGTATATACGATACAAGATCTGTTCTAACCTCTCCGCCGACAAGTGTAGCACGTACCTAAAGCTTAGGGGTGCTTTTGCTTTTGTCTGACTAAAGGGCGTGGTCAATTACTAAAAGTGCAAGCAGGAATACCTAGGCTCAGGTTGATAAGGGGGGGGGCTGGTAATGGCGGTGGTAATAACCTTACACAGCGTCTATGTCGTCTATGTGCAACATCAAGAAAAACTTGAGCATCTAAAAAAATAGGATATTGCCCAAATACACATATTGTGTTTTATTACTGCCATTCTAATACGATGTGATCTCATTCTATCCCTGGATACGCGGGAGGGTCATCCTGATTTGACCCCTAATGTCTGCTGCATCTGTATGTAATGATAGAAAGGAGTATGTAATGATAGAAAAAAGTTTTGTCCAACAGCTATAACTAATTGCTGACATTACATTTTTGGTTGTATTCCAGTGTCACTGGAATGACGATAATTCTGTAATAGAGTTGGATTACATATCGGTTCTCCAAGAAATCATCATTTGGAATTTTCTTTTTTTAGGTGCTTTGGTCTTTTGATTTGTCCGGGTCGAAATGTCACACAATCTGACATGAATTTATTGGAAAAGGTAGGTGGAGATTTCACGAAGAATTTACTGAGGGTAACTGAGCGTCAAGATATATTTGCTTATTCATTACTGCTGATCACGTGTTTAGGTAACCATGGAAAATTTGGACAATGGACGAACATACGTCATTACGGGAAACTGGGACCCAGAGAGAGAGGATACATTGGTGTTGAATACCGAGACTAAAAAAGGTTACCATTTTTTTCTTTTTGATTTTAAGTAACGTTTTGTAGCCCAAAGCAGTGTCAATCAATACAGTGGGACTAATTGAGCAACATATTTTAATGTTTCTTGAGTTATATTGTGGAGATTTTTTAGATTTTATAGTTTACATGACAGTCGCAGTCGACTTCGTGGTATCTGGCATCAGTGAACCAGTACGTTTTATCAAAGAGGTTGGAGTAAAAGTTTATCCTTACAATGAAAGATTCTGGAATCCTAGTCGTCCAAAGATCAAGGAACAGTATACACTCGAGTTGAAATTGGTATGTTTAAATACTTTGACGTAGGTCTTGTCAGATAGTGGTCTAAATTAGCCTGTTATTTTGACATTTTTAAAAAAATTTCATAGATTTCATAGGGATTTCATAGAAACTCTTAGTGTATGGGACTTTTTGGAGTGAGTCATTTCTCCCATTGAATCTTTTTCATTCTGTCCTCTGACTCTGCTTGCTTGGTCCTATGATGATTGAGTGACTGCTTTTCACAGGCAAAAGATGAAAAGGAGAATGAGAAATCGTACGAAGTATTGAGTCTTCAATGTTCCACCCAGCAAGAATTTAAAGAAATATTAACATCACATACTGACAAAATTGAAGGTATTAAATGCGATTGAATGCGACTTTTGTTAGTTGTGAACGAGCGAATTATGTATGAATGTTTCTGATTTTGTATGCGTCGAGTGTCTGTCTGAACTTTCGTGTTACTCATCCACTCATTTACATCGATTTGAAGAACTTCAGATGTAGACGAATCTTTAGAAGCGATTGTAACTGGAAGTGAAACTAGTCTTCTCTTCTTGTGGCAAATGCAAGATTATGTTTTCATTTTCAGATGATGATGTGGAAGAAGATGAAGATGATGAACCATTGATGTCTGGATCTGGTGATGTGACACGTGAATGTTCCGAAGAACAACTCGATAATTGGTCTGTGATTATGATCAAGTGGAAAGATGTTAAATCTCGTCCAAAACAAGTGAAATCATTGATACGTAAACAGGTAAAGTGCTTTTGCCTTATATAATAGATTATATGGATACAATTATTGTACCTTCCCTGATAATAATTTTGCCTCAGTCATGGTGTGATTCCAGTATTCACGAAGTTTTCTCTAAGTAGCTGGCCTTCAGAACTGACAGGTTCTTCAAAACTGACAGGTTCTAAGCAAGTTCATCACATCATTTCCGATCAAATGTCATCCTAAAAGTGACCAAGTCAACTAAAGGACACCACACCACTGAAAATATTATATTTAAACAGTAAACTTATTGTATTGTTTATGAACTAATGAAAGGGTCTAAATTCAAAGATGTTCCATATAGGGTGTCCCAGAACCATTGAGAGCGAAAGTCTGGCAGATGCTGGTTGGCTTGGAGGATACAAATTATTTAGTTGAAAGTTACAAAGATCTTATTAGAAGGGTAAGAATATACCTTTCTAGAAAGGATTATCGCAACTGAGATTGAACCCAAAAACTATCATACCAACCAAACTTGAGAGTCTGTTGTATGTAGTTTAGTAGCTGCATGGGGCCGGTTGTAATAAAACTCTTTAACTGCATTTTGCATAGAGGGTAAATCAATTATTATTCTAGAGGTTGAAAGGGTTCTAATTTCGAGTGGAATTATACACACTTAAAATTCAAGCCAGGAACAGTTGATGGAAAAATAGGTCGTCAACTGTTCCTTGCTTGAATTTGAAGTGTGTATAATTCCACTCGAAATTAAGACTCTTTGAACCTCTAGAATTTACATTTTGCATTGTTAAATCCTAGTTAACTCAGAAATACACGACTCTGGTTGACCGTTTCTGTCCTTAACTGCAGTTAAAAGTTAACTACTTTTATACAACTGCCCCCCCCCCCGGTGTTTTCGTGCAGCAGATAACTTTATAAAATCATGCGTACATCCGAGTGAGATAATGTAATGTCAATTTTTTTCGTTCAAACAGGAATCTCCAAATGAGCAAGTGATACAATGGGATATCCATCGAACATTTCCTGGACACGACTATTTCAGAACCAGCGGAGAAGGACAAGAGAATCTTCAAAAGATTTGTCGGGTATTCCCCTTTAGTAGATATATCCTTGTGCGATGATGTTCCTATAGCCTTTTCTATCCGTTTAGAGAAGGAGTTAGAGATCCCGGGGGGATCCCGGGAGGGGAGGTGTGTAACTACCTGTACCCGAGGTGAAATGGTGCAAACTAATTTCGCGTTGAGTCTTCAAGTTCTCTCAAAAGGCCTTGGGGAGGAACTGGAAACAAGGCGAGATGCTCTCCATTTAGGGTTTTGGTGGAGTAAATGTTCTTAAAAAGGCCCCTCCCCCACACTAGGTATAGCTATACGTCATTTGCATACATCATTGGACAATAATCTTTTTTCTAGGCATACTCAGTGTACGATGATGAAGTTGGTTATTGTCAAGGAATGTCGTTTCTTGCCGCAGTGCTCTTGCTACATGTACGTGTTTATCGTCATTCAGTTATTTCCTTTGTAGATCTCATACACGTCGAGTGCCATCTCTAAAATACATCCACAAACATATTTTTAAAAAGGGCGCAAAAATTGCCCGAGTCTGACGACTGCGAGACCAAAGGATGCTTCCGCATTGCGCGAGCAATGTATAGGCCCGTTTACACTTGCGATTTTTGCTGCAATTTTCTCCTTTTGATAGATGCGAATGAGTGAAAATAATCTTATCCCTTTTTTAGCTCCCTGAGGAACAAGCGTTTGCCGTTTTCGTGAAGATCATGTACGATTTCAGTCATAGAGATTTGTTTCTAAATGGATTTGAAAAGTTGAACGAGAGATTTTTTGTGTTGGAAAGAATCACGGAGGTATGAGAAACGTGGTGTTATATATAATAAGGGTTTGCTACCAGCTTATTTATTATAGCTGAAACAACTGGCTAAAACATTTACATACAAGAAGCTCACTGAAGGAAAACAGTTTTGGACTGTGCCTGTGGTAACACGTAATGCCTATAATTGCCATTGCATGAGGAGTGACTCTCATGCAATGGAACTATTTGAAGAAGGTTTAATAACGGTGCGATAATCTTTGTTAGGAGTTTCTACCAGATCTTCACAGTCATTTTCTTGAAAACAATGTTGAACCTCACATGTTCTGCTCCCAGTGGTTCTTGACGTTGTTCACCGCGAAATTTCCGTTGCCTTTAGTCTACCGGATTATGGATCTATATCTTAGCGAGGTGCGTGTCTGTTTTTATACGTAGTTCCTTGCCAGAAACATGTTCATTTTGTCATCCGGGAGTTGTTTACTCTGAGTTCTATCTCAATATTTTAGGGTAAACACACTATTTACCAAATCGCCACAGCACTGTTAAAGGTATGGTATATATAGAATTATATATGCTATATTTCTAAATGCAAGGTACAGTTACTTTGGCCAGCCTATGATTTTCTTTTATTACCGTATTATTACCGCAATAAGAAGGTAGCAGTTCGACTTTACTAAACATTTTTTGGTATGCTCCTGGTGTTGTAGGTTGCTAAGAAAGACCTGTTACAACTCAGTTTCGAAGGAATGTTGAAATATTTCCGTGTTTCTCTACCAAGACGATTTATCAGCGAGGAAGAGCAAAATAACTTCATGAACGTGATTCTCTCCTACAAAGTAACGTTTGTGGTTTATTTTATCAAATTTTATTATGTTTTTTATGCTTTACCGCGTTGCCCAGTATGCGTTGTCATTGCATGGGTGCTGCGTTTGTGCAAAGGTTCCAATGGATCGTATACCATTGCCGCCGGTGAATTACGAAGTCTAGCACTTGGAGCACTTGGAGTGAAATATCTGCGAGTCTAAAATACGTAAGAAAGTTGAGCAAAATATTTAGGAATACTATGGTTATTTTTATTCAGGCTGTTGTAAGAAAATTGAAGAGATATGAAGACTTGTATGAACTAAAGAAAGAGAGGGAAAAAGAAAACGAGGACCCAGTCCTACGATTACAAGTAAGCGCGCAGTTGATAAAAACGTTAGCACATCAGCGAAATCTGGTAAATACTTGTACTAAAGACTCGAGCAATACTTTTTTGTATCTTCAACGTTGTTTTACCTCTCAGCGTGAAAACCGGCAGTTAATGTTGGCAAACATCAGAATTGAACAGGAAAACGATGCACTTGCCTATGAACTGGTCACGACCAAGGTTTCATTACGAGCAAAACTTGACGAGGTTAGTTACTAGTGGCTTTACGTTAAGATAACCACGTATTACGACTAATGTCAATTTTTCCTGTTGAAGCTAGAAAATATGGCTCCACCACCTCATTAATTTTCTTGTTGAACTTGGAGAAACGTAGCTTCCACCTTCACTTCTTCATTCTTCCGTTTCGAACTTGGGAAATACAAGTTCCACCTTCACTTCTTTATTCTTCCCTATGGAACTTGGGAAATACAGCTTCTACCTTCACTTTTCTATTTACTCTTTTTGAACTTGAAAAATATACAGCTTCCATCGTCACTTCCTCATATTTTCTTGTTGAATTTGAAAAATAAAGCCTCACCCATCACCTTGATTTTTTTGGAGATTTACCATCCAGTCTAGTAAAATTTCTTTCCTAATTTTCTCCAAGGCTGAAGAGCACGCCGAGGATTATTTACGAGAATTAGAAATCCTGCAAAAGAAAGTTCCAGAACTACAAGATGAAAATTTGAAGTTTCGCGCCGACGGAAATCATGTAAGAGACTGTTCATATGATGCAATTCTCTTCCTTACGTAATCTCTCCAAATAAAGTAATGTGATTCGCTCATTCCTGTATTCTTTTTAATCTGATTTATTAAAAAATTTTATAACAAGCTTTCGACACATGATAGTATCCCCATGCAAACACGACATTATCACAAAATATAGTCACCCTCCGACAGGCACTATTGGTTGGTACTGTTGCTGAGAATTTTTGGCTAGAAAATATTTATTATTCGAATTTTTACCAAGTGAGAAAAAAAGATGAGCTCCCCATCATCAATAATAAGCCCACACTCCGCTTTACCGCCAGAGTTGTCAAAAAGCTTATTTTTGTTTATAGGTTAAAGAATTATTACGTAAGAAAGTTGAGGAAAGTGAAGAAATGAGACGACGTTATGAATCTCTCATTGAAGAATATAAAAAGGTATAAAAGGGTTATAGGATTAGAGAAGGGGTTAGGGGACGGGGTGTTAGGGTTGTTTTTTGTGTATAGGTATATATTGAAGTCTGTTCGGGCACATATTTGATGATGAGATGTTCCATGCTTTTTTTTTGTCAAACCAGATTTGCTCGCAACTTGACGAACGGAGTGAAGAACTCAAATCAAATTTGGAAAAAGAGTTGCGTGAAATTAAAGTAAGAAACTCGATATTACTCCATTGATAAAAGTAAGGTTTGCAGTCAGCAGTAAGTAGGTATTCAGCAATAATGATACTGCATTACCTCCATTTCCGTACAATGTCTTCAACATAGCCCGCCCCTTACATATACCGAACGCAATTCATCAGACCGACGTGAATTTTCCAGTTTATGTTTGATTGATTACTTAACAATATAGTACATTTTGACTTAACAATAGTCCATAGCCAAAAAAGCGATGTCTTTAAACGTTGGCTACGTTTTTCTTTTTACTTTAAAAGCATTAACAATCAACAAATAAAAACTGAGTAATAAAGATTAAGTATAATAAAGTTCGATCGAGTCGAATTACCCGTCTAACTTAGGCATTAATATAATAAATTTCAGAAAAGGATCGGTTCGTGTACGAACTGTTCACGACTGTTCACGGGTGATGGCGAAGAATTGCCCGGTAACACATTCAAACCCAGTGTAAAAATTGAGGATGCGGACCAACGTATGAAAGAACTCGAGCTAGAATTAGCTCAAACTAAACTGTCGTTGGTCGAAGCTGAATGTAATGTCCAGGACTTAGAACATCGTTTGTCCAGTTATATGTCGGCAGTGGCTGCCGAGGAAAGTAAGCCTTGGTTTAGGAGGTCCAAGTTAGGAACGCCAGCGAAAAAATGACGTATGTTGTTATATAGGGTGATTGTACGATAAGCATAGTTAGCAGTATAGATAGATGTGTCTATTTTAGAATATATGGGTGATTGTGGAATATTTTTTCTGATTGTGGGATATACGAGTTTATTGTAGGCGTTAATTGATGATACAATAATAAGATTTCATATTAGGTACAGGAGCTATCAAATGATATTATGATTTCTAATCACTGTCTGTATAGATAGGTATAGATAAGGTTATCGTTGCATTTCTCTTCCGGACCCGGTCGTGTGAAGGCTTGGTAGCCACCGATAGTAATTTTTAACTGTTACAGAATGTTGAAGAAGTTATAAAAATTATATACAGAAATGAAGGAAACAGAAAAATACAAATTTAAGAATACCGAAGTTTAACGGTTTTACCATGCAAATTTTGGACTATTTTGACTATAGCAAATTAAAAAACATTATCCGGTGAATGTCGCTATCCTGCTTTCGTTCGTACCACTGGTCCCTGTTCCCTGTCTGTTGTGAAGAGTATATAGTTGGTATTTCACCGATCAAATGAACATCTTCAAAGACTATCGGTTGGCCTCAAAATTTAGGCGTTTGCATTAATTGCATGTAAGTAGCTAAAAAACTATAAAAGCTACCTCCTCAGGTAAAGTGTACCTAATTCATAAAAAGTTGAATATACCACGTTAACTTACGACGTGCAATAATAGCTGAGATATCACTATCGATATAATATAGTTTAAAATGAAGTTTGACGAATGCGAAAATTTGGGGGTGGGAGGGAAACACGGCAAATTTTGCGATTGCCTATTATAATAATTAATTTGCGAGTTTCTCACGTGATACTAAACGAAAATTTTCGTGCTATATCAAATTTGAAGTGATATGCTTTTCTGGATTCGGTAATGTTTTGGAAGAACTGGAGTTTTTTTTTCGGTATGCCGGAGATGATGGAATATTTCAGAAACTTTAGTTTAAATATTAATAACACTTTATTAAAAAGTAATTGTAAATGGTTTGCGCTGTTGAGGGTATAAAAGTACTAATAATTAAGACAACGAGTCTTGGAATTAAGATGAAATACTACTACATGAACTAAAATATTACCAAATACCTGCTTTAATGCCCTGATGCATGACTGCATGATTACTGTAAAGGTCTCAGTATTAACCATTGTTCATAAGTAATCTGTAGAGATTATATTTAATCTCTATATGTATGCTATTCACTCAGTTACGTACTGACTTCCTTGCAATTGGAGGAAAAGAAAAACCTGCAGGAAATTCTGCTTGGAGCTCTCAATATATATCTTGCATGGTGCGAAGTTAAGGTGAGAAATTTCAACTTCAGATTTCAAAACTATTAATGCGTCTGTACCAAAAGCCATTCAAAGCCATTCATTCACTAAATCAAAGTTATTTCATTTCTATATATACTTTGTTTTTTTGAATTTTAAAAGGTATTTTGATAGGGAAGCATGCATTGATATTTCACGTGAACGTTCATACTTGTTATGTTTAGTTTGATCTTACAGTATAATAAAATACTCTAAGAAAGGAATGGAAGCTGTCAGCACCGAAGCGTTAACCAAACGTGTTTCGTTTTATGGCTCTTCTGCCATGAATGTTGTTGATCCGGAGTACGAGGTCGAGAAGAATTACGAAAGATCTTGCCGACAACCAAAGCGTTGCTGTTTGTTGTTGATCTTTTTGCTCGTAATTGTTGTGGTCATCGGTGGTACTGTAGGAATTCTTAAAGTTACTCAATCTTCAGAGAGTTCAAATTCTGGTACGGGAATTTAATTATTAATAATCTAATTATTGGCATAGTTTTCGCTGTCTGTATGTGGTACGGGTTTTCACAAAATCTTACGCGATTCTAGCCCACTCCCCCATTTCATATTGCACAACGGACAGCGGTATTTAAACATTTTTCCATAAATCTAAAACTTTGCCTAATTAAGCAGCCTCGTTCCCAGGCTCTTGGAAGTTTTCGCGGATACAGCACTGAGCGCGCGGGGGTGCTTGGGGACGTTGCAAGGTGCGATTTCCCAACCTCCCAAAGCATCCCCGCGCGCTCAGTGCTGTATCCGCGAAAACTTCCAAGAGCCGGGGAACGAGGCTGCTAATTAAGTGAAATGCATATTGAGTTGCTTGAGAATCCGGTTTCAATCAAAGCAGCGGGTGGTTTTAGGAAACGTGTGGTCACTGCTTGCATTTTTGAAGCCTTAATTGTGTTGGGCTGCGATAATTGAGGTAAGAAATTTGAAATTTTATGGCTGCTCAAATACTACAAAAATCTATACTATATCAAAGTTTATCAGTTCTATATCCTTCTATTTTGAAACGAATTAAACTCCAACACTACAAATTAACCGCTGCAAGTTCAGGCCCTTACAGATATTTTAATAATAATAAAGCGCGTCAATTTTTCATGGAAACTTGCTTGCTAAGATTAGTTTGATCTTACAGTAAAGTGCTGTTAAAGTGTAAAACTGCGATGGCCACTGTCAGTACCGAAGAGTTAACCAAACGTGGCGTGTTTCATAGCTCTGCCTCTGGAATGTATATTGTTGATCCGGATTATGAGAAGAAATACAGGAAGTCTTGCCACGCATCAAAACGATGCTGCTTGTTGTTGATCTTCGTGATGGTAATTGTTGTGATTGTCGGTGGTACTGTTGGGATTATCAAAGCTGTCCAATCTTCAGAGAGTTTAAATTCCGGTGTGTCTATACCGAGTTTTTAACGAATATACTACTTTACTAAACTATCTACATTCCTTCTAGCATGGCCTTTTCATTGTCTGTTTTTTTATTTATATTTAAAGAATCAAGTAATCTGGAAGAAGGGTTGTGCTCTCAAACCACATGTTCACTGGCGTCTTCTGTTGCAACAGGTACATAATGCACAAAAGATTCGTACTTTAATCACGGACGGTGACAGCTATAGGTGACATTCACGAGACATTAAAATACCTTTTCAGTTGGTCCCTAATGTCTGTGGTCATAGAAGGGACCCTTGCCTAAATTGAATATCTCTGCAAGTATTTAGGCTAAAGATGCCGGAATGCCACCAATTGATAGCGCTTGAAGAGGTCAATAAATAGTAAATTCAAATCAGCAGATAGTTATATGCCGCACTTGTAATATAAGTCAAAATTATAGCTTGCGTTGTTAAAACTTGTTATCTGAAATTACTCACACATGGCAACCATATACTTTTCGAAATTCCATGTTTTTCGACTTTATTTTGTTCTCAGTTGTCTTTAGACTGTCTGAATTTTACTTATTATTCCGTTATAATTTTGAGGTTTTCTGGGGTTAGGATGTGCTCATGTGCTAAAGAATCGGAGAAATAGCCATTATAAGATATAAGCGATGAGCGTTGCTAAGCGCGTGCTTAATGCTTGCTCAAAATATTGTCACGCGGTTCAAAAATGTGACAAAGGTCTGTGATGCCCACCCCCCAAGGGTCTATTTGACCCCAAAAATCGATTCCTGACGTAAAATTGGACAAAGGGGTCAGTTTTTCGGCATTTTTTGGCCCAAATTTTTGTTGAATCTTTAGTTTTTATTATTAAAACCGTAAAAACCCCGTTAACACAACACTCGATTTATTGGCACGGCGCGCAGCCTCGTACCCATGCGCTTTAATAGTAAAATATATAACGTTGCATTCAGGTCAGGGCCTATATACAGTAGGAGGCAAAAGTTTGAGTCCAGTGACTGTATTTCATTGTTTTAGCAGCATATATTAATATTCTACAGAAAACCTTACCGATAAGTGAACTAGAAAAAAGCAAATAAGTAAACTGAAAAATACATGCTGTACAATATCTATGAGATGTTACGATATTCATTTAACGTATGTTAATGTGCAAACATGCATTACATGTCAATGCTTAGTATGCTTCTTTTTGCTCTTGAAACGGCCTTTATTCTTGCTGGCATAGATTCCATAGGTTTTTTAATGTCGCATGTTCAATACCTTGCCAGCATTCGTTGACCACTTGCCTCAAGTCATCCTGGCTGGTGGGTCTGTGCTTCGCCCTTTTCCGGTTAAAACGGTCCTACAAGTGTTCCATAGGTTTTAGATCTGGAATTTGAGGTGAAAAGCCATGAGAACGAGATCACCAGAACGAGTTTGCTTCTAAAAGATTTCTGGCACTTAGAAGATGTGCATGTGCTTAGGGTGATTATCATGTAGTTAGACGCGCGATCATCTTTGTATCAGATGAAATTCCATGTCCTTGAAGAATTGGATGATACTTTTCTTTAATTAGGATCCTATAATATCTTTCAATATTGCCAAACCCAGCATGACCAAAGCAGTTAAAAGTTTGCTTGAGTAGAAATTAGTTTCTTCGAACCTCTCCAAGGTTAATGCATACCACCTTTTGAAATTCTCACTTTTTCTGCGATCTTACGAGGAAAGAATCCTTCAATACTTAATGCAACTATTTGTCCTTGTGCACCATCACTTCGCCCTTTTTCCCACCCATCTTGGGCAGTGTAAAGGAATAAGAACTTTATTTTGTTATAATTTAGATCATTAGGACCAAACTGACAGTGTGCAATTAATATGGTTTACATTACTGAAACACTAGCAAGTATGTCTTAACTCGAACACACTGCCAGGATTTAATACTGGATAACTGGAATGCTACAACGACTGGACTCAAACTTTTGCCCTCTACTGTATATGTATATTCTTATATATAAGCGCCCTGATTCAGGTATGGTATACCCAGCGCGCTCCCGTTTTTTTAGCTAACCTCTATACAATTATTGAATGCAACATTATTTTTTTTGCTATTAAAGCGCCTGGGTACGAGGCTGCACGGCGCGGCTAAAATTGGTGACCCAATTCATCCCGATTCCGTGCCAGGGTCTTTGTTTTGTAGCCTGAGCACTAATCGGGGGTCAAAAGTCAATAATTTTTCTCAATTTACAATAAATGATATTTTGTGAGTTGGAGATTGGATATGTTGATTTGAACTTGAGTATTTTATTATAGTATAGTGCCTCCCATAGATTTCTCGTTAATTCTCATGGTTTGAATACGAAATGCGTATTTTTGTGGAACAAAGATGGCAAAGAGAGGGCCAACAATGATGGGATGTCTCGAAAAATCGCGAGAAATTGAGAAGAGGTTATATTTGTCCAACGAAGGGTTGGAAACGTTCTGCAAGACCAAGGGATACTTCTGCAAAGGAAAATGGAAAGAAACAAAGAAGAGTAGAAGGAAAACCAGTGGACCGTCCTTAATCAATGGTGGTATAGAATTGAACCAGTAGTGCTAACAAAACTGGTTCACCCTATGCCAGAAAAAGTCAAAGCTGTTTTAAAACGTAAAAGAGTCCTACAAAATATTAGAACAGTGCCAATTTCCAACTGGTTTAATTCCATCCCACCATTGATTAAGGACGGTCCACTGGTTTTACTTCTACTCTTCTTAGTTTCTTGCCATTTACTTTTGCAGCCGGAGTAGCCATTGGTCTCGCAGATTTTTATTTAATTAAATACGAATCTGACTCACAAAGCGTTTCCAACTTTTCGTTCGACACATATATACAACCTCACCTCAATTTCTCGCAATTTTAGAGACACCCCATCATCGCTGACCCTCTCTTTGCTATCTTTGGTCAACAAAAAGAATAATACGCATTTCTTATTCACCTAAATACCATAAGAATTAACGAGAAATCTATGGGAGGCATTACTATTAACTACGCAAGTTAAGATCAACATATCCAATCTCCAACTCACAAGATATCCGAGATTTATTCTTAATTAAGAAAAATCGACTGGACTCAGACTTTTGACTCCAACTGTATATAGGTACGGGTACAAATTTTAGCCGTACCGTGCCAATAAATTGCGTGTAGTATAAACAGGGGCTTTGAAAATCTTGTCTGTTTTCAAGGCACTTCTTCGTTTAATATGAATAGTTCAAAAGGAGGTGAGTTGATATAGCGGTTGACTTTGGTTTTTTTATTAAAAAAAATCGTCGTTTTTTATTATATTGATGATCTCTTTTATTAATCTTACGTCGTCATTACCTAGAATATGTTTCACCTTCTAAAACATCATACCCAGTCCCAACAACCAGCGTGGTAATAGGTGAGTTTAAACAAGCAGTTATTTTATAAACTTTAGAATTTTACAATTTTATAAACTGTTCTGAAAAAGATGCTGCTTTTATAGTTTCCTTTTTCAGTTTACAATCGGCTATTGCATGTGTATAATTATTATCTGTGTGGCCCTTAATCTGCCGTAACAAATCCACTGAAGACTGAAGTGCAGAGAAAACACAAGTATACTTGGAAGATTTGAAATTGACGGTATTAAAATGATTAATTGAACACAGACTAAACCTTCGCTGAGTCAATTTCAATATTCTATTGACTATGCCTATTTTCAGGGCGATTATGCCTATGCTATTATAGTGCAATGGCCATAATACGATGGTCCATCCGATAGTGTAAAAGTTTATTTAAAACCTAAGTTGTTATAATTTATAATTAATTTTACGCCAGAAAAACACAATAATAAAATTAACAAAAATTAACAAAAAAATTTCTCAACCACAAGCAACTTTGTGGTCGACCTGGCAAGGATGGTCGGTGTGTTCAGCTTCTTGTGGTGGTGGTAAACAAACACGGAAAAGGATTTGTGGTAATCCAGAAAAGTCAAACGTTATCACAAATTGCTATGGCAACGATACATTGCTTAGAAATTGTTCTAGTTGGAAATGTCCTGGTGAGTAGAATGGATTTGCAGAAAGAGTAAATCAGTTTGATCCCTTAGTTTTACTATGGATAGGCAGTAACCGAAAGAGATATTTATTATATATCTTTTTATAGATTGTACAAAACCGTGCCCAGTAGGACACTTGAACAGCGCATGTGATGCGTGTATCTGCACCAACGTTACTTTGAAAGGAGTTGTAAGAAATGAAGAGAAAGTTCTTCTAGACAATGCTACCATTGCCCTTGCGGAGTTTCCATTCAATATTCTTGCCAGAACTAATAGCGCTGGTCACTTTGAGTTGCGAGGAATTTGTGTTTTGAACGAAGAGATCATAGTGGAGCGGAGTGGATATTTACCACAAACATTGCAAGCAAAGAAGATTAATCCAACCATGTTTTCCCTTTCAGCAAGTCTAAAACAAATAGGTAAAGAATTTTCATACTCACCACTAAATAATTTCTAATGGCGCAATAGACGTCCTTGATTGAAGTATTTCGTTAAATATATAAAAAATATTTCACATTTAGTCCCGCCCGAAGTACGCATCCATCCTGAAAACAAAGTTCGTATTGAAGGTCAAACTATGGTGTTATGCTGTGCTGGTATTGCAGAACCCGAACCAAGCTATGAGTGGTAAGAAACTGACAATGAAACATTTAAATTCTGCTACTTATACCGTGGTATTTATAAATATATGTTATTCATTGACTGACAGGATTTTCAATGGACATTCAGTAAGCGAATTCCAACAAGACACTAAGAAAAGCAGTAAATTAACCATATCTCGCTTGCACCGAAATATGTCAGGAGAAGTAAAATGCAGAGTGTACAACGATTACGGTGCAGAATTTTCAAATGTTGCAAGGATCACAGTTATCAGTAAGTTATGTGCCTCAGTAGCCTAGCCTTTCAGGTATCTTCGTCCCACACATTTTCCATTCAAACCATAATTATATCTCTTACTAAATAAAAACGTTTTCGCTGTCTTCACATGTATGTGTATATAAATGTGATTACTCTTTGCTTTCACCCGTCAACTTCTATTCTATATTCTAGCAAAAAATGACAGTTGCAATGGTAAACCGTTATCAAAATATTTGGCGCTACCACCAGGATGTGTTGAGGAGAACATGAACTCCTCATCGGTTGATGTTGGTCGATGTGGCGGTGAAAAATGCATTTCAAGCAGCTTGCTCTCCTTACAGAAATGTTCTGATAACTACTGTTGCCAGTCTGTGGCGGAAGAGACCGTTACAATTCGCTGTATTGTAGGAGTTCAATTTAACGTAACAAGAATAAGAAGTTGTGGTTGTGGCCAATGTTCACCCAAAAAGACAACAATAAGAGGAGTAGCAACTGGCCCAGACAATGTTCCTTTTAAGTACGGCTACATTTACCATGCTGGAAAGTACCTAACAAGATCTGGTAGAAATGGAGATTTTTCATTTTCCATGCCCGGCGATCAAACACGCATTGTCTTGACGTTTAAAGGCAGAGATTCTTACAACGATTTCCAAGATTTAACTAAGGTAGTCTCAATTGTGCCTGGAAGCGTGACATTCGTCGAAGTGAAAATGAGACGAAGGCCTTTGCCCATCTTAGTTAACTCTTCGACAGTTATTGAGATACAAATGGGGCGTTCAGGAAACGACAGTCAGGGTAAGACGGGCCCTGCTCCTGTGGTCTTATCTTTACCTCCACAAAGCCTAGTTACTGAAGACGGTGAAATTTACAATGGAACTGCGAACGTTGAAGTAAGTTTCGCTGATCCAAGAAACGAAACGCAAGTGCGCGAGGCTGATGGGGATTTTACGACGGTTAGTTATGATGGCGAAGAACAGTTGCTAGAGACATTTGGAGTTTTTAAACTTGACTTTAAGGACACAAACGGCAAACAATTGCAACCGAAAACAGATATTGATGTTCTCTTAGATCTTGATGAATACAATATTACCGAAGAAGAAGCAAGAGCTATAAAACTGTGGTATATGGACGAGAAGACTGGGCGCTGGCGCATGATGGACTCTGGGTTGAAACAGCACGAGACACGTAGATCTAAAAGGTCGGGGAGACAGTTTTACTTTGGGAAAATTGATCACACGGTTTACAAACTCTATAATTTTGATGTAATAAGTATTAACGATTGCATAATCAGTATTATGGTGAATGACAACAGCAATTCAGTTAATGCGCGCTCGGTAAAGATCACGCTAGTGTCGAAGGAGGGAAACAGAAACAACTATAATGTCCATTATACCAGCACCGGTCGAGCGACATGCATTAGAACATTTTGCAAAAGTCTTACAATCCAGGCCACAATTAAAAACAAAGTTCTGAAGCCTGTTGCTAAAAACTTTGGAAATGGCATTAAGTATTACAATTCTAGCGATGCATTTGATCGATTTAGCAGAAGAATAACAGTAGACAATGTATCAGTTTCAACGTCTCGTGGGCCTTTCTTCCAACAAATGTTTGAGTGCTATTCAGCTGTCAATCACTTGACATTTGAAGATAATCGGATCAGTAATAGCATTGAAATAAGTGATTCGTCAGAGGAAGGATGGCACGATTCATTTGACCCGGCTAAATTCTGTCTTGTAAAAATTGCTATAAAGGGTTCGTGCAGTGATAATAAAACAGTGTATTTTCATGTTAAAAGTACCGAGTCTGGTGCAAAAAATTGGGAAGGCTTTAAGATAGTTTCCATCCCACCGTCGAACCGTTCAGTTTGTGCTGAATTTAAGTGTCCACCGTCGAAAAGAGGAGACGTGAACGTTACTATCACTCCCTTCTCCGAAGGAAAATTCCGTGTAACAAAAAGGTTTGAGGAAGACTTGAAGACAGGCGGATTCAAAATATTTGTGGATAAAGTTATCGGTTTCACGCCAAAAAGCCGACATCGTTTCGACGATATAGGAATAAGTTTCTTGCAAGTTGAAATACCACAACAAGTTGGTAACTGGCATGAAGAATTTACGAATAAGTATTGCGTCCAAATGAATGCTGGTATAACATTTGATTGTGCGTAACTTGGTGTGTTTGTTATAATCAGCTGGTATAATTATTAACATTGCATGTGATAGAATGATAACGATTGCGTGATTATTGAAACACATAATTATATACAATATTATCATATCGGTGCTAATTCATATAAATTTATTGCAAATATATAATAATCACGAAAAATGCCAGGTCTGCTCGAACTGATCAAACGGTCCTGATTTTAATCTTTGAAGCGGTAGTAACAATTGTAAATGCTCCACGGCTACACCAGCTGTCGTCTCACGTTTTATTGCCGCCTGTTTTGTTTTCTTCGGCGCTTCTCTTCGCAATAGTTTTCTCTGTTGTGTTGTTCTTGTTATTTGTCTTTAAAGTTGGACGCTTAAATCTTGGAATACCGCTTCGACGCAAATCCGACCTGAAATGATGATCAAGAATCAATATCTTTACGGTATTGCATGGTTCTTTTCCACTCATCGCAAAAATCTACTTGCAAGCTTGCTGCGAATGCTTGTATCTATTGATCTAATCAAAACACAACAGCATTTTGATTGGATGAAGACATTCACAGACCCGCTTCGAGTTTTCAACCAATCAAAACCTCTGCATGCTTTGTTGCTTCCTAACCAACTTACTTCTTATCAGTTTTCTTGCTAAGATCAGGAACAGAGCTGGACAACTGACGAGTCAAAGGACTTAAAGAATATTTCTTGTCGCTGAGATCTGGGTTTGAGCTATGAGGATCCTCCAGTCTGCTCGTGTTTAAGGAGTCATCTGAGGCGCTTATTGCTCTTGATTCAGCCAACGTTGTATGTTCCTGCTTCTCACTATAGAGGTAACAGAATAATGAAACTAAATCCTAGGTTATACGTCGCATTTTGGTCGCGTTGAATGCAATTCAAACAATAGATAATGGTGAGAATAAGGTTTATCGTCTGATCTATTGTTTGAATTGCATTTAACGCGACCATAATCCGAAGTATAACCTAGGCCTTAAACAACCATTAATATTTCTAATGTTCTGCCCAGTGCAGTATTATTAACTGTGTTACTGCCACCGAAAACCTCAACTTATAACCAGTATTATTATTCAGGCGTTTAATAGTTAATCCAAATGTAACAAAAAATCTTTCCTAATCGTTTCAGTGTTACCATAGGCGAAAAGCTTAACGTTTCTTTATACGGGATAATTTGTTCTGAACATCTCTAGTACTTCCCCTTGGTTTCAGATGTGTCAACACGGTGGATAACCACTGAGCATTGAATAAGATATATTTTTGGAACTTGTATAAAAGAAGTGAAACATACATTAGGAATTTTGAAGGATGTGAAAAAAGGCCGTGGTTTGGTTGACAGTCAAAATATCTCACACCATTCACCGAGCCATCGTTTTTACCGCACGCTGTGTCGAGTTCTACACCGACCCAAAGTCTAGATTAGAAAAAAAATCGATTCGTCACTGTTAACTCGACCGCGCTTTGTATTACATGAGCACCGTTAAGATATGATGAAATTTCTGCATAGTTGATTCCCTGGCCTTACCCGGGAGCAAACTGTGTTTCACCAACAAATCTAGCGATGCCTTTTCTCTTTTCATCATTCGTCAAAATCAATCTGTCTCCAACCTAAGATTGAACGATAATATGTTTGGATATTATGGATTTGGGTATGTTTGAATATGATGGATAATGGCATGATGTATGATGATCTGACCATTGCTAGTGACCACTTTAATTCTAGTTTTATTTCTACCAAACGCAATTGTTAGATAATAATTTTGGAAGTGTGTCCAGTTATACCAGGGACCGAAAGCTGGATAGAGCTATCCATTGTATAGTGTTTTTTTTTGTAATCGCTCTAACTCACTCTTGTTCTGAGTAACTTTGATTAAAACTTAGTGTTCTTAAATTGAGGATCCTCTTAAATAATTGTTAGCTCCAAAGTTGTAATTTTATTGCTTTTCCAATATTTTCACAACGGTTGAGAGAATCACTAACCCTAACCCTAACCTGGTGGATAGGCACTATATCCAGCCTTCGTACCACTTGACCCAGCACCATAAGTTTTCACATGGCAGTCCAGCTTATCTTGCTATGTTTAACATTCTCGAAGTCTTCATGAACACAATCAATAGACACTAGAATTCAAACCTTAATATTGTTATTGTCCTCGCGTTTCGTCCTTGGTTGAGGTGACGGTGACCGGGAGCCTGGTAACGAACCACCTGTGGTATGTTTCGCGTGCACAACACGCGCGCGATTCGAGTGAAGTTTTGCGGAGCTCGGTCGCGCTTTTTGAAGAGCTCGTATTTTCGGCTTTGAGATTTTTGATACGGGACAAAATATACCTAAAAGATAGATTCACATTCTTAAACATTCGAACAATCTGTTTAGTAGATGCTCTTGGCTTTGGGCTAGAGTAAACCAGGAAGTGATTCAACGTCATGGGGTATAGGTTATAAATAACACCGAAATCGTACCGTGTTTGGGTTTACAATTGAAATATGTTTTGCCACCGACTGATCCATCATTTTTTCCAACATTTTCTTGTAACTCTACGCCAGCCCACTGCCCCTCTGCAAAGTCTGTACTGCCACAATAACGCAATATTCCAACCTGAAAAACCACATTGTTGATTGACTTTTTAATTGTTGCCGGGTTTCAGTGAACGCTGTTGTGAGGCAGATAGAATCCCTGCCATTATGAATAACTGAGTAGCGTTGAAAGTATTTCGAGGTAAAGGATAGAATTTATTTCCAGCCCTATATAAGTAACAGTTCACTTGTTTATAGCCCTGCATATAGATCCCTTGATTTTTCTGGGATCCCCAGAGAATTTCAACACTATGCACATGCAGATATGAATTAACAAGTTCATACGACGGACAGCCTAGAAATGAGTGTTATTTAGGTTAGTTAGCAGTACTGGCCTAACCTTGCTGTCCCCGACGACAACTTTATCTCCAATCTTTAAACCCATAATATCCAATATATTTACAGATGAATCCTGCAAAGCAAGCATTAGTGAGATGACTTAAGAAATCGTGTGAAATTCAACTATAAAAGTACATAGCTATATCATCTTGCTTTACTTACTGTAGCTGATTCCATTCCGGACTCACTCCCACTTGTCTCTGCCTCGCACAGTAATCTTCTTAATTTGTTAGCGATAACAGCTGATGGTGAATCCCGTTCAAAAGTACTCGCTACAAGAGTTAAAGAATTTAACCATCGAATTTTTTAGCCGTTAAAAACCAACTCCAAATCCAGACTCTAAATTAAAAAGTTAGAAACAACTCTTCCTATTGACCAAGCGAACAATGCCAACTGGACAGTTCGATCAGTGTGGATTGTTTTTTTTGTGGAAGTTCTTTCGAGAGTTATTCATTATGCTTAAATATTAGGTAGAGTAGAACCCCCATTTACACTACAATTTTTGGTACGGTACTAAAGAATTCAGTGTACAGATGAAATTTTAAACTCCCAAATAAACTGTCAAATTTCATCCGTACCAATTTCATCTGTACCAAACTAAATTGCGCGTAGTGTAAATGGGGCTAGAGTCTATATCATATAGATATAACTACAGATATATGGTCTATACTGTACCTTCTGGAATAGTATTTAACGGAGTTCTGTTTTTGTCGTCTTTAACGAATGCATTCGCGCCGTGTTGTAGCTAAAATGAAACACTACAGTGGTAACAATTCTGTTTGTAAAGGTGGTGGTACAATATAGAATTCACGGAAAGTCAAGAAAGATTTCTGAAAACTGGTATCATATAATACAGTACATTGGAAACAGTTGCTCAGCAACTAGTCTTTCTGGTTCAGTCTAGAGTCGGATATAAATTTCCCTCGTGCAGTACTTACCAAACATTTAGCTGCATCGAGACACAAATTGCTCGCTGCTATGTGAAGTATTGTGCCGTTATCAAATCCTGAGCAGGTCGCATCGATATCTGATGTCAAAATAATTTATACTTACTTATTGATTGAGTACAATAAAACAGGAAGCTACAATAGAACAAGCTCTACCTTTACTCCCGCTTGCTTTCAGTAGAACTCTGATGACAGACGCAGAATTGAAGAATGCAGCATAATGCACAGGCAACATATCTGTCCAACGACACCTTAACGAAACATCTGCACCCTGTAGTAAAAATGGACGAGAATTGAAACGTAGAGTTCTCATTGTGTCACACGGCAGAAACCACTTGTTAGACACTGTATAAATTTTGCATTAGTTACCTGTGATATAAGCTCTGTCACCAGGGTAGTTGCGCTGTCAACATCACCAACACCAACTTAAGATTAATTGGAGAAAGAGAATAAGCTGTAGAATGTACGTATTGCGTACCTATTTTTATAACAAAAAATCTCACCAGCTCCTGACTTGCAGGCGTAATGTAAAAGTGTCATATCTGTCAAACCATCCCGGTCATTTACACCAGCACCTCGTCTTGTTATCTGTTATGAAAACGTGATGGTAAGTGCAACTGAAATGACTTCAGTTATGCGTGCAAAAATGATGGGAGGATGCAATGACATTCAGGAAGAAAAGCGTAATCGTATGGACAATATTTTTCCAGAATTTTATAAATTAAGACTAAATAGAATAAATGGAATTGCGTATTTAAGTCTGTCTTACATGGGCTTGGTTTTACAGTAATACCTCATTTACAAACGTTTCCAGGTTTTGTTGGACTTGTGGTACCCACTGCCTGATGATAGCAAATATCTCAGATATCGACGTCTCTGAACTGCAAATATTTCAAAGGTACATTTTAATGGTTTAGTTAAGTCTTGGTCTTAAAGCAAACACTTTCTGCTGCTAAAGGATTTTAGACACCAAAAATTCAAACGAGTTGAAAGGAATCACTACGTAAGCCACTATGTAAATCACTACTCCATATATTGGTAGGCTGGTAGCCAAATTTCACGGTCCTTGTTATGTTACGATGACTAACTAATTTTTCCAGGCTTCAGAAACCTAAGGTAAGAAATTTTTAGAGGCCTGGGTGTAATGTTTGACATACCTTATTAGTATACCCCACTTACGAATATACTGCATTAGTTTAAATTTTGAGTCCCGGCATTGCGAGGACTTCATAATTTACCTAATTCCCAAAAGTACCCTTTTGAAATCTAGCTTTTGTTGGATTTCAAATGCGCGATTGTTATATGCTAATTTTCGCTATTAATTTTACGCATCCGTGGGTTTGATTTCAAAGGGAGTACTTTTTTGGAGACACCCTGTATGTTAAATATGGTTCATACTTCATGACAACGAGAAGAGAACGGGCGATAAAGATTGAACCGTGTTTTTATATTTAAGGAGTCAATTTTCGGCAAAGATGTATATACTGTAATATGTGCTGTATGTTCTACATTCTGGTGTTTCAAAATGCGTCAACGGAGGGCAGAACTTGGGCGAAACAATCCGTAAATTAAAACGTCAAAAATGCCGCGTGCGATTACAGTACACCATTGTATGGTTAGTATACCATAGGTCTAGCATGTGTTTTTACATATAGTTTCTTATGTATTAAATTGCAATTGGTGTTGCATTTCACTGGGGCTTTTCTTTAGAGATGGCTGGAAAGAGTAATGGTAAAAATTAAACCATGAAACAATGAGGTACTGTACTTCAACATGGTTGCATGCATGTCTTACAGTTAAACCATCTTCGAAGAAGCATTTGATGATATTGTACTTCCCTCCTCCTATTATCATTTCATATTATGCTTTTGGACTAACTAGATTATAGAGAGTAATATATAAAATAGAGAACACATCAAATTGCATGGTTAGAAATAACAGATGGTGCATCTCAATGTTGGATTTATGCTGTATTGGCAGAAATTCAGATTTCATTTTTAAATCTACCTAATTTAATGTAATTTTGCATACATACAAGGTGACTGGATCCTGTATGTGTTATTGTGTTTGCGTCGTGAATGTAATCTTTGTGTGGTGATTACTTTCATTAATTAATCAAACCAGAGTATGGGATGGATTAACAACCTAGATGCCATGAACTATACTGTAGTTTAGCCATGGAAATTAATACTGTTCAGTTCTTGAAAATGTACCATCGTGAAAAATAACTTTTTATTTTTCTAACGTAACATCTAACCTGTAATTATATGTCAGTTTGTAGGACCTACAATATCTGAAACAATTGATAGCACATCTGTTTGACTAAAATATAATCACTATATATTGAAACTTACTCTGCTAGTATATCAGAACATCCAGGGCAACTTGGGTCAAAAAATGAGAGCTCTTTCTTTTGACACTAAATATAATATAAGTTTTTTTATCACATTCATTAATTAACAAGTATGTTTTGTCCCTAAGTAGAGTAAAAAATTCTTCCTAAGAGTTTTAATCTTACCTCTTCACATATTGGTGGATCAGCTATAGAATGAGTTATGTATTTGTTTCTCTGGAATAATATGAAAAAACAAAATTGAAATTTGAAAATCCTTTGATCTGAGCTTTAATATAAAAGAACAAAGAACGTTTGAAAATGCAATAAATATTCTCCCCTCCTTAGAAAACAAGATTGATGTCTTTGATAAATGGAACTATCAAAGAACCAACCTTTCACCCTAAGAGTAGTATGTCTTATGTTCAGAGTTATTAAAGTGTCAGCTCTACCACAATTATACAACAATATGTATGAAATCAATGATTAACCTTATGGGCATTCTAATAGCCTACCAGAATCATCAATCTCTAGAATATAAACTTTAGCCATAACCAACTAAACTTAAAAACAATCACTTTAATCTTTTACCTTAGGCTTGATCACTGTGGTTATATTTTTCATATTTTTTAAACAAACTATCATTATTCATTTATAGTTGTGCCATTATGTATAAAAAATGAATCCTTGTATAGAATCTTTATACTGTGGAAATTGTATAGAAAAAATGAAATCTTTCGAATATCAATCACCATTTTTGGCAAATTTTAAATTGAATTAGGAAGCTCTTTCTACCCACACCTATTTATTACATATCAAATAACGGATAACAGAAAATTTGTTTTCCTGTCTTTCAGTAAATATCATCATTTTTTCGATGATATTCAATAATTGTTCCTGAAAATTTATAATTTTTAACTAGCATATATCTTTTATTCCTTGAATAAAATCCATATAAAGCTCGCGAGATCAAAGGACAATTTTTGAATTGACCGCCACATGATCTGTATTGACGCTCAAAAGACTTTAGCACTCGCTAAAAACATAAACTATTTTATATATATATTCTCTGCGCATAGCAGAATACATACCTTCTCAGGCATACTTGACCAGTTTTATGTCAAAATATTGTTAATTTCATTAGCCGTTTTTCACTCGAAACAAACAACTCGAAAAAAATAACAAAGTCTATAAACCGCTCGAGGTCTAGAAACTAGAGACATGAAATTGAGAAAAAAATTTCCGTCACTGATCTCTGTATGTTTCAATACATTTCAAATTACAAAAATATTGTTATTTACACTGTTTTTATGATTTCCTTCGATTGATTTCCTATTAGGATGATAAGGAGGTTGATAAGATTGTATATATATACAAATATATTAGTTGATAATCGCCTAGTTTAGCATAGGGAAAGTGACATAAAATATTCTATAAAGCAATAAGGAAGCGTATATGCTTTAGCGTTTTGTAAATATTACTCTTTCTATTGTGGCGTAGTCACTAGTAAGAATTAAAAAAATATTTAAGAACATGCAATTAATCTTTGCAGCATTGCACTTTTCAATAGCAATAAGCGAGTTTACAGTTTCAAAGTTTTAGGCCACCGGCACTTTGTTCCCGGAAGACATTTTTTGTGTTCTGGGAATTTTTTTACAAAAGTGTAAATTATATGATGTCAAAATTTGAAATTCTTTACTTCGTTTGGGATACTTTTATCGTGATATATGCGGTATTCGATTTAATCGAAAAGTACAGTTATAAAAGAATGACAGAGTACTCAAAAATTATATAAAAAAGAGCGTTTTTGCGAAATTCTGCTGTGATGGAAATCCAAATGATATTTTGAAAACCGAAATAAATTTGGGGAAGTGGAAACAGTATCAAACATAGCGTGTATATTTCATGGTTGGAATCATGGGTTGGAATGATTGTAGCCGCCAAAGCACGACATGAATGCTCAAGTAAAAGAATCATATTTTGAAACGATCGGGTACAAATATGTTGTTATTTTAAAACAGTAGATGTAAGAATGGCACAAGTGCTAAGCCTTCACAGTCCTGCTGGCGCAGAGGCAATGATTTACGACTGGCCTTTACAACATACGCACGGCCGAGATGACACACTAGAAATTGTTGATACGATTCGCTGGGTTGGGAAAGATTTTCCAGAATTACAAATCGCTATAGACCGTGTTTTAGACGATTATGATCCGAATTGTTTTGACAGTATGTCTAAATTGTGTGAACGCTATAATCGTGCCGTGGACAGTGTTGTGAAGCTATGGAAAGGACGAGCTCCCCCAGCGTGTTTAAATCGGCGTCCTTCGCAGGAATTATTAAGACATGTACTTTCGAAAGTGTACAATCATTCTGTAAAGGATCCTGACAAGCTGAATTTGTATGAACCATTTTCTCCCGAGGTTTACGGAGAAACGTCATTCGATCTTGTGGCGCAAATGGTTAAGGCGATTCCCTTCAAATCCGATGAAACCTTTCTGGATTTGGGTAGCGGTGTTGGTCAAGTTGTACTACAGGTTGCCGCTTCAACAAACATAAAGGAATGTTTTGGCATAGAGAAAGCTGAAACCCCGGCGAAATATGCTATTGCAATGGATAGGTTGTTCAGGCATTGGATGAGATGGCATGGTAAAACGTATAGTCCTTACCGCCTCGTGAAAGGGGATTTTTTGTTGGAGGAAAATCATGCTAAAATTGGTGAAGCGTCAATAATATTTGTAAACAATTTTGCCTTTGGGCCAAATGTAGATCACAAACTGAAACAAAGGTTTTCATCATTGAAAGATGGTACAAGGATTATTTCCTCAAAGCCCTATTGTCCACTCAACTTTAGATTGACAAAGCGCAACCTATCCGACATTGGTGCAATCTTGAGAATTACAGAGTTGGCAACCATGCCAGGATCTGTCTCGTGGACTGGTAACCCAGTGTCATATTATTTGCATATGGTTGATAGCACCATGCTTGAGGAGTATTTTTCCAGCTTGAAAAAGAAGCGTGACATGGGCAGGGATGACACAGCAAGTCTTGATGATTCAGTAAGTGTTGATGATGAATGGGTGGGCAAGTTGGATGAGCTTGATGACATTGCATTTGGAACCACAACTCGACACCAGTGGAATGATCTCATTGCTTTAATTCAACAACACAAGATTGAGCCAGAGAAAGATGAGACAGACAATACGTTGAATACCAGCCATGTCCGCAAGAAGAAAAAGAAAAGGCGGAAGGACAAAAGGAAAGATGCAGCAGTGAATGTGAAACGGAAGTACCGTAAACATATGAAGAGTAAGAAAGGAAAGCAGAATTTAGACTATGTAGCTGTTTCTGCACTTGATCAAGCAACCAGGTCTGCACTTGGAAAGTCTTCCAGGAAATATGCAGGATCAAAACCACCAGGAATAGACAAGTTTATAGACACAATGAAAAAGCAGTACATTGCATTTTGGGAACATATGCATACACCAGAGTACTATGAAACTGTTTTTCATGAGTATACAGAGCAACGTCAGAGAAAAAAGTTGCTAACGACACAGGTAGAGGATTTGGAGTACCAGGTTTATGGTCTACAGCAGGAGGGGAAGAAACTTCTGGAAGAACGAATGGGAGAGATGGATCTTGATGCTTCCAAACCTGCTGAAACATTTGTGATGTTGCATGAGCTGGTGGAAGAACAGCTGACACTTATTGAGAAGTGTGTGAGTATCGATAAGGAGGTCACAATCCTTAAAGATTCTTGTGGTCAAACAAGAGAGGCTGAAGCAAGCGACAGTTGTAAGGTTGAAAACAATGTCCTCTTGAGTGAACTGTACATACCAGATAATTTCAGAAGGGGTTTACTTGATGAGGTGACGCTGCAAACGAAGCGAAAGCGTGAATTATTAGATGAGATAAATGAACTAGAATACAAGACAAGTCTCCTTGAAACTGGAAATGTGTCACCAACAAAGAAGAGGTTAATAATGGATAAGTATGAAAGCCATGAGGATATGGAGATTGATGTTGGAGTGCCAAATGTTCCAATGAGCAATTTAAAAGAAGTCGAGAAAAGCAAAGATAAGAAAGTTTCAAAGTTGCCTTTGATGGAGCCTACAATGTGTAATCCTTATGATCCCCCCATGGCATGTTTGCCATTAGGGTCTGTGCCAGGCCCCATCAATGAACATGGTACAAGTAGCCTAGCCCCAGATCACATGCTTGCTTACACCTTTCATAACTTTCCAACCCAAGGACAGCCCTCGATTGTTCAGCAAGTACCTAGTACCCTCCCATCACTCTTCATGTCTAGCCCATCAACCAAGCTGTCGTCACTGTTTCCATCCACAGTTGGTGAGCCAAGACATTCATCCAGAAACCTTCAAAAGATCCAAAATTTACTTTATGAAAACCCTGAGTCAGCTGAGAAACCCTCCAACCCCTCTGAATCAAAGGCAAAGCTAAGTTTTAGCATTGCTCATCTTACAGGAATTTCGGATAAGTCATCAATTGGAAATCAAGAAAGTCCTGGAATTGGTGACTTGAGTACTGTATCCAACAACAAGAAAGAGGTTGAAAAGAAGAACATCCAAAAGTTGTCACCCAGCAATAGTCAGAAAGTGAACTCCCAAGATCCAAGCAATGCTGCAACATGTCATAAGATTGGCCAAGAAATTGGTTCACTACGGTGTAGTCAGGTTGGGGTAGCAAAGTCACCTGTTTTGAATGGTGTGAAAGAATTGCCTGGACATATAAAGAAGGCTATAAGCCCTCCAGGGAGTGGGGCAACAAACTGCGAGATCAAATCAGGATATGCTCCTAGAACCTCAGTTTCTCGTATTGTAGACTTGGCTACCTTGAATGATCCAGTCAGTTATAGTAAAAGTGTGAGTGCAAGTTCTAAACCAAACATTCAAAGAACTTTATTGACAACAAGTAGTTGTGTACGGGAGCCAGTCATAACTATATCTCATCCTCCTAACAAAGACCAAACTCATTTAGTAAGCTTATTGAATTCAAGCCCTCATACAAAAGCAGATGGTCATAGCAATGAGCAACGAACAACAGGGGAGTCCAATGCTGACTGTCTAGGTAAAGAACAAAGAATGCAACCCAACATTTCAACCCAGAAGTTCATTCATCCTGGTCGCCCAAACACTATAGTGTACAGTAAAAGTGAACCATCCATTCCAAAAATGGTGCTGCAGAATGATTCAATGCCTTATTTTAACAACAATGATACAGTACCTAGATTTTCAAGTAAAGTTCTAAGACCGAATGATGGTGCAAAAATTCTCAACAGCATGTACATGATGTCCCATTTTAACAGTGATGGAAGGCATTCCAGCTGAAGCTAACAAATGGTTGGTTGTATTTATTTCATCTTGCAATTATTTACCATAAAAGCAGTGACTTAGACTCACTTAGTCAGGGTTCTCTTCTAGGGGGAGCTATTACACCAGAAAACATTCATTCTGATGCAAACATTTGTTATTCTCTCCCAAGTACTTTTGTATAGGCACTGTTTAACCATTTGAATGATAGGTTTTAATGCGCATTGCCAGTATAGATATGGCACCACGTAATTTGAGCGCTCATAATCTTTTTATATATCATGTTTAATGTTATAAACCATGGAATCATGCTTAGCTAGAAATATTTCCTAATTAATTGGTCAACCAGACGGGTTGCAATATGCCTGAAAACCTATCATTAGAAAGGCTAAAAAGAATTCATCACATTATGAATACCTGTTACCACAATCTATCATAGCAGAACGTAGCTTATTTCAGTGTTTTGAAGAAATTAGTTCTAGCCGCATACTTAGGAGGCAAAGAACTACGTTACGCTACGATACCATTGAAGTGGGAAATGGGCCATAGTGTTGTTAGTTAGCTCTCTCACTTTTATCTTGTAAGATGCAGTAATTGCAACTTAATCCACATGTAAATAGCAACTGTATTTATATAGTGTACACAGCTAGATTGTAAAAGCATCAACATTTTCTGCAGGGGACGGATTTTCAATGCTATTTTAGTTCTAATTCTAATTCGTTCATCAAACTTAAATTATCTACGTATATTTGTGGTGTCATCACTGTCATTGTGAGGTAATTGGTCTTTAAAAGTAAAACGTCTTTTCAAAACGCGTCCGGTGAATTTTATGTGATGTTAATTAAGACTTTCCTCAATGAGAAAAGAAATCATTTGAGTCTTCTCGACTACGGTTTTTATCAGTCTTCTGAATGATAGGGTAGCTTACTGTAATCAAACGAAGCTCACGAGTCGTAATTATTAATTAATTATGATCACGGACAGTGCTGGTCACTGGACTAGACTAGGACACGGTTCAAACCCACTTGGCCACTTTGAAGACTAAGATGTTCCCAGTGGACATGCAAACTTGGAAAATTTTTATCATATTAGTAGACTAAAAATACTTATATATTAAATTTGATTACCGTTTAAAAAGTATCTTTCCACCCCCCCCCGCCCTCACTTTATAATTTTTTCATTTGAGTATGTTTGATCATATGGTCTGATGATGCTACCCTAGCACCAGGACTGGACTGGGATGTAGAACACTTTCGTACCTAACTAGAGAGGTATCCACATATCACCCCCAATATAACAGAGTAGTCAACTTACCCCGAAATCTTCGTCATTGACCGCGTATTCTTCGGAAACGTCCGACCAAGGTGAAATGTTGTAGTCCGTGATAAAGATGAAAGGAGCTGGTGACGAAGGCTTTGTGGAGTCTTCCAAAACGGATATTGGGATAAAGCCAGCTTGAACTAACCTGGATGTTCATTACTTCATGAGCGAATTATTATACTTTTAGTAATTGGCTTTTGCTAGATGATGATCCTGCAATATGCAGTTTTCTAATATTTTCACTAGGGCTGTCAAATTAGTCAAAATTGTTTCCAAAATAAGTTCAAAGTTGCACGAGAATTACACTGCCGTGCAACATATGTTTACTGCGAAAGAAAACAAACAGACTGCGACGACGGAAAGTCAGTAAAAAGTGAGAAATATAAAAAATTGGGCCAACCGGGGCCAAAGGAGGTAGGAAGGAGGTAAATACTCTTGGTGCTGAGTGGAGGCAGGCTCGTAACTAGACTCCTGATTAGAAAGAGGGGGGGGGGGCGGCAATATTCATGCTTCATGTCACGGACCGACTCCACGCTGCTGCTCAATCGACGGAAATAAGCCTTACTTGCCTGTTATAGTAAAGGAATTTTTAAGCGAACCAAAATTAGTGTAAATCTTCTAATCATTACAAATGGCAATAAAAATCACCATATAAACTGAATCAGAAACTTTAGTATCAGTCTATATGTAAGTTACATTTTATACAAACCTACCTTTCGAAGGGTAGCAAATCTTCAGAAGAAGCCATGACACATCGAAGTTCAAATTTCGTGAAGATAAGGGCAAACGTTGCTTTGTTCGCCCTCAAGTTTACTCTATCACTTAATAGAAATCCATTGTAATGATAAGAGAGTCAACTCTCCCCAGACAGGCGGTCGAGCCATTTTGAGTAAGGTTATTGGTTTACAATTGTTTCGGGAATAGGCCTTGTCAGTGCGTCAATGCAGTGTTACATTTATGAGAACAGACTGAAATGTACACACTATTTTAATACAAGTGCGTTAACTATTCTAATTCTCCAGTAACCGCGAGATTATAGGATTATCTTGAATAAACAAACGTTTCTTGGCTTTATTTGATTTTTCAAATACCTCCCAAGCTTAGACGCAGCTGACGCAGAAATGATTTAGAGTCGCAAACTTGGTTTGACTTTAATTATACTGCAGTTTCACTTTCCGATAGTCCAAAGCAGCAGAGTTGTATAAAACTAGAGAGTTGCGTGTTTCCAAATTATCATCATCAGTAATTATCCTTATCATCAGTCATCTTCGCAAAGTTTCTTCGTTCAGTCGAGGTCAGCCTGTGATGAGCGACAGGGTGAAAAATATGTACATTACTTAATATCTATCTCACCATGTGTACAATATGTAGTAATTTTATTGCACATCAATTGGAGTCCAAAGCAGAGGTGTATTGTTAGCGGGGCGAGCCCATCTTGATTCTAGATAGCGGTTGAAAATTGTTCATTGTAAGTGATTGTTCTAATCCGCAAACAATTTATGATTTCACAAAGTTTTCTTTCGACCAGTCTTACATCCATCCGTTAAACATAGCGGTCATTCTAGGAGAGTTCCGCTATGCTAGCTAATATGTATATGATGAAGATAGCAAGCCCTTGATGTTAACTTCTTCCCCTAGCCACATCGAATTTAAAAATGTAGTTTAATTTTCATTCTCACATAAATGTCGCGAATTCAAGCCTGAAAAAGTACCTTCACAGTTACGTATCTCCCGTTACTTTTATTACAAAAATTGTTTTACAATATTTACTCTACAAATGCAATATGAAAAACAACATATTAAACTATAAACATCTCTAAAGTTCAATGGCTGACAACCGTCGGTAATGAGTAGAAAGTGAGTAAGATAATTGATATTGGTAGTAAAAACATCTCAAGGCAGCACAAAACTCTATCTAATCTATCAAACAAGCTCCAATCTATCAAACAAGCTCCAATCTCTACCAGTTAGTTGGGCAAGCTGACCATATAGCAGAATCCCTCCACTGATAGCGATATTATAGTTGGGTTTAAACATTGCTATAGTTTGCTAGCAGATGATGGTCAATATTGTCAGTGATTTGATTGCATAAACATTATGCAGTATATTAATGAAAAATGTAGTTCAATTTTCTCAGCAGTGTCAAATATGACCACCATTTGCTATCCTACCAAGCTTACTTGAAACCCGTCGATAATGAAGGGTAGAGATACTTCTGAATCTACCCCGTAAGTTCCGACCATGTAGTCAGCAATGCGCTTCAACGAGCCATGCCGCTTTCTTTACCCATCCATTGGATCACCTAACCATGGTCAGCTATCTTGTTTTGCTAACTCTGTGACGCGTATATCTACGTTCTTTTGAAATGGCGGTTTGTATTCTGGGAAGTCTATTTCAAAACCGTATCGCAATCTCCGAGTCTCTCGCTCTCGTAACAGATCCTCCTGAGAAGAAAAATTGAATTACATACAACAAAATACATTTTCTGTGTTGGGGAAGCTGAAGCTCGGGTGTTACGCCACAAAAGAAAGTGTTGACCTCCACGGTTAATTGTGAAAAAAACGTACCGTTGTTGCTTGTGGTATCCAGGCTTTATGTGGAACAAATGCGATAGATCTCTGTTGTTCTCCCACGATACCCAATGCTGAGGCAGCTCGAAGAACTGATGACTTGTGTAATAATGGCGGAAGATCATTATTATCGTTGGCATCCTATTAAAACAAAAAAGGAAACGTGTTCATCAAGTGATATCCAAAAAAAATTACCAATATCACTTGATGCTTCACTGATACAGAAATTCAATAGTAATTAGAAGTTGAAATGAAATAATGCGACTAATGTACCGACTGTAAAAAATCTTTTGGTAATAGGCCTACCTGCTTTTCACCCTCAACAGAGACAGGAGTGTTGGTTTTGGTCTTCTTTTCCCCGGCGGATTTCAATCTTTTAGGAGTACTTCGACCTGCAGACAAACAATAAAATCGACATAAAGAACCCGAATCCTGCATTTTAGGTTTCTCAATGTATTCATCGAATGATTTCATAAAATATTTCATTCACCCAATGATTTCAATAAATAACATCATGCACATGCTTGACGCGAGAGTTCAGCAGGTTTAGCTACGAAAGGTTTTGGGAATTAAATCCAAAGGACCATTTGAAGCAGGACTGCAGGAAAATCCAATCCTGAAGTATTGTTTGAATAACCCAAAGATAAAGGCAATACCATAGTCTCTCCGTGATCCAAGTGCGGTCCATCATCAACCTACCCTTCTTTCCTTTTTTATTTTTATCAACAGGTGGAGGGATTTCATCCCATCGTTTCTGAACGACAGCCAAAACTCTTGGATCAGCATAAGCTTTGGCAACATCCAATGCAGTGTGACCTTTCTTGTTTTCCAACTGAACTTTTGCTCTAAAAGAAAGGTAATCGTATCTTTTTGGTTCAATACTATTATTTGGTTCATTACCTCCACTACTCTGAGATTGCTTGTGTACGGTGATGTTTTGTGGCGTTTTAATTGTTTTTCAGGCAAGAAAAGATACTCTAATTTAGCAGCAGTGTACTCTAATTTAGTTTAAGTTTCTTTTACAAGTCACACTGAGTCAGCTGGGATGCAATTAAAATCTCAAGAAAACAGTTTGGGACCTGTATAAGTATCGTTATAGTTTACTGTAGTTCTTGTTAAAATGTCGCCAGCGAACTATTTTTGTGCAGATTCAGATCCAGATTCAGTCGTAAAAATCTACTAACCCCATTGAGATCAGGTAGCTAACAACATTTTCTTTTGAACTTTCGATAGCTCGCAGAAGTGGAGTCCCTCCGTTGATGGCCTTCGCATCAATATCGGCTCCTCTTTCAAGCAACAGTTTGACGATATCCAACTGACCGCAATGACAGGCATGATGAAGTGGAGTCCAGAAAAAATTATCACGTGACTTAAGGTCAGCACTAAGGTGAAAAAATAAGGTAATACTCTTAATAATATTACCCTGATTAGTAAACATGTCTTAATGTACACGAAAGATAAACTACATCCATGCAGTGTTATACAAGGTTGCAAAAATACAATAATTTACCCCATATCAAGCAGAGCGTGTGCGATTGTAATCTTTCCATAAAGACAAGCAATCATAAGTGGCGTTTTATAATATTTATCACGCTGATTCACCGGTGTACCATTGTTAATTGCGAGTTTTATCGACTCCAAGTCACCAAACTTCACCGCGTCGCTGAGATTGACATAAGTTGGGTCTAGACAGATAGATGGACAACATAAATTCAACAAGATTCACTTTTTCCCACTTATTCATAGTCGAGGAATACTGGTTGGGTGGTGGTAGAGATTTGTGGTTCTCTCTTGGGCTTTAAAGACGCAGAACATTTGTTTTCTCAGTGAATGAGCGGATGGACGTGTAAAAAAATTCTCCCGGATTTATTGTTGGTTTAATGCAGCAGCTTACCAGGTGAATGTAGATACCAAGCTGAATCATCTTGTATCGGATGAACGGGCGGGTTATCACGATCGAACCTTGACTCGTCTGTAAAAAGCTAATACGAAACAATGAAAACTGTGATACTTGGGAAATTATGCTCGCGCTTCACGAAGTCTACGAATTATTCTTAGATTCGACGTGAGGTTTCGTACCAAAATGATGGTGAGAAACTTACCACACATCGTTCAATGTACTGTGAAGGTGGTCCGCCATTTTTAGTTCTCGGTCCTTCTGGAGCTGTACAGATTGGCAGAGGCACTTTAGTCTTGCCCTAAACATTCGAATGATTAGGTTTTGCCACTTTGGTCGACATTAGCCTACTTGGCAGATATATTTGAAAAATATGTCACCTTTTTTTTCCTTCCTTTTTTACCGCCACCTTTCTTCTTCTTTTTCTAGAAAAAGAATTTTACATCACGGGTAAAAAGTTTGCCCAACCACCCATCATACACTGTACCATATGGGAAACCCAGTCACTGCCCCGATTGTTACGTTAAAATTCGACCTTGCTTACACCGTATGGTATAAATATTGGTAAGAAAGTCACAAGAAGCAGGCGTGTAATGTAGTTTACCTTCACAGCACCGACGAGATAAAGCTACAACAAAATTTGAAAATAATGAAAAAATGAGACAAAGTTAATGTGGAATCTGCCTGTCAAATTTCGCGATATTGTTATTACCTTGTTGACGAATTTCTTTCCAGTTAAGAAAACAGAGTAATCAATCGAGTCTGTTTTGTTGGGGTCGTGAGCGTCAATGACTTTCTTTAATAGTTCGTTGTCTATCGGTGCACCTGGAATGTCATAGGAATTCGTTCGTGTCGGCGGGTATGTAAAGTGTAAAGTGGTATGAAGGAAACTTAGGTGGTAGGAGAATATAGGACAGAAATATAATACGAAACCAGGGACGTTGCAAAATATGCGATTTCTCCCGCAGGAATCAAACCTTAGCAATGCAATTCTGGCGACTGGGCCGCACGATAAATAACCGGCTTACTCCTTTTGGATATCTTCTTCTGACATGTTTAAATTGTGAATGATAACCTAACTTAGAAGAAGGGGGTGTTGATTTCTAGCTGAAAACATCGTGTAGTCTGAAACACAATATACTCAGGTTTTGGTGAGGTAAATATGAAAGCTCGCGTATAGATTAAATACAAAGATCTCCTAATATATTTCAGGTTAAATACAAAGCAACTCACTTAGTGTTAATAAACACGTCATCAGATTATCTTTGCTTAGTTTTCCTGAGCGACTGCCATCTTCTCTTTCTATGTCGAATTTATAAAACAAATCAACGATCTTATCCTGGTGTTCCAACGTCCAATCGTAGAGCTAGAAAAGGCATAGATCATAGAAAGCCACATGAGAAGATGGTTGGTGGGTGGCTGGAGGTAGGGCGCTGTTTCCGAGTTGGGCCATGTAGCTATATAATAGCAAGCAAAGTGTGGGGGAGCTGCCGTTGGGAAAATTGTGTAAATATTAACTGTAGAACAGTTGCAAATCTTCGGAAATCTAAAATCTTCTTTCAGGAGGATTTTGGCCTTACGAAATATTTGTCAAAATGATGTGATTGTGATAATTCATTGCAAATGAGTTAAAAAACGTTTTCTCTCAAACACAATAATATCCTGTCATCTGAATGGTCTCTTATATAGTTTGGTAGACCGAATTTGAATGTTCGCAAATGCTGCTATCTGTTATTTCTACTTCTCCTTTGTACTTAGAACAAGGTTGACTAACTCTGTCGCAAACATTCTCTTTAGAAATAAAATTCGAGTAAATTCTTTGTTCTTACTCTGATAGCCCAAGGCTCCGTGCCTGGTTTACTTCCTCTTCCTTTGGCTTCAGCTTTCTCAGCCTTTTTGCACTCCTTCATCACGTCTTTATGTTCATTTTCCTTAGCAAGAATCCTTGCTAGTTTACCTTCTTTATTCTTCAAGCCTGATGGACAGCCTATATATAACGGATGTAGAAAAATAATATAATCAAGACTTTAAGAAGGTTTGTTGGATGAAGGCTACAGAAATCGCGCAATATACAGCACTAGAATGCTTCTAAATATATTATATAAACTACGATGAAAATCGTTTCTATAAGAAAACTCGCAAGCGGCAAGTCAGGGTTTCCTCGCGTCTCCCTGACACACTATAGGTAGGTAGAACAAGTAAACGAGCGGGCAGTGCACAGCGAGGGCTTTGTGCGAGCAGGCAGTGCACAGCGAGGGCTTTGTGCGAGCAGGCAGTGCACAGCGAGGGCTTTGTGCGGAATTCCCCCACCCCGGGGTTCGTATAGTTTTCATTTATAAATTCAAGTAGTTTACCTCGTTGTGCCAGAAATTTGCAAATCTGTGCATATCCTTTCACAGCCGCGATATGTAACGCTGTATTTCCTTCGGTGTTCACTTTTCCAAGATCAGCTCCGTATGCAGCAAGAACTCTGATAACCTCGTAATGACCTTTCTCCGTGGCCCTGGACAGACAGATAACATGGGATGAATAATAGAGACAGCTAGAATATACTGTATACATCCAGCATCATTTACACCAGTCAACAACGAATGAACAACATTCCGACTTACAGATGAACTGCGTGAGTATTTTTTCCATCCAAGGCATCTCCGTCTGCCCCAGCCTCGAGAATGGATCTTGCACATTCAACACTCCCCGAGGCTGCTGCCGCATGAAGTGCAGAAAATGATGTTTTCTAAAGCAAAGTATGGTACAAATATTCATTTTCTAATTGCAATGTGCTTGACCATCTGCAGGCCTTTAAAGTTCCTAGGGATTCCTCTTTTCACTTAGACATATTATGATTAAGGAGATAAAAAGTAATTTTGCTGAAAGGATTAAGTGGAAAGGTTTTTAAAGATAGGGGGATGAAAGGGAAGAGAAGGAGACTGTTGGGTGGGGGATTAATTCTTTGCTTAAAGATTTTGGAAAGGAAAATTATTTAGGTTCTGTAGACTGGGCTAGAAAAGCTTAAACAGGAAAGCGTAGCATTTATGAGGGGGGATCTCTGGACAAGAAGATAATTAAAGGGTTAAAATGATTCATTTCATTTAAGGTTTCCTACCAAGTGTTTACTATTTGGATCACCCCCAGCATGCAAAAGTTCTTCCAAAAATTCTTCAAGTCCATCTTCAGCAGCTTTGACTATGAGTGGTTCTCCATCATTGCTCTAAAATTATCCGACGAACTAAATCAGGGCGCAGGCTCATGCCTAGTGTGGGTTTGGAAAAAACATAGATTATGGTATGATGGTTGCATGCACTATGCTGAAATAATGCAGAATACTATACCTATATCTAGATATATATATATAAAATATAGGTATCCACTTACCACATTATTGACATTTGCTCCATGTTCCAAGGCAATCTTCATTGCAGTCAAGTGACGTTTTGTTGATGTCAAACAGTAAAACAGAATACCTTTGCCCTCTTTGTCTCTAGCTGGAAATACATATAACATCTGTTAATTGTAACTGTGAATAGGTACTAACTTGTATCTAAGGAAGTTATGAAGTTGGTGGTATCAATGGGAGTTACAATATTTATATATATTTAGGGTACCTGTCATATCAGATCCAGCATCAGCCAGTATTTGTAAACATTGAATGTGACCATATTCTGCAGCTTTCACTACAGGTGTTTGACCTTGTTGGTTCACTACATTTGGGTTAGCTCCCATATCCAGTAAAAATGATATCATGTTATCATTATTCTTGCAAGCAGCAATGTGCATCGCTGTATCACCATTTTCAGCTTCTATATAGCAAAATAATTTATTACCATACCGTATAGAAATAAGCCTTTGAGATATTTTGTGCAAACAAGATCTGTTGTAATAGGAGTTAAGCTGTTGCAGGAAAGCTGCCAGTTGTGCATCAAAATATAGATTTTTAGAACTAAATTGTGTTGACATACAGATCAACTTTTATCCCAGGGCAAATGATTTATGGAGGTGGATATATGCATAATTATGTGTCCTGTGTGAATATAACAAAAAAATTGAAAAAAAATTGATAGCAGACAAAAAATATCATAGGTGTTGAGAGGGGGAGCAGGGGGAGGGGATGGGGGCAGTTGGTAATTAAGGTTACAGTTTCGAGTGGAATTATACACACTTCAAATTCAAGCCAGGAACAGTTGATGGAAAATTAGTCAACTATAGCTCCTCCAGCAGGAATCGAACCTACGCTTTTGCGGTGCCGGTGCAATGCTCTTGCCACTGAGCTACAAAGGTAGCTGGCAAGAGCAAGCGTGGTTAATGTGTATATGATACCTGCATCGAGTGAAGTGCGAAAAATCATAATAGATTTACACAGGTTACAGGTATATCATAGTATTTATAACCTTACATATCATAAGGGAGAGTTTTTATAAGATGTTGCTGAAGCATTTTAAATCGACTTTTTTTTTCAAATACGTACAAACCTGAATAATTTATCAAATCAGGAATACCATTCGTTGCAAGTTTTTCGATCTGAGTCCTGTCTTCAGCGCGAACAGATTGAAGTAATTTGAGCACTTGAAGTTGTTCTAAACGTGTCTGTGCGACTGGCATTTTTGATGTTCGACGTTTTTGCGAAAATACGTCAATTTCCTTCTGAACATTGGAACATCAATACCAATACAATAATACACATTACGCGCGTATCATTATTAAGTTTAAAGAAGAACGTGTACAAATTAGACGATATTATTATATTTTTCGAATGATTTTGGCCATTTTGTTGTTTTGCTCATTCGGTTGTCATGGTTTCGTAACTTCTATTATGGGCGCATCTGATTGGCTGAAAGCTCTTGCATTTTGATTTTAATCCAGTAATTTATCAATAATGATTGTATTGTACATGTCTTAAAAACGTGTAGAAAGTGTAAATGTAATAAAGTGTTGTATACAGAACGAAAATATCATCTAGAATGGAAGATTTTTATTCATAAAATGACATTTGTATTTAACACTAGCCTGCATTCTACGACAACCCGAAAATTTAACCCGCTTCTGAGCCATCAGTCATAATTTTTGAGGTCATCTGTAATCCGCACAAAAATTGTACCACATTTAAAAATTGAAAATGGAGAAGCAGCCAGTGAAAATCGTGTTAAAAACTACAATGGTAAAAAGCATATTAATATTTGGTCATGTTTCTTATTGACTGATTGTAAATTTCGTACTGACATAACGTTGTTTGATGTTTTATAAAATATATAGGGAGATATTGCTGTAGAGTTATACTGGCGACATGCTCCAAAGACATGCAAAAATTTTGCAGAATTGGTAGGGAAAATAATTGATTTGCTCAAAATGGTCTGTTGATTTAAGAAGTTAGTAAAAAGGTATTTCAGGAAATACCTTGGGAAACTCTAATCTTCCTTTTCATTGATTGATCAGAATTTCTCACAACTCACAAGGAAAACAGCAAGTTATTAATTAGTAAACTTCATCAATGTAATGTGAAAAAATAAGTTCCTCAGTGTTTTTAGATTGCCTTGATTGTTATTATTGCCTTGATTGTTATTAAATATTACCATGTTGTATCCAAAGTATGTAAATATTACCGTGTTGTATCTATCCTAGCTACCTGTATTTATACTAGGAAAGTTTTAGTAACAATATAATATATTTTACTATTCTAGGCACAAAGAGGCTATTACAATAATTGCAAATTTCATAGAGTTATAAAGGTATGTGATGTCAATGATAAATACTGCATTATGGTAAAAATACTATTTATAATACTATATACAATATTACCTTTCATCAGGATTTCATGATTCAAGGTGGGGATCCAACTGGAACAGGGAAAGGAGGAGCATCTATATATGGGTAAGACTTGACATACTAGCATAAGTAAAAAATAATACCAAGTTGCTTTTCTCGAAAAAGACAAGCTGCCACAGTGTATCTGTCACAGTGGCCCTGCATGTGCAGGAATTAGTTTCTATGTTGCGGAAACATGTGCCTTTTTGTGATGTACCGGTAATGTGTTTAGACCAACATTTGAAGATGAGCTCACAAGAGAACTTAAGCATACAGGAGCAGGAATATTATCAATGGCAAACAGGTATTGAATATTTTTTATAACAAAGAAAAACATTCACAATGTTAAATCATACAATTAAGTTCTGCATGACCACTATACCACCTTAATCCTTACACCACAAGAAGTAATTTTCTCTCTATTTTCCTAGTGGACCAAATACAAATGGCAGTCAGTTTTTTATAACCTTGGCACCAACACAGTGGTTAGATGGTAAATTTAAATATACTTTTACTGCTGTTGTTCATATGTTCCTTGGGCATTTCATATAATTTATATTTAGCATGCTTTATGAATCCCGTTTGCAAAGCTTCATTTCATGTTTTAGGTAAGCATAGTATATTTGGTAGAGTAAGTGATGGTATGGAGGTTGTAAAAAGGATAGGTCTAGTGGCCACAGATGATGGTGACAGGTGAGTAATATGGTAGTAATACATGCATGCATGATTGGTTGATCCTGGCTTGTGATCACCATAATTCATTTAGAGACCTTTAAAATCCCTGATAAATTGGCCAACTGAACTGAGCATATGAGATAGTCAGAAGCATGCTTTGTGTGCAAACTAGGGCATATTAAATGCAGGTTATTAATTAAAGGGTCTATATACCCCATGTTTGTGGCCAATTCAAACACCAATGCACCTTCTTCTTTTCTTTTCTTTTCTATTTTTAGGCCTGTCGAAAATGTGTTTATAATGAGCACAGCAACACAATAACATGGTATGCTGCAAACCAAACCTGTATATATTTACTGGGATACTATTTAAATTATCAAATTTCCGTCAATAATACTAAGCAAAGCTGATAGCATTAAACGCCAGACTTTTTTCTCAAGTAGCATATGTGAAAGTTTGAATTTTCATATTTTCTACAATACTGCAAAAATGACCATGATTTGAAATAATCAACTGAGACAGAAAAATTACCACTGGGTCTGTAGAAAAATTACTTGCTCTAAAGACTTGTAAAGTATTGGAGACTGCATTTATTTTTCATTTTAATGCATATGCAAACAAAGTAATTATAATTTTTTATTCCATTTATTCAAAAGTTTCCTTAATGAAGTGTTTAATTCTCAATATGGTGTTTGCCGTTTCAAAGGCAGTCATCATTGCATTCGCTTTCATGCTCATTACATCAAGTACAGCATGCTTATAGTTCTTCACATCATCCATCAATGATCTGCATATATATGTTCCCCTTGATAAATCCTGTGATAAATCTCGCAGTTCTTCAGTCATGTTCCACTCCATATCCTGGGTACTAGTCACCAGTCCACACAGACACTTGCGAAGTGTAGTAGTGTCAACGGTAGCCAGTGGTGGTGTGACCCAATGGTGGAATGTGGTTCTGTCGACAAGATGATTATTGCCATCATGGTCAAGTGTTCTGGCAATGTGGAAAAAGGTTGACGCAACTGAGTGAAGACCTTTTGAAAACTGGTCTATAAGAAGAAACAGCAAAAAAATATTTCACTTGATATCATTATTTCGAGCCAGAATGGGCGCTAGATATACCGGATAACCAATTGAACACAAACTTTAAAGTCTTTTCTGAAGAAAGTAAAATCCGACCTCCGTTGAAGATTGATATTTGATATGATGGGAAAGCTGTTGGAAATTCTGGTTCGAAGACTTATGTTTGCACCACAACCTTGTTATTATCCTCTGGTTGTACTGTACATGTTGAAAACATGAGCTGAGCCGAAGTGAATACTGATAAAATCTAATCTCCCTGGTCTTTCGTTCAACTGTAATGGGTTTATTACATACATTTGGAGCAGTCCACTTCCTTCGAGCTATCAAATTCAGCAGCGGCTTGCATCAACAAACCAGCAATCATTGTCTCAAAGCATCCTCCACCAGGAACAAGAAATGGGTTATAAACTAGTTGTTTCAAGGACTGAAAAACGGCACAGCAAAGTATCTTCAGTTCGTCCAGACTGTGTTCATCAGGCCCACATAATAGAAGAGTAGATATATCGTGCTTTAAGCTGGAATGTGGAATAAGATGAACGAATCTAGAAAACAAGTAAAATCGAAAACTTAAGTCCTGTAAATTTGGATGTATAAATTATTCCCTATAATCATCGAGTATAAGTGTCGTAAAAGAGTTGCAAAAATGCTGCCGGTACTTTTCGCTATATTCGAGGAAGATCTTGATGTTAAATGGAGGACCTCATGCGACACTGGGAATATAAATATATATTTGTGAGGTGTTTTGTGATACTTCAAACGAATAAGCACAAAATATTGTCAAGAGTGATGGTGTCACATAATTTAAATTTAATCTTCATATAACTCGAAATTACGCGATGATCACTACAACTTTTTCATGCATTGCATTTGGCAATACCTTCATTAGTTCATTCTAGCCAAAATCACCCCATCCAAAAATAATCTATATACGACTACAACAACGTAAAAAATACCTTCTCTTATGAAGAACTAGAGATTTGACCTCTGCAAGTGACCCAAAGCCTTCTGCACTCATGTCACATTGAAAAGAACTAAATAATCTAGCTCCAGTTAATTTTTGCACAGCGTCAATGTAGTCTATTGACAACCTCTCGATAACATGAACTCCCTTTCTTGTTATATGCTGTTGAAGTGTTGGGTGGATGACTTTTTGACATGCAATAAGTTTCACTCCATGTTTGACCAAATCATCCACCATCATCTTCATTAGCGTCAAAACGTTATCTTCTATAGTCACTACATTGCTTGAAAGTTCTGTCTTTGCTCCGTCCAACCATCTGTCCTCGACATTTCCCGCAAGAGAACAATCAAATAACGCCACTTTAATGTCATCCTTGCTTTCCTAGAATATTTTTGCAAAGATGTCAAATGGATTTTTACAAATATTCTTTTGCATCCGTAAATACAGTGTATGTGTTCTTGTGACTGAATTTTTATTCCTGGATAACTTAGTTCAGTTGTACGATTATATTTTCATGCTAACCTATACGACAGTTTTCCATTTGGTACCTACAGCACATTAAGTTACATGTTGCCGTATGGAACAGGTGTTTTTTTTTTATCTTTCACATGTGAGCTTACAAGTCACCTAGGTACCCTACGGTCTGGAACGGCATTAAACCGCAATGATTTCTACTCTATTTACTTGAAAAGTGAATGTATCATACACTACTCTCGGTGATAGGGGGGCATTTTGCTTCCAACAGTATTCCTTTTTTCAAACATGACTCGCTGCACGGTGGTCCTTCACAGCCTTGAATCCTCAAATTATCAAGAGAAACTGTCTTGCCATCAGCTGTGGGTACACAACTTAAAAATCCCTGTAAAGTTATTGGACGGCATTACAAGATGGGTCGCCTGAAGTCACGTTATTAGAAGTTATCGAAGTGAAAATATAGTTATTATAATATAGAGCTTATTCTTCCTGTCTTACCCGTAACAGCAAAACTGCCAGAGACTGAATTTCGTTTGTGCTCAAACCAGACGCAGGTTTTGTTGCTAGAATGCTTCTTATAACACAAAGCATTTGGTCCATATTTCCCAGATCTGCTGGGAGTTTTATAAACGGGTGTGAATTCTCGAGTTTTTTAAGGATTGTAGTGAGAGCAAGTTCATTTATTGCAATGGCTGTGTGTCTCGCTAATCCTGACGTTATGGATGAGTCGATTAATCTAAAGAAGAGAGGAAGTGATTGTTTCTGGTGACCTGGATTTCTAGAGTCTCATGCTTAAACATAAGTCTTCATCAAAATAGGGATTGCGATAAGTTTTTGAAAAATATTTTTAATGACATTTTAAGGTGATTTATGGGAAAATTTGGTGAGATTGTAAATGACCAATTATCTGGGACAACTTTCACATCACACTCAAGATTCGGACAAATTCAGGACGGCTATACATTAGTTTGGTTTTGTCGTGTTATTACAGCCACTGTTGTCAGCAATCGCCACGGCCAAAATAAACTAATTCACATGGGTACATGCACCGGATAATAAAAGTTTTTATTATCAACGAACTGACTTTACGGAAAAGCCTGACCTTTTGTTATAAGTCACTATAAGGGTCTGACTCTCCAAAAGTACGACTTTTGTCTGTTAAAAGGAGGAAGCGCAGGAACGCCTGCGTTCGATGGATATCGCGCAAAAACCCTGCCTGTAGGGAAAACCTGAATAGCCGAGCTAATCCATAGTTATTGGTAGAGGTAGAAACTTTTACTTAATATCATGCATGGCACAGTGCATCGTCAACGGTCAACCCATCGCTATGTTCCAGGAGGGGAGCGCTCTGATGACCATGCAATCTTACCCATAACAAGAGTGTCGGTGTAAAATTGTGCGAACAGTAAGATCTAGCGTATTTCTTATTAGTTATGACCCACTTAGTTTTTCCACTGTGGTTTTCTAAGCAATAGTGCAGTCCGCTGATGACACAAACGAGAGCAAAATTTAAGCCCAGTATGTTACGAACGTTCCCTTTCAAATGATGCTTACTGCAGTGCCAAAAATGCGGTAAACAGTCCTCCATCATTGAATTGGTTAAGATGTCCCTGCACGGCTTGCAGAAGCAGCCTAGTTAGGGGGGTTGATACTGTTGTAATGTTCTTCAATATCTGACTGGCACTTGATGTAACTGTCACATGACCCCCAGTGTGATGTTGAATGAGGCTCGTACTATATAAAATGAAAAATTTGTGATGAAATTTTGAATATTAACCATTTTAAAGCAACAGACATGAACCACGATACTGCAAATGACATTGATGATTAACCGATACATCATAATACTCCAGAAATTAGTATTGAGATCATATACTAAAAACTAGTAAAAAGGAATTTTAGTATTTTTTCACAATAGTATTTTTTCACAGTATTTTTGACTATATTGACTTACCGTCCTGTGGGGCCGTACGACGCTTCAAATAGTTCTTTCAAAGTTCTTAATTCACTCTGCAGCTCGTCGTTATGCAAAATGTCCAATTTTATCTAGAAAACATTGTTTTTATCTAGTTTCAATGCATGATCAAATATAAAAGGTAGTAATTCTTCAATTTTATTTCTAATATATTAGTCTTTACAAAGATATACCTCAACATTTTTAGTGCTAGAAGGTTTTAATACATTATCTTTTGACATTAGCACATGCACTAGTTACAGTATTTATATTAATTTTTTGTCATTTTATGAAATCATGTCTCGTCCGCCATCTTGAAACTGAAGATGTTGCTCCCCCCCGGAAATCATAATCATTAAATGCCATGGCGAGAGTTCGAAAGCCTTCTGTCGTATTGCGTTTAGCTCTCTATGGCTGCCCTAATAGACCTTTTTTTCACATCGTCGCGGGAAAAAGAAGGGCAGCTCGAAACAGATATATATACGAACAGGTATGCACGATATTTTCTTATATTTCGAATTTAGAACTTGTATTTTGGTTTAATTTACAAATCAAAAACTAGCCCCCCCCCCTGGCTGCCAGTCACTGATTTAACATTAATCGTTAGTGAGGTGATACACTATTTTACTTTGGATTGTGCAAACTTTGGATCACGGAGAGATTACTATCAGTTAAAGGACAGCATCAAAGTGACTCATGCCCATACCCAAGTTGCCATCCCAAGTAACGAACGTTTTCAATCCACCTGTCCTATCTTGGGAACATCATCAAGGCAATCAATAAAACAGTTGTGTGAAGTTTATAGAAAAAATAAGTTCAAGCATCACACAATCTGATTATTTTGGTAGCTTTTTAGGGCTCTGGTTCCAAACTTGTCTTATTGGGGTTTTTCCACCCATGCTGTTTGGATGTTCAGCTTTTGACCCTCTTTGAGACCATTGCAACAAAACTAAGATTTTTTATTTCATAGGATGTAACTTAATTATTTCTTAATTATTAGCTTGGCGTTTATGATCCAATGCCAAATGAACATAATGAAAAAATTGTGAGTCTAAATATTGATAGGATAAAGTAAGTATGGGTCATAACTTTTTAATGTTTCCTCATAGAATACTATTTATGCTGAATGATCAATTAATTCAGACACAATTCATCATAGCAATATCATTATAGCAATATCATTATAGAAATGTGCAACCATCACTGGTAAAATATTCAAACATTTCATTTATTCTATATTAAATATTTCTCTTGACATAGATACTGGCTTGCCCATGGTGCAGAACCAAAGAAGCCTGTGTCAGTTCTTCTAGGTTTGGTAAGGAACATAGTGCATTATTTCATTTATTTACATTAAGAAGGCATTTCAATTTTTTGTTGATGCATATTCAGGCTGGAATTCTTCCGGTCCATCCCTACAGCATTGAGGTGGCAAGACGGAATCGTGAGAACCCTAAAACAGGTGGTAATGAAGATAGCATTCCTGAAGATGAAGAAGAAAGTGATTAGAGAAAGAATAAGAGGGATGAAGAAGATACAGGGGGCTAGAGGTGGGGACATGAGGATAAAATCAAAGGAATAAAATGAAACCTTGGAGTAGCAGCAAAACTGTCCCTGCAAACTAGCCTTGAGGGTGCCTGAAGATCGATTTAAATACAAAAAAATTGTATATACATTCAGCCAAACGAATTAACTCCTTACTATTTATGCTTTAGGTTTTTTGAAAGAGCCTTCAAATTATGTTCACTAGCCCACATTGTTTTAAATATAGCCCTAGAAAAAAAGATTATTATCAACAATTATAAGGGACTTCGAATTGTGAATGTTTCCACTCCACTAGTGGTTATTTTAGGATGCAAGGAGTGTGGAAATTAAACCTTTCAAATTCTAATATTTCCTCCAGTGGTTTCATGTTTCCCACGATGCATTTCTTTGTTGACTGTATCACTGCAGGTGGGTGTTTTATATAAGGCAACAACCAATCACATACTACACCCTGAACGTTTTCCTGATTGGAAAAAAATTGCCAGAAGTTTGTGGTCAATGCTTTCACATAGAAAGATTTTTATTTCCAGTCAAATGGTTTAACTAAACGTTGTAAGCAACAACTTACTATATCATCAGGTATAATATCATCAACAAGTCCCAAATTTAATGCTTCATTTGCATGAATCTTTTTAGAGGAAGCCAAAATTTTTAAAGCTTCTCGTTTTCCAACTGTATCTACTAACTGACTCGCTCCTCCCCAGCCCGGTGTCACACCCATTCTTGCTTGAACAAAATGAATAACTGAAAGAGAGCGCAGTTGATTTTACAAACAACCGTCAGCATTAAAACCAAAGATGTACCTATTTTAATGATTTTGGAGGCTTGAAGTAAGTCGCAACAATGTTTTAAGCAGGGAGCTTAAAAATTAAGACTGCAACGGAAGGACGACGGCTAAAATAAACTCCTTCGAATCAATAGTCGAAACGAAAACCTGTCATATTATCAATGTTACGAAACTAGTACAATAAGGGTGGGAAAACTCTTATTTGTAAACCGAATTTGAGGTAGAACCTATCGAGGCTTTGAGTATTGACGTTTTACGGAAGACGCAAAAATAGTGTGATTTTGAAAACAGCGAGAACGCCGTCTAAAACGTTAAACTCATTTTTAGCTGACGTCCCTATTGCCAACTTTTTACTAGTTAGGAGAAAGCGATCCTATTCTGTGGAATGTTACCATGAATCCTTAAAAACATGTGAAGTTTATAGTGTAAAGTTCTATAACCGGAAATGTTTCCTACCTGCGTTGGCTGCCATCAGCCTGAAGTCACAGCATAGAAGAAGCTAATATAAGAGAAGTGAGGATATTACAAAATAAATTATAAGATGCAAATGTATTGGAAGTGTTGTGCTAAAAAAGGCCTATAACGGTCCAAATTTATTATTTGTCAACGATCAGTCACCGTCAACTGTATTGTATTTGTCAATTCTTCACTATTTCCTCATTTCCTGCCCTTTAGTAATAGTGATTGTCCGAAAATTATAGACTTGCCTCTGCCCCTCCTCCAAGAGCTTGTCCTTCTGCGACAGCTACAGAAACAAGGGGCAAATATTTCAATCGAAGTATTGTGTCATGCATTAAAGTACACATCATTTCGCCTTCTTCGTGTGTTAAAATATTTCTAGCCACGGCAAGATCAGCACCAGAGCAAAATGTTCTCTGTACGCCTCGAAGAATCACTGCCTTGCCCTCAGACCAATGCTGTAATTCGTCTACAGTTTCCGCTAATTTCACCATCATTTTGCCGCTTAATGCATTCCTGTTTTCTGGATTAGATAAACTTATTAAAGCTATGTTTTGCCCTTGATAATCAAGCCGTTCAAGCAATACATCTCCCCCTCCTAAGTTCTTGAATTTTTCGCGCAAGAAACGTTTATTTTCTCCCGCTAATGCGAGGCATCGAGTCATTGCTTTACCAAAAGACAGAACCCTGTCACTTGCTCTTCGCATGAACATTTTAAACCATACGAGTTAGCTAAAAACTACAAAAAAAAGAATCTCAGCCGTATTTCTATTTTTCCGCTCCTTGAACGGCCGCCATTTGGAAAAAATATTTTTTCCCGTACTTTAACCACGACAACAAATCGCGAAAAACAGCGATGAGATAATAAATTCTGAGAACTTCCCCCCTCCATTCTCCCTTCCCGTCTCCCCCCTGGTAAGATGGTAGGAACTGCTGTAGATAAGTAGCGTGTGCTCAAAAACAAAGATGGACGCCAAAAAGTTAGGATTCGAAGCATATGTGCAAAAAATGCAAAGACATTTTGAGCAGAATTCTAAGATTAGGGATGTCCAGGCACATTCCTCAAAGGTATGCGATAAAGAATATGAACTATGTTTCGCACATTACCCTTCTATATTTCCAGAAAATAATATCAAATTTACACTAAATGACTTTAAATCCATTAATGCCTGCCCTAAATAAATCTAGTAGTTGAAATGAGGTCAGTTACAACACTGTTCATTTATTGAAACTAAAAAATTATGATTAGTTTTATCAGACTCACATCAGTCTGAAAGATGCATGATATGCATTGTATTTCCAGGTTCATTCTGTAGCATGGAGCTGTGATGGTCGCAGGCTGGCATCAGGATCATTTGATAGATCTGTTAGTATTTATACTCTGGATAAATATGGATTGGTAGGTGTTCACACTGAATCTATATTTACTAACTTTAAGACGTTGATAAATACTGAGTATATTTCATGGCTATTCTAGAGTAAAGAAGCTAATTATAGGGGACATACAGAGAGTGTTGATCAGCTATGTTGGCATCCCAGTAACCCTGACATGCTTGTAACAGCTTCTGGGGACAAAACTATTAGAATATGGGATACTAGAGGTAAATGAATATTCTATGGATTTAATATAAAAGCTGATTCTACCCAGTGGAAAATGTTATGCAGCAGCTTTTTGGGATGAAAGAAACAAATTTTATAGCTACTTGCTACTCAAGATAATCAAACCAAAATGCATCATTTGCAATAGTTCTCTACTGCATGTTTTGTTAGTGAATCTGATAAGAAGTATCTGTGTTCAGGAAAGTTGGTGTGCATAGGGTGTCTCTTTTAACATTGAACACTTTAATGTTTTCTCAGCTGGTAAATGTGTTAATGTTGTCAACACCAAAGGTGAAAATATTAATATCTGCTGGAGTCCAGATGGGAACACTATTGCAGTTGGAAACAAAGTAAGTTCCTGTTATTTCCTTGTTCAAGAAATTGTTACATAATGTACAAGTGATTACTGGAGCAATATATACATCACAAGATATCCGGGCAAAATAAAACTCAGCTATTTGGTGTTTCACAGGATTGAGTTTAACAAAATTGACATATTTAACTGCTGTGCCACTCAGGTTTGGAATTAATACTCCCCTTGTGATTAAGAATATAATATTTATCTGCAATGTCAATTATTGAAAATCATCCCCAGGTTTATTAACTGTGGACAATCAGCCTTTACAGATAAATTGCAATGCAATAAAACTAATTTTAGTTTGCTAGGTAACATGATTAGCTGGTGAAAAACTTTATCTAGTTTCTTTTTATCTAAAATTGCTAGTTTCTAACCTTCACAGTGTAATGATTGCTGTATCAGATAAATTACCACATAAACTCTTCAATATAACAATTTAAAATCTTTGATTGGTATATTTTCTGATTTTAAAGGAAGACCTCATAACGTTTGTAGATGCAAAAACTTACAAACCAAAATGCGATGAACAATTTCGTTTTGAGGTGGGTTTACTGTATATATATATTTTTTAGAAAAAATATCATTATTCAGCAACTTAATTTATGTTCTAAATTTTTAGGTCAACGAAATATCGTGGAATAATGACAACAATTTATTTTTCTTAACAAATGGTCAAGGATTTATAAATATTTTAAGGTTCGTCGTTGTTGATGAAGCTGCCTAAAAACGCGACAGAAACGTACAATAGTCTTTACTCAAGAATCGTTTTTTAAAAACTGTTTCAACTCCTTTAATATAGGCGGTCTTTCGGACAGGTTGAAAATTTGCCCAGAAAAGGGCCTGTGGAGAAGGAAGTCACTTAGCCTCACTTTATTAAATCTAAATTTGCAGTCAGTTAAATCCCCAATTGCAGTTATCCCCAAAATATTTATCACATTTTTTATTTGCAAACAATCCAAAATTTCGTGTTTCATTGCGACCCCTAAATGAAAATCACCAACTGCTATATTGTTTCCAACTTTTTAAGTAGAATTTTATTTTTTCACTATCCCGAAGAAATCGTCGATATTTTTATAAGGAGTGCCGTTTTTTGACCGCGTTTGACTAACTACTGATTTGTATTATCCGAATACATGCATGCTTAACTCACTACTCCTCTTGATTATAAAAAGTACGTCGACTTGCGGTCCGAATTCATATTTTAGCATTTCCTGCAATCTGATTGGCTACGCGAGCGGTCCGTATGAGGCCGTACGGACCGCGCGAGATATAAAAGCACAGAGCCAACGCTAAGATATGAATTCGGACCGCAAGAAAAAAATAAAGCTATTATTTAACAGTTTAGTCGGTCCGTATAGGGAAATATTTCCCTCGGTCTCAATATTTTTCTATCCGAACCTCGCAGCTGGTAAATAACATATATTTCTTATAGTAATATTGTATTGCTCTTTGGTATATATATTGTATATATTTTTCCCCCTTCTTTTCCATCTAGTTATCCAGAGCTAAAACCACTACAGACGCTTCACGCTCATCCAGCCAACTGTATCTGTATCAAGTTTGATCCGACTGGGAAGTATGTTTAACCTAGTTCACTGGTTTATCTATGCATCAAAAGCCATCTCATATTTCCCGAATGAAAGACTGTCGTTTTCATGGAACAAGAAGTGATGAATTTATCTATGTTTCCTCTTTAAGATACTTTGCAACAGGGAGTGCTGACGCTCTCATGAGTCTTTGGGACCTGGATGAGCTCGTCTGTGTTAGAACGTTTTCAAGATTAGAGTAAGTTTTCCTTAGTATTTCAGAGAGTCATTCTCCAAAATATTTTCGAAGGAATGTGAAACTAACACTTCTACAGGTATTTTGTGTTTTATATAGTTGTATTGAAGACCATGTTTAGCCGGTCTTAAATGTTGTAATAATATTCGGTCTTAAATGTTGTAATAATTCTTCGCTCTCTTAACAAACCATCTGCACGATTTTTATTTTAAAATTGGCCAAATCATTGATCAACTAATATGCTATATTTTCAGTTGGCCAGTACGAACCCTGAGTTTTAGTTATGACGGACAAATGATTGCTTCTGGCTCCGAAGATCTACTTATTGATATCGTAAGTGATGGAAATCGACCCTTTCGATAATTATGTTACAATATTATCGTAACTAATTCTGTGACTAACTATAATTAAAAATTAGTCACCTTATACAACTTGCCTCTCCTGGTAGAGATATTAATCGGTTATTAATACCTTGTGCACCATACCCCTGGCCCACACCCACGCACTTCTGCTACCGGCACGTCTGTACCCAATGATAACCAGTTTCCCCATTATTTTATAAGCAGGGGTTTTTAACAGGCATGTTCCGTGCACACGTAAATGTTCACAAATAATAGCCCGCCCTAGGCTGTATTAAATTATTTTTACCTGTTTTTCAGGCTATGGTAGAAACAGGAGAGAAGATATGCGATGTTCCTTGTACGGCTCCCACATTCACGTTAGCCTGGCATCCCAGAAAACATATCTTGGCTTTTGCTTGTGATGATAAGGTATGTGATATTAGTTTAATATGGTTGTGTTGCAGTATATCTAGTGTTGTTCTGTGGACGTAACATATCTTCCCCGCACCCATGCAGCCTGAAGGCTATACTGAATATGTATTAAAATCTGTTGCTAAGCAAAGTGAGAAGACGGAGATGTTTCAAAACAAGACGCTTATATAAAATAGTCTGTTTCGTGAGAAGACTAAAAGAAGACGTCAGATCGTCTCAAAAACCACTTGAGCCGACATTTAGCCTGCAGTTAGTGCCCTCCCTCCAGTGAACTCTTCTTTGAGTTCACTGCCTTCCTCTAATCCCCATATACCCCTCAATTGAGCCTGCTACTCTGCGGTTCTGGCCTGGACGCGGGTTGTGAGAAGCCCTGCTTCTACCGGTTAAAAACTGATATTCTGATACTTTTAGGATAAACATGATCGTGATGCTGGAACTGTCAGAATATTTGGTCTCCCAAGCTAACGACCATGACCCTGAAGGTAGTAAATAATGACTTAAAAACTTTAGGACTTCTACTATAGTCTTTTCACTCTTGTGAGCCTGTTGCACATCGAGGTGAAACTGCTTTCAAGGATTTTTTTTGTCTTTGACCCAAAAGAGTTTCAAGGAGATATATGATAAGTTTGGATAATCTCGAAGATCTTAGTCGCTACTACGTCAGACTGCTACGTTGTTACTCGGAGCAAAATAAAGGGAATTTCGTTGTAGAAAAACTACAACCAAACAATAGCTCTTCATTTGCAATATGAAGTCGGGAAAAATGTTTGGCTCCGCGATACGAACCGCTTATTCTCTACAACACGATTTCAAACTGTATAATCTTTATGTGTAATTAAGTTAGTCACAGCATGTGTCATTACGGAAATTAGTTCGCTTCCCGGATGATATTCAAAACTAACAGAATACTGTCTCTGTAATTAATTCATTCACATTTTCTAAATGTTCTTTGAGAAAGCTGAAGTCAGTAAGGCTGAGGTCAGCAGTGACAACGGGTACGACTACGAGTAGGATTCTGTACTGAGGAATTCGTTATAAACAGAGCCAAAATAAGCGCTGTTTGCTTTTACGCTGTGTGCAAAAGTCGCAAAACTCGTAGTCGTTGAACTTTTGTCCATCGGAAATTGATTCACAAACTTGTACTCGTCGACTGCGAGTTTTGCCGAATCGAAATAAACGTACTCGAAGTCACAGCTAAAGCTCGCTAATATGGCGAAGACAGCAGCAGCAGTGTCCGTCAGGTGGAAAGTGTGGGGGACACTCTGTCAACTACACCCACTGCCAGATACTGGTCTTTTAAAAGAAGTTTGATGACTTTTATCTTATATTTTATCGAAAAAATTTTAATGATTTTAAAAATATCCATTTTAATCGAAGTGTGGGGTTCAGGAGATGATTTAACAGTCCCAGATGTGCCGGGCTGTTTATGACAAGCATGAAAACGTGGGGTTTTTTATGACAAGTTTTACTGATAAGGCATTAAAACTAATTTTCCCCGTCTCTATGGGCAACATGCTATAACTTTTTAACAAGAAAATGTTATACATAAATACATACATACTTAATTACAAACACTTGGAAAAAAGAGTCGTCCATATAAGACTGTCTGTCTTCATTTTGTAAGTAAATGTGAAAACAATTTCTTTGAATCAGTTTCCTCGGACACTTCAAACTGATAGGAAATCAAAACTGGGTATTGTTAATTGGATCAGATCTTTCACAAATACCTGTATTCGCTAAGCGGTAAAGAAAACATCTTTCGGCTTTCGCTATGTAAGTTTAAGTTAAAAAATGATTGTCTTGCTTCCTCCAGTTGATGAAGGTCATGCATGGCGGCCATATTGGAGGTGGCCATATACCAATATGGCGGTCTTTTGCTCCAGTCAATCCATAGCAAATATTATACTATTCTGACCTTTTTCTCAGATCAAGGTCGATACTTTAATATTAATAAAGGTTATGTTTGGAGATTGAGTTTCCGCGAAATAATTATCGAAATCGTGAGGAATTTTTCGTGTGTTTGTTTTGGCTTATAGCGTGAATTCGAGGTGCAGCCAACAACATCCGAGGTGTTAATACACGCCTTTTAAGATCTAATCCAAAAACCAAACAAACTTGATCAGACAACGTGTTGGACGTTTATCAACACTTTGCTTAGTGGGTAGTTACAATTAACATCATAATTAATTCTTGCGTCACGTGACGGGTAACTAATTCATTAAGCAAGTGTCATATCAAAATAATGTTTCCTCGGTCGCGATGTAGTCGAGTGTAGAGAGTCGGCTGTATTGGAAGTCGGTCTTCGCTTGGGTGGATCTTTCTCCTGGAAGACCAAGGTATGTCGACTCGTTCGTGCTGTCGTTATGGACGCCTCACGGAGCGTTTGCTGTGGATCGCTTGCTGTGTTGCGTGCTCTGTTTGCTTAATATGCGTGTTCCTGAGCTTATATTATCTTGAAGACCACCATGATATACTCGCGTGCCAGGGAGGGACAAAAGCCGGCGACACAGTGAACTATAGAACTCTATTCAAATCATACGAAGTAGAGAATCTATCTGACAGAGATTCAACGAATTTCCAGGAAGTTATAGCCGAAAATATTGCGCTTAAAAGGACCGTGAACCGACTGGCAAGTGAAGGCTTTCGAGTTCTTTCAGACAGATCGGGTAGGTTGCCGCGATATGAAGAGAGAGTTAGATACATCCAGGATATTCAAAATGAACAGCTTGGACGAACTATTCGCGAACTGAGGAAGCGTGGACCGTTTAAAGATATGCCAACGAAGTATTCTGGCATTGCCGAGACATGGCAGGAGCGCAGCCTGAAATTTATCATCGGCGAGTCACCGAGATTTGGACAGGAAAATCTGAGACAGGATACAAACGAGATTTCTCGTGTACAGGAAACCTTGGGTTCCTATCGTGATAACGGCCTTGGTTGCCAAGAAATATCACAGATCATCGTCAAAGAAGAGCTAGGCAGGGGGTACACAAAACTAACCCAACGCGGTGTTTATAATGGACTTGATGTTGCAGTGAAGAGTGTAGGATTGGATTCGACCGATATCAATACCTGCGTGCAAGAAAAACGAGCGAAGTTGCGTTCTGATTGCTTGCTGTTTTCAAGATATAAAGTCATGAAGGAACTGCTGCTCTACCAACAGTTGAGCCATCCTAACGTCATTAAGGTAAGTTGTTTGATAAGCTATTGTAGCTGCCTAAAGGGATTAATGAAATTTGAATGTTAGAGTAAATGCCTTTCGTCAGCCGCTCTTTCCAACTCATCTAAAACGAATTTGTTACCTTTTTTATTTTCGAGCATTCGGTTAAAGACGCTGAAAATAAACTCGCAGAAGCTAGGAAATATATTGTTTATTATCTCGATTGTATTTGAATCTATATAATATTTGAAACTTCGAAGCGTTCTACTCAGCCATTTTAAAGTGGCACTTCAAGTTTTGCATATCGCCGCCTCAAATTTCTGTTGTAAAAAAACGTACAGTTCACAATTATTGTATACATGGACTATATGCGCGCCCTGAGCTGGTTATATTTATGAGTTGCATGCGAACAACGACAACGTATAAAAAATTCCCGGGACGGCTGGGCAAATTGAAAATTAGATTTGATATAGAATATATGCGTGTTTACTAAATTTCCATCTAAATACAGCGACATATCTCAAATAGGAAGTTGCATGCCTTTTTAAAACGCATGTGTTAATGGCGTTATTTAAAACAAATACACTGTTTCGAGTATTTATATCGGCTTCTTTAGTTTAATATCAAAAATTAGCGACTGACTGTCTCTTGTATAAAAGCCAAAAGCAAGGAGAGAACTAGAAATTCCTTTTGACTATTGCAAAACAGAAAGCTCGATACTCAATGTTAGCTATTTTTCACTTTCTACTTTTTCAACGTCTCAAGTCTTCATCTCAAGTCGACGTCTTCATTAAAACAGATTGGTAACATTTCATGAAATGATTTACGATATCCTATTCTGTCAATTGACTCAATTTTCAATAACAAAGCCCTAAATGTCCTGTTAACACGAAACATATTTCGTTTACATTACAAAACTTTGGCAATTTGTCTTCATTTCCTCTTCGCATCATCTTTGCTCCAAACAGGATATAGTTTGCTGTTAATATGTGAATAATGTATTACGGTTGCTCCCTAATGCTTAGCAATAATTCACTAATTGTACAGCTATTAGTCTCCTATCGCTTTTATCTACATGCATGTTAATAAGCTGTTTTATCTTGGCTTTCGAGCGCGCGGCTGTTGCATGTTTTCTTCTGCATATAATTATATATACTCTCAGGAAAATGCCTTTTTACATGCTTTAATGTGATGTTCTGTAATAAATTGTCTTGGTTTGTGACTTTGTGTGTCAATTAAAGTTTTGTATAAAAGAGCTAAATTGATGCTCCTGGTAACCAACATATGCACCACGTTTTAGATAAGATGTCGTCTTTGGTGTATAGTTTATTTCGCGGTTTAGTTTAGTGCTCTCTTTAATTTTCTGTTTCTTTAACTTTGTATTCATTCAAAAAGGAGAAAATAGTATGAAATTTTGCAATTGTATATACTATAAATATATAGGATACAGTATACCACATCATCTGCTTTATGTAACATTTCATTCCTGTCTCGCAGTATAGAAAAGCATATCCGCTTCATATTTTAACACATTAAATTAAATTTACAATTCTGAATACCTTTCATCCCAAAAATAACCTCCGACTGCTTCAAAATTACCTTTACGCATCTCTATAGTTTTGTTTAAAAGCGCGTTATAAGGTTATAGAGTATATTGTATATTGACCCTACATCTTTGAAAGTTGCAGCTTGAGTTGCAGCATATTTGCGACGAAAAACAGACGTGTTCTGGGGTAAAAATAACTACCAATACTTTTCATTTCACTCAGCATTTTAGCTAAAATCACCGGATGTGAGGCATACATTTGAAAAATACTGTTCGAAGCATTGTGAATATCGATTAACTGTTAACGCGTTCTAAGGTTGCGTGCAGATAAAATTAGGAAGCTTATCGAATAATTGACAGCAATCGCGTTCAGCTTCAACCTTGACCGTATGTGAAAAATAGTTTATAGTTTCATTAGTTTTCGAAATTTTTAAGCTCAGATTATCTGCTAGAAGATTCGTTGCACTTGCCTGTCTCAGTCTTCAAATAGATTCTACCCCCGCTGGCCGCTGCAATTTTTGCCTTATATATAAATATACATATTGAAATTGAAATTTTCAATTTCATAGGTTGAAATTTTCTATTTTGGTTTTTAAAGGACGCTGAGTCCAGATAGGAATCGCTTTGAAAACAGCCCCAGGGGGATGCAAACGTTTTGACAAATTTATCAAGTCGTCAACAGCATTTCCTTGATATCATATTCACTATGTTGCAAATGATTTATAGAAGCCATTTCTGTTGTGCGCGAAAGTCTGCCAAGATTGTCTCCTCCGAAAACTAAACAGATGGATTAAAATATGCGGCACTGATAAGGCATGGAGACTTAAAATCATTATACAATCCAAACATTGTTATCAATAAACACAGGAAATTTAATATCCTTCATCTTTTAAAAGCATATTTTGTCTGCTTTTATAATTGTCATACTCGACATGCGCGAAAATTAAATTACCTAATGATGTGAAACACACCACTGGAAATCATCCTTTTAGTAGCATATTTTTTAATTATGTTTAAATGCAAGTACAAATATCGTGATTTAAACGTAAATTGTTGCCATTGTTAGCGTGATTGCGTTAATGAGTGTGAAAATATGTCGGAAATAGTATGGACCGCCCCACTATATGCGAATGGAAATTGCCAAAGCCCCCTGCTATATATTATATGCATGCATATGGTAACATTTGCATATATTATCAACATAAATTTGCGCCTCTGTCCCTTGTTTTCGTAACATTTCTCTCGTGGGTTTTATTGAAGTGGTGAAATAAAACGACCGAAAAGCGTTTTGATACTGAAGAACGAAACATTTTTTAACGAAATAGTCATAATTATCTGTTTATCAAAACAAAAAAGTAAACTACTTAATGTTTTCAAGAGATTTTAAAGTCGAGCGTTTTTATTAAGGCTAGTTTCCACTCAGGAAGATTCCCCTTTGAATCGGACAGGACAGGGAAGTTTCGTTTGTATAAACACCGCCTGAGAACTCACCGACAAAGGAAATTTTCCTGTCCGTTCCGATCCAAAGCTGATTTTTCCTGAGTGGAAACTAGCCTTTAGCCTGTGACGGGTCAAATGTTTATTAGGGTACTTCAAGACGCTACTGCCATATCAGTTTATATTAAGATCAGTCCTGACACTACAACGATAGGTCGTTATATGGTGTGCTGTAAAATCGTCACCTATAATTAACATAGATCGAAAGCCATGTCCATGAGTTCGTAATAGTTTATAATAGTAAGCACCAATAAAAAGGCAATATAGGCAATAATGACTTGAATATTTCTCGGAAGCCGGCCGCTTTGTTCGTTGAGATTTTTTTTTTTTTGGTTGCCTGAACAATGCCGATAAGCTTTAATTTCCGCCCGCCGTTGAGAGGTAAACATATAAATCAATCTGAACTAAACGATTATATGTTAATTTTTCTCAAATGAGTGAGCTAAATGCACCGTGGAAGTTTATTTATACCGTTAGTGTTGTCTGCAATGTAAGTCCTAATATGTCTGTTTCCAACTTTAACATCCAGCGAAACGAACCTATTTTTGTTTCCTCTGACTCTGTGTATAATCTGGTAAAGATGAGGAGATCGCAACGAAGCCAAAGGACGATTCTGCGTTTTTTAAGTTCGAATGTAGTTTGTATGCAAATTAACCTATTTTAAATCACATGGTCTGAAATGGTTAAGTTTATTGGCTATTCAATGGTCACAACATCTGAAACTCATGGGTTAATATGCATACAAGCTGAAGTCTAATCCCGCAACGAAATCAAAACTGGTAAATAATCTCAGAATTAAGCGCGAATTAATTAACTACAAAATGAACATGCATTGAGGAATAAAGGTGTGCTAGGTTATGATTGATAAAAGGCCCTAATTAATTCTGGGCTTTAGGGCACAGAAAAAGCGGTTTTCTTTCTAAAACTGTATTCTCCTAGAGAAACGGTCGCTCAAAAATCTACTGTAAGTGTATTAAATCAGGCATGGTAAATCTACAGGCTCTTTTCGATATTTTTATTGCTATTTTATTTATTAAATATAATTCTTATTTAGCTGTTGGGTTACTGTTTTCAAAACGACCAGGACTCGGCAGATATACAAAATAGAGGTTTGACGGTTGTAACTGAACTAGGAACTCCGCTGAACCTTATGACTGTGTTGCAAATGGCGTGGCCTCAACGTTTTAGGGTATGTTGGAACCCAAGTAATTACTTAATCATGTTCCGAATGATCAATTGACTGCATGTCAAGATACAGTGATCAATTTATCTTGTTTATTTGTTCTTAATTATTGTTCATGTTTATTTCATCATCAACTGTTCTATATAGCCATTTATTAAAAAAATTCCAACTGTTTGCAATTCAACCAGCCCCATATAAAGCTACAATAACCTAATCTCAAAAATAACCTATTGGGAATTGGTAAAATAGGAATTTCTTAGCACTGTATCGTTGCCTCTGCAAACCCCCATGTCATCATGTATTTCGACATTCCCTAAAGTGTTGTCATATATATATACTCATTATTTTAGATAGCGGTTGGCCTTGCTAGACTTATCAAGTATCTCAGTTCGTCTCCTCTCGGTTCTTTGGTCATCCGTGATTTTCAGTTGATTCAATTTGTCACTATCAACGGCGACCTAAGATTCTCCGATTTAGACGACATTGGCAACGAAGGGCATTCATGTCGCTCAAAACGTGACTGTGTAATTGGTGATCTAACACACAACATAACACTGCCGTGTGTTAAAAATTTCTGTCAGGGTTACAACGAAAAGTGGAATCTCTATAATCTTCAGAGGTTCTATTTTAAAATGTTTCTCCTGCCTGGCTCACCACAGCATGTTTTAGGGGATTTGGAGAACATTGAAAAACAGGCTGCGATGTTAAACTATAACAGTGAGGATTTGGCGAGGGATCTTGAGAGAGTGTTAGGAAGGTTAAGGAGCGGTCAGGGATCTGAGACAGGTACCGAAGTTTCCTTCTGTAAAAGTATGGAAACAGGGTCTCTTTAGCTTTGTTTGCGCACAAAATCATGCACCGTGATAGTTCCGTGTTTCATGCATGCAAACTACATATGAGACACATTAGTTACCTTACAGGAGTTGTAAACATGATTTAAAAATACTGTTTTACTTTCAGAGAAGTACAGACCTCATTACCGATACAAAGCAATACCTCGCGCAGATTTTCCTGGTCGTCATGACTACGAATGTGACCATTCGATATCACTGGTCAACTGTCAGTCTCTGAAATTCGACGAAATTGAGGCTATGAAACAATGCGACGAAGATATAGAGTGCAAAGCTTTCGTCATGTCATATGACAAAACGTGGATCGGTAAGTTCGTAATTATTTTCTCATGGACAGTAATTGGGGTAATTGATCGAATCATAGTTTCATTATTATTCAGTATTTCAGTAAGTCATTATTTTTCAACAATTGTGATGTTGTCAAATGTCCTATATTTGGGTGGCCTTGATTGTTTATTTTATATCTATCATCATTTACCTATGTAAGTTATAACCTCATAAACCATGCATGGGATCTCTAGTTGCATTTTGGGAGGTTATGAAATTTCTCCCCTGACAGAAATCACAGAACACAACCGGGTATGAAGTTAATTCTGCATCATTATTTACTGCACCGCCTGCACGATTTTGGCAATAATTATGCTAGAACATTTTATCACTACTAAAGTGCTTATCTACCAATGGATTTCAGGTTATAAATGGGTATTTTTCAAAAACAACTCCACCGACATGGTGTTCAGTGCTAAAAACATGATCTACATCAAGGTCACGTGACACCGGTTGTGTGAAAACCCGAGACAACAGATCCTGTCAAACGTTTGGCCGTCAAAACACAAGGTCAATGTTCCTAGGGTTAGGTGACACCCAAGGACCCCAGACGAAAGTTGGTTGTTCCGAGATCTTGGACGTGATAGTCGGAGAACTTGCTGAATTGATCTCGAACTCTGAGCATGATTACCTCATTTACCTGGGTCAGTTTTATAGACAACCTTGAATTCACATGTATATGTTTGATTCAGCATCAATATACATGACACGTCGTGTGCGTGCGGTAACAAGCATCCACGTTGAAACGAACAAGAGAAATAAATAAAATGAAAAGAACTGTATTGAATGTCCTACATTTCACAAAGAACGAAATCGAAGATTTATTCGACTTTAAATAATCTTGAAGATAATTTTTGTGCCAAATATCACACAGGCAGTTGGCATCCTTATTGCGTATTTTGCTTCTGGTCGGAATGACGGGCACTTTCGTTATTCAACTCAACTCCATTGTGCCTTTTGCGTCATTAATTTTTGTAGGTAGAATAGAAAACAAAATTAAAAGAGAATTCCATATTATTTTAATGTCGGCATTGTCACGGGGGTGGGCTACTATGAATGTTCGTTAGAACTGTGGTACTTTTTATAATCGCTTCATTTCGTTAATTTTTGTAAAACGAATAACAATCAAAAGGTAAGTAGAACTGACTGGACTGCCACTACAAATAAAATAACGGCCACACTGGTAATAGTCATCAGGACGTGCATGGACCCAGGCAATATTGGGGGGGAAATTCCCCTCCTCTGAGAGACTCCGACTGGCCTGACACTCATGATCGTTATTCAAGAAACATTTTCACAGCGTTTTCGACCGTATGGATGTGGCCTGTCCTTTCATCCCTTCACTCGGAATTATCTACAGCTGATAACATAACGGCATTCAAAAATGGCAGAAAAATTTAATGAGGTAATGGTTCCTTAAAATAACTGCATTCGGGGAATTGTGGGGATAGGAAATTTTAGACTTCCCCATTTCCCAGAAAGAAGTGTTCGGTTTCTTCCGTAAATCTTCGTAGCCTTCGAAGTTCGAAGTCTGTTGTTTTGTTTTCGTCGATACCGAACGTGGAGGGAGGGTCGAAACCTTCCTGCTCTGCAGAGAAAGACTTAAAGAAAAGATGCCATATGCAAGTTTGATATAAACATGGCTCCAACAGGAAACAATTACCGAAGGTTACTAAAAGATATAGCAGATAATTTAACATTCAGTGATGTCTGCTCCCTAAAATTTGTCTGTCGAGGACAAATCGGCGCTGCTGCACTGGATAAAGTACCCAATAGCGAGCCCTTAAAGTTGTTTAAACTGCTGGAAGAAAGACAATTTATTACGGCCGATAATTTAATATGGTTACGAGGAATTTTAAAACAAATACAACGCGTCGATTTGGTTTGCAAAATACCAGATGAATTTTGCCAACCGATTTCTGGTGATATGGTCGATAGTGGGGCAGGGTTTGCTGCTAATGCAATGTCCAGTTCAGTGGCCAGTCAAGATCTTGTGTCGCCGTATGTTGTATTGTTGAAAGCAGTGGCTGATGAACTGACAAAGGAGAATGTCAGTGAAATGAAGTTCTTGCTTGATGTGCCAGGTTTGCTACTTTTGTATGTATGTATGTATGTATGTATCACAGAAAGATTGTTTTGTGTGGGTATACTGGGAAGTCTGGTGTGAGATCCAAGTGTCATAGGCAAAATTTTGTGGTTACAATAACATGAATAAACATTAAAACAATAATTGAATTCCATTTTCAAATAATGTCAACGATTATCAACCCTCAGTAGGTTATTATTAACTTAAGCCTAAAAAAGTTGGCTTTGACAAATTACAGCTTGATAATTTTTCATATCTTGTTCAACTTTATTCAATAAATGTTAATTATAAGGCATTTGATATTTTGGTCATTTGGATGGACCAGTACAATTTAATTTTTGAATGGTTGAATCAGATGTTGTAATTAATCTTCAAAATTCTTTAGCATGTTGCATGCAGTGGTACCTATATGAAGTAGATAGTAGACCTCCCAATTTTATACTGCTGTACCAGGTCTTAAGATTCTTACACAGCCAAAAATTGTTCAGGTTGTTGTATCAGGAGTGAAAAATGTGTAGCGCCCTGTGAACAGTATTGTATTTCAAAACCTAATGTATTTCAAAACCTAATGTATTTCAAAACCTAATGTGTTTCATAACCTTCAATTATTATCACCATGGGTCGTCTGTTGTCAAAGTAAAATATCCAAGGGTGGGGTGGCAGTGGGGGGAATCCTCCAGATTGCCAAACATCTTAACTAAGCTGTGAAGATTGAAGTGTAACTGTAGTTTCTATTAATATCTATTTTTAACTAACTGATACAGTATGTTTATCATTAACTGATATGTGGCTGTCTTCACAGATGGTATAGGTGAGAAATTGCAAGATGGTCAGAGTTTGTTGACCCACCTTGAAGGCAATGGAAAACTCTCTAAAGACAACTTCTCTGATTTGAAGAATTTATTATCTGATGTATATCGAATGGATTTAATAAAAAAGATAGAGGATTTCTCTATCAATGAAGGTATGAAAAAGTGGGGTCCTTCCCCTCTATACATTTTCAATATAAAGTATTGTAGTTACACACTAGCATTTGCATCTCACATGTAATTCCATACTTCATAGTTTTTCCCCCTTTTAAATATCTGGTTCCATTCATGATCTCAGGCAGGATCTAGAACTGGGCATACAAATTTTGCCTTTCTGGGCTATAATATCAATGAGTACACTGCCCTTTTCATTGGGTACCTGTATTTCCTAGCTGCACATTTTATATATACTATTTTATAAAATTCATAAAATTTTACAGTCATAGCTAATAGCAATTGTAAAAATATAGAAATGATGTTTTGTTGTGCAACTCAGTTGCTGAAAGATAGACTCCTAGTGCAGCTAACAGAACTCACAATAAACTAAGCATAACTGTGACCTCTCTAGACTTTTCAATGGCCCTCAAAAAGGTTTCCAAATACATGTCCAAAAAACTGTCTTAAATCAAAATTGGCCGAGATTCTTTTTGACATTTGAAATGTACTCCACCCCCCTTGCTTTTGAGATAGTTGAAAGCCTCCCCCCCCCCATCTTATTAGCTATATCTTATTTTTTTGTTCACAGAACGACCACCCTCTAGAAGAGACCCAGCCTCATGCTACAAGATGAAACCTGGCAAACACGGTTTCGCTCTTATCATTGACAACCAAACGTTCAAAGGCTTCACGAAAGACGAAGGAATAACTTTGCCAGAGCGAAAAGGCTCGAGTGTCGACTATCAAAATTTAAAGGAACTGTGGGGACTTCTCGGCTTCACGGTAGAAGCACATCGAAATTTGGGAGCTTGGGAAATTTACGATGTGGTCAAAGAGATGGCAGAGAAAATTGGCAAAAATCTTGGTTCGTCGTGCTTCGTGTGTTGTATAATGACTCACGGTGCCATGGGAAAGATTTATGGTTCTGATTGCAGACATCTTGAAATCAAAACTATCACCGATTTGTTCAAAGCAACCAAATGTCCAGCTTTGGAGGGAAAGCCCAAGTTGTTCTTCATTCAAGCATGTAGAGGGACACAGCGCTTGGGAGCGACTGAGACAGGTTGGACTGACACCGCCGCTGGGGTGGAAAATACAACAACGCCAGGGACTGGTGGGACAACGACTACAGAAGAGACAAAAACCAATGAAGACGCAATCCCAATGGGTAAAACCACAGCAGCAGCAGCAGCATATGAGGATCAATATGATAATATTAATAATTCAAAATTCCGTCAAAATGCTGACCCAAACGAACCACATTTTCTGCTCGGATATTCAACAGCCCCAGGTACTCTTTTCCGTAAATATAAAAAAAACAGTTTCAAATCGTTGTGAATTCCTTGTAGTTGAATCTCACTTGCCCAAGGCCAAATGATAGAGCTTTGGGCTTTGAAATCACCAATGTGATAATTATGCTAACTATATGCTAATTTATAGGTTATGTACCTATCTTAGCTTCAGAAGTACTGATGTTATGCTAACCATATGCTACTTTATAGGTTATGTAAGCTTCAGAAGTACTGATCATGGGACATGGTACGTAAACGCTTTGGTGTCAATTTTTAGCGAATTCTACAAAACCGAAGATGTTATGCACATGATGCTTCGTGTAAACAACAAGGTGAGCGATGCCTATACCAAGAAAGGTTACAAACAGTGTCCAGCACCTGTTTTTACCCTCGCAAAAAAGGTCTTCTTCTGAAGCGACGCGAATGTTAAAATGCATGATAAAATGAAATAAACTTTCGATTTAAATGCATGTTAAGATAAGCCACATTATATATAAGTCACATTATCTTGTAGTTTTTCACAACTTTACTTCACTTACATTTGTTATGAAACGTATATTTGTTAAGTATGACGCATAAAATATAATCATGTAAAGTGCTTATAGTGGAATTCGTACTTAGGTATATAATATGCAAGAATTGTAGGAGCAATTTTAATGGACCGATCGTAAATGAAATTTCATAGATTCATGTGTAAAATGTTAGGAGGATTGTAAGAGGTGTTTTTTGTAAGTGTGGAACCCAAGGAAGCGTTATTTCTAATAATAGAACGGCTTTTTTTGTAATTTCTACGTAAATTGGTAAATTGATGGAAGATATTTTATTTGTGAATCTTGAAATTGCCGTTATATTTTTCATAAAGTATGATCAATACCTCGGCCAGCACCCTTAGCGCCATTTTTAATGTAGTGAATTAATTTGAAATATTAAAACAATGTTTTTATACAAGCACATGTAGTACATTTTGAAGTGCATGCATTTTGTCAGGAATATTATTATAACTGCAGTGTTACACTATGCTACTTTCCTTGCAACTTGCAATGCAAGTCTACTCCTGAGGCATCTAAAGTTGTCAAATACGAACATTTCTTACGATCGATAACGTTTTCTTAGCATTGCGAACACTCTTAACGAATCAAAATCCCTCAAAATTATAATTGCATTGTAAGTTGCAAGGAAAGTTGCATAGTGTGTTACGGAGTGGCGTCGCCAGCTTGATAAGTGGCGAATTAAAGGAGGCATATTCATATTGACTGTTTTAACGCTCTTTGAACATGTATGAATACCCACTTATCGATGCTGCCGACGCCAGTGAATGTAAGTCGAATTTGGTTGTAATATTCCATGTATATGGTAGTGAATATTGTGATTTTTTATGTAAGTCGTGGAAACTATAGGTAGTAGGTACGTTTCACAATTCACACCCTTTTTTGTGATGAAATATCTCATTATTGTCTAGTTTAGTATGATTTTTTTGAAGTGGATTCCAAAAGCTGACGAATTAAAGGAAACCAGTACTATATATGCACATTTTGCGCTATGTGCACCAACATTAAAGAGTTTGCAAAATACAACGGCAACCGCAACGTGCTCATCAGCAATGGCATTAAACCTTTAAAACAAAAGAAAATGTAATGTATATATATGGTCTTAAACGTTGCACATCGCCGTAGTTGTTGAAACTGCATCATGATTTCTACCATTTTCACAGTGCATGATCACCATATGATGACCACGCGGCGGCATTTAATTTATCCAGTTGATGTTGTTTGGATTTTTTTGAAGCAATTTTTCTGATCAACTATATTTATTCGATCTAATAATTGTTTACATAAAGGAAAGAGGAACTACCACTTTTGCTTGAGTACCACAATAAATGAATATATCTTTGTCCTTTGCTGTCGGACGTCATGAAAGATACTTGCGGGTTTTTAAGGTCTTTATGCACGTCAGTATGCAGAGCTAAAACAATCTTATTATATGCATGGAGGTATGCATGGCTATTATATAGTGAAAATTAATTCAAGCTGCCAATAATGAAACTGCAAATTCAAGATTATGTGAGCTGCAATCGCAACCCTTCTGGGGCCAGTTGTATCAAGCCCGTTTAGCTTAAACGGTAGATAGATCAAAATTAAATATTAATAATTAAATAATTAATAATTAGAAATTAAATTCTCTCTTGAATGAGTCAACTTGAATATTATATGCACCGAATATGTAGTTGTAAACAGTATCTTTGTATTAAGGTCGAAAACAGTTAGTTCGCTTGTTGAATAAAGTCAATAAACCATAGACTTACTTTCTATTTTGAACTTACCACCGTTTAATTAGCTAAACGGGCTTGATACAACCGGCCCCTGAGCTATATTCTATACATTTTTGACAACTTTTTTTTATCTTGACCAACACACTGACCTTGTTTTAAGCTTGTTTCAGTTTTCGACGTTTTTCTTCAACCGCAAATACATGGCAGCTTGACGTTTCGTGCACGTAACACTTGAAATCCAAACTAGAAACGATAGCGTGACGTCAATGTTATTACGTTGTCTACGTTATTAGAATGTTTCGCGCTGGCCTTTGACGCCCTTTGGGTCCTTTAACTTTAGCTGATTAATACACAAGTCAGTAATCTTTCTCGATGACGCTATACTGACTAAGGGAGTAAACGCTGTACACACGAAAGGTAAGTTGTATGCTTTTTTTTTGTTATTTATTAAAACTTTGATGTAATTTATGATTAACTATATACATAATTAAAAGAATTCTAAATAAAACTAGATCAAAATTAACTATTGCTTGTTCGAACAAGTATCTAGGTTTACACGTCAAAAATTTGTCAGATGAAGTTAAAATTCTAGGTTTGTAATCGAGGTCACGGGCCAGTTGTTCAAAGCTGGGATAGCGCGAACCCTGGGTTAAATTTTAATCCACTGGCACTGTTTTGGTTTACTGAAGTGCTTCTGAACCGCTGTTCGTTTTAAAACATTTACAAAATATGGCACTACAGAAAATTACATTTAGTCAGAAAATTGTATTTTGTCACTACAAAATATTTATGGAAAATGATATTCAACTTTGTGAACAAGGGTTTAAAAATATCGATGTAAAGATTTCCTTTAACCCAGGGTTATGCTAACCTGCTTTTGAGCAACCGGCCCCACAATTTTAATTTTAGCCAGATAGATAAGGCATGCACTGTTGTGAAACACAACAAACTGTCTGTGTTGTTTCATATTATTGCTTCGTTATGGGTCTGAGCTAAGGGCGTAAGGCAAGGTGCGAGAAAAATCTGAAACATGTCGTAAATTTTAATTTAGGCAATTTTGAAGTTACACATTGTTACGCATTGTTATACACAGACTCGACCGAACATTACTTTTAATTTTTTTCCTAGAAGACTGTACAATTTAATATGTACTGTATACTAAAACTTTCATGTATGTAAGTAAACATTCGTGCATGTGTGTAGAAATTTTGAAACATGCGCACACCTCCCTGCTGTGTACGACATGCATCGTCGTTTTCCGTTCAGTGGCAAAAAGTATATATAAGTAAAATAATGCTTTTTGATTTAACGAATTAGGTATATATTGATCTGGGTCTGACATTAAACCAGCCCCTATATCTAAATGGCAAAATTCATCAGTAAAAATAGCGATGAATTGGTAGGTTGGCGCTACATTGCTCGTCTGTAAAAGGGCTTAATGTTTTTATCACAATTTTTAAATGAATAAGTTGCCACTTCAAGTTTCACGCAACAAGTAATCACCACGTATTCAGTACTAATTATTATTAATTTATTATTGCTTGTTGCATGAAGTATAGCAACTTATTCATTTAAAAATCGTAATAAAAGATCAAATGGCATCAACATTGAAAAAAGTTCGTTGTTTTGCTGCTTCAGGTTGAGGAATGGATGTAAAGTTGTTCAAGCCTTTTAGCCTCTTACGGACGAGCAAGTTTTCTACGATAAGTCTTTATGTGACAAGTTTTATTTGTTCGTCTGTACGCCCAACTTTGACAATTTTTTCTGTGACTAGTACACTTGTTCAAAATCAATTATACTTGATTTTAAACAAGTGTACTTGTCATAGAAAAATTGTCAAAGTAAAAAATTTTGCTCGTCTGTAAATTTTGCTTGCTGAGTCAACAAAGAAAACTTGTCACATAATGTGAGCACTTGTATGCGGTTGGCCAGCGGACTATAGTATTTTGCAATGGTGCGCTCACGTTGTCCGCTGTACGATTACATCGCTGGCTGCAAACTAAATTGTCAAAGTAAACTTGTTGGGACGTTCACACGAGCAGAAAATTTGTTGTACATACACACGTGCAATTGCCAATTAAAACTTGTCATAGAAAACTTGCTCGTCTGTAAGAGGCTTCACGCTGGCTACGCGACTAAATGCATTGTCACTGAAGACGCTGATGGTTCCTTTATCAGAACTATTGTATATTTTGTCTGCCACATCGGCTTTGAGTGCCTTAAAATGCGCCCATTCAGGGATTTAGAGACTCAGAGTTTTGGAGTTTTTTAAAATATGTTTTGTTTATTGAATTTAGCTGGGCTGCATCTTTTCATCGTCTGCTTCATCCTTAATATCGCATCCTGACTTCTTAATTCGGCTCTTGAATACATTTTTCAACCATGTTAAGAGTTTATATACTTTGTTCAAGCATTCATTCTGCAAATATGTCTGGTAAAGATGTGAAATGCGGATCACACTTAAAGAGTATTGATGAATTGACTGGGTACCCGCTGTTTCCAACGGGGACAAAATCCTTGATGGCCCGGTTTAACACCCGCGAAATCTGGAAAAAATATCACGATAAAAAAGACGCTTATGGTTTGCCTTACAAGCTCTGTGTTTTCTCCGGAATCAAGAATCTCGACTCTGGGGTTGGCGTGTACGCTTCCTCTCACGATAGTTACCGAACTTTTTCCGAACTCATGGACCAGGTGATCGAGGCTTATCACAAACACAAGCCTGGTGACAAACACATATCAGATATGGACGCAAACAAGCTCAAATGTCCACTACTTCCTCCAGATGAAGCCAAGATGATTGTGTCGACTCGTATCAGAGTTAGTAGAAATCTGGAGGGCTATCCACTTGCCCCTGGGGTAACAAAAGAACAGCGAGATGAAATTATGGGAAAGGTAGGTATAGAGAGGTGGTTATCTTTTTTGGAATCAAGATACAAAGACAAAGAAATAAGTAGGAAAATTTCATAAAGTACATTTTGCGCTGTTAACGGCCATTAACATTACCTGTCTTGCAAGGCTTAGGTCTAACATGACAGTCACTTTAAATTTGAAACGTGTTATTAAGGTGGTTCGTGCTTGTGACACATTCACAGGAGATCTGAAAGGAGCTTTTTATCCCTTGGAAGAAATGGCTGAAAAAACACGGAAGAAGTTGATTGCTGATCATTTTCTTTTCAAGTAAGTTTTAAAAGCGCTGCACTGATCGACGAAACCATCATATGACTGAACTGAACCTCTCGAATCGGTGGAGTGCACACTCGATTAACCAAATGCATTCTGTAGGTAATAGATTAACAATGGAATTATAAGCCATTAAAGCCTGGTTTACACTACACTCGATTTATTAACACGCCACCGCCAAAATCGGTACCCAGGTTAAGCTACACCACAGTTAGTAGAGGGAGACCGGCTAAACCGGCTTTTGAACAACCAGCCCCTGAGGAAGGTTGTTCAAAAGCCGGTTAGCTTAACTCTAGGTTAACTCAAATTTTTACATCAGTTTTTTTAATTGCTCCGTTATGTAGTTGAACATGTTTTCCCATAAATATTTTGTGGACAAATATATAGGTTAGGAAGCTATTCGGCCGATTTTTTACAATATCACATAATAAAATTTATAAACGACATCACTTCCTAGGGAAGGGGACAGGTTTCTGGAGGCGTGTGGGTGCAACAGGGACTGGCCATCTGGCCGTGGCATCTTCTACAATGCTAAGAAAACATTTTTGGTTTGGGTAAATGAAGAAGATCAACTCCGTATCATTTCCATGCAACAGGGATCTGACTTTAGTGCTGTGTTTAAACGCCTTAGCCGAGCAATCAATCATATCGAGTCAGTGGCTACGTTCTCTTATGATGACCATCTTGGTTATATTACGTCATGTCCTACAAACCTTGGAACCGCACTCCGAGCATCGGTTCATATCAAGCTACCCAAGCTATCGGCGCGCAAAGATGAATTCCAAGCCATTGCTGACAAGTTCCACGTTCAAATCCGTGGAACACACGGGGAACACTCGAAGAACGAGGGCGGCATTTATGATATATCAAACAAACGTCGATTGGGAAGAACTGAAGTACAGCTAGTTCAGGATATGTATAACGGTGTTAAGGCAATGATCGCGCGAGAAAAAGAATTGTGAATGATTTGGGACTGTAAATCAATCTCCCGGGACTAAACCAACGTTTATTTAAAGACTGCCAGTACAATTATTTTAAGAAACTTCTTCGCTACTAATTTCGTTAGCTCTTAGCTAAGTTTTACCAGTTATGACTCCAGCTGTTCTATTTTGCAATTCATGAAGTCTATTTTTAGGTTATTATATAACAGTTATCCCAAACTAAGTTACAGTGGTCAAAGTGTGAATAATTGCGTTATTATACTAATTTTTTTATTAATTTTTTTATTTAATTTTTTTTAATTCATTCTCGGGTCGAGCCAATAATTATGTGACATGTATAAGTTTGTTTGTGATAAGTACCATTTGTAACCAATTTTACGTAATGCCAAAGATTTTGTTAGTTACAATTACGTATCATTCACACACATATACTCTACATAGCTAACTATTGCTTCAATTTATCCAATGCTTAAATTTTAAATGTTTTGGCACAAAAATGCCAACAAGTAGCAATGTTGTTTCGCAAATATAAGAATACGAATTATCACCTGCGTAGTGCGATAATTGAAAAACGAGGCTGCCCAAACTGATCTTTTAAAAGGTTGTATTTTCTATGAATACAGTTTTACGTAACATATAGTGCTATGTGGGATACGCTCATCATATTTTTAAGAAGCAGGTCTTCGAAGCAGTTGGTATGTGTAACGTTCCTAAAAGCAGCCGATGTTCCATTCTAAAGCGTAATGCAAAATGTAAGAGACCCTTGCTGCGACCTCTTTTAAAGAAAGTTCATCGAGAAAAGAGACTCGAGTGGGCGAAAAAATATGTTAAACAGAACTTTGAGTTGGTGTTATTTACTGACGAGTGCCGAGCAACCCTTGATGGATCCGATGGCTGGAGAAGAGGATGGTGTGATATGAAAGGATTACCTCCACAGTGTTTCAGGCATCAACAAGGCGAAGGTGGAGTTATATATTTTCGGGGCTACGATAATAAAGGAGCATTTTTTGCCATGGTATAAGAAGAAAAATTTGTCATTTCGGAGGAATATGGTTTTTATGCAGGACAATGCTCCTTCCCATGCTGCACACTTGACAACAGGCTTTCTTAGTAAAGTTCTTGTTAAAAAAGGTGAAATTATGCAATGGCCATCATGCTCTCCGGATCTCAACCCAATTGAGAACTTGTGGAGCGTTCTCAAAAGAGAGGTATATATGCCGGTGGAAAACAGTACTCGTCAACAGAAGATCTGTGGAATGCAATTAAAACTACTGCTAGAGGTATTTCACCTGATGCAACAGGAAACTCACCGCATTGATGGATCGAAGGCTACTTTTAGTCAAATCAAATCATGGATGATACATTAAACATTAATGAATAATATTAATCTTCTATTTTTGGTATATAATTATATAATTTATTATTTATCAAATGTGTGTGAGAATATATTGATTAAAATTACCTAGAAAGACGATATTGTCTCATTTTATAAATTTTTCCATTGTATTAATTCGCTAAATAGCAGTATAAGTGTAATATGCATATAAAAATGGACGCCCAAGATCCGTATTTAAAGCATAAATGGCCGCTGTTTGTTTACCACTGCCCAGATCAGCCAAAAGCTTCAGTAGTGGGCATGTTATAGTGTTTTCATAATACACTGGCGGTCAAAAAGAACTGCTCAAATGTTGCTTTTATCGTATGTGACAGGAATCGTAACAATCAATCTTTTATTGTACACTAGCGGTCAAAAAGAACTGTTCAGATACAAATTCATAAAAAAGAAGCGAATATAAGAGAGAGCTTTATAGGCATTTTGAACAATTCTCTTATTCCAAGCAATACTTCAATAATGTAATGCAACCTGCCACACTTCCAAGATATAGTGAGACAATGGTTTCAGGAAGAGGGAGTGACAGAAATGGATTAGACTGCACAGTCGAAAGGCCTTAACCCTATTGAACATCTCTGGGACAATGTGAAAGGGATAGTGCAAGAAAGGAATTAATTCATAAAGCGCCCATGATTTATGGGTTGCTGTAAAGACTGTCCATAGGATGAATCTCTTTTGACCATTGAGATTACCACCTTAACAGAAAGTATGCCACGCCGGTGTAAGGCCGTCATCAATTATAAGGCCAAAGGAGGGTCAACAAAATATTAATATTTCATATAGCTTAGCATGTAATCTTGTCTATATTTACTCGTATATATTGTTAGAGGGCCAGTTACGTTCATTTGAGAGCATTTTAACTTGTTTTGAGCAGTTATTTTTGACCGCCAGTGTATATACGAAATTTCATAATCCTCTTTTAAAAACTGACCAAATGAAATGTGGCGGAAAACAAGGGTGGATCCAGCACTAGTGCACTAATTTGCATGACACAAGAAAACTGCTAAAAATAACCACTTTGTTTTGTAATGCAAATTTGTGCACTAGTGCTGGATCCACCCCTGGCGGAAAACGATTTTGCATATAATTCTTGGACGCAGTGTAAATGTATACGAATTTATCAACGTTTTTTACCATTATCCGTAAGAATCTATCCGCATCCACCTTTCCGCTAACTAATATAGTGTCTCATGAAATATGGTCTCATGTGAGTGCTTGAATCCTGTTGGAAAGATAAGATCAGTTTTTTAACCAAGCAAGCGTGTGATCTCTTATTCCTCGTCTTATTTCACAGCATCACATTTTTTGTTAACAATAAGTTATGATCGACAAAGCTAAACGGCTTAAATCACTCCATTTGACAAACCGAGTTTGTTTTGACTTATTTTTTTACTTTTGGGGTTTGACAAACCCCAAAACAAATGTTTCCTTGTTGAGTTTTACGAGTATATGCTTGGTTTCAAGATAATCACAAGGTATTACGTTTGTGAAACGTGAAATTGATAAAATCATCGTGCAACTTAGTTAAATGCCCACCTAGTAACAAATTCTAATTAAAATAATCCCTGCAAAAATTGAACACATTTCTGCAGAACAAAATTTTGATAACATTTTGAGCACTTTCAAGTTTCAACCTGGAAAGTGTTTGGATTTTTTTAATCAAGATGTGTTGGAAAATAAACCAACAATGATACGCATGCAATAACATATTATTTACATGAAAAAAACTATCATGATTTTATTTCTACATCTATATCTACAAGTATATCTGATGATTTGAGTTAATTAAACATCCGACCATGCAATTCGAGGCTGCTCAAAGAATGTCAACCCTGTCGAAGGCGGGAATTCAGTTTCCCGCCTGGGAACGAGGTTGGAATTTCCTTTTTCCGACGCTCCGGGCGCTCGATAATTCCTATGTTCCGAAACCACGACATCAACCTTATTCTTTCGGTCTATCTGCACAGGCAGTCTGTATGCTATCGATGCATCGTATTTCATAAATATTAGTTTACATCCACGGCGAAAATCGGCGCTGAAAATACTATAGATCATTGGGCTTGCCGCACTGGATGCATATGCGAGATATGGTATTGCCAAAACTGATGTTCGATCGTCTGTTAACGATATAATCAACTGATAAGCAATATATGGAAGCCATAACACAGTATAAACAATAACTTGTGCCATAAGAAGTTTAGTTACTTTAATCTTCGTTCGAGGGACTTTTTGAGAAAACCTCGACACAATTTGGTTATTTCTTGTTCGGATACAGTGGTATACTTTCAAATATGTCGCATATGTTGTGAAGTGCGGCAGCAGAAATAGTATACAAAAGCAACAAATGTAAGCAGTCCACTGTTCTGAGAACTCTGGTTGACAATCCGTAGAGTGCATTTTATAGAAAAATGCCATCGGGCAAGCAATGGATATAGCCAGAATCCAAACGGCTGCAATGACTTTTTTCGTTTGCGTTTTTGATAGCTTGAATGTTAACGGATAGGCTGTGAGATAATAGCGATCAAAGGACATGCAGCATAATATTCCGACTGATGTTAGTGCATTAAAGTGCACGAGAAAAGTATTAATTTTACACCCAATATTCCCAAGGAACCACTCTTTGTGAAAGGCTGAGTATAGCGTGATAAAAAGATAAGCAGTTGGAGCAAGGAGATTGACAATAGCAAGGCTGATGACAAAATGATTTGTTGTCCATTGATTTCGTCGGCTGCGGTACACAACCATTATTACAAGGATGTTTCCAATGATTGTTGTGACCAAAATTACGATCAAATAGGCAACCTTCCATGGCGTATCTATGTTGTTTGACATCAATAACACCGCTCAAAACCACATCAAGTCTGGTCGATTTACTTGTCGCTATAGCCTGTGTTCTCTCGTCCTCTTCCAATCAATAATATATAAGCCAGGCTGAAATGTTTCAGTATTCGTTGGAGATTAATTAATTCTTCTTCTGTCAAATGAAGACAACAATTACATCTTCACATTCACAAATTGTATGTATTTGAAAAGTTTTTTGGTTCACAATATTACACAGCGACGTATCGGGAGCAAATTATAGCTACAATCGAATGCAAATGACTTTTGCGATATAAAAAATATTGTGTTTATCATTCAGCCCACGTTTGATCATATCTTGATGTCCCACTTGGTCGATCCATTGTACTTGAAAACGTCTAGGGAAGAAGAAGTCTATGCAGCATATTATCCTTGCGTTTTGCTCATAATTATCACAAAATATTCGCTGTATCTGCACTTGAAGATGCGTTTTTTGACCGAAATAATGCTTAAATTTAACCTCTTAGAAGCCAAAACTTCATCGCCAATCATTCTTATTTAACGCTAAAGTAATTTAAAATTCAAATTTGCTGATGTTTGTTTTAGAGACAATACTGTTCTATGGAAAATTACACCATTGAACGAAAAGTACCCGACGAATTAAGGGGTAATTGCTCTGCGAAAAAGGGCAGGAATGATATCACGGATATATGTTTTCATATCAATTTTTTTTTCTCCACTTACTTATGCCAGTTATGAATAATAAAAGTGCATTTTAAAGTGGAGAATAGATAGTTTGAATTCATATAGCCCTCAAAATTTAGCGAAATGAAAATTCTGAAATTTTCACCTGCTCTGACTTGTGTTTTCATATGAATGAAATAGTATGTCATATATTTTTCATTGTCATTTTGAAATATATAACGTTTTAAAAATGCAAAGAAATTGCACAAACGTTTACCTTCGTTAAAACTATAAATCATCAAATTGTCGGAAGCAGGCATAAATGATTCAAGCTCGTTAAATATTGAAACTGAAACAACTGTGTAAATTAAAATCTGTGATTTTACTGAATTTTTAATGTGATTTCGGATGGACTTCAATCTTCATCGTGTGAATGATCCATATTTAGACATGGTTGATAGAAATAATTATTAACCTTTCCAATATAGTTAGACATGCAGAACAGAGGCTAAACATTGTTGCTGTAAAAATTTTGATTCGCGACGTTTCTTCCTATGTTTCTGTTCGCCCACATGAAAAATGTTGCCCGGAAACAACATTTGCTTTTAGGCGCGAAAACAACCTTGTGAGTCGTGACTTAGGTTGGATTTCCACTTGCAGAGTAATGGCTCTGATGTAAATGATGCTGAACTAATTTTCTTTTGTTCTGTCAAAATTCAAAAGAAAATATGCAAATGTTTCGCTAGCGAACTCTTTCTCTGCGAGTGGAAATCAACACTTTACAATTTACGTACGTACAGAAAAAACGCAGCAAATTATCAACAGAATCCAGCTCTATGCATCTATTCAATCGTTGATTTCATAAATATCATCTAAATTATTTTAAACTTTTACGTGCGTATACGTACGTACAAAAAACACACACACCGGACGCGATACGCCAACGCGACGCGATTTTTACGAAAGCTTTGACCATGTTATGTTATTCTTTATAATTACTGAAGAATGGCACATTTTGATATGTCGGCCCATAGTATTAAAATTTCCTTCAAGAATTGAATTTATTTGCTTCAAGAACAAGCGCCCTGTTTAAGAAACTGTAAATTCGCGTCGCGTTGGCGAATCGCGCGTAGCGTTTGTTGTGGGCCACTAGCGATAATTTTCGCGGACAAAGCATTTTGCACACCAACTACCTCAGACAAAGGGAGTCCCAGATTCTTAGGACAAGTGTGAACCAGGCTACACCAGCCTCGAGCAAAACTGACGCTGGCGGCTGGCAACCTCGTACACTGTACCACGGTTAGACCAGGTTGAACCCATCGCGACACTATATATCTATTACACAAAGTATTTTCCTATTTGCACGTGTTCATTTTGTTAAAAATTGCAAGATGGCGTCCTGTTTATGAGTGAGGAAAACCAGTGAGGAAAAGAGCTCTGCTAAGAAACAATAAATATTTAACCATTCACGCTAAAATACTTTTATTTTGATCAATAATGGTGCGAAGAAGTGCTCGTCTTAGAAACAAAAACCCTGACGGTAATGCTGACGAGGAATGTGAGGATTTAAGTGTAAAATCTGGCCAGGAAACGCTGGAGATGTTGGTTCAACGGACATATAGTTTCATTAAAGAAAGAATGGAAAATAGGGAGAAGAGTTCTAGATGTGATGCGGTGATCCAGAAGGAGGATACACAAAAGAAAGCTGAAGATTTTATTCGTATTTCGTCAGGTGTAAAAGACAATGTTTCAGAGTAAGTATTATAATAACATGAAACTGATGAATTTGTTGCCTTGGTAAATTTTAATTAACAAATATACTCTATCAGCAACTTCCAGTGTTTTACGTATTTTTTTATTGATATCCAGTCATACAAAGCAACCTAGCAAGCCAGGCTTTTCTATTTACACGGCTACGCTCCACGGCACACGCTTAGGTAGAAAAGCCTGGCTTGCGAGGTTGTAGTACAAAGTTGTCATCATAAATGCTTGTCATAAACTTGATGTAAACTAGTTACATCTATAACTGATGCAGTCCAAATTTTGTTGGCCACAGCAGCCCTAATCTAAAAAATTTTCTCACCAATATGACAGTTTGACCTACCTGAGTTCGTTGGTTAACATTGGCGGGTCTAGGGGTGTGCGGAAGAAATTACACAACTTAATTTTAAATTGCAAACACTTTAATAATAACGCTATTTGTTATAGATTCGAAAAGAATATTTTTACATTGAAATCTGCCAATGCAATTCCAATTTTAAGCTGTAGTAATTTATTCTTCACACCCCTAAATCTGCCACTGTTGGTTAATGCATATTTACTAAATTGATATACCTTAAGCATATGCCTTAAAGGAATGTTTAAATTAGTTACATTTTGGTTACCCACCAACAAATAAGTTAAATTAAATTATTTATCCATTTCAGCTGTCATACTCTTGCCTCAGAATTAGACCCAGGACTAGACCCAAACAAATTGTATTTTAAAATGGACCAGAGTAATTCAAAAGCAATTCCATGTATCAGTAAACATTTACCACAGTTTGATGAGAAACAGGTATTTACATTGTATTTTTAAGTTAACAGGACATGTGATACAGGTGCTTAGGAACAATATTTTGGGCTAGTCTGGAAGTTTAGACTACCGGTACTCTAGTCTAATGTGACAAAAATCTTGTAGGAAGAGCATAGGCAGAGTGAAGTGGGGTGTAATGTTGAATCAAAGTATCTAGATCTGTTGCGTGATTAGATTGACTACCTGAAAATTTTAACAAGAACCTCATAATTTTGAGCAAAGAACCCCATAATTTTGAGCAAAGAACCCACGTTCGTCCCACTGACTTTTTTTAGTTTTCAGGCAAGGTATTTATTATTTTGAGATGCAACTTTGTCAGAAATGCTGTTTACATGGTAAACCTTAAATGTTTAATGGTTCATTTTTTAGATCATGAGAAAGTGTGTGATATCTTCAGACTTTGAAAAAAAGGAGACTGCTCCAAAGTACCACATTACACACCATGCAATGAAGAAACAGAGAAAGGTAAAATCATAGTTGTTACATAACAGTAGCAGGTACTGGTAGATGGCATTGATGTCTTACCATCATAAATGGTTGTCATGTAGTGATAAGAAATTGAGGAATATTGAAAGTCCAATACCTTGATGATGGTTGTAAAACGGTGGTGAACTGTGTACAGTCCAGTCTTGTGTATTTTGTTTTTTACACTAGTTCTAGTTCTTGAATGATGTGTGAACTAAAATTTAACTTGTCCATGGGTTTTTTCTGCCATAGAATGACAGAGAAAGGTCTGCTGGTCAAAATTGGTTTAACATGCCTGCTCCAGAAATGACCCAAGAACTGCGACGAGACCTAAATATTCTCAGGATGAGAAATGTCCTTGATCCAAAGCGTCACTACAAGAAAAACAGCTCAAAGAAATTGCCAAAATATTTTCAAGTATGACAGTGCACTTGTGTAATATACAAACTGCATGGTTAACTGAAATTGAATTGCATTTTTTAGCTTGGCACAGTCGTGAGCAGTGCAGCGGAATTTTATTCATCTCGGCTTCCAAAACGTGAAAGGAAGAAAACAATTGTTGAAAGTTTATTAGCCGATGCAGAATTTAGAAGGTAAATATAAGTTTACCAATAACTAGCTGCATTGTCACTACAGGCTACAGGGATGATTTATATGTTTTCTTTGTAGGTATAACAAACGGAAATTTTTCGAAATTCAGGCATCAAAAGAAAGAGGGAAAAAGGGGTTTTATAGGAGGACTAAACGAAAACGAAGATAACGAAGAGAAACAATTTTATGGAACACCTAACGTCTTGTTCACCACAGACATGTTTTGTACAATACCAGCAAGTAACAACAGGTTTGCTTGCTGCTTGCAAAGTGTATAAACTAATAAAACTATTAACAAATAAAGAGTGAGGTGAAGTCGAGAAATTATGCATTTTTTTCTGTCAAAATGTTTTTGTTGTATGAAGTATTATATTCCACAGACATAACCCGCTGAAGAGTAATACAGTGGGCACAAGTTGTTGTCGCGACAGTTGCTATAGGAACAAATATTAATTCCGTCATTTTTTGTTTTGTACTTTTTATAAAAACATTTGTTCACAAAATGTCGCAGAAAATCATGTTCTAAGCGTTTTAAACACCAAACCTCACCATGCCGCCTAAAAAGAAGGGTAAAAAGAGTGGTAAGAAAAAGAAAAGTGGAAAGAAAGCTAGCACTAACGTCGCAAAAGTGCAAGAATTGAGCGAGCTTTCAAAGGAGTATTTTCTTGTTCAAATACGTGATTTAGAAGAACGCCTAGCACGGTATCAGAAGAAGTGCGACGAATTAGAGATCGGAAATAATGGATTTAAGTCTCAGTATGAACAACAAGTTAATGATAAGAAGGAAATTGTATCATTTTTGAAAAAGCAACTTGAACAGAGGGGTGAAGAGCTAGCTGATTTACAAGATCGCTTGATAGGTAGGGCTGCAAGACTGGGACATATAATTTGGTAGATAGGTTTGAGCCTGTGGGAAAAACTGTCGAACAACTACTGTTTTTCATAACTAGAACTATATATGGGTGTAAATTCTGCTTTAACTTATTCTCACCCTGTTGCCTGACAATTCAAGTAGGGATAACCATGGCCATATCTCCTGGTCATTTGTAGGGTTGCTAGATTTAATTGAAGTTGCCCAACACAGTAATACCATCTGTTCTCTACTGGTTTTCTTGAGAACTAATGAATGTGTTTGGCTAGTCTAACAAGCTAAAATAGCAATTACTCTGTTCCTTTGTCAGCTTTCGTAATGCTGCATTCTGGGGGCAAGAAATATATACCCTGCCCTAAAGTAAGATCACACAGTCAAGGGATGAGACCAATTGATTATTGATCTAGAGGTCAATAATATCTTTTAGGGTTACAACAAGCAAAAGATGCAGAAAAAGACCAGTATGAGGTTCAGTTGGCTACGATACGTACAGAAATGCAAGAGGTAAAGGACCAATTAACATCAGAAAACATGGTCCTTGGTGGGAAACTTGCCTCGTTGGAAGAATTCAAAGTACAAAAAGAAGATCTGATGGCAAAATTTTCAAAACTTGAAAAAGAATTAGAAAGCAATAAAATGGAACACAAGGATGTGATTTATAATTTAGAACGGAAAGCTGTTGTTGATAAAGATCGGTTAGTTCTTTTTACCACTTTCGAAGCAAAGCATCAGTATCACTGTACTTTGCTTAGAAACTCTGTGAAAGAAAGTTAAAAAGTCAATTAGTTAGACAGTGATGGATAGTGTCTTTTAGAATTACACTGTTTGTGTATCTAGAAGACTATTAAGGGAATAACCTAAATAATTATCTACCTGGCTAGTCACATGTGATAAACCTAAAACAGCTGGATTCTACCAATACCCACTACATGGACCGCAGAGGGGGTGGGGATTTTTGGTGTAGAAAATTAAAATCTCACCAGTTGGGGCCACGGGCCCCAGCACTACTAACTTTAGGCACTGTCTTGTTTGCATGGGCACTGTCCTGGTATGGGCTGGTCAGCTATAATATTCCAGATTTATACATAGCACATTTAGAACTACCATACACTAAAACATTTGCAATATTTATATATCCTAGCATGAGAATTTCACATTGTCTTTGAATAATGCTTGAAATCAAATATTCTTTTCTTTGCTCTCATGGTGCTCATTATTACCTAAAAAGCTAATGGAAATTATGACTTTAGGTTGAAGAAAGAAATGATACTACGTGTGAATCAGGTTGCAGCAGAGTTTAGAAAGGTTTCAAACAAACAGATGGCGGAGACAACTAAAAGAACAATACGTGAAAATGTTTCAATCAACGCTCAGCTGTCGAAAATGTCGGATAAAACAATGGAGTTGATTCAGGAAAATGACCAACTGAGAGAGAAAGAGAAACAGATGAAACAACATATTGATATGTTGGAGTTTAACGAGAAGGAATTAGCAAAGAAAAATTCCAGCAATCAAAAGGTTTAAACTAAATTATTGCGTTGTTTGAATGACAGATTGCTTGACTGATTGAGAGTTATAATGATCATGAATATAGTTAGCTAGAACTTTCCATGAGAATGTTATAGGAACCTCTTGATAGTTCTCATGACTTGGAGGGCGGGAAATGGTGTAATATTTAGATATTCACGTCACCAAACTGTAAAAACAATCAATTTCCAAAGGAACTAAGGCCTGGCGCACACTGGTGAACTTAGCAAGTACACATGTCGCAACTGTTGACCTACACATATTCCTAGTCTGCGGTGAAAAATTTGATATAGTTATTTTGTCATCCGCCGTCTATTTTCGGTTACCGCATGCATAAATCGTCAGCAAAGCTTGTTGTGTAGCTTTTAAGTTTCTCTGCCCACAATGTTGAATCGTTATTTGAGTTGGTTCATTAAAAATGCGAACACCCACAGTCGACTTTCGTTCCATTTACGACGAGTGGTAAATTCTCAGATAAACCTTTTTTTGTCAAAACGTGCGTACTGTAGAACCCCCACGGGAAGAAGTTTTAAGTTTGAAAGGTCCTTTTTTGCGATGCGATTTTCCATTTTTTTAGAAGAAAATAAAAAATTGTAAGAGCAGCTTTTGGAAGCTGTTGACACTAGTGGAGTACTTTGGTTAAGAATATTGTTAAAGAATCAAATTAACTTGTCACACCCCCCCCCTTTCCTGAGGTTTTTCTTCGTACAAATTATTGAAAGATTACTTCGTTTGAATCGTTTATTGTAGATTATTCGCATGCTTGCCGCAAAAGCGAAGGAACAAGAAGATAGGCTCCTGGATTTTGAAGAGAAGAATCAACAGGAACAAAGTTTAGAGGACGAAATTGAACTTTATCAAAAACAAGTGGAAAGCATTAAAGACGAGTTGAAGGTGTATATATTACAGTACATGACACTTGCAATTTTTGGTGCGATTTTATGTGAATGTGAGATTTTGTTCTTTTGATAGATGTGAACGAGGGAAATAGTTTGGATGTTCAAATAAGAGCTTTTATACATCAGAATATTCGTAACTATAGTCACTCGTTCACATCTACCAAAAGAAGAAAATCGCACGTAAAATCGCACCAAAAATTGCAAGCGTAAATGGGAATCCCAACCTTCGACATAATAGCTTCTCTCGAGCACTCATCATCATCTTGATCATTTTCCTTTTAGAAAAGTACGATAAAGAATGAGGACTTTGAAGCGGAAATAGAAAAAGTAAAAAAGGACCGTGAAGTGGCAATGAAACAGAAAGATGCATTGGTTAAAACATTGTCTGAAGCCGCAAATGCATTGGAATCATCTCTCAAGGTTCAATAATGATAGAGTTTTGTCGCCCGGGTGGAGTATGGACAGAATTTTAGCAACGTTAATTCTGTAGCTTAGTTGGGGGAAACACTGCACCGTAACTCTCTGCCTGAGGACCTGATTTGTTTACTACCAAATCTCAGTTTGGTGAATAAAATAAGCGAATGTTTCTGTCCTTTGCCGTCACAATCTATAATATTTTACGATTTCAACAGTTTCATTTTATACTATTAACACCAGGGAAATGCGAAACCTAAAATCAGTCGGTGATAAAAACATCACCTGTTTCTACACGAAGCCACGATCTTTGTAGTTAGTAACGATCAGCAGTCATTTAAATGTTGTTATTCTGGTTTAGTGAAATATATATTTTCTTCTGTATCAGATAAAGAGCGATGCAGACGAAATCATTGGTGCGGAGGAAATCAAGCACAGACTGGCTGCAGAAAGAGAAGATTTACTTCAAATCTTACTGGAAATATTAAACAGCGCAGCAGACTACGGAGTGGGTCCTCATGCTAGAAACTTTCGTCCAAAGAGTGCCTCAAATACAGGCGCTGATCTAAGTAAACACATTCGTAGAAAGACAAGGTAGGTTTTGTCGACACCGCAGAAATTGGTGTTTAAGACGTTTCAACCCGAAAATCTAATCGCTGGTTCACAATTGTGCATTTCTGTATCGCCCTATCAAAGAGAAACCTTTTGAATATCTTAAAAAAGTTCAATTTTTCTTCTGAATACGCATTCTGCAATCTTTTGACAGCTCATCATACACATCTGACCGCTGTGAAATGGCCATTTTGAGGCTTAAAGTATACACAAGGTTATTAATTCAGACGATTCGTTTTTACCGTGAGCAAGCTTCAAATCTTTTGTGCAAGACATATTTTCTTGAATATTTATAAATCTTTTTCCTCACCAAGTTTGAAGTCTAAGTATCGAGAATTGCGGCTAAGCCTATACCAATTTCCGCGGTGTCGGTTTTGTCCCCATGAACCGTTACAAGTGGTGGTTGGGCCCCTCAACCCCTCTCCCCCTCTCCCGATGACAACTCTCCACCCCAAGAATGAATACGCCTGTTGTACTTAAAATTTATAATTGTTTTTTGAATGTAGATCAAGCTTTTCAAAAGGGCTACGTCCACCGTCCAGACCACTTCCTCATTATAAACTGGGTGACCTTGGTATTGTTCCCAGAAGTAAACCTATACTTGGTCCAGTTCATACGAAATTGACTACGTCCCGAGAGACAAGATCTATTGGCGTCCAAACCTTCAGCGCCCAGAAGGTAAATATTCAATTCTATGATATCGTCGTTATTTGTAGTGTAACAGATGAGTTGTTTCGGAATAATAAAAATACTATTCGAAGTTAACTAAGTAACAGATAAATAAATTCAGAATAACTAGGGGGGTATTTATAGCAAAAACACCTCAACCTCTCAGCCCCCATGGTGAGTCGGTGACGTAAGTGTAGTATTAGCCGATGTAAACACTGGCTAAAAAATGAAAAGTTTTTAAAGTTTCAAAAGAGCACAAGCAATTTATACTACACCCATCCCCTTGTCCATTAGTGCATTATTACGCTCTCAATATGAACTTTCTTTTGTACTGAATTGAACATTTACTGTTTTTAGGCGATGTTCTTTGCCGATCAATTATTAGCCAAAGAAGCAGGACATTTGGATAAGCCAATTGTTCATTCGGGAATTAAAACTGATGTCTCTATGCTCCGAGGCAAAGTAAGATAGAATTACCGTGAGCAGCACTTCGTGTTAGAGATGTCAGAAAAGAGAAGAAATAGACAGAATAGTCATCTTGTTTATAGGTTGTGAATATTCAAGTTTTACATGTATAAGAACAAGCAAACTAACTCAGTCTGTAATGACTAATCTAGATAAATTATGCTTTGTCAGAAGGGATTAATATCTATCAACTGAAAACCATGGTATCTCTTTCTCATATCGGGCTAAATCATCACCAATATATGCTGTGCATCAGAAAATAAAGCGATTCCGAGTTAGTTGGGTTCTAAATATTATTTTTTTGTTCATTAAAAAAATCAATCCATGTTTCATAGAAAACCTTCAGGCCTACTGAGAAATAGAATTTCTCTTTATTCATCAGTTGGCATTGATTTCCATCACGTGGCTTTCATTGTTTTTCAAACATTTTCGCCTCAGGAAGTCTTAGCAGGCTAGCCGGTTTGTTAATATGAGAGTACAGTAATTTTTACTCTAATACAATAAAACAAAGACGTGGTGAGATCTCCCTATGCGAGCTGGTTTGGAAAGTGAGCCAGCCCATATATTAGGCAAGTAAGCCTGTCCGATCCCTTGACCCCATAAACAGCTCCTCGGATAAGGGCACTACGCCTGCCGGTTCCGAAATTGACCTATGACTTTGACATTGGCTTATGCTGCTTAAAAATTTTCGCTGAAAATTTTTTTATCAAATTTAATTTGACTACAATGTTGACCCTTGTTGTTATTGAAAAATTTAAGTAGGCGTTTTATTTGTGTTAAATATAACCGTACAAATACGCTATTCTTTCATTGAATTCATTGTAAATATTCATAATACTTGCGTTCCTGTTGTGATTGGTCAAGGGGTTTAAATGACCGGAAGTGATTAGGACGTCGCATTCCACTGGTTACCTGGCAAAAGCGCATTCATTCGAAACGATCATCGAATTTGAATGATCGGAAATTCAAGTGGTGTGCACATATGCTACGAAAACAAGCATTTTAACCGATATTATGGGATGATTTCGCTTCCTTCAGCTTTAAAACAGAGCGGAAGGGATGCCCTAAGTCGTGTCTCGCCTTTATATAACAATGGTTGTAGCAAAGGGCAAAAGCGAGCCACCAAAATTACATGAAACTCTATTCGAAGAATTCGTACAAGCAGCCGATTCGGTTGATATTTTGCTTACATTTCACAAACTCAAAGCTGCCATCGGGGCTGAAAATGTGGACAACGGCAGAGAGTTGTACGGTATACTTAAGTCAAAGTTACAATCGTGGAAATGTAAGAGTTTATGGGATGTTTTGGACGCAAGAGCAAAACATAAAGAATATGGGAATCAGAAAACGTGCGAAGATATGCAAGTTTTAGTGATTGGGTCTGGGCCTATTGGTTTGCGTACTGCAATTGAAGTAGCTTTGTTAGGAGCTAAAGTTATTATAGTAGAGAAACGGACGACTTTCTCGCGGAATAACGTTCTTCATTTATGGCCATTTCTCATACATGATTTTCGTTCTCTCGGCGCCAAACGATTCTATGGCAAATTCTGCTCAGGCTCGCTCGACCACATAGGTTTGTATTTTTACCTGAGTATTTTTCTAGGTATCTTTGTTTTTATTTTTACAAGCCTGGACATGTATTAAATTCTTAAATTCAGTCGTGAAATAATACATATATCATTGTGCTCTTTCATACTTAATTTTTTTATTCAAGTATTTTATACAAACACGTATAATCACGCCAAACGTAATGTGTCATCAAGTGTTTTGAATTTGGTAAATATATTTGACTATGTATTTTGGATTAAACCTGTAGTGACATGCTCGAATTTGCTGTAACGTTTTTGTTGTATTTTGAATTTCGTGACCTTTCGACTTTTGTTTCAAATTTCAGTGGTTGAAACCCCATCACGAGACTATTCAGTATCGGTGTCTGTGTCATCATGAGCGGATGTTAGATGTAAATTTAGAATTATATAATAATTTTACTCCATTGTTTGTGCACGGATCACCCGTTTCAATGTTTGGGCGAATTTCAGTAAAGAACGTTTAAAACACAATGCTTTGGTATACGTATGCACATCAATAAGACATTTTGTCAGACAGGCCAACGTTTTTACTACATATTTATAAAACACTTTTTAGGATGTGATGTTGCGATAGTCAAAGGTTTATTCTAATGAATGCTAATTTTAAAATTCCTAATAAAAATATATTGTATTAGTATATATGCGTTATAATGTAATATAATGACATACCTTCTGCAACAGTGCAACTAACTAAAGAATTGATCAATATTTTCTGTTATTACCCTACCCTACAAATTGCAATAAAATTGCAATCCTCACATAACTGGTTCAATGTTACTTTGTCTGTTATCACATTACCAAAGTTTGTCTTTATACCTAGTAGATTAATATTAGTGTAATGAAATAATCTGGGTGGTTGGCTAACTGAATAGTCTGAGTGATTGGCTGTGGTAATCGCCCATAACAGCAATAGGGTAACAAAGTGAGAATACTAAGACTTTCAAACTATGTGGTATATACCACAAGAATGGGATGTGATATAACTAATTATTAAATTGGTCTGTATAACATGACAAATTCTAGGTATCAGAATGCTACAATGTTTGTTAATGAAAGCAGCCCTCATATTGGGTGTTCAGATCTACACTGGTGTTACATTTGAGAAAGTGATTGAACCAATGTCTGAATGTGGTTGGCGATGCCAGGTGGATCCCCCATTCCATCCAGCCAGTCAGTTTGATCTTGATATGGTTGTTGGAGCAGATGGCAAGAGGAATGTCCTCCCTGATTTTCCACAAATTGAAATGAGAGGTAGGATATCATGACCATAAATTCATTGGAGAGTGACCCCATAACGCGTCCTTCCATAGTATTCAAAAATGATTTCAACAATTTATCATATTGGGCTTAATTTTCGGAGACTACGCCATCTGCGTTTAAAACGAATATTGATCACGATCCCGGCCTTTGTTTTGGTAGCCTGAGCACTAGCGAAATTGGGCAGGGCACGGGTACCCATTTTAGCCGTGCCGTGCCAATAAATTGAGTGTAGAGTAAACGGGGCTATTAACTTATACACAAATCCGAAACTTTCCGGGTTTCTGAAGTCACGAGTCAATGCGATTAACTGATTAAGATGAAAGGAAAAATAACTACGTCCATGGCAAAAATTACGCTGTGAACGGTATATTCCATGATCCGCCGGTCACATACACATACTCGGACAGTAACCGGTAAGGCGGTATACCGTATGCCCAGCTGCCGGTCGCAATAAAAATTAGGTGACTCTCACTATCAGTCTATGACTATAGTCTATAGTGATACTAATTAGGTTTTGCCTACTCGAAAAAAGAGTGCATTTTGTAGTTAACTACGATTGAAAGTTTTAACTCTTAAACAACCGGCCCATGCCGCATGGCCCTTTTTTTGCTTGGTTGTCCATATATGCCGAGCTGTGCGCCATTGGCCTTGTCATATTAGATATAAATTCAGTTATGTTTTTTCCGTATAATTCAGGCAGTCTCGCAATTGGGATAACGCTTAATCTGGTGTACCATGGTACGAAACAGGAAGCCGCTATTCCCGAAATCAGTGGTTTGGCCTATCATTTCAAACCGAAGTTCTTTGACGATTTATATCAAAAAAGTGGCGTGCGATTAGAAAACTTTGTTTACTACAAGGGAGAGACTCACTACTTTGTCATGACAGCTGTGAAAAGCAGTTTGCTTGCAAGAGGAGCATTGATAATGGTAGGTGTTATTGAGGTATTGTACTTCAAAACCTCGAAATCCTGTCATAATTTATCCTGAAAACTCTCCTGATAAAATACTTATTCAATAAACTGATTTAATGGAATCAGACTCAATTGAAAGAGGTGTTGGTAACATGCATACATGGGCGTATTATCATAAAATTAGAATATTCACTGGACATTCTTTTATGCAGAGGCGTATGTAGACAGATTGTTTTTCAAGTCATTGGCATTGACATTGACTGTTTTTTCCGGCTAAATAGGCGTAATAAACTGACTGTTTATTGTCATCTTCATGCAAAATTTGTCCGTGTAAAACGTTGTCGATGGCTAACGCTAACCCTATTATTGCCCGCCTTCTAAGATGTCTGATAGGATCTGATTTTTTAGTGTTTTGACCTTGCCAGAAATGCTCTCTCGATTTTCCAATCCACAATGTACATCAGTTAAGTGCTCTATTTCACGTGGACGAGCCATGTAAAACAGCCGCTTTTTTTATACAGTTTCCGATCCCTATTGCTATGGTTATCTCTTTGTTAGACAAGCAACGATCCAAAATTCCATTATTCAGAGGGTTTTTTGTAACGTGACGTTTTCGCGTCAATTTTTTATTTTTGAGCGTTTTCTCAAAAGAGGTCACAGTGCATTCTGGAATTCATTTAGAGAGGCAAAAATGTGACAGGTGTCAAACATGAAAGACTACAAGTACCTACCAGCTGTATAAACTTTTTTTACCGTCAGAGATTAAATACACGCATGTGCGTACCTTGTCAGCAATGCGTGTATGCATGTTCTCATACTGATTATAATTCCATTTAAGTATCGATGCTATTCCGCGTCGTATGTGGCCGTGGGGTCAAACCCACGCCAACTAAACACTGAAAACGTGCAGACTCCTATAACAGGAAGATCATTCTCCACCAATTCTAAATGAGGTCTCTGTCAACTTTCGTTTCAAAATTTTATCTTCCTTTGTTTACTCTTCTGCATAAGTTCATTTAAGTCTTCGTTTTCTAAAATCTTAACATTAACATTAATATTAACATTCTCTAATTTTTTACCCTCAATTTCACGTGTTGTATGCTATATATGAAGTATTTAGTAATCTACATGCACCTCCAAATCCCCTTGATCAAAAAGCTCCCTTATTAAAGTACATGTATTTTATATCAAGATGTCGAGTTAAAGATTAAACGTTGCCAATTAAAATTTTAACATGTCTATTTAAAATAGCTTTTCTAAAAATTATATGTTGGTCTCTAATTTTCACCACAAGAATGCCCCCCGTGGCATATCACTGGTAACAATATTATACATGACTAATCCTCTAAGTAACTTTTACTTTATCTCATTATTGCAAATATGTATAACCAGTATTATTCTCGTGTATTTTTACCAATTATTGTAACATTAGTCATTACTTTATGCCAAAATTATATAAAAAAATAGACAAACTCTTTGAACATGTATAGATATATTTTATAACTGCACGTATGCATAAGATCCGCGGACAATTTTCAAAAACAAAGCTAGAAACTCGTTGGCTTAATCCCAAAAAACAAAAGATTTTTATGACCTTCAAGCGATTTTCTCAGGTAATCAGTTTGCAACTGGCCTTAGAACGTACAGAAAAGGCAATTAATTCACTGATGATTTCATTGATTTGTAGTATGATTTCAGGCAACCATGCCGGCCTGTCCGCTACAATGATGGTCTTACAGTTTGATAAGACATACGTCGTTCTCGTTATTTCTAGGATTATCCAAAGCCTGCAGATTTGTTGGCGTCTCCGAACGTGAATTATGATCGACTCAAAGAGTATGCTCTCGATGCGGTGAAGTTTGGTACAGAAGGCAAACTGACAGATATCGAGTTTGTCCAAAATGACAGAGGCAAGTCGGACATCGCCGTGTTTGATTTTACATCCCTGAAGAAAGCCGAGCATGCAGCGAGAATCGTAGAAAGAAAAGGCCATAGATTATTATTGGCTTTAGTTGGTGATAGTCTAATTGAGGTCAGTTTTAATATACTGTTTATTGATTCATTAAAGAATATTTATACAGGTAGTTATTTGATTAACAAACAAGCATGGAAGTATTTTAATTATGTGCAAACACCCTAATACGAGGTTGTATAGAATAACTACAGTAAGGGCCAGGTTATACCATAGGCCCAAAATTGCGCGAGAAATTTTGGCAATTTGTCAATACGTTGCATTTTTGTCGCGTCGAAGCAATTCGAACAATAGATCATGAGAATGACGAGATGATAACGAAGCCTAATAGCTAGGGTTCATCATTTCATCATCTATTGTTTGAATTGGATTCGACGCGAGCAAAATGCGACGTATAACCTAGGCCTTAAACACGCATATGATTGGTTAACCCGGCACGATGAAAAGCTTCGAGCGTGAGATTTCACTGAAGAAGGTTCTTTTTAAACTGTGTTGTTTCACTCTGGTAATTTTATGACAATTCCAAGAAAAGGATTACTACGCTATCAATATTACAATAAATAGTAGCAACATGACATCTTTCTTCTTTTTTTTGTAGCCATTTTGGCCAACCGGTTCTGGTTGTGCACGCGGCGTTCTGAGTGCCTTAGACACGGCGTGGATGCTACGTTCGTTTGCAATGGACCGACCTCCATTACAAGTTTTAAGCGAAAGAGAGAATATCTACAAACTTCTTTCAGCAACAACTGTAGATAATTTACGTAAGAAGTTTGAGGCGTACACGATCAACCCGTTTTCTCGTTATATTGATCTTAACCTGAAGAGAGTGAAGGAGGTTTATCATCTCTATGATTCCGATGATCCAGTGAATGCGGACTTCAGAGTCGGAAGTCCCACCGGTGTTGCCTCAATCTTTGGTAGGTTTTCTTCTTTTCTTCACTTTTTTGTCAGATCTGATTCATCGACTTTTGGTGTGTATGCAGTATATTGAGTATATCAACCAAAGAAAATCTGGCACTGCTTTATCAAAACAGACAATATTGCGTGCATCGGAATTGAATTGAATCCGATATTTGGACTATATAGCTCTGCAGGGTCTGTCATTGACTAGGTCTGAGAATGTAAAACCACACAACAGAGGCCGGAGCCGTAGACAGGATTTTTTTATGGTTAAGATTGGACAATAAAAACTTTATGGTTCTTAACGGTCCTGAGTAGCAACTGAAAAAAAAAACAAGGGACTGATATTATTAACGAGTAAGAAATAAGAAGTTAGAATTTTAAAAGACATGCAGTCGAAATCTTTAATACTATCCAGTAAAAAAGTTAGGACCGTTCGATTATATGTAATAGTTATTAACAAGGTGAAAATTGGTGACTTTTGTGTCTTGCATATAGAAAACACGAAACGTCGTATTAGTGTGGGTGGAATTAAAGCGGCTAAAACTGGAAGACGGAGGAAATCTAGCTCTGATGATCTAGATGAGAAAAGAGGTTAGGACTGGGTTCAAAACATTTATACAAGTTTTTCTTTCATTGGTGATATTTTAACGGTGTTGCATTCATCTGTTCACCGGTAATCTGAACATCTCGCACGAGATGGTATAGATTGGCTGATCTGTATCACTCTGCAGTCCGCAGTGTCTTGCAACAGATGGGTCCCGCATTGATCTGGTAAAAATGACCTTGTTTTTATATCCACAGGACGAATTCGATCGCGGAAGTCTAGTTCTGATGATCTTGATGATAAGAAAGGAAAGAACGGTAAGTGGAATACTATACAAACTATTAATAACCCGGAAGCAGCGTGGCAGCTTGTTTAAATAACTGGTTATACAAGAAAACGTTTCGAGTTAAGAATTAATATTTTTAGAAACGAAGTCTCGTAAGAAATCAATCAAGCAAGCATTGCGGCGTAGTCACAGCCGTGACACTGACAATGAGCTTAACGATGTTACACCCAACTCTAAAACGAAGAGCCGGAAAAGTGTGAAAAAGCAGCGCAGTCAATCCTCGGAGTCAGCGGACGAGAAAGAAGTGCGAAGAAAAAAGAAACTGGGACGAACTAAATCACGTGATACTGACGGTAGTAATAACAGTTTAGATACAATTACTGAGAGTCCTCAAACTGTAGCGAAGAAAAAAGAAAATGCCGAGAATAAACATAATAGCGTCCTTATGAAACAGCGATCCACCAAACGTTGGCGATTATTTGGTGGGACTAAACCCAAACTTCGTTCGGTTGATAAAGATTCAAAGTCAGCCTCGAATGAAAATTTAGCAGGAAGGAAGGAAGAGGATGTGAAAAAGTTAAAAAGAGATGTGGAAGCACAACCGTTGAAAAACGGACAGGTTAAAAACGAGGTAAAGGAAAAGGAAGCGCCCAAGAAGCAGGTTGAGAAGACGGCTTCGGATAGCCATGTTAGGAAAGGAATGCCTGGAAAACAGGAGGAGAAGACTTTATCACAAACGAATGATCACCGTAAAAATGGACTAGGAAGGAGCATCTCAAAGGAGACCAACACTGACCGTAAGGCACGAGCTGGAGGGGCTCTTATTACAGAAACGTACACCAAATCAACACTAAGGCAACTGAACAGCCATGAGGCCAGTCCTCAGCTTTTGCGAAATTCTCTTAGGAAAACAAGCGAGTTGCGTGGAGGAAGCATAAGTAATACCGCTGCAACCCCAGCAAGACTTGGTCAAGTGAAACGCACCAACAGTGATATTAAGAGAACTGATCGAGTTTTTACCAGCTTACGACAGGCGAGAGAAGAAAAGAGACTGGGGCAGACGAAGGACGAGCCTGTAAGTGCAAGGGAGGCGACGGAACAGACTGGTGTCGAGAAAGAACATAAAAGAGCAAAGTTAGATATGAAGACTGGAAAAGAATCTGTTTCAGTATTTGATGACATTAAAAGGTTTGTACATAACTTTATTGGTGAATATAATGTTTTTGTAATGTCAAAGATTCAATTACCTTTGTTTTACATACCTTGGATTTTCAATTGCAGTCTTTCGCCAGCTGCTCAGAGAACAGCGCCATTATTAAAGACACTCACGCCAGAAAAGAAAGATGGTAAATATAATGACGGTGGAGCCATCGCAGCAGCCGCTGGCCTCGCCGCCATGTTGGCTTTGACCACGCCACTTGCCATGGAAGGCCAGAAAGTACTTGAACGACAAAAGGTACGCTTGGATCACTTTATGAGACAGTCTTGATTCGAAATCCACTTCGACTGTTACCTGGTATTGTTAAATAAGCTACTGACTGCTATAATTATGTCTGACCTTGCACACAAGTATCTTCTCAGTAGCCTGTTCTCACAAACTCGACAATCAAGTTGTAATAACTCTTTGACCTTTGTTTCATCAGGTTACTACAGGACTACATTTTTCACTCATAAATAGTTAGTAAGGATATAGCCTTGATAAAAGCTAGGACTTAACAACATGCGAACGCCACAGTGTTTTTTTACACAAGTTACTCCCTAAATTTTTAGATTCTAACGAACAGCCAAGTCAGTGTAAAGGAAAAGATTGCTTTCCTGAATTCTGTTAGCAATTATACCAACAAGACTAGAAGAGACCTGACTTCAGCGTTGGACGGGTAAGACATTCTATGTACTGTGATTATGAATGCTTTGATACTTCGTTTTGAAAAGGTAATTCTCTATCATTTAGTGCGGATGGAAGTCCAAAGCCGGTCAAACGTTTCTCTTCATTTTCAAATGTTCAGAGAAATGTGAAACAAAAACTGGAAGAAGATTCGAACAAAGCACTCACATTGCCAAGGGTGGGTAGTATTCAGATTCATTTTACTGAGATTCGGAAATTATAGGGTTAATAAATTATACAGTTAATTCTTTGTCTGGGAATACCCCATCCTCATGATCATTGACACCGTGCAGGTACCGTCGCTAGGAAGTCTTAAAGTGACTGAATTACCTCAGGGCTAAATTAAGGGAGCCTTAAAGTGCCTGAATCGCTCAAAGGCCAACTTCATGAGTAAACATGGGTATCTTCCGTTTTGTGTCTTGAGGAAACTAGTTTTAGACGATTGGTTAGTGGAGGCATTGATCCACGAGATCGAGCTAGCTTTGAATGCAGTTAAAATGCTTCACACAGTTCTATTACTGTATCTGAGTGCAGTAAGTTTGCTTTAAATGATAGATATAGCCACTGATTGGTTTCTTATATTTACCTTTTCTTAGAAAGTATTTCCTCGTCAAAGCCTTCAAGAGAAGATGTTCTCAGCTCACGCTGACATTCCTTCTGCTTTGGACTCTGCCATCAATATTCTTATTAAATCTTACACTTTTGATGAACGGCTACAAGGAACTCTGAAAATTATGCTGAATATATTCAGGTAAATCCTACTTGCTTTATGCAGGTTTAAAGTTGTTATTTTCTGAAGAATACTAGTGTCGGTAGACTTTATGTAACGAGGGAATAATGATTACTGAGGAAATATAAGATTATGAAAAAATATAACGAGAATTTAGATGTTGAAAAAAAATACTCTCCACATAAAAACATGTAAATTTAACTGTAATCTATTCCTTGCTTTTAGGTGCATTTCGAAGGATCCTGACGATGAAACGCCACGACGTATATCCACCAACGGTCAATTATTCCGTCCTCTGGTTTGGGATTTGAATGAAGCCAAGTTGTTTATGGTTGTGAGCGGCTGGATGGAGGTAAGTAACCAGTAAGCTCTTCTGGTTTTTGCCAGGTTGGAAGAAATTTAGTGCCGCCCGTGACTTAGTGAAATATGACACACTCACATGAACTGAGTGCTATATATATATAGCCCAGTCAGGCTAGCATTACTAATGGAAATAGTTGGTTTTGAAAAAGATTAGAAATAGAATGAGGCACGAAGCAAGTCAAGGATGATAATCCAAGTTGGGTTTTCAGTGCGGCATCACTGTAGTAAACTTTTTTTATATATTTCAGATCGGCAGTTTTATTGTCTTTCCGAAAACGAAGACCGTTCATGAGCCTATTAGAGTATTAATGCAAAACTACAGGTAAGTTCTTTATCTGTTTAGGATGCTACCAACACGGTTTCCTCGCGTAGTTTATACACAAACAATGACAGATTATTCTACCCCGCCATAAACTAAGGTTTACGTTAAGAAATATATTCAGTACTAAGTTCAGACGAACACTTTGTTACTTTATTTTACTCACAGGCAACTATGGGAAAAGCAGGCTCTCGATACATCATGTCCTCAATTTGTACTGCCGGAAAGTACCATAAAACATCGTCGTCGACCGAGTGACGATGTATTTCAAAAGGAAGGCGGACTTCCAAGAGACGATGGGTTGGACACAGGGTCGCACTCGGGATCAGACTCTGGTATGGGATTTTCAGAAACTGCTTCTGAGCACAACGTACCTGCGGTGATGGCCATTGATGACGTCGCCCATGACGTGATTACTGATGACGTCACTACGAAGCGGTCTTCGAAAGCCCTGGATCCAAGAATGTACTTAGAAGCGTCGTATAATCACGACTTAGGTGAACAAAAACTGAATCCCTCGGACTACGTTGAGCAGTCGATTGTTGACGGCCCTGATCAATCCACTACAGACGTACAGATACCTGACAATACCGAATTGTATCCAAATAAACCCTTATCGCCCCACGTTCATCCCAGTAAAATCTTGAAAAAACACGATTGGGAAATAATGGAAGAACCGACTCCTGCTCTTCAATCCCCAAAAGGTATCCTATATGCTCCGTCCTTGCAAGCAGAAACAAGCCGAGCTAAAGAAAAAAGATCCAGTTTTCGTCATAGTCGACAACTAGCCTCAGAACTTGATGTTATGATGAACGAACTGCAGGATCCTATCAATGAAGATCCCGATGTTTTGGACACTGATGCACCCTTACTGGATCATGACCCTCAAAAACATCACAGTAATGACGGTGAACAATCCAGGTTTTCTGGTTCAGAGGTAATTCAACGTAGCTCATATGCATTCCTCGTGGGCAATGTCTGGTTTCAAAAACTGAAGGCTCTACGGGATTTATTATCTAGATATTTTTTGTTAAACAATTTTTATTCTTTAAGGTCTCAACCATAGCAGAAAGTCGTGGTTCAAAGACGTCAAGCAAACAACAAGCTCAGGGAAAGAGAAACGAACTGGATGATCTGTTTGAGACGTTAGATTTCGTCTCCGATGCACTCACGGCGCCACGAGTGATCTACGAAGAGCAACCGAAGAAGACCCAAGGTGGTCCGAAATCAACCGAGGCAAGTCGCCGGAGAGAGGAATATACACGCTCAAAGTTACAGTCTAAGTCAACGGAAGAATCAGCGCTAAGATCTAATTGTAAGACAAGAAGCCAAGTTTCTAAGGAAAGGCAGCACCGAGGGGGAGCGTTGGTGGAGAATAATGGTCAGCACACTAGGGTTAAGGATAGCAAAACACGATCGAAGCAAGCAATTAGTGAAGTTGATAGTAAGCAAATGAACGATACTAGACAGCGCCGGAATAATGCCGCCGATGAAAGCACTAACGAGCCTTTGCGAAGGTCTCGTAGGATTGCTGAATCATCAAATCGAAAGGCGGTGTTGGTCCTGGATGCTAGTGGTTATCCTGAAGAAAGTTCCACTGATCTCAATCAGGCGTTTGTTGATTCAGAGTTACACGAGACTAAACAAGAATCTGGTTTAGAAAATGGTAGTTTAGTTCAAGAGAAAAGCGCAGGACGGAAGAAAAAAGCGCGAAGGCAATCGTCCGTGGTAAAAGCTAGTAAATCACGTGCACGCGCCAAACGTACTGGATATAAGTCACGCAAAGAACGCTCTATTGACACGTGATATTGTATAATATAAGTAACCAGTTTTAAAGAAAGGCTGGTTAATTTGTCAGTGATGTTAAATGAGTCGATAATATTTCGGTAAATACTAAGAGTTTAGGGGCTGTTTACATGAGCCCGGCTACCCGAGATTCGACGAAGCGTGAGGTGATTTTGAGATATTGAAATGAGTCCATGAAATCAAACAAGAACTAGGGCAGAGTAAGTGTAAATAGATATTTAATAATACCTATTACCCTGCTATCTCTTACTCTGCTATTACTTACTCTGTGCCTGCTATTGTTAGGATGGTTAAACTGTGACTTAATCACTGCCAGGATCATGTTATACTCATTTCAATACCTCAAAGTCATTTTACGCTTCGTTAAATCTCGGTTAAATGAGATCTTGTAAACAACCGCTTAGAAAGATATATAAATACTTTAAGGTAATGAAAAAAATGTAATAAATTTGGATACAATTTGTAGATATTTTTAGGGTACCAGAAAGAATGAATATAACCGATAGAATTCATATAAAATCATCTGAAAGAATCAAATGGACGAAAAGTTGACGTTTTACACTTTTTGTGGAGTTCATATTTGAATATATAATTAATGTCACCACATAGAATTAAAAGAAGGTTTACAATCCTATGAATCCTCTAGATCTCCGACAATTATACTCCGCGGAGCATTGCTGAAAACCAGGTCTTAAGGTTGTTAGAAGATTGAGTATCATGATTGGATGATAGAGTATTAGCCATTTCCCAATGCAATCGAGCAGGGTACTAGGTCTAGTCGCGAACCGCAAAGCATCTATGGACTGTTTGGAGGGACCACTGGGAGGGACAAATGATTTCAGACTTATATTCCAAACAGTCCATAGATGCTTTGCGGTTCCCGACTCGACCCAGTACCCTGCTCGTTTGGGAAATGGCTAATTAATCCAGGGACGAGTGTTGTGTTCTTTGTATGGGATGTGTGATGTGACATAAATATAATTGATGAAAGTAACGTAATGAATACAGCTGTCAGTTGAGGTGAGGACACCCAGCACGCGGCATCCCTTGGGCATCTTAGAAGGTTTGTACCATAGGCATCCTGGATTGTCATTCTTCTATCTGGGATCCCTAGTCATCCTTCCCAGCAGGCAGTAGAACACTGTATAGCCTCACGTAAATGGATGTTACACCGGAGAGAATGGAATTTTCAATAATTTTTATAAAAACACTGAAAAACATGTTGAGTGACTTGAGTTCTTTCAGTAGCTTGTTCTTAAGGTCTGTTCACACGATCCAATTTTCTTGCATCCAATTCACCTCTGATGGTTGATGTTTTATTGTCTGTTGCCTTGTAATGTATATGAGAAGCAAATCTACTGAAGCCAATGCAGTACTGCTTTATGGGGTGGGATAGCCCGGTTAGCTGGCCGGATGATGACATTGTGGTGAGATCCCACCTCGTACATTATTTTCAAGTTTGTGTTCACATGGAATGTGAGCTAGCTCAGTTAGGTGGGATCCCGGTGTAAGCAAAGTGGGAGCTCAGTCAAGTGGGATAAAAATTTTCCATATGAACGCAAATTCTCGATTTTGTCCCGGTAAGCCGGGATGAATACAACCGCGCGTTTTCGATCAAACGCGCTTGCTTGGCACAGGTGGGATAATAAGTGGGATGATAGGCGGGATGAATTGCGTATGAAACGACCTTCAAGCTCACCTCAGCAAGCCGAGCTGTCCCGGCTACCGGCTATCCCACCCCATATGAATAGGCCTTAAATCTGCTATAGTGCGTGTGTAACTCGCGTGAGGCTCACGCGTTGTGGTATAGCGAACCATGCTCATCTTGTTCGTGTCCTGTTTTTCATCTTTAATATTTACTTTGTTTGAATTTATTTAACCTTGTTCTTACATACCACCTGGTATGTGTTTTGCGTGAATTATTTGAAAGGTAAGCACTGCTTTTAAGAAACTAAAAGAACAGTCATATAATACAAACAATATTGTATAAACAACCATCCTGTAACGTTTTAATATAAAGGCCTAAGGTTTGATCTAGGTCTCAAAAACAGATAGCTAAACTTATGTGAACATTTGAAGACACTTTGAAGCTTTCAGCTAACCATCCTAATTCCTTTAAACATGATCAAACAAGATGCATTTATGGAAGCTTTCACCAGAAATATGGCAATATTTATGACCTGCCACAATCCCTCAGGCACAGTGCATTTAGGACTCCCAATGTATAAGTCCAGTGATAGATCTTCTTGTAATCATTACTACCACGAAATAAGCCTATATGTATACTCATATGAGATAATTTTCAAGCTATACATAAAGAGCAACATAAAACTGAAAACACTTCTTTAAATACCAAATCCTATTACTAGTGGTATACCTACTCTTCCTGCTTTCTAGTGTTGCATTAATAAGTATGATAGTGCAACATTAGATTAATAAACCTGTTCAACTAAGGTACACATATCAGGCTGTAGTCACATTACTTGTTCCTGGGTATCAGAGGTGCCTGCATTCCACGGAAACCAGTTTGGGTGTCACTCTTCTATCCGACTGCTCCTCCAAATTTTTTTTATTAATCCTGCCTTTTGCCCTGCTTGGATATCTATGAAGGCAGTTTATTAGAAAGGGAACATTACCGATTGTTGCACCTGGAAAAGGGAACACTTGGAAAATAATTGTGCTCTGTTTTCTATTCCTTGAAGAAGTTTAAAGACATGTATTTTGATATTTATTATAGACTATTGATGGAATTCCCAAGATATGTTGAGAAATGTCTGAAAAAGATTTGAAAGAAGCTCAAAAGGATTTGCCAAAAGATTGGAAAGTTTTCCATTCCACAAAATCCAAAAGATTTTATTACTACAACAATGTTACAAAAAAGACACAGTGGCAGCATCCATGTCGTGGAGAGAAAAATGTATGTATAACAATTTGCATTATATAATATATTAATAAAAATTTTTCCTGTGTCCCAAGGATTTCCCTATAAAATTGGAACATTCTGTTACACATCATAAAATCAGAACATTTTGTTACATTTGCAATATGTTGTTGCAAATTTTTGCACCATCTTGGTTGATTCTGAAAAGTTTGCTTTTGCTTTCCAATGTCAAAACTTAGTTGTTTTCTTGCTTTTTTTTTGCTAATCACTTAATTGTAACAGCTTACCATCTATTGTATTACAGTAATGCCAGTAAGCAGATATATACTTATGTATAACTGTACACATTTTAAAAATAAACCATGGAGGCAGCATTTCAAAACCCATGCACCTATAGGCTGTGCTATATGACTGTGGTGTTAAGATATGTGTGTTTTCTTATATGTGTAGGTAGACTGGTTGGCACCTTAAAAAATTAATGATCTCTTGTTTTTTTTGTTAAGAGGGATGATGGCAAACTAAAGTGTAAGAAGCGAAAACCAGCGACTGATGAACAAACCAATCTGAAATATGACAAAATCAAACAGTCATACAAAACTACGCATGATTTAACCAACATTAAGAAGGAAATAATTCCCAATACTGAATCTTCTCAAAAATCAATACCATCACAAAGATTTTACCTAAAACCATCACCTAGTGGATCCCGACCAAAGTTGCATACTTGTAATCAAGAAGCTAAAGGTAGCCCACAGCTACAAGTAACTAAACCTTTTGAAAAAACTGATAAAACTGATGAATCAACACGTTGCAACGAAACCGGCAGAAAAGGTTCCCAAACAACTAAAATTGGCAACGATTCTGCTAAAGGTAACATTAAAACGCCTACGACTGCAAATCAAAACTTCAAAACTAACCCTCAAGTTACTACGAGTGTAAAAGAACAAAAGGTTCCCGTGTTGGTTAAAAGCAAATCCCAAAACGAAGCGCAATTAAAGACCAAACATCAGCCATTATCGAGAACGAAAAGTTTAGGTGAGGGAAGTGACAGTGGCGTGTCAGATTCAAGCGACAGAATTTTAGCATGGCTTGCAGACACCTCAAGGATTGACTTTAAGGATCATCCCATCCCTAATAATCCTCCTGTAGTCAATAAAGAGATATCGAAAGATAAATTAGATAACATTGCACAAAACCAGACAGTTTCTGGGAAGCAAACATCTGCAGTTAATACTGGAAAGGAGAAAAGTGAAAAGTGCAAGGTCGCCATCCTGGGATGCTCTAAAACTTCGAAACAAGAAAAAAATGCAATATTAGATAAATCACCCCCGAAAACACACGGGAAACAGCGTTTTACACCGTATAAATTGAAACTACCTAACATCAAACATAAAACTGAAAGTTCAAGTCAAGCTGAACAGAGAAGACTTAGCGGGGGAACTGAGGGAAAAGCGAATTCTGACGCGACGCCCAATCAAAATTATTTATTACCCAAATTAGCCAATTGCGTTGCGAGGAATTTTGGCGGGAAAGCAACCCCCGGATTGTTAGTTCCCGGAGATTCTGAAGATGCGACTATTACCGAAAACCTATTTATTGGTGATAATACCGATGTTAACAGATTTAGCGTTCAAACTGTTAGTAATTCGTCAGGAAAGATTAGTTCACCCAAAACACATCAGCTTACCAGGCCGAGCGGGGTTGTCAGCAGTGTACAACAGGATGAAGTTCTGCCGATGGAGGAAGAAGTTAGAAATGATGTTTCTGTATCTTTGTCTGAGGATGGCGTTGCTGATATGGAAATTGATAATGTTGAGGAGTTTGCAAAAGAAATTGTACAAGAGGTATGTTACTATAATAGTATTACTAACATTAAACGTGCTTTTCATGTAAACCAAGTTCATGCCAGTCGCGGCTTTGGCTGTCAAAACATAGTAGAGAATCAACAGAAAAAAGCGCATGTTTCGCTCTTAATGTTGTTTTTGCATGAGCCTGTTTTAATTTGGGTTTATAATATTTTGCGAAGGTTGAAGATGTTGAATATCAGTATAGTGTACAAGGATTATTATTTATTGCGTTGTTTTTTAGTTAAAAGAGATGAGAGGTATTGTCGTTGTTCATCCAAGTCGGGTAAGCTTATTATATATATGTATAGGAGAAAGTAGATAAGAATAAATTAACTTGGTTACTTCATACGATTTTATTCACTAAAATTTGTTTCGTATGACAAGTACTGTGTGCCCCACTCATCGAGTGAATTTAAATATCGCGCTATATGTAGTTGTCACCGTCATATACCCGATGCCCAAGTATGAGACCCCCGTCCACACGTATCCGGATATTTTTAAAAACGGAGGTTTTTTATCCGTTTTGGCCTTGCGTCCACACGTAACCGGTGTTTTCGGCGACCGAAAACAGAGGTTTTCAAAAACGCTCTCCAGAGCGGAGTTTTTCGAAAACGCTGTTTTCGTGTTTACGTGTGGACGGGCAAAACGGAGGTTTTCGAATTCGATGACGTTTATAATCGGATCCAGTCTATAACGGGCCATTAACGGCGCGTGATTTGTGTCTCTTCAAGATGGTAAACTAAAATTGCTTGGCTGTTCTACTTTGGCCTATTTCATAAACTTAGTCATTTTAATTCAAGAAAGAGCGAGGATAAAGCGAACCCAAACACATACGCGGAATTGTTTTTAAATTCCGCCAAATTAACATAGAGGTTATCTGCGATCGTTTGGAAGCGCTCGTATTACTTGGAAATGCGCATGCTCTATGCAAAGTGGTAGCAAATTTCCTTCGTTTTAGCGTTTACGTGTGGACGGGCAAAAACGATTCGAATTGATTTCATGCATATATACATTTACAGACTAGGTTACCTACAGGTAGTGAATGCTGCCTTTATTGCATCTTGTATATCTGCAAACATGCGCTTGCGCAAGCTTAGTCATGCAGGATTGATTCGTAGAAAGAAGTACATAATCGGGTAATCGCCAAATTCTATGGTGCGTTTTTAGTGCCAAAATTCAATTCATTGAATTGACGGGCATAGTATCATCGCTTATATGAAAACAGCGATCAATTTAAGGTCATTCGGTTACAGACTCTCTTACTCGGGTTTAGACTTTTTCATTCGGAACGTGTTGTCATTCCGACGATTACTATTTCATTCGGATGCACATCATTCGGCAAACATCCCATGAACCTTTTCGAACTTGCCTTTTTGTCACGTGTTGTCGCAACTCGCAAAGCGCGCCAGACTTGAAAATATGGCGGAGAACCACTGAAAACGTCTGAAAACGGTTCTCCTTGGAACACCTAATGCCATAGCTATATCAGGAACGCTTATATGATAATTCAGTAAATACTCAGCTGCTCCCGGCTTATATCAAGTTTTGGTCGACCTCTTCTTTCATTTACAATTGTTCCCGCTTGAAAAGATAATGGTTGTCTGTTCATGTAATTGCAATTTTGAAGGAGCACAATAGCATCATAATTTGCTCAATCTGATCACTCATCAAATGTATACTGCAAAGTCGAACCAAATGAATTAAAAGCTGTTCAAGCCTAAATACAATACTGTCTATGCCGTCTTCATCCAAATCACCATTCGACCGCTGGCGTATAATAACACGGAAAGCATTCTGAAACCGTGAATTAAGAATGTTTTATATAAGCGATGATACTATGCCGGCACTAAAAACGCACCATAGAAGGAAGCACATTGAAGCACATGGGAAGAAACAATATAATTATATAAAGTTGATTCACGCATAGCATTGTGGGTCTATCTGATATTCGACCACAATGCAGTGCGCTAAAGCAAAAATTAAAAAATTCCCAACTACATCAATTAGGTCTGCTGCCTTGCTCGCTCGCCCCAGGCTCGCTCGCTGCGGCAGCAATTATATTAGGTAAGGACATGCCATGCAGCCAATATTACTCAAGAGAAATCCGTTGTCTACACTCTACTGCTGCATTTTGATAGAAGTTCACTTCTTGAATTGTTTGAATTCAAGAAGTGAATTAACCCTCATCGAAATGCAGACATATATAGAAACAAATTTCTTCTAAGCAACAGTCGTTCGCTAATTATATATAGCGATCAACGATCCCAACTGCAGTCGAAGCGGTCACCCACGGGGATTTCGCATGTGACCGCTTAATACAAGGTTGACCGTTCAGTTGTTATTTGCGATCGTTTGGAAGCGCTCATATTACTTGGAAATGCGCATGCTCTATGCATGGTGCTATCAAATTTCCTTCGTTTTGGCGTTTACATGTAGACGGGAAAAACAATTCGAATTGATTTCATGCATATATACATTTACAGATTATATTAGGTAAGGATATGCCATGCAGCCAATATTGCTCAAGGGAAATTCGTTTGTCTGCAGCTGCATTTTGATGAAAGTTCACTTCTTGAATTCTTTGAATTCGAGAAGTGAATTAACCCGACACCGCGGAAATTGGTAGACTTAGCCGTAATTCTCAATACTTAGACTTTAAATTCGGCAAGCTAAAAGATTTATAAATACTCAACAAAATATCTCTTGCACAAAAGATTTGAAGCTTGCACACGGCAAAAACAAATCATCTGAAAATGTCTCAAAATGGCCATTTTACGGTGGCAGATGCATACGAAGAGCCTTCAAAAGTTTCCAAAACCGATATTGGAAGAAAAATTGAACTTGTTTTCAACTTATTTGATAGTATTTTCTTTGACAGCAGTTTCTGAATACTAGGATTCAAATGTGAGCAACTGATGAGATATTTGACTTCCAACACCAATTTCTGCGGTATCGAATTAACCCTCATCGAAATGCAGACATAGAAACGAATTTCTTCTAAGCAACAGTCGTTCGCTAACGCAAAGTCTTACTGTTGACAATTTTAGCGCAGAATTTGAAAAAATTTCAAATAAGCAACTCTGACATGTTAGCGAATAAAGATTTTTATAGTATTGGCTTGTCCTATATTGGCTTTTTCTCTAACCTGTAGCATGTATTTACAAAAACGCAAAGTGGTCACATGCCGAAGAAACAATATAATTATATAAAGTTGATTCACGCATAGCATTGTGGTTCTATCTATAATTCGACTACAATGTGCTAAACGACTCTGACATGTTAGCGAATAAAGACTTTTATAGTATTGGCTTTTGCTATATTGGCTCTTTCTCTGACATGTAGCATGTATTTACAAAAACGCAAAGTGGTCTAGTCAACAAAAGTTAATATAGATATATATTAAATACTATAGTTTTATAGATATAATTTTTTTTTCAAGCCGGACGTTATTTGCATTTTCATTTTACTCATTATTTGATTCTTGCATGGTTCAATTGTTAATATATAGCTAGCTATATTTGGAAGCGGAATCCCACTTTTTGACAGCTATAATTACTATTATCCTTGCGCTTGCAATCTCTCGTGTTCATCTGACAGTCCTGAATATTTTTTCGTAAAAGAAAGTACTTGTTATACCTTTTTACAGAAACCCAAAGGCAAAGATCAAATGGCGATGAACGTTTCGAGCGATGGTTATGAGGTACCGTGATTCTTACAAATTATTTTCGTAATTCCTTATTTTACCAGAAACAAGCTAGAGATGTCCGGTCAGGAGGCCCGTTTACATTTACAATTTTTGGTTTTCTTTTAATGGACATGTTGTTCAAATATAGAGGCATTTTTACGCGAGAGCGTAAGTGTAAACGGGACTTGAATTTCTTTATGATATTGAAAATGATTTTATGTGAATTTGGGTGCAGATGATTTATTCCTCAACTTGCCGGTGCCATGTGCATCACACAAATTTAACTGGAAATAAACACTTTTCCTTCACTGTATTTTTGATGTTATCTAGGGTTCTTTGTATATCGTTCTGGACACAAATGTATTGCTTTCACATTTAAAATTTGTCGTTGAGTTGAAAGATTATCCTATCCCAGGTAATATAGATAACAGGTAAAAAAGAAATATAACTTGCAAACTGCCTCGCGCTTTCTAACTGTGTAAAAACATAGTCCGTCATGGTCTGATAGTCCACCACTACTAGCGGACTTAAAGCAAGAAACCGGAGTTTGAAATACTGGGGACTACAAAACCTGTGGGATGAAATCATGAAAACTAGAAATAAAAAAACCCTACTAAAAGCAATATATGTAGACCTTCATCCAGTAAGCGCCGCGGTCTTTTTTACTGGCGGTAAAACACACTGTCAAACATTAAGCGCGTTATATATACCTGACTTATTCCTTGTTAGGGGTTGGAAGACCAACTTTAGTTATTCCTTGGATTGTAATGCAGGAACTGGATTCTCTTAAGGTACCGTGGACCATGAGGCTAGCGTAGGGCCTAGCGTGACTATTTAAATATACTAGCGAATGATGACCATGATGTTGAAAATGTGTAAATAGAACCACGGATGGAACTGAGATATCTGTTCCTATATCCGTAGTTGCTCAAACATGTGCAACGCAGGGGAGGGGGCTTGATAAATCCCCAATCATCAACAGGTCGGCAGTTTTTATTCTAAACTAACCGAAACCTATAGGAGGAAAACGTTTTAGTTTTTCTCGCCAACAAGGGAAAAATAATTTTGGGTATGAATCAAGTATGATTTTAATCAGAGCAGCTGGCAGAGCCTATTACCAGGATACCTTGTAGGATTCGATACGAAAAATAAGGTAGTATTTGAAAGCCCTTTTAGTCCATACATTTTCGTATTTCCAGGAAAATAAATGGCGATCACATGATAGTGGTGATAAAGCTACGAGAGTCGATCTTTTGGCGAGAAACGCGATCAAGATGCTAAACAGCTTGTTTCAAAAGTCAGATCCAAGAGTACGAGGTCAAACAGTCGAAGAGGTAGGATTGTTACACTAGTTGCCTATATCAGGTTTTACAGAATGTTAATGGTAATATGGTGACATCAGATGACGTGTATTTCGGGCATCATCACGTGTGTCAGGTAGTAGCTATTTTATATATTTTATATAGGCTGCAGAACATGTCGGGAGTCTGCAAGAAGAAACCAATGATGACAGAATATTGCAATGTTGTTTATTGTTTCATCAGAGAGGTGAATGAGGGCGCTTTTAGGGCGTGTATGTATAAGTGGCCTTGTAGGGCTATTGGAATGAAAAACGCTGAAATTATTTTTAATGTTTATAGCTCAAAATGGCAGCTGCGTGTTGTTTTCAAATGACATAAACTTGTGCAATAAAGCGATGGTGAATGGAATTAAGGCATTTAAACATGAGGTTGGAAAGATTTGAATAAAAATATACAATAAATTAATATAGTTCTGTACAGGAAAAATCTTTTTAGGATAACCAAAAGGTCGAAATGTAGAGAGAGAGCTGGGGCTTTAGTTATTTTGCTTATATTGTCATTCATTGCAGTACATAGCTATGATATTGTTCATGGTAAAACTTTCTAAAATCTCTAGCAGAATTGACTTTTATGGGCATTCTTCCATGGAGAGAATACTGCGTTAAATGTGAACAGTTGTCGCGTTAATTTTAACCGTTGCGCGCGGTGACGTTTCTAGGGCGTGGCTTTAACGTTCTCACATTTTCGGCATTCTGTTTTAGTCACTTTTGTCATCATTCGTGTTTAAATTTTGAACATAAACGCCATGAAGCCACGCCGTAGAAACGTCTTCATATTTAATGGTTTACATGTAGCAAGTGAGCACTTTTTTGTCGTAACGACGCATAATTGATGTGAATGCATGGGATAGGGCTCAAATAGAATTTTTAAGATGCACTCTCCCAGTAAATCTAGAGGGTTTAAACATAACTTAAAGTATCGTTTCAACCTCATTCCATGCTTTTTATTTTAATTAGAAATTATTGCCAGGACTGAAAGCTCTTTTCCAATGTGGGGTTATGGTAAAGCAAAATAGTGGAGGTACGGCCAATGAATATTACTTATATCAAAGATCGTTGAAATTATACTAATATATGATTGCATCACTTAAACTTTTTCACTCAGGCCCAATTCCACAATTTTTTGGGTACTTTTTGTTTGTGGTTTGCAGAGTCGAGAGGATATGAAAAATGCACCTTTTTTAAACTGTACTAATATGTTTTAAATAACCAACTACCATTGGTACGTGTGGCGGTTAATAGTGGGCGTATTTCTTTCCACACAAGAATCCCAGCACACTCCAAATCTTCGCAATGTTCTTTTTCCGTGTGTGACGTAATGTTTTATACGTCTTCATCTAGAGTACAAAATTCAACTTGCAATTGAGGAAGACCAGGCTCGTCGAAGGCAGAAGGTAAATCCTCATCTATATAGACATCTAATTTAGTTCTAAAATTAATTAGTCAGAACTGCAGTTACAATGAATCAAACTGGAAGACATTAATAATTTATCACTGACTGAGCCTTTGGAAAATAATTTGTCACTGACTGAGCCTTCTTGTACAGGCTGTTCCAAAAAAAAGACCTGTGACTTTGACATAATAATAAGGCATTCAAATTCGAACAAAAGCTTGATTTTAATAGGGTACTTTTTTTATACACCCCGTATACTAATGCATGTAGATCGATTTACATTTGACAGAGCTAAATTGTCTTTCTCGTAGGCTGATGATATCCTGTGCGAGCTGCAGATAATTTTACGCGAAGGCGTATCTTACATCATAGAAAATGAGATGAAAAGTGCTTACGATGATTTGTGGTAATAATTCCAGTATAAATGGGAGGGGCAGACAAATTCTCCCTAGGGATATAAGGCCCTACGACAAGGTGGCAAAGAAAATCTGTTCAGAATAACAAAACACTGTATTCGTGAGTGATCAGCGGCAATAACCATCGCCGATTGTTGGTGACATAGGAAAACTGGGTTTGACTGTGACTCATCTCCGATAAATAAAGGCACAGAATAACGTGCTTAATTTCGTTACTTCATGTTAGATTTTTATTGTTTCAAAGGATGGAGATCGTACACATTAAACCACCTTGGACTCTCATTGATGTCCTACAGTTGTTGGATAAGTAAGTGTTGAAAAAGACATTGGTGATTTTAATAGCTAATAATTAATAAACTATAATCAAAGGTCTCAATGAGACGGCTGACAGATGCACGAATAGCCGATTAATTGTTGGCTTGTAGATAACCAGATAAACAAGTTTTTAATATTAAGTGCGCAAAGCAGGTTGGTCGAGTTAATGGCACTAAAGAATGCGAGGCCGTTAGCAATGACTGCCTGATACTCCCACGGAGTATCCGTGAGCCAAAAGATGTTTAGCAGGCTATTTTCAAGTTCAAATCTTGCGGCTATGAAAGGTGCTCGCTTTTTCCTTCAAAATTTTTCTCCAAGCGAATCCTGGAAACGGCTCGGATACATTTTCCTATAATGTTATATACATTTCATATAATGCGTTTTGCAGGCATTGGATTGCTGTTTTTGGACATATCTTAAAACGAGACAAAAAGGAACTCATCCACAAGCTCAGACAAAAATTTGACGATAGAAAAGGTATTTGTCAGCATAGTTAACTATTAGTTTGTATTTTAGAATTACTTCAGTGAAGCAATATATAGTATACTATAGTTAGCCATTTTGCAGCACGCTATAAGAAAAAAGACCATGATCAATTCTTATAATAAAGTTCGATATCTAAAGATGTCTTCAAATCTGTATCTGCATGACGAGATTCCTTAAACTAAGGTTCATTACCTACGACCAGCTCTGTCAGTTGTACCGTTCTGAATTACGGGATTCAACCAGTTATTTACTACCATACAGAAGAAGTTGAAGAAGAGTCTTTTCCAAAAACCTTTTCAATTGTAGTCGTCCATACTCCATACCCTGAAATCTAAGGTAGTGGCGTAACGAACGCATAGGTCCTTAGGTATATTTGGTACCGCGGGGCGCAGATTTTCATCCATCATGTTTTGCTCATCATCATGTTTCTTTATCTATCCTGGCGTAGACAATATTAATGAGAACACTAATCTTTCGTGCCCGGGGACGCTAAGTTCTTCCTCTACCTAACGTGCGCTCGCCAAGATTGACCTAAGGTTGACCACCCAGACAAGCCCACTAGGATTGTATTTGGTGTCCTTGGACCAAAACTGAGACCCGTCCTAAATGTTGATCATTTTTCAGGTACCGCCAGTTCCTTAAAATTCTGTTCAGATATGTTACAGTTGGCGTTGCAGCTTTTTCAATCCTTTGCTTATCATTCCAAGTGAGTTTGTTGTAACCATGCATGCATGGATCTCAAAAACTTTTCCCGATATAGAATATGACATTGATACTAATTGGACTAGCAGGCAACCAAAGGTCACGGGTTTCATTCCCACCATGATCAAGTTTTTCAGCTTACCCGGTTGCTGAGTAGCATCGTCACAATATTCATCTGACATATACATCTGAGTCTTATGCACTACTATTACTGTTGATACTAAATGTTATTAATTTCCTAGCTACGGTGATGCTATGCCTAAATGCCTGGCCGCTGTAAACGTACTTGTTAAAAAATGTCAGCAGTTCGAAGCAAGTATGTCATCAAGTTTTGGCAGTGAGCAAGCAAAATGTTTGACGTATCCAAGCACGTCGAAAGTTGTAAATAATGTAAGTAAATGAACTTCCCAAGCCGAGTAACTTGGCCTAGGGTTCATTTAACCTTGTACCTTATCTTTTACCTTTTAACAATAGTGAATGTGTAAAAGATAACGGTAACCCGAATAGAATGTAGTTCATCTTGTTTGACCACCATCCAGCGTCGCTAAATTATAGCAACTGTGTTTTCTAGAGTTCAAGCACTGTCGTAGAAGAGGATGCTACAATGGGTAACAATACCGGGCAACCTCATGAAGACGTTTTGCACACATTCAATTTAATTTGGGCGGCTGTGACTCAGTTCAGGTACGATTGGTACGATTAAAATTTTGAGTCTGTGACCGCTCTTTACCCACAGATCTCTATATAGCAGGGGCGTAGCTGGAACAATGAGAGTCGTAAACTTCTATGATCAAATCGTGAAAAGGTTACGACTGAAGACTGTCATAGTACCACTGTCATAATACCATGTAGTCACTATAATATGATCAACGATTTTGGCGTTATGTCACACACATCATTGCCCGCTATTGCTATGACCAGCGAAGAACACGTTGATGGACTCGCTGAGCCGAGCCGGCTACGACATTTCGGCATTGCTGACGATTGCATATTACATGACCAGGGAGACCGGGACAACCTGGGACCGCAAACTCTTTATGGCAAAGCCTGTTTAAAAGTGGGTTGGGTCGGCCAGTACCCTGAACTCAATACCCCAGAGAGAACTAAGTTTGATAACGTGTTCTTGTTTAATTTTAGTACTCAAATTTTTACCGCACTTGGTTATCCAAACACTATCACAGACGAAGCCCCACAAGATTACCCCAAAGCATCGAAGGTTGAAGCAATTGCGTTTCTTCGCACTCTTTGTCCCAAACTACTAAATCTTGTGCATTCAATTCAAAAGTAAGTCGGTTTATAATTCTAAAGAATCATTGTGGCTGCAGTTGCTAGTTTAAAAAACGTCCGGTATAAAAAAATTAAAAGTTGCTCATCTTTCATCTTTGGACGCGTTTTAGTGTTTTACGAGATCCGTGGGATAAAGTTTCACAAAATAACAATCTGTTCATCCAGTTAGAACAAGCCATTACAGTGTTTTTAAAAGAGGTATGCATACCTAAATTGCCAGAAAACATTACCTTTCAAAGCAATGACACTTTTACTCTTCTACTGTAAATCTGCTGTCCAGAAGTTAAACAATCTGTTATAAGGGTCAATGAATTTTGCTCATAATTTTTTCAGGTGGTTCAGATACAAAGTACAAACCACCACATATGATGATGGTGTAATATTAAACGTGTGATATCTGATTGTGAAAATATGATAGAAACACCGGTGTATATAATTTTATTCCAGGTTCTGTCTCAGGAAAACAGTGCTACAGCAGAAAAACTGTTCAATTTTTGTGAGGATGCATCAATGAGGTTGGTTAATTATTATGTATTGGTACTTGTATATGCTGTAGTTACTGAAGCTTTCTAACATCACTGTGTTTTATTAGTGATATTTCATTTGATGGTCATTTTGTAATTTTAGGACATCCTTCATTCAAGGTCTTTCTCAACTTGATCGTGCATCTGCAATGTTACAGCATTGTGCATCATGTGTTGCTCAGAGCAGCACAATGTAATTATTACATTGTGAGTGGGATGGGGGTGTGTAATTTCTCATTGGTTATGTTTGCATGCTTGAAATTTTGCTCCACAAAAGGTGTCTGAATGTTATATGGTATATGAAATTCAACCATTTTCTAAATAGGCAGTAATATATATATATATATACATAAAGAAGAGTAAAGCTATATATAATACTCTAAAGGCAAATCAAATTTGCTAAGTTGGCATATATTTATATTGGTTTATATGATATTTTGTGTTTGGCTTGAGTATGTTTTGTTAATAAATATAAGTATGTATTAAATGGTTTACTTTCATACTTTGTTGAGTGAGTAATTTTGTCAGGGATGCTGGAGGATCACATTGTTAGGGGGGTGAAAAAGAGACTTAAGGGGCACTTCTGGGGTGAAAATTAGTAAGAATAAGTGTAAATCAGGAGGCAAGGGGGGTGAATGCCCCTGTATCCCCCTTTTCTAGCATCCTTGGATTCTGTTAAGTCGATTGCACTTTAGAAATTAATTTTTTTTAATCTAGTAATTGGTAATGTACTGATCAGCTTGCTTTCAAAGAAGTATGTTTTACTGTTTATGTTTTGGGACCATTTTGCTTTTTAGTGTTTGTTGTTAAGAGCCTCCGGTTTGTTGAAAACCAAGATTTAGCTATTTGTTTAATTACAATTTTATAAACATTATTTACAAGCAAGAAATTGTAACTGTTCCAAAATTGTTATGATATCTTTTGTTTCTTTCCACTAGGATCAACATCTAGAAAATACATATAAATCGACTTTATGTTGTGTGTTGATAGATTTTAGGAGATAGGAGAAAAGATGAACGCTGGTGTATGCTTCCCCAGGCACCAAAATTCCATGTTTTATAGCTCTATAGGGAAATGAAGGATAAGCATAGCATAAAAATATATCGGTCATGACCTAGCTCCTGGCCAAAGAATGATACTCCTGTTTTTGGGAAAAACCGAAAATCTATGCAATTTTAATCCTGGTCCAAATACCATACTACCCTTGTTCCAGATACCATCCTCCACCTAAGAACCTAAGAAAAGAACCCCTTCCCTGCCCTTTGGAGTGGTATGCACAAAAGGATATGAACTAATCATGTATGGTAGGATCATCAATGCCATCGTACCTTGTTTTTGAACTTGACTTGTAGAATTTGATGATGTGTCAATAACATTGGCAAGATCAGCAGATCTTTTACCATGCAGAAATAAATGTTTTTTAGTCTCGCTAATTTCAGTCTTGTATTTTATTGGTGCACCTGATATACTAGCTTCGTTTCTTTCATCTGATTCCAAATCCACTGTTTCCACGGGACAGGAAACGCTCGAGTATTCAAATAACGGCTCATAACGTTTTGATAAAGAGTTCCAGTCAACGTTATTTTGTTCTAATAGTGTTTCCAAGAATTTCGGTTTCCCAACAGTTGCAAAAAGAGTGCTCGGTGATGGTAGTTGCTTCACTGAAACAGAAGTTTCATTTACGGCTGGTTCATGCTTTGAACTTGTTTCTTGCTCTGTTTCCGATTCTGATGAAGTTTCGTCGTCATCAGCAGTGAAAAATGAAAGGCCGTTTGTTTGCTTTTCGGATTTTTCGTCTCCCGAATCTGAAGAATCGTTCTTCAAATTTAGCGACATTTTTCAATTTGCTTTGTTCACTTTCCCTAACAATCATTATGCCAACCTCATTATCCCTAACATTCCCATTGTTATCCCCTATCTATCTAATTTTTAAACATGGCAGTTTCCTGAGGAGTGAAAAAATAACATATTTTGTCCCCTTGCTGCAAAATGGGCAAACGAAACTACAGAAAACGCCGTGAGGTAGACGAAGGCGAAGATAATGCATCATTGGACGAGGAAAATGGCTTAGAGAACTTGGAAGAACGTAAAGAATTACAGAGACTTCGCAAAAGACCGAAGGGATTGAGCGCCACTGAGCTTGCCTCGGGTCAAACTTTGCCTGACAAGGAAACACGAGACGAAGTTGACCCGTATAAAAGCAAAACAGGCGGAATGTTAGATATGGATTTGATCAAAGATAGAGACAGAGATAGGGAAGGGGAAGAGAAAGAGAGATCTATTTCTCTTGGCACTAGTTTTGCTGTGGAGACAAATAGACGAGATGAAGACACACATATGTTGAAGTATATTGAAGATAAAATGAAAAAGAAAAGGGGGGAAACAGATGGTGATGGTATTATTAAAGTGAAGTGAGTTAATTTAGTGGTATAAAAATGTATGTTTGCTAAAGGAAACCATTGGATTTTGTGTGTTGCGATCAGTACTTGTATCAGTGATGAGGGGGGGGGGGGGGAGCCCAGAATCCTGAAGAAAATAAAAAAATATAATGAAATGTTGAGTATTTTGATCACTTAAAAATCCACTATATTATTGAAGTTATGCAATACAAAATCTTTTAACCAACTCTTTATATAATATTCACTCTTACAGAGTCAAGTCAAGGGAAGATGCACTTTATGAACTGCCAGAAAAACTCAAAGTGAAATCTCAACTTAAACAATCTGAAGAAATGTTATCAAATCAAATGTTATCAGGTATTCCTGAAGTGAACCTTGGCATCCAAGCAAAGATACTGAACATTGAGGCTACAGAAGAAGCAAAAATGAAAATGATAGAGGAACGAAGGAACAAGAAGAATCAAGGTCCTTCCATAATGGTACCAACAAATGTTGCTGTGGATTTTATGCAGCATAATAGATGTAAGTTAGTTATGGATCTCACTGCAGGTTCCTGGCAATGCATTTAAAATACATCATATCCCAACATATTTTAACATACTTGCAATCCAAATCTGATCTAAGAGCATCATGGTAATCTTCTTCTGAAATGGCCAGGTTTGAAGGGAGTCGTAGTCATCCTGAATGAGCCATAGAAATAGGCGTAATGAATTGGCATGCTGAGATACAATCATAAAATTATTTTGCTACCCAAAAATGATCAGTTTTAGAAAAAATCTTTAACAGCTTTAGGACCTGGTTCAACCTTGTACCCAAGGCCTTTACCTCTGCTTTAAGTACAATGAAATTAGTTTGGCTTTTCAGGTTTTATAAAGATCTCTATTATTCAAAATGAGCAGTTTCCATATGACAATTATTTACTTGCTTTTTTCACCTCAGTTTATGATGAACGTAAGTCAATTGATGCTGAAAAGAAGAAACTTCAAAAACAAGTGAAAGAACAGGAGGAAAGCAAACCACAAGGCCCCACTGTCACAGCAGAAAGTCTTGGTGTGGGTATTGATGGTGAAGATGGAGGATTGAACTCAAAGAAGACTGGGAACCAGGTTGATAAAGCATCAGATGATTTCTTCTTTGAGAAATTTAAGAATCGGACACAAGATTCTTGGAGATATCAGTAACTGCCACATACAAGGTACATATTTATTATATGGTGTAAATCCATATATATGCCATTCATATCTGTTAATATATGAAAGTCCATTATTAAGAGTCTCAATACATAACAAGTTTGTAAAAAAAATATTTTCTACTTACCTACTCTCGCCATTCATTAAATTCTGAAGACACTTCGAATCAAGTTCGACGTATCTTGTACATCAAAAACCTATTGCTCGAATTGGTCGAATCGAGGTTTTTTGTCGCATTCGTTTAGTTCTTCCAAGACGCCTGGTGATAAATCACGTGCAAGAATATGAAGTTTTAAGAAAAACAGCAAACATACACAACTGCACGGATGCAATATTGTGTACCCAATTCGCGCAATCGCTCTTGTAACCGTAGTAACACTTACAAAAAGCAATCGAGCATACATGTGTGTGCACGAAATGAAAAATGAACCCCGAAATCCCTCAACAACAAACACTTTTGGACACTCCGCTCTTGACCAATGCTCTTGGCGAATGAGAAACAGGAAGAACTATTATTTATGCGGGTTCCGTTTCTCTTTCGGACACCTTGGCTGTAATATGTAGCTCCTCAATTCTGCGTCAGAACATCTAATCATAGGTGCTTAGCTTAGTTAAACATGTCATTCGAAATTCTGTATTGGAATTACCTGTTATATAACTCAAAACGCCGAATCAGATGAAAAAGAAAGGAGTCGTTATTAACTTGATGTCCAATAACTTGTACTTGTAATAGTCAGTGACCGCATCTGTAGATGATACGTGACATGGAAGCAGCATTGCTAATATGAAATTAAAAGAAAGTGCCTGCATCTTATTCTTACTAAGAAAAACACGTAGGTTTGGTAAGTTTATGCCATCGGTATAATTTACACGATTTACAAGGTCCTACTATGTAATTACTAATTAAAGTAAATTAATATATCTATAATAGATTGTCCACTACAGTAGATCATTCATTATGATAACATCAGCTTGCAATAAAAACAGCGTCACTTCGCTCCGTCCGATGCCAATCCATGTAGGTTTTTAAAGAATCTGATGAAATTTAAATATATTCCAACATGTAACAGACAATTTGTGACATCGCTGACGCGAAAATTCTGTACCTGTAAACGACGTTTTCGTTAACTAACAATTAGTAAATTAGAATAAATTAAATTACGATTATTGCGTCATGTTTAGCATCCTGCCGGGAACGCCTTGATGCTTCATAATCTCAGCAACTTTTGAGCAGTAATTAGTTTTCATCTGTTCAGAGAGAATGCAAGACAATATGGAAGAATACTACTTTGAAAACAAATCATATTTCAACGAATTTTTCACGCAACTACATACGTTTCGTACAAATGGTGTGTTTTGCGATGTGATTTTAGTTAGTTCCGATGGAGTCGAATTTCCCGTTCATCGGGTTGTCTTAGGTGCAGGTAGCATGTATTTTAACGTGTTGTTTAATATAAACATGGCTGAAAAACAACAAACAAAAGTGCATATAAAAACTGTTCCCTCAACTGCGCTGGCCGAAGTATTGGATTACCTATACACTGGATCTCTTCGCGTTACCAAAAATTCTGTTGCTGAACTAATTTTTACCTCCTCGCTGTTCCTACTACTCGATCTAACCGAATACTGCTGGGAAGTGTTTGTGAAAACTTTGGACGTAAAGAATTGCATCGCTCGTAAGATCCTTGCTGACAGCGTAAGCTCTGGCTCGATTGCGAGAACTGTTACTAATTTCGTTCTTGAGAAGTTTGCTTTTTTGGATTCCGAAACGTTGACATCGTGTCCCGCTTATGTGTTGCGAATGGTGCTTGCATCTGAAGATTTAGTAGTAAGCAGTGAACTCGAGGTATTAAGATGTCTTCTGAAATGGCTCAACGGTCAACACTTTCTGAATAGTATCCACGAGAAAGACTTTCAAGTAGTTAACCTCTGGCTCTGTGAAGAGCTGCTAAAATTAGTTCGTTTCAAGTTTATTTCATCGAGCGAAGACGAATTCGTCGCATTGCTTCAAAGCTATGGTCTGTCCAAACATCATTGGTTCCAGAATACGATTTTGGAAAAGTTTAAAACCAATTCCGGGTGTAGTGAAGCGAGGCTTTCTTATAGAAATGTTGAAGTAATCATCGCTGTTGGTGGACAAGGGGAAAGTTCGATTCTGAATGAAGTCTCTGCTTATATTCCTGACCGGGATCATTGGTTTGAAATTACTCCTATGCAATATCCGCGTCGAAGGTGAGTTAGGGGTTTGTGCGTTACTCTTAGTTTATCTAATTCTTGCGCCTGTATTTCTCACACTCAAACTCATTGAGTGGGCGGATCTAGCTTAATCTTCTTATCACGTTTCCGTAGAGGTATTTCCACTCAAATAAAAGCTTGATTTTCAGTTTTTTACCTTGAATGTTTCCAATGATAAAGAAAAAACTTTCTCATTGATCCGGCATAAAAAATTTCAATGTCACACTCAATGAGTGTGAGTGTAGGTGAGCTTTTTGAATACAGGCGTTAAGGCTGCTTTCTACTTATACGCGTTTTTTATATGCACGTACACGTACGGAAAATTTTAAATGCTTTACATTTTTATTTTTTAACATCTAGGTCAACTAATGTACACTAAAATATGCAGAAAACTAAGTTCCTTCAAATTAATCACTTAGTTTTTTAAAAGGTAACATGTATAAGGACTTATATAGACTTTTACGTGCGTGTACGTGCGTATGAAAAACGCGTAAGTGGAAAACAGCCTTTAGTATGTAAGTACAATATAATTAGTTTCCTCAACTAAAATCACTATACCTCTGTCACAACGCATATTCAAAAACAAAAGCTCTGATTTCAATTGAGGGCACTTTTTTGCAACACCTTGTGAGCGACCTTGACTACTGACATAATCATGATCATGCACCGTATTATTGTGTTGTAACAGCAGAATAAAGAACGTATAGTAACGAAACTGACTACGTGACGTTACTTGTGGAGACGTTACTTTTTTTTTCGTGTCGCAGGCTTAATCTTCCGCGCCGTCAGTCGCGTATTTACAGTGTATCAATATAGCTCAGTTTCAGTGCAGTGTATTTACCGGCTACACAGCCCGAGTTGACGCTTACCGGGTGTCTTGTTTTGTTAACAATTGTTGAGACTGCAAAGTTTTGAAACTTACAAATTAAAACACGAGTCTTCCGCGTATAAAATCATCCGGGATCAGTTTGAAATGACGAGTATTTAGTATTTGCAAGCAGTGGACAAAAACAATTCAACGTTGTCGGTAGTCCGTTGTCAATATTGTATCAAACATATATTTTCTGGTCAGTTTTGTCATGATCTATGTGGGAACTATCTTTGTAGATAGGTAGTATTCTCACAAAAGTTTAACGTGAATATCGCTGCCTTTGTTTCGTTTAGTTTTAGTCTGGTTACAACTGAAAATACTCTGTATGCGATTGGTGGGACAATGGAGAAAGTTGCAGACACACCTGTCTCTTGGATTGAACGTTACGATGCACACAAAGACACCTGGGAAGACGTCCACGTGACGTCATTAAGTGAACTGGAACGAGACAATGCTGCGATTGTTGGTTTAAACGGCCACATCGTTATTTCTGGCGGGTTTTCTTTTACTTCTTGTTCGGTAACATCATCAGTGATCATGCTAAATCCATGCAACGGTGAATCACGAGAATTATCATCGTTACATATTGCTCGTGAAGGTCATGCGACCGTTGTCGATGACGTCAGCATATACGTCATTGGCGGTAAGAACGAGTCTGGCTGCTTGGCCTCAGTCGAGAGATTTAATAATTCTACAGGTGCGCTGTACCACTGATATGTCGTTTTTCATGTATAATGCAGTAAAGTAAATTTGTTAAATGAGTTGAATCTCGTTATAGAAACTTGGGAAGTGCTGGCATCTATGAATAACAATCGGGCACACTTCTGCGCGATTTGGCACAAGAACAACATATATGCCTTCGGTGGCCATGACGGAGAAAATGTTCTGAATTCTGTTGAAGTTTACAATCCGAACAGCAATCAATGGCAGCTGTTGCCTGAAGGTATGAGCACGCCAAGAATGAAATTCGCTCTCAGTCTTTGTGGTGATGAAGCATTTGTGATTGGCGGAATGGTTGGGTCACGAGGTCCAATGACATCTGACGTGGAGAAATATAGTTTTGTAAAATCAACATGGAGTAGTGTTAGGTCGATGGACAAAAAAAGGATGGAATTCAGTTGTGCAACGCTATCTTTATGTAACAACGCTTTGCCCAGCTTCATTGAGGAGTGAGGTTTTGGAATCTGTCTGTGGTTTTGAAAACCGTCACAGCATAAAGTCTTGGTGTGGGTATTGATGGTGAAGACGGAAAACTGAATTCAAAGGAGACTGGGAACCAGGTTGATAAAGCATCAGATGATTTCTTCTTTGAGAAATTTAAGAATCGAACACAAGATTCTTCGAGGTATCAGTACCTGCCACATACAATGTGCCTACATATTTATTATAAGGTGTAAATCCATATATATGCCATGTGCATGTAGATCTCAGTGAATATTTTAGAAAAAGTCAAAAATTTTAAAACTTATTGATGGTTGAAACATTAGGCGGAAAGCGTAATTTTGAAATGAAAATTAAAGCCCAGTAATTTCAAGTAAAAATGACTTATACTTGTAATAGTCAGTGACCGCATCTGGAGATATGTCACATGCACGGAAGCAGCCTGTATCTATCTTATTCTTACTAAGGTAAAACCCGCAGGTTTGGTAAGTTTATACCATCGGTATAATTTACACGATTTCCTTTATGGCCCTAAAACGTTACGTTGTGATTTGTTTAAAGTAAATTAATATAATTCTATAATAGATTGTCTGTCACAGTAGATCATTCATTATCATAACATTATCATGCAGCTTGCATGTAAAAATAACGTCACTTCGTTTCGCCTGACGGATGTAGGTTTTTAAGCGATCTGATGAAATTCAAAATATTGTGACATCGCTCACGCGAAAATTCTGTACCTGTAAACGACGTTTTTGTTAACTAACAATTAGTAAATTAGAGTAAGGGCTGCTTTCCACTTACAGTACTTACGCGTTTTCCATACTCACGTACACGCACGTAAAAGTCTAAATGCCTATATAAGTTATCTTTAAAAAAACTAGGGGAATAAATCGAAAGAATTTAGTTTTCCGCGTAGTTTACTACGCATTTGTTGAGCCAGACTTTAAATAGTAAAAATTTAAAAGCATTTAAACTTTTATACGTGAGTATGCGTACCTGGTACGTGCTAAAAACGTGACAGTGGAAAGCAGCCCTAAATCAAATACGATTATTGCGTCATGTTTAGCACCCTGCCGGGAACGCCTTGATGCTTCATAATCTCAGTAACTTTTGAGCAGTAATTAGTTTTCATCTGTTCAGAGAGAATGCAAGACAATATGGAAGAATACTACTTTGAAAACAAATCATATTTCAGCGAATTTTTCACGCAACTACATACGCTTCGTACAAATGGTGTGTTTTGCGATGTGATTTTAGTTAGTTCCGATGGAGTCGAATTTCCCGTTCATCGGGTTGTCTTAGGTGCAGGTAGCATGTATTTTAACGTGTTGTTTAATATAAACATGACTGAAAAACAACAAACAAAAGTGCATCTAAAAACTGTTCCCTCAACTGCGTTGGCCGAAGTATTGGATTACCTATACACTGGATCTCTTCGCGTTACCAAAAATTCTGTTGCTGAACTAATTTTTACCTCCTCGCTGTTCCTACTACTCGATCTAACCGAATACTGCTGGGAAGTGTTTGTGAAAACTTTGGACGTAAAGAATTGCATCGCTCGTAAGATCCTTGCTGACAGCGTAAGCTCTGGCTCGATTGCGAGAACTGTTACTAATTTCGTTCTTCAGAACTTTGCTAATTTGGATTCCGAGACGTTGACATCGTGTCCCGCTGCTGTGTTGCGAATGGTGCTTGCATCTGAAGATTTAATAGTAAGCAGTGAACTCGAAGTATTAAGATGTCTTCTGAAATGGCTCAACGGTCAACACTTTTTGAATAGTATCCACGAGAAAGACTTTCAAGTAGTTAACCTCTGGCTCTGTGAAGAGCTGCTAAAATTAGTTCGTTTCAAGTTTATTTCATTGAGCGAAGACGAATTTGTCGCTTTGCTTCAAAGCTATGGTCTGTCCGAACATCATTGGTTCCAGAATACGATTTTGGAAAAGTTTAAAACCAATTCCGGGTGTAGTGAAGCGAGGCTTTCTTATAGAAATGTTGAAGTAATCATCGCTGTTGGTGGACAAGGGGAAAGTTCGATTCTGAATGAAGTCTCTGCTTATATTCTTGACCGGGATCATTGGTTTGAAATTACTCCTATGCAATATCCGCGTCGAAGGTGAGTTGGGTGTTTGTGCGTTACTTTTGGTTTTTCTAATTCTTGCGTTTGTATTTCTCACACTCAAACTCATTGAGTGGGCGTATCTAGCTTAATCTTCTTATCACGTTTCCGTAGAGGTATTTCCACTCAAATAAAAGCTTGATTTTCAGTTTTTTAGCTTGAATGTTTCCAATGATAAAGAAAAAACTTTCTCATTGATCCGTCATAAAAAAATTTCAATGTCACACTCGATGAGTGTGATTGTAAGTGGGCTTTTTGAATACAGGCGTTAAGGCTGCTTTCCACTTACGCGTTTTTTATACGCACGTACACGCACGGAAAATTTTAAATGCTTTTAAATTTTTATTATTTAACATCTAGGTCAACTAATGTACACTAAAATATGCAGAAAACTAAGTTCCTTCAAATTAATCACTTACTAGTTTTTTCAAAGGTAACATGTATAAGGATTTATAGACTTTTACGTGCGTGTACGTGCGTATGAAAAACGCATAAGTGGAAAGCAGCCTTTAGTATGTAAGTGCAATGTAATCAGTTCCCTCTACTAAAATCACGATACCTCTTTCACAACGCATGTTCAAAAACAAAAGCTCTGATTTCAATTGAGGGCACTTTTTTGGAACAACTTCTGTATACTGGGCTATAATCTATATTTGCACCAGCGAGGTTGACTACTGACATAATCATGATCATGCACCGTAGTATTGTGTTGTAACAGCAGAATAAAGAACGTAGCAACGAAACTGACTACGTGACGTTACTTGTGGAGAATTATTACTCGGGTTTCGCGATTATTTTTATTTTTTCCGTTTCGCGGGCTTAGTCTTCCGGGCAACTGTGTCCGCGCGGGCAGTCGCGTATTTACAGTGTATCAATATAGCTCAGTTTCAGTGCAGTGTATTTACCGGCTACACAGCCCGAGTTAACTCCTACCGGGCGTCTTGTTTCGTTAAAAATTGTTGACACTGTAAAGTTTTAAAACTTACAAATTAAAACACGAGTCTTCCGCGTATAAAATCATCCGGGATGTTTGAAATGACGAGTATTTAGTATTTGCAGGCAGTGGACAAAAACAATTCAACGTTGTCGATAGTCCGTTGTCAATATTGTATCAAACATATATTTTTTGGTCAGTTTTGTCAGGTGTTAAGTGGTATCTTTTAAAGTTGTAAGTATCCAATACAAAAGTGTCATGATCTATGTGGGAACTATCTTTGTAGATAGGTAGTATTCTCGCAAAAGTTTGACGTGAATATCGCTGCCTTTGTTTCGTTTAGTTTTAGTCTGGTTTCAACTGAAAATACTCTGTATGCGATTGGTGGGACAATGGAGAAGGTTGCAGACACACCTGTCTCTTGGATTGAACGTTACGACGCACACAAAGACACCTGGGAAGACGTCCACGTGACGTCATTAAGTGAACTGGAACGAGACAATGCTGCGATTGTTGGTTTAAACGACCACATCGTTATTTCTGGGGGTTTTTCTTTTACTTCTTGTTCGGTAACATCATCAGTGATCATGCTAAATCCATGCAACGGTGAATCACGAGAATTATCATCGTTAGATATTGCTCGTGAAGGTCATGCGACCGTTGTCGATGACCTCAGCATATACGTCATTGGCGGTAAGAACGAGTCTGGCTGCTTGGCCTCAGTCGAGAGATTTAATAATTCTACAGGTGCGCGGTACCACTGATCTATCGTTTTTCATGTATAATGCTGTAAAGTAAATTTGTTAAATGAGTTGAATCTCGTTATAGAAACTTGGGAAGTGCTGGCACCCATGAATAACAATCGGGCACACTTCTGCGCGATTTGGCACAAGAACAACATATATGCCTTCGGTGGCCATGACGGAGAAAATGTTCTGAATTCTGTTGAAGTTTACAATCCGAACAGCAATCAATGGCAGCTGTTGCCTGAAGGTATGAGCACGCCAAGAATGAAATTCGCTCTCAGTCTTTGTGGTGATGAAGCATTTGTGATTGGCGGAATGGTTGGGTCACGAGGTCCAATGACATCTGACGTGGAGAAATATAGTTTTGTAAAATCAACATGGAGCAGTGTTAGGTCGATGGACAAAAAAAGGATGGAATTCAGTTGTGCAACGCTTTCTTTATGTAACAACGCTTTGCATAGCTTCATTGAAGAGTGAGGTTTTGGAATCTTTGGTTTTATGGTTAATTGGTGAAAAATATAGAAAAAGATAGATGTGGTCAATTCAAGGTTTTCCACTTGAAAGCCCAAAGACAAAACGAGAATATCCTGGTCTCTAGCTAAGTATGATAATAATAATAGTAATAATAATCAGTTTAATAAAACCACGTTGCAGTAGAAAACTGAATCACATGGTTGAGACAGAAGGAGAAAAGTTAGAAAACTAAATTAAGCTACAAATATCCAAATTTATTATAATTTCATACATTGAAAAACGTTTTGTACTATTTCTAATAGTCCAATTGGTAGATTACTAAAATTATAATATTAGTACCTAATTAAACAGGCAATTAAGAATTATATTTTACAGTTACAAAATTTTGAAAGCGTTCCGTCTTTTTCGTAAACTGACAATTTGATTTATTTCTAAGATTATAATTATAAGAAACGGACTCCCATGCCCATGGGCCGCGATAAAGGCGGATTTCCATTCAGTGCATTTTAAAAGAAAGCGATCGCAAAAAGTCGATCGCGCGACATTTTGTACTGAATGGAAATCCGCCTTAATATCCTTGAGAGGATTTGTCGAACAATTTTCACTTGAATAAACTGTTAACAAGAATTATGTCTTCGTATACTTAATGTTTTTAATCCAGCAAGATTTAATACATCCTGATACGACACTTCTAGAAAGATAATACGCAATTCCCTCTTCTGGATAAACTCGATAAGATCCGACTCATTTTTAGTGAGCGATGACCACGCTGGCGCAGCATACTCAATCTGTGACCGAATGAAGGAAGAGTATATAATAACAAGATCTTTACCACATAATCCAGCCTTTTTTAGCTGACGGAGCGCGTACAATCTGGAATTTGCTTCCTTAATCACGGAGGCGACGTGAATCACGTGATCACTCCAAGACAAATCATTTCTCAACAGCAAACCAAGCATTTTGAAGGTAGAAACTGATTGTACTGGTTGACCATCTCTATAGATCACATTATCAATTGGAAGGCTATATTTGAGGAAGGATATTATAATCTCCTTGCATTTCTTACTGTTAAGTTTCATTCCCCTACAGTTGAGGCATCAAGCTCGGTGAACACCTCCAATGCAGAGGCGTCGTCAAGAAACTTGATCCGCCCATTCCAATCCTTTAGGAGGGGATTGACCAAGATAGCAAAAAGCAGAGGCCCAAACTTAGTTTCTGAGGTAAACCGCCATTGACGTGCCTCCACGAGGAGGAGGCTGATCCAATGGACGACTTGCGCTTTAGACTAATTTTTGATAGAAGTAATAAGAAGATAGTAAATCACCACAACTAGAAAGAGCGTACTTGAATTAGTGCAAATTCAAAGTTTGGCGGTGAAATTGGGTGAAATACGGAACATGGCCAGAAATTGCGGACATGGAATATGCAGATTGCCGTAGCAAATTTGCATATCTGTTCAAATATTATTCGTTTGCAGAACTATAAATTATATTGCGCATTCTTACATTTTGCAAAATTTAAGAAAATCATTGCATCTTTGCTATTTGCCCTGGTTGTTTCTTGTAACTCGTGTCATATTGAAGATCCTGAGGTAATATTTTGCTGGCAAAGGTTTATGTCGGCTCTGCATTTTTATTTTATTTCTACGCTATTACGGTTTTCGTTTTATATGGTATTCAACGTGATAAATGACCAAAACTTTGTTTTGAAAATGCAGAACGAATATTGATAAAACATTTTGAAATACTATATAAAAATATTAAGATTAACTTGCTCTGCAACGAGCAATTAAGGCAAATTATAATCGACCTACCTAAAGGTGTATTTTTAGCGTTTAGTACTGTGCACATTACAGTTTACTATAAACTCACTGTAATGTATATATATATATAGGCACGGACAGTAATAGCTAAATATAGACTTGATATTGATTAGGGGATTGATTGACATTAATTGAGGGAGATCTAGTTATGTAAAGGATATGGAAAGATACCTAGAAAAAGCGTAAGAAACAAGCAATATTACATTGGCGACGAAGACTAAAACAAGTGATTAAAACATATTATAATGGCGACATATCTCACGCCTATGCCACCGTTTGACCCTGATGCTGACGCGGGAGGAAATATAGCGGCTAAATGGCGTACTTGGTTGGCAGATTTCAAAACATTTCTAACGGCGAGCAACATTACAAACAAGACACGCCAACGAGCATTACTTTTATACCAAGCAGGACCGCGAGTACGGGAAATCTTTCGACACTTTCCAGACCCTGGTAACGACGACGACTTCGATAAAGCGACGGAACTTCTCACCGAATACTTCGAGCCTCAAAAAAATCGATTATACGAAGTCTACAAATTTCGACAAGCAAAACAGAGCGACACGGAAACGATAGATCAATACCACACGCGTCTACGAACACTGTCAAAAAACTGTGAGTTTTCAGATGTAGAGTTCGAAATTATGGTACAAATTGTTATTGGAGGAAAGTCAAGTCGCGTGCGTAAACAAGCGTTGCGAGACCCCAAGTATGTTTTAAAAGATCTTTTGCTCGCAGCCAGGCGGGAAGAAATAAGCAAGACGCATGCAGCTGACATTGAAGGACATTTAGACAGCTGCAATATTCAAGCAGTTAAAACGCCAACCGCGAAAGAAACAAAACACAAGACATCCAATAAGACATGTTTTTACTGTGGTGGCAGCTACCCTCACACCAACAAACCGTGCCCTGCCAAAAACAAGACATGTGCCAATTGTGGTAAATTAAACCATTTGCTAGCCAGTGCCGCAGTAGCAACACGAGAGAAAATAGACAAACTGGTAAACCACGCGAAGACCTACGACCAGTTAACACAGACCTCCAGGACAACACTAGCAGCGACAGTAGTGGTCCAGAATATTGTTACGCGGTCAACAACAAACAAAAAACACCCGCAAGCGTCAATTGCTCTCAATGGACAAAGAGTAAAAATGACCATTGATACGGGGTCAAGCATAAATGTAATCGATAAACACACGTTCCAACAACTGCGAGATATCCGACTTCAGCCAACATCCGTGAAAGCATATCCCTTCAATTCCACAACACCTGTGAAGATGGAAGGAAAATTCCGCGTTTTAGCAGAGTCGAAACACAAATTCACGGTAGCTACCATATTTGTTACTTCTGACGACGGCGGTTGTTTACTTAGTTCTGAAACTGCACAAGAACTTGGACTCGTAAGTCTCCATTTAAATCAGATAAACAAGGAAACAGAACGTTCAAAAATCACACCAACAACGAGCGATAAAAACCTCGCACGCATCCTAGATAAACATGGCCCTGTGTTCTGTGGACTTGGGAAACTAAAGAACAAACAAATCGAATTAGTTATCGATGAAACCGTTTCACCAGTTGCACAACCGCAGCGCCGAGCACCGTTCCATTTACGCGGAAAAATTGAAGATGAAATACGCAGATTAGAACAGGATGACATCATTGAGAGAATACCCGAAGGAATTTCAACGGAGTGGGTTTCCCCAGTCGTCGTCGTCCCAAAGCGTGACGATAAGATTCGATTGTGCGTAGATATGCGAGTAGCAAATACAGCTATTCAGAGAACTAGACATCCCATACCCACTCTAGAAGCTGTCTCTATTGAGCTTAACGGAGCTCGGTTTTTCTCAAAACTTGACCTAACTCAAGCCTACCATCAACTGGAGCTGAACCCAGCATCTCGGGGAATAACAACTTTCTCCACTCATCTCGGTTTATATCGCTATAAAAGATTAAACTACGGCACAAATGCTGCAGCGGAACTCTTCCAACACACCCTACAGGAGACATTACAAGGAATTCAAGGAGCTAAAAACATCGCAGATGACATCATCGTGTTTGGAAATACTCGACAGGAACATGACCAAGCATTAGAAGAAGTACTTACACGTCTGCAAGAGAGTAACCTGACTCTCAATCTACAAAAGTGCAAATTCCTCAAAAAGAATCTTGAATTCTTTGGACTGGTATTCACAGAAAAAGGTGTTAGCCCAGACCCCAAGAAAGTGGACGCTTTCGCCAATACAAAACCACCAACAACAGTCGGTGAAGTGAGAAGTCTATTAGGAATGGCTAACTACAGCGCTAAGTTCATCAAAAACTACGCGACCATTACAGAGCCACTCAGAAAGTTGACCCAAAAAAACGCTCGTTTTACATGGACGACAATACACCAGAAAGCATATGAAGACATAAAGAGTGCTCTGACTAACAGTCCAGTTATGAGCCATTTCGATACATCCAAAGAAACCTCAGTCCTGGTGGATGCAAGTCCCGTTGGTTTATCTGCCATATTGACGCAAAAGGATCCAAAAACAAACGAAGACAACACTATCGCTTATGCCAGCCGAGCATTATCCCCAGTAGAACAACGGTACTCACAAACCGAGAGGGAAGCTCTCGCGATCGTGTGGGGCATTGAACATTTTCACCTTTACCTGTTCGGTGCACCTTTCAACCTAATTACTGATCACAAGCCATTACAGTTGATCTACAACAATCCTCGGTCCAAACCTCCAGCTAGAATAGAACGTTGGTTTCTAAGACTTCAGCAATACCATTTCAATGTTATCTACAAACCAGGCAGTGTTAACCCAGCAGATTTCCTGTCACGACATCCGCAATCGAAGATACCAAAACACAATCTTGCTGAAGAATACATAAACTTCATCTCGACTAATGCCGCGCAAACCACAATTCCAATACAAGTTATCAAGGAACATACGGAAAAGGATCCCAGTCTCAATGCAGTAAGAGAAGCAGTTGAGTCTGGTAACTGGGGCAGCAGTCATGTAAAACCATTCATAAACGTCAAAGATGAAATAACAGTGGACCATACAAATGGTGTAATCCTCCGAGGAACACGTATTATAATACCATCAACTCTACAAGCGAAGATAGTAAAACTTGCCCACAGCGGTCATCAAGGACTTGTCAAAACAAAAGCCTTGTTACGTCAGTATGCCTGGTTCCCTAACATTGATAAAGCTGTAAAAGAAGAGATCGATACCTGCTTTCCGTGCCAAATTAATGGTCCAACCGATCCACCCCAGCCTTTACTAACTCCAGAAACGCCGGACGGTCCTTGGCAAACTGTACATGCAGATTTCTACGGCCCGCTTCCCACCGGACAGTATATCATAGTGTTAATTGATAAATACTCAAGATACCCGGAGGCTGAAATCATCACAAGTACATCTGCTAAAGCACTTATACCAAAAACCGATGCTATCTTCGCGCGGCATGGAATTCCACTGAAAATAAAGACGGATAACGGTCCTCCTTTCAATAGTAAAGAATTCAAAGATTATTTAACAAAGATTGGCGTAGAACATGAGACATCAACACCTGAATGGCCACAAGGTAACTCAGAAGCAGAAGCTTTTATGAAACCTTTAGCAAAAGCAATCAAGACCGCTCGTTCAGAACATCGTAACTGGGTCCAAGAACTTTCGAGGTTCCTGTTAAGCTATCGCACCACACCCCATTGTTCTACCAACATACCGCCCGCTCAGCTTCTCTTTAATCGGCCTGTCAGAGGAGTCTTACCCATGTTGAACCCAAAAGCTAAAGTACTAAACAGACATAAAGAAGCCAAATCGAATGACTCCAATGCCAAAGACAAAGGGAGAGAATACGCAAACAAACGAAGGAGAGTGGCGCCGTCAGAGATACAAGTGGGAGACACAGTCATTCTTAGACAGAAAAAGAAAAACAAATTTACAACCAAGTTCGAACCAACTCCTTACACGGTGCTTGAACGTAAAGGAGTGACAATAGTAGCTGAAAAGCAAAGACATAAGGTGACAAGAAATGTATCGTTCTTTAAGAAGATACCAGACGCCGCAAAGGAATCCGAAGATGAAGATGATTGGAACGCACCGACAGGAAATGCACTCATCGAACGAGCAGCGGATGAACCAACGCCAGAACCAGTGGTGAGAAGGTCAACAAGGCAGCGTAGACAGAGAGAACTTTTTGGAAATGCAATAAACCCAAACTTGATAATTCATTAAACAAAGGGAGAGATGTAATGTATATATATATATAGGCACGGACAGTAATAGCTAAATATAGACTTGATATTGATTAGGGGATTGATTGACATTAATTGAGGGAGATCTAGTTATGTAAAGGATATGGAAAGATACCTAGAAAAAGCGTAAGAAACAAGCAATATTACACTCACGAAGCTTTATTTTGACACCATATGCAAATTTAGGCGGAAGTAGAATGTTAACTATGTCCGAATTTTCTGGCCATGAATATAGCCATGCGAAGTTGGCATATTTTGTATACTTTTGTATTACGCGCGGAAACGTGTAACTAATTACTCCGGCGAATTGAGCGACGGAGTTGAAAATTCGCCTTGGTTTTGTTTTGTTTTTCTTTTTTTTTTCCTGGTGACCTTTTCAAAATACCAAACAAAACATGTCAAAAATAGTGGACACATACAATGCTAATTTTAGCCCTTTGGTGCATTTTTCCTATATGTTGAATCTTAATTCTAATAAAAAGACTATAGATAAAACTTTGATTTAAGCCTAATTTCAGGGTGTGAGGATACCTTAATTTTCGAGCTATACTTTAATGAAGATGGATTGATTTGCAATAAAATTCGTTAGTAGAGGTATATTAATTGACAACTGTGTCATCCGCAAGATTGAGCTTTAGAACCACTTCTCAGACATTTTACTGACATCTTATTTTATGAAGAACAAATGTGACTTACTTTTTGACATCAGCTTGAATCCAACTAGCTCTGCAGCTGTGGCAAAAATCCTGTATTTGGTGTCGAGATGCAAAGTTATTTCATTTTTCGCCAACCAAAATACATTCCATTTCGTAACGGATTTCGACCACTGATTTCGACGCATTTTAGCTTTCGTAAACCGCTTTTCTTTCTCAATAACGATAGCAATTTTTAATGAACATGCTTTAGATAGAATTCAGCTGTTTCCTTTCTTATTATTGGCAAATTATCCATCCTGAAAATCACGATTTTTAAACTGGTATTATGAAGAGAATAATTACGTTCAATAGCAAAAATATTGCACCAAAGTCTGTATTTTTAGTTCTTCGACGCGAAAATGCAAATTGAAGAAGAAATAAGCCCGCAATTTTCGGTCAGCGCGAACAAAATGCCCACCTGTTGGGCATATGCATATTAGGAGATTGTCGTTCGTCACAACATCCTCTTTCCATTTCAATACATGTATTGCTTCCGCCTCTTACCAGCTAACTTCCAAGACACCAAGACCAAGTATTTTAAGCGGCTACAGACGGAGACCGTGTTCTTAGCAACAGTACAAACAGGTGAGGGAATTAACAATTGTTTTCAGTTTCGACTGGCGTCGTCAATGTATTTCAATCCATGATTTTGGCAATGTAGTATACATCAAATTTCACGCTCTTAATCGCTTTAAAACCAAAACAAGTTGCAGTTTGGTACCAAAGGCAAAGAGGCTAACTAAACGCGGCAACGTAATTATTCTTTTCATAATACAAGTTTAAAAATCGTGATTTTCAGAGTGGATAATTTGCCAATAATAAGAAAGGAAACAGCTGAATTCTCAGTGACAAGAAATAAGCCAGAACTGAAAGCCAGAAATTCCATAGGTGTCATGCAGTGACGCAGAGTTAGCTGTGGTATTACATTGTGTTTAACAGTACAATTTCCCCAAATTATTACGCAGTGAGGGCTGGCCATGGATGTCATTATTATTGATTTCTAGATTTCCGACAAATTATACTTATTTGCAGGTAGTTTGTTTGTATGAACAAACAAACCGGTCTCGACACGATTTGCTGATTTGGCTGTGTACTGTATACTAAATAGATGCCACCTGTCATGTCCTATACGGTATTTTGCATTTCATTGATTTAAAAATTGTTTGCAGATCAGTCATCAGCGCTATAGCTAGGTCGTTCAGCCTCGTTTTCTGTACGGATAAGCAGTGAGATGATACGTAGTTGTTAATAATCGGGAGAAGGTCATGCAAATATCAAGTTCAGTAACACATGCAACATGTACCGGGTGTCCCAGAAAAAAGTACTCCGGTTTGATTTATAATAGCTTCTAAACTGGCTAAGCTATTAAACTGAAATTACATTTCACTAGATAGAGGAAAAAGTAACTTAGATTTTGATATATTACAGTTGTATTTTACTTAAAAATTTACGGAGATATCAATGTTCAAAATTGACCGTAACGAAAAAGATGGCGGCATGTACGTTTTACCATAATGCATGGCGGGCATTAAGAATGATTTACTGAAAAAAGATGGCATGAAAAACTCCTAATGACGTGAAATTTTAACACAGCGAAGAAAATAACTTCCTGTTTTATGTCTGTCCTTTGAAAGACGTCATTTCGCTTTTTTAAACGATTTCCGACCACAATGCATTCTGGTAAAATGTACATCCGCCATCTTTTTTGTTATGGTCAATTGGTAGCATATTTCTGGATGTGTCTAAATTATGCAAAAAACGCGTATCGTATCAAACATTAATCAAGCTTTTCTCAACTGAAACATGCACTATTAGCAGTAAATAATTCAATATGCGACTTTTTTCTTTGGGGATACCTTAAGCAGCAAATTTGGAATGTACCACACGATCAGCAACCGCAGAATTTAGAAGAGCTTCGCAACTCAATTGTAACAGCTCATGCCGTAATCTAGAACAACGAATGATCCATGACTCCTTCGACATAATGGTCTCACAGGCTAGGCAGTGCATTCGTGTTGGGGGACACGCGATTCCGAACGAATAAATCTTCCTTGTTTTCTGTAACTAATAATACTTCGTTTCATAATAAACAATTTTTCAAGTGTCATTTATTTACTGCTAATAGTGCATGTTTCAGTTGAGAAAAGCTTGATTAATATTTGATACGGCGTTTTTTGCATAATTTAGACACATCCAGAAATATGCTACCAATTTTGAACATTGATATCTCCGTAAATTTTAAAGTAAAATACAACTGTAATATATCAAAATCTAAGTTTGTCTTCCCTGTATCTAGTGAAAGTTATTTCAGTTTAATAGCTTAGCGAGTTTAGAAGCTATTATGAATCAAACCGAAGTACTTTTTTCTGGGACACCCGGAAGTTCACTGTAGTTGTACGTTTGGGCATATTCTGTTGTGGGTTACAATATGTTGTCAATTAAAGTTAATTTTGCCATTTGATTTTTACCGCCTGGTAGAGTCGGCTTATTGTCCACGTGTGCTACCCCGGCTAGCCCGGTTGACATAACCGGGCCTGAAAGTTCGCATGCAATCGAAACGTCAAAAATTACTGAAACGGGCTAGCCCGGTCCATGTAATCGGGGCCTTAGTGGGATCCTCAGGGCCGTATATGGAAAGTGTGATTTCTACACACGCCTATATCTGTAGTATTACTTTAGTACATTTATATTCTAATAATATACATAAAAAATTCTCAATTCAAAGCAGTGCAATTCTTAGGAAATCCCACTGCCAAAAAAAGGAAATCCCAAAAGGCGTTTTTAAAAAAGTGTTACTGAATTGTTGTGTCTTCAGTTATATTAATTAAATATTATATGTAAAAACGCGTTGAAACAGTTCTATTTTGACAAGATTTAAACACAACATGCGACTGCGCATGAATTTTGTTAATTGAATAAATTCTTTATCATATAATTATATAATAATAATTTAACGTAATCAACGGGCGTCGACGATATTCCTTCATTGTAGATATAGGTATTATAGTTTTTATAAGCGTATATGTACTATTTAAAACACGAGAAGGAGCGTTGTATCGGCTGCGCCTCACGTTTTGAATATGATTAATTGGTTGTTTTTGATCACATGGCATTAAATAGAAATTTCCATTTTCTAGCTTTCACTAAATTTCACTCAGTTTTAATTGTGTTTTTAGTATGCATCATTTGCAATATGTTTACTTAATAAAAATAATTCATTAAGTTGATCTTTTTTGGTGTCATATACTGACGAATAATAAATGTTTTCATTCGTGCAATCAGACATGCAATGGTATAAGAATATTTTTATTCGGTGAAAGATAGAATGCTCCATTCAACTAGGTTTCGCCTCGTTGAATGCAACATTCCATCTTTCACCTCATGAAAATATTCTTACCATTGCACTCATGAACATTTACATGTTATGTATACAATATCATTCTTATACTAATGAACGTGATAAATTATATAATGTGCCATCCTAATTAGCGTCCATAATACTTCACTATACCATGTATAAAGCCACCACACGTGACTTCTTATGGTTCAATTTATAGCCTAAAATGCTTATAAATTATGAATTATTTTTGAAAGAAGGTTTATTAAATTTTAATGATAATCCTTCGTCCATAGTATCGCGTGGTATCTTGTTGTTTGCGGCAAGTTTGCATGGAAATGTAATATCTGAAAGTTTCCCGAAGAGAAAGGTAATAAAACATTATTATGTAGTGATATTTATTGTACATGCACGGCTATCCTAATTTGTCATGCAAAACAAAGACAAAGAAAATTGTTTTTACAGTCGTCACAATTATAAAATGAAGAAGCGTCAGAAACGACGGTTGGTGACCAAACCGCAACTGTTTCTCGTCGGCAATTCTGGAGAAGTAAAACAAGATCATCGTTTATGTCGCCTTCACATGGCGAAGAAATCTAAAAAAATTACAGTGGAACAAGAAAATGAAATATGTAGAAAGGTATTTTTTAAACTCTTAACTACTTTTTGGTTATTGAATCAAATAGTCTATATACGCACGAGTAGTATTCAAAATATAGCTATAGAATCAATGATTTTGCATGTATTGTATATGCATGTATTTACACATCGATTAAAAGTAGCTTATAGCCTTATAACATAGCTTATATAATATAGCTAACTTTGTTTGAATCGGCTTTGTTTTGGACATGCACTGATGTTAGCTTGACGAATGCTTCATCCTGAATTTAAAAACATACTCCTAATTTTAATAACAAAAAAGACTGCAAGTATCAGTTTACGAGTGCATGATATTGTAATATTTCATGTAATTCAGCTTCCATAAAAGCTGAGTGTCTATGAATCTATCGACTATCGTGTCTGTTTGTCTTTTATTTGTTAATCATGCACCCTTGCTCTCTTTGCAAATTATATACCATTACCATGTGCTAGTTTTTTGTTGACTGTATTTCTTTACATAGGAATTCGAGAGGTTTGAAACAACATGTCAAGAAAGGTCACTGCCCTTTGAAACAGAAGCTGGTGACCTAGACAGCATTCCTGAGCCTACAAATGGTATGTATATATCGTAGTATATAGCTACCTTTATTACTATATAAACAAATCTAAAAAATTAGATATTTTCTAGTATTTTCAAAATGCATGACCTAATAATTACCGCTGACGAGACCTACAGTAGATTTACCTAGTTCACTTTACGTTGACTATAAATAGTACTAGCCTAGCGAAGACTGGTGCAAACATCACAGCCTTTCTTGTGTGTGGTTTTCCCCGTATATAGTGTTGCAAAAAAGCGGCGCCACCCGCTTTGTGAGGAATGTGCATGTACTAAAAAAACAATATTACATTATGATGGTTGGCACTTGACTCAGGTGCTACTGTGTCACGAACGCCACTAACACCAGATAACTAATAATCTAATAAACTAATACCAGATAATACCTGTAGGAAGCTAGGCAGCGCCAGTATAAATAGAAATAATCTCAAGACGAACGTTGTATTAACTTTAGAACGATAGTATACAAGACACAAAAAGCGACGAACCACCTGTAGATCAGACAGATCTTTCTATGAATACCTTGGACCTTGGTCATGTGTGTCGTGCTAACCTATTACCTATTAACCTAATATAATGGCTATCTACTACCTGTAGCTATATACTAGATAATCTAACGAACGTAACTGTATCATACTGGTCTATATTCATACCAAGTCTTATATTCAAAGTACTTTGGTGATTGTGGACGAGTGTTGTCATGATCAAAGGGTAAATATACGAGATCGCCAAGATGAAGTTATGGAGTTTTAGCGCAACTTGACTTTGGAGTTCTCCACTGATATACCAAGCTCTCACAGGGAGGGATCATCTTTTAGGCTGGGTCGACTCTTTTGGTGGCAGGTGGACCACTCAGGGGTCGCAGTGCGATGCACAAACGTGCTAAGCTTTCACGGAGCGTGGTACTCTTCTCGTCGGATATGATGGCTGCTACGGTGTATGATGTTGTAGTTTCGCGTAGTACGAGGATGTTCTGTTTGCATCGTTTAAGTACGTCTGCCGGTAAATTTTCTGTTGACTGGTTCGGGTAGTCAGTTCATTAGTGGCTCGGGTAGCTTGCGTAACGATGCGCACGTATAGCATGTTTCACTGACAGACGCGATCGACGACTTTGGTCATGTCGAGGGCGTAGAAATGACGCTTCATATGAAGTAGTAGTTGGTGCTTAGAGGGGTGCTCCAGCTTTATGTGTAGAGCGGTTACGAGACCATCAAGGACGGCCCGTGGGACGACGATTAGGTCGGTGGAAGGGGAAAGGGGGTAGTACGGCGGACAACCAAAAGGCCATCTCTGGCAAAGGTTACGACGTTCAAATATTTTTTGACGTCCTTGATGTTCGTGATTTTCTTTGATGGGCGGGTGCCTTGTTTGAGGTGGGTGTGAGTGCATCGGAGATCCGGACATTCTGATTGAATTTTAATCCAGAATGATCTTGTGGTGAATGGAAGTTGCGATGATGCGGGAACATCTTGTACGGATGAGAAACGGACTACAGAATCCTCAGTCGAAATGACGAAATTGCAGATCTGGTATTTTGGTTTGTTGCACGGCTGATCGTGGAAAGGAATGAGGTAACGCGTGGGCTAGCTGAAAATTCTCCACGCGGCATAATTTTTCGAATACCTGGACGCACGGTTTACTATCAGTCAGTAGGCATGCTTGTTGGGTAAATTGGATAATGAATGGACTAAAGTGCTTCACAGCGGCAGCGATACTGTGAGCCTCAATTTCGCAGGGTGACCAGGTTACCTGATGTTTGCATAGTTTTGCACTGAAGAACCCTGCGAGACGCAGCTTCTCGTTGCGGGTGATGTATATAGGGTTGCGTCTATGTCATGCTTACTAACTGAACCGTCAGTACTGATCCACAGTAGATCACTTGGTTGGAGCAGTGTGATAGCCTTTCGCGTAGCAAGACTGCTTTGGGCGACATTGAAGTGCTCTCGCAATGTATCTGTCAAATCTATCTGTCGAATTAATGGGCCAATTATATAGGAGCACTTTGGCAGGACACGGCCTAAGACCTTATAAGCAGCAATGAATGAACGGAGGCCCCGTACAGTTTCAGGTGGCGGGCAAGGTGGCAATGCGATGCGGACAGGCTGATAAGCTTCCTTGTGTCCATATCCAACCGAGTATGGTGGTTGATCGGGGACAAATGACAGTTTTTTTGAGGGTGATAGATGTAAATTGCATTTCTAGAGTGCTTGAATACCTCGACGCCAGTTGTCAAGGAGATCTTCAGGTGAGTCCCCTCCACAGTAGAGGTCATCTGCAAGCATGGTTATAATACAATCCTCTAGGCAATCACTCAGCACGCGACACATTAACTCTTCCAATGCAGTTTCTGATCCGGGCATCCCCATAGCACACCGTGTGTATACGCGTACTGGCGCGTACCCCATGGAATGGCGTGGCAACACCGCAATATTTCATTGCCTTCTTTGACAATGGTATTTGGTAGAATGCACTTGTCAAATCAGTGACAATGATGTATTTCCACTTGGCGATGGTACGTAGTGTGGTGTCGACATCTGGAAGTAGGGACGGCTGGGGTTTGCTATAAATGCCGACGTCACTAAACGCGGTGACCAAGCTTGGTGACGAAAAAGGACGGATTTAAGTATTCGAGTGTGACACCTGGAATACCCCTTGCGCTTCTAACTTATTGAACTTCTTCTGGAGCTCGACTAATTTATTGTGGGGGTACAGGGGAAGACGACCTTTTCGTTGCGGGAGCTGAACTGGGCCCATATTAACGACAGCTTGAAATGGACCAACTGCACCATTGTATCCGGTGATAGTAGGGTCAAATACCTCATCTTTGGTCGAATATAGTGGAAGAATACGGATATAGTGGAAGAATAGGCACATCGTTCTCTTTCTGGCATGGGTTGTGGTGGGTCGAAGCGGGACTGAGAGAGTTCCATTTCGTCATAGTTTGTGTCGACAAAACTTGGCAGAAGTGCTTGTGACGAGGGATGGTTCTAGGTTCAGTGGTGTCATTTACAATGCGAACACAACCAGCTACTGCCTCTAAAATGTGTGGGCGAGGCCAGTCTAAGGCGGATTTTACATAATCAGGGCGTGGTTCCACAGCAAGGGTGGAGTCAGGATCGAGCTCACTGGGTAAAGTAAGCTCTAAATATTGCCCAGGCCAAACTACCGACGTGGTGGATAGGGCACGGAGAACATGTGCTTAAGTTCGCCTGATGCGGTTTGGGTTGGTGTTGGTGTTGCTGTAAGAGGTAGTGTCGCAACCTGTTATCGTGATTTGTTGTTTGGAGGGTCTAATTGAGATGTCATTGGCAGCCATGAATGGAATTCCCGCCAGAACGCGGTCAACGTCCAGCTCATTTACGACTAACGCATTCAAGGTGGAGTGAATGTGATTTACGTGATAAATCGAGGTGGACTTCACCAATGACATTCAAGGGAGTAATGCTATCAGCCTGTAAAGCTGTTTGCTTTGTTTTCTGGATAGTAGCCCCGATTTTCTTGGCAACAAATGCTTTGATCATACTAGTTTCAGCTCCAGTGTCAAGTGTGAGGTGGACAGTATGGTAGTTGTACAACACTTTCAGGTATGGGGACAGGCTGGGGGTGCCGACTCTGTGGGTGGTAGCGTTGACTCGGAGGTTCTTGATAGGTGGGTGGACTTTTTGTTCAGGTTCTGTGTCCTGCTCGCCAGCTACATGTCGTGCTCGTGATAGGTATTTTCGATCCTCTTGAGGCAAAAATGGGCATTTACTCAAGTAATGCTGGTACTCTGGCCGCTTTGCTTGTCTGCACAAAGCGCAACGTATAGTATTTCCGTTTGTTGCTCGCAGGTTGTTTGGGGCCGTTGCGTTGTCAAGAGCCTGTGAAATTTCGGGTTTGAGGCTGGCCAAGGTTTTTGATTGGAGCTCGGTGCCGTAGCGCTGTTTAACCAGGGCAGGAAGGTCTGGGTGTGGGTGTGAATTCTTCGTCCGTTCGAAGATTTTCACCGTGATGTTGGATACTTCCATTGGCTTTTAGGAGGCTAGCGTCGATGAAGCTCAAGAGTCGCTGGTACAGGTCCTCTAGGCGCTCATCGGGTTCCAAGATGAATGTCGTTGAAGTTGAAAAAGTGGGCTCCTGTGGACTGGAAACCATAATGGACGCGGGTGGCTGCCAAATTCCTTGGATGGAGGTTGAGCTTTTCGCGATTATATTACGTGAGGTGACCGGACAATAGTTAGCTATTTGACCGAGCATTCACTCTAAATGGGCCAGTTTTTGAGCGGCGGTACGCCTGTTAGCTTCGGGAATGTCTTCGCCATCGCTTTCGAGACCACGTCGGGGGGATGTGGAAGCTTTTCGCAACCACGTTGTGTCTTCGAGTAAAAATGTAGCGAAATTATGGTCTAAAGACAGTGTGTATTGGAGGTTTTGTCGCCAGGCTTCGTTATAGTCTCCTGCTTTGTAAGAGCCCATTGCTTTGGGGCACGTATATTAGGGCATGATAGCTGTTACTGCTTGCTAATGAAACTTCGTAATACACTTACCAATTCGAGATGTGAACTGGCTCGTCTTTGACTTGTTTGTCTGAGAGTATTCCTAACCCCTTTAGAGGTAGATTTTAATCCACTTTATCGGATTGACGTTCAGAATTGAGGTCCGTAGTTGTTTACAGTTTAATGCTAAATCGCTGCCACCACGCCAGTAAATAGAAACAAGACGCCTGTTCTGGCGTTAACTCCGGCGTGCCGCGCACGTGCCAGTCTTCAATATAAGCTTTTGAACATAAACATTTAAAACAATACAGTTCATACTCATTTAGATGCCTTGCGAACCTAAATGTTGTTCGATCGTGAAATTCAGAAGCACATCGTACTTTAAAAAGTATAAAAGTTCAACTGTTCAAATATGTAAATAAACCGCATGATACGTTCACTTTGTCTTACATTTTGCCTTTGGAATTCGCGCTTATATATCCTATGCAAAAAAAGGGTTTTACGCCAATTCTTAATTATATAGTGCAATACGAGTGTATTATAAAGAAGAACTAGATATGGCTGCAGTGCACTCTAAAATTAGAAGTGTCATACTCAGTGATCATATAAAAATTGCATGACCAGATATAGTAATTTTAAAGTACTATATTGGTACTAAATTAGTATCCTATTATCTTTTCAATCTCTCATGCTCTGTTTTCATAACTACAAAATAATAATGATATATGTTTATTTTTTTTCTTGCGGTCCGAATTCATATTTTAGCGTTTCCTGCGATCTGATTGGTTACGCGAGCGGTCCGTAGAAAAAAATAAATCTATTATTTACCAGTTTTGAGACCTTGGGAAATAATTCCCTATCCGTACCTCCACTCGGGTAAATAACATGCATATATATATCTGATATAATTAATGGAAGAGCAACAAGGATGTAGTAGCTACTTCTGGGATGCATCAATTTAATTCTCATCCTTTGGGCCTTGACTCTTGATGTAAAATAACTTATTTGATATATCCATTGGTATGATAAATGTGTAATTATACAGTAAGTTTATTACTTTTTATTAATGTTTGTAAGTATATGTAAATTCTAATACCACCTTATTAAGCACGTGTTGACTTGTTAGAAACGAAAGGAAGATCAAAGCGTTCCACGATCACAGCTAGTAATGCACACTCTGTCACTAGAAAGTCATTGGTCCACAACGTCAACCGAAGTTACCAGGTAGTGATATAAAATTAATATCTGCCGTTCCGATTAGCCCGTTAGCCAATTTTTTTTTGGTTTACTTGTTTCGTCGCATGCAGTTCAAAATCCTTAGTGGACATACAACACTGGTACTTTTCAGTGCCAGTATATAGAGTCCCTATACAAAGAGCTAATAATACTGAAGTTATTAACTTTATTTTAGAAAATAATTCCAGATATAACGTCTGAAAATAAAAGCAATGAATCGAATGAAGCTTCTTTACTAACAACAAGGTAATTGATCTATGGATGTTAATTATATGCATGCGAGCAACCTCTTAGTAATCCACTGGGGTGGAGGATTAAGGTCAGAAAAGTCCATCCTCAACCCCTTCAGTTCCATTTAAAAATACAAACAATTATAACAGAAACCTTTATTTAGAAACAGCTGGACTGGTTCCTATAAAAGTCAAATCTTTGTAAGGAAGAGCAATTCCGAACTAGAAGCAATCAATATCGACCTGTTTTCTTTGGGCAGTAATCTGTATCATGTGTTAGCACAAGAATTTGGAGACGATGTGACGAAGTGTACTTTTATGTTTGGAGCAAAAGAGGTATTTAAAAAAAATGTTATAATTATGTATGTATTTAATCATAGTACATATAAAAAGCACACAAAAGGAGAAAGTATGTGTGTGATAGCCGGTTTGGTTGAAGTAAACTCTACAGTAAGATAAACACTACACTAATGCCATCTAAATTTGATGAAATATTAGGTCTATAGCTTTAATTGTACACAGTTTGTTGCTCTAAAACACCTCCCGAACATGCGCTTTGGTATCGTTAAAATGTTTATCATGCAGTAATTCTGTTTTGGTGTATCGATAGAAAAGCGAAAAAATATTCTTTCAGTTGTTAGAAAAAGTTTAAACATTTTAATTTTCAAGTATGAACATTTTAATTTAATAAATATATTTTGTTAAATCAACATGCATGGTTCCCATCATGCAATTTACGTTTTATATAGATAAATTATCTGGCGATAAAGAAACTTCAGATTATTTTATGAGGTCACATGGCGGTGCATAATTATACAATTATTTATTTCTATATGTACCTAAACTTTATAGGTCGACAGAGAAAAAACATTGTTTGAGCAAGAAATATATCATGGTTCAACAATTGAATTGTCCTCTCCATTATATGGAGGTAGGCCTTGTAATAAGTGTAATAAATGGTATTTTTGTTTCATTTTTTCGCGGCCCGATTTTGTTAGAGAAAGAAATTAGAGTACAAGTTTCACAACCTCATGCACCACGTCTCGCATATTCATTAGTAGTATCTTCTCATATGGCTTTCGTCATGAGGTTGATAGTGTCAGTTTCAATACCTAAATTTTTACAAATATACATGCAGGAATGGATAGGAAGAAGAAAAGAAACCAAAGAGCGAAAAAAAATAAAGAAAAAATTGAAAAAACGAATAAAGAACAATCATCGGGTTTGTGGAAGAGTTTTTGTGAATGCGGTGAATGTGCTGAAATTGTCATTTATATACGTTTTTTTCTTTTAGACAACTCACAAGAGTCGTTGCAAGAACAGATTGTACAATGGTTTGAAAAAGCAACCGAACTTTTAGGGATAGATGCTAGTGAGGTGTCCGATTTGAAATCGCTCAATAGCAATGAATTAAATGTGCTAAAAGAGGAAGACTGGGAAAAACATTCCCCAGATTGTGGCAGGATTTTGTTCGGTATGTGGCGGAATTATCAAAAATCGACCAAGGAGAAGGTTGAAAGCAAGGACCATACAGGTATATCATGGTCAGGACTGCTAGTAACATCAAATTTAATTGAAAGACTTACATATATGACATGCACTTAATTTTTCTTCGCTAACCGATTCGCTAACGAGATATGCTGTATTGATAATCACGCTACGATCTAACATTTACCGAACGACCGAGGTAGATATAGGAATTCAGAAAAGTTGTTTGCTGCGGCAATCTCATATCCGCTACTTTGGAGAACCAAAAGCTAAGCCTGTAACTATAAATTTACCAAGTAACAGACAGAGACTAATTTATTCTTTTCGGGCGAACTTGACCGGTAAATGGCATCTATTATTGAGGAATAAAACCAACTTGGTACCCCATAATATCATCAATATAGGAAAGATGTGGAAAAATCGTAAAAATACATGCTATATAGCCGTAACACCATAAATAAAATCAACTATATACACATGCAACTTAATTCTAGATATAGTGGAACCTGATTCGATTATGCCGCTGGAACGAAAAAAAGAAGTACAATGTGATACTGATGATACTAATATTTCCAAGCAAATCGAAGGTCCTGGATATCGGGAAAATGATAATTCGAATAGGTATTTAATATCAAATAATTTTTTACAATGTTCTATGTATGCAATGCAAATATATTGCGTGCCTCGAATAATTATCACTATGTGGCTTTTCAAAATTCTCTATTCTGATTGGTTGACGAGCGGTCCGTAAAAACCCATATCCGCAGTTACTATCGCTTCTTAACTCTCATACCAAATTAATACTCGTAATTTGGCATAATGATTTTACTTCGTTGTTACTTCGTCCTGTTTCCCCTTGCATAAAGGCACAAAAGTCTTCTATTCGAATACTCATTTGGCTGTCTCTTCCTATAATGTAGCCCACGAAAACAGCTCCTTGGTGAAGTTGACGCTCTTGAAGAAATAGGAGAGTCATCGCCGCTTGAGGACTTTGAGAGTGATGGTAAATCGCCAGCACCAATCCTCGGTGACATTATTGCAATAACTGGCGTGTGCTCGAGTGATCCACAGTTAGGCGAAAATTTTGGGACATTGTATATCAGAAGCGACCCTAAGGGAGCCGCGAGATTTTATAATACTCTTAAGATTGTCATTTCACTCAACCCGTTGAGACCAAACGCTATTAATATTTTAAAGAAAATTTTCGAGGGTATGCATGTGGGTGTTAAAGGGCGAGTGGAAAAAATGGATAAAGGCGACGATTTTGTGAATAAGATCGGTTGTGAGATGTTGAACTTTAAACTAATTATTGAGTCGGATGATCATGCTCTGATTTACCTGAAAGCCAAACCACCAAAGATAACAAGGCAACTTTCACAATCTTGGTGGTGGCCGCAACAATTCGACCCCGAAAGTGTTAATGAATTAGACTTGAATGTTGGTGATTTTATTGTCGACAACGATTTGAAGAGAGTTTACTGTGACGCCAATGCTGAAGACGAACTCATACTGCAGTACGTTATCGCTTTCAAAAATACATTCGATGGTGAAATATTTGTCGGCGCTAAAGAAAATGGCGAAATAGTTGGCATAGAAAAAAACAGTGGAGAAATGAAGAAATGGTGCGAGGAATTATGTAAAACTATTGGAAACATACTGCCTGAATCTAACGATGGAGCAGATATCTGTCGAAATATTCGAGACGCAATTGATCTTTTTCATAGAAAGAGATGCTTTGTTTACTTACTGCCGCTTGGCAAGAAGAGCAGCAGAACACTGTGTTGGATTCACGTACCAAAAGGCGAAGCCAAAGTATACTTCTCTAAAGGTTCAGACGTCCATGCGTTTAAACGTATTGGAGCAGAAAATAGACGAATAAATAATTATGAGCATTTGTTCAATGAACTTGATTCTCTGGCAAGTAGGCCAATCGAACAAATCCCTGAGGAAGATTGTGCTAACGAAGAAGATGAACAAAATGAAGAAAATCGTAAAATGGAAGATAAATATAAAATTTTAAATAAAGTAGACTACGAAAATCAACACAACGAGTTGAAAATGATTTTTGGGGAAAATCCAGCAAAAATAATCCGCGATAGATATCTTGCGAATTATGTATGTGGTTTCCTCAACGCTGATGGGGGAAGTATACTTTTCGGCGTGCAGGAAGACGAGGATTCGAAAGAAGGATATATTGTTGGCGTCGTGTTGTCAAAGGAGGAAAGAAAAGAACTTGTCCAAACCACTGCGCAAATTCTTGCCAATTTTTATCCTCCAGTTGGTAGAAGTCAATATCGCATCGAATTTCATCCTGTTAACGTACCTTTGGAGCTTATTGTTAAAAACGTCGAAAAGTCGGGCTTGGGCGATCAAACAAGTAGCAAATTGTATTCCGTCATTGCTGGTCCGAGTGAAGAAATTGGTAAAAAGTGGCCAAATTTCACTAAGAAAGCGTCGCCAGGAATTCATTCCGCTTTAATTCCAATCAGATCCCAGCGCTTTTGTATAGTTTCAGCGAAAAAAGGAAGGCCCATTCCTGAAAATCTAGCCAAACAGTTTGTTGAAGAGTACTCCAAATCTGTTAAAAAGAACTCCAAATCTGTTAAAAAGAACTCCAAATCTGTTAAAGAGTCATCCGAATTTAGGTTGCAGACAATAAATGAGGAAGAATTGAAAAATATTTTGAACACAATTTGTGTCGTTGAGGTTAAAGTGAACCGGTCTCCTTATCCGATCCATATGATCAAACCCATTGATACATATATGTTCAAAAAAGAGAACGACCGACAGTTATGTAAGGTCAACCTTGATGATTTAATGGGCAGGTTTAAATTTGATTCTGATGAGTTCAATCTCCAAACGTTTCTTGAACATGTCAAAAACTTTGATAGCGCCGGAAACTCGTATATCCTCGTAACTTCACCCTTCGAGCTTCCTGAAGATGAAAGGGATCTGTATGGACTTGTCATCCCCAAATGGACTTTGACTATAGACTTTGATCAGCAACCAAAAGAATCAGGTCATTTATTTGACCTATTTCAAAAACTTAATGACCGGTACCACACTGAACGGGACCGTTTTCTTAAATCGCCTGAAGATTCGAAACTAGATTTAAACCCTGATCACGCAATTTGTTGGCTGGCTGTTCGAGGTTATCGGGAAGACAAGAAGACTCTGTCTGAAGACAGTCATGCAAAATGGAACAAAACACACAGGTCATCTGTCAGAGATCTTCTAAATGAAGGTTTAAAGACCAACGTAAAACCTAATTGCCTTAACGTTGTAGTTCTGTGGAATGAAGGCAATCAAACAGTGGTAGAATCTTTACGAACAATTTTAGAGGATGTGATCAGCTTGGACGGGGATGACAGCACCGTAATAACATTTGTTTGTGCGACTCCTAAAGCTAGGTCAGATATTACCAGCAAAATAATACAGCCGCTGCAAGAAGATAATTGGGAAACTATATCTGAAGACCGGGTATATGTTGCACCTCCCCATGCGCTGGCACGATTTCTCTCTCTCGCATTACCATCACCTTACCGACCCGAAGATGATTATCAAGTACCATTTAAAAAGCACTTTCGGTCCGGAGGCAATCAAACTATTCCCCAGGTATTACCCCAACGACTTAGACAAAATCTGTCAGGGTATGTAGATATGATGTACATAAAGAAAGAAAGAAAACTTGATGAAACATTGTTAAACAAAGAACGAAAGAATTTCTTTTCAGGTTCTGAAATTTCAAACGATGGTTTGCGTGGTAACATTGCCATACGGAGAACAAGAATGGATGATCTCGAAAAGAAATTTAAAGCTCTTATTAACGACAAAAAGTCACATGTTTCTCTCATTTTTGTGAAAGTGGATCGCGGCGCAGGATCTACAACTATGTGTAAACAATTTCTTTATGGCCAACACAAAACGTATCCATGTGCACAATTAATTGAGATACGTGATGGCTTGGTAAGCCACATCGAGGAAATTAATAAGAAAACAAAATTGCCACTTATACTTCTTGTTGACGAGAATATCGCACACTTGCAAGATTTTCTGGATTTCAAAAGAAAGGTTGAGCGTAGAAATGTAAACGTTATATTCATCTTGATCGAGCCTGCCGAGCTTATTTCGACTAGAGCAACGAGCGAGGAAGAAGCTGTTTTTTCTAACAAATCTTTACCTAAACGGAAGCAAATTAAATCACCACAAAAAGTACGCACAAAAAGCGCAAGAGATAGCTACCTGTATGGACCAAGTCCGTATAAGGTAGTTGAGCTAAGGCGAAGACTAGATGCGAAAGAAATGGAAGAACTGGTAAAAGTGCTTACAGTTCTGGCAAAAGGAAAGAAAAAACAATTGTTAAAATTAAAAGAGAATAATTTTCTAAATAATGAAAAGACTCAAACATTTGCTCATTTCAGCCTTACTGCTTTTGGTAATGAATTCACAGGTTTAAAACAGTATGTTAAATTCAGATTGGGTCTGGCAAATGAACAGCAAAAACATATACTCGCCTTTTTATCGCTCACTCATGTATTTACAGACTATTTCGTTCCAGCAAGTGCGCTTGTCCATTTTCTTAAGAAACCTATTGTAAAGTTAGACGACGTAATGGAAAATAAGTATCTCCAAGAATTGTTAAGTCCACGAACGGATGGCACAGATTCTCGCCGAACGTCATTTCTTGAAGTGGCGCAGGAAATTTTAAAACAGTTAAGTGCTACTTCAACCAATGCACAGAATGGCGACGATGCTTATTGGATATTTGTTAAGTCGATTTCTGTTGCGATGGCTACAAATGTATTGAGCAAGTGTATTACAAATAAAAAGATTGATCGCTTGACTCGAAAACTATTTGTGACTAGTGAATACGAAAGTGAAAAATTTTCTCTGCTTATTAGATCTATGAGAGCAAAATATCCTGATACTGCGCGGGATACACTGAATGATCTGGTGAGAGTCTTTGACAAGAAAGACCAATCTTCAATACGCGCTCATTTACGAGCGCATCTGGCTAAGTACCTAATGACAGAGTACCAAAATTTTAAGGATGCAAAGAAATTAATTGAGGATGCCATTGATGAACAAAAAGATGATCCTCTTTTACATCATATTCATGGCGATATAATTCGCCAATACGTGTTGCATCTTACTGATAAGGTAAAAGGAAAAGAGGAAATGGAAATAATTGTATCACATGCTTATGAAAGCAGTGGATGTTTCGAATCAGTACGGGCTAAAAAGCCACACATGAGCCATGGCTATGTGTCTGATGCAATGCTGCGAATTACTGTTATGAAAGCAGGTATTGAAGTGATAGGAGGTGGTAAAAATAATAGCTTCGTGGACTATTTAATTCAGAGAGTTGATGAAATTAAGGAACGCGGCGATGAAGAGATTTCACCAAATTCACGATATTTGTTATCTCTGATTCCAGATGCGCATCAGCATCTCGATGAACGAGTTATCGACTTTGAACAAAAAGAAAAATGGAAAGAAAATTTTCTTGACTGTATCGGCGAATTAGAAAATCTGCAGCGGTTGTGCGCTAAAATAAAACAAGAAGAGAGCTTTAAACCTTTCGTTGGTTCCACAGCTTGGTTAAATGGAGTAGTTGTGGAAACTCAAATATTGTATCATGCCCTAGAAATGGAAAACAAGGTTTTAAGTCCTCAGGAAATTGAAACAAAATTAATAAAAATGGAGGAATACAATTCCCATTCAGGACATGGCGATCGTTTCATGAAATACTGGATGAGATATTCGCGTCGGCGATTAACTGTGCCACATCTGCGCGAAGTCAAAAAGAAGGTAGACGAATGGTTCACGAAAATGAAGAAGAAACGGATAAGATCGCCTCAAGCTGAATTCTATAAGTATGTATAATTTCATTTGTCTGATTTATCAACAGCATTTCAAGCCGATTTTATTGGTCAATTATTATCACGTGTTATGCCGCCATACAAAACATGTGCCTTATAGGTCAAAACGTCGAGAAGTTCTTTTTGTCTATTTTAAGCAGTTGTTACACCACATTTCATGCGAAATAATTGATATAACGAATGTCGAATATCGCACATTTAACGATTTTTCTTCTTCTTAGCCTCGTTTCCAGGCTCTTTGAAGTACCTTGCGGAGAAAGCGCTGAGCGCGCAGGGGTGCTTGGGTAGGTTGCAAAATCGCCTTGCGCATTTAGTACATGCTTTCTCGGCGAAGTACTTCAAACAGCCGGGGAACGAGGCTGCTTCTTGTTGTTACGACTTTAGCACAACGAAAAAAAAACCAAAATTGTGAAAATAGACACGCTCGGCTAAGGGGTAGGAAAAAGGACTTGCATTGTTACTGAATATTTTGTATTGAATATTATGTTTTAGTTTTGTTGTGCTTGTTCTCTTCGCCTTGAAATATCCCACTGATCGTGACAGGATGGATAAAGCAGAAGAGGCAATAAAGCGTCGGCAACTTAAAAGATTGAGTAGAAAAGAAGATTTTGCTCTCCCTCTGGAGTGGCTACATCCAAAAGATGGCCATCATATCGAATCGATTGATTGCCTACTCCACCATGATGATCTAATCGAAGGTACAAACATCTCGTCGAAGTCTGACAAAAGAAAACCAATTGAAGCCTCCCTGTTTGAAAAAGGAATCACCCAATGGGAGGGAACCATTACGGCTATTCGCAGTGAATGGCAAGGTACTATTACCTTAAAAGAACTACTTTCGGTCCGGTTTGTGCCATTGAATGCACAACCTTCAATGCCCTCAAAAGGCGATACAGTGAAGTTCTGTTTGTCGTTTGATAATTTTGGTCTTAGTGCTTGGCGTGTGATGCGCGATGTACTGCATCCTAGTGACTTTTCAGAAATGGTGAATAGAAATGATTCCTCGTCTGAGAACAGTGAGCCAGAAGATAATTCTGATGATCAGAATCTTGTGTCTCCATCGCTTTGTTCTATGGATGTCGAAGAGACCGAAGGAAAAAGAAACAACTGCAAAGAGCACGAAGAGAAACAACTGCGATGTGAAGCACTTTCGAAGAAAGGTGGTAAATGGGATGCTTACGGTGATCAAATTATGCAAGGTTTAGTTGACTCTATTAATTCTGAAGATGGTTTTGGCTTCATAATTAATCCCCACATTGACGATAAACTTTTTTTCCACGCTGCACAACTGAGAGTGCCTGTAAAAGAACTCGAAGGAAATATTTCTGTCCAAATGCTGTTGGAATTCAAAGTTGAGAAGTTAACTAAGCGAACTCGTGCCGCAGATATTCGTGTGTTAAAGGTATGAAAATCTACAATTTTGTTTCAGAACTAATTACAAACAGGGCCGCCGAGAGAAATTGTGGGGCCCAGGGCAAAAATTTTTCTGGGGCCCTATGACGTCATGGTTTACAAAATCTGCGAGGCATAAAGTACTTCAAAGCGATGTGAAAAAGTTTAACAAACAAACTTTTTTAGAGACAATATCAACGTATCTTACAAATTAAAATAACAAAGACTGTCACCGTACTTTCGACTAGTGCGCGAACACTACACTGAGCCCAACATTTTTTTAAGGACTTTAATTTTAGGTTCTTTCTTATGAATGTTTCATGTATGATCGGTCCTCTCTAAACCATTTTCAAAGTATTAAAAAAATAAAATATTTCGATTATTTGTAGGACGAAAACCTTCGCCAGTCAATGATAGATGCGATGAAAAGGTAGGTACACACGCGCGTATAGAAGCGCATAATTTTAGAAAAATTTAAAAAATTTCCTTTTTATTGCCCAGATCAAAAGTTGATCTATAGCACATAAGGTCCATGGCATTGGCGCGCCTCGCGAGCAATTGTTGTGACAAAAATGGCGCGGCTAGAAAAAGACACGACTCAACAAAAAAGGCGCGACTCAACAAAAAAGGCGCGACTCGACGAAATGCATATGCATGATGGACAGTTTGTTTATTGATTTACTAAATTTAGATCTAATTTACTATGATAATTGGTCATCAAATTTAACTATAATATTGCTGATAACACTCCAAGCAAGTTCACGCGGGGGAAGCCTTCACAGCTATATATATACGTTAAGTATCGGAACAAAATGTAGGAACTGTATTAGCTAACCAGTCATTATATGCAAACATGCACGCTGATGTGAAGACAGTTGAAATATATCCTGATTTATAAACTTTGTCATGAAATAGAAATTTCGAATTTTAGCCGGCATTTTTATTTCTATAGGTCTAACATATATTGGAGAATGTTTTTAGATACACCAGTAAACTCAACTGTTGCAAAGATACAATAGTTCTTAAATAAATAGCTCCGTGTATAAAAAGCTTGAAGACCAACTATTACAACAATATCTAATTAATCTTTAAATTCATATTTACAAATATTTCTAAGCCGTCAGTTCAATCCCATTTGAGATATAATCCAGCTGGTTCTCTCTACAGATTGTATAGCAACGTCATTTTCAGTCATTATGTCACTGCGTTTATAGCACCTAAAAGACCGAAAATACCTTTTTCTTGTGTTTTACAACGTCAACGATTATGTGCATGTAAGGAGAAGTTTACTCAATACTTTTAATAATTTTAATTCATGTCAATTAAAAGGAGCAATTCAATCTAGGAAAAAAAAATCTTCATCTTTGATAAGCAACGATTCAAGGTGTCAAGAAGGTGTCGTTGAGAATTTTTTCCCCGACAATGGTTATGGTTTCATCACGCCCAATAACGACAGAACTGGCAGGAATATCTATTTTAGTAGGCGAAATCTTCTTAAAAGAGGAATTTCCCCAAAGTGTGGAGATCGTGTACAATTCTGCGTCAGAACTAAAGATGATCGTTCCGAAGCAACAGATATACTAGTTCAGGTGAAAATTAGCAAAAAATATTTACTGAAATACGGAATAATTTTTTTGCCTCTGCCAGTGTGTATAGGTCACCCTATTTGACACGTTTCTTTGAATGCATTCAAGGCACTTTTTTGGGCTCATACTGCTTTATTCATTTCTTCATACTGCGTCCACCTCTTTTGAAATTTTATGTATAGCTTTAACGGCATTGAAAAAATGTAATGGCACTGAAATAAATTCAATTTATACACGGTAACTCGTATAATGAAGTCAAGAAAACTTTGCCAGAAGCTGAAAAAATCAGTCTGTGTGCCTCTTTGGAGAAGTAACTTCATAATATGATATAATAATAATAATGAAAAATCTTCACCATCTATTTATAGAATAAATCCATATTAAGAAATAGATGGGCTGGCTTTATTGGAGCTGGTATACAGGAAGGTATCGTGTGCAGCACAACAGACGATGGAGGCACAATAAGCAATAGTAAACTGGTCACTGGAACAAAAAGCAATTTACATTTCCGTAATAAAGACATCAATGGTAACAAATCAAAGAGGGTTGTTGAAGGAACCACAGTGCATTTTGAAGTTAAAAAAAGAGGAGGGAAATGTATTGCTTTCAATATTTGCATCATTGATAGTCCAGATGGTCCCGATGACATGGTAAGTGGCTAATATAGCATCACTCAGACCATATTATATAGTGATCAAATTATTTAGGTACATATAATCCCCGCTTTTTTGTAGTTACTTCAGTACTTCATCCGATGCAATCTTCGTGTTATAGAAACACTGCAAATCACGATTCAGAAGAGACAAATTTCTTCCAGGGGATCATGCCTTCCCATCCCCCTGGAAGGTTTCATGCAATAGATATTTTGAACCCCGTTAATTTCAGGTCAGGCTATTGTTGCATGATCATTTTTCACAATTGCAATGTTTCCGGTTTGGTCTTTTGTACTCTAATACATTGGAATCATTTTATCTTCAAAATTTCGAACCAACCACCATCTATTATAGCTATATAGCTCAATTGAAAAATGCTCTATACTAGGCTGTAGTATAAGGTATAGCTATAAGGTATAACCGTATTGCGAAAATTTAATTAACTGTATATATGGATGGTGGTATATTGTAAGCAGTGTACGTCGTCACAATATGGTAATTTATATTAGCATCAGTTGTACTTGTGTCTCTTATAGTTTTAACGTACCAAGCATTGTGGTAAACAATTCATCAGAGGACACGCTAGCAGACTATGGTGGAAACGAAGGTTGTTTTTTAAAGTTTTAATAAGTTACAAATTATACTGAATATTTCAAGCCGGCACGTCTATGTATTCGCCATTTTGAACTATTTAGAAAAAATGTAATACCGTGTCCAGCACACTATTATAATATATATAATTTCTACCGAACTAGCTGGTGTTACTGACTGAAAACCGTTTCAAACGTCGAACTTTTCATGTGCCGAACCTAATATCAATGTTAATTTGCATTCGATTCGGCACATGAAAGGTTCGTCGTCTGAAGAAGGCAAATCATTATAGAAATTAATGTAGGGAGGGGTTTGTTTTGATTGGTATATAGAATCCTGTTTTATGTTAAAAAAAAATTAGTGAGATATATAGACTGGGCTATTTTATAACATCATGCATCAATAGAGCAGAAAGCCTATAATTAAAATGTATACATGCACCTGTATATAGACGTTCGAAACGAATAAAATGATTATGATAAATTGTGCACAATCAACCTCGCAAGCCAGGCTCTTTTAAATCTTGCGGTTCCGGAGTGAATAAGCCGAATATATATATCTCGCTGAGATCATAATCTAGCACGTAGTACATATGTACAGTAGATGCCTTATTCCTACAATCCGTCGTACATTTATTTGTGTGCCGGCACCACTAATAGCAACTAGAGGTTTTAATTATAAGATTTAGGGATTTCACAGAACACTGAGAAAAAGAGCAACCAAAAGATAGTTATCAGAACGTTGCCTGGCGAGTTGAAATAGTGTGTATACCAGGCTTTGGAGGACACATGCATGGTGGAAGGATGACACGTACCCTTCAGACCATTTAAAGACCCAGGAAGGAAACAAATTTGAAGGTATGCATGTGCGCGCGCAAAACAACGCAGTCCAATCGCAGCTTTATCTGTAAATTTTGAGCAACATATGATTTTGTCAAATTTCAGAGGAAATACATGTAACGCTTATTATTAAATATCAAATAAAAAACTAAGATAGCAAGCGTGGAACTTGATTAATTAACATGCGCTAACATGAGTCAAATGTAATATGCGAAGTTGACCGCGGGCTTGGTTATATTTTGAATTTTCTTGCGTTACCACGTGGAAATACCATTATAGGCGCTTTTTGCAAAACATTTCAATGGTCACCCAGCCAAAATCCAGCCCCTGTAGTTATATTCATCAGCTGGTGCTAAAGGTGAAGAGAGAAAAGCATTCATCTCAATGGAGAAAAGTAACAAATAGTGACTAAGTTGATGCATTGAATTAGAGTGGAATTTATACACAAATTAAAGTCTACGAGCCCTTGCGATGCCGATGCAATGCCACAAAGCTTTTTACTCCGGCGTCAGCGACGGAGTTGAAAATTCGCCTAGGGTTTTGTTTTTTTTTCTAATTTTTTTTCGTCGTCGCAAGTGTGTTTTGGCGCGAAATATACTAGTTTTTTAAGTACGATATGCTTCTGAATGTTGCGATCGAACAACATTTAGATTTTAGGTTCGCAAGGCATCTAAATGAGTATGAACATTGTTTATGTTTAGAAGCTTCAAGCTTTATATTAAAGACAGGCACGTGCAAAGCACGCTGGAGTTAACGCCAGAACAGGCGTCTTGTTTAGTTACAAACTTCGGCCGTAATACAAAATTATACAAAACTTCGTCAACTTCGCATGGTTATATTTTCCGTATTTATCGCTGAGAATGAAATTAGTCTAAAGCGCATGTCGTCCATTTTAACCGGCAGACTGTTCACGGGGACCGTAGTGTGACTTTTAAATGGTCAATAATATATTGAAATAAATTGACAAATGTGGTTGAAAGTTTTTTTTCTGGAGGAGGGTGGGTTGTAGGTAGGGTCACTGGACGCATTTTAGAGCGACAGACAGCGAAATTTAAGAAAAGGGCACATTTTCAGAGCTACAGAAGATTTAATGGTATCAGTTTTATGCGATCAGCACGCATATGGGAATTATGGTGAATGTAGGATATGGTGACAAAAGGCACAGGCCTCCCTGTTTGCCTTCGTAAGCGGAGGGCAGCTGCTCCTCGTGGCTCCGGCAGCCCTGGTTGGAGGAGTATTTTCTGTCGAAAGGGTTTTTTTCTGTTTTGATAGAGCCACAGAACCTGTATTAAGAGGCAGAGCAGTGACGAGGATTGCCCGGAGACCCAAAGGTTGTGAGCAGCAGCAGCCACCCAGTGGAGCCACCAGTGACTGGGAGCCACCTTATTATAAACTTTTTTTGTTACCATGGTAATCAAACGTGATCTTTTAAATGGGCAATTGAAATTTATACAAAGTGAAAAATATAAGCTTTTAAATATTAATTTGATGAACTTATACTGTTTATGGGATGTCAGAAGCTCAACCGAACAACACAAAAGAAAACGAAGAAGGAAAAGATTATAAAAAACAACACCCCGACGAGAAAATTGAAACAAAAAGCTGCAAAATTCAGGATGAAGGAGCGACAATTTCAGACAGCGAAAATTCGAATAGGAAGGACATCGTTCTCGATATGACTAGCGAGATAGTTCAAGCTTTGGAACAAGAATTGAGCGAGAGAAAGAAGCAAATAGTAACTTCATTTCAACTGCAGGAATTAAACAGTACAGCTAGATCGCGACGAAGATCTAGTGTTAAATCAAATATAGTCATATGGAGCCGAGCAGAAGAACAGTATGTTGATAAGTTGATTTATTCTTTATCATTTAAGATGCTTTGCTCTGTTACGTTCATTTTAATACCCTAGATTTTATAGATACACTAGATGTAATGATTTTATTAAATCCTACCATTCCTTCTATTCAACCTGCGAAAGTTTGACGAAACTGACAACGCAAAAGGAAAAACCGAACCCATTTTTCAACTTGCTCGACCTACGCTATGGTAGCCCAAGTGATCATATCCCACATCTTGATTCTCTCAAGATTTTATTATTTGGAATTTTTCATCCCTAAAGCTTCACTGATTTGATTTGCAAGGTGCTGTATGTTTTTTTTGTTAAAATATATGTGAAATTTTTTTATAGCTATGTTGCTGGTAGTGATGAAAAAGATCCTATAAAGTGCATTTCCTCATTGACAAAAGCTATATCTCTCAAACCAACAGAATGCAAATACTACATTGAGCGAGGAGAGAAATTTCTACAACTTTGTGACTTTCAATCTGCAATCCTAAATTACAAGAAAGCATGTATATTAGACCCTGATGAAGATCAATATTATTCAAGATTAGCATCAATATATTATACTAAAGGACAATGTTTATTTGATTGTAAAAAATATGCTGATGCATTAGAGTGTTTCTCACGAGCAGCAGAAATGAAACCAGATGTAATTGGCTACCATACTCGCAGGTTAGTATTATTCATGTTAGGATGTTAAATTAAGAGATTTTAAAACAATAAAAATCAGAATACCAATAACATGAAAATGACATATGAAATATAATCAAACAATCCCTTGCTCAGTTTTTTCAAAATTATCTTACTGGGAAGAACCTAAATTTTGCCACTCCCTGTTTCTTTCCAAAAGCGTTGCTTGCTTGGCAGCATTACAGAGGCATGGAGAATGCTTGGCTTTGGTCAACAAAAGGTTGAATGTTGAAAATGACAATGCTGATCTGTTGATTATGAGAGCTAGACTTCATCAACTGTTTAGAAATGTGAGTCAATTTGTATTCATATATATTTAAATGTTAATTAGAAATTTCCCAAAATAGTTTGGGAAAAAAAATTTCTCAAAAGGTTGCATGCACGCACAGGAGGCCGAAACTGGTGATAAGGTTGAATTCATGACATGTATACAGTGAGATAGTTTTGTTGTTCCTGCATCTAGCTGGCACATCAGTGATCAGCTACAGTGTTTGCTTTTTTTGAATGAATTTTTTATAACCTTTGCTGGCCATGCTGCTCATGCATAGTTAATGACGTTCAGCAGCTCAGCTGAAAAACGGCTAAAAATTAGAGCTTTAAACTGACGTTATTATAGTAAGTGGGATTGCATATTAAAAACAGTTTTGTTAATCACCCACAGTCAAAGATTTATTGTTGGTTGTCATGAAAGCTAATCATATTAATTTTGTTGGTGATTATTTTAGGACAGTCTGAGTTACTACGATATCACGGATGCCCTGAAGTTGGACCCAGATCACTCTGAAGCCAAAATGATGTTGGGTGTATTGATTGCAAAAGCGGAAACTTTTAAAGAACAGGTAATTTAGTTTTCACGATGGTTGAAATAGTTATGTTTATGCTGGATTCACGCCTGTCTGGATAATAAACGTGTGACCCTTTCCTGTCATGCCTGCAACCTCGACTTATCACTGAAACCTCGATCTATCACTGAACCCATGTGATTTTGTTGATCATAGCTTAAAGAAAGCTTAAATTAGTTGTTAAAGCCTGGTTCACACAAGTGAAATAAGCATAAGCAGAATTGCAAAAGGAATATTTTCTTCTATGTATAAGTCAAAAAGACAAATCGAAAGGGATTTTCTTTTCAAATGTCTTTTGTTCCAAACCCGCCGCACACGAGTGCCTTCAGCTGAGCTAACGTCGTAACGACCTCGCGAGGCAGTTACCAGTTAGCTCAGCCCGAAAACCATCCGCAAACGTGAGAAACTTGCCTCACGGGGCGAATTCCTCACGAGAAACATATCCCGCATACGAGAGTTAAGCCGGTTTTCCACTAGCGATATTTTTCGCGCGAAGCGACTTTATTCCTTTGTATTTGAGCAATTTGTTCCAGATGGTTGCAGTTGAGAGCTCTGAAACAAAAGTAAATGTCGCTTCGCGCGAAAAATATCGCTAGTGGAAAACCGGCTTAACTAGCTGAACTAACAACCACGCGAGGTCTTTAGCTCAGCTAATTATAGCTCTCGTGTGCGGCGGACTTCATCCTTCGAGTTTTACGTAATTATGTCGCACACCTCATTGCATGCATTTCTTTGTTTTGGCTTTTGTCTTTCCTGATGCTTGTGCTTATTTCACTCGTGTGAGGCAGGCTTTAAAGATACGATCTGCAATATTATATATTTCCTCTTTTTAGGGCATCAAACTTCAACTTCTTGGTAAGACACAGGAGGCTTTACTGAAGTTTTCAAATGCAGTCGAATCAAACCCTGGCTGTGCGGAATATCATATATTTCGGTGAGAAAATCTTTGGTTTGCCCTCATTAAATGTTTTCTGATCTTCGTGTTTTAGACTTGAATCAGCCCATATGGTACAATGAACGATTTCAAAGCTAAGAAAATGTAACAGGCTTGCCCTACGACCTTCGAGCATTTTTACAGTGTCTTAATAACTGTCTTAATTCATTTTAGTATAGAGTTTTAACTGTACAAGCTCTTATTTCTGTATTCCTGATATAATTTCAGGGGAGCCTTGCACCGTCAGTTGTCAGACTTCAACTCTGCCATTGACGATTATCTTGTTGCTATGGATAAACAAGATCATGATTTCTCTCACAAAGTTTATAAAGAAGCTCAAAGACAGCTGTTGCTCTGTTACAACGATTTTGCCGTCGAGTGCTTTAGGTAAACAATGCACGCTTTTTTATACTCTAAAGCTCTTGTTATCCACTGTCCTTTCTTAAGATCCAATTTTGTTGAATCCGATTCACTTCTGACGTATGGAATTTCGTCTGTTGTATTAATAAAGCTGTATTGCATCAGTTTCAGTTGATTCGCGCCCATATATATTGCAAGTCAACAGACTATAAAACATCCATCAGAAGTGAATTGGAGCCGGCAAAATTGGATTGTGCGAGCAGACCCTTATTCAGGATACGTAAAAACTGATATGCAAATTTGCCGCGACAATTCTCTTGTGACTTCAAAAGGCGGAAGTGATTATAATTGTATTATCTTTCGTATGCGATTTAAATGCAAAGGGGGTTTATCTTTTAAATTAATGAATGATTATCTTTAGGCAACTCAGTTGTCAAATTGCAGGCGTTATGTGGTAAAATTTGCATATATATGAACATAGACATCAGTTTTTTACTTACCCTGCACAAGATGTATCGCTTCCCATTCGATCACAAAAGATGGAATATTCATGAATATTTAAGCCTGTTTCACGCGAGTGAAATAAGAACAAGCATAAGGAAAGACAAAAGGCAAAACAAAGAAATGCAATGAAGCGTTGTAACATAAGCATCGACATATAAGCACAAGCATAAGCGAACCTCGGACAAAAGAAAATTCCTTTGTCTTTTTGACCCCGGAGGAAAAGTTTTTTTTTGTATTTTGCTTATGCTTATTTCACTCGCGTGAACCAGGTTTTAGTGTTCCGTTTTTTTATACACCCTCTGCTTATGACGTATCTTTTGACTGTCGCGACTATTTTGACTTTGAAAGTTTTGAACTAAATTAATCAATCACTACTACCAGCTAGAAAAAGTATCCCCAATGTAGTATAATTCCGATTTGTTTGCAAAACGATTGTGAAATGCAGAAAATATAGTCTGAGACTAGGTAGTTTTTTATATGCTCGCGAAAAAAGGTATCAATTTTTGGGACGTAATGGAAAAATGTATAAAATTTTCATTATCTGGGATGCTCTTTTTCTTTTGTTCCGTTGAAAAACCTAGTCAATGATGTAATCGGGAATTGTCCATTAATGTTATTGTATCGATTTTGTAGTAAGGCATTTTATGAAGAAGCAATCGTTTTGTTGAACAAAGCAATAAAAGAAGAGAAGAATGAAAAGGGATTGTATATCAACAGAGGAGGTTAGACAACAAAATTATTATATAAGAATTCGGTATTAAGAAACACGCAATTATTCGTCCTCGTTCCCACGCTTTTCGCACACCTATTACGCGGAAAACCTGGGCACGAGGATGGTAATTACTGTTTTTTTTGCCGTGCTGGTATGGGATAATAGACCCACTTATGATCTAGGTAACAACAAGGAAATAAATCACCAAAGCTAAAAAGAGCACAATGTTTGTTCTTTTCGGAAACTCCTTTCAGTTTGATGCTCAAATCAAAAGTTGATCTATTGTGCAAGTGGTCCATTCTTTACCATAATTTTCGTTGGACTACACGAAAAAGATGAAATAGCGAATAATTATTGATCAACCATATTTTCCATCCATAGACTGTTTCTTCAGAATGTTCGAGTTCGACTTCGCTCTCAGTGACTACAACCAAGCTTTGGAAATAGATGTCAAGGATTGTTCAGTCAAAGTTCGTCTTTCAGTGGTTTATAATGAACTTGGATTACTTAGTTATGCTGACAAACGATACGTCCAAGCTTTCGAGTATTTTGACTTAGCGATTCAGTACAATCCGAAGGTTTCTGTCTACTACACGTCGCGGGCTCGGGCAAGATACATGTTAGAGGTACTTTTTCTGTATTTGCGTCACTGTTCCCCAAACGATGAAAACCCAAAATAAGTATTACCAGACGTCTCTCTCTTGTGTGAATAACATGAGACCTTTTAAGATCTGGGGCCAGTTGTACCAAAGCTGGATAGCTCTTTAAATTTTATTGCTTTTCAAGCATTTTAAAATGGTTAGAAATCACGATCAGGTATACAGCGTTTGACAACTGGTCCATGATCTATTATTTCCCGAGGCCTGTTTTAGATAGATCAGGTAGGCTTGATCACTGAGGGTAATAGTTACTTTGACATGCATGATTGAAGCGTTGAATAAATTTTATCTCTGTACACAGGACTATGAAGGAGCAAAATATGATGTGACGTGTTGTTTGAGCCTGGAGCCAAGTAATCGGAGTATTATGTCGTTATTTTCGAGACTTTATCCAGACAAATCTATCGAAGATATATTACAGTCTCCAACTGGGATTCTTGTAGCACAGTCCGTACAACAAGCGATCAGTGAAGTGTTTCCTGTTTTGTGGAGTAACTACTCTATGAAAGGTAATTTGACTACGCTAAGTATTATCGTGCAGCAGATGGTAAAATAGTGACAGTGCCTCGGCTCTTGAATTTACTGATTAATAGCTCAAAATCGAAGCTCAATCTACTTTGATCAATGTTGTATTCCCCGAAATGGTTGGCATTTCTTAGTTTGGTGATGACAGGAACTTAAAGCCCTGTTACATGGTGCAATTTTTCTTGCAACTTGCAATGCAATTCTACTTTTGAGAGATGTATATTTGGGAACAACGAAACTTTTGTGTTTATTATAACACTTCATGCACTTTTCTTCTGCAAGATTCTTCATTAATTTACATCTCTTAGAAGTAGAATTGCATTGCAAGTTGCAAGAAAAATTGCACCGTGTAACAGGGCTTTTACTAACAGCCGCGTGTTCAACAACCGTTCATTCCTGTCTTTCTGCTGCAAAATTTTCGAGTTTATCGAGATTTTGGTAACTAGGATACTAATTATTTTGATGTTTTTTCCAGGTAGTAAAGACCTTGCTGTAAGGTCAGTTTTACCACCCATAAATGAACAGAAATTAAAATTGTGTCTGAAAGAGAAGGATTTTCATTCCAATCATATTGATAGTAAATTCCAGGTACGTTAGACTTCTGGTAGACTTATACACATTTATCTTTACAAACAGCCTCGTGCATATCAACTGGTTCAGTTTTTTTTCGGTTTAGCATGGTGTAGTTTGTTTGTGGCATGGCATAGTGATACCATAGTGAAGTTTGATAGGGTATGGTGTGATGGTATGGTTCGGTATTGTGTGATGAAGTATGGTAGTTATTGTAGAGTTTCGTAGTGAATACGGTGTGATGAAGTATGGTGTGGTAAAATATGATGTGATATGGTAAAATATGATGTGATGAAGTATGGTATGGTAAAATATGATGTGATGAAGTATGGTATGGTAAAATATGGTGTGATGAAGTATATAGTATGGTAAAATATGGTGTGATGAAGTATGGTATGGTAAAATATGGTGTGATGAAGTATGGTATGGTAAAATATGATGTGATGAAGTATATAGTATGGTAAAATATGGTGTGATGAAGTATGGTATGGTAAAATATGGTGTGATGAAGTATATAGTATGGTAAAATATGGTGTGATGAAGTATAGTATGGTAAAATATGGTGTGATGATGTATGGTATGGTAAAATATGATGTGATGAAGTATGGAGTGGTTAGCATTGTGGTGTAAATTGTGATATGGTACCGCTATGGTAGATAAAATGTTCTCACGTTGTGTTTTAGTCTTCCAAAAAGGTGAAAAAAGCTTTAAATGATCGTAAAAGTTTGGAATATAAAGGACCTCGTATTTCAAGCGAGACAATCGACAAACAAGCCAGCGTCTCAACAGAACGTTATAAATTTGGGAAAGGTGGCAGCAAACCTATCCTGAATCAAAGGACGAGAATTAAAGTTGGTACAAAACGGATCGCATTTATGCAAGCGTAAGCAATGTCAGTATGTATGCTATTTCTTCCATAAACGCAGCATAATATTTTGTTCCAAGTTTTCGTTCTGTGTTCAATCCTGTTTCTACAGCCTAGTCGTTGTAGAGGACAGAGGGGAAATGGGGTGGGAAGAAATTTGATGCGCGTTTTTTATCCGTTCATAATTAATGCGTTTATTTTTCTATTCATTTATACACAATATATTTAAAATATAAATTAGTTCTATAAACTATATGTCCATATTACTTTGCCTTTTGAAGGTTTTCTGACGGTCTGTTTTTTATCGGTCCCATTTCGAGCGGGAATAATCGTACTATCGGAAACTTGATGCACATCTGCTCTCACTGTCTGCGTGTTTCCGCTTGTTTCATTTTCTTTTTCGCCACGTGAGCTATGTGAAGAAGTACACGGGCTTTCAGGTGAACCTAATTCATGGTGTTCAGCTTCACTCGTGATATTTTGTATGTTCTCCAACTTTGTCATCGAATCCCTTTGGTTCACCTGTTGTACTGAAATAACCTTTGCTATCCCGCTACCGTCTGCCTCAACACTAACCACGGAATCTCTAAAAGCCATGTTTCGAAACGAGACCTGACTGTGTACGGTATCATCAGTATTTTGTTGCTTTTGAACAAGTTGCTTGTCGCTCCCGCTCAGTCCACAATCATCTTCGATGAATTGGGGTTTGAGTCCATTTTTATTCTCACTCAGCTGTTTCATTTGTATATTCTCAATCGTGCCGATACCGGCTTCTGCACTATTTACTTCATCGGTTTCAGTGAAACTTGTTTCAATTGGAGGTTCAAACTCCATTTTGTTGAGCCTTGCAAGCAGTTCGTATAAACTTGAGTTTCCAGTTGAGCTGGAGTTGCTTGACCGCCTTCTTTCCTCAGGGACTTTGAGTTTTTTATTTTCATTTCCTCCTCGTTTATACCAAGGCTTTTTCTTGTCCTCACCATTGGAGACTACTTTACCTGCAGAGTTTGGTATATCAATTACAAACATTAGGGCACAAAAAATGTTATTACAATCTCATCTTTTTTACAAACATAATTCGACTCACGAATTGCCCAGACTGAGGCAAACAAACAAACAAATTGAAATTTCAATTAACGATTTGTGGACAATCCTCTTATTTAGCTATTTGGGGAAAAAGAAGCTCTAATCTTATTGCTCTACCCTAATGGCCATGGAGGCTTTCAATACGTTTCTGTTCAGTGAACTGTCCATCGTTTTTCATCTTGTTCGCAAATTGTGAATTGAAAACTTCAATGTGTTTGTTTGCCTCGATAACTTGTAGAAATATTTCCGTACCGTTTATGTCCTCAGCAGCTTTTGTTATCTCGATACTGGGAGCAGAACCGCGCTGTGGTTTCAATCGCGAACCTCTCCGACTTAGCGAAGTTCGACGTAACATGTCGACCATTACCCAAGTCGTAGGTTTACGTTCTTTCTTCGTGCTCCGGTAACGGCTTGCCACCTTAAAAGGTTGATTTACCCGCCGGACACTGCTGACCAAAAGTACCGCAGTGAATGATATCGCGATCGTGAGACATGAGATGATTGGTACAAGTAGAGCGACCAATAATTGTGTCTTTGTGTAAGTCTCTCTCAGGACTATATAGGAATAAAAAAATGCGGTTACAATTTTTTCAGTATAAAAAGATGGCGGAAATGTCGATCGAGAATAAAATTCATGAAATACTACAATAGCAATGTTAAAACTGGTTGCATGGAGTGAGGATTGGCCAGCTTATAAAGAACTTCCTCGCCTAGTTGTTGTGACATAACAAACATTTTAAAATTGTTTTCCTGAACGATTTAAATTCGTAAAAAAGTGTTTTTAAAATCGACATTGCGCTACTATAGCGATATCTATTCTATCCGGTTGCGAATTGATATAAGGTTTTTACCATACGAAATATTTACTAAGAGAAAAATATTAACAAATGTGCCGACCTTTTACACAAACGAAGGCGAACATATATGCGCAGTCAAAATCTTGCCATAGGCCATCTGGATTCATCGTCACACATTTGCTTACGCCACTCCGTTGCTTTGGCAACCAATTCATATAACCTGCCACAGTCCGTGTACAATTTTTGCACAACCTTTTCACGCCGGTCCACAGATAGCCAGATATGCCAAAGTTATTAGCCAGATTCCTGACAAAAGTGTTCTGCTCCATGGTTTCTATATTAGCTAGTGCTGATTCCAAAGATTGGCAATGTTTATCCGCTAAGTTATAGTTCATGATCTCTCTCGTAAGCTGGAAGCACTTGCCATCAAACTTAAACCAATCTTTTTCGCACTCTCCTGGATAAGATAAAAGTTTGGTACATCATACCCTAAGAACTGCTTTCTGCTATCGTGTTCTTGCACGTACGTGTACGCACGTTAAAGTTTAAAATATAGTTTAAGATTTGGTATCATGTTTCTTTTCTGGCACAAATTAATTATACAAAAACTTAGAAGGTTTAAAGCTTTTACAAAATATTAGTTGCTTAAAAATCGTACAGCATAACAGGTTTCACTCATCATAAGTATATTCTGTGTATGATGGTCAACATTATATCAGCATTAAATAAATTTTTTTCTGTACTGAATAGTGAATAATATATGGCAATTGGTGTTTGGAACGGTCGACCCAATTCATTGCCTTATTTCTAGGTTTTCTTATATATTAGAATGTCATAAAAACACTTTACTGCAGCCGCATTTATGCATGGGACCTATAGTAATAGTAGTATTTGTAATTTTACCTCTATCAAATTCATTATTTGTCGAGACACTTCTTGATTTTCGCGCTCCATTTTCCCGTGTGCAATCAGCACTTGAAATACAATTTACCGGAAATGCGCTCACTTTCCAGAAAAATAACGCAGTGGTTGCAAGAACACATTCAGTAGATCTCCTCGTTGTAAGGTGACACAGAAATATGAGACAGACGTCTGTTGAAATATACTCTGTCATACTTGTTTGTGTTTCGTCTGACCGAATATCACTAACTTTGCAATTGGAGTCCTTCTTTAAATGTTTTATCATTTTTAAATTCGTTTTATTTTCGTCCAATGTTTCAGTGTCCATAATGTGTGTTGTGTCGACTTCTTTACTAGCCATACGTAAAACAGGATACCATAAGAATATGAATATAATATATTGCAGTGGTTTAATGTACATATCCCATATATAGCCTCATTGGTCAAACCTTTGAACACTCATCTAGAAAACTAGAAAGAAATATACATAAGATTGTTATATAAACTCATACTGGCTGCTTTGCCTGTCTTTGTCTGAACTGCATCAAAAAGAGAGAGGTTGGTTGGCGCAGCCTCGCACCAAAAGCTGATTCCATACAGTAGACTAAATATTAATTTTGCAGTAAGCAAAAATAATGAAATCCAACAAAAAATTGGGAAAATATAGCCCTGCAATAACAGAATTCTCGCGCGGTACAGTCGATCGTTTTTAAGCCGAAAGAGGTGATTTTTTCCGCGCGTAATACAAATATGTACAGAATCTATTTCAATCCATTCATTTCTGGTGAATGGTTTCATCGTTTGTTGAATTACAATTAATAAGCAGATTCAGCTCGAGGACGCGAACGTCAAAGAGGACGTGAGAATGGCGAATAAATGGCGTGATACGCCTATATATGGACATGCTACCCCATTTATTCGCCATTTTCACGTCCTCTTTGACGTTCGCGTCCTCGACCTAAATCTCCCTAATAGGAATACCATGCACCCCGTGCTATATTCCATACGTCATTGTGTCCAACAAAATTGGATTGACTCCAACTGTCCGGCTGAGGGATAGGATGAGAACAGGACGATACTATTTTGTGAACTGAATGCATACATAGACCCTAACGATTGAATTGACTCCTATCCTTTTCACGTAATCAGATAAAGTTAAGACAAACAACTCCACCACGGTACTTATAATAATATACATATAAGACTACAATTTTTACTGTTTCACAATGTTTGGGATGCCCTTTGTATTATAATGTAGTTCAATTTGATGCACGTGTTTTTTGTCTAAACGGCTTGAAAAGTCACAATGAGGTCATTAGGGAATTGTGCACATAAAGCAAGTTTAGTGACCGCTGTTTTATAGACGTGCATGCACACTGCATTGATATAGGGTTCATGAAATTTACGTTCCATTGCATTCTTCGTAACCGTCTCACTGTCGGCATTTTTTTATAAACTTGCCATTTGGGGCACTCCATGGTTTGGTCGAGTTCAAACACCAGTAATGAGACTTTTTATGTCTTAGCTTTGTGCCATGAGTGGCCAATTATTCCTCAATTGGAGTGAATTATTTATCCCACCACTAGACTAGTTGTGGTCCCCATGTATATACATAACACTCCTTTGTCGGAAACTGATCGTGTAGACAAACGCTAAGTCACTAAATGAAATACTCATTACAGCAGCATACTGTCAACTGTTATTAGAATAGTAATCAATATCTATCGGTAAATTGAATTTGACGAAAGCCTATCTATCGCGCCTAAGTGACGCCTCAGATCGATTCTTTTACACTGACCTGTTTTGCACGATACCAGATTGCTTTGGAAACGGGTCAAATTTTGTAGGAAATAAGGTATTGAAAATTTTAATGTCCGAGATCTGAATAAATATAGTAAATCTATCAAATTAATAAGTGTTTGCTACTAACCGTTGCTCAATAACGCGCGGCTAACAAAGATACATTACCCTGAGAGAGGTGAATTGTTTGAATTCGCCGGCCCTATTCAATTGTCAACCGGCGAAATGAATTAAATTTTCACTGGTTCTATACGGGGATGTCGTTATATATACAATTGCAAACGATTCTAAAACCAGATCTGATAATCGAAAACTATAGAACTGGGGCCAATGTCAAAGCCAAATTTAAATAACACTCTTATGTCTCTCTTGAATGAGTCAACTTGAATATTATGTACTGAATATGTAGTTTTAAACAGTATCTTTGTATTAAGGTAAAAAACATTTAGTTCGCTTGTTTAGTAAAACGATAGACTTTCTTTCTATTTTGGACTTATCCACCGTTTAAGCTAAACGGGCTTGATATAACCGACCCCAGCTCTTTAGGACCTCAAATTCGTCGTAGTTTCCGTGTGAGAAAAAGGGAAAGAATTTATATATACACTTGCACTTTTATATAGGCTTCGTTTTTGTACGAGGAATGCTTGGGTTCGAGCACGTCGCTCTATATTTTGCACGGCCTGTATAACAGGCTCATTAAGACATCAAATTTCTTCCGATGTAAATAGATTAGGAAGTGGTAAAAAGTTGAAAGTATTTATAGGGACTATTACATTGATTAATGATCTAAGGAACGAGCGTGTCTGAACAAGCATTTTTAACTAGTGTGAGAACACTCAGAACAGAAATGTCTGTATAAGAAATAGCTAAAAATCTATGAATGTGCATGATCTATATATACAGTTCATGCATGTAACAGGTAGTATCGCGATGTAGTTTTATTCATATGCATGCTTTATTCCCGGGCTCAGAAGGGAAAAAACGTTCAGATTCGCCAGAAAATTTTCACTTCTGTGTCTCAAAAATTCAGATCAAATTAGTTTTTATATATAGAACTGGATGAATAATCGTCACGCGTTAAGCTATTAAAAGTCGAAACAACGCAAATACTGATCAGCCGTGATAATCTACATTAATAAAAGTAAAATAAACAGAAGATTTTTTCTATTTTATTCTGTCTGAAGGATTATATCGTTAACTCACGAAAATATATTGACAACTATGCTGTGCCCTCATGGCGATGCTGTTTTGAAAAAGAGTATAGATATTTTGGCAATATTGTATACTTGAGTATGACGGCATAATATCTGATTTAAGCGTTAATACTCATTGGGTACACAAACACTGCTCAAATTTTAATCCTTAAACTTCAAAGATTGCCTTTACCGTACAAACGTAAATGCCTGTAGTATAACTAGTAGAGAATTACTGGATTAAGTCCTAAAAAGCCGAGAAATCAGAACTGTAATCTCAGCGTTCATCAGTCTTGATAATGAAAGCCAATAAAATCTAACAGATTATTTTTTATCAGAAGCAGCGTTATTACCGTTACATATGCATAATACATATGCTAGGAGTTCTCAAGCAATGCCACAAACCATCACACGTTTTTCATACTAGTGTTATATGGGCTAACTAAATTATCAGGTTTTCTATAATTTCTCAAGAGAGCGCCGGTTTGAAAATAACAAACAAAAGATGCTATGCATTCATTTCATAAGTGTCCAAACATTGCCTTAATTAATGACTAGCCGGGAAACACAGTGAAAATGTTTTAGCAAAGTTTATAATGTCTTGTTCTTGCATATCTAACTTAAAAACACCCCGTCGCGAGACGCCGGGAAACGATGAAACAAGTCTTACTAAATCCTTCATGAGTAAACATTCAACTTCAAGGCATTATTATTAATTATCAGAAAGTCTTGTGAAGTGTAACCTAGATTATAAGATCACAGTCGGATGGCTGATAGTGATACCAAATTTTAAAAACAAATCTACAGTCATATCTACCTTTGACATTGAGTTTACATCATTTCCGACGTTGCAATGTACGTCGTATCCTGGCCGGTGTAACAAGCGGTCGAAATCCAATGTATGTTTGATCCAAAGACAAAGCGATAGAACACTCGGAGCACATATCATGTGTACATATATGTCCCACAACTTAGCTGGAGGTTGACCGCTAGTTAGAAATATTTTGGCGAATATTTATCTAATTAAAATTGCATGACGACAAATTGTTGATGCTATAAGAGCTGGGAGCATTCAAATTTGCCACTGTATTGTCTTTTTATATCTTCATTCCTTTCCGTTTCACTTGTACCCAATGACCTTAACAGTGTTTCAAAACCGTCGTCCCTTTCAATGTCTTTAATGATTGCAAGGTCGTTCACATAGTGATAAAATAATCTTGCTATCTATCTGCCGATCTTACGCCCACTCGACTGACTTAAGCTGCCCTCAGTATGTAAATGTGTTGCCATAATGAAATGCTTAGGTAAATAGTAAACACACTATCGCTTTATGTAAGAGATTTAACTTGATCGATTAGCTTTCGGTATACTGCGAGATCCGAGTATGTCAATAAATGCTTTGTTTGCGTCCAAATCCAATACTTACAAGCTATCGTTTTAATGAATATTTCATACAATGTCATGAACTCGGACTTATGACTTGGTGATGGTACATGAGGGGTAGACCCTAACATGATAAAGTCTTCTTCATGCATCACCACCATGATCCAGAGCTTCCACAATTGGAGGAAATTTCCTGCGACAATCGACATTGACTATGTCATTACTATGGAGGATGAAGTGAGTCATTTGCTGAGATATATCTTATGAACACAACTTTATGGCGCGTGTAAAAGTTTATTGCCTACGGCTCATGTCTATAAAACCAAGTATTTGTAAGATTGTAAGTAAATTAGCTTGTAGGAACGTGATGTACCTACAATTTACTAATTTTACTTATAATATAATTTCAGCATGCAAAATTACGACCAATCATTTGTATTCAACATAACGCCATGCAACGATGTGTCCAAACAAGGACCGGGGATAGTATTGAATCATCCATCAAATGTTGAACGACAGCACGTTAATTTGCTTGCTTTAAACTGCAAGCCCTTACAGGTCTGCTTTGAACCTGGTTTCCAATTTCTATTTAGTCGTAATTGTCTGAACAGGTCATTCTCACCGATGAGAAATAGTCCGTATGTCAACCTCTTATAGCCAGGGTCGGCCCATGTAAGGTAATCCGGAATCGGACATTTTTTCCTTTGGATTTCGGAATCCGATGTTTTGGAAGCAGCAGCGATTTGAGAAAAGAATTTCTACGCTCAGTAACGGAGTGACCATTGATAGTATGGCCGTATGGGAGTGGTTACTCACTTGACATTTTATGAAATATCTACGGACGTAACTATGTTTTTTTTGCGTGTTTATATTCTTACAAAATATTTGCCAAATATGGGCAAAACTGTATGCAACAAACAGCGGTTATTTGCCTTCAACTTGGAAAGTTATAAATTGGAATCCGGAATCCACGAGTAATGTGGAATCCGGAATCCAACCGAATCTCTAAGGAGTTGAATCCGGAACCCAAGCAGTGGAATCCAAGCAGTGGAACGTCAGTCATCTTGACATGTTCCCGACACTCACAACTAAATGGAAACCAGGCATTAGGTAGAGTTTAGTCAAGTTATTGTTTTAGATTTTAATGCATGCATTTTGTTACATTATAGCTAGTCGACTATACCAAGTCCCATGAAAGTGATTTCTAGAAAAATCAGCTCCATCATGCGTGGCAATGCCGTAGGCCATATTAAAAAATGAGAATGTTTGGAAACAATATTTAATGATTGGTTTATGGCCCGAAATATGACTTTGACGTCTCCGCCAAAAGCGGCATCGTGTTTTAGAAAAATCGAGATACAATCAATCATTCATTTTCATTATACTACGATGAAAAATTTGTACGACCAATCAAAATGTCGATATGATTATTAGTTTAACTAGTAAAAATAATCGTGTGTGACAAATTAAGACGTTTATGCAAGCAAGTAAATCGTAGTCCGTAGAATATTTATTGTGCTAATTCATGTTCACGTATGCTTTCATAATACTTATAGCTTAGAGATATGCGTGCACTGATTTAAAAAAATTACACAAAGTCTTATAAATTAATTTTGTCTCTGTATCAGTTCAAGTATATTTCACAAGGGAAAAATATGCGTACGTGTGCGAAAAAGTGAAAGGGTGGAGTTTGAATAGAAAGAACAACAGTACACGAATTTTAATCTCGTAGTGGACATATGTTTTTAATTTCCTCTTTATTTTCCTCTTTTGATAGATGTGTTCGAGTGAATTGGTTACTAAAGTTCAAATATAAGAGCTTTATATTTAGAACATTCGTAACTAATTACTCGTTCACATTTATCGAAGGGAGAAAATTGCACATTAAATGGTAGCAAAAATCGCAAGTGTAAACGAGCCTTAAGGTAGATAACAGAGAAGAAAGTGGAAAGGCACAGAGGTGCATATATGCATAAAACCATATCAGTAAGTCTGCATATGAAATAGTCTTGTATATCTATATCTATCTGCATGTCTATTGCAGGTATCGAAGTTTCCAATTAAGCGAAATTAAAGTTTATGTGGAATGGCAATAACATGTACTAAGCATTAATATATGTCATTTGAAGTAAATTACTTTGCTTATAAGATTACACATTCTATATAAATTATACATATTATTTATGCGATCAGTGTACGTGGTGAAAGACACTCATATATTTTCAGTATTCTTATAGGCTATAGTTCTAATATACGTCAGATTTTTAATCACTTTATACTGCACATCTTTTTAGCTCTATTTTCCATAAAAAACAGTTGATGTTTGAGACTGAAATAGAGAAGACTCACCGGAATATGTTGAAACCATAAAATATTATTATTCTTTGTAACTTTCATGGGGTAAACGTTCTTCAGAATCAAGCGACAGCAATTGTCTCGACTTTACGAAAAACTGAGATGGCCATGCACTAAAACGTCTTCGCAAAATCCGTCCAAATATTCAAAGGATCCAGGCCGATATCTGACCGTGTCTGAGATCCAACCGCTATAAATAAGGGGGTTCGGGGGCATTCTCCCCCAAGAAATTTGTGAAATTTGAAGCCCGCTAATGGCATTTCCTGCGTTCTCAGCAACGAACAGTATAACTCTTAAAATGCCTTTGCAGCGGGACTTGCATTTATACAAACACATGACGCTTGCTCTGGGTTAACTCCGCGGTACCGCGCACGTGCCAGTCTTCAATAATTATAAAGCTTCTGAACATAAAATTATAAAAACTACAGTTCATACTCATTTAGATGCCATGCGAACCTAAATTTTGTTCAACATTCTGAAGCTCATCGTACTTTAAAAGTAAAGAAGTTCAAAAATGTAAATAAACCGCATGATATGTCTACATACGGACATGACTTTCATTACGGACAATACAATCTGTTATACAATAAGAGAAAAGAATGTCTTTACGCTCAGTGACGGAGTGTCACTGCGGCATGATGGTATTGGTGTGGCCACTGATGGTATTGGTGGTTACTCACGTGTCACTTATCAAATATCTACGGACGTAACTATGAAGATTGTATTTTAGTATTGTTTGTAGGCTGAGATAAAGATGCAATTTACGTTTTTTTTGCGTGTTTATATTTTTACAAAATATTTGCCAAATATAGACAAACGGTATGCAACAAACAGCGGTTATTTGCCTTCAACTTGGAAATTATAAATTGGAATCCGGAATCCAAACGAATCTAAGGAGTTGTATCCGGAATCCAAGCTGTGGAATCCAAGCAGGGGAACATCAGTCATCTTGACATGTTCCCGACACTCACAACCAAATGGAAACCAGGCATTGGTGGAGTTTAGTCAAGTTATTGTTTTACATTTTAATGCATGCATTTTGTTACATTATAGTCGACTATCAAGGAAGTGATTTCTAGAAAAATCAGTCCCATCATGCATGGCATGCAATGCCGTAGGCCATATTAAAAAATGAGAAGCCAATGATTGGTTTATGGCCCGAAATATGACTTTAACGTCTCCGCCAAAAGCAGCATCGTGTTTTAGAGAAATTGAGGTACAATCAATCGTTCATTTTCACTATAGTGAAAAAATTGTACAACGGCAATCCAAATGTCGATATGATTATTAGTTTAACTTGTAAAAATAATCGTGTGTGACAAATTAAGACGTTTATGCAAGCAATACTTATAGCTTAGAGATATGCGTGCACTGGTTTTAAAAATTTTACACAAAGTCTTATAAATTAATTTTGTCTCTATATATCAGTTCAAGTATATTTCGCAAGGCAAAACAAAAATATGCGTACGAGTGCGAAAAGTGAAAGGGTGGAGTTTGAATTAAAAGAATAAAAGATAAAAATTTGAAGCCAAAATATAGAGCTAGATAATTCTTACACAAATTTTAATCTCGTAGTGGACATGTGTTTTTAAGGTAGATAACAGAGTAGAAAGTGGAAAGGCACAGAGGTGCATATATGCATGTAACCAAATCAGTAAGTCTGCGTTTGAAGATTGCATGTGAAATAGTCTTGTATATCTATCTGCATGTCTATTGCATGCAGTTTCAAAATAAGCGAAATTAAAATTAATGTGGAATGGCAATGACATGCATGTACTCAGCATTAATATATGTCATTTGAAGTAAATGACTTTGCTTATAAGATTACACATTCTATATATACATATTATGCGATCAACGTACGTGGTGAAAGACACTCGTATGGCTAGTTGAAATATACCTCAGATTTTTAATTACTTCATACTGCACATCTTTTTAGCTCTATTATTCATAAAAAAACAGTTGATGTTTGAGACTGAAAATGAGAAGACTCACCGGAATATGTTGAAACCATAGAAAATTATTATTCTTTGTAACTTTCATGGAGTAAACTAGGGACCATGATAATATGTCTTGATTTCTTCAGAATTAAGCGACAGCAATTGTCTCGACTTTACGAAAAATGAGATGGCAATGCACTAAAACGTCTTCGCAAAGTTCGTCCAAATCAGTTCATAAATATTCAAAGTTCGTTGTAGAAACACATTAATATCTCGCCGGCCCATACACTTGTTAATTTCCACACGTGAAAATTAAATCAAATGGAGAAAAAAAATGTTTGAAACGGTTCAAGGCGGACGTAAGATACCACTTCAATAATACTGCTCCATCGTTAAGACCCTTTCAAAGGTGTTGTTCTGAAATCTGATCGATTTACTTCTAGATTTTAGCCACAAAAAGCCAAAATTCGAGCAAATTAGAACGAATTATCGCCTCGGGTAAAACACAAAGCTTCTAGATAAAGTGTAGCGATAAAGCAGAGCAGATTGTGTAACTTAAATAATTATATGCATTAAGTATGCGTCATTACGATTCAAGAACGCCCTCTAATTTCTAAAGTAGCGGGTGTTAGATCCTCTTTAGTCTTTAGCCGGGCACGACGACACTTGGGGGTGGGTTGGCGCTCAAGTCCCTCTCCACTTATTTTCAACCATTTTTTATACGTGCGGCATAGTCAAACACGGGGGCGAATGAGACACGACACTTTACCTATTTTACATAAATTAAAACTAAAATTAATTTTAGTCAAATTTTTCACATACTGAAAGTTATGGTAGTGTATCAATAGTCTTTTATTATGACTCTGCCCTTACTTTTTCTCAAAAAACAAGAGTGTTTTCTTAGCGACATCGTATGATTCTCTTCCCCGAGCCAGACAAGACAGTGAGGGTAAAGAATAATGCGATGTGTCCCTGAGCATTGTAATATTTCGTTAATTTTAAATTTGGGAGGTGCTTTTTGAGCCTTTTTAGCCATCATGGAAGGTCTAATTAATACAATTTTCTTGCGCGTTATCCAACCATCAATCATATGTCAGTCACCCCTTCCTCCTCATCTGTCTATGATCTGACAATTTGCGATCTTTTTCCCCCCTAAATGTGCATGCTTCTCTGCAGTTTACTGCAACAAAATAACGAAATCCAAGGTTCGTTCATACTTTCAATATTTCAGTGATCACAATGGGCATTGTAAAATTTTTTAAAATATTTTTAAAAAATTTTTAATGACAATTTGATTAGGCCTAATACGCTAAAGATAACTTTTAAATACCGATTTCATAAGGAACACTACGCCCGATCACGTTTTTTTTTCTATTTTTATTCCTTTTCACGTGTTGTGAACTATTTTTGTGATATACCCGAATTAATATTTTCACAAATCCTAGGGATATAATTTAAGCCAGGAAAACACAAAATGCTCCTATACTCTAAATTTTAAACTCACTACATTATATTTCTGCTTGATGGCGCCTACGCCCTACCTTACCAGTTTACCCTTACTTTACAATCCTTCCCAGAGCCGACTGCTGATTCAAAGCTTATAGTTCTTATAAAAAGACCCATATATCACACAATGATCAGAAATCATCACTATCATTGATCTATGACGAATGAAATGCATCAGTCTGTCATTTTTGAAGGCTTTTTTCTTCCGTCCCGGCCACCCAGAATGCATCACTGACTGTCGGAGCCTAATGTCGAATTCAATTTGAGTCAAGTTGTTTTTATACGCACAGAGAGTAAATATTTACTACCTTTGAAATATGTGCACAAATGAAGAGATAGTTGTGTTCCGCAAGATTTGGTATCGTATTTTTTTTGAAAGCAAAATTAAAGAATCAAATTGATGGTTTGATTTTTTTAATAATTTAGAAGGATTAAATGTTATCTTTGCGTGTACATGCACACAAACACGTAAGATAAAGTAGAGCAATCTTAATACTTTATTAAATAGTAATCACATCGTTGAAGACACTTAGTTTGCTTGCGTAGTTCATTTTAAATGCATCAAAAATCTTCATCTAGAATGTCATAAGCTTCGACATCATCGTCATCCATTAAGGTGTCTAAGAACGAGGCCTCATCTTCTTCCATCTCGTCTGGCTGTGCATCATTTCCGTCCAGTCCTTCCATAGTTTCTGATGTATTCTTTTGACTTTTTTGTAGTTCAACTAAACTCCTTGTCAGCACAATACGAATCTTCTCGCATGTCCCTTGTTCCAACCAACCCTCGTACTCTGTGCATACTCGTTCCTAAAAAAACCCCGAGAATTATGTTTGAGACCCGAGAGAAATACTCACACAAAACTAAACCGTGAAGGTACATTGTGGGTAGATTCTTTCAATGGGCCATAGTGGTTTGGGTCGGAACACTGAACTTCTTCTAAAATAGTTGGTAAAGTGAGGTTGGTAAAGATACCCTGACTTGCGTTATTTTCAAATGAATTACCATCGATATTTCTCGAAATCAACTGACTTAGATACGTTTCTGAATCAACATTGTGTCTCATTTGTACAGGAAAATTACTCAAGCTTAATGATCCAGTGTGAGTGTGAGTGATATCTGGTGTCCGAGGGCTTTCCGCTGGACGAAAAATGGGCGGTAGTGTAGTCATTTAGTCCCGGTATGCCAATAGGCTATACGACTAATATCATTATGTTACGGACTGGGTTCAAAGAGAAAATATTTCGTGCGCGTAACATGACGACAGTACCTGCTAATATTTTGGTGTTCACTGCATAATGAATAATATTAAGAACTGAATTATACGCCAGTGCGAGTGTGCCTTAATTAAATGCTACTTGTTTGTTGGCTGTCTATTTAGCATTATCGAAAGAACACTTTCAATAGAAAGAGCTCCACCTTGCCCCTACAGTTGTTTCTGGGTAGTATTCTACATACAAAGATGTACTTTCTCCGTAAAATGGAGGTTTAATATATATAACAAATTTCTCGTACACACCCGCCCATCGTTCTCAGAAATCATTTTCTGTACTTCGGCGCAACGTATGTCACATAATTGATAGATGATTTGCCGGGCAGTTGGTGCCCTATCGGGATAAAAAGCATAGGGTAAAATTTCCTGTTCGTCTGTGTTATCCACCGAGACATCCATGTAACTTTCCTCCGCGACAGAGACCAGAGAGCCCGCGTCGGGTTTCTGAGAACTGGTTCCAGGACCCTCGGTACTAGTGGTGTTTGTTACTCCCAGTGGTATGACTGGTTGAGGGGCATTTCTCTGAAAACGCGTCGTTGATGTGAATTCTTTGTCCTGTCGAGACTTGGGAGGTAGTCGCATGCCGCGTAACGCTTTATTGTTACGCAATCTGAAGTCTAGTTTTTGATAGCTAATTATAAAAGATAAAAAAACAAAGTGAGAAAGTAGTAGGAACTAATGGGTTAACAAAGTGTTAGGTCTTCAGTATATGTTGTTGTCCTGTGCAAGGGTGAGACCACTGGGGCATGTGGGTGGAAAACATGGGAGGGGGTGTATGTGGGAAGGGGGATACCTGAAAGGAGGGTAGTTGGGAGAGTCTCCTGCCCATTTACATTACAAATTTATGAATGACAAAAAATTCAGTTGCAGCATTACAAGGCATTCTAGAATTTGGCACAGCAATACTACCAAACACTCTCCAAAGAAAAGGTAGTATTTGTCCTTAATTGACTATAATTAGAGATGTTATATTGCTATTATTGTTAACACACTTGAAGTAAGTGACCTTTTTTTTGCTAATCATTAGCATGCTTACTGAAAATTTTTTTGTTAAGTTAAATGAAAGAATGAGAGAAATGATTTTGAAAAAAAAAATTGTTCTTAATGGTAAAATGGTATTTACATTTTAGCTGCAGGATTTTTCCTTGGATCATAGCCGAACTTGGTCCAAAATGTCCGCCATGGCCCACCAATCCAATAATAGGCAACAGAGGGCAATAAAAGCCTTACTCTCCTTGCCTTTTCACCAAGATGATATATTATAGCTCGTCTCGACCAGACTGGTCTGATGTTAAACAAACGCTGAATGATATCCAAGCCATCATTATGAAATCGTTTAAGTTCTTCAAGTACATCTTCGTTTGGTTGGCTGGGTACAACTGGGGTTTTAAAATGACAGGATATGACATAGCTTGGCCGAGGTTTCCGAAATGTTTTGCCAAGACGCCTGCAAGAGAAATTGAGGTGAACAGTACTATAAACCTCTACAGTTTGGCAATCTTATTTTTGTTGAGTCATTAAAATGCATTAGCTTTCAAGTGCCACCAGTGAGCATTCCAAATCATGACGAAAACCTAACTTCATTATCAATTCTAATCCCTATAGATACTTACTGTTCATTAGGTTGCACATTTCTGTCTTTAGACACACTGGTTGTTCGATACTGATAGTCAAACAGATGATCAACCCTGCAGAAAGCAGGTGGTGGAAGATGTAATGGTGTCTCTATGTCTAAGATCTCGCTCCCATGCAACCCATCCAGTAAGTCTGGCATCTGTGGAACAACATATTGGAAGTCTGCTAGACCTTTAAACCTAATAAAATTTCCATATAAATATATGACAATAGCCAAGGTGTAGATCAACAAGTCACACAATAGGTATATGAACTGATTTATGGTCTCTGGACCTGTGAAATGAATTACAGACTTAAAATAGAATATAAATAAAATATAAATAATAGCATATAAATATACATAAAAAAGCAAGCATACTTCACAACAGTATCAATCACTCCTAATACTTCACATTCATACTGAATATTTTCTGTCCCATTTTTTTTCTGTTTCCTTCGTTTAACTTTCATTAATAAGTCAGTGACAGGGAACCGATCACCAAAATTCTGACGACAGTATGGATCATTAGGACGAAAGTGCATTGCAACACGTCTCAATGGATCTTTAATTGTGGCATTTACTTGCTCCTCACCACCAAGTGTTTTCAGAGCTTTTGAGATGTCTTGGATGTATCCAGGGTACTCAATGCAAACAAGACGTTTCATTTGAGATGTGAATTTAAGTGGTAATCTTTCATCTTTTTGTGGTGAGGTGTCATCCATTTTATCTAGATCTGCATTATACTCAAAACTACCAAAATAATGTTGCTTACAAATTTTTGGGGTTAAAATTGCTCTAGTACATTCACACTGAGCTATATAATATTTATGCTCTTGAGCACTTCCTCCAGGAATATAGTTCAGTAGTTCATTCTCATTTCAAATTTCATTCTTTCTCCCACTTGTTCCCATCTTGTTCCTTTCTTCAAAAATGTGTTTCCATGTCAAGGATATTTTGAGTCAAAATTTTTGACTAAAATACGCAAAAAAAAAGTTCAACTGTTCAAACGAGAGATTTTCCAGGACATGGACAAAGTAATTATAATTTTAAATGTTTAACGGTACGATAAAATCTACTGAGAAATATCAAACGAAATCTGCAAGACTGCAACTACAAAGGTTAGTGAACAATGTGTAACAATGATAACATGAATGTGTTTTAAAATTGAAATTTTGGAAACACAATAGACAAATCAAAGAGCAAAGATGGCTGACCAAGTGGCGCTGAAATTTAAAATTTTAGCAAAATGCAGTCGTTCTAAAGCTCGAGTCTCTGTGTTATCCTTACCACATTACAATGTCGATGCACCAGTGTTTATGCCTGTTGGTACTCAAGGTACGCTAAAAGGAATGACATCTTTTCAAATGGAGACACTAGACTGTCATATCATCCTTGGAAATACGTATCACTTGGGCATGAGGCCTGTAAGTTGTTATTCAATTATAGTATAATTTATCTTAACTTGCTGATTGGATCTGGGCTTGGGCTTCGAAATTATAAAAATAGGTTACAGGTTTTAACTTTTAAGGTGCAGGGAAAATGGGCCTATTAAATGGGATCATTGGGAGTTTGGGACGTACTTCAAAATAGAAGTCTTAACAAGTGGCCTCACTGCCCGAATGTCACTGCACGAAGCATTATACGTTTTAACCTTGTACTGTCATACACGTATTACAAGTTCTGTGTAAGTGAGATTTTTAGTGCAAAAAGGTGCAAAAAGAGAAGGTGCAAAAAGAGAAGTGGATAAGTAAAAGAACACAAAGGTTGCACCAAAATTACCATAAATTGCCATAAATTTCAGTTATTAAGGAGTTGTCAGTGTTTGATTAACAAAGATTTTATTAATAAAGTCTCAACCAATGATACTTTGTCAGTCAATTTTATTTTAATTAGGAAACTATGCCTAACTATATAGGTATGATTGCATCTCATGCTGTACTTGTTTATTTTAGGGAATAGATGTATTAGAAAAAGTTGGAGGTCTTCATAACTTCATGAACTGGAAAAGAGCTATGTTAACTGTATGGTCATTTGAGGACTAAAATGTCATGATTTAAATGTTTAGGCAAGCAACTAATTGTATCTCTACTGTTTCTCACTCTGTAGGACAGTGGTGGCTTTCAAATGGTTTCACTGTTAAAACTGTCTGAAGTCAGTGAGGTCAGTCATTCTCAAATTTATATCAATCATATTTAGGCAGTATCTATTAAATTATTTAACAATAAATTGCTAATTAACCGCTAATTAACTTGTTAATTATAGTACAGAATAATTTTTACAAATTACACTTATTAATAATATAAAAGTGAAAAAAACTTTTGAGGCAAAGATTAAAATTCACACATGATTAAATTATTCCCAAATAGTATAAGAAAAGCTATTTCCTGCAGGAGGGTGTTAAGTTCCAGTCACCTCATGATGGATCAGAGATGTTACTCAGCCCTGAAAAGTCAATGGAGATCCAAAATACAATTGGCGCAGACATTATGATGCAACTTGATGATGTCATAAGCAGCCTCACAACAGGTCAGAGGGTTGAAGAAGCCATGTACAGGTCAATACGATGGCTAGATAGATGTATCAAAGCACACAAGAGACCCTCGGAACAAAATCTTTTTCCTATTATCCAGGGTGGACTGGACCCTAAGCTTAGAGAAGTATGTTGCAAAGGTAGATGGACTTTATTATTTATTTACAATGCTGCATTTTTCTTCAAATACAAGAACTACTACTTCCAGTTTATGTCAAATGAAAAAATATATGCTCAATAATTAGGTGTCATAAAATGCATTCATTCATTCATTTATACCATATATTTTATCAAACCCAAAACTTGATAGCTTACTAAATGCAGGTACCTTTATTCAAATAGAAATGGTAAAACGAGATTGTCCTGGTTATGCAATTGGTGGTCTGAGTGGTGGTGAAGAGAAAGAACAGTTCTGGAAAATTGTTTCATTATGTACAGATTATCTTCCAAAAGATAAACCAAGATACTGTATGGGAGTTGGGTAGGTAGAAGTGTTCTGCTAGTAACTTTTAATGCATGTTGGTTATATGCTGTGAACATTAATTCCCAGCAAATTCACCCAATGAACAAGTGTGTTACGAGCTTGTTTATGATGGTAACCTCCAAAAATAATGAACAGCTTTTCGAGTAATTGCTTTCCGACAGTGGGGGGGGGAGTATATTTCCCCAAGAGGGAGGTGTTTCTCCTAAACGGGAAGGATTAGTCTATTTTTTCGTTAAGCCTATTTTTCCCTGGATGGAATTTGGGATAGCGGTGCAAATACTTTGTTTGCCAGCTCGTATACATGTATTTCAACCACTATTATTATTATTATTATTAATATAATCTTAAATTTAATCCTAAACCTAAAAACCCTATATAAACCGCTATTAGTATAACCGTAAAGGATTCGATTAAGTTAAACTTGTGGATTCTGGACATGGAATTATTCCCGGTACGCTTCGAAGTAAAGCAGAGTTCCGTACAAATGGACGTTTCTATGACGGTTCCCGGAAATTAATTTTCGTATTTCTTATCTTATTCTAGATACACGATAGACTTGATAGTATGTGTCGCTTTGGGTGCAGACATGTTTGATTGCGTTTATCCCACTAGAACTGCTGTAAGTATCTTTAAGGCTGAGCTAGCTGCCTTTCATGATTCCTTACATGTTCGCCTTTTTAGCACGAATGACACATCAGTTTAAATGAGTTTATCCCCACTCGAAATGTGTTTATATCTGTCTTCTACTACCTCCTAGTTCACATGCAATGAACTGGCAAGTCCGACTGCCGTCCTTGGTGCAAGAAATTCCATCGACGCCATCATTATTTTCTAATATTTTTCTAATGGTCCACATTACCGCTTTATTTGTGAAATACTATTGGGGGGGGGGAGGTTATACATATGTACATTTCGGCTCAAATGTCCCACACTTTCTTCAAAGGTTGTAAATTCACAACAAAACGCCCCAACTTGAGCTCTCCTTCAGGCTCCACGGTAGTTTCCTAGTTCCAGTGTGGGGCCAAACTTTTATACCTAGAGGCTAGAGCGGCTTTTACCTAAAGTTTCCCGCAAATTTCTTAGCTATCACCTAATAAATTATCTTCTCCAAAGCAGGGTACCCAGTGCCTCTTATACTGATACTTATTTTGAAGTTTATAATTATAATTTGGGGGTGATCTTAAATATGAATGCCTAATTTTTTTAACCATGCTATGTCATTTTTAGCGTTAACAATTAAATAAAATACTTCTAATGTTATCATTTGTAGCGTTTTGGCACAGCTCTTACAGCAAGAGGTCAATTGACATTAAGAAACAAAAAATATGCGAGCGACTTTACTCCGATAGAAAGTGATTGCCTGTGTTCAACCTGTCGGAAACACTCGAGAGCTTACGTACACTCGTTGTTCAGTCGCGAAGCAGTCGGATGTCATCTCATTACCGTACACAATATATATTACCAGGTAAGGATGGTAATTTGAAATAAACTGTAATGGAATTTAAGTGGTTTAAATATCTTTCATTCTGTGACTGGGTTTGATGTTTGCAATGTATGCAGTTGCCTGATTATTTTTTTAATTTACTTGTGAGAAAAACGAAACATATTCAATTTTATAAATGGGCAGTAGATTACACTGTTGGGAGCAATAATTTATTTACAATATTGTCTTTACTTTACTATACTGAGGATGAAAGGGAAAGCTGGTTGCTTCTTTGTTGCAGTTTCCCCTAAAAAGTAGGACATTTCCCCTGCTTAAACCTCGTAACTAAGCCGTTGAGTGGTAATTGGCCCTTAGCCACAGTGTTTACACGTTTCAGAAATCCAGCCAGTGTTTGATTACTTTGTTCTTCCTGAACTAACACGAATAACGGAGCCTTTGTTCTTCTTTATCTAGATGAGACTGATGAAAGAAATGCGTGCAAGCATTATGAACAACACATTTCCAGACTTTGTTAATATACGTTTTAATCTTTTACACCCAGATAAAAACTTTCCATCTTGGGCGGTCAATGCGCTCGCTTCGGTTGGGATAACTCTTGATTGACTTAGCTTTTATTAAAATTGATAATTTTAGTCCAGAGTGGTTCGGGCCGATAGAAATGGTTTCGGTTTAAAACGATTGGTTTATTTATTGTATTTTATCATTGGTATGATGCTCAAAAATGAGCAACTGCGGTCCGTTTCAGACGTCGAACTTTTCATGTGCCGAATCGAATGCAAATGAACTTAAACAAAGGCCTGGACAAAGGCTTCAGCTTAACATTAAGTAATTAAGGTTCGTCAGATGAAAACTTCGACCGTCTGAAACAGGCCTGCTTCAGACCACGGTATAGGTTTGATCTAGGTTATACCAATAGACCTTATGCATAATGACGTTCAAGCCGTCACGCCTGCAGGGAATTCTCAAATCTGGTTTTAATAGTCACGGTGAAAAAATCAAACTTCAAAATTTCCGCCGTGACTACAAAGACCAGAATTCCCTGTAGGTGTCACAGCTTGTTACATCTATTGCATTTCTTTACCAATGAAATACCTTATCGTTTAACTATATGTCTAATCAACAACCAATCTACTCTGGAATTCTACATCGTGTGTGAAACACGCTGGGCCTTTATAGCAGGGGTTTGGGTGCTGGTGATCCGTGGGTTACCCGGCCCGCAAGGTGGGCTGCCTCGCCTACTGGCTGCCCGCAATGATGAAACCGCTGAAGATCCAAGACAATCGCGATCGCGGTCTCTGAATTCTCTCTCTCAAGCGTCTGCCGTCTTCTCGTAATTTTTTTGTTATTTTACACGGTAATAGAATCCTTAATATATTTCACTATTTTTATCCATCCGTCAGTATTTCATGACTTCTTAACATCTTAAATCTTTATTACGCTGTTTTTTTATATTTTGGCGTTACATTTCGCGTTACTAAAGGGAATTTATAAAAATATTTAGCTCAAAAGACACTTTCAAAATGGCTGCAGACCACGAAGATGGTGATGTTTCGGAGCTTTTAGACTACGAAGAAGATGAAGCTGAGGCCCCAAATGCAGGGAATATTACAATTAAAGACGCGAAAAAAGACGTTAAGGGAGCCTATGTCAGTATACACAGTTCTGGTTTTAGAGATTTCCTCTTGAAACCCGAGCTACTTCGTGCCATTCTCGATTGTGGTTTTGAGCATCCTAGCGAAGGTACATAGAAAATTTGTATTTTCTTAACACGTCTACCTAGTTTTAAGTAATATTTGCCTTGTGGTTCCATTACATATTGTCAGTTTAACGTCCTTATTAGGGGATAACGAGCATAACCTGCTAACGCGATCTTTTAACAAAGGAAATTATTAATTGCGTGTAAGGTCTTGTGGGAAAACTTGACCGAGTGACCGACTTTCAGTTCATGCCTTCATGGGCCTGAATTTTTCAGGTTCCCCTGTGAAAATAGTCTAAAATGCTGAATATTTTCACTAACCAACTTTAAATTCCAGTCACTCGGGCGTTGGAATAAGCTAAACATTAGGCTGGTCAACACTCAACAGTAGTTGCTGTGTATTCTATATTTAGGATGGCATAGAGCAATTTATGAAATTTACTTTCAGGTTTTTTTTGCAATGTTTTTGCTTTGCCACTTTACCTGCACAGATTGTATTGTCTGTATATATTTTTAGATAGGCCCATTTAGTAGATTTGTTTTATTTTGTCTTCTAGTCCAACATGAATGCATCCCTCAAGCCATTCTTGGCATGGATATTGTTTGTCAAGCGAAAAGTGGTATGGGAAAAACAGCTGTATTTGTCCTTGCTACTTTGCAACAGATCGAACCAGTTGATGGCCAAGTCAGTGTTATTGTGCTGTGTCATACGCGTGAGCTGGCCTTTCAAATCTGCAAAGAATATGAAAGGTTGGTCATCATTATATTTGGGCTTATAAGTTTGCTTAATTTTAAATACCCAATTCCTTGTATACCTATCAATTATATCTATAAATTTATTCTTAGATACAAAATGCCGTTGCAATTAAATGTTCACTCTTTGCAGCTGGCTTGCTACTTGCTACAAAGCATTGAACTAGCATTGTGCTGGATATAGGTTTAATTTCTGCCAGAAAGCTAATAGAATTCGCTTCCAGTCAGGTCTTAATTGACTGCTTGATTATCTATCAACCAAAGACCCTCAAATCGTGAAATAATTTATAAAAACACCTCTTTTCTAATGTTTCATTACTGTTTTTACATCAAGGTTCTCCAAATACATGAATAACATCAAAGTTGGAGTCTTCTTTGGTGGTATTAACATCAAGAAAGATCAGCAGACACTCAAGGCTAACTGTCCTCATATTGTCGTTGGTACGCCTGGTCGGATCCTTGCCTTAGCTCGAGAAAAATCACTCAACATGAAACACATCAAGCATTTCATTCTTGACGAATGTGACAAGATGCTTGAACAACTTGGTAAGTAAATAAATTAGGAATTTCTATCTTATTGTAATTACATTCTAACAAACCCCAACTGGTTCAATCTGTTGCGAGACTTGAATGACATACAGTACTGGTATGAATTTCTGCTGCAACAGCTCCCAACAGTGTATGTGATCAAGTTTTTTACTTCAGCCTCTGTAGAATGTTGCCTGTAGCAATTTCATCAGAATTTGTCTTAGACAATCTAGCTTTGACTTGGTCTTCCAACATAGGATTCCATTACAACTCTGTCCAACTAAACAAAATTTAATCTACCTGTTCTTAAAGATTAACTTTATCCTTCAGACATGCGTCGAGATGTTCAAGAGATCTTCCGAACAACACCACACGAGAAGCAAGTGATGATGTTCAGTGCCACACTTGCTAAAGATATCCGACCAATCTGCAAGAAGTTTATGCAAGATGTAATTATGTCACTTCTAAGTTATCTCATTCCTGTTTACTAGAAATCATCTCATTGGCTACCAAGCTTGCCAAAGAAATCCTGTTGATTTGTGGTGGTGTTATTGGAGTTATGTCTAGTTGTAGCTGGAGGGTTTGGTGTATTGGTAGTTGTGATAGCGAACCATTCATTGTGTATTGCTTCGGATAATGAAATACATGTGGGATTGTTGGAGGTTGATATTGGTGTTGTTTGGTTAATCATTTTGGTTGGTTTGGTCATGGTAGCATTTGGTTGCTTGTCACTAAGGGTTGACATGGTAAATTTGAAAGTTTGGGTTAGGCAATTTGGTTGAATGTCTACAATGGTGTGGTGCAATTGGTTGTTTGTTCCTCAACAATGCAAGTGGTTTCTCCATGGTTTTTCAACCTCATTGAGGAATGCCACAGTATTCTGGCAAGAAGAAGCTTGGAAGAGCAACATGTAAACTTCCCTACTGCTACATTTCCGGTGCTGGTGTGTGTCAACAGAAGCTTAGTCTTGCTGATGAGAATTGCCATGGTTTCTGAGAAGAAAGTGCCACAACTGAGAGTGCCACAGTTTCTTCGTCTGCATGAAAGCCTTCATTGGAATCATGTGGAGTATTGTTACAATGTTTTGAAAAGTACTGAAACAATCTTGACAAACATCTGCTATCCCAAATTTTCTTATTTGCAATTACCTGGCCCTAAATTTTTTTGTTGTGGATGTATTTGACAGCTTTGCACTCATATTTTTTTGAAGTAACCCATTTGCAAGATAGCAATATTTTCAATGACAAATTTCAGACATTTGAACCTTTGCATTTTTCATGCACTTATTTGTTGAGATTTCTTATCAATTTCAGTAACTTTCAAGTCAGATAATCAATCAGTTTTTAAATGTAAATCATGGTTATTTTTGCTTATCCTAACCAGCCCCTGTATATTCAAAGCTTCATTTATTAACTATCATTTTGAAGGCAGGGTTAACCACCAACCCTAGTTTACCCTCATGTTTCAATATAGAGTGATCTTTGTTTCTTATGCAGTACAAAATGAAAGTTTATTGTACTGACTGTTTCTAAAGTTATATTCTATTAGCTTTTACTGAAATGTTTTATTATTCCAGCCAATGGAAGTATATGTTGATGACGAGACGAAACTGACCCTTCATGGTCTACAGCAATACTATGTGAAACTGCGTGACAATGAAAAGAATCGTAAACTGTTCGATCTTCTGGATCTTCTCGAATTTAACCAGGTTAATATTTTTTGTGGTTTTAGTTATCCTCCGCTATTCTCTAGAGAGTAGAGACACGATTTAGTTGCGCAGCTCGATGCAACACTGGCACTTATAAGAACAAGGAATTGTACTTAACCTTTATTTTGCCTTCCTATGAATGTTATAGGTGATAATTTTTGTGAAGAGCTTGGTTAGATGTATGGCTTTAGCGCAATTGTTGGTTGAACAGAACTTTCCTGCAATTGCCATTCACAGAGGAATGCCACAAGAAGAAAGGTACTGCTGCGAAATGAAACAATTACCCTGTTATAAAGCGAATCGATTATGACCGATTATAAAATGTGTTTTATACTGTTCCCCAGATTGTCCAGGTACCAACAGTTTAAAGATTTTCAGAAGCGCATTTTGGTGGCGACTAATCTGTTTGGTCGAGGCATGGATATCGAACGTGTAAATATCGTTTTCAACTATGACATGCCTGAAGACTCCGACACGTACTTACACAGGGTGAGTACTGAGTAATGCATATTGATATTGCTGATTGATGACAAATGGCAACATTAATATTAGAGTAATCAGTATCATCAGTACCGGTCCAGTTACCATTATTCATTATTTCGTGCCTCTTTCGCCAACTAAATGTTACGACATGTATAGCGAAAGCTTCGCTATTTAGCCACCCATAATACATTGGCAGTCTAGTGGTCATGTGGACCTGGTTCACTGTGAGGAACCTGTCTTCAACACTCATCCCATACCTATTTAGTTGACCACTCCCAACGGAAGCCTTTCAGTGGCTTTGACTACGTGACAAGCACAAATTTTTTTTGCTGGGAACCCGAGTTTTTTTACCACATAACTTACGATTTGTTGCTCAGGTCGCTCGTGCTGGAAGATTTGGAACCAAGGGTCTTGCAATTACATTCGTCTCAGATGAAACTGATGCTAAAGTTTTGAACGATGTTCAGGATAGATTTGAAGTGAACATCGGCGAGTTGCCACAAGAAATCGATATTACATCCTACTGTAAGTATCACAAAATTGCTTTGTTTATTTTCTTAATTCTTACAAAGTCGTAATGGAATTGTTCTCTTTTTCAACTGTAGTGGAACAAGCACGATGATACATTTATCTCGACAACACATGCACTATTAGAAGTCAAACCATTAAATTTTTATTCATTATAAATATAAAGAACTAGTGTTCAGGGCAGAGCTGCGTATCCTCGCGCAGTAACTTAATATCAACACTTTTAGTTTTTATTCTGGAAGTACTTCCATTTAGTCTTTGGTGTAAAAATAAAGACGGTCCGATACTTCATGTCTTTATGTTTGTTTGTGTTCTCTATTTATAAGCAAGGCACTTGCGTTAGAAATTGATAACTCAATTTCATCTGTGTCCAGGCCACCAAAAATTGGTGCTGGAATAACCAATTTCAGCCCTGTCGTGCCAATAATAACAATGTGGTGTTGATATAGAGTGAAATATGACCCAACTCCGATCGAAAAAGTGTTTAAACTACCTAATTTTGATATAAATATACCCATCGATACTTTAGTGATTTTATTATCCATGATATACCTATGTAGTTAACTGTATATCAGAATGATAGTACAGTTTTCAGTCGTTTAGGGGGGCGAGTAAGACATTCTGCACAATATGTTGGTTAAAATGATTTATGCACTGAAGATTTTCATAGTTACATATAAGATCAACTTATGTAACTTGTACTGGTTCAAACAAAGTATTTTACAGAATAATCGCCTTTGGCTTTTATGTTATATTGTTATTTCAGTGTGTGTGGTAAGCATGTCACAGTATGTCTTCAGTGTTAGGATTCACAGAGATCGCATGTGAACTGACAAAATTCTTTCATAATGTCTTCGTAATCAGGCTGGCAGTATCCTTCCTTTTTATATACATCACACAATCGGCGATTTTTGTCTTTGCAATTCGGGTTTCCACGATCCATTGGGTGGATACGATATAGTTCTTGGATGTCTTTGATGTCATCGGAATCCAGAGAGATGTCTTTGCCATTGTATTTGTGGTGGAGTTTGTACATCACGGAGGTTTTTCTTTTGGAATGTCGCAAGCCTAAGGCATGTCCGATTTCGTGGACTGCAGCGGATAGCAGATTGATGCCGTGTCTTGATTTATCTGTGAACCTGTCAAATATTAGAAAATATTACTGTCACTGACTTTGTTTAATCAGTTGTTTGTAGTCTGTGAATACCCACGCTTTATTTGAAAGTAACTGTGCTTGTTAAATCTAACTAGCTGTGTAACTAAGTAACTGTGCTTGTTAAATCTAACTAGCTGTGTAACTAAGTAACTGCTTGTTAATTCCCTTTTGTCGAAGAACCTTTGTCATTGAAAACGTCAGAAATACTTTTGTAAACTTTTTATACGAGGATCAAGAACAGTTAATCCCATATTTATCTAGATTGAAAATTTCGTATAGTTACCTTTCATCATCATCGAAATGGATCTTTCCACTTTCTGGAGCAAAAACATGGGCAATAAGTGGACCTGCGCCATCAAATGCCTGACTGTCACCATGAGCCCCCTTCACAAACCTGATCGTGAAATCCGCTTTAGCATTATACCTCTCGAATTCAAACTTCAACTGTGGTGCAGCTTTATGCCAAATCTCAAACGCCTTTCCCAGAATATTTTCCTGAGTGCTGCGTGGTAGATCTCTTGTGTATTTCAAAATAGAAAAGGTGAATTCATTCTTCGACCAGGGCATCTCATGAGCGTATCTTTTCTGGCGAGTTGTTGATTCTGCATCACTCCGTTCTTTTACGTCACTCATCAGTTCACCGTTATTTGGTAAGAACATTCCATTAGCAAGAGCAAACAAGACCCAAAATGCGAATATTTTCATTTTTTCTGACGATCCGTGGTACTGGAGCAGTTAATTCGAATGTTCACAAACTCAATGACCTTGCTAATTAGAAGTTAGTTAATTAGTGTGAAATTGATTGTGATGGTTGTGCTAATTAACTAATTCTTCGTCTCGAGCACGGGACTGCTTTCTGACTGACCAATGTTCTTCGGGTTCACTTAGAAAAATGAAACCGTTATTTTTAAATTTTAATGAAGATAAAGATAGTGCAGTGAATAAAGTTTCATCGTTCTATAATTTCCCAAATAAAATGTAGTTCTGGAATGGTTGCGGGGAGGGATTAATGACGTCATACATTCAGCGCAGCCTCCAGAGAAAATTTTAACATGCACTGCGGAGACGGGGGGGGGGGTGGCTCGGTGAGCTTTTGCCCCCACATTTTTTGGTAGCCAAAATAATTGAAATGAAACCATAGGCAGCCCTCTCAAAGGGTACGCCATATAATCTTTTATACATCTGAATAGTTTTTTCAGCTTTTTATTTAAATCATTAGGAACTAAACTAAAACATTAAGAATTTACCAAAACCGGTAGTAAATTTAAGGAGCTTGGAAAAATGACCTGTGCAGTTTTACTCTTGTATACCGAATTCGTAGCTCACTGGTTTCTCTCCGCAGGCAGAGCGAAAGAAATTTAGCTCGTTGATAATTCCTTCATTAAAAATTGGTTGGGAATCTTCTTTGTCTTCCGCAGTGAAAAACTTGTTGGCAAACTTCTGCGCACTTGAAGAACCATCACTAAGATTATCATCAACCCATGATCTGTAAACATGCGTTTTCGGAACTTGATCGTTAATTTGTTTTGCAACCCAAGGCCATAACATGTCACAGGGTAGGATGCCGATGCTGAGATATTTAGGCTTGTTTTGAGCAAGTTTCATTTCATAGGCTACGTACGTTGCGGCTGCTGGACCCGTTATGATGCTCTTCGTGCTTTTCAGCTTCCATTTAGAAACAAAATAACTGGCGTAACTTGTAAAGCTTGCAGATCTTCCCCGATAAAATAACGCAAAATCAGGGGGGTGCTTGCCTTGCATATTTTTAGCGGCTGAGTCGAAAGCCTTCACCGCATCAAAGACGTAAGCCGCGTCTTGCACCATGTATCCGCCATATTGTTCTGGAGCTAGAGTATTATTAATAATTCTCTGAAAAAACTTCGTTTCGAGCACAGCCTGGCGTACTTTAACACTAAAGGGGTCTTCGAACAACGATTGTGCAAATGTCAATTCGTTGGGATTGTTTTCATCGCGTTCGTCAAAACCTGGGACATAGTGACGTAGACGAGAGAGACGACTGTCATCGATATCTAACAATGGAAGTAACAAATATGATTACTATTCAGTCCAATACAACTTTAAGTAATGTAATGCAATCTTTGATGAATCTGCTAACTAACACAAATACATTGCATGGTGAGGTTAAAACGTTTGCAGAAATTCACTCTTACTGTGAAACGCTGGCCGTGCGGCATCAGAAATCTCCCACAAATCTCCTCTCTGAGAGCCCATCCGGCCCATAGCGCCATCAACGTTTTCTTTTAGTTGTTTGCGCTGCAAATGATGCAACTCGTAACAGGAAATATTGGTCAGTGACACAACCATTGTCAGGAATAGAATTACTTCTGTTGACATCATCATAAATCAGTTGGACAACTAAAGTGTTTGAAAGATTACAACTTCAGACGTGTTGCATGTATCTTCAAATAATTCTCAATTGAAAATGTTTTCATTAGCTTCATTAACTTCTCAATGATCTCATCTTTTGTCTGGGATGCAAATGCAATGGGTAAACGTTATTTTTCACTATAGGTGGAATTTCTGAATTGAACAAAATTTTCCCTATTGATATTCTTTTCAATTTGTTATCGGTCATATGAATCAACTTCGTCCGAATTCTCACAATTGAGAAGAAAGTAGAGCCCTACGTCTTTAGGCCAATTTTAGATGTCGAATGTAGTGAAGCCATAAATATTGGGATTATAATCTTTATTTACCCATTATCGTCTCACTATCTAGAATAATTATCATCGATGGACTTTATGCAATCGAGTCCTTTTAGGAAATGACCAAAATTAAAAATAACAATTGATGCGGTGTGCGTGTGAAAACTGAAGAAAGTCAGCAGTAATGTTTCTGAGCAGCATGATCAGCATCTTACATGTGCACTGGCGAAAAACATCCGGCCCTGATCGTCGCTTACCTACATACTGAGCAAGCGGTAACTTACGTATATCCTTTGTTTCTGTTTGTCCTTCTGTGCTATTCTGCTTCTGTTTTCCTTCTCACCTTCTGCACTGTTAAATTCTCCAGAGGCCGTTTTTATGATCGTCTTATTTATATCCTCTATAGTCAAATTTAGAGCGCAAATGACAAATCGGTTCTGAAGTCGGTTCGACAAAAAGGTTTTCGTTCGACAGAAAAGATAATTAGTTCTGGTTGAGGTACTCGAGGACAAAAGAAACTATCAGGTCCAATGCTGTTCTGAGGATAATTTTCCGGACTGGGGAAACATATCTCACTGGAAATTAGCATCTCACTTAGCGCTTTGGTGATTTTTTGTTTTGTACCAGAGAGATGAGTGCAGGTTCCAGCGCGAACTTTGGCTTTTTTAAGGTTTGTTTCATATGTTATAACCACTAACCTATGTCTAGTATAGGCCATTAGTCACAACCGTCATGGCTAGTTGCGGCGCTAGAGGGGGAACAAATGCACCCTCGTTATTTTCTGCCCCCCATGAAAATTGCGACACTAGTCACAGGTGGGACATGTCGTGAAGCAACAGAGAAGTCGGATGATCCAGAGACTGCAGGCTTTCCAGTGATATCAAAGCGGATTAATAAGGAACTGCATGAATGAATTGAAGGCAGATCCTTTGCCCCATCCATCCCTGAGTTTCCCTACTCGTAAAAGGCAAGAGGGGAAGCTGACCCTGCTACGCTTCCTTAATTCCGGTGTCCGTTGACCTAATACAAAAAATATTCAGCCAACATCGAAGAGATGTTCTCTATTGTAAGAGCAATTTATGACGTCCCTGCTTATAGCAGCCAGATGTGTTATCATGATTTTCGTGCATCAGGTAGAACATTATCTTTTTTACGATATCTTCTGGCTCGTGTCTATGAAATAAGATACACAAATATGGGCACTTAGGAATAATTGAGGAAAAACAAGCTTCGTTTTGTCAATCAAGATATTCCCTGAAACCTAACGTGGGATTTGGAAAGAGTAGCTTTTGTTCACGGCGAGGTTCAATTTGATATCAAACAAAGATCATTTTTCACTTTTGTCGGGCTTACAGCTACTCAGTTTGCTTTGAGTGGTTCCTGCCACTTTATAGTAGCGACAAGGTATGTCGAGAGTGTGTTGAGACAAATAACGGACTTGAGGGGTTTCGGTAGGACTTACACAGGTCTATCAATTGGCCAGAAATATAAAACTCTCTAAGTCTCTTGTATGCGTCAATATAGGCTTGTTCTTTCACGAAAATCTGCCCCTGCCATGGGTTTAGGTTAGACAACTGGGGGAACCAAGAAAGCACGGTTACACAGCTACGTTTTAAAATCGAGAGAATCTATGTTTTATGCAAATAATTCATTTTAATTCAAATACCTTTCGTGTGAACAAACTTCCAGCAAATGGCTGTAATAAACTTTGACCAAATTGCTATCATTATCACTAAGGATACTATGTCATTAAAATGTTCATAATAAAGATTTTTCTGTGGAAATTACTCAAAGAAATCTAATTTTAGTCGAAAACATTTTGAGAGACAAGCAATCAAATTTAGTTTTTCACAAAATTATCTGGAACCTGCTGTGTTTCTGCCAAATTTTGGTAGTCATTTTTTAGCAGCCTGCATGACAAAATCTTACTGCATGGGATTTATTGAAAGTTTCCTTCAGATATTCTAATAGTAGAAGTATCTTTTAGGGTAACACCATCATGTCATGTCATTGACCATAGATGTGTGATATGAAAGAAGAAACCATCATCATTTAAGAAATTTAATGGCATTGTCTCCTAAAATGTGGGAAATTATTTAGGTAATCCTAACAGCGCTAGCTTGATTCTACTAAAATGTCTTCAAAATGATTATGCTTCCACAGTCATCGCCGCTTTCTCTTAGTTCGCCTTCCTCATTGAAACCAACCGTTCATAAATTTCATCTCGACTCTATATAAGCAAATTCAATACCGTATAGTATTATATATTTGCATGAGGGCGACAGGTGTTTGGTTAAAAGATAAGATGAGATTTAAAACACATCATCGCATAACAAAAATAAATTACAATGTGTTATATAATTTGTTGGTCTAAATACCGGTCGCTCAAAGACACGACTGATCAGGAATTAAGTCGGTTTCTATAATTTCGTTCAGTGCAAAATATCGCACGATCGATTTTTTATGATTGTCATTTAGTTTCTTTTGAAATGTGTTCATTTGCGCTCATCTTATTCTAATTATAATTCTAATGGGATTAGTTCCGTTTAATTGTCTGTATTTCAACGGAAAGCAATCGCAAAAATCGATCAGGCGACACTCTGCACTGAATGGAAAGATGGAAATCAGCCTTTAAACTAAAGAAAAACCAGAAAAGAAGATCAAGAGATCTTCGTTTTACATCTGTCAAGTTTAGGTTGGCATAGTGGTGGTATAAAATGATAAAATCATTCAATTTACCTCTGGCTCTGTATCTTTTTTCTGTTCTACCTTTAGTTCCGGGCTGGGCAATATTGTTAAGGGATTTTCTGGTCAATATACTGACAATGGTTCACTCTACTGGATATATATATCATTAATATATAAGTGCAAAGCCGTGACGACGGAGGGTGAAGGTGCACTACTTTCCTGCTAAGAAAGCACGGATAGAAAACTTAAGACTATGAGGTTTGACTTCTGTTTGGAAAGATATTGCAGTTGCATGCATGCACAGATGCATGGTGATGAGTTTTTTAGCCATAAATGCCATGTTTGTCCCATGCAACACATGCAACATTGGATCTATCACATGCAACGAGCTTCGCAATCAATAAAGGATACAATTCATCAGCATCGGCGTCTGCAAATGCCCCGAGCTAAGAAAGTTAACATTTAATTTGTTATTAACAATTCTCTACTACCTCCCTCTATCCAGCCCAGGCAAGCCGGCAAGTCTGGATTAACCCAAACAGCAAAAGCCACTTCGCGTTGAGATTGAACAATCGTTCAATTATTAACGATAAGATTTACCTGCCGTAACTCTCCGTGGCACGAGCGGCCGTCCGTTCCTCAGGACTAAATATAATTATACAAGAAATTGATATCATTATTTTATTTCCGTTATCCGTACTATAAACTGGCCGCCTGCATGGCGTTGAGTTCTTGTCGTGGATTGAAACGTTCATAACAAAACAATCCCCATGCATGCAGTCAAATCAGTAGATAGGAGATTAAGAAGTGAGCAGTCTGTGACCTCATCTCTTTGCGTTTGATTCGCTATCTAGCTTGGTATCAACTATCCCTGAATTGACAAAGTATGCGATTATTGCATTGTTGCGTATATATAACCCCGACAGGGTGACTGGAAAGCCTGGAAATTGATCCGCGGTGCATGTTTTAGCTGCGCGAAAATGCCAAATATAAAAACACTGGACTCACTCAGTACACAATATATATAAAAAATACCTACACCTGAGGTTGTTTTTGCATCAAACTGAAAACCAGCCGATGTCAAAGAGGTAAAAAACAGCAGCAATAAACCTGTTTTAAGGAAAAACGAGGCCATCTTTGTGTCAGGTTCGGAATTCACAATCCGTGCAACTTGTAATGACTTACAACGATAAAAAGATGATCAAATACCGTCTTGCTAAAATAGTCCTTCGGATCGTACGTCAACATTTCCGGAAATAAGTAACGATTGGTTGAACCAAACTTGCGTTCGAAGTGAATGCTTCCTGTGATTGTGAAAATACTGGTAAACACGTTAAGTCTTGATCTGCAAGTCAAGGACACTTTTAATTTCTCATGTTAATATCTAAATCTTTGTTTGATATTTTTGTATATATTGCCACACAACACTTCCAAAATCAATGTACCTACACTGCCTACACATACCAATGAAACCATGGATAGTTAAAAGACGATTAAAAGTGATTTTAATCATTTTATTATTCATGATAAAACGTAACCAATAATAAAACGTGCGCAATGAAACTCGGCATCCAGCCAATAATTATGAAAAACATAATTATGACATTACAACCACTGAATCACAACCACTGATCACGTTTTCGTAGAAGCTTGCGCATGCGCGGCTACGTAGCAACTGCGCAGCTAAAAACTTTTGAGCCCGCAGCAGTCCACTGATATCGCCAGCAGTAGCAGACTACATTCCATACGTCAGAAGTGAATTGAATAAAAAAAAAATGGATCGTGTGAACAGACCTGACAGTATTGAACATTGTTAGGCTTTTTGTTGATTTCAGGGCAGTCTTTTAATTGCAAATTACTTTTTGCATTAGTGAAGGCGTCGTAGACAACGGTTTCATGCAGGGTTTGAATATTCATATATTCTGTTCTGCCCGTCGAATTTCTTTTGTACGCATACGTGTTGTCGTCCCGGGTTTTATGTAAGAAAGTGTGAGGACTGAGGAATTAATGTCATAGATTGCACAGGCGATTATCCAAGCCAAACTAAACGTTATTCATTTCATCATAGTCTGTTTTGTGAAAATGGCCATGCAGCAATATACTACCCTTTATATTGAAAAAAATGAGCAGGCAAGCAAGAATCGTTTCCAGACTGCTGGAAATTTTTATTCTGGGCTTGATATAATTTCCGAACAGTAAACACAATGGTTTCAGTAGCTAACAGAAGTAGATGGATGTAATCACTTTAATAACATGTGACATTTTAATTCAACAATATAAATTTACAAATATTTAGTAGAAAATTATTTATCACAGGTCAATGTATTATACTTATAGAGATGAGTCATAGAGTTTATAAAATGTGTTCAGTTCTCCAAGAAAAACCCTGGCTAAGTATATGATAGTTTAGACAGTTTTTCTGTCAGACATTGCACGAACAATTGAACCAATTCCACCAACTGCTACAGCCTAAATAAGATAAACATGTGAACTGCAATTAAACTAAAATCCTGCTAATCCTAATCACCTTAAATCTTAATCATCTCTAATACTAATCCCAATCTGTGATATTTTTAATAATGTCTTCTCAAAATACATACTAGCAACTCATAAACTGGCAATATGCTTGAACTAATTATCTATCCTACGACAAGTCAAATTTGAAGTGCAAATTAACTGATTAATACTAATCAGGGAGAACAAATATACAAAAACAGTTCTGATCCATTAGATATCAAATAATGATTTTTCTCAAATCTTCAATGTTACCTTGTCATGCCAAGCTAACAAAATAGCACTTGCATTGTCTGATGACTTTTCAAAACCTTTATAAATGTATTTCATTAAAACATCCACTTCTGTTTTATCTAGGACTTTAATCCCAGCCTCGATTTCGCTTGCTTTAAAAGCCTGTAATACTCTCATAACCAAATTGAATGCTTTGTCCTGCAATGAAAGGTTATAAGCATAAAACATTTAACTGAAGACATTTATTGCTATAACTTTACTTGCAGTAAAAAGATTATTCACAACAAACCTTTGTGGATTGATTCTTTGATGCTAAAGGTGGATTGCGAAGAACTGCCTTAAGGGCCTCTTTGTTGTTTTTTCTTTAAAATATATTAAGGCTACAATACCATATAGGCTACATTACACTTACTGGGGTTAACTTCCCACCCCTTGAACAAATATGAGTTCATGGTATTATTGGTAAATATACTCTCATATATTCAGACATTTTTAAACAGTTTTAAATATCTTCAAGGACGAAAATCTTAATGATTGCTTATTTCCTCTAGACGATCTATTTTTTGAATGGACTGATTTATAATTTTCGTGTTTGTATAATAATATTTAATATGAAGGATACTGTAAGATGAGGTTGTTCACTTCGCTTTCATTTGGCCCACTTTCCGCCGCATCTTCGCCCTGATCGTCTTGAAACTGATTCTCGTCTAACTCGTCAACGTCAACTTTCCTGAACTGCGTAGATAAAGATGCTTTAGCCATTTTTATGCAAGAAATTTGAAGTAAAATACAAAGTAAAACACAACAATCCACCCTTGACAAGTACTTCCTCTACCCTTTGCACGCTCGCCCCAGGACCAGGAGTTTGCAAGATTCCCCCCCCTGCTAGGAAGATTATAAAAGGCACGCGTATTCCTATTGTAAACATTGTGAACTAACTTTATTTACTCCATTATTTGCTATAAAAGAAACAGTTATAAAAATAATTTCCCTTTAGAAAAAAATTTCTACAAGACACTTTTACATCAATTCCCAAATGTTTTGCGACTGATGCGAAATAGCAGGGGGGGGGAGACAACCTTAATCCTACAGAGAGGAAGTTCTGAGTTGTCATTATAAAAGGGAAATCTGACGGAAGAGAGAAGATCCGAAGACCATTTATAGAAATTGATATGATCAAGACAATTTTCAGGTGAAAAACTCTATTGTCATTCTTTTTGAGTCTTAGAAGAGTTGGAAAACTACTGAATAAAGAAGCCAGTGTTTATATAATTGGCGTCCCTTTGATTTCTTCATAATAATATTCTGTAATTATTAATGCATGATATTAACTTAATGAGACCTACCAAAACGGAACAAGGATATTTTGTTTAAGGAGTTTTCGACTCCAAAAATAGGGTTTCTGCCGAAATGACAAATAAGTATTTACGAGAAGAGATATAAAAACCAATTTGTACATTGCGAGTGGAAACTACGTACTATTACGTTCGTGCAGCTGTAGAGAAAATCAACTGAGGAATGTTAATTGACATTTGATCGATTGGTCAAACCACGGTCCACGAGACTACAAACTTTTGTAGTTTAACTACTCTGTAGAGAAAATATGGCAGCTACACTACTACAACTTGACATCGAAAAGTAGCCTCTTTGAAATTAATTTCATTTTTATACAATTACATGACGTAACACTTTGCGCATTAAATTTATGCCATCATGACTTCAAGAAAAATGGAAAAGCCCCGAAATTTTATTATATTTCTGAGAGTCAGTCTGTCTAAAGAAAAGTATGCAGTCGAGGTATCTGCTGACATCACAGTATTTGAGTTGAAAGACAGAGCTGAAGAGAAAACTGGCATCCCACGGCAAGTATACGTATTTTCATGCACTAGTTCCCACATACATCGTTGATAGCTATTGATATTGTCGGTGGTTACTGACTAATAAATATAGTCAAATTTGTACCAGTCTTTTCACGTTCACAACTTATTTAAACCAAGGCTTCATGATATTGACTACCTTCATTTCTCTGCAGACAGATTCAAAGGCTACGATATATTGACGAGTGCGACATGGAGGATTATGCTAAATTATCTTTTTATCATATCACACCAAATGCTGTAGTGAAAATGTGTTTTTGGCCGGAATGGAGACCTCTGCTTAGAGCTGCATGCAAAGGAGACCTTCAAGGTAAGGCTCACCAAGACAGTGGAATATTGATACGAATTCATTGATAATTAAAGCCCTGGGTAAACTAATTGCGTATGCAAAAGAGAATCCATTTCGCAATCTTTCTCATTTTATTCAGGGCGGAATTTGAAATATCACGTTAGTACGTGTTTTTACACGATCACATACACCAGGGTACGAATCGTATACGACAAATCGCATATAGTGTAAATGGGCCTTAACTGATGTACCATTCACAAACTAGGCAACGTATCTGAAGATATTTTGTTATTTTTTAGCCGTGCTTAACTGTGGTATAAGCTCACGGAAGTTATCTGAAGCAGCACCACCTGTCACGTACCGAATTGAACCCAGTACAAAAGACAAAGGTTCAGTAGCTCTGTTTATTGCCTCCCATCGAGGACACAATCAAATAGTTCAAGCTCTGATGAACGAAAACGTGCGCGCATTTGAACCTCAACCTTCAGACAGGACACCTCTGTTGATGGCGGCTAAGAATTCCAGAGTTGAAACGGTTGACTTGCTTTTAGGTACGTAGGCCATCTCTGTTGCTGTTGAGGTTAAAAAAGGCCTGTTTACATGGAGCGAGTTATCCCGGCTAGGCGAGGTGACAATTGCATATAATGCAAGACTAATCAGTTTAATAAGTCTTTGATGTTAGCGCTTTTTACCTCGCCTAGCCGGGATAACTCGCTCCATGTAAACAGGCCCTAACCTGTAAACTACAAAAGTACTCAAATAGGACTTTTTTTGTGAAACGAATTTGTAATGGGGGTTACCAGGAGGGGGGACTCTATATAAGGGGACGTTGATGATATATCTTCTTTGTTTAGTACACCCCACCATAACTGGTGCCACTGTCTACAGTAAACTGGCCACCTCCTATGCAACCCCTTCAGAAATCTCTTACCACAAAACTTTATTAAGCGTTCCTTTATCACAGGGCGAACACGTTGTGTTGCTCGCTCGAACCAATACGATACCGTTCGAGAAAGGACCTTACAATCGTTGGTCGCCTTACTGGAGAAGAAAGGAGCGTGTAAGAAACTCTGGTTTACCATGAACCAAGCTAAGTTGAACAAAGTAAAGAGAGAAAGTCATCCTAGTTATCGTTTGCTGAGACAACATCAAATGCACGACTCAAGAACACCTGTCTGGATGAAAGGTGGGTGTTGAGGTGTAGGAAGCACATTTTAGCTCGAGGGCATTAACTTTAATTTTAGGGCATTTGCCTGACGAAAAGGGCATTTAAAGTTGCATCGTATTCAGTATATACTATTAAAATAATTTGGATAAATAATTTAGTCCTGCTATGCCAATACTTTGGTGTTGACAATGAAAAAAATAATATCTGCATAGCAAGACTAAGGTTTTCACCACTACTAGCGGCAGTTTTCGCGCAAAGCGACATTTGGGACTGATTAAACGGGCGCTTTTTCTCGGCTAAATGCGAAATATTTCGCCTGTTTTTTTTGAATTGTGACCACTTGAATTAATCAGTACGTTCTGCTTGATCGCTCAGAGTTCGAAAAAAGACGACAAAATATTTCGCGGCAATTCGCTTTAAAATATCGCCCGTGGCCGTGGAATCAGAGCTTTTTACTTTCGTTCAGACTTCAGAGATCCAAATGCAACCAATTCAACAAATTATTGGTTCCGGCTCATTCACACAATTTTGAGCCACGAAAAAAGAGAATTTCAGTTATAACAGTCTATTCAGTCTATTTCACTATAGCAAGATTAAATCAAAGGTCTCAATGAGACGACTCACGGATGCACGAATAGCCGATTAATTGGCTAGTAGATAACCAGATAAACAAGTTTTTAATACTAAGCGCGCAAAGCAGGTTGGTCGAGTTAATGGCACTAAAGAATGCCAGACCGTTAGCAATGACTACGGAGTATCCGGAGTCAAAATCGGAACGATGCATTTATTTTTACTATATTATAATATATTATATTATTACGTTATTACACTATTATTATACTACCATTATACTATATATATTGCAAGTATATATAATGTTAGTTGCTGAAATGACATTACTGGGAAACCTGTTAAAGGTAGGTAATATAAAAATGTGAAGAAAAAAATTCATAAAAGTACTGAGTTACTGCTCGTCTTAAACCGAAGTCTGCAACTGCACAACCTCGTTCCCAGGGCCTTTATTGAAAACGCGGAGGGGGGGAGAAGAGAAAAAGGCCCTGGCACCGGCTGATTCTAAAACCACGAATCGTGGTTTTAAATCGATAATTAAATATTCCAAGATGGCCGACCCTTCGAAGTGTTTACACCACTTACACGTGCTGCAGCGACTTCATAATGCTTTAAATATGGGAGGTTTCCCATCGTTTGTCTTAAAGCCGTTACAGATTAAATGTTTTGAGCACATACTAAACGGATTTGACGTCGTTGCTGTTTTACCAACTGGCTTTGGCAAATCTCTTCTGTTTCAACTTCTGCCAAATTTCTTGCCGACCAAAGCTGACAAAAATATCGTTATTGTTGTCTGTCCTTTAAACGCAATCATCGAGGACCAGTTAAAGGTTGCTAAGAACATCGGTATTGAGGCAGAAGTTCTCCAGCTTGTTGATCATCGTATGAAAGTAGCGGAAAGCTTGTTTAAATCGGATGACTTTCGTACAATGAGCCGCACAGTCGACATGACGTCCGAGCTGTTATCTTTTTTGGAGTTTCTGCCATTCTGGTTTTCAAAGACAGAAACTCGTAATAACTTTTTTGCACACTACAATCCCGATATTTTTTCGCTTATCTTAGTTTTTTTCTCGACATAATTATGCAAATATTCCTTATCGCATAAATTAATTGCGTGATACAGTTGACCAATCAAATGGCTACATATGCCAGCCGGTGCCAGGGCCTTTTTCTCTTCTCCCCTCCTCCGCGTTTTCAATAAAGGCCCTGGGAACGAGGTTGGCAACTGCAATATGTAAGATAGAAGTTGCTTTAATTTCAAATTTTGTCTCGTACCTTATATAATTCCATTATAACCAGGCAGCATTCTTTCATTGCGAAATCCTGGTATTATGAACTTTTATGATAATTAATGTCCTGAATTTCAGATAATGTTCGTAGTTTCGTGCTCATGTTGTAATAAATTATTCATCATATGCATATTATGCATGCAAACGATATCTGTATATAGGGCTTCTATTTGACTCATTTGAGCGTGTTCACAAAATGTCTGAGAGAATAGCTACACAAAAGCGCCGCTGCCTTGATACCGTTATAGAGATAGCGAAAGGAAACGTTGTGAGAGATTTCTTAGAAAGCCTCAAGGATCTTCCACGGCCGGCTGTAGGCTTCGCTGTAAAAGCTGATCTAAAAATGTGTACGAACGGTCGAGGAATTGGCGTATTCTCAGCCGAATTTTTACCGGCAGGCACGCGAGTAGATGTTGATCGTGAAGAAATAACTTTCACAAGGGAACAAGCTATTGAATTTCTTGAAGCTGTTCCTAATGACAACGAACGACGCTGGTGGTTGGAACATATTTATTGTTTGGATGGCTTGATGAAAATTGATATGGCGGAACTAGATATCTCGATGGTCAATCATTCAAATGATCCTAACGTAGTTACTAGGGAGAATGGTCTTGACTATACAACGAGAGATGTTAATATAGGTGAAGAATTGACTGAGGATTATAAGACGTATGATAAAGTATCGTATTATGAGGAATTATGTCAGAAGTATGGTGTCATTCACTATTGTAGTGAGTGGACATAAGCTATGCAACTCGTAGGAATTTTTGGATTACTTATCTTTTGTTATAGTTAGGTTCAGACGTCGAACTTTTCATGCGCCAAATCAAATGCAAACAAGATGCCCGCTAGGCATTAAACTCGCATTGCTTGAGTCGAGCTAGGGCTATGACAAACAAGACGCCTGATCTGGCGTTAACTCCGGCACACCAGTCTTTAATATAGAGCTTCTGAACATAAACAATACAGTTCATATTCGCATTTAGATGCCTTGCGAGTTGCGAACCTATAAATGTTCGATTGCGAAATTTAGAAGCACATCGTACTTTAAAAAGTGTAGAAGTTCAATTGTTCAAAAATGTAAATAAACCGCATGATACATTCGCTTTGTCTTACACTTTGCTTTTGGAATAGGCGCTTATACAGTTATATTAAATCTTCAATCCTGTGCAAACTACGACGTGTCAACGCGCCCATACACGACTACATCATCTTATTAAACGGCGAAATAGCAGCGATATTATTAAAATAGGAACAGAATCTACATGTATTAAATATATTCTTACCCCAATTCAATCTAAACTTAATCGAACAGCATGAAAACAACGGTTTATTTGTTCCTCTTGGAGGAATTGCCGTATCATGCGAGCGAAATCGAATCGCGCATCGGAAAATTTGCCAAAGCTGTGCACCACAACTCTTGGGAGACAAGACTGGGACATAGATAAATCCAATCACATACACATTTTAAATACTAGAATGTTTCGCGCCATTTCAGACTTGCGACGACGAAAAATAATAAAAACAAAAACAAAACAAAGCCGAGGCGAATTTTCAACTCCGTCGCTGACGCCGGAGTAAAAAGACGCTTAGTTACTCAGGCGTGTGTTTGGGCTTGCCATAGTTGTTCAGCTATGCAACCACGGTGATGCATATATTATGATATTCCGTGATGCAACGGAACGTAACGGGCGTGAAAGTGGGGAGAGCATTGGATAAATTTAATTGCGCTGTGAAGTTAGTCTTGTTGCACAGTGGAGTTAGTCTTGTTCAGATATTCGTATCACGTCATGGCACAGTTCATTGACAACGTCGTTGTATTGTTTTCAATTGATAGTACTAGTGAGAACTCGTGAGATTGATTTTAAATTGTATTCAGTTTGATCAGAGAATTCATAGCGATATTAAGCAACTTTGGTTCAATATGAAGTTGAAAAGCATGAGAGCAACAGAACACCCCGTTTCGAAAACACTCGGCATCTTTTAGTGTAGGGCTACTGTGCTCGGCGTGTGCAGTTGTATGTAAGGTGAGCGTTAAGATAAATGTGGCACTTGGAAGCCACATTTCGAAATATCTTGAATTTTTATCGTCTTTTGTCCACAAGAGAACGATGAACGTCATGAACGAATGCACTCAGCAGTGCAGCATGCATGTTAATCATGCAGTGCAGCATGCTTGCAGGTCAGCGCACCTTATCGCACCTTGCAAGTCGCGAAATTCTCGACCGTAAAAATATTAATAAGAACGCTTCCCATTTTAAGAACTCGCTTGCGCAATGCGAGTTAATGAACTTAAACAAAGACTTTAGTTCATTAACATTAGGTTCGGCCTCGGCACATGAAAAGTTCGACGTCTGAAATGGGCCTTATCCTCTGGAATTCAAAATCGCTTATAAGAGGCGTAACAAAATTGAAACATTAGCGTAAAAATATGCTGTCGCTTCGTGCGTGTCTTCCCGCGAGACAAACATTACTACGCGATTAATCACCGATTAAATAAAACACGCGCCGGGGACGAGGCTGCCATGAGACCGTGACCGGCCTGAAAAACAAAGCGCGCCTCGCCCGCGCGGGCGAAGCGTGCGTAATGGAGAATCGCCTTAAAGATTTGCGACTTTCAAGGCGCGAACGGATTCTTATTATTACCATGAAAAGGCTCTGCCCCTGCGTATTGGGGTCGACAAGATTCACACTCCAAAATATGAAAATTAAACAAGACTTACCTGTAAGTCGAATCACCCGCTGCGCTTAGGGATTACGTGAGAAGCACAGCGATCACGCAACTTAGTCAGTGCATTAACGCAGGAACTGTGTGCCACGCAACCCACCAGAATTTGGGTGGGAAATACCCCTTTGTGGAGGGCACGTAATCCCTAAGCGCTCTGGGTGATTCGGCAGAATGACAATCAAACTTCGACTTACAGGTAAGTCTCGTTTGATTTTCATATTCTACCTCATCACCCGCTTAGCCACGAAACAGATGTAATACATATAATATATTAAGTTGATAGAACCTTGTTAGCATATTTTGAATTTGATTGAATAATAGTCTTGTTGTAATACTTAGCAGTCAGATTTCCAACCTGCAACCTTCAAGATTTCATTGATTGGCTGTTCAGCTTGCGATGCTGCAGACGCCGAGGCCGCTCTTGTGCCTCTGCTCTTGTGCTATGCGGTTTGAAAATATCGGATCAGATGAAATAGCGGATCGGGCGGTGTTAATTGCGCCAAAGCCAGAGGCCACTGTCGAACAGAGTAGTGAGAAATTCTAACCCGCTCTCAATTTTTGTTGCACAAACATGTGGTATAGGAGATAAAGAAGTCACGTAAAGATTACTTACATTTACTGACGTGCCATTGGTGGTTTGAAGTTCCCGCGTTTCCCGGATGCGTTGAAGCGGCGCCGGTCGGAAAAATGTTTTTGGTTTTACCGCCCTCCTCTAGGGCCAGAGTATCTCGAATTGGAGATTCTATCGAATTGACGACCATAAGAAACCCGTTGACCGACTTTGATAGGTCATCCCCAAATAGCCATTCGATAACTGGATTGGAAGGGGAGCACAACGGCCGATACTCCTGATGTAGCTCTGGTTTAATGCACTTACGGCGTTTGGTATAAAGCTCGTGGTTAGCCTGACTGTGGTAAAGGCAACAGCGTCGGTCATTTTTCGGATTAATTCCGCGGTAGAAGGGACGTCTTTCTTTTCGTTCTCCAAGGTTGCCAGTGACTTAGTGAGGGTGTCCGTTACCTGCACCATGGCTATTAAGCTCTTGGTGAGCGCCGTCTGAATCTTCTGAAACTTTAAGTCTAAAGACCTACTTTCAGACTTCAATTTATCCGAGTCCCATATCGGGGGATTGACACGTACTGGGATAAACGCCGTACAATTTTCTGGATGATCGTAGAGTTTGTACTTCGCAGATAAGGTTTCATCTGATTGTTTTTCGCGCGCGATCGTCGCGAGTTTATGTATGTATGTATGTATGTATGTAAAACCTTCTTTAATGACGCTAGCCTTATCAACAAAAGTTGGTTTCCATAAGGGGCGTCCAAAACACAATAGAACATTTACAAAAGATAATAATATATCTAAATAGCTATTTACAAAAGAGAAATATATAAGTAAGAAAATAGATTAAGTTGGTGTGATCCGGCCGTATGCTAAGATCTGTACATGATTGAATCTTAATTCTATTTAACAATTCATTTGCTTTACAATATTTTTGAAAGAATAAATAGATTGCGCTTCCTTAGCTTCTTGCGAAAGATTATTCCAAAGTTTAGCACCACTGTACTTAAAACTTTTTTTCAGAAATTCTCGTCTCGGTTTTGGAAGAGCCAAATCAATGTGACAGTTTCTGAGGTCATAATTATTTTGCAAAAGATTCCTCCTGATGAATAATTCTTTCAAATTAGGTGCGGTATAATCATTCAAAATTTTATATAATAATGCTGCCTTGGTCATACTTCGTCTGGAATCTAAATTTTCCCAGTCAAGTGCCCGAAGAATATCTGCAGACCTAATTTCATAGCTAGCGCCGGCTATTATTCGAGCTGCCCGATTTTGAAATTTTTGCAGCTTATCTTTCAATGTCTTGTTGCAGGTATCCCAAAGGGGAGAGCAATAATCGAAATAAGGTTGTATCAAAGCTTTATAAATCGATTGCAACATGTTTCCAGGAACATAAGGCTTGACGCGTTTTAACGTTCCTATACCTGCCCCAACTTTTTTGCAAATCGTTTCAATGTGTTCTTCCCAACTTAATGTTTCATCAAGGGTAACGCCCAGACAAGAGATTGAATATACTCTGGGAATAGGTTTGCTATTTAGCATTACAGGAATATCATCATTGATCTTAAGAAGATTATGCTTTGATCCAACGTACATAAATTTAGTTTTGGTTGAATGGTGCTGTAATTTGTTACTTTTTAGCCACTGGCTGATTTTATTCAAATCGCTATTTAACTTGGAGATAAGTTCTGCTGAATCCTTTGCTGTTGAAAACATCTGCGTATCATCAGCATATAAGCACGGGGTGGTGTTATCGAGACAATCTGGGAGATCGTTAATGTAAAGTAAAAACAATAATGGTCCTAAGATGGATCCCTGAGGAACCCCACAGACTATCTTTTTTGGCGTTGATATCGTGCCGTTGACAAAACATACTTGTTCCCTATCAGAAATATAAGATTCAAACCACTTCAATTCAATATTTGAAACTCCAAATTGATCTTTCATTTTGTGCAATAAGATATTGTGATTAATTGAATCAAAAGCTTTCCTAATATCAAGAAAAACTACACCATTCAAGTCGCCATTATCTATATTTTCGTACCATGCTTCACACATTTGAATAAGTGCAGTCAAAGTCGAATTCTTTGGGCGGAATCCAGATTGATACTTAGAAAGCAAAGAGTTCTCACTCAAAAATTCATACAATTGGTTGAAAACAGAACGCTCAAAAATTTTGCTAATAATTGGTAAAATTGAAATTGGGCGATAATTTTCGCGCTTTTGTCTGTCTTCAGATTTAAAAATCGGTAGAACCCAAGCTTTTTTCCATTCGTCTACATAGATTCCAGTTCTAATCGAGAGGTTAAATATCCACGTTAATGATGGGCTAATTACTTCAGCTGAAATTTTGAGTGCCCTTGCTGGAATAGTATCAATGCCTGTCGATTTTGATGTTTTAAGTCTATATAACTGAAGGAATACATCATGCACATTAATTTCTGAAAATCTAAATTGTATATCTGATTGGGAATTGACATTTTCTGACCCACTTGGGTCCAAGGAATTATTCTCAATTTCGGCGGCTAATTTAGCCCCAATACTCACGAAGTGTTCGTTAAAGGACTCTGCCATTTTTATATCGTCAGAAATAATATTTTCGTCTATTTTTAACTGGGAAATATTGTTCGCTCTATTATTTTTCCCCAGAAGTTCGTTAATTAGCTTCCAGCTTTGTTTAGGGTCTTTTGCCAGAGCACAATCTTCAATTTTTTTGCAGAAAAAGTTTTTTTTTGCCTTATACATTTCTGAGTGAACTTTATTGCGAGTTTCTTTGTACTTAGCCCAGTGGATTTGAGATTTAAATTTTACAGCCCTCTTTTTATGAAAATCTCTCATTCGCATTAGCTTTTTAATATTTGGAGTAATCCAAGGGAGGGAAATGCCCCGAACCCTCATGCGTCTTAACGGTGCATGCAGATCGAGTACTTGCAAGTAATAGGACCTCCATATTCGATAGCAAGTGTTTGGATCGTCATGCTGTGCCACATTTTCCCAGGGTATCTGGGAGAGATCATTAAGGAAATCAGTAGCATTAAAATTTTTAAAATTTCGAGCATATGTTACGTTTTGTCGAGAATTAAAAGCGCAATGTTTCCTAACAGCAAAAATTAAACTGTGATCTGATATACCAAGATGGATAACTCCTGATTTTGCAAAATTTTGCTTCTTATTCGTGATAAACAGATCGATCAGGGTAGCTGTCGTTTTCGTTACCCTTGTAGGCTCTTTAATTAGTTGATCAAATTGGTAAAGAGACAATAAAAATTGTAATCTACGCGTGTGGGGATCAGGAGGAGATTTGCTGATGTCACAATTTAAATCACCTAAAAGTATTAGTTCTTTGTTCTCTAAGTCGCATTTGCTAAGAAAAACTTCAAAGTCGTCGAATACCTGTACATCTGAATTGGGAGGTCTATACCATGTACTTACTAGAATCGACTTACTACATGGTCTACTGATTTCTATGCATATCATTTCTAGTGAACATGTTAGCAAGTCCTTTCGTTCGGTAAAGGGTATAGTGTCACGGACATACAAAAGTACACCGCCTCCGTACCTATTACGATCTTTTCGAATTAGGTGATATCCGACAAGGCTAATTTCATTCTCCGAAAATGAATCATCAATTTTAGTCTCATTAATTGCTAGAATATCTAAGGGCTTATTCTGCATAATAATTCGAAGCTCATCAATATGCTTTGGAAGACTGTTGATGTTTAAACATGCAATTTTTATACCCTTCAAGCTATTTAATTCATTTAATATTGACTTATCTGATTTGTTACTCATCTGATGGCATGGTTCAGAACCCGGATCACACCTTGTTGAAGTTAACATAGTATTGTTCGAGATGTCCCTGCGAGAATCGCTTTCAGCAGGTCCCCTACTTGGTTGAGAGTCGACGTACGAAAATCCTCACCAGAACGGCTACGTGGTCTTGAATGATGTTCTCCTCTTAGAAATTTAATAAAGTGAGTGGCTAAAAATGCTGAACCTTTACCATTAAGGTGCAAATTACTCCCGTTTAGACATGTATTATCTATAGAGGAGTTGTCTATAAAAGCGACCTTATGCTTGGCAGATATTTCTTTGAGTTTGTTGTTGACTTCCTGGATGCTTGTAGCTGCTTCAATGTCCTGTCTTAACGTAATTCCTGAAAGACCAACTTTTGAGTTTGGAAATTTCGCTTTAATTTTGACGACAAGGTTTTCCATTTTCTTCGCACATACTTCGGTTGAATCCGTTGGGATGTTGTTTGTCCCAACGTGAACAATTACGTGGGAGGGGGTTGATTGGATATTAATAGAATTTAGCTCCTTTTCAATTTGTTCAGTGGTTTTCCCTGGGTATGTAAATTTATGAACTTTTTTCTTTGTAAGTTTTCTCGGGTCAATATGTTTGACTATCGAATCCCCTATAACAACTATTTCCTCTTTTACGCGCTTCCCAGAAGATTGATTTTCAGTATCTTTCGTTGACGCTGATGTAATTTTGTCAGCTTCCTCGATGCTGAGTGAAGAAAATTGATTTTGAAGCGGGATTGAGTGGCATTTACTTAGGTCATTAGCATCGACTTGTTTCTCGGCTTGTCGGTGGGATAGCTGATTGGTTTCCTCAGGTTTTAAATCGGTGTATAACAACCGTATAGAGGTTATTAAACTTGCTTTTTCTTCCTCGACAGCCTTCATTTTTCCATACAGGTCTGAGATAGTATGGCTTAGATTATTTACCCTCTCAGTCAGGGCTTCGTTTTGGTCTTTAAGTTCGAGATTTTCTCTTCGGAGCCTACATAGCTCGTTTTCCGTCTCCGGGTTCTTCAAATCTTTCAACTCTTTAGAATGTTCTAGTAGAGTAGAGTTTATGGCTGCGAAGTTTTCGATAAATTCCTTCTTTAGATCTTGCAGCTGATTATTTAAGTATTCATCATTTGCAGGATTAATATTTACTGCAGGTAGTCGCTTTGATATTGAAGCGACAGAGTTTAGCTTTTCTTCGATCTGGTCTTTGTCCTTCCCGCTAACTGTAATCGACTTTGTTTTCGGATACCATCGGATTGATACCTCTTCACATTCGTATGCCTTCGCGTCTCCCCCAGGAGAAGACCATTTTCCACCAGATAAATCTAGCACATCTTCGACAAATTGTTGTAGAGCATCAAATGAACCCGACCAAATAAGCTTGTCTTTATCGTTGACCGATAGATTGTGCAGTACACTTTGCTTTGTGGTGTTGTTCGTCATGGCTGTTCGTATATTGTCACCAAATTTTATCTCCAATTGCTCGTCTACAACACACGTCTGCTCGTCTTGAGAAATCTAAAAGCACAAGGTGCCTCCTCAAGAGGTGCACAAGGTGCCTCCATTTGAAGCTCTTGCGCGATGTTTTCGAGAAGACAACATGATGGCGTGTCGCTCTGTGTGGAGCCTTGACCATTTTCGCCACCATGCATCGCTGGCATATTCGCAGACGAGAGCAATTAAGTAACCGAAGCGTCTAAACACGGCTGTTTCGGTGCTTGTTCCCCGTCCGCGGAATCGTCGTCAAGCAGCGATTCATCTATAGAGTCGTCCATCGGTCGCTCAAGTTGATCAACGGACTTCAACAAATAGTTTTAAGCATTTCTTGCATGGCTGCCAAGAGAACGCTATTAGTGTCTGAGAGCGTGATTACACGGCTCCCCTGACCAGCATTGAGTGGTGATACTTCTGGAAAATTACTAGAAGTACCTAAGTTTTTATCGATATTCAACGTTAATGTAGATTTTAGAAACTTTCGAGGGCTACAAGGATCGTTAATGCACTGACTAAGTTGCGTGATCGCTGTGCTTCTCACGTGATCGCTAAGCGCAGCTGGTGATGAGGTAGAATTGTAATGAATCTTTGAGGAATCAATGAATGATGAATCCAATCGGAATACGAGAATAATACTAGGCTTACAACATGTTCTTTGAAGTATGTTTTCACATATGTTCGGTCCCTAGAAGATTTTTTTGCGAAATTGAAATGAGTAACTGAGCAGACAGGAGTGGTCACCAGGCTAGATTTAGGAAACGTACCTGGGATGAATGAACTGCGAACCGATCGCAACCTTACATTATTTCTAATATTATTAATTGATAAGAAACAAAACGCCTGCTTAGGCGTTCACACTGGCCTGAAATTTACTATAAGGTATGCGACGGTGTAGGTGGCCTAGACTCGATTTTCCCGCGCCCGAAGAAGAGAATAATTTTTATTATAAACAATTTGCCGTTCAATAATTCAACGTTGTCACTAGCGGTATTCTCATATTCACATGCAATTATAATTTTGAGGGATGTTACTGGGTCCTGGGTTAGTGCTAAACCTGGGTCCTTAGCCCTTAACCCCAGGGGCCGGTTGTTCGAAAGACGTTTAAAGTGGATAAGTTCAAAATGAAAAACAAAATTATTCATTTTTTGAACAACTGAGCCAAACTATTTCGATGTAAATAGTTTATGTGTCAATGAAGGTATATATTTAATGCACAATAAGATGTAGGTTCAGTCATTTACAAGATGTATGAGAGTATTTTTAAACTTTGGCTTATCCACTGTTTAAAGCTAAATGCCTTTCGAACAACCGGCCCGTGGTTAGTTAAACCTGGATTAAAACTGTTGTTCAAAGCAGGGTTAGCGTAGGGTGAGTTAACCCAGGGTTAAAATATTTAACCTAGGATTAAATGTATTTTAAGGACTAACGCTTTCGATTGGTCAATGCCGGAGGCCCGGAACGAGCGTCAAAATTTTAACCGATGAGGAAATATTGTCAATCGAAAAATTATAAGCCGTGAGAGCAGTAACAGACTAACAGTATTGAACTGCAATTTCCGTGCATGGAATTTTTGAAAGCTTCGAGATGAAAGGCCATTTTGTATGTTAAACGATGTGAAATAAAATTAAGCAACTTAAAACATTCAATCAATTTTAGAATTTCAGGCAATGTTTGATTATTAAATTCAGAAACAAAGGTAGTCAAGAGAGAGAATCGAGATTCAGTTGAAGTTTGAAGTACAATGATCAGCTAAGATACCTGATACAATGGCATCCGAAACAAATATTTCGATTACAATGTTCCAATTTGTACGGTTGTTATATTTATCATGTATTGGCTGTATTACATTGAAGCGAAGATAAATAAATCAATACATCAGCTGAAACACTAGCTGAAACAGAATGAAGTCAAACTTAAATAATTCTTTGCTGTCCGAAACTGTTCGTAAAACCTTTGAAAAGTGTTTAATTCATAGGTTCGAACTTACCCCTCTGGCGTAGCCAGCTGCCAGCCTGACGATTTAGTCATGGTATGCAAATTTTATGTTATCATTATTCATTTCTTTAGAAATTCATTGTTTTCATGAACACCAAAATATTAGCATAGCATGACTAAATTGTCCGGCTGGCTACGCTACTGATTTAAGTTGGTTCATTAAAAATCCGAACACTCACAGCGGGCTTTTGTTCCATTTACGACGAATGGTAAATTCTCAGATAAATATTCTCAGATAATTATTAATTTTAACCAAGAGATAACGCTAACCGGGCTTTGTGCAACCATGGATAATAAAATCACAATAAAATCAAATTTAGTCTTTTAACTATGCATGGTGCAACGCAAGTCAACCGAGGTTTAGAATTTAACCCTGGGTTTAAGCATTTTTAACCCTGGGTTAGCGCATGGGGGTTAGCGTTAACCGGCTTTTGAATATTGAATAACTTTGAATAACCGGTCCCAGGGCACTTATAATATATGCGCTGTGTTTCGAAGCTTTGCTGTTCAAAGTTGGGTTAATAAGATTTGAATATTTTTACCATGAGTATTTTCTGGATCAAAAGAAGTCATATTTTGTAAAGTTTTGAAATTGAAACGAATTTAAACAGCGGATTAGAATTTAACCCAGGGTTAGCGATAACTCAGACAACCTAGCTTCGAACAACCGCTCCCTGCTGGGACAACGTGGACGTGGTTAATACAATGTCGAAAAAAAAACACAAGGAAGATGACATTAAACTTGATAATCTTTTGAAATTAGCAAAGGGAAATATATTAAGAGATTACTTAGCCAGCCTTAAAAATCTTCCACGACCGGCTGAAGGCTTTAGTATAAAGGCTGATCTTAAAATGTGCGCCAACGGTGCTGGTATTGGTGTATTTGCAGCTGAGTTTCTACGGGCAGGTACGCGAATAGATACCGACCGCGTACATATGACTTTCACAAGAGAAGAAGCGTATGTATTCTTCGAAGCTGTTCCTAATGATCAACAACGACGATGGTGGTTGGAACATATTTATTGTTTGGATGGTTTGATGAGAATTGATCTGGCTGAATTAGATACTATGATGGTCAATCATTCTAATGATCCTAATGTGGTTACTAAGGAGGATGGTTATGACTATACAACGAGAGATGTTAATATAGGCGAAGAATTGACTGAGGATTATAGGACATATGATATGGTATCATATTATGATGAATTATGTCGGAAGTATGGTGTTGTTGACTTTAGTAAAAAGTGGGCGTAAGGTATGGCTGGCTAACTATTAGTGTGACAACTGATAAATGACTGTACCATTGTACAGTGAGAGTGATACTTATTGTCCACTACAGTCTGTTTCATTCATATAGGAATCTTCAGGTGGTTCTGAAAATTCCCATACAGATGAAACAGACTGTAGTAGATGATAAAGAATATGCGCATGATGTGTAGCTATTATATATTTAAGTTTCATACTGTTCTTTAAGACTTTGTATAAGCTGAGAGTGTCTGATTGGTGGTTTCAATGAGAATCTGATATGAGTGGTGGTTGCAGCATGTATTGTCATAGTTGATTGCATTTTGTTCTCAAGGATAGTTGCTATGGTACGATTTGATTGTTGTGTGTTAGATGTGGATGGATTAACACAAAAGTTATTTAATATTTGTTACAGAACATGATTATTGTTAGAGTCCTAGCTTAAATTGTTTATATACACATCATATATGCACTATGAATATGTAAGTATCAAGTCGAAAGCTCAGAGAAAGACAATTTTCAATACAAAGAACAATTACTGACAAACAAATAATATACCTGGATTACAATAGACCTTTTTGGTAATTACATCACAACATTTTAACATCACAACATTTTAAATTTAGAACCACCTTAAAAAATGAAATGAATTTCAAGTTTTACTCTTTTGTTTTCACCAATTTCTGTCGGCCTGCTAAAAGCTAGAAACACAGTTACCTATTATATGGTGTTGTACTTATATGATACATTCTAATTATTTTTAAGGTCCTCTTGGTCAACTATACCTCTGCCATGTGCATCAATTCAGAGAATGCTGGTACCCAAGAGTGAAAATAAAACCTTGTATATGGAAGTGAGCAATATTAAAAAAAATTTCATATAATATATATTTTGTGTGCATGTACATGTGTAGGTTTCAAATCAGCACCATGCATGCATGCTTCCCAAATGATAAAAACAGATTGCTTATCATGCTTGCATGCAGGTTAACACCATATATACCATGATATAAACCCTTTCATGTGATGTCATACTAAGTAGAGGGGGAACTTTAACCAATTGGGTGCATGCATTGGCCAATCAGCTAGTATACTAATTGTATATCATAACACAGGGATTGTATATCATAACACAGGGATTTTATGAGGAGATGTTTTTGAAAAATATATCTGACAGATCAATAAAATAATAAAGTGGTTAAAATTCAGTCTTTGAGTGATTGTTTAATCAAAATTCAACTGTAATGAACTATTGTTATTAGTTAAACCAACTCAAATTATTACAAATAAAACAATATCAAATTTTAAACAGATCGATAAATAATTACTAAAATATGATTTTGACTATTTTTGCCAATGAAAACAAAACAATTTTTGTCCCAGATAAATGAAAATCAAAACAAAGTAGACATTGTGATGTTCACATTATGTTCTTGAGACTTATGATCAGAACTGAATTAGATTTTTATTCACCCAACGTAAAATTGTAGAAAAACAATTCCAGAATGGTCCACTTCAAGGTTTGCTTGCTTCCAGTTATTCCATTTCTTCCTCCTTATCTGACAAGTTAAAAGTTTCCTTGGTGGTTTGAAAACCTTTTACAGGCAAATTAGTGCAATTTACACTTTCCATGTTGAAAGCTGTATCTCCTTCTGCATTTGTGATACAGACATCTGCACCAGCTGCTACTAGTGTTGCAATAATTGGATGAAGTTTTAAACCAGCAGCAATATGCAGCGGTGTGCTACCATTGTAGGACATTGCATTAGGGTTTGACTTTCCTTTGAATAACAAGCAAGCAAGCATGGCCAGATTATTACCTTCTACTGCTAAATGTAAAGCAGTATTACCACTTTTAGTGTCCTAAGAACAGATGAAAAATGTGTTTTAGAAATAAGCATACCTACAATTTAAAATGAACTGAAAAACAATAAATATACCTGGTAGATATATAACACATGACAAACTTTACTAAAGGCACAGAAGTGATACTTACAATTGCATTCACATCTACATCAAGCATGATTAGTTCTTTTACAATTTCAACATGATTTGCTTTCACAGCAATACAAAGAGGGGTCAGTCCTAAATGATATCATATGTTTCTGTCATCTTTACTTGCCCCATGCTATAAATCAAAGCCCAAATGAAAACAATCATTAATGATCTAATTACCATCAAAATTCCTTGTTTCTAAAATTTCGGGCAATTTTTTTGTTAATTCAGGTTTTGAAGGCCTTTGTTTGAAAATTGCTCGAAGTGATTTAAGATCGCCTTGCTGACATGCAAGATGTATGCATGTTTGTCCATTTCTGTCAACCAACTCAACATTAGCTCCATGATCTACCAGTCTTTCTACAATTCTATCTTGTCTTGTTATCACAGCCAAATGTAATGGGGTTTGGGTAAGGTCATTATAAATATCAAGGCATTCTGGTTTTGGTATGATATCCAATATGGCTGAAACAACTTGCTCATTGCAGTTTATAATTGCCAAGTGGAGACATCTAGAACAAAATTAGTAAAGCAATTAGCAATCAGTAATTCATTGAATATACCTAATTGCAATTTATTTAGGAATTGAATACATTTTTTTGTATGGTGATTGAGAGAACCAAATGTGATACTATAATAAGAAATTGTGGAATTCTTTAAGAAAATATTGACATTGGACCACAAAATCAATGCAACTGTCAAAAAGCCATAAAAGGATGCAGATTCTGTTCCATCGATTATCAATGTAACAATTTAACTATATAAATTTAGCAAATTAGGTGTTTTAGCGTGCGATATTTGTGTTTGCGCTTTTATTTTTTAATTTTTTTTCCATTCTAAGGCATTCTTTCTCCATTTTTACCAAAATTTGTACGCAAAGCTGCGGACAGTGGTATCGTGGCGGAGTCGCAGACTTAGGCTGACGATTTATAAAGGCCCTGTTACACGGTGCAATGCAACTTGCAATCCAATTCTATTTTTGATAGGTGTAAATTTGGCAAATTTGGCAACGAAATTTTTATGTTTATTACCATGCACTTCATACATTTCTTTCATTTCTTCCAACTTACATTTTGAATACTCTGGACTAATTTACATGTCTTAAAAGTAGGATTGTATTGCAACATAAAAATGCACCGTGTAACGGGTGCAAATTATAACATATTTTCATTTTTCATTTTGAAAACGGATTGTTTTCAGATTAAATGAACATGAGCATAGCGGCTAAATTGTCTGGATGATACGTTACTGTCGCAAAGGATGTCATTTTAGGTATAAAGCATGTTTATCGACGGGAAATTGAGAAAACATAATTAATTGTTTCCATTTGATATTTTGCATTCCTGGAATATGCGTAAGAATTGAATAGTGAAGTCGTGAAAACAATTTACGTATTTTATGTAAACAAGCTTCCTCTCCTCTTGATCACTATACGGAGATATTAATTTCCATCATAGCTAAGTACTCTGCATCTATTAATTGTTGATCACAAAATTTTCAAACTTCACACAGATGAGATTTTCCCATCTATTTAGGCGCGTGTAGATAACTTTTTTACATATTAAAGTTAGATAATAAAGTACTTACGTATCTCCATCTTCGTTTTGATGGAGTAGGTGCAACCATAACGGCGCCAGAAGGGATCTGACTTCACCTGTGATTGCAAAATTTCGTATAAAGTCATCCATCGTAACGTTCTTGCTCGGAATGGGATATGACAGTCTTCGCCTCCTACTGCCCAGGGCTGCCTGAGGTCTGCCCGGGGACTTCCCGAGAACATGCAAATGATGCAATACAAAGAAATCTACAAAGCATGAAAGTTAAATGGCTTCTAATAGTCTAATAGTAGTTTTGGAGATAAATGCATGTCAAATTGCTAATGTCATAATAAGTTATTTAAAATTGCTAGTAGATGAATGCGCCGCTTCAGAGCGTTCATAAAACGTGCCCCTTAAGGTCGACACAGACCGGACGTGAATTGGCAACGCGGCGCAAATTTTCAACGTTTCTAATTTTTCAAAATCAAATAAATTTTAAACTATCATAATATTCTTGTAGATTACATAACAACAAAACATTTTTGACTGCTCTAGCGTCCATAGTTTCCAAATTTTACTTCCAGAATTTAATTTATATGCTTCTGAAAACTCAAAATGCACTGAAAGATTTTTGTCGTGCTATTTTAATCGGCCGACTAAATCCTTGCGTGTGCGATGTCATTTTTAAGCGATTTTAGTCGGCAGACTGTAATCGGAATACATCAAAAGAGGTTGATATTTGCCTATTAAAGTCGGTCGACTGAAATCGTACGACAAAAATCGCGTCGTGTGTGCTTGGCTTTAGTTAACACGTTATATATACGACATCCTCACAATTACGCTGTCCAAAGTTTCAGCTCGACAATTAGGAATAGGGTTTATTCATATACTCTGGTACCTCATTCACAAAGACGATCTATTTCAAACTAAATGAATATGCATGAAAGCCTCGACTATTATTGGAGTTGTCTATGTGACTGTTCCGATTCTTGTTTGATTAAAATGTTTTTTTTTTGTCTTTCAAAAGAACAATTTTTTTTTGCTTTTTTTTTGCTTATTTTGTGACTGCTGATCATTTCTATTATTGAATAGCTATTAAAATATGGTCAGGATACTAAAATGATTCTTTCCCTTTTTTTTCAATTGAACTACAGGGTGTATCAAAAAAAAGGTAATCCAACTTCAACAAGCTATTGTACGTGAACTACTCAGTGTATGAGCGAATTTTTTTCATATTCAGAAAGATCAGGCTTTTCACTATCGGGTGACATGTTTTTAATACCAAATGGTGAAAAAGTGAGCACATACGAGGCTGATAAAAAATGTTAGTCGCAATCGCATATTTTCACCTTTGAGCCTAATTAAAGCAGTGCATAACAAAAGAAAAAAACAATTAATCATGAACATGTCACAGCTTGCACCGGTTTTATGCCGCATTGCTTGGAATGTTCTCCTTATTCCTACTTAATATGCATATGCGGGTAGTTTATTCAAAAGCAAAATTCTTCAATTAAGTCCCAAAGAGAGTTAATTTTCAATGGTTTCAGTCCCAACTCTCAGAGGTGAAAATATGCGATTTCGACTAACACTTTTTATCAGCCTCCTATTTGCTCATTTTTTCACCATTTGGTATCAAAAACATGTCATTCGATAGTTAAAAGCATAACCTTTCGGAATGTGAAAAAAAATTCGTTAATAGAATGAGTAGTTCACGTACAATAGCGCACCAAAGTTGGATTACCTTTTTTTTGATACACCCTGTATAGGCCTATAGGAGCCGGTTGTACGGAGGGCGGATGCCGCTATCCACCGGTTACTGCGTTGCTCTAAAGTCGCCAGTGTTGTAGTACAATTTGAATTGAACCTTTCTATTCATGAAGTCTATTCTATTCGACACCAACACGCTACTGGGACTAAAAGTTGCAAGTGAAAGCAAGGGATTAAGTGGTTCATTTGTCCCCGTGCTTTTTACCAGGAGAAATTAGTGTACTATAGGTAATTTGCAATTGACTGAAAAGCGAACGCGTTTCCGCAAAGAAAAAATAGAATTACTCAAAATTTTTATGTGCTAAAGTTATATGAAATGAAGGAAATGATAATTCAGTTTTTTCGAGTATCTGGGGCACGAGATTTACTGGATACCTACCTACCGTCGGAAGTGACCAAGCCACTGGAGTCTGGACCACTACAAAATCCCTCTTTACGACTAGCCTCTTCCGCAGGCATCTCTTTTATGTATTTATATTAGGCATTTATATTTGGCTTGGGTTATCCCATTCAGTGGTCCAACTTTATTCATCGCCTTCCCCGACACAGCTAATCCAAATATAAATGCCTAATATAAACAAGAGATGCCTGCGGAGGAGGCTGGTTTACGACATTTTTTTCTGGTATAATTTGTCGAATGTTTGTCATCTTCGTGTTGCTTGGCGCTTGCATGGCAACTTGCATATATTTATTTACATATATCGTCTTCTGACTAAAAACCATTTTTTTGAATGGATTTTAGGTAATTTAATAAAAAATAACGTTTTCAAAGAGATGATGTGATATGGATACTGCCTGATATTTCTTACGACAGTACAGAAAATGTCTTTAAACGCTTCTTAAGGCTTCTTGAGCCGTTGAAGGTAGGTGTCAAAAATTATGTCATTTGCATTCAACTGATTCAAGTGATTCAACTAGGTTTGTGAACGTTTCTCATTTGTTTTTACTTTGTTTATTATTTAAACAGCTGTATTTTTTAAAGAAAGCTTAGTTTCGTGGTCAATGTTTAAAAAGTCTTTCAAATATACTTCTCTAACGTGTGTTAAATTCATTTTTATGTTGTCCTGTTTGAGAATTTCGGGTAATATGTCATATATATTGACCTGCTGAAGTTTGACCCTTTGTATAAACATATTGTTGTATTGTCATCGTTTTTATAAAAACTATGGTTAGCAAAACCTAGAATGTCTAAAATATTGGCATGGAATACAACAAAGGGATTAACTAAACCAATATTGCATATTTTCGCTGCTCTAGCTGCCAAGGAGTGGCTCGCTCTGCCTTGCTGCACTGCTTTTTAAATTCTTAGTTCAGACATTTTGATAGTATTTTAGCATAGCCTGGTGATGCAATTATAGTGAATATAGAAAAAGTGTTCTACTTCTATTAACTATTACATGTGAATTGACTGTATTTTTTCTGTAATGATTTCCAAATGTTCCATGAATATTAGTTTTGTTATATTTATAATTTGTTTTCAGCTAAGGTTGTTAAATTTATTGCCTAAAAGGAAAAAAAATAAAACTCTTGTGGTAATATTTATCATTAAATCAGAAATATAGGAGAAAGACAATATAAAATGCAGTACAATTTGCAACAAACTATAGCTAGTGTTCAGCACTATGTAATTATTGGGTACATTGTAGTTATTAATATAGTCTGCTGCAGGCTGAACAGGCTTCTGTACATATGTGTGTGTGTCACTTGAATTTGACTGGAAGAAATTGCAAAATAGATATTGTGAATCATGATATAATTTTTATTCATATTCTTAGAATTTTGTCTGTTGAAGAGGACTCCTGATGTATAAGAACTCACCACGAAAGGGTTCACCAGGCAGCTCAACAAGAAATGTTCCTCACACACGGCTTGAGGATGAGAATGAGTTTGAAAAAGTGTACGAGTTCAGACAAGAGCTTGGCAGAGGAAGTTTTGGACGTGTTTATGAAGCTCAGTGTCAAACAACTGGTATAAAGTGGGCTGTCAAATCTGTCAATAAAGAGAAGGTGCTGTAATAGTATGAACTCATTTATGAAAGATTATGAAACTATATTGCTCAATGTTAAATTCATATGTAGTTTTATTGCAATATTATTTCCATTCACTCTTGATTAGTTTCAGTTGGATTACACCTGTTTGGTTTCAACCTATATTTTTTGTTAATTTTATTTGGAACTAATTTTAAAGCCAGAAACAAAAGAATTACAAAACATTCCAGGCTATTAAAGGTTGCAGCTTTGCTTGATTGGCTTGATGAGCTAAAAAGTTGAGGTGCACATGGTGCACTCATTGGGAAATAGAAGCTCTTTGAAATGTGCAAATTACCCTACTGAACTACAGCCCCCTTAACCCCTTGACTCAACACCTGTGTATTTCTTACCACTATTACATTATCGGTTGTCATAAGATTCTGAAACTCTTCACACCAACCTAGGCTGGTAGTTATGCTGTGAAAATGTTAGAGCGAGAAGTGAATATAATGAAAATGATTGACCACCAACATGTTGTCTGTTTAAATGAGGTTTATGAAACACCTACGGTATGTAACATGTAATTGATTTGTAATGTTGATTTGTAACATGTAACTTAATTAGCTTGGATACTTCAGTCTTTCGCTGTCATACGATTTTATTTTCCATTGCTTAAGAGTGCTGTTAATGTGTGCAGCATTAATCAATCCCAGTGTGTAAATTTTGTTAAGTCACCGCTCTCTGATATTGGTGGTAGTATCATTTGCCTGAAGTAGAATGTCAGGCTAAGAGAGTTGGTTGCATTTGAGTGAACTGCAGTTAGGGGGAGTAAGTTTAAAAGAGTATGGCTTGCATGATTTTAGAAAATGTTCCTTGTTATGGAGCTATGTGACCAAGGTGAATTATGTGATCTTCTACGAGTAAGAAAAACATTGAGTGAAAATGTAAGTAATTCCATAAAGTTAGACTGAATGTTACTTATGAGTAGAAATTGATGAACTGCATTAAATAAGAAGTATGTTTTCAAAATCCAAATTTATACCTACTTAACATTTTGACACATTATATAGTGGTTACATATTTGTTGTGGCTCATATTTTTTAACCCATATTGTTTTGACCTTGAAAAATTTAATATCTTCTCCTATTGATGAGTAAAGTAGGACATTTGACAAATTAAAAATATACTAAATAAAATATACTAAAATATAAAATATACTAAATCTTTGTGCTACATTATTAGCTAAAGGAATATTTTTTACCATATAGGAGGCTCTGACAGTCATCAGACAGTTAGCTGATGCAATTGCATACCTACATGATCTAGGTAAGCTAAGTTCAATATTCTCACCATATACAGTATCATTATATTAGTCAACACGAGTACAAAAAGAATGCCAAGTGATTGCAATAGGTATTTATAGGCAATAAAGAGTTCAGTTATTAAGTGGAAAGAAACATGAAATTAAATATATACAAAAAGATGAGAAGCATTGGGTTTTTTAGAATACTTGTTTTACTATTTTATAATAATTATTTATCAAATGTATGTACATATGCTACCATTTTTTTTCATCTTTATTTGTCATATAGATATTGTTCATAGAGACTTGAAGTTAGAGAATATTTTATTATGCAAACCTATCAATGATGAACCAATCAACATTAAGGTTAGGAAAACTGCAACTTTGGCTATGTACACAAAGAGTTGCAATGTTCAGACCGCCCAAGGGGGAATTTTTTTAATATATGGAATTATAGCTTCAAGTTCTTCACAAGTTATCAGGGTTGGGTGTGGTTTTGGTGCGGAAAGACAAATGATAACACTCAAAATGTTACCTCTTTGTGTGACCTTCTTTGGTAGGATTAATGAGTTAGTGGCGAGAGCACTGCCCCAGAATGCTGCTGGAGGACCTGAGTTGCATTTTACATCACTCTTACTTTGGTCTTAGATGTATTTGTAGATCATTTGTTACAGTATCTTAACAAAACATCGCCATATATGATGACACCAATAAGAACTATATTAATAGATAATCATTGCAGTGTTCTCGTATTCTTCATACTTCATTTTCATGAACCTTACGTGGTTTTATATTCCTTTTTAGATCAGTGATTTTGGTTTGTCTTATATTAAAGGCAGTGGGGAAGCGATGATGCAAAGTGTTTGTGGAACTCCTATGTATATGGGTACGAAAACCCAGGCTATTATTTTTATACCTGCCTTTCTGGCTAATTGAAATACATTTGCACTATACCGCATTTTATTGTTTTTCCATTATGTACTAAAAATGTGTGACAATTTATCATTTTTCCGTTCATGCATGATGCGATTCAGATCATGGCCTGTGATTTAGTTTAACATAATATAAGTCGTGATCTTGTAGATTCAGTTTTTCTTTTACTTGCATTTTGTTTTCCACTCAACGTCATCAAACACTTGCGTGAGTTTAGAACACCACATTCAACGAACACATTTCATGTTTTTTTTTCATTGCAGCACCAGAAGTTATAGATGAACACGAGTACAGTAGACAATGTGATATCTGGAGTATTGGAGTTATTTTGTTTACGCTGTAAGTGAAGTAATTATTCCTAAGAATTTAATTGTTTTATAGTTCCATATACTTTGCCTTTGAGGTGAAACCTCTGTTCATTTAAACTTTATCAATTTAAAGCAGTAATGGAGAAAAGCACGGCTAGAAAATTAGTAAAATTGCTAAGTCTGACGGCGAAATGTTTTAAATTGCGAAAAATATGGCCTTACAAAAGCACGAAAAATGTTACCATTTCGGCCTAAATGATGTAACAATTTCCATGCGCACTCATGTAGTATATAAATTTGCAAAGTTTACAATCCTATATTTTTCGCATTTTACAACATTTCGCCGTCAAACTTGCTACTAATATGTTCCAATATAACCAGGGAGCAGCGTGGGCTGCGTGGCAGCGTCTTCAAACAAAGTCAGGAGAGTTAGTAAGACGAAGGCCCTCAGGTCGAAACGTCGAGAAGTGTTTTGTCTATTTAGGCAGTTGCTATACCACATTTGATCCTAAGTTGCTACTAATATGCTCTTTTCGAGAATATACTTTTCTTCGCCAAGACAAAAAGTTAGTCTAACATGCAAATTGTCCGTTATTTCGCGTGCAGTTTAACAGGTTCACCACCATTCCAAGCACCTACAGAAGAAAAGCTGTATCAATTGATTAAGCAAGGGCATTTAGACTTCACGCATCCGTGTTGGCAGACGATTAACGAATCAGGTATTGCACTATATAATTTCTCCATCAATTTAAAACAACAGATTATGTTTAGCATGCATGTTATTTGTTTTGACAGCCAAGAACGTTCTGGAAGGAATGCTTGAGGTTGATCCAGCCCATCGATCTACAGCTATGGAGATAAAGGACCATCCTTGGGTGAATGTAAGTTGTGACTTCTGTGACTGAAGAAACTTTCATTCACTTTCATATTGATTTCCCTCGTGTTACTCTTTCATTGCTATCCATGCATCGGGTAGTGATTTTTTCAACCGCTTTAAACGTGCTTGAAAAGCAATGATTATTTTTGCGTGCTTTAATTCACCATTACTACCGTAATCATTTTTGCTTGGCTTATTTCACTACGTTTTTCCATATTGCGTATTTCTTTGTAATTTTTAGGGAGATAATGAATCATCAGCTCGTGTTAACGTGATTCAAATGATGAAGGAATATAACGCAGAGCAGAAAAAGGTTTGAGAGAAAAAGTTAATTTTTTAGTACTGCAGTTGGTCTCGTAAATTATGGGGCCTTGGAAAGGGAGAACACTTACATGTTATTAAATTGCCATCTTGTTATAGGCAGGTTTTAAAATATTTTATCTTGAATAACCCCAGTTCCCCATGCCTCATTTCTGTCTCTGATCTATAGCGGTCTCTTCATACCCCAGTTGCCCCATACCTCATTGCTGCCTCACACCCATAGCGGTCTCTTCATACCCCAGTTGCCCCATACCCCATTGCTGCCTCACACCCATAGCGGTCTCTTCATACCCCAGTTGCCCCATACCTCATTGCTGCCTCACGCCCATAGCGTCTCCTCATACCCCAGTTGCCCCTTACTCATTTTTGTCTCACACCCATAGAGGTATACCTCTCTTCGGTACCCCAGTTTCCCCGTACCTCATCTCTGTCTTTTTATACCCTAGCAGGCCTAGCTGCACCATATGTTATCGTTGTGTCAGGCCCATATAGCTGTCGCCTTTATATGCTTCTAGCTGTCTTACACCGTCTAGTTGTTTCATCTTCTCAGAGCTGCTATGCGTATACATTTAGGAATTCCACCAGGCTCAAACTAGTACTATAGACACTATATCAACCTAGAAAAGCAACGGCAATTACATGTATTGATGTATATGGGTCAAAACATTTTAGCTTTAAGTAGGCCTTAAAACTTGAAAGTTTTATTTCAAAACATTGTAAAATGTGGAAAATAATAAGTTAAGTATATTGCATGTATTAGTATTACGCAAGGAAAAGTAACTCGTTAACATAATTGCAGATGAATCCAAGCAACCATAACAATAATATTGAGGAGACGAAGCTCACAGATTCTCAAGAGAAGCCTGTCGATGTTATTGAACAAAATAATGTAAGATTAAAATTTTGAACAGGCGAGAAGTGTTTTTGGAAGAACAGCGGTAAATGAGTAAATGATATCATCATTATTAGGAGATGAAGAATTCGCCATCAAAAACTAGCTTAAAAAAAGAAACAAAAGATCGGAAGAAGTCGCCAGGGGTAAGTAGTGTCTGTGAATATACACCTCTCTATATTGAGTAAATTTAACAGAATTGATTATTTTACGTTGGCAAAATTATAACACTGTGTACATATGATTCACTAAATAGCATACACTAGAAAGAGAAAACCGCCGTCAAAAATCACCCGTCTAGCTGAGTTACTCGATCGATGAAAACCTACTTGCTCCGACGGCATTTTTTTACTTGAAATATTGTAGCTCACAACCGATTATCCCTTTCGCGCTCAGACTTCAAGCTTGCAGTTTTGAAACTTAGGACAACCCTTTATTGAATTGAGTGTATAGCAAAGTGATGAATATACAGTCGCTATATTCTTGATTGGATCTGAGATTCGATCATTCATCTTTAGCATTCATCGTCACGGATAGGGAAAGCGAGCTCAACTTCACAGTTACATACTTTACCGAGTCGCGAAAACTCAGGCAAGAAAAAAATACCAAGTTACATGCAACCAACGCAGAGCTCTTCGGCTCCAACAAATCCAAGCGCTCGCACAATGAAAAATCGTAAAAGCACGGATAAAACTAGGTGACCTAGGTAGTGAAATATTTCATATTTGTAAATATGTAGAGAGAAACATTCCTGGCGATCAGGAAGATACTCCGAAACTGTTCATGTTATATATAATAATACCCATATAGAAAGTTCCTTTATTGTGGGATTTAATGTAAAAACCTATTTTAGATCAACAATGTTGTACAATAAAATGCCCCAGTTACTACACGATACGTTTTTGGTTGAAGTTTGTACACGTGATTATTGTTATCATATATTGCGTGTGCAATTTATCGTATCGTGGTAATGGGCCGTAAATATCAACTTTAACCTGAACGTGGTTCTTGCATGTGTAGACCCGGTAAAGGCCCCTTTAAAGAAAGGCCCCGCCCTTCGGATAAAACGCTGACATGCACTGATCAAACTTTGAAAGATCAGTATCGTTCCAACCAATTTGCCTAGAATTTAAAATACCAGCATTTCATACATTTGTATACTTGGTCTTATTTTTGTTAGCCTTTGCGTTGACTTGTTCACTTTCTTGTGATTGTATAAGTATGAGTTCGAACAACATGGTTGAAGTGATTGATTTATAACTCGAAAATACTCGCTGTTGTTAAACAGACTGAGTTTCTCAAAATGGCGCAATAAGTGTAGATTTCTTTGACTATATATAATTTAGATCCATTATTCTAGGCCTTGGCCATCATGACGCTGTGTGATGCCACTGTCTAATGTCGGATATGTTTATATAGTTACACTCAGTCACATCACAATATATAGGCTTAGGTATTATGATTTGGCCTTTGAAAACATTGCAAGTATAAAATACAAAACTACAATCTCTATATTAAGCTCTAGGTTCTTAAGTGCAAACTTTAACTCCCGGTAATTGGAATCCTATATCTTGACTCGAACTAAGACTGGAGTGAGGGGTTTTCCGTAAAACTACGTGAATATTTCAGCGTAATATACAGATGAACTTTCAACAAAATTTAAATCAGGGTGATTGAAATCCGAACAATAGGTGCGGGCAATATAGTCATTGTATTGGCAGTAGGCTAGATATAGTCTTATCGCCAGTTGTCAACCCTTATTCCCTCAAATCTGAAGAATTGCTGAACTTTTAATTATAAATGACTTCTTGAGATTTGCATATTCATTGGGATAATTCTGCAATCGCCTTGAACTCCCACGGTGTTTTCGATATCAGCTCGGTAACTTTGTTTACTCGTTGAAAAGCTTTTTCTATCTGAACTGTTCTTATACTACATATAGCTATAGTTCAAATAGTCCGGCCTAGAGATTGGTCAGAGAAATAAGTTGGAAATGCTTTTTGGTTCTTGAGATGAAGGGCTATCCAGGTATACAACAATACAGGAGGGAATCTACTCCACAACAGGCTGAAGTCAAACTATAATATTGGTCAACAAGTCTTTTGTAGGGTAAAAACGTATGTCATGACGCAAGTTTATATAATATTAGGTCGACGCCATTAATCTAAGACCACGCAATTGCTAAAAATTCAAGTGGCGAAAAGTTGCTTTTTTCGACACCGCTTGTGTTGGGACTTGAGTCATTGAAGTGTACATTATCATTTAAAAATTATCATTTAGGCATTTTATCTTCAAAACATCTTAATTCGGCTCCACACATAAATGCCTCAACTGCATTTTTTATAGCGACCTAGAAGTAGTCCCACACACTTGTGCCGCAAGCGAATCAGGTTACAAGTCGTTTTTCACGGAGTTATATTTTCATTTCGTTATACACCTAAGACAATAGGATCGCAAGTACGTAAAAAATTGGCTTTATATTTTAAAGTCTGCTTCTTGACACTTGTGAGAAAGTATCCGCGCGATAATTCTCAGAGACTGCGATTATTAGAGTATAAAGACTTTGTCTGTTGCCATTGGAAAATCGAGTACAATGGCCACTTTCCTTAGAAACATGTACAGTACTCCCACTCTTTCGTAAGAATCGGGGATTTCCACAATTCCATCGTCGGTGGCTATTGGTTAATAAATTCGATAAATTACGATTCGTGCAGACCAAGTTTTAGGCATCACAGCAAGACAAACCAACTAAAATGATAGAATATACCGATTACTTTAGTCTTCAGTCTTGCTTCCTATATATAACTCAGTGAAACTGGAAGCACTCTCACACGTGTGATGAAGACGGAAATGCACGCCGCGAACAGTCTTCGCATCTAGAGGTGAAAGCACATGTACTATTCAATGACAATGTCCTGCCAAAATTCTCTTTCTGTAGTATTCTTTATCCAAATACGAAAGTCGCTGCCTTTACACAGTTCCGACCATAAGCACGGGGGAAATCACGAAGAAAAAAGCTAAATGCGTAATAATAAAAGTTAAAAACAACGTTGTTTTTCGGAAGTAGACACCGGAGTTCCTCCTTGTCGTAAACAATATGCAAAATTATCTTGTCTTATCGCCAATAATTGTTTCCTCAATATACAGAATATACGTCACGCTTCTTAAAGCATGAAACACAACAAAACAACTTCGCCTTACCCCGGTTTTGTAATTGTATTTTTGAGGCCCTTAACCCACTAACATAACAACATGTAATGTTTAAATACCTGCTAAACGTTGAAAAAACGAACGAAAAGTTCAGAATTATACCCGAACAATGCTAACTCGAAAACAAGTTTATGTAACTGTTTATGATAACATAGCGACAGAACCTTCTAGAGCGCGGAAGAAAGCCTGCACACGTAAGGCTAAGCAAAACTTAAACTTTAACCTCTATATCTCGTCACAAATCGGATTTTACTTGATGAAACATGATTACAAGGGCATAGGGTATATTTAAGGGGAAGGTTTTCAAAAAGCGCATAAACACGCCCGACAGTGATTTCAAACTCTATATATTAAATATCATTTAAGTGTGGGAGTTAAAAACAGGGCAATGAACCAATAGCTTTGCAGTATGCAAATTTAGAAAATAGGAAGCAAGAGAATAATGTCTAAACCGGAAACATTGATGTGTTTATTGTGGCTGAGAAGTCGGTTATGGATCCGTCATGCAACTCAAAAATATGACACATAATTCAATGTTTTCCAGATATTGAGCTGCGAGCCCAGTAAGCGCGCTAAAATAGCATATAGATCATTCAAAAGTGTTGTAGAGAAATTTAGGGCTAGAACATTTGTGTGTTTCATCAAGGGTGTCACACAGGCTGACTCAATTCATAGTGCTTAAAGGATTACGGGCTTTTAAGAGTGTAAGCTTACACTTTTGTTACTGAACAGGAAGTAAAGCTAAAGCCGCCTTTCATATAAGGGTCATTGTACCGCTTGTTCCATCATTAAGTCCAAATCAGCCGCTTGATTCTTCGGGTCGGATTTGTATCAGCGAGCGAAATCTATTCAGTTGAAGAAAAACAGACTTACACGATATACAAAAGGTATGTGAAATCATATTGTAATATTGCTGAAATATTATTATATAGTTATCGTGGAGGAGGTGGGGTAAAATTTCTTCAATATTATAAAGTAACGCCTTCAGGGGAAAATTGGCGTCGAATGCTGAAACGTGTGCAGATCACGACAGCGTGCGCGAATGCATAAAGTCTCGACTTCGCATATATTGCGTCCACGCGTAAGCTTAATTCAATGCCAAAGGGTAAATTTTATGACAATTCTACGTGGGCTACTGGATTCGTACAAAGGTGTGCATTATATTTGGCGTCGGATTGCCGTAAACATAGAATCGCATTTCATTATACCAGTAATATATGGGGGGCGGCAATAGTTATCCGAGACGTGAGACTATATTTAACTCACGGATGCAGACTCTTATTATTTCGATGCGAAATCAATAAAATGTACAAACTCATATGTGTGTACGCCTAGATTTACTGCAGCCTTTATTTTGGACTAAATTTATTCGTTTGTGGTTTTGTTTTGGTGTTTGAGAAAACTGCACGCCCCCATAAGGGTCATTTTCAACTCATTATATGGCAAGTAAGCCAAGAACGTATTAAGAGTTAATCTATCAGCCAACACAATGAATATACGCACATGCTAAACCAATTTATTTGCACCGTTTTTCCTGTTTGTGTCCTTTCGAACATCGGATTCAGAGATTTCGCCCTGTTTCCGGGTTTATCGAGCCACAGCAGGCGCTTCAACCACAGTTGATTAGGCTGAATTGGACTTGAAATTGCAGGCCAAAACTAGATGAGACTGCTGCATGCACGAGATTAAGCCAAAATTGAATAACCAGTGGCAAAATGTTCAAGGTGTGCTAGACTGCTTAGCAAAATCTGTTTATCATGAAAATTTTAACTCAGTTATTAAATGACAGAGCTTAAAGCAACAAACAATTATATTCCTACACTATTTTTTTGTGCAAAATGTTGTCACACTCGACAGATCTATATTAGTGGTAGAAGTGGCTTGTTTCCCGTGGTTTAGCCTCTTGAGTAGATCCGCTCTCAAATATTCACAGGTTTGCAAGCTGCACCAAAAACGATGCACAGCACAAAACGCTTAAAGCAAATTCATTCATTCATTAAGATTAGTTGGTGGTCCATTTTTTTGTGCTGGTAAACTTGACTATGTTTCCCCCAGCGCGGGGCGCAGTCACGAGTCAATTTGAGTTCCTATAGCAAGTATATTCACGGTTTAATGTACTTCATGATTAATGTGGTCGCATGGATGGTTGTGTTTATGGATGTTTCGACATGATAAATCATAGTAAACACTTCCTTATGCATTATTCAAGATGCTTAAAGCTTGTTTTTATGAAATAAAACATTTGTTTTGTCGTCTGTCTGTTTGTCATTATATCTAAAGTCATCTACCGTTTTAATTAATGACTAAGTTTTTCTCTTCATAAAATACAAGATTTGTTTGTTTTGATATGGTTTAGATTTGATTTTGTATTTTCCTAACCACTGTATGTGGAAGTTTGTTTAAAGCATTATGCGTGTTTTTGTTGTATTAGAATTAAAATGATCAGTTTACCATGCACCAAAGTGTGTTAATATTGTGTGCCTTCGACTTTGTCACTTCATGTGCATGGTTCGTGTTTCTAAGTTTCCTTGTTCCTTAATTGAGGCAAACAAGCCCATAAAAAGGAAATGCAAAAAAACCATCGAGTATAAATAAAAGTTAGTTTTGGTTTGGATTACCTCCTGTAGTAAGTCACGAGGAAAGGAGCAACACGGAACAAAATAACAAAGTGATTCTGTATACTGAGGGCGTTCAAATATCGCATATATTTATGTCTCGCAAATTCAGGGCGAGACATTTGTGGTTATACCGCAGACGTAAATTGTTAGTTCCCTGATCGTCAGTGATCTTGTGGTTTTTCCAACGTAATATGTCCGTGCTGACGTGTTAGCAAAGATCTCTCATTTCCTCTGACTATTTTTTCGAAGACAAATTGGAGTGTGTTTGATCATAAATATTGTTGCTGTAGAATGTTAACATAGTCACAACAATGAAAAAGATAGATACACCGACGTAGATCTGCCAAAGATTTAAGATTTATAACACTACTTTCGCATCGCACTGCCGGATAATGCATGCAGATAGCGCTAAATCTAACTGGATGGCACAGACAAATAATTTTCAAAAAATATACATTCAAACGTCAGCGACGACTAATTTGACGAATAATAAAAAATTTAGTTTAAAAAATGAATTGTCGCGTTAAAACTGTCACCACGGCACGTCATGCTGGATCATAACAAGAATGAAATATTACATGCATGGGTTCATCAATAAGAATACGCCTGGATTGTGCATTTTAGTTATTCAAAACTGACAAAAGTTAAATTTTTAAGCCATTTACCGCCATCTTGGTACTCTAGATTCAGTGCTCTGATTGGTTAGATGTGGTGGCTGATCTGTATATATATAGTCTAGTAGAAGTTATTGTCATCTTGTTATTCCCATATACCTTTCGATAAGTATGTCACGACTATGTTTTTGGCCTGAGAGGTCTCGCTCTCAAACTAAAAGACGCAAGACGATTAGCTAAAGACTTATGAGGGCGAGACTATCAGGCCTAATGACGTAGTCATTAAAAGGGTTGATTCCAGGTTTATTTATAACTGCATGTGTTTTTACAGCCAAATAAGAGGTTTTCTGTCGCGGGACCATGGCCAATTTTTCTTGCCCAAAGCTGAACGGAACTAGCTGTATTCGTGGTTGGCCAATTTCGACAATGAGCATCACTGCACGAAATAACTATAGTTCAAACCGGTTTCCGCGGCTTTATTTTTATTGTTGACTGACGACTGAGAAATGTGGCCTCCATAGTATTTCCGTGCGGCTCTGCGTGGAATATAGATGCCATGACCTGCTAGCTATAGTTCTCCTAAGAGCACTGACACATCATAACAAGTCCACTACACAGCATTCATCGTACAGACCGCCCAGAAAGGTTTATTAAAATAAACTAATGTGTTGGAGGGCAGCAACGGTTTCAAAATTAAAATTTCAAAAGATTTGGCTAACCGGCCTTCGCTACAACAAATTTTGACAACTGACTATGTTGTCCCGGTATTCTTCCTGTTCACGAAAATTAGTAACAAGAAATAAAGACTATAATTTCATGTTAAGACATGCATGCAACTTCAAAAGAAAATTTTTTTTTCAACAAGGTGATGGCATTGGGCGATCGCCGCTCCTTGGGCAAAAAACAAACGAAAAGATAGAGTCAGAACCATATCTTGTATGCAAGGGTTAAATTCCTTCCTGTTGATCAGGGCCAGGACGAAATTTAAGCCCGGCTTTACGATAATACTGTAAATAAAGATATAGTAAGGGATTATTTTCAACCCCGGGGTTGAGATTAAACCATGCTTGAGCACCATTTACGATTTGTTTACATATATTTCCCTTGTTTCCGTGTTAGCTGATGTCCCCAATAGGTATCATGCATTGAGATGAATAAACCAATAAACCGGTTTAATCATCTCAATTGTATCATGCAACTGGTATCTTTTTATGCATGTGCACGCGCTCGTCACTTTCTACACAATTAGTTAGTAGCTATATATATATTGTGTTAAAGTTAGTATGTTTGTACACATTAGTTTGTATGTTCACATTAACACAACTTTTAATAGTTTCTCAGTTCTACAAAGAAGGCTTTTCTGCGGAGTAATTTGAGCTAGGTTCTTTTTCCTAAACCTCACATGAATAACTCAGTGAACTTTTGAAACCAGTACAGTACTATGCCTAATATGGCAGTAGAATTAGTCAGTTCATTAAAATTTCGGCATCCATGCTTAGCGGCGGGTTAATATTGTGATGGTGCCTCTGTAATGTTACAGTACATTAGTTCCTGTACTGACCATGTATGTCTATGTAATAAGAAACTTGTGAAAGAAAGTTCTCCACTTGATTTGGATAAACTAAGCTGAGTTCCGTATACTATGGCGTCATACAGTACGGCGAACACTAGACATTTCTACCTCAAAATCAGGAAATTATCCAAACCTCGGAAGGTGGCACGTGATTGTTCTTGCATAAACATATTGATTTACAATTATTGCCAAACCTTTTTAATTTCCTGTGATTGCGGTTACTAAGTCTACATACTTTGTGTCTGCCTGGAAGTTATCCAGTTAGGAAAGATAAAACAAGAAATCCTGCCAAATTATTTAAATGCACAGCGTGTCTACACAATCGATGTGTGGTTATTGAGGAAATTTGTGGTTTACCATGCAATTTACCAAATGCAGGCTAAAATAGCTAGGTACAAATTTGGGGGTCACGTTACGTTGCATAACTTCTATATTAGTTTTCATTATAAAATTAATTACCTCTTTGTGGCCTTGGCATTTTCGCAACGGCAAAACTATATTATTTTTCAAGCATGCACTGATGCACTTACCCATGTTGAAGCAGGGTAAGAAAGGTCATTGCGAGGAAATACTGATCGAGGGCTGTTTATTTACTTAAGAAACACGTAATTATCTTTGCGGAACAAGTGATGAACAATATGGACCGACTCCAAAGATTGGAAACATTTGGGTTTATTTAGGCGTTTATTTTATTCTGTGAGTCAGTCAGTGGCCAAAAAAGATGGATTATTCTTTGGCCACAGATATTTTTTAAGCTAACAGGATTTATCTCAATAACACATTTAATCTGATATTCTATATGTTAAGATACTTTCTGTCTCTTCGAGGTTGACCTCCTTTGAACTCCTTTACTGAGCGTTAGGCCAATACGGTAAAATATCAAATCGAGGTCTGGGTGTATTGAGCGAGCGATAGTGAGGTCAATACACCGAGACCAAGGTTTGATATTTTACTGTATAGACCGAATGGAGGTTAGTAAGTTATTTATTATATGGCATAATTCATGCATACATTGTAATAAATATTTTTTCATCACATCCGGGCACACGCAACCGAATACATTCAGATTTTAAAATGTTTTTTAAGCGTTATGGGTGGTTTCAATAAACCGTATAAAACCCATTCAGTTGCAACCTGAAAGAATTATCGAACAGCCATATCAGTCCGTGACTTCCGAAGATCAACAACGCCAATACTACTTACTGTAGTGTTTTCGCTGGCTCCTGCAGATAAATATTTAGCGCCAGATTAGTTCCTTAGATACACGAACTGGATTAATGTCCGTGTATCAAGATTAGTGACGTGTGAGCATTTACTTCCTCAAAACGTCCAGATTAGTAGCTTATAAAGGATCTGTATATCATCTGCAGCTTAATTCGGAGCTTTAGCGGCTTCCGCATTCAGACTTGTTTACAACATGGCTTGCACAGTGACCTCACCCTGCCTATAACAGGGTTTTGTGTGTCAAAGCACACAGTAAAATGATATCGTGTGATATGGTGGGCAACTAGTCTCTTGTTTGCAGGTTCAGACACGTGTGCAGGCTGCTAATACTCCGCGTACCAGCCTGTGAGAGCAGATAATGATGATATATCTTCACAACATATTGTGAGTTTAACATGACCTAGCTATTCTAAGCTCGCAAAGTCATTCTGGTAGCTCTCTCTTAGTTGAGCTTACTAACCCTATGCTGACAAGAGCGAATCAAGCATAAGCTGTTTAGGCACTGCAATAGTACAATATACTACCCTTAGCTTTCTAAGGGTATTTTGGCTGACAGTCTACGTGCAGCGATAACAAAAGTCGAAGACAGAAATCACGATCTGGTTGAATAATTGTGCAAATTTACAATCAAATGCAAACATAGTCCTGACATAATGCTCATCTACGCTTCACCTGTTTTTGTTGTACAATAATGGAACGTTAATAAGCACGACGACGCGTCTGTTGTTGCCATAGTAACACAACCATAGCCAGCGAAAATCAACTTCGCGATTATTCACGAATTCATATTTTATGATCTGCATATAAACGGTAACCATAGTAATATTGCAAAAGTAGTTGACCCAGGGATTATGAGGCGGTCTACTTTGTTGTCTGAAATCAAGGTCAACCAAACCATGGAGACCCTGCTGAGTGATGGAAAGACGCCAAAGCGAAAACAATCACAGTCATAGTTTTAAATGCATCATTCAAACATCTCGAGACAATTTTAGAATTTTGTAATGGTAAAAAAACTAGCGTTCTATTTATACAACGTTAATTTTGAAATAGAATCCCTTTATTGGTTGTGGGGGTGGATAACAGTCAAGCAGTGTTTTGACAACATATGCATGCATTCTATAAGACATCCAATTACTAGACTCGAGAGATGTTATATCTGCACACTTCCCATGCATATTCAATTCATATTTTGGGGAAAAAAAGCGCAGATCATGGCCTTCTTTAACCTCAAATGTTATCCTTCTCAATCATTTCTCGACTCAACAAGAGATTAATAAAACTAAAATGAACTTCGATGCTCTAAAAGACTAAATTGCTCTGCCAACATCATCTAACATCGTTCTGTGTCCGAATATGCATTTCAAGTCGCAGCAAAACTACCCTGTTACTTCGTAATCAACTATATATGTGACAATAGATCACTCAACAATAGATCTAGTGTATCTAAGCTGGTCCTAGGCAAAAACAATTGTTCTCAATGAGTCTAGTAAACAACAGCTTGTTTACGCCAAATAATCCGCATAACACTCTAAGACCATTAGCCGTTTTCCATGCTTGTCTCAACCACATCCCCTAACAACTTACATCCTATGCTACAAACGTAACACTCACATTCTTATAGATACACGCACATGCATATATCGTGTACAACACTTCCTCTTCTTCAACATTGACGATATTCATCGGGTGTGGTGTAGGATGACTTCCTTTTCCGCGTCCTAAGCTGTCATTATCGTTGAAGGTCAAGATGATCTTACTTCAACTTACATTTTCTTTTCATCTTAAAGTCGATGTTTTGGAAATATTGCTAAATTAGCTAAAAATGTTTCCCTTGGAGGTCCTATCTATTAGTAGACTCAAACCAACTTACTAGTTAAAAGCTGATATCTTACTCCAGACTAGTAATCCTCATGAGCGAATAAACCTACCAACTTTCTTCATTTACTAAATTGTTGTTGTATCATAAGGGTTCATCTGGAAAAACCATCTTTTATTGTTCCTACGGCTGTGTTAAGCGAAATTTCTCTATTTTACAGCTTGGATAGTTCTACAAAAAATCAAACACTTGGATGAAATATGACTGTATAATAAATTAATCAAATTCCATCTCAGAGGTTGAAATAAGCTGTGAATATGTGAAATGCATCATCCACAGACAAGTATTGAGACCCGATGCAAACCGGATTCACTGGTCACGACATCTTCACTTTCCGGCCAGTTGCGAATACTTCACAGATTTGTGAAACCAATATTGTTATTGGTTTCACGTCTTCAGAGCCCTTCAATAGTTACTAAGTTTGACCAGCTGTAATACTGTCATAGCAAATCGGAATGAGGGCTTAACACTAACCTGTGATATATTTGAATTTCGGGAAAATATTGTAAAGGATTCTATATTGGAAATACTGCAGAGAAAAGACAATACTCAATAGTCTATACGTCAATGTATTGGGAAGTACAAAAACACTACATCCTGTATATAGTGACACTTTAATGGAAGCCTATTTTCTCGGAGTACTGTTTCAAGTAACAAAACCGCCAAAAAACATCATTGAGATCATTATGATATGTCATTAGACCTTACTAAAAACCTTGCCTTAATTTCTAAGACAATACAGGTTGATATCGTGATCCGAAGTCAGCCCGGAAATCGTCTTAAGTCAAGACGCATTTCAAACTCCTTAAAGGAACAAAGCCGCACTCCCCAATTCGGAAGCAGCTTCAGCTGTTGTTAAAATTAGCCAAGTGCTGGTCGATGCGTTTACAACAAATCAAAAACGTTTACAACTAATCAGTACGTAAAACAAAGGCATTTTAATAACAAAATTAGCATTTTATTTGATGAAAACGTTTTTGTGATATGTAGTAGAATGTAGATTGTTGAATGTTGTTTGTCGCAAACTGAACGGCTAATTGGTAACATATGATTTCAATTTTTATGAGTATGTGACTGAACGTTATTGGCACCCATAGATTATATATAGCTTTGTGGCGAGGGGACAGTTATCTGATCTGGGTTGATCAGAGCATACTGTGTCGATAAACACTAACTGATATTTCTGTGAGAATTGTTTGTGGATTAATACTCTCTGTAATGTAAGTAGGGAAAGAGGGGTAAATGAAATCAACACGGTCGAAGTTGGGGGCTCAGTGAAACTGTTGCCGTATACCACGCTTTAGAAAAGTGTTTCGCGTTTTGGGGAGCCAACACTTGATCGCTGTTGGAACTATTTCACAACATGCAGTATAAATGCGGTAAAATAGTTCTGAACCGTTAAAGAGCAGCTATTACACAATGTCAAAATGCCGTTAATCGTAAAAGTAACAAATTAGATAATTGAAACAAATTTCTGGCTGCCATAGCGAGTGTGTATGAAAATTGTCTCAGACATCCAAGATTTTCCTTTTAGCTTTGAAAACATGCGGATGTGCGGGCTAATATATTAATATTATTTACACAAAAAATTTTAACGCTTCGCCGTGACGGCATCGACACATCATCTGGTCGACAAAACCTTTAGCATTGCTAGGAGAACGTAGCATTTTGGAAGCAATGAAGAATTCCATATTGTTCTTACCACAACTATTATTCCATATATCCAAATGCTTTTTATAAACGTATGGGCTATAATTATATTGCTCTATTGTTTGTAGTGCTTAACTGTGTGCATTAGGCGAATCGTTTACGTCAAAGACCGAGGAGGAATTAACCCAGACCGTTCCCCGATTGAACTATAACTGTGGCAACCTTGTAGGAGGAAGGACGTTTAATTATACAATGGATACTTCGGGTATGTTTAATAATACATTACACTACATACTATTTGCCAATTATCGCAAATCTAGAGTAGGTAAAATATAGCCAGCCGTATATCACCGAGTATGTCACTATGATATGCTATGAGACCAAGGTATCACACGCGCTTTTGAGAGAACCATCAAATGGCATCGATAGTATAAAAGCTTCAGCGAGATTTGGATAATGTAGCTCAGCAGTAGAAATAATCGTTTCTAGCTAAGGTAGTAAAGGAGCGAGGTCTTTTGGTGTACTATTTTAGTAGCTAAGCATATCGCTATAACATCTTGAAATCAGTGATGTGTACAAAACACAAAGATATACTGCACGCTGAAGTTATAGCCAGACCCAACACGATGTTGTTACAATTTCTAAAGCCAGTTCCAACTACGACCAACAAAAACCTCGGATCTCACGTGTCGCCGTTATCACAACCCCAAAGCCCCTGCTTTTCCACGTTGAATGTCTACGTAATGGCAATACGCGTTTATTACATTTCAAAATATATCAAAAATGCATGCAACAATATGCCAATGTTGCCAAGCCACGAAGTGGTGGGCATAAGATATCGGGTGATTATGAGAATAGAAAATGAGGAATGAAATTGTTCTGTATAGTAATATGGCGATATTTTTGGCTATATATATATTGTAATATGAATTGTTATTAGGTGTCGTGAGCTGGCATAAGTTGCGGAAAGTGATGGTTTGTGCTTGTACAATATTTTCCTCTGTTTTCGTTCTGAGCTAAGCAAACGATAATCGTGTGTTTATAAACATTAAAACCAATCTCAAATCCCATAGACCCGATATATAGAGGCACTTGTACGAATGGTTTACCTATAAAGCACTATAGAAATAGATACGTATATATAAATCCCGCTATTTAAAGTCCGACACATTTACCCGGTCAATATTCCCACTATAAAGTATAAAGTTGTTCTATTATAAGATTTGTTCTAAAATACATTCAGTTCCAGCTATTAGAATAGTGGCTGGTTAGCAACTGAATACTTAGGAACAAGGAATATAAAAACACCGAAGCGTAAAAGTTGCAGTGTAGGCCTACATAAAGACTATACAGAGAGAATAACACAAGCACAATATTTTTGAATGGTTCTTTTCAAGCAGGGTGAGAAAATGACATACGGGCCCTTGCTGGATCTTGTGGGAAAAATAGCTTCTCAAACGATTCCTTAACTAGGTTACGAATGATCTGGGACTAAGACATGCATGATGCATGTAAACTTTTTCACCACGATTTACGAAGAAAATCAATTTTGATTGAATTTCCGTTTTGTGTCTAACGCAGTAGGGCTTATTCTTGGTATATTTGTGCTGCTATTTCCATATTGGTGATTTATCGAAACGGTTTCGTGTGCAATATCCTATCACTATCAGTTCGACGTTTTACTGTCTTTTAATAGAATGCAGACAATAGTAATTTTTTATATCAAAGGCTCAAGATCAGTTTTAAGGAAGCGAAAAAGTCATTTTGTATTAATGCACCGTCAAGATTTTTATATCTTCAATCACGAGCATATGTTGTTGTTCCAAACGACCCATTAAAAGACATTAAGATTTGGCATTCCAGTCTGCCACCGTTTGCAAAACACCGAGAGGAAGTAATCAAATTTCAAATTGTTTCAGTCTATTTTCGTGTTGAATGACAAGGCATAGGTAACTGTTGCATTCTTTGTATTTTGAGTCTTTGAAAGGGACAATGTCGGAGTTTCAACTCGAAGAATAAGTCATGAGAAAGGGCATTCTTACAGTTGAAATAAATTTCTCCTCGCTTCCGCGTCCCACATACGGAAAATTGCCTTATTCTCCAACAATCCTTATTCGATTTAATTTTGGCAGCGTCAATGGATGCATTGTAAAGTTATACATTTCCAAAGCCAAAGGCAATCACAGTGCGATAACCAGCGGGGTCTGTGAGGGGTTAAAATTTGAAAAAGTTCCAGATACAAAGGATTCACTGTTTTATATTGCGTTTTTATGGCAACAAATGTCTTGGCGATTGCTAAATTTAATTATGTTCTATTTAAGACAAAGGCACTTCCGATATGTTGCTAAGGACTTTTGCATAATAGATTATGGAAAATTCCTAACCTTTTAAACTAATATTCTAATGGCAGAAGACCTGTATATTCATCGGCATAGTAAATTGTCCTGCATTTCAGGGATTATGACACTAGTTTTGACAGTTTTATTCTCACTAGAGAAGACATATTTTCTACCAATATTTCAGTGCAAAGACAAAGAATTTTCAAATTCATTTATGGCCAATCACACGTTTATAATTATATAAATTTTACTTCCTATAAAACAACTTTCGATAACGGAGTACAAACCACATGTATGTGAAGACTGAGTTGCACAATACCGGCAAATGCAAACATGCAGTATACACATGTCTCTGGATTCTGGCAAGGCGGAAGGAAGCACCGTGCCAGCGACAGTGTGGCAGAATTGAAGCACTTCCTCAAACAGTTGCGATTATGCCACCTTGCAATCAAATACCTGAACTCTAGACCCTTAAAATAGAGCTTATGGTGCCTAATAGTGAATAATATACATCTAGACGTGCCATTTACAATTTCACACTAGGATTAGCGTTCGTGCACGGTTTGAAGGTCATCAATGCGGATTCTCACATTGTTGTGTTGTTTTCATTCCGTCACGCTGAGCGCCAAAGAGACACGAAAACAAACCCCTATTTCGAGTTGGCTCAAGGCCATTCTCGATTTGTTCACTCAGTTGTCAAATACTATAGATGAACACGAAGGTGCGTTTTACCTGTACTTTTCAAAATATGCATCATTTTGCGTGACATGCAGGAATCAAGTTTGCGGAACGGCTATTTTGCGCAATCGTATACAATTGTCAATTTCATTTTGGCCAGCGTGTTGGCTAGCTTTTCACATTCACTGAAGCGTTCATAAAATTGACCTAAAGAAAGATTGAGAACTTGTAAACATTGCCATTCATTGCAGCATGTATATATATAACAATGTTTTCTTGCAAACGTCTTTCTGTAAAGACGAAAGGTATAGCTTTGCACGACGCGTGTCCTTCAAACAGCTTTGAAATTATATCAAATCAAAGTTCTAGTCACTTATTGTCTAAATCTCCTACAGCTCATAAAAAATGCTTTGTCACTGTGATACTGGACTACACCTGTATTCTGACTCGTGCCAAAATATATTGAATCCTTGATGCTAGAGTTGAGCTAGTATAACCTCATCCAGGAAACATCAGGCTAGTTCGAAGGAATGACGATGATTCGAGATATTAAGACAAATTCAATGCTTGTAACAGATAATTGCGACATTCCAGTGCTAATAATATCTGATTGTTCTACAAATAAGTGTTTCTTAAGAATGCATGCAGTGGTCATGTTTCCATAACAACGCATACACGAGGAGACACTGGATTTGGTGCTTCCTTTAAACACATAAGAGAGAGCTATACCCGTTTCTATAGTCAGAATATTTCAACCAAACAAAGTATAGTTTGTGGTTGAATGATTTCAATGACTTGTGCAATGTACACTTAAATACCATGAAAAAGATCACGTTTTAATCACTGAATGAAAGTTCAAATCATCATTATCATGTTAGTTATGTTAGTTTGAATTTGAAGAAAAAGAATGAAGGCAAACTTCAAGGTCTTATAAGGCCCGATTCTACATGAAGTCGAAAACTTTTTAACCCATGCATTACATTACTCGAGAAAATCGACCACGCTTTTCATGGCCATGGGATAAGAAACCAAAAAGCTGTAACCAAATTAGAACGAGTGTGACTTCAACACTGGTATTAGATCAGTGGATTCCAAGTGGTTTCCAGTGGATAAAAATTGCACGATATTTAGTCTAGAACGAAAAAGAGCCTTGTGCTCTTCGTTGAGTTGTTTTGTGTTGTCATAATTGATAGTTGCATGTGTGGATGTAATCGTAATGTTTACGAAATACGTACGCGAAGTAGCCCACGCCATGCACATATAAGACATAAGTGCTGGCAATTATGAACCTATTTTCCAGGATTTGCGTCAAGTGTTGCAGCGAGTGGTTGCATTAACCTTTATTTTGTGGGAAAGTTGTGGGTAGTCCGCGTTGGAAACAATTCAGTGTTGATGAAAGAACTTTTGACACAACGTTGAATTCCTGTAACATATTATTAGCTACACACCGGAGGCTATAGGTTGCCGAAGAGCAAATTTTAACTCATTGAATTGTCCGCTCCTAATATCAATATTAATTTAGGTTTTCTGCCGAGAGAGAGACAACCCCAACATTTTATATACTGGTCTCGACTCTAGAAATAAGCGTTGAGAGCTGCCGAGAAAACTTTATATATATACAAAGCTAACATATTTAAAATTATATGGTTAACCACATGTCTGGTCAGCATGTTTTATATAATGATAACAGAAACAATTCGAAGGAATAAATATATAAAACATCAGAAATAGATTGCATATTTGACCGATAGCATCAATGAAACATAGAAACGACAAATTCCGTTCGTTTCACTCGGAAGTGTGGGAAGATGTAATAGAAATTATACAATAGCAAAAAACACCACAAATTCCAAAAGCAGTAGGAACACCAATTCCTAATCTATTCTGGGCTCGAAATTGCCGGAAAGACAGGTGACCCTGCCGATAATCTCTAGAAGATTCTTCCAAAGTCATTTTGCGTGGTGGGAAGTGCGTCAATTAGAGAGCGTGTTTGTTTTTCGACAAATTCCTTACACGCGAGATCACATATACTTCCTATATAATTTTTAATGATACTTCCTATATGCATTGCTACCGCCCACCAACAGTACGGTTGAAAGAAAACTTGGAACGCTGTTGCTAGCAACGAAATAATTGTGTCTAATAGTTGGGAAGAGTTTAAACAGCAGACGCTGGACAACCTCAGAACTGTACACATGTGTATATGTGTATACCAAGAAATTTAAATAGAATTTCACAATCAGCTGTCGTGACCTGTTCCTGAACTATATATATACTCACAACATAAATATATATACTGGACAAAGTTATTTCAATCGTGGGGTCCACGCAGCATAGGCAGTGTTCTACGATAATTTGTCTTGGTTGTTATTTGAACTTCCTAAAATATATTTTCTCAGTCGTGACTCGTTGGCGTGTAGACTATAGGTATTGTATAATAGTATTGTATTGTTATTATTAGCTGTTGTTGTAGAATGTGTTTGGTGAGAGACTAGAGATTAGTATCTTAAGCGTGGTGTTGAGTATAGGTAGTATTGCACAAATTTATAGTTAGTATTGTATATCATATTGGGTCGATGGAAGTGTAGCATGATAATCACATTTTGTTATAGTCAAGTATGTTATCTGAATAGTTAATCTCTGAGCATGTCACCAAATAAAATGGTATTATCGGTGATGACTACGAATATGATTTGTTTTTCGGTCATTTCCTATAATTAAAGGATTAAACAGCACAGGAACATTTGCATCCGTTTTCCACAAAATGTCTATGATCTAGCCCATTTTCCGACACGAAATCTTTAAAGTCAGATCAAACGTTCCGATATTTAGCCTTCGGAAATCTAGTAGAGTGGAATATCAAAATGGCGCGACCGCCACGGACTGCTTGACTGTCTGTCGTTCATATAAGAAAGCCGAGTTTCCGACAGTTCGTAAACCATTTCAATAACATGCTGTTGAGGCTTAAAGGGAGTTGATAACACCTATTTAGTTTACATTGCTAGAAAAATACGTGTAATTCTTATTGTAGAATACTACCTCACTAAATTATACTCGTGTTGAGTGATCCTTTTATAAAACGCAAACAACAGCAATTTTGGGGAAATTTTCCCAATAACATTGTACACTATATATCATTAAAATACGTGCTATTTATTCAGATACAATACCTGAAATACATAGGAACAATAAACTAAATCCCTGATTTCTTTATATGGTCTTGTGCAATTAACCGGCTAAATAATGTAAAGTATACATTTGCTAGAATTGATCACAAAGAGAATAGAAACCCAGGAGACTAACATACTTTGAATGTTTCTGCAGATACAGCACCTAGCACAGTCATGACAAAACGATCTACGCACAAGAACTCGACACATCTTTGGGAATTTTTACTGGAACTTCTGACAGATGAGGCATGTTCCTCGCTAATCAGTTGGACCAAAGAGGAAGAGTACGAGTTCAAACTCAAAGATACGGAAGAGATTGCGAAAAGATGGGGCAATCGCAAACATAGACCGAGAATGAACTACGAGAAGCTAAGTCGAGCTCTACGGTATTATTACCAAAAGAACATAATTAAGAAGGTGAGCCGGTTTTTTTTTAAAGTATTCATGACAGAATGTGGTTAGATTACAACAGAACTCAGTATTATTTTAGGCATATTTAGACATATAACGGGGTAGGAGGTGTTCTTAAAATGCCAGTTGATGTTGTACAAAACCAACAGCTGAGCAAGTGTGGGTTGTTAATCAGCTGAGTGCAGCAGATTAATGAAACGGACGTCCGACTCAATGTCTTGCCGCACGTCGAGCTTTACCAAGTATGAGGTATTTCCGGTGCTCACCCGAAATTACCACAGATTTCTACCTAAAGATGTCCGCTTCTATATTTATGGTCTCATTTTAAGAGCATGTACACATCATGTTAGTTCTTTCTTTAAAAAGTTTTAGAAAAAAAGGTTTATAAGTTTGGGCAAATCACATGTGCTGGAGGTTTCCTTTAAGTTCCGGAGTAAGACAATGACAGCTTTAAGATCATACATTCACGTTAACCTTGGCTGCTTGGTGTTGGCTTCAGTTCAATTTATACACGTGTCGATTGATTGTCATTAAAAGGAAGGTTCAGAAATATAATTAGCTGAACGAACGTCACCGATCAAAGTATTAAAGCGATCCAATATACGCTTGCGTTAAATTAGAACATTGATGGCATTAATTAGAATAAACATAAATTTCAGCCTACACCTATAGCGTTAACCTGACATTTTAAACCTAGTAATAATGAGAACCGCAAATGTAAACTACATCAAATTCAAATAAAAAAATTGGGAGTGAATTACGACGGGAAATGACGTGACCCGCGATCGTTCCAACTCTCAGAAAATTTGTTAGGTTCACTTAACCAAAATTTGTGAGGTAACTATACCTCACGAGGCCGAACCAAAAAGTTGATCTAAAATCATCCAACTTTGTTTGACGGAAAATTGTTCGTTTTGTAGGAACGATTTGCCGGGGTTGAAGGACTTTTTTTTAGACCAGATGTGATTTTCATAAAACATTCCACTAAGCTCGGCCAACGATTTTAGACTATGTTCGCTTTCGAACCCCAAAGTTATGTTAAATTAAACGGGGCACCACAGTGTCTAACTAATCATCGGTCGATATTGCCAAACTTTGGATAAAAACTTTAAGTCAAACATGATCCAGCATTATTCAACATTGCAACAACGTTTAAACGAGGTTAACAATTTTTAACAAGATGTTGGCTTCGTTTGAACGGGATTTAGCAAAATCTAAATTAAGTTTCCGCCTAAAAGACCCAGCAGAGGGTCGGCCTAATTATATGTTGGGAAAACCCACATTTTTTCGAACCGGTGCATGTACGTAAAACATTTTATTCTAGATCTAATGCTTTCAAACAATTAATATATTGATTCGTGCGTGTATTCATTATATGCAAAGTTAACAATACAATCAGCGCGGTTAGATCTCATCTCACGCAAGCTTTGATGTCTTAGGGTGCTCAGCAAATTACCGTGGCACATTATTACACAATGGCGTGGCTTTGTAAACGGTATTTGGTTGGAAGGGCCAATATTCAAGTGTTGAGATAAGTGGCACTTGTGTGCGCGCCTTCCAAGTGGACGAAAATTAGTTCCTCAATTGTAACAAATCATGCCATTGTGAAATTTCCGACAGTTTGCGGACCCCTACCGAGACTTCTCCGAGTTTAAAGACTGTGCTAAATATTGGTATATCAATATAAACCAGTTGAAGACGGAAATTGTCAAGCATGTTTTGTAAAGAGCAGCACAATGTGATGACTTGAACTTGCCCTTGGCCTACATTATGCGAACATCTGCCCGATAAAGCTCTAGACCGTAAAAATTCTTGTTTTTAATAACATTCACAATACACTTGCAAAATTTTGATACGTCTTTTAATCAGCTCAATATCGAATCGGAGAGAAAGGAATATGTAAACGCTTTTCAATAAAGTTAGGTAAATTTTGGTCTACAAATTGTACTAAATAATGCCACTGTAGTCAATATCTGATCCGGCCAACAAGGAAATACTTGTGCCTTAAGTGATAAAAGTGAACACGGAAATATATCCTCGAAAACTAAGAAATTTATAAACAAAGAATTTTCTTTCAGAAAAAATGTGCATTTCGGTTATGGTTTATACTAACCTTATGTACCCACCTTTTCAACATGAATTTACAATTAAATTATTATTTGCACTTAGGTTTATGAACCTGCTAAAACACTGGAAGCAAGGAAAAGCATGTCTTAAGGCCTGCTATATTTCAGTGTCCTTTTTTCAACATCCGTAACTTGTCACTCAATACTAAATTTTATTTAACGAAGGTAAAAAGTCATACATACACTCCAGTTTAGCCTATGCCAATCTTTAACTGGGCCTTCAAAATCACATCCATCAAAAGAAGAAAACGGTACCTGAAGTCAGGGGGATGCTCACTGACACTGATCTGTATACAATTCAATCATATTCTAGCTACAAACCGTATATAATCGATAGATTAACTGTATAATAGTGTATAATGTATACCAGCCCTAAACCCTTACGAAAGGTAATAGGAACTTGAATTAATACCTAAAAATCGATTTCTTAATCCCTTAGGTCAGTGGACAACGTTTAGTTTACAAATTCGTAAATCTGCCGTTCGACAATCGCAAAAAATCAAAGCACATTAAAGAGGAATTGCCAAACGAGAAAAAGTCGTCGCCAGAACCCACTCATACCCAGGACGACATCGAAACACCACGACATCGGGAGAGAAGACCATCAGTGATCAAAATGTCCGGAAAGATTACGCCGCCAAGGGAGGTTTCCCCGGTTCCGGAAGTCAAGAAAGAAGAAATTCAACCAATCAAGGAAGAGCACATAGACGTGGAACGCCTGAGCCCGCCTACTACAAGTTATGGACCAATTGAGCGTATATCCACGGTTCCTTTATCTGTTCCTATAACCCACAACGCACTAACTCATAAACTTTATAACTACCATCAATACCCAACTATGGGATATTATGCTAGGGGTATACCTTTAGACCTCTATCGTTACCACCCATACACTGTCATGCAGTCTCCGTGTTGCGGTCGAGTGAACATCGCAAGCTTTCGACCGCGTTCGGTAATCATTCGACCAAGTGAACACTATCCAATTACAAACCGCTCTCCGCCACCTTTAATAAAAGCCGAGCCCGTGGACGTGACACAAGAAGCGTCATAGCGATTCCTAGAAAAAGTGAACTTTTTATATCGGTGGATTTCTAGGAAAATGGAAGTGGGTGGCTAGTAAATTTCAGAAAACCGGGTTGAATAACGTGTTGACCCTAGCTGATAGAGTTGAAGCCAGGAACTAAAGCAACTTGAATTGAGAGGTCGAATAAATAATTAATTTAATATTTATAGTAAGGAGTAATTATTTTAAAATAGACTCTTTCAAGTGGCTTTCGATCGTTCTAGTTTAGTTTCATTGTAGAAGATGAGGACGTGGCATTTTGCTGGTGATTTGTACAAACGCTGACTGTTCAAAACGACACACACAATGCTGACACAATGACGCGTGTGAAACTATTTGTACGAGTTAGTAAAATTAAATTAATGTGCGAAGTTTGAAATACTTTTTTTATTTGTGTTCGTTCAGAATACGTTCAGCTTGACCCAAGTTCAGCTTGACCCAAGTTCAGCTTGACCCATTAAATCAAGGATTTAATGATTTTAGAGAAAACAGGAAAAAATTTCAAGTGGAAATCTGCCCTTTTATTCTGTTATCTCCCCCTGATAGTTATCACCGCCCATATTCATACGCACTGAGTGTGTGAGCCAATCATTTACATCCTTTTTTATGGCTAAACACGATTGCTTTCCCGATACCCGATCGGAACATTTTGACCAATAAATGGGTACAGTGCTAATTTTGGATGACAAATTTAAAACCCAACGTTTGCCCTCAGTGGCCATGCCCCAAACCATTTTTTGAAGCACTGCATCATCGTTTACATGTTCAAAAAGGAAAACAAGAGGTGAGAGAGGAAAGAGGCTCTGTATGAACTTGTTTAAAATGGATTTCACCCACTATTATAGAGCAGTAGCGACGAAGTAAAAATCGCATTGGGTCAGTGTAAAAGGCAAATATGAAAACAAAGGCAAAACTCAAGATCGTTACGATTGCCAACCGTTTAAAAAGCGAAATAGTTAAAACGCTTGCAAAACGCTTTGGTCGGCTGAAGCAGAAGTGAGTAAATTTTTGGTATATTCGTTGCGTTAGGTTGAACTGTGCAGTTTCAATCTTCAATCCCAAATCAGGGGCTGTTTACATGATCCTGCTCAGCCGACATTCAACGAAGCATCAGATGACTTTTGAGGTATTGAAATGAGGATATAATAAAACATAACTTGGCAATAGCAATGGTCATGACTTATAGTGATTCATGAAGACTTATTTTAATACCTCAATGCAAACAGCTTCTTCAGGTCCTTAGGAAAAACGTGCACGGAAAAACCATATCGTGTATAAGATATGAGATACGACAATATATCTCATATCTTGTAATCTTGACTTCACAGATATTGTTTTCGGAATTAGTTACATTTGCCTGTTTCCAAGGATGCATTCGAGAACACAAATCTTTCAGACTTTGAAAGTTTTTCACTTTTTGAAGACTCCCTGGCTCTTCGTGGTTTTTCCCTCCGCGATTTTTCTTTGGCCTAAAAAGGGTGTCTGTGGTCTGGACTGGATGACAAACTGTTATAAGTCGCTAAATAGCTTTGTACTCAAACGTTTTTCGTTAGACATATCTGCAATCCTCGTTATGACAACAACCTGGATCAATCGACGTACGTACGTCACACATTCGAAAAAATGTGCTTTGGAGTAATTTGGCCCAAGCGCAGAGGCCCAAGCGCAATGTCCGGAAAGTTCGCGAAAGATGTACAGCTAATTGCCTAATTCTACTCTGGAATAGTATTCTTCAGGGGAAGGCACTGTGGAGGCATGCATTAGCGTCTTTAGGGGGGTCGAGAACCAAGGTGCTCATCTCAGAGTCAACTGGGGGGGGGTGCACGATTAAATTAGACTTCGATAGCCCATTTTATCAACATGGACTATTAAACATGGACTACTAATAATAGAAGTATAATAAGTATAGAATAATATTTTATTGATTTTAACATTTTTAAGATCCTTCAGTATCGGTAAATATTGATAAAAAAATGGCCAATACTTTGAAGCAGCTTGTAGCTGGAGCTTTAGATGTCGACGTCTTTCGAAAGCATTTGAATGGTGAACAATTGCTGGTGAGTGTGATATGCATATGCTTTTATATCGTCCTATTTATGTATATTCTAAGCCAGCAAACATGTAATAATCGTTGCTCATTTTCGTCACAACTCGTCAACAACCTAGGGTAACATGGTGGCATCTCATGCCTCTCATAATCTCATCTTGATCCCATTCCAGTATGACTCAATCCATGGTTTACACCGGTAACCTGATCAACAGCAAATTTATAAACCAGTGGCAGCAATATGACTGACACAATTATCTGCTGGCTACACGCTCAAGTTGTTCCCGGTTGATGAGAACAGGCCTCAACAATGTTGTGCCGCACCCCATGAACAATGTTGTCAACAACATGTTGCAATATTGTTAAGCGTAACAAAGTGGAACAACATTGTTGACAATATTGTTCATGAGGTGCAGAACAACATTGTTGAGGCCTGTTCTCATCAACTGGGAACAACTTGAGTGTTTTTTGCTGTGTAGTGATCCCAGTCAAACATATTGTTGTATGACAGGTAAAACTTTTCAAAACAGATGGGTCGGTAACATCAAGATTCCAGCAGTTATAGGGTTGTTCAGATGATCCCAATAGCTATTTTCTAATACTAATACCAATCCTGACATTAATTTGCTAATATTAGGTGACTTCTTTCACCTTATCAGCTGTCAAAAACCCAAGATTAGGCCAACTAAAAGTAAAATTGTTTCAATGTGCAGACATCTTGGTGCATTACCAGCTACATGTAATATTAGCTAAATAACAAATTGATAACTTTTTTTTAGAATGATAACAATGGAGGTCCTGGGCAAGTGAATTTAAAAATGTCTGAGTTTGTTGCATATTTTTTGAACTATATTCGTGAAGAATCTTCATGCCACTTCACATGTGACCTTCCTGTCATATCGCCCAAGAAAATAAAGAAGAAGAAATTCAGGCCACCCAAATATCATTCTCCACCATCTGTCAACAGTAATAACTCAACAAAAGCAGTGCAAGGGGGAGTTTATTCTCTACTCCTCCATCAGGAAAAGTGAACAATATTACACTAAGTCCAGTTGAAGGAAGGCAGACAAAGTGCATTAAGGGAACACCAAAAAAGTCATCTCCTTTAACCAATTGGAACTCAAGTGGGAATGAAAAAAGTAAAGTATTACATGTGACATCAACACCAGTGAAATTTAATTTGGATGAAGATTTCCCATCCATCAACTCACAGAATTTATCTGGAAGGTAAGAAAATATTCTTTGCTGAGCTTAGTCTATGTTATATATCCAAACTTTTACTGCAAAATTTGCATTTGATAAAGTTCAACTTGATGCAACTTGACACACATCTGACTGGCGTAAGTTTGGTGGTACCACACTTATAACAACTTTTTTTAGTTTTAAATAAACATGAAGGAGTCTTGACTGCATTCACATAAGAACTTCTCTATTTTCTAGGAAAAGTTCAACACCATCCCAACGGATCACACCAACTCGGCGTATTACACCAACACCAGCTAATGCCAGAAGAGATTCATCAAATCTTACCAACAGTTTCACATTTGAAACTTCCTTTGGATCCGAGCACTCATCTTCTACAGAGAAATTCAAACATGGATATAAACATAATAGTGGTTCAGCTAGTCCTAAAAATACCCGCAAAACCAAGGTGAAGTTAAAGCTAGAAGACTTCATGCAGCAAGGATGCGGAAATAGAACATCAGCTTGCCAAAATGATGAAATCAATCATAATCTTTCCTGTTCTCAATACAACAGTAAAGATGAATGGGGTGATTCTCAAGATATGGAGAGAAATTCAAGCTATACTGACACCTCAATAGATTTAAATTCAAGTACAGATTCTGTATTGGCAAAAAGAGAATTTGTTACAGGATACGATGTTCTTGAACGTTTAGCTGATGTTCATTCATTTTGTATTCTAGGTCAGAACACAATGTTTGTAATTTTTGTTGCCAGCGCTTTGCTGTATTTGGCCTCATTCTAAGACAAAATATTCCAGTTTTTAGACCCAAAACCTAATAACCTCATAATCTAATAGCATGCAGGTAGTTGTAAAGCCTGGCTCTCTGTTCAACTTAAAAATGGTTAAAACACATGAAACTAAACTAACTTGTGTCTCCTAGATCTAAGTGTCCTTTGCAGCACAAGTTTACAATGTAATATTTGTGTTTTTAGAGAATCTGGTGCCAAACATTGTAGTTGAGATGTGTTTCATACTTCAACTTTTAACAGTGAAAGGAGAAAATGTTCAAGAAAATGGTATTCCACTGTTTTGAGAATTACTTTCTGCCATTTTATCATTCAAAATCTTCTTTCTTAAATCTTTACAGACCACGTTACGTCGGGGTATCTTAAGAGCGTCCATAACTGTGTTTTTTACGCCGTTCGTGTGCTTGAAAACTTGCTAGGGTACACAAAATATAATTCTACTAGGAGTTCTTTATAGTTATAGCGAATATAAATTTATAGTGAATATATTCTTTCAAATTATTCTTTATTTTCATTTTAGAATTATCAAACTTCTCGACAAAGGAACTTTACGATTGCTCTTGGACAACACGAGGGTATGAAAGACCTCGGAAATTTCATTCCTAGATCAAGAAGATTCTCTCAATCAACGAATGATATTTTTATGTTCTTGTTTTTAGATTACGGAATTTTCAAGAAATTTTAACGAAGAGTTAAAGATACTCTATCCAACAGTATTGATGAGTAATGTAATAAAACCATTAACCGATTTTATGTGAAAGGAATCCGAAATTCATATATTTCAATTGACTCTGTGTATGTTTCCCCAGGTACCTTATTCATTGTTGAAATCACCGTTGAACAGCGTTCCATTTCAAGCAAGCATCGACAATCGTAACAATTTCTCGTCGGATTTAGCCTTCCACTGTTTCAAAAGACAAAGGTAACAGATTCAAACGAGATTTGATTGGTTGTAACAGTTTAGATGCCTTTATGATCATGTTTTTTCTCCAACAACAACAGGGACACGTTTTATGAAATAGTCCGGGAATGGGAAGAGCATTGTGGTAAACCAGGCTGGTCTTTGGAAGAAAAATTAGGAGATAAAATACGGTAAAATTCTGTTTAAATAGAATAAAGTTCACAATCAGCTTACGTTGGTAATTTCTTTACCAAATCCTTTGCTTGAGAAACATCGAAATTAGTGTGTCTTGCTATTTTATTTCATTTATACTGTAGCTATGTTGTTAATCAGAAGCCTGGATCATCAAACTATGTTCATTTTGCAAGACTATTCCAAACACAGTTAATACAGATGTGTTGCTACGAGAACACTCTGCCGAACTTTAGCGAGGGAGCATCGCCAGAATTCGTTGGAAATCTTTTCAAATCAAATCCGGAGAAATTTTTCAGGTGAACACAAAGAGCAGATATAGCCATCCATGGACCTTCAAGAATGCATCTTAAACCTTTTTTGCCTTTCAGACTTCAGCAACGACTAGTTGCTCCCCAGTCAACAACAGCGGGGCCATGCCCTTCTCCTGGTTTTACGGAAACTGAAGAATTTTTTCGTGAATTCATTGTTGCTGCGATGAGGTACTTTGGCTGCATGCTTCTAATCTGTAGATCACGCCATTATGTCGTGTATGAGATTATCTCATGCATTGGCTATTGTTGTTATGTCCACATCCTATATATTTTTCCATATAGCCCTTCGTTCAACAGATATTTAATCGACAGTCTTATCGTCAAGATTAACGAGGTTGGTTCTATTTACTGGCTAAATGTTGGTACTACCGTACCAGAATCATGGTGTACCGTTGCCCCTATCCCTCGTCTTAGTAAAATTCGATTCAATTTAGTTAAACAACGTGGGGTTAGAAGAACTTGAGGATTCAATTGAAGATGATATGGTAAAAGATGACGAAAGCTGCAAACTTCAAGTGAAGTTCGCATCATGTTTGATCACGCTAAGAACTCTGGGAAAATTTCTGGGTTTTCTCGTGTTTTCTCCTTATCACAACAGTTCAGGTTTACCAACAGCGGTGATGGAAACGGTAATAAAAGCCAGAAATCAGGTTAGGGTCTGTGTTATATGAAATATTTCATGTGAACTGATGTTAACTGTTAACCTGTTAACTTATCGTTTGTAAAAACCAGATTTCACAGCAGATAGACCTAATGTGTTACTTGAAAAAAGCGCGTGATGAACAGAGACTGGTGATGACATTACCCTGCTGAGTATGATGGATAGTGTTTCTCCGTTTCTGGATTACTACAGCAAAGTTTTTGATTTCCTACATCATATTTACAGGTATTTTGCCGCTACTTTCTAAGCCCTATCTTAGGATACAGTTCTACCATTCATGCAAAATTTGCGAAGATGCAATTTTTACTCATTTTTGGCACCTAGTGTATATCATCTCAACCTTCTTCCCTCGTCTTCTCTGCACTATCCACCACCTCACATCTTCTTTAGATCTTTCCATTTCATGATATCTCTGACCAGCTCTGTTTCGTCTCTTCCCTTTACGTGTCGATATAATTTCAGCTATTTCTCTCTCTTGCTTAGACACTGCAATGTCCACCACCGTTTATTCCCCGAGCTCATACCATACCGTAATTTTCTTTACAGAAATATGTTGTCTCAAAATTCCTCTCCCAATATGAATCGCAATAGCTTAATGTTGAGCGTGGCTTTAGGTTGGTTGTTTGAGGTAGCTACAGCTGTACTGCGTATATTTAATTTCCTAAATTTATTATTTTCATCCTCATTAACAGTTCACGTAATTTGTTTTACTAATTCCCCATGGACATAATGATTTCAGCCAGAATATTATGATTTTTAGATTCCTGTTATTCCAGAAACGATGTTCACGAATTTTTCCGAGAGGATGTCCTGTGATTCTGAATTGAGAAATTCGACCTCGGCATTGGTAAATTCTGATCTATAAAAACTTCTTCTCATTATAGAACTAAAATCTATCATAATTTCCATCTAGGATAAGATGAACTTGGTTGACCAACATCTTTTATATACATGCTGTCCCTACCGTTGTGAACTATCAATCTAAGCCTGCTTTTTTCGTACAAAATATGTCTTTCTCGTATCGGCCTGCAGTATGTTATATTATGGAATTGTTTAATATATTAATTTATTTGACAGGTGAACTTCGTTCAATTCTGGCTCAAGCAGTCGTCGGAAAGGCAAAACGAGGTACATGTTTTCGAAACGCACGCACGTTCGTTAAATACAAAATATAAATGCTTTCGGGCAATTCATTGATCCGAGAAACTTTGTTGAGTAATAATGGACGAATATTTTCTTAGGCTATATGAAGAAGATCAAACCAGTTTGCGCCGATGATGTGGAAGCTTTGCCATCGTCACGTCCCGTGTTACAGGTACTCTCGCGTTTCAGGAGTTTTTCCTGCATGCTTTCTTCTGTAAAAGGGCGTAACTTTTTCAAAGAGGTGAAGAAACATTTTAAAACGCGTCTTTTATAATTCGCGTAGACAAAACTTGAAGATAACTTCTTTCGAAATCAACCTGAATTTCTGAGAAAAGATGCTGACTTCGTTGCAAAAAGGTAATTATGAAACTATACATACTATGTAAGACTCTTCATGCTGTACCACAAGTCTCCTTTCCAAATCATAGTGACCACTGAATCTATTTTTCTATGCTTTCACATGCAGACTGTATCAAAATATAGTGAATATAATCAAGAACGATGTAATCCCTTCTGAAATCGAACGGGCAAAACAAAAGTTAGTTACTGAGACAACATTTAATGTGAAGTAAGCTCTTTGTTTATATGTTTTAATTTCATTTGTCCACTTTATCTTAATTGAGAATACCAAACGTAACTTTATCGTTTCAAATCGTCCAGTCTGAAACACAGACCCCTCTGAAGTGCAATTAACATGAAAAATACCCTCGTTGATCGCGCTTAAGCCTGTAGGGTACAGACAGAAAGACATTTCTTGTATCAAGAAACAAATATTTGTATTGACGTTGCCCCAGTGCCAAACTTCAAGAATATATATAGTCCATGCTTAAACCATGTAAATTTTTTCATTTCTATAGTAATTGGCAGGAGGTGAATAAGGACGAATTTAAGGTATATCTGGGTATCATCCTCATACAATTGACTATATGAATATAAACTAGAGGGAGAAACGGCATTCCCGGAAGATGTGTCAGTGTGTCTCATATTACTCTTCTTACTATTAACCTAAGGAAAAACAGAAAATATTGGTGATGAAATTATGCAACAAAACAGCTGATGGAGTTTTGGAGAAAATATCATCTGAAGTGAACGAGTATGCTCTCATAGTCTCACAGTCAGTAGTTTAATCATTTCAATTTAACAAATTTCTCTTGATGGTCTTAGGGAGTGTAAATCGCGATGTTTTGTTGCTGTTCAAAGCCTAAGCCCCCACAATATGAATGAAATAGTAAGTTATTAATAATATCGTATTGTAGAGGCCTGGGGCCGGTTGTATCAAGCCCGTTTAGCTTAAACGGTGCATGGATAAGCTCAAAATAGAAAGCAAGTCTATCTTTTTACTCAGCAAGCAAACTAAATGTTTTTAACCTTAATACAACGATACTGTTTACAGCTACATATTCAGTGCATAATATTCAAGTTGCCCAAGTTGACTTATTCAAGAGAGACGTAAGAGTGTTATTTAATTTTGACTTATACACCGTTTAAGCTAAACGGGCTTGATACAACCGGCCCCTGATTTTTGTCTACTAACTCTACTTACAATATTTTTTAGTGGTTGGGCGCATGCGTTAACTATATGTATTTTTTATTCATCAAAGGTTATAAAGACCACATCAGGAATCGTTCATCAATCGACCATGAACAAACTGAAGGAATGGTCACATCAAAATATCTCATGTAAGTTGAAACATTAAAAAAAATTTGTAGTACATGTCTGGTTTCAGGAGTTAAAAAAAGAGGGCAAAAAACTTGCGGTCGATTTGTCCTCGACATCTTGTTATGCATGCATGCATACGTTCATATTTTTCTTCCATTTTTAGCAATTATCGAAAAACTTGTTCGCCGAGATATGGATAAAACGATAACAAGAAAGCAAAGTATCCCTGAAAATATTTACAGGGCACACGCACAAGATTGTGATCATCCTTTTAACTGGTTTTATCAACAACTGCTTGACAAGGAATGTGAAGTGTAGTATAAGGAAGCGGCTTCTGCGTGAGACCAGCAATGCAGGCGGTGCGTGAAGTATGACGTCACTAATTCTTAATTATTATAATTTATTACCAACTTTTTAGTTATTTATTTTTCCACGTGGAGAAGGAGGTTGCGCCCGCGATAACCTGGCATGTTTTAAAATGCGGACTATACTGGACTGGACCGGAAAAGCGCGAACTTGTAAATCACGGACTTTTAAATGACGGACTCAGTCCGTTATATAAAACGCGGACTTGTAAAGTGCGGACTTGTAAATAACGGACTAATAATAATATTTTCCTCAGATCTCTCCACTAATTTTCCCTTTCGAAGGAAAATTCCCAAAATTTACAAGTCCGCGTTTTATATCACGAACTCCGTGGTTCCGTGGTTCCGTGGTTTACAAGTCCGTGATTTACAAATCCAGTCTAGTCCGTATTTTACAACATGCCCGATAACCTATATATTTAAAAATTTCAATACATTTTTTATAAATGACCACTATATATAACGTTAAATTAGTGGATTTTCCAGTGGTGAAACATGTAGCCGAGTGGTCAAGTCGCTCGTGCGTGTGTCCCGCTTCCAATACGAGCTGGTGCTATTTTGTTTTCTGAATTTTTTCTTTTTTGCAAACTCCGAAACAGAACTACTGACAACACCTTCAGGTTAGTTTCTTCGGTTATTCGAGGGTCTTGTTTATTAGTTCGATGTTCTTTTTTATTTTTTTCTCTATCTTCTTTTTCAAAGAAAAAAACACTGTTATTAAACATGTATCAAAACCGACTTATTTTTTGAGAAAAAATGTTCGGCTAATAACCACAGACAGCCCGGTCAATGGTTATACTATCTTATGTGTGACGTAACCGCATTGACCGGGGCTGTCCACTGTGACTGCCTATATATGTTATATCACAGTGTTATATTAAACCACCTTAAAAATATTTTCAGCTTATAACCACCACCGTAGACGTGCATTTGCCAGAATGAAATAAGTTTCACACCATGTAAAAGCCTAGAAATAGAGATATAACATTAAGGTTGATAAAATCGATTCGATAGCCTGAATCGAAGAATTCATCGAAGAATGTAATTCTACTTAGTTTCGAACCATTTCGAGGTATTTGGAACTAATTTTCGAAAGCTCAAAAAATTGTATGATTTCATGTATTCAAATGTATCCAGCTTATCCGAGATCATGACGTCATAAAGCGTCTCGACAAAACTAAATTATCATGTGCCTGGTGTTATTTCTCTTTATTCTTCCAACTAATAGTATAAAGGGTGAAAAATTTAAATTCTAATATGCAGTTGGGAAAAAATAAACGTGTTTTCACATAAATATAATAAAATTACTTGATATTTTCGAGTGTCGAAGTCATATGCAATGAAGGAAATGATAATTTAGTTTTGTCGAAGATCTGGCTTCTGATTGATTGATTTTTATACCCAGATCAGCTGGATTGTTTTCATCAAAGAATGTAATTCTACTTAGTTTTGTACCATTTCGAGGTATTTGGAACTAATTTTCGAAAGTTCAAAAAGTGACGAAAACCGATTTTTCTGAAATCTTGAAATTCATTAAAGTATGATTTTACGTGTTCAAAGATATGATTCGGACTAAAAGATGTAATTCTACTTACTTTTGAACCTTTTGAAGGTATTTGGGACTAAATTTCGAAAGTTCAAAAAATTGACAAAAATCATGATTTTTCCCTTGGTCGCACGTTACCGATTTTTCTGAAATTTTAAAATTCATCAGTTTTTACCGTGTGCAAGTTTCAAATCTTCTGTGCAAGTTATATTTTATTGAGCACACTTAGGGCATTACATTTTTAGGATGAAAGGTGCGAAATGTCTTGATAACTGGCCATGGATTTTCAAAGATTTTCGGAACTATGGTTACGCTACAATGTTCAATGAAGACGAGGTTGACCTCGGTGCATTTATTTATCGTCTTATGGGGTTTTGTGATCCACCAATTGATCATTATCTCTTGCCATATTGATATACCAGCTATTCACAATGCTAGTCTAGAAATGGTACGAAGTATGTTTCAAGCTTATCCCAAAACACCCAAATGAGATGACATTCTTTTCCGATATTTGTCATAGTCGGCTGAATGACTTGTCTTTAATGGAGAATGGACTTACTCGGGTTTTTTAAATTGATGAAAGAACGACATTACCTTGATAACACAATCTTGGTGACCTTTGGGGATCATGGTATTCGCTTTGGTTCAGTACGAACAACTGTTATTGGGAAAATGGAGGAACGCCTACCTTTTCTTTCTATTACGGTTCCTGATTGGTTTGAGAAAGATTATCCAGAATTTGTAAGAATATTCGTGGAAATCTAGATGTATTAACATCACCACTAGATGTCCTGTATTTATACTTAATACGCTGAAAATGCCTTCAAATATTTATTCATCTTCGCCAATTAATGAATATACTGACATGTACATAAATACATATACTAGATATAGTTATGGAAACACACGCATACATCTAAACAGAATTGGCTAGGTGCACGCTACAGCTTTAGCCAATTACAGCGGCCCTATGTATAATGATAAACACACAAACTAAAAACCAAATTAAACGGATGCAATACATCAAACAAAATGATGACATAAATACTACTACTTTTGACCAGTTCATTACATGATGTTTACTCAATCTAGTTAACAAAAGTTGAGATAAATTCCTTTTTGAGCGTTGTTACAGAATGGCACCCGCTTAAACAGGCCTTAATAACAACACGATAATTCACATGACAGTTTACGACACTTATTACAGCACAAACATATATAGATTTCCATGTTCTTGGGTCTTCAACGTCATATACAGTTGCCACAGCTACTTCATAATATTGGAAAAGTCCACTTTTGAATCGACTTAGGCTGATTTCATTGCCTGTTAAATCGCTTGGTAGGACATTCCATAAACGAGTTGATCTATTTAAGTAAGACTTCTGGAATGTGGTGGTTTTGCATCGTGTTGTTCTAAATGAGAAGTTTAGTTGTTAGGATTTGTTGATCTCGTTTCTCTTTTGTTGTGGATGGGTGGTAATGGCAACAACCGATTCAAATATTTACTATAACTAATCTCTTTGCTTTTTTAGCATATTTAGTATGTTTTTGGAACTTTGAAAAAATCGTCAATTTTGGCCAAAATGGTAAAGGTACGCCTTATAATTGTGGCCAAAATTGACGACTTTTAAAAATTTTCTGAAAATGTGTTAACATTGCTTAAAATAGCTTCAAATATTTACCAAGACTAATCTCTTTGCTCACTTCGCTTTTTCAGCATATTTGGTATGTTTTTGGAACATTGAAAAAATCGTCAATTTTGGTCAAAATTGTAAATTAACCTTACCATTTTGGCCAAAATTGACGACTTCTGAAAATTTTTTAAAAATGTGTTAACATGCTTAAAATAGCTTCAAATATTTACTAGGACTAATCTCTTTGCTCTTTTAGCATATTTGGTATGCTTTTGGAAAATTGAAAAAATCGTCAATTTTGACAAAAACGGTAAAGGGCACACCTTACAATTGTGGCCAAAATTGATAACTTTTGAACATTTTCTGAAAAATGTATTAACATTGCTTAAAATAGCTTCAAATATTTATCAAGACTAATCTCTTTGCTCACTTCGCTTTTTCAGCATATTTGGTATGTTTTTGGAACATTGAAAAAATCGTCAATTTCGGCCAAAATGGTAAAGTTAATTTATAATTTTGACCAAAATTGACGACTTTTAAAAATTTTCTGAAAATCTGTTGATGCCAACTTTTATTAAATTTCTTTTGAGAAGACACGTGTTTTTAATAGTTCCTCCTCGGATTGAGAGACCAACGTCTAGCCAGACACAGTAGCCCAAGACAAAATACTTTCGCGTCAAAAAAAAATCAAAAAAATTTTTTTCACTCTCGAGAAAATCACCCCGTGAAAAAAAAATTTAGGGTAAGTAAACATGAGCCTAACCACTCGGATTAGGGAATAATATATATTGTTAGGTTGGTAAAAACGTACGATCTGGTGGCCGAGTGGTTAAGGCTACGGCCTACCAGGTTGTAAGCGTAGGTTCGAATCCTGCATGGGATAGGTTCAATTTTTCTACCTGAAATTGCTACTTAATTTAAAATTCGTCGAAAAGGATTTAGTCAAATAAAGATAACAGCTTTCGACCAATGATGTGGTGGTCTAGTGGTTAAGGCGTTCGTCTCTCAATCCGAGGCCGACGTTTCAACTCCTGGCAATGCAAAAAAATTAGCCTGAAGAATTTCGGTGTGATTTGGAAACTTAAAAGCAGTTAAAAGACTCCTCGGACTTTCGGAAAGACTGTTTATTAAAGAAATTAATTATTTTTTGAAATTCTCTGATTTTTTTTTTGACGCGGAAGTATTGTGTCTCGGGCAACTGCGTCAAGCCAGACACAGTAGCCCAAGACATACACAGTAGCCCAAGACATACATAATTAATTTTTTTCACTTTTTTGAAATTCTCTCTGATTTTTATTTTTGAAGCGGAAATATTTTGTCTTGGGCCACTGTGTCTGTCTTGGGTGACTGTGTCCTGGCTTGAAATAAAAAAACTGAAAAAAAATTCTTGCGTTCAAAAGTACTTGAAAATTGAAAAAAAGCGGAAGTCAATAAATTTTAAAAACATGTGTCTTCTAAAAAAAAACTAAAAGTGGGAAAAAAAATTTCTTAAAATTTCTCGTCTTAAAAAACTCATGTTTACTTACCTTAATTTTTCTCACGAAAATTTGATAAGGTGATTTTATCGAGAGTGAAAAAATTAATTAAAATAATTTTTTTCACTTTTTTGAAATTCTCTCTGATTTTTTTCGGAGGTATTTTGTCTTGGGCTAGTGCGTCAACCCAGACACAGTAGCCCAAGACAAAATACTTCCGCGTCAAAAAAAACAGAGAGAATTTCATTAATTTTTTTCACTCTCGAGAAAAGCACCCTGTCAAATTTTCGTGAAAAAAATTAAGGTAAGTAAACATGAGTTTTTTAAAAGCGGAAAATTTTTAAAATTTTTCCGACTTTTAGTTTTCAGTCTCTTTAGAAGACACATGTTTTTAAAAATGTATTGACTTGCGCTTTTTTTTCAATTTTCAAGTACTTTTGAACCCGAGAATTTTTTTTCAGTTTTTTTTTTCAAACTTTTTTCAATTTACAGTCTTTTAACTGCTTTAAGGTTTCCAAATCACACCGAAATTTTTCAGGCTAAATTTTTTGCATTGCCAGGAGTTGAAACGTCGGCCTCGGATTGAGAGACGAACGACTTAACCACTAGACCACCACATCATTTGTCGAAAGTTATTTTTCTTTATTTGACTAAATCCTTTTCGACAAATTTTTAATTAAGTGGTAATATCGGCTGGAAAAATCGCACTTTTCCCTTGCAAGACTCGACCTACGCTTACAACCTGGTAGGCCGTAGCCTTAACCACTCGGCCACCGGATCGTATGTTGTTACCAACCTTACAATATATATATTATTCCGGTGGCCGAGTGGTTAAGGCTCATGTTTACTTACCTTAATTTTTTTTTCACGAAAATTTGACAGGGTGATTTTCTCGAGATTGAAAAATTTAATTTTAAAAATTTAATTGTAAAAGTAAACATGAGTTTTTTAAATTCGAACCTACGCTTGTTCCAAAAAGCAACCCATGCATATATGCTCAAAAACCAAAGAGGTCAGTCTTGAAGCCATTTTTAGCATATTAAGACATTTTTGTGAAAGTTTTCGGCAATTTCGGCTAAAATGGTAAAAGGTACCCTTACATTACCTTATCTAACCTTAACCCTATTTATACGCACATGTGCGCACCCTATAAATATTTGTTCGTCATTCCTAAACAAATTATTCCATTCGCTTGCCCTTTTATGACTTTTTAATATTTTTCCTCTACCATCACAACTGTGAAAGTTCAAAGTTATCCAGGCGTTTGACGACATTTGTCAAACAAGGTGTCGAACCGAAATGGGGAAAATGGGGGTTGATGATTTATGAAAAAGAAATATAGTAGTATTTATGGACATCAGAGGTATGCCATAACATTAAACTATGTCGTTTGAATCTAAAAAACAAAAAATAACACATCCAAAATGTTTTTGTGTCTTCATAGAAAAGAACCAAAATCATAGAATATTTAGGGATTTTTGCCATTTTTCGATAGGTGGTCGTATCGAATGGGGCCAAAACGCAGCATTTTGGATGTGAATTCAACTTTTTTTGTTATTTTTAGGTTAAAGAGAGATAAAACTTCCTAAAAATATAACTAAAAGGATAATTTCAGGTAATCGACAGAATTTCTGAGGGGTGTGCCATATCAACATCAAAAAACCCCGATACAAATAGGGTTAACTTATGGTAAAAGATACCCTTACCATTTTGGCCAAAATGAACGAATTTTTCAATTTTCCAAAAACCAACCAAATATCAAAATATGCTCAAAAACGAAAGAAATTTGTAGCCATTTCGCAGAACTTTTGTGGAAATATTTGAAGCCAGGATCATCCTAACGGTTCCGAGACTCTACAATACGAAGACCCCTAACATTAACTTCCTTTATGATTTAATTAATGAATGCATTAAACATCTTAAACTAGTGTTTATGTCAAAATTTTAATTTTATCAAACTTTAAAAAAAAAAGTATATTTAAAAAATCACCAATATAGATGTCAAAATCTTTCAAACATTTTAAGAATTTTGAAAATTTTAAAAATTCTAAAAAGCACCAATACAGCTATATGTCAAATATTTTGAACATAGCTAGGTATGTGTCAAAATCGTCAAAAATTTTGGAATAACAAAACACTGGTATATATGTAGAAATTGTAGAAACACTGGTTTGTATGTAGAAATTGTGTCAGAATCTTTAAAATTTTAAACAGGTTGATTTTCTCGAAACTGAAAGAGTTGTAAATTTTTTGAAATTCTCTTAAATTTTTTTGGCGTTGACAAATGGAATCTATTTGTTTTGGTCTACTGTGTCGCGGCAAATAAAAATAGTATACACGTCAAAAATAATATACATGTCAAAAATTTAAAAAAAATTAAAAGTATTAAAAATTTAAAACACCTTGGGATCTGTCAAAATTGTTAGAAAACACTAGTACATATTGTCAAAAATCCCAAAGTTTTAAAATTACTTTGGTATTTGTCAAAATTTTCCCAAATTTTAAACATTTAATATATGTCAAAAATACAGAACACAGAGCTCGTCATGACAAGGTATCTTTTAGATATGAAGCTAATGAAGGGAAGCAATAAATCACAATTTTTCCTTTCGTCCCCCGTTACCGATATTTCTGAAATTTTGAAATTCTTCAAAGTATGTATTTATGTGTTCAAATGTATTGTTTTCATCGAAGAATGTAATTCTACTTAGTTTTCAACCATTTCGAGGCATTTAGAACCGAATTTTTAAATTTCAAAAAATTGACAAAAATCACGATTTTTCCCTTGGTCCCCCCGTTACGATTTTTCTGAAAGTTTTGAAATTCATCAAAGTATGTATTTATGTGTTCAAATGTACTGTTTTCATCAAAGAACGCAATTCTGCTTAGTTTTCAACCATTTCGAGGCATTTGGAACCGAATTTTTAAATTTCAAAAAATTGACGAAAATCACAATTTTTCCTTTGGTCCCGCGTTACCGATTTTTTTGAAATTTTGAAAATCATCAAAGTATGTATTTATGTGTTCAAATGTACTGTTTTTATCAAAGAATGTAATTCGACTTAGTTTTCAACCTTTTCGAGGCATTTGGAACCGATTTTTAAATTTCAAAAAATTGATGAAAATCATAATTTTTCCTTTGGTCCCCCGTTACTGATTTATCTGAAATTTTGAAATTCATCAAAGTATGTATTTATGTGTTCAAATGTACTGTTTTCATCAAAGAACGCAATTCTGCTTAGTTTTCAACCATTTCGAGGCATTTGGAACCGAATTTTTAAATTTCAAAAAATTGACGAAAATCACAATTTTTCCTTTGGTCCCGCGTTACCGATTTTTTTGAAATTTTGAAAATAATTAAACTACAATTTTAATTGCAGGGGGATCGAAGGTGAACGTCCCCCTTTTTCTCATACAAAAAATCATTAAATAAATTTTTCTTGGTCCACCACTTTTAAACAGACTCTGTAGTCCCTAAGAATTGTACTAATACAGTAATAATAACAAAACAATCAGGGTACAAATTATGTTTGCAGATATTTTTAGCAGTTATCTTTCTGAAATAAACTTAAATAATCTTAATATTTAATCTTAATATTTATAATTGCGGACATTTGATAAAATATGCCAGTTCACCGTTCACGACAAAATAAAACCTTTTCTAATTAACAATTAGTAGTTTATGTTCCAACTTCAACATACATGCAATATATACTATTATCACCATAGCAGAAACATGTTTTAGCCTGTAAACAAAAGTCGATTAAAATTTATCTCGCTTTAACTCAAATTTCATTGTATGCCGTTTTACAACCGTAAATTTAATTCCAAGACAGTTCCAATTTCGCCTGAAAATTTAACCACAATTTGTCAAAAACTGTCAGGTGTAACACCACTCCATTGAACTAGATATTCGATCCGGCCGTTTCTTGCAAATCTTCGACCAAGTAGCTTACAATTCTCGCCACAAGCCAGCCGACCATTGGTTCCCGCGTACGACGTTACACCATTGGATAGACGCTCAACGTAATTTACAAAACGTTTTTCTATTGGTTCATTCAGAGATGATGAATCCGCTGAGTCACGTGATCGCGGCCGTTTATCACCAGGCATTTGACAAAGGTCGGAGTAACGCTCACAGACCGATAAGGCATCCGGGCTTTCGCTCGCCCGAGAACTGCACTCCGGCATTAAGTATTTAAACATGGAGAGAGATGGAAAGAGAGGAACTTGTTCACTAGTCGAGGACTCTGATGTGCCAATCTCACTTCCATGATTCATCTTTAAATGGTTTAGAAATGAAAATTTTGAAACCGAACTGTTCGTGAATTAGGTCGCTAAATCTCGCAAATTTTAAAGTGAATGTTTTGACGGAAGTACAGTTATATGCCCAAAGAGGCGGATTGTCCTTGTTAGTGCAGTCCTGAGGACTGTTAGTGATAGTGGTGTTAACATAACTGGTGTTTTTGTGTTTCGATCCCCTAGGCCTAGCGTACCCAATGGCGTCAGGAGATAACTCTCGTGTGCAGGTACCTTTATAGAAGCTTTAGTCATTCGTGCCTCGTAAAGTAAATATTAAACATGTTTGATCAGTAATTGATCAATAACAGTCTCGCGTGCCAAAAATCTTTGTGCGGCGAATGAAAGCTGACGATCTGCTTAGTGGATTGTCCTCAGTCACAGTGCACAGGCAAATGCAACAGCAGATGTAGCTTTCGGTGTTCGCACATGGCAAGATTTTGGCTGGCGAGAATTATCAAACAGGTATTTTCCGTATGTGGCACGAATGGCAAAAATCGCCATTTAGCACGAGTGACATTTCGTTATTTTGAGCCCTGCTGACATAGCTTTAGTACACTGTGCTAGTATGTGTGCCATGTTGAAACGTCAGTAAACACCACAAACAACAGTCAACATCTACAATCATATCGAAAAATAGCGATAAATCGAAGAAATGCTTTGCTGCGTTGGTTGTGGAAATTTAAAAACACATGGAGTAGTTAAAAATGATCGATATATTCGCCTGTTGTAACTGCATGAACTTTTTTCTGTGCGGGTAGACACGATCACGAAGCTACGATCGATGGCAGTTGTTTTTTTACGAAAAATAATGCTTTAGAAAATATTATCAAATGATAAAGTACCTCATTCGACGTTGATGAATTGTCTTCAATATCGTCGTCGTCTTGTAAATAATTTCCGTTACTAGAAATAACAAAAATGGCGAATGACGTGAATGAATTGGTTCATCACCCGCTTAAAAAATATGCAAAACGTTATAACGTCTTAACCCAGGGGCTTTCGCCTGGAAAGTTAGTTTAGAAATATTATAAAAGCACATGCATTGGAAAAATCTGGGAGAAAAACGAGTCACGTTAGGCGTTATAGGTGCAAAAATGTAGCAATGTTTTTTTAACACGTACCAATCAGGGACCTCCGAAGTCGTTCCACCACTCTCGTCCTCCCTCAACTTTGCTTCATGAAGTAAACTCGCTTTCGTTGGGAAGGGAGCACAACGAATAAATAATGACCAAGTCACAATACCACTGCCACCGCTTTGACAACGAAATCTACACAACACATATTGCATGAGAAACATCACATAACCCTGTATGGACCAACACAATAGATCGCCACAAACGCACGATAAAACAATGGAATTTTTATGCTGAAAATATCAGAGGTAATTAATTGCAATTGCATAGCAATAGACTGCAGCAAACTTTCTCTACCAAATAAGAAATCCACAATGTCTCACTTGCGTTTCTGTTTTTTCATAACTTCAACGAGTTTTTCCATTCGTTCTCTTTCTGGGGTGTAATACAACTAGATTGAAATAATTTCCAAAATTATGCCGATTTTATGGTTATGATCTGGTTATAATAAGATTGGTATGAACCTGAGAAAGTGGATAACTGATGCAGACCTTTCTAATAGTTAGTACAGATCAGATCGTGAAAAATAGTTTAGCTACGCCTCAAGAGCGATGAAATTTCAGGCACTTAGGAGGATAATGATTAAGTTAAAATGAAGATTAATTGTAAAGAAATATCGAGTAGACGTTTTATACTTTCTTCATTTCTTGATGGAAAAAATAACATATCTCTCTGCATCGCTTACCATATATGATCGAACGACCCTGGGAAGCAGGACCGTCATTGGAAGCTTCATTTGGGGGGGGGTTTGCATATTCATATTAATGTTCAAATAAGGGTGAAAACAATAGCCATGGAAAGAAATCAGTCGGAGTCGTCGGACATAAGACGAATATATGAATATGTACATACCCCAGATCTAGCTTCTAGCGACGGCACTGCTAGGGAGGAACATAGATATAAATCTTTCATAAAGGCTAATAAAGTATTTATACTTACATTGCCACATTGCAATGCATCCCAGTTGTCACGTAAAAAGCATTCAACGTCGTTGTTTTTGAAGCCTCTTTTGTGGTACTTCAAGGAAAGATTATATAATACCAATGCAGCAATATCAGTCCTGGAAAAAGAAACATACTATGAATAACTATTGCTTTCTAGGAAGCGACCATTTCATATAGTCACTTGCGTTTTGCCTCAGGAAGGGAAAGAGGATTTTATTTTGGTTGACAAGTACACAATCATACTAAATTGCTAACATATAGATTCATCTTGTATCAGTGAAACTGCACTGATATCAGGGTTCCCACTCAACCAAGAAACGTTGATGCAAAGCTCTCAAATCAGGATTTACAGTATTCTTACCATTTTAGTTGAATACGTTTAAGATATTCTTCACCATTATTACATACAGCACACAAAAAATAATAAAACCTAAATAAAAAAAGTAAATAAGAACAAAAATCGTACTACAGCAAGTAACTGCCTTTACAGACACGAGGATATGCGGATAAGACCTAATCACTACAGGGTGTGTCAACGAGGTTCCATTTATTAACTAGCCAGTTTATTTCAGTTTGTGGTAATTGCAAAGACAATGTTTTAACAAATTTTGCAGGTTCAGATCAAATAAGCTGGAGCTTCATCTAGTAAGCTTTAAATTTGTATATAAATTTCTGTTTGAGTAATTTCCATCTATTTGTCTATTGACAATATTATAGACATAAAATAAAATTCTTTATTGATTAAATATCTAAAAAAGAGGGAGAAGATTTGTGTAATGACTGTACCTATCACCCAATAAAAGAGGAAAGTCCAGGCACTGTAGGCATGCTAAAATAAAAGAGTGACCATATGTCAAAACACAAAACAAACGAAAAAAAAAGTGAGCCACACTCAAGGAATATATATGGAGAGCCTTTATCTGCAGCAATATTAGGTAACTGATATTCATGTTAGTGTTTATGATACCTTCATGGAACCACTGGTTACACTTCTGGCATTCCAACATCTTGTAATACCACCTAATAGATTGTTTTCAAAATATAACCTGTCATATATATGATAACAGTGATGAGTAATTATAAGGGCTGAGCAACCCATGGTCATTACCAATCAACAGTGCAATTGTGACCAAACACAGCAAAAGGCTCATTAATACATATGGCATGTATGATTGCATGTTGCTGGAGAAGTGGCAAATTTGCCTGGTGGGTGTTGGGCACTTAAGGTTCACTAGCACATACCCACAAAGAAATTTTACCACATCCATCTAGTTCTTTAATAGGCAGAGATTTATTTCACTGCCAAGTTTTTTGTCCCCATTTATCATGGTAACAAATTACCATATATCATTAACATATAGCACCATCAAAGTCAAACAAAAAAGCTTCTTACTAGGTTAAAGAGCATTAGTATTATACTCCATTAATGTCAAGAAACTTCTCTTGATTAGTAAAATCATCTGAATCTTAACAGGTCAGACATGAGTATTTTCTTAATTTTGCCAAAAAATAAATCACTTACAATCCTGGACCTGCACAATAGCAATATACTTCATCAGTATTACATTTATGATGAGCATCCCATTGTAAAGTATTCAACTGAATAATAGAAGAAGCATAAAAGCATCAATATATATGACAGACAATATATATAGTACCGGTATTTAAAGATATAATTTCATTTCAGGGGGAATTATTGTTGCCTCTTTGCATACCGGTATATATATATATATATATATATATATATATATATATATATATATATATATATATATAATGGTTCCATGCATATAACCATGCATTGAGCCCACTGATTTAGAAATTGCCTATGTTTGTAATTTTTAGAAGAATGATGACAAGTAGCATGCAGTATTAATATCTAATTTTACAGTAAATAACAGACTCACATTATATGGTAAGATAGATTTCATGGCAAGTAAAGCATCAGCTATAAATATAAATATCATAAAGCATGGTTGAAATTGATGCAATAGAAAAATTCAGTCTTATTTGCATTATAAATGATAATAATGTTGACATGATTATTTAATTTGGAATCACTTTCGTATATTTTTCAGCTTATTATTTTGTATTTGCATAACAATTACCATAAACTCCACACTTTAAAGCACCACCAGCCTAAACAAAAAATATCAACACCATAATGTTGCATCTCTCATTCAACCATTTTACCTCATTTCTATCCTGAGCAGTACCACCATTATCATAATTAATGCTATACTACAAGACACTATTATCCAATCATCCTTAAGGGCTGTTTTCCACTAGGCAGAATTTTGCACATGGAGCAATATTTTTCATTGTCAGAGTGCCTTCATGCAGAAAAACATGTGAGAAATGCTTTTGTCAGAGTGCTTTCATGTGAGAAAAACAAAGAAAAATTAGAGCATATACCTTGACAGCTTTAGAAAATACACAGAATCTGCATAGCCATTCTGATTCCACACTTTGCTTATCAATGACTGGTGTATGGCATGTTTGGTGATATCCTGAACATTGATTAAATTAATAATAAAGAACTCTGTGCTTTCTATACCCGAATAGATTCAGTTGAAAAATACAATCTTTTTTATAGGAATAATGGTAGGAAAACTGGTTAGTATGCAATATTAGTTTATGTGGATAATCATAGGCAACCAACCCAGGAAACGATGTTAATTTGTAAGGTTAATTACATTATTGTATTTTAGGTATAATACATCTGATTAATCATATGACATAACCTAGCTCATGAAGCAACATTGTTTGCAGAACTGACTATGGCATAATGATTCATTGAATTACCATGAAAACAGTTGTCACATAGAACAATGCAATTTTGATCAGTAGATTCATTTGTTTCACATATAGAACATGTAAACGTATCTTTGCTCTTTGCAACTCCAAAACAAAAGAGAAATAGCGTTAGACTCACAGTTAAAGAAAGGTAAAATTTCTTATCTGCAAGATGAAAAATTAATGATACATACCTGTTCTAATGTGCTTGAACAAAACCCAATAAACTGAATCATCTTCATAAGTAACTTGACATTTTGATTTTTCTGTATTAATCTATAGAAAAGGTTTCAGTAAAAAATATACACAGTTTCAGTGAAAAATATGTAATATATTCCTACATGACTAGAGTCAAACAACCAAAGTGAAAATGTTATTTGTCTTCTAAACAAGAAACAAAAGCAGATAAACTGGTTAACCAAGAAAACGTACCAAATACAATTAGGCGAATAATTTGCAATCATATCAATATAGGGTCCTCTTAAGTAGGCGTATAGGATCCCTTTTGAAATCAATCTTTGTTTGGATTTGAATGCTTTTTACTATCACAAGATCTTATTTTTTCCAATTTTACACACCTGTGATATTACAAATTTGAATATAAACTGCAACAAAGCTTAATTAATAATTCTAAGGGGTACTTCCATGGGACACAAATTTAATATGCATAATGTAGCCCATCTCCACTATTAAAACAGTAAAGTTACAGTAAAGTAAGTATAATAAATAAATATTAAAATAACTTCTGCGGAGGAAAGAGTATGTATGAGTACCCCCCATAATTGACCCGTAGGTTTTGCTGATCGTAGTATCACATGTTTTCACCGTTATTGTTATAAATATATTAGCCTGTCTCTTTTTGTTTTGTGAAGAATGATCTGTGACTGCACCAAAGTAATATCACTAATAACAATTTTCGCAAACAACTATAAATCTTACCATAGTTAATCTTACCGTTTTAACAACAGCTAAATAGAACAGACCATCTTGCCAGCAAGCTAAAACTTCATCCCCAACTGCAAACGGCAGTTTCGACGGTTCGTTATCGGGATATTTACATAAATCGTCACTCTTTTCAATTTTGACTCGAGGCGAAGACTTTCTCCTTTTTCTCGATCTCATGTTCTAACCTATCTTTTAACAAAAATGAAACGCATAAACTGCAGTATATCTATGAGACTATGACTGCAGTAAAATTCGAAAGCCAAAGATAAAATCAACAGCAATATTTAAAACTTTACCTCGCGCCAGATCCCGCCACCTAAAAACGCACACCACGTGCTAATTAGAACCCAGAAGTTAAACAAATTCACTGTGGTGACCGCTGCACGAAATTTCCTATCAATCCCATGCATAGGGCAAAAAGTTGCCCATTTAGAAAAGGCAAACCATTTAGGAAAGGCAAACTATTTAGGAAAGGCAAATTGAATTCATAATTTACCACAATTTTTATCCCCGATTATTAATAAACTATCGGAAAATTTATTGGGGGACAGAGCCACCTTGCTTGACAGTCTGGTTTCTTTTAAATGAAAAAACACACAAAATCTGTTCAATTGTTGCAATTTATTCCTTTACAGCATATTTTCTTAAGGCAAAGTGTGTCAACTTCTTGCGCTGCTTCAAGGTCTTCAATGAAGCCTCTCTCTTGCTCAGGGCTTTTCTCATGGCCCGTGTTTTCTTTGGTCGTAAATCTAGTGGCTTGTACTTCTTTGTTTTGTAGAATTTTTTCAAGTGTTCCCTCTGTGTTTGAGAGATGACTGTCAAAACTCTTGCAATAGATTTTCTCACAAGTTTTCTGAAGTTAAAGAAGAGAATGGTCATTGGATTATTAAGTCATTACAAGTACATCTTGGTTAATTCATCAGAAAATTGCACTGAAACTTTTGTCAATTATTTTTTATCTTCATTCATTCCCATGCAATCTTAAAATTTTAAATTTCGGTACAGTTTCTAATGCAATGCCTTCTTAAAGATGTTTACCATTGCTAACAACTAAGGTGAGTGACAGCAATTAAAAAATTTCCTATTTTTAAACTGGAACTTCAACATTTGTTGGAGGCTTCTGCTATGTATCCCAAATGGCTAAGTGCTAATTAGTGGCGCTAACTAAAATCTGTATATGTTCACTGCAAATACTGAAGTTTCACACAAGAACAGGCAATGTTTTCATCAATATTGTCCACCTTTTGCAAAAGGAGCAACAGCATAAAAATCTTTTAAAACCCCAACAATTGTTTTCAGTAAATCAGACAAAATCCACAACAGCTTTTTATTTAAAGAATACATATACCATCTACAGACTACAGTGGGGTATGTCTGTGGGGAAGTAAGTTTACACTCACATTTTCGAGAGCTTTGAGGCAGCTCCACCAGTAACTTTAGCCACTCTTAATGAGGACAACTCATTTCGCAAATCATCAAGCTGCTTTACGAGTTCCTCTTTCTTCTTGCCCCGTAATTCATGAGCCTTCAACTTGGTCTGTAAAAATTAGATGGATCACAATTCAGAACTCCATTGTAAAATACTACATAATAATCAGGATGGATTCTTTTATAAATTTCTAATACTCCTTTTTGTAAACAAAAAAATGTAATGAGAATTCAATAAGAATTTAAAGAACAAATTCATTTCCAAAAATTGCATTTATATTTTGTATAACTTATATACTGTTGATCTCTCATATACTATTGCAGGTCAAAACCCCCTAGTTTTCTTGGTGTTTTTTCACAGAATTAAGTAAACTTAGAGATATAGTATTAAATATTTACAAAGGCTTCCTAAACCATCCCAAAACACTCAAACGTTGCTACAAAACTAGTAGATTACGAGGGATTCTATATGTTATTATCTCACCATTTTGTCTATGCTAGTTTCAAAAGAGAAAGATCGAGATGCGCGCGCACGGGATATTGGGTAATAGACTGATGTTAGTAACCGCTTACCACCAATATAGCTCAGTGCCGCTTACCGACACCTTTTACTCTTTTAGTTACATTTTTTTATTTTTAGTAACTTTTTATTTCTTTAGTTGGAAATATGATTTGTGAACTTTTACTTAACGTAGACAGGAAAATGCAAATATTTTTATATTATTCATTTTACATTTTGGCAGGCATGACCATATGGGCATGACCCCAACCTCGTACCCAGGGTCTTCATGACCCTTCTTCGCCTTGGATGCAAAACGTGCTTTTTATAGCTGAAATATTACTACCATTTGCGTTCAAGCTTGCGGCGTGCGATTTTAAAACGTACGTTTCACGTTTCAAAACGTACGTTTGCCGTTTCAAAACGTACGTTTTGTTACGCCCCCTGTCATGTTTAGACAATGAAATTGACATGTTTTTGAAGTTCAAACGAACTTAGCTAATATCCAAAAATAGGTTTATTACATTTGTAACGTTTGCGGAAGTGTTTTATAAGAATTACAAATGGAACCTTACTCTGCAGTGAGAAAAGTAAACTTATATAGGCGCAATTTTCTTTTTTCAAATAGCTGCATTCAGTATTTTAAAACGGTATTTACAAATAACCCAAACATGAAAGGGGGCGTGACAAAACGTACGTTTTGAAACGGCAAACGTTACGTTTTGAAACGTGCGTTTTAAAATCGCACGCCGCAAGCTTGAGCGCAAACGGTAGTAATAATAGATCGTCCACCACCACCAGGCACAGGTGAACCAGCCCTCCAAACTCGTTCCTACTTCTCATGTATTTGCTTTTCAAGTGTGGGCCCTCTAGATGTTGGGAACCCCTATTTACCTCGAGAGGGCAGGCAGTCTTTGTTAATAATTAGCTCCAATTATTCTTAAAATGCGGCAACTCGTCTTTCCAAGGGCCTAAATTTCAAAATTTTCACTGCACCCGCACTTTGTTCAATCTCAATTTTCGCAAATCGCAACACGTCATCGGACTTAATTGTCCATCTTCATTCCCAAGTTTTTTGCGTACTACATTGCAACCTTTTGGAACAGTGATTCAGTGATGTAAGGTCTGTTTTAGACGTCGAACTTTACATGTGCCGAACCTAATGTTAACGAGCTAAAGTCTTTGTTTAAATCATTTGCATTCAATTCGGCGCATGAAAAGTTCGACGTCTAAAACAGGCCTAAGTGAACTCTGCTTTGGAACGAAAATGACCTTCGTCCGACCTCGAAAATTATCTGGTCCGTACGTAATAGGCTGACTGCTGAGATGGACGTTGTTAGCACTGTTCACAACCTTGTTTACACTTAGAACGAACCATCGCTAATTTCTTCGCATTTGCAAATGACAAAGGTATTTAGTGTAAAAACATATTATTCAAAGACCAAAGTGTTTTCCTTTTTCTGTCTACTCATGCAAGTCTGCAAAGTACAAAACTGTTAAGATTTTTGTACAGTCCCTACAATTAGTCTAAGCCATGTTTATAAGCACCTTTCTGATGTAGAAAGACTTGGAATGCCAGCAAACAAGAGTCTGCCATACAGGCAATATTGACATTTTTACATTTATTTTGTTAAATATAAATCCCTGTGTCTATTGCATATGTGACAATCACGATTACATTGTCGCAAACCTCCATAAGTGAATGTCATTTTCATTACTGCATTGGATAATGATCTCAGATTTTTACCACCCTACTTGTTCAATTATTGCTGAAATTCATTATTTCACTTTTATCATTTCTTCAAACTGTTTTCTTTTGCTACTCAAATCTCTCCAAATTTAATATTTAACCACCATGAAGAGTTGATATAAACACGACTTTGTCATTTTCTTGAAGGATATATTCTGTCTCTCCCTAAATATAAAAAACAGCCCAACACAATAACATTTACTGGTGCTTTGATCTTTAAAACTTCTTAAATTTTCAAACCATTAATTCCCAGTCTGCATCATTGATGAGAACCAATATTCCAGGACGTCTAAAATGAATATTAATTTCTTATCAAAATTGCATAGGGAATGGTTATGCAGTAAGCATTTGCAATGTTCATGGGCAGTCAGGCCAGTCATTTTTAAATGGTGCTTTGAATAAAAGATTTAAGGAGTTGGTATTAGGATCATGGCATGTCAAAATGCATGCCAACCTTGTACCCAGGGTGCCATGGAGCATAGGTAATAAAACCCTGGGTGCAAGGTTCTAAGGAAATTTCCTTAGAAAAGTTTGACTCTATCGAGGGGAGAGAGGAAGCATCCTTCCCCACAGTAAAAAGTATGCATATTTAAGATGTGAGAGCATTAGTTGAATGCATGCCTGTGATTGTAGTCAAATTGAATAGATGTTATATTGAACACTAACACAGATTCTCCTTGAATGAAAAGCTCAGGTCGTTCTTGAAGTAAATTATCTTTTATCCAGAACAACAATTTCTTAATTGTCCCTAAAGAAACGAAATACTACCAATTATCATATTTAATATTCATTGAAAAAGAATTCAAACACCATTCGAATAAATGATAAATCTGTAATTTAAACTTACAAGGCTTTTCAGATTCTTGCAAAATGACATTATGCTTCTTGACTTTACCAAACAATAGTTCAGCACCACCACTATCCAAAATTTTAACAAAAGTAGGTAACTATTTAACAATATATTCCAATCCAGCGAAAAAGCACAAAATAAAAGACGTACCTAAATTCAAGTAAAATAGGCACACCATCCGCCATATTGGAAAGGAAATTATTGTCGCGACATTTTACTGATTTTAGCGAACTTGAATTTCTGATTTGAATAATTGAAATTGTGCCTCAGTTTCAGACTTTCAGTGGCCTGGACCAGCCTGAACTACAGCTCAGTTTATATAGTCTCTATGAGCTCAGAGGGAACCAAACGACAGTGGCAATCACTATTCACTCACTAATCAGTCATCAGTGGTTAGGACACGACTGTATTCTTTTGCTCTATGGTTCATGAATGCTTGTATAATAGAATAATTTTTATACAAACAAGAATTCGAATAGAACATTGAATAAGAACTTCACTTGTTTGTTCTCTGTTCGTCAGTCCGGGGGTATATATTCATTACATTCGTATTTCTTGTTTGCATGGTTAACAATTTCAATCATTTTTATGACACCGGTCTAACTTTTTTCAATTTTTTCCAAAAAGTAAAATATGTTCTGACACCCCAGGTTCGCAGCATTGGTGAGGGGAGGGTAGCCTGCATGGCAGGCGGTTCGCCTTCTACCTTTTGTCCCTTGACAAAAAATTTTAGATAAAATTTCCGTGGGGTGTGAAATTGGCATGAAGTTCTGGTCTTGGCTTTCAAACAGGCTCCCACGGTCCCTGAAACTAAGTAGAACGGAGATTTTTTTGAGATTTGGAGAACTGAAAAGCCATTTTATATATTACTTCAATTTGGACACTAAACAGTTACAACTTACAAAACTTACAATGTCAATGTTTGGATTACATAGTTCCCAACGGTCAAAACCCTAATCACAGTTTATGAAATACAATCCTCGATCATTTTTCTGACTAAACACGTTATGACTTATGACGACTTACTTAGGGGCACAAATTTGAAAAGCGCAATTTGCAACTTCTATTCTATGCAGTCTACAGTTTGTTTTGCTTATTTACACTAATAAAAAAAAAGCATGTTAAAGCAGGGTAAGCATTCGCTCTGAAGTCCAGTATGAACTAATCTTCTTTCTCCAGGATCTTCTCAGAACGCAAACACAGCAAAAGCCATATTATTGCTGACGTTGCGTATATCATGCGAGTTATCCCCAGCAAAGGCGGTGGCACCACTATGGTTGAAGAAAATGATAATTACGAGCAATTCACGTGTGGATAACGCATACTATAAACTTCACATACAGACCTTCGATGTGTTTCTGATACAAAGACAGTTGGTAGTCAATCACAAGAAACACAACACATCGAATCAACTCCAGATGCGGAGAGTACCATCTGTAAGGAAGACGTGTTAGTTAACTATATTTTTCATTTTGTAGTAACACAGGTTGTCAGGATTGATAAGAGATACGCCTTGATGAGAACACTGTAGAACCGATATAGCTAAGATTTTATTATTGGGGGGGCGGTCAATTTTGTGCGCATTATTTACTTCCTGACAAAAGTACAAAATAATCACATAAAATAAACAAAAATAAGCGCAACTCACTTATTGTCCATGAGCAAACCGAAACATGTACCAGATGCAAGAAGGAAAAGTACCACACATAAAATGTTTGTTTGGCAAAGGGTCTGAAATGAAGAATATATCAACAACCAAAATTACTGTAGATTTCATAGGATTTTCCAAAGTTTGGTTGCAAAATATTGAAAAATGTGCAAAATATAGCTCTGCGACGTTGTATTATGATTTACGTAAATTGGTATTACGCGCGAATTTACACAAAATTTGCCAACTTCAAACAGCAATATTTTTCACACTTTTAAATTTTTCGGCAACCAAACTCTGGAATGCTCTTTCCCGCTCCACTGATGAATTTCCTTTTGATGAATGGCCTATTATATCTGCCGACATCTTGATGTATTCTATAGGGATTTATGTTATTTGTAGCACTCATGTAATGCATAAAGAAGATTCTAGTTTCCACTCACAAAAAGATAACAGTTTAAAAAGAAAATATCACAGTTATTTTTACAACAGGTTATTCGGCTAAAAAGATGAAGCGGATACCAGTCAGGTATGTGTGAACACTTGTACTAAAAACGACACGATTGAAGGTAAAATTTAAATGGTTTGAAAATAGTCGCAAAACTTATCACAAATGCATACTAAAAATGCAACTCGAATCGAAGCAAATGACATACCATACGTTTCATAAACAATTCTTGAAAAGTTATCGAGAAAATAACACTGTGTATTATGATATAAATATTTCCCCAAAGTGGCAAGCCCTTGTCGTATTTTGAAACTGGATATTCAACCTGAAACAAGACAGACATTGTTCATTTTGAGACTTGAGTGCCCACAAGAAGATACACAGTATTAGAATTAATACAAGCTGGCAGACTAATGACACTTTATGAGGGTTGGCAAGAAAGTCTTCTTTCGTTCTTGTTAACACACCTGAGGAATATCAGCAGGATCACCAAGACGAGGTTTGCCAGGAGACCACCCGGGACCTTTTATCAACACAAAAATCTAAAACAGAAATCACATATTATACCATCACATTCATACAGGGACTGCATGCAACTGTCTGGTCACTCTGGTGTATTTACATGATTGAACCATGACTAAACATGACTTAGTCATATATCCATGACTAAACATAGACTATCCATGACTATAACCATAGGACACTATCAATGCATGACTAAGCATAGACTATCCATGACTAACTATAGACTTTCCATGACTATAACCATAGACTATCCATGATTAACAATAGACTATCCATGACTAACCATAGACTCTCCATGGCTAACCATAGACTATCCATGACTATAACCATAGACTATCCATGACTAACCATAGACTATCCATGACTAACCATAGACTATCCATGATTAACCATAGACTATCCATGTCTTCTGGAACTGTACAGTACCTTGTTCATGAACCCCTCCGTGTTCCAAAATGTTTTAGCAATGTGAACCAAATGACATATCTAAATAGTATTAAAGCGGTCGTCATTTAGAGGCAGACAATACGTGAACGAAGCAATATGTAAAGAATAAAATGAAAAGAAAAGAAATTCAATAAAATACAAAAGAAAAATATATCTTATAATAGTAACGCTCATTTAAGACGTCGAAAGTTCGACGTCTGAAACAGGCCTAAATGTCAATAAAACCCGCTATATGACTTGTACAGTTTTTCTATGATACTATAAAGAGTATAATAGGCGATATAGTTTGCCACAATAAGAGTTGTGGTCTGTTAGACAATGTTAAAGTGTGCTCAATACCTGTATCCAAATAGGATTCCATGAATTGACTTGGTGTACCAAACCGTACACAACCTTTTCATCAGTCTCATCTTGGAAGGTTCCTGACAACATTTGACGTGAATATAATTTAGTATCAGTCAAGTGAGTTCGTTGACGGTTCATGTATGAACTTTACTGCCTTTTACTAATATAGCATTTCATTTATATATATATATATATATATATATATATATATATATATATATATATATATATATATATACTGTAGACTTACCAAATAGACGGTCAAATATGATTAGGGTTCCACCTACGAATAAAAGACATTTATCTCAAACGAAAATCGCAGCTATATACTTATACATTATTTCCACAAACTGTCTTCGAATGACGTCGATATTGCGGAATTCCAGATATGAACCCTCCACTACGCATGCATGTATACTCAAATTTTTACGGTTTAGAACGAGCCAATCCTGCCATACACAACTAAAACTAACCATAATTCTTGTCAATGCAGTACGGGTTACGTCCTAAAATATCAAAAATATTTTTTTCAAGTGAGCTAAGAAGCCTAAGATAATTAAAAAAATCTTCGACGTCGCAACCCACAACAAGCTAACAGAGAGGGTAAAGGCGGTCTGGAATAAATACCAACACCCTTTTCGTTTGTCTGTGTGTTCTTATCTAATTACCTAACAGTAAGTCGGTGTAACCATTATGGGATTGTGTAAAGACTGAGAAAAAAAGTCAAAACGTCAAGGACAATATATGGATTTATCCACACTTGCATTTTCCCGCGGCACTCTCGGTGGTATATTATGGGCCAACGAAGCAGGTATAGTTCTAAGCAGACTAAACACAGCCTACCATGATGAACTCTGTGATGACTTGGGCAATTGAAAATATATTCCAGTACACCAAGAGACTTGATTAACTGTAAATACAAAATTGATAAAAGTACGTTCAAGTACATTCTACAAAAAACCAGAATGCTAAATGCTGTTTACATGAAAACAGGAGTTGCACGAGAATATATTATATTATATTGACATTTGGTAGTGTCCTCTGCCTGCGAAACATGCTCTGTAACAATAATTACCTCTTTATGAATCCAGAACTGATAGAGCAAGTTAAACTCCCCTGCATGTGAAACATGCATTGTAACAATAATTACCTCAGTATGAATCCAGAACTGATAGAGCAAATTAAACTGGACATGGACAAAATGTACTGATGGTGGAATGAAAAGTGCTGAGGGAAAATACAGAAGCTGAAAAGAGATAATGAAATTCACAATTTTTTTCCTGTCATTTCATTAGCTCACTACACCATTCATTACATATAGGACTGAAATTTTTCAGGAAAATTGCCCAACTTTCAAGTACAAATTGCTAAATTTATTGATCATCACTTCTGCTCTATTTCTGGAAGATATTGAATGCTTTTTTAGATACTAAGATTTTAAGGTTGGAACTTCCTTTTGCTAATATTATATTTGAATTACCATGCTGAAGTGGCGCTGAAAAAAACTCTGTCTTAATGCTGTGGTTAAGTTGTAATCTTCAGCGCTGTGATGAACTTGGTGAGCTGACCACATGATATTGACCTCTGGAAATATAGATATAAAGAGCAAAAATTGCTAAAATAAAATAATTTCCCCAATCACTTCTCTTGCATATAATCACTAGCTGTCATATATTATACCTAAAATTATCTATAGCTATAAGTGAGCTGTTATTTACAAAAACCTGGTTTGAATATTACTGTATCATCATTAGTTTATAATGGAATATGTCTTAATTGCAACATATTGCACTGTGATCATTATGCATGTTTGTAAAAGTGGTTTTCATAGCAATGATCGATCCTTCTGACAATGGACAAGTATCTCGCTTTGTTACAGCCCTGGGTAAGGGTATACTTATTATACCCATTGCATTTTACAACATTAGTGAACCAAAAGAAAGTTGTGTTGTGTCCACTGTAGTTTAACTTTAACTTGATATTCCACAAGGTCATGTCACAGCTATGTGTTTTACTCACTTTGCCCATGGATGAAATTTTTCCAAAAAGCATGCACTAGCTGGATAGTAGCATTTGTTCAATTAAGGTGTGTATTTGCTCAAATTAATATGAGAAATGTTAGCATTGAACCCACTTTGGAAATGTAATTTATGGTGGATATGTTAGATTATTAAGTTAGTAAGTGTTAGTAGAGCTTTAAGGACAGTGCAATAACATATACCATGGCAGGCACGATGAAACCAGTAATACATGAAGTCAATAGTTAAAAAAGCAATGAACCATGTCCATGGTGAGTTCCAGGGCAAGGTAACCAGTCTGTAGTGCTCGTAAATCCAGGAATGGCTAACAAGTTCCAGGGAAATCAGCACAAACCTAAAGTACAAGAAATAGGTGATGATGATGAAACGCATGATGATTAACAAGCTATTGCTAAAATGTATTTGCACACTTCCACATGGTTAGATACGTAGATATGCAGTATCCTTATATCAATCATAGGTCAACTCACTATTTCAGGTATTACTATCTAATTATATAAATCCACCAGCAGACTTTTTGAATGCATACAGGAATGAACCATTTTAATTGTTATGTACAATGTGGAATGGTAATTGATATAATCAAATATCTAATTATCATATAGTGACATAGATATAATTATGAAAAATTACAAAAAAGGTACTTTTTTTAAACCTAGGACTATCATAAATTGTTAAACTCAATACATAAACATACTTGGATAACTGTAGAAATATACCAGCAGTGACTGAACTTAATCCATCATTCAGTCGAAATGTTTCAACACCTTTTAACCAGCATATGAGGAACTCCAACAAAATAGCACCGTTGAAGAATGGGACTGCCTAATGGCAAGAAGAAGAGAGTCAAGAGAGTAGATAGAGTCTAAAAATTCCTGATCTAAATATAGAAAATTGACACTAGATGAAGCATTTTATTTGCAACTAATACAGTAAAAATTAGGTTATGGCTTTATACCTAATTTATAAAAAGTCTGCATTGTGATGTAGTGTGCTTAAAAAAGCTTGTTCCTGATAGGCCAACTAGAATGCATTGTGCCAACTAGAATGCATTTCCAATTAGAAATCTGACTTTCTCCAAACTATGTCATAAAAACCCTTTTTATATAGAAAGATCTACAGCACTTATCTAGTTGATCAGAGTCAAATTATTTATGTAACTATGCCATATTTTGCTACCCATATTGATCTAATAAAAGCCAATCAAACATCCACAAAAAGGTTTATTAGCTCTGCTGATTGTATAGTTATGCAAATGATGATTACATAACAACTATTGCACAATTGAATTCCTGCAATAATATTCTTGTACGTTTGCATGGTGACATCAACCTCAATAACATAATTTGATATCAAGGCTAAAATTAATGCAGAAATTCTTTTTTGAAGGCTTCAACTAACAGTTGTTTTATTATGAAGTATCTTACATATTAGAATATACAAAATTAGACGTTCAACGCACATTATTCTTGGCAGACAAAATATCCTTGCAAACAAAGTCCTGTCAATATATTTACGAGTCTTAATATAAGCTCGAATTGCATGAAGAAAAACCACAGGAAAATGTAATGATATAAAGTAACAAATTAATCAATCGAAGTCTGCTGAACACCAAACTTATTACATTTAGAAATCGCAGCAAATTCAAATATGATAAAGAGCAATCTCCGTCATCGCAGGGTTCCTACTTCCACATACCTCATTCAGGTAATCGGGCACGTCCTCCAACTTCTCAAATGATGTTTCGTTCGGAGAAACCGCGTAAAACAATCTACGAACGCCTAAAATAAGGCTTACGTTACCAAAATAACCCATAATTCGTTCGAAGACACCAATATTTTTAATAAGGTCTATTGAAACAAAATGTACACAATTACAAAATACCCACTGAGCTATATGAAAATACCAAAATCACAACTGGTAACCAGTCTCCTGCGATTGGCGGTCGTGGTCTCATACACTTGTGTCCATGGTGAAAATTGAAAGAGCCACGAGGCAGATGTATGTTACGGCAAATCACAGGCAAATGTGACCACTGAGCTTTGGCCTAGTGTGACCTCTTGATCCTGTAGGAATAGACGATGTTTAGGGAACGTTGGAACTGAGGCAATGCCTTTCCTGCCTTCCATCAGCAGGGGCAAGGGGGTGGCGATGTCCTTTCAATTCAAAAGATTGCATTTTAATCAGTTAGTAAATCTGCTTTAGAGCAACAGGCATCAACTACCCATCAAGCTTTAAGAATAGCACAATCGTCTTGCGGAAAACCTCCAGACAAGGAAATCAATCATCCAAAAAAAAAAGAAAACATGATGAAACGTTTAAATGCTGTTTTGCACACACCATAGCAATCTAGCATCCAGTGTGTGACAATAGTGTCTATCACAAAAGTCTCCCCCTGCGCAGCGTTTGAATTCAGGTTTCAAAATCATCAAACCTCGCAGTCAAACTCCTCTAGTTTTGCGACTGTTTTTTAGGAACGAATAAAATGAAAAAATAAAATTCAATGCGAAAGCAACAAAACATTTATCATATGCTAGATAAAGTACACAAAAGTTTTTATTTAAAACTAAAATACACAATCTATTAAAAAATACGTTTAATTAGTAAATGCAACCGACGGCCAACCGTATCATTGATATATTCATTCCGACACATTTCGAAGAAACTATTTTTTATTACATTCAGTTCTTGCACCCATTATTATAAAAGGCACGTGATAATACTGTCATCACTGATTACTTTACAAGTTGTTCAGTATGCTGTATACTAGGGCTATGCAGGTATAATACACAAGATTCGACTTACAATGAATTGGGTTAGGCACAACATTTCAATCACTAAACAAAAAAGAAAAAAATACGTTAGAAAAAAAACACATATCAAAATATATTCGAGCTAAAAATCAATAAATTAATTTCATTGTTAGTTACTGTCATTTTCATGTTTTCAAGTATTTGCACCATGGGAGGAAAGTCAGATCGCTGTAACCGGAAAATTAGGCTAAATTCCAACTGGGTTAAAAATTTTGACGGTACGGGCATTTGTGTAAGCACCCGTGTGTAACAGACGAGATACAAGAAATGTATAAAACACTACCTACACTGGATCGAAGATTTGTAACACAACTACATATACATACATGACACGCATTCAATATTGATCTCGCAAAACGAAACAATAACGGTTCAGACACACTTTTGTCTAACCTTCACGTGTCCGCAGTGGGCCCAGAACGAACCACACAACATATCAGCAACGGAGTGACCCATCTCCGCGACCGACGCTCTACCGATGTTTTTTTTCAGCTGAACCTATCAGCCTTAACATTAGCATGGATGCACTGTTAGTAGCATGATGACGACATACTTATTATACGAAAGATTTTAAACGCTCAACACCAGGAAATGCACAGAATCATACTACATAATTTACATATATACTGAGCTATATATTGACTGAAAAACTTAGCATATAATAAATTTATATCGCAACATAATAATAATAATATAGAGCATGAAAATGAGTAATGACACATTTGTAGACACGAGAAAACATACGAACTCTATCATTTTAAACTTACACATATAGCTGTTGGATGCATGACTGTTTTCATTACACCTGCAAATCATTTTTATGGCAAAACAACAAACACAACATACATGCATGAACATGGAAATATATCGAAAAATAATTAACACGATTTGATGAGAAAAAATATCACGAGAACAATTTCAACACTTACAATTTTCGAGCCCTGCAAATAATTTATATATGTAGCAAAAAACAAATAATGCATGCAAGTATAGTATAATATAGGATTCAAAGACATGATTGATAAAATCTTAACAGATTAATCATGGAATAAAACTCGTTAAAAACCAATAAAACTATTAATTGAATAACTTACAGATGCTTCAGGCATGACCGTTTTCAGTACCTGTAATTCACTGCATGGTATATGGAAATACGGACACGGTGATAGAGTAAAATATGTGATACTATGTTTGCATTTAGGAACAAATAAAGCGTCGTAAACTGATAGATCGGACAGTGATTAGAGTAAAAAAATGAAGTTATGAACCTAATTTCTGTAAACACTAATGTTGATAAATGATATGACATCAATGATAATATATACAAAAAATGATGAAATATGCGATGGATCAAGGTTTTAGACACATACAAGCTAGATTACTACAGAGTAAAGACTATATGATGATAATTATGGGCCACTAAAGGCCTATTTAGACTACACGATAAGTTGTATGCAATTATCATTCTGACGAATGCAAAAGAGTGCCTATGACACAATCTTCATTCAATTTTGTACAGGTTAGAATTTAAAGTGTCACATTTATACGCGTGTTCATACGTTCACATACGCCAGGGTATGAATCGTATACGACAAATCGCATAGTGTAAATGGGCCTTAACACATTGACATACCAAGAATACACATGCAATCAAATGTAAAAATGTGATTATGCATTATACAGTGAAAAAATTGAAACTAAAAAAATGAATGCGTAGAAATCGTGGTAGATATTTGAATGCACAAATTTGTTGAAGAACCGAGTAAAATAATTCTGGTTAAAAAGAAGTTAATGAAATATAGCTTTAAAAAATTAAGATATATTTGCAAATATAGATGTAGAGGGAGGATTACAACTTATGTATGGAAATCAAAAACATAAATATGACATTTGATGATAAGCGGAGTGTTATAAAGCATACAATGAAAAATTGAATGATGGAAACAAAACAACAACTGAAGACAAAAACATGTGCAATGGAAAATATTTGCCAGATATTCATTCTTGTTTAAAAGATATCATTATCAATGTTGAACCAAAATAGACCGTTAGTAGAGCGTTCGCTTACGTCATCAGCACCAACAAGCAGATAGCTTTTCTTTATCATTTCTCGCGCACAAAACCTTACAAACTGCGATCCTCGCAAACAGAAGCCCATGTATTTGGAAATTGAACCCTTACTATAATTACCGCAAATCAATGGTTCCTTCTCTCCCTTTCTCTGGACCAATCGTTCTATCTATATATTTACTGTTTATAGCGGCAAAAACCAAGACGAATTACGTAATAGCTACTTACCTAAAGACATCATCGTTGTTGAGGTTGTCCCTGACCTTGAGGTGGACCAGGTTGATGTCCTTGAGGAGGTCCAGGTTGCTGTCCTTGCTGTTGAGGTTGTTGGGCTTGCTGTCCTGGTTGTTGCTGCTGTTGGCCGTAGGGATAGTAGTAGCCCTGTTGGCGGTAGTATTCCATCCATTGAGCAGTGTAATCAGGTTGACCACCTGAGAGAAGAGAAAATAGAGGAGCAAGTATTAGCTATTGATTGTGCCATTGGTTATAACATTGCTGATAGTTGTGTTAATGGTGGTGAACTGGTGATCAAATTATGGTGTTGATAGTGACAGAAAAGCTGCTGGTGATAATAATCGTGTGTTGATGATGACCATAATAATTACACCACTGACAATTCACACACAGTTCACTGGCTTGGTACGAGTAAATCTGGCGAATCGTTCACAAAATCAACAATCCATATTTCCCACCTTGTGCAGCGTTACCTCCGGCAGATTGTCCAGCGGCTGCTGCGGCTTGTTGTTGATACAATTGTTGATAATACATCGCCCACGCTGCGCTGTAGTCTGGCTGACCTTGAGCCCCTGATTACAAAAAAATTGCAGGTAATGTTATATTACTTTGGGCTCTTTCTCCTTCTTACACATGGTGAAGCACTCGCGTGGTAAAATATTTACAAGTATTTACCTGCTGTAGGACCAGCACCAGAGGTTGGAGCTCCCGAAGCTGCTGGGTTTGACCCTTGCTGATCGCCTGGGGGCCCCTGTGATTAAAGAAATCAATCTGCTTAAGGAGGTTATGAATCTTTGTTTGCATAAATTACGACTCAATATGAAATTGTTTGATGTACAGAGTTGCAATTGTCTGGAGTTATCAGGTCCAGTTGTTATAAAGAACAGCTGGAGGGATATTTTCTCCACTTCCTCTAGGAAATCTCGTAACTTTAAAAACACTTGTTAAAAAAGCCTTCAAAGCTCGGTAGAGTTTCCAAACGAAAGAAAGGTTGATTAAAATTTCCCTAACTGTCAGTGCAACACGATCGAAAGTTACCCTAAGCTGGAGTTGCAGGAGAATCTCTGGACGATATGAACCAGCCCAAAGTTTGACTTTAACTGATAAATTTTCATTCTATTAGATTTGCACCCGTTCAATTGGTTCTGTCCATCACTATGGAATTCAATAAACCGTGATGTAACTTACACCCTGTTGTTGCGGTTGTCCATAATTATTTTGAGCTTGCCCGTATGGGTTTTGTTGTTGACCATACTGTTGATAGGGATAGCCTTGCCAACTTTGTTGGTTCTGTTGTTGATTCTGTTGGTAACCTCCTTGGTTATAATCACTACAGACAAACAAAAAACATATGTAGAAACAAGGGGGATTTTCACACTTTGTTTCACAAGAATGATTTCAACACAGCCAATTTTTCATATAAAACCACATGCTAAATTTCGTAGAGTAATGAAAAATCATATCAGTTATTTATTTGAGAGTCTTTAGATTGTCGTTATCAGCCGCGGCCTTCGGCTTAACACACAGCAATCTCAGGGCTTGATAATTCCTCAAATACTGCTCAACCTTATTCAATAATTGATTACTACGGCACAACCAGTTCTCCCCCCCCCCACAAGAAATTTTGAAAATAAAGAATAAACGACGAAGTTGTCTATTGCAAGAACGATCTTTCTTAGAAAATATTAAATATAACTGACATACTTTTGTCCGTGATTTTGACCATACCCTCCGCCCTAAAAGGTAAGCGTACATTAAAATACTCCTTAATGCGATATAAATGCATGTGAAATTTTGGTACGAAAAACCCCATGGAAAAACTAAAAAACCCCCGAGTAGGATGTGAACTTATCTCACTTACACCATCACCAGTTTTTTCACGAATCATATTCTGTGCTTGTTGAATTTGTTGTTCAGTGCCTGGAAGATACAGTTAGTTAATAAACTTTCAATCTTTAACAACGTGTATATCGTATCAAAGAAGTTAAAAACAAACCTCGAATAGTGAATAACCGCTTTGGTCCATTTTCAGGAATATTTCTATTGAGCTCAACATGTGCCCCAGAGGCCTGGTTGATCTGTCGAATGGTTTCTCCACCTTCAAGAGAGTCAAAATACATGTAGAGCAAGAAAATATTTCAGAAGCACATTTTAGAAGTGAACAAGTCATGATGTGACATTGTATTGCAACACAACTCTAGTGGTGAAAATAACAAGGAAAACAAATTTGGAAGATGTTTTCACCTTTTCCAATGACAAGTCCACATTTAGCTGCAGGAACTGGAAAATCGACTTTTCTGACTCCAGGACCACTTGGTATTGGAGGTCCTCCTCTTGAACCACCGGACCTCTGTCGTGACTACATTTGAAAAAAATATTGGAAAAATAAGGGGAATGGATAATAAATAAGGGGGTAATCAAGTGAAAGGACCTTTCCGTAGTGATTGATGTCTAAGTCAAAGGTTAGAGACGCTGTGACGGCAAATGTTCCATACAGATCTTCTGACAGATCGTATTATTTGTAATGTACGGAGCTGTTTTGGCAAGCTGTTACTGTATGGGACAACCTGCGGGACCATTTCCGTTTCATCTTGGAAAATTCCCAATGTTCTCTCTAGCATTCAATTAGCTAGCGACACTGACATAAATTTTCCACACTAGCGACACTGACATAAATCTCAAAGTACGAGTCGCATGTTATGTTGTAAACAGGATAATGAAATATCTATACCCAACCAGTGGCACTTTTGGTATCAAGCACGTTTAGCTTAAACGGTGGATAAATCAAAATTAAAAAATGCTCTTAGATCTCTCTTGAATGACTCAACTTGAATATTATGCTCTGAATATGTAGTTTTAAACAGTATCTTTGTTTTAAGGTTAAAAACATTTAGTTTTCTTGTTGAATAAAACGATAGACTTGCTTTCTATTTTGAACTTAACCACCGTTTAAGCTAAACGGGCTTGATACAACCGGCCCCGGGGAATCAGTAAACAGAAAGATGCTAAGACTTACTTGTTCAACGATTTCGTTGATCATTTGCGATGCTCTTTGAACTTGCTCAGGAGGACCTTGTATCGTTGCTACCCTTGTCGGTGAGCTGGCATCATCTAGAAACAGGATTTAAGGATTTACCCATCAAACTGTAGGTAAAACAAAGCTGACCACAGAGACATGTATGTCGAGATATATTACCAGGCTTGAACTGAATCCTCGCTCCTGTTTCACTCTGTAATCGTTTGATTGTATCACCATTCTTGCCGATGATAAACCCAACACTTTCTTTGGGAACTGGGATCTAATAATTAGGATTAGAATTTTACACGAGACCAGATTGTGTGGAAAGTTGCAGGTAAAGATTATCCGCTTAGCCCGGCACCTACACGGACCCCAAGAAAACCAACCCAAAAAATTTCCAGAACCCATGAAATCCTTTTACAATTTTAAATGCTTTGTAAGCAAGTTGTGTTTTACACGACTTCTATCTTGCATATCGTTCAGAATACCTCGTTCTGGGCACCAAAATTTCGCGGGTTTTGACCGAACTGTCCTCCTCCGATGGGTGTACCATATTCATTTGTTTGTTTGCCCATGAAATCTGAGCCTTTTTGTTGGATCTGCTCAAGTTCTTTTTCCGTAAGCAAGTCCAACACCAAGTCTTTCCCTCGCTGCAAAATAACAGTGTACAATTGAAAAATTCCTCTATGATAGTTCTTACACACCAGTTTGATAGACACTATCTATCAAATTTGCCAACACTACTCACTTGGCACCTTGACTGTTCACCAGTTATTCTGAGTGGTTTTTCAGGAGCACTTAACCAGGGACCATCTTGCACCATAACCATCTTACATTGAGCTCGTTCCTACAGGCCAAAATATGTTTAAACACATTTTCTTTGTACAGTGAGTTCCCCTTTTAATAAAACAGTTCTTATGCTCTGTGATCGGGATCATAAAATCGTAAAAATTCAGGGCCAATTTTATCTATTGGGACAGTCATAAAATATGAGATGCTTCAAGGGGTGGGGAGGTGTAGTCTTGTTAGGTGATGCAAGGTGACCCATGACAAAGGTTAAAACAATTGCCTTTTTTTATGCAAAAAAACCCTCTCACAACATGTTTTTAATTCTTGTTAATCACATTGCAGTATAATTTTGTTTTCAATTTCACCTGAACAAATTTGCCTTGTCAAAGTATTGTGTGTTGAAGGTACTGATCTAATAGTTTATCATGAAATCAGTGGTCATATGGTTCAGCATCATGCAATTTTCAAGAGGTATATTAGAATTGACACACAACATTGCAGAAGTAGCTATGCACGGGTGTCATAAAAAGGCTAAAACCAGGCATCACATATTTTGTGAACAACCAATGATTAGTGCATATTTCATTTTAAATATTTCATTACTATTAAAGCTCAAGATTTTCTCATACTATATATAGACCTCCAACATCACTGCCTTATCATGAAATCCATGGAAACAGATGACAATCTAACCTGCAGGTTTTTAATTGTTTCACCACCTTTGCCTATAAAATAAATATATATTGTTTTTAGCTGAATACAAAATCTTCAAAATGGGTACTCACAATTCACAAAAACTTAAAGATATGCGAATTTCCTGTGCTGACAGACTGTGCCTACCAATAATCAATCCAACTTTTGAAGCTGGAATCATAACTTCCATTAATGATTCTCCAGGGGCAATTGTTGGTACAGACATCTAGCAAACAAAAACAATGGTTATGACACACATGAAAATTCTTCTTTTAAATTATGTTATATAAAAATATTAACTAACCAAGGACTCTGGAACTTTGCCATCTTCGCAAATTTTGAGGATCAAATTTTTGGCTTTTCTTAAAAATGTATATGCAACAATAATTAGGAACTAGGAATTTATCAGACATTATTGTTTTATTATGTTATGAAATAGGTTGCTACCATGTTCAGACATATGATGGTGAAAGCATCATGTACTTACTCCACAGCTTCAGGGTTACCAGAGATTGTGACAGCACGATCTGGAGGGGGCATTGCTCCAGGAGGTGGATCTATAATAAAGTGTACTAATTTTCAATACTAATTTTTTGGTTTGGCATATTTTAAAAACAACAAAGATTGACTTTTACCTGGAGCAACTTGAACTCTTGCACCAGTTTCGGACTGAAGTTTATTGATCTGTTCACCACCTTTTCCAATAACTACATAGAATAGTTAAACAGTGGTTAGTGCATATGACCATTAGTAATCAGGTCATGTTCCCTGGTTACAGCCTAGCAATATAGGCATTAATTTACAGTGCTTATTATTTACAATCAAGGAAGACTATTTTAGTACTAAGCTTAGAATGATTTTTGTTATGATTTGAATTTTTGATCTTAAGTGACTCTATCCTCCCAAAGTTGAACAAGATTAAAGGAATATTAAAATTGATTGAATGCAAGATCTTACTGAAACTTGAACCAGATAAAATAAATTAAATATTGCTTCATATCTCTTAAGGAATCTATAATTAGGGGTCTATAATTGTCATAATTATAATAACCAGGGGAACATCCTACCAATTAAAACTGTGGACTTGCTTTGTGGAAACGAGGGTGTCAAATTACTTACTTAGCCCAACATATTTGTTAGGAATTTTTAAATCTTCAACAGGCATTGATTGTAATCCAGCTCTACAAAGATTGAAAATATTTCACCAAATTATTACCATCTCATAGTTAGGTAATCAACTTTATCTAAATATATAAAACAAAATGTTTTTTCTTTTTCCCTGGATGGAATCCGGCAAGTTTCTGTCTGATTCCATCCAGACACCCACTGCTATGCTTCTTTCCGATACATGTATTGCAGAACGCTCTGCTGAAAATAGCTCTGGTGTAGGAATTACGTCAAAGCAACTAACCTTTGTGCAATATTTGCAGCAACTTGCATCGCTATTGCCTTTGCATCGATAACAATATCATTAGAGCCTTAAATTTAATTAAAAAAAAATGAATTAAAAACTCAACAAAAGATTTTTCATGGTAATATTACTATGTAAAGTATTATATTAGTAATAGTATTGCAACTGTATTCATTGGTGCTATACCTTGCATGAGAGGTTTTTTTGCTGCTGGTTCACCACCTAATATTAAGAAAGAGGTTATATTCTTGCTGTTATTGTCTTGTAATTTCCCTTAGGACTAGACCATTTGGGAAAGAACATATTAAAAGGACAGCATCATCCAGTGCTCTGGGTAATAAAATGTTAAAGAGATATAGAATTGAGAAAAATTTGTCACAGAAACTTTAATAATGCCATTGACCTCTAGAAGACGACAATCAAATTTCAATTTTTACAAAATACAAATTACTTACCAGAAGAAGCTTCTAAGGGCCTTTTAGCTGCAAAAGGAATACAGAAACAACATATAATTCAGCAAAAAACGTATAATACTAAAAGAGATAACCTTTTTATATGTCCATCTAGAAATAATTTGGTATTAGATGTAATTCATACCTGACTCGCCACTACTAGCAGCTGCGGCCGAACCCATTCTGGCGGCGATCTATAGTTAAAATTTCACATGAGGACACATGAAAACCCACCAAATCTTTATAGGAGGCTTCTACGCATATCTATCTTACCTCTTTGGCTCTTTTTAAGGCATCTGCGAAAGCAGCATTTGTGTCAGCAGGTTTTGCAGGAGGAGGAATTGCATTTCCAAAGGAGGCCATTTTGAAATTTATCACATGTGCGAGTGGCAAATACAGTGAACGAAAACGAATGACGGTTTGCTGTGCATGACGGGACAAATGTTAGAGAAAACTGGAGATTGGAGAAAGCCCACAGTTCAGACGCTGCCCACACCTTCGAACACTTCCGGACACTGCTCTGCGACCCTACTAAATGTACTAGGGTACCCATAGGGTAGGGAGTGCTGCCTGTGAGTAAGCCGTAGTCGTCATGCAATGAAAACATTAAACTTTTAGAAGAACAGAAATCACAACCACCGTAAATTTTTTTATGTTCAAGAAGAGATTGAAAATATAAAATATAGTACAAAGTGCTTAGCCTCAGCTTATTATCATTATTTAAGGAAAATGACAGAAACAATATTGTTCCAGAACAGAAATGTTCTACGAAACCTATCAATAATTTGTTTTTTATGCAACGGAGCCCCCAACAGAACTTAAATTTGTCAATTATGTTTTTAAATCGCTCGATATAGTTATTAAAACGTTATGAAAATGTTGTTTCTGTTAAACGCAATTCTTCCGTGTCAATCATCTTTTGCTGTGACGGATACGACGAATCCAATGAGATACAAAAACACACATGAAATAAACTTTTGATGATCTAGTGAGTGTCTTAACAAGACACAAAAATGAGGCGCAAATACAGCACCAAAACAGAAGAGTCAGCAACTGATGACAGATGACTGACAAAAATGCAAAAATCAATGCATTCAATTACTGGTGCAACTGAGAACAAAGACTCGATTATATAACAAGAGTTGAAGCCTCGCCTTCGGACCAAAATATCAACCTGGAAAATAAAAATGAACAGTTAATAAACGCCGCGCGCTAAACAAACAAAACAGACGCAATTTTTAATGATACATTCAATGATCGCTCAAATAAATGCACTACCCCAGTATTTAAGTCATAATTCGGCATAAAAGGCTAAAAGCCTATAGTGAAGTATATCGTTTAACAATATGAATAAAATATCGAATAAATAGGAACTCGACAGTAAAAAAACTCACCAAAATACCTTATACCTCTAATACTTCGCAGTACTATAATATGTAGCCAAAACGTAGAATTACGTAAATTTCATCTTCTGTCTACAATATCAACCTATGAAATATAAAAGAACAGTTAGATATGAATAAAACATTGAATAAATATGAACTTAATTACAAAAAACTCACCGAAATAGTTTTCCTTCTTCGAAAAAAATTCGCCAAAGTTTATGCAGCCAACACGTGGAATGGTATAACCTGACACCGAACTCCAACATGCAATGCGTCAAAAATTTTCACCGCAGGTGACAAGAGTATTATGTTTCGTTTATATTGAAAATCTACTGGCGCCCTAATACGCTAATACAATGTTCCAAAGCACGTTTTCACCTTTATTCACAATATAAATTAACATACCATACACGTGGTATCACGCACCGCACCGCGCAAGGTGAAAATCGTAGCCCTCCCCAAAATACATGAAAGAATTTCACAAACGTGTAACAATAAGGTCGTCAAATTGCTGTATCACGCACCGCACCGCGCAAGGTAAAAATCGTAGCCCTCCCCAAAATACATGAAAGAATCTCACAAACGTGTAACAATAAGATCGTCAAATTGCTGTTCGCCTGCTAAAATACAAAAGAAATATCCTACATTGTGTTCAGGTGAATGTAAATTATTTCTCTCTCACGCTACATAACATATGCTCGCAGCGTGTCAACTATGGCCGGAACTTAAATTCAGCCACCCCCAAAATAAAATATGTTCCTCCATCCCTGCCACTGGTACCGTCATGCAATGCGCCAAAGACAAATTTTGATTTGCGCCCCCATTTCTAAATTAGGATCTGCTGCCTTGCTCGCTCGCTTCAGGCTCGCTCGCTGCGGCAGCAATTAATGTAACTCATCCTATTCCCAAGAATGTTTCTAACCATATGGTTTCTCCCCTTGCCGGCGATTTAGGCTAGGGTTTCACGTTTCCTAAGGTTATGTTTTCGCTGTGTCTGAAACTCTGAAAGTATTTCATTCGTGTGTTTAAGATGGATTTTGCGAAATTTTCTTTTTCTTGCGCTTTTGTGAAGTGATAAAGTTTACTCAAAATAGGGACCTATTAAGTACCAACTAAATACAACTCGGTCCGCCAACACAAGCTCGTTAAAGTTCCTTGCAAATTAGAGTTCATCTTGAATTTCACGACGAGTTTTTTATGTAAACTGCTTTTGCGTTCTCCATGTAACGGTTAACGGTGACTAGGGCCATAGGCAGCCCAAATATGCGTGATAATTTGGACGCGAAAATTTTTTCGGGTAATTACAGGAGCTTCCTAACTTATGTAATTATCACGGCGCCCCCAGTGAGCTCTATAGTCCTGGGGCCGGTTGTATGAAAGCCGGATAGCGCTATCCACCGGATAGTGTTTTTTTCAATTGCTTCAAAATCGCCCGTTATTTGCTACAACTTTGATTAAATCTTAGTATTCCTAAATTGAAGATCCTCTTTAATAATTGTTGCTTTCAAGCTGAAATTTTATCCCTTTTCGAGCATTTTTAGAACGGTTGAAAAAATCACTATTCCGTGGATAGCGCTATCCGGCTTTGATACAACCGGCCCCTGGTAATTATACATTATTTGCCAGACTTTGCTCTAACAAGCTAAAGCCCTGTGGTCAAACGAGAATGAGAGTTGATGAGAGTTGCAACTCTCGCTACTACGTTCATGTACTTTCATACACTCTCATCAACTCAAACTGCGAGCTGCAAAACAGCTAGCAGTTTGCATTTTGTAGTAGCAGGCTCAGCAAAAAATACAGTCAACTCTCCAACTCTCATCAACTTTCTCATTACTTTTTCCGGGGGGGGATAATGGTTTGAAGCATTCTTAACTTTATAAAAGATGGCAGACAACGGGGACTGGTGTTTGATCGAAAGCGACCCTGGCGTTTTTACAGAATTAATTCGAGGATTTGGTTAGTCATATGATCAGTATTAATCAACAAATATTTTTCGTCCTCATTACCCTGTAATTTTTCACATTAAAGTGCCAATGTAAAAGCGCGCGCCCTTTTTTTGTTTAAACTAGGCTGTACTGGTTATCAAGTTGAAGAGTTATATACACTGGACGAAAATGCATTTAAAAGTCTACGGTTTGTCGACACAGATTCAACAATTTGTCAGATGCCACGCACTGTTGACATCAAGTCACAGAGTCCGTTTCTTTGTAAAGCAACGAAAAGATCCAAAGTTTCTTCTTGTCCTCTTTGTCTTCTCTAGACCTTTCTCTCCCATAATGATGTCATGCAGGGAAAGTCTGATGTTTCAAAAAGTTTGATTGGCTCATTAGTTTTGCACAGCCAATGAAATTTTGTGTGACATTTGCATCATTATGAGAAAGGCCAATAGTTACAGGCAGGGCAATGGTGCATTGAATGTTATTCCTTAATATTTCCAAACACAGGAGAAGTATTGTACCACCAGTCTATCATTTTTGTTTCAGACCAGTTCATGGCTTGATATTTTTATTTAAATGGAAAGCTGGTGATGAACCATCTGGCCCAATTGTTAAAGATAGTCGTTTAGACAACATTTTCTTTGCCAAACAGGTCAAGATTATGATATGAATATTTAAATATTTGAAGGTTCTGTATGGTAACCTTGTCTGAAGTACTTATGTCATTAACAACTCTAATAACTTAAAAACACCATTTTTATTTTGGCCATTTTCTGGGTACATAATATACTTACAATAGGTGTGATATAATTTAGGTAATCAGTAATGCTTGTGCAACTCAAGCCATTCTAAGTATTCTTTTGAATACACAACATCCTGATGTGGATTTGGGACCAATTCTTACTGAATTTAGGGAATTTTCTGCTTCATTTGATGCCAATGTATGTATTGTATATGTGCTTTCAACATTGCATTAATACCAGACATATTGTAAGTAATTTGGCTTCAACTTACTCAATTTGTTCCTCGTGTTTGTAGCTTAAAGGCTTAACTTTGACCAACAGCAATGCCATTAGACAAGTCCACAACAGTTTTTCAAGGTAGTAATTAACTATTTCTTTCCAATGTCATAGCACTGCTTGCAGGATAGGTAGTAATTTGTTACATTTGTGCTGATGACCAAGAGGAGCTAATCACTGAGCTACATTATAATACCTGGAGGAAGTGCTCCACCATATAGTGTAGCCAAAAAGATGGAAGACAAAGTTAGTGAAATAGGAGGAGCAAGTCCCCCAGGAATTAGAATATTGCTCAGTGGAGCTAATTGGAACTCTACCCCAAGGCCCAGCCTCAAGCTTTGGTGAAACTCACTTTTTGCATTGAAGAAAAACCATCATCTTTGCAATTCTTGGGCAGTCCCTTATCACTAACGTACACTACAGTTGCTGCACCTTTAGTTTGGTAGTGATCTATTACTTATTAGTAACGTCAGAGTTAGCCTAATACCAGTTGATAAGGCTAAAAAGTACAATGTCTCTTGAAGTCACTGAATGTCTTTCCCAGGCAACAAGTATTCGAAATTGATGGAATACAACCAAAGAAGGACGAAGATGTGTTTCATTTCATTGCCTATGTTCCAGTGAACAACAGACTGTATGAATTGGATGGATTACGTGAAGGTCCTATAGATTTAGGACCCTGCACTTCTGATACCTGGCTAAATGAAGTCAAACCAGTTATAGAAAGACGTATTCAGAAGTATGTAGAAAACACACATACACACTTAACCTTTAGATCTGCCTGTAGACACCATAGTCAATTGCCACATAGTCGTTGCTACTGAACTCAGCCGAACGATATAAATTGTGTCCATAACCTATAGATATCTGTTCATCATCTTCAGATATTCATCAGAAGAAATTCATTTTAACCTTATGGCTGTCGTGTCGGACAGAAAACAAGCCTTTCTTAAAGAAATTGAAGCCCTTAATCACCAGAAGAGACAACTCCTTGAACAGGTGACCACATTCTGTTTCTTTCAAGAAAATATGAGAACACCTCTCCAGACACATGTACACTTCTCGATAAATCTGCTGTTTATATTTATCCCTAATCTACAACTTCGGCACCTCTCGCTCTGTTTATCCAAGTTTATCCCATTATAGCTACCTAATAGCGATATTTCGTGCAAAAGATAAATGCCGTTGGTCACATGGTTCGACGAGCTACTCGTTTTCTCGGAAAATGTCGCGGAGATAAATATGGATCGGGAAACAGTTGCATACATTCGACGTTTTTGTTAGAATTGTCATTTTTTATATTTTTCGTTTAGCACAGTTGTTATCGATGCTTTCCATTTAAGTCGTAATTGTCGTGGGTGTGTTCAGTTGTATCTAGTTGTATAGAACCGTCCGAATTGAATAAATGAAGACGAGGAAAAGGACTTGCTCGCGATAATTACGACATAATGGAAACCATACCTCGTGAAAAGCCTTGCACCAAAGAGACAGAGACAAATTTGTGCAGAATACATGCATGGGAATATACTTCTTTAGGCCGATTTCCACGAGGCGAATTTGTTCGCGAGAACAAGCAATTAACGAACGTGATTGGCCTGTGATGTAGTCAGTGTTTTTTTGAATGCCAATCAAATTACTTCTTTCTCAGTTCGCCTAGTGGAAATCAGCTTTTATGTGCGCTTGAAATGTTCAAAACAGTATTATATGCATGCTTTTTATTTCAAATTACAGGGAGCAGAATCAATGGAGATAGACAGCACAACAAGCCTTCAAAATATTGAAGCAAACATCGCAAAATATCAAGGTCTAGTTGCCGCCGAGGATGATAAAATGCTTCGCTACAAAGTACGGGACAATCTTTTAAGCAGAATTTTCACATTAATAACTATACAGTCAAAGGTTTACAGAACAGGGAAAACATGATGCAGTACTAACACATCAAAACCCAAACAATGCTCGTTTTCGATCCTCACGTCACCAATCATTCCGGAGGGTGTGGGAAAGGTGTAAATATTTTTTCGCTTTGTTCCACAAGAACAAGGCTATGCATGGAAACACTCGTGACATGATTATTAAAGGAAGGTCATTTTATGTATTAGCCCTGTTTATGTAATATTAGTGGAGCTTTTGGTAAACCACAATATAGGAAATAGCGCAACTCGATCATAGAATATAACCCGCTCACTTAATTTTTCAAGGTTGAAAATGTGCGTAGAAAACACAACTACCTTCCTCTTATCGTTGAGTTACTAAAAGTGCTTGGCAAAGAAGGAAAACTTGTAGCTTTGGTGGAGAAGGTATGGCTGTTAAAAAATTACACCCATGCAGACTATGGTACAATATACCTCCGCAAGCAAATAAGGCATGTTTCAGATGTCGAACTTTTCATTCGCCGAACCTAATGCAAGGTTTTTGTTCATTTGCATTTAATTCGGCAAATGAAAAGTTTGACGTCTGAAACGGGACTAAGTGTTCTCAGGGGAAAGGCAAGTTTCTTATTTTAATTCAAGCCAATTGTAATCAGTTTGCCTTGCGTTGTTATAACTAAAGGGGTAAATTAGTATTTTTTAACCTTCTCATGCACTTAGTCAATATAACGTACATGGAGCAAATATTCAATTTTTCAGGCACGACAGGCCAAACCAAAGAAACTTGTCCAGGAAGAACTATGAAATATTTTATTGACGTGCATCTTATAAAATATCTTATAGATATTGTGTAAATTGTTTAATATAGTAATTGCTTAATATTAATAAAATTTAGGCATTTAAAATTGTGCATTGATTAAAAAAAATATTACCGACTTTTGAAGTAGCAATACTTACTAAAGAATTATTGCATGGTAAAACTTTATTTTCGAGTCATTTGATTTTATTAGCCACAAAATTCATTGAGTGCTGTTCCTATTTCTCTGATACCTTTCTCTATTTCTTCTTCGGCCAGGAAGGCAAAGCATAATCGGATGAAGTTTTTAAAATTGCCATTGGGTGAGAATCTAAAAAAGTGAATATTAAAAAAGGCACCTTTTGATGTCTTTCAAAACAGCGGTGATCGTGTAGTAAGCTTATTTGAAAAGTTTGCAAGCTGTCAGAAAATGGTGGCAAAGGTGTAAGACTCTGCAAACTAATGGGTGAAGGTGTGAATGTATACTCACCAAACTAATGGCATTTGTCTCGCAGTGGCATTTATCTCGAAGTGTTAAAAAGGTTTTGCATGGCTTCGGCTCTTTGTGGAGATCGTATCATAATCGTTTCATATCAAAACGGTTTCAAACACCGTGAATTTACAATAGAGTTTGAAGCTAATTTAACGTATTAAACATATTTTATATAATTATATTACTATAAAATAAAATAGACAAAACGATTTGGAAAACGCTCGAAAACGACGCTCGTGTGCACATAGCCTGAGAAAATATTTAAATATACAAGACCTTAAGATGTCATTATTTTTGCAGTTTGTGGGAAAGTTTTATACAATTTTGATGCAAAGGTTTGTCGTGCATATAGCAATTAAAGCATAAAGAAGTAGGAGACACCACATTAAAATTATAACGTTATACACAGCCCCTCTTCCCCAAAAGAAAGGAATTAAACCCTAGCTCACTGTGAAGCAAGGTCGAGCTTTAGCAGCAGTAGAAATCACAGTTCTTATTATACATAGACATATAGTATATATATACACATAAAAAAAATGCAAACAGCAAACGAACATATATATACCTTCGTCCTGGACGCATAGAGACTTTGTGTTTCTCACAATATTTCGTAAAAGCTAAATAGGAATATATTATTATTCATGCATATTTTACATCACGCCGGATTTTACACACTAATTACTGTATGGCGGGTAAATTATCTCGTATATATAGATAATATATAGTATGATCATGCATACACATGCAAGTCCGAGGGTAAGCGGAGAAATAGTTAAACTTAAACAAAAATATAATGCCTTAATGTCGGGAGGACGCAAACTAATTTATACATGCAAGGAAAACTTTATACAACTATTAAGTGTATATAGTTCGAAAATCGAGTCTTTTATTACCTTCGGCGTCGCAGTTAGAGGGCAGTTCAATCCAAACGAAATATCCTCCCTAAATTGGTAATTTGTTACGTATGAAAATAAACTATATTTGTTACGTATATGAAAATAATATATATAATATTATAAAAAAATATATATACATGCAGTAGGGGGCAAAAGTTTGAGTCCAGTCGTTGTAGAATTCCAGTATTAAATCCTGTCAGCGTATTCGAGTTAAGACATGCGTGTTAGTGTTTCAGTACTGTAAACCATATTAATTGCACACTGTTTTGGTCCTAATGATGTAAATTATAACAAAATAAAGTTCTTATTCCTTTACACTGCCCAAGATGGGTGGGAAAAAGGGCAAAGTGATGGTGCACAAGGACAAATAGTTTCATTGAAGAATTCTTTCCTCGTAAGATCGCAGAAAAAGTGAGAATTTCAAAAGGTGGTATACAACTAACCTTAGAGAGGTTCGAAGAAACTAAATCCTACTCAAGCAAACTTTTAGCTGCTTCGGACATGCTGGGGTTGGCAATATTGAAAAATATAATAGTATCCTAATTAAAGAAAAGTGTCATCCAATTCTTCGAGGACATGGAATTTCATCTGGTACAAAGATGATCACGCGTCCAACTACATGATAATCACCCTAAGCACATGCACATCTTCTATGTGCCAGAAATCTTTTAGAAGCAAACTCGTTCTGGTGATCTCGTTCTCATGGCTTTCCACCTTAAATTCCAGATCTAAAACTTATGGAGCACTTGTAGGACCGTTTTAACCGGAAAAGGGCGAGGCATACAGACCACCAGCCAGGATGACTTGAGGCAAGTGGTCAACGAATGCTGGCAAGGTAAAGAACGTGCGACATTAAAAAACCTATGGAATCTATGCCAGCAAGAATAAAGGCCGCTTCAAGAACAAAAAAGAGGGATACTAAGCATTGACATGTAATGCATGTTTGCACATTAACATACGTTAAATGAATATCATAACATCTCATAGTTGTTGTACAGCATGTATTTTTCAGTTTATACTTATTTACTTTTTTCCAGTTCACTTATCGGGAAGGTTTTCTGTAGAAAATTAGTATATATGCTGCTAAAACAATGAAATACAATCACTGCATGGACTCAAACTTTTGCCTCCTACTGTATACATATGCATACTTATGAAAGATGGAAACTGGGCCAAAAACTTACACAGTATATATTAACGGGCTATAGCTACTATATATAGAAATATTTACCGTGGGTTTTCTGTATTTCACATACGGCTTCGCATATTTATCAAGAGATTCACACATCAACTCCATCTTTCTCTGAAAGTAGACATTTCATTATGTTTTTGCAGTATTTGAGAAAGCATCAATGAAAACCTGGTTGCATGCATGATAGTGGCCGATAATAGTCAACTTCAACATGCACTATATTTATTTATAATCAACTTTAAGTTTAAATAAAGGTTGAGAAATACCTATAAGATTGTGAGAGGAAAGCCAAAGGTTGACGCAGAAAGAAACGTATATTTTTATCTCAAAATACTACGGAAAGCTTTAATACTGTTAAAAAAACTACCAGCATTGGATCACCTCGCTAAGAAAAAAAACTGTAGAGTAACCTCCGCCCATTATAGAATTTATGGATATATTTCTCTTAATGAGTATATTTTTTTCATGCAAACAACAAACAACGACAGGCGGCTATTCTTGCATGATTACCTAGTTTTACCGTGCATGAAGACTACCTAGCTACCCTAAGTTTAGTCACATTGGAAGAGGGAATACTCACTTTTAAATCTAATATCATGTCCGTGAAATACGAAGATAGAATTTCATTCTTCAGAGCTGTACCCATAATAGCCGATGTGTATTGATTCAGGCCACCTCCGCTGGACAGGGTTGCACTGTGTTGAAGACGAACATATAGTCAATGCATGGTGATGATCGTATATTAATTGCAGTGTTTCATAGTGGTGTAAAGACGAGTGATAATCATATGATGTGATGGTAGTCATAGGAATTATTATTGCATATTCGTTTGAACATCCAAGTCACGTCTTAAACCAACCTGAGGATAATTTTGTCCTGGATAATTTTCGGAGCCTCGAGCCAACCTAATCTCATTCCAGGAGCGACTATCTTACTAAACGATCCATTTGACACCACGTGACCCTTGTAATCACTGTCTGATCTAAGAACATTAATGAAACTTGTAATTCACATGCTGTAACTTATTGTAATTCGGTCGTGTCGGATTTTGCATAATAACCAACAGGACAACGACATCTGAATTATCACATAATTACGACATCTGAATTATTATAATAATTCGTATACGAATTGTATTCTCTCCTCCCACTGACTGGAACAAATGAACAATTCCCATTGTACAAATGGGTAAACTGCATGGTTACTATGAAAATAAGTAATTAGAAATTAAGCTCGTTTCATACGTCGTATTTTTAGAGGTTTCTGCATGCATACTGCATGAACACATTAAACTTAGGATGTGAAATACTGCGTATGAAACGGGACTTAGCAGACAATAAAAATTGCTATTATTACTTTGTACGTATTTTTTATCATAACTAAACAGACGACGGGGTGGTGGCTTCGATTCAAAATTTATTATATTGTAAACATCATCACACACAGCTAGAATGTTGTATTTTCTTAGCACTTTGATCAGTGCAGAACATCGCTCTAAATGGAAATATTGACAGAATTACTGCTATATGGGTATAATAACCATTTAAAGGGCCTTCTCAGACAGTATGAACTCTACATAGCAGAACATAATACACTAACGCATTAAACCATTGGAAACACAATATGTGACGTTAACAGAAGCTATAAAAACATAACACTGAGCTAATTGCATGGTGAAACCAGGTGCAAGTAGATGTATTAGTGCAGGAAAAATGTATAATATCTCGGCCTTTGTTACCTAGACTAACCTGGTGGCAAACTCACTGACGTTGGGTTATTGAAAACAGGAACAGTGTAAAACATTGCACGATATGGTCGTGCTTCGCTGGTTTCCCCAAGTTTATCCATGTGCTCTAAAATTAACTGTTCCAGAGCATCTATTTTCACCCCATCATCATCTGTTGGAACTGAAAAAACAACGTACATAATGTTTACATTAACTACTTTACCAGGCAGCTTGTTAAAACTTGGTATGAAGCAGACTAAATCTATTAGCAGACCGGTCATAACGAAGTTCTGACCAATCTGATGTAACTATTTTTAAACAGCTGGTACTACTGAAGAAATGTAATACAGAAAAAAGTTAAATCGTAAATTAGGTAAATATACATTCCAAAAACTCTTTAGAACTTGGCTGAACTAAAATTAGAGTTCATTTATATCTAGTCATGCATTAGCTTTTTTTCGGTCCTGAAGAATTATTAAAAATTTTGATTGATCAACCTCATCCCTAAAGTCTTCTGGTCAGAATACTTTGGCAAAAAACGTTTGCATTGTTAACTGAATGACCTTTAAAATCATTGGCATACCACCAAGAATATTCAAGCCAAGATCTTGACGAAACATCTTTATAGCAATAAAATATGTTGGATCTTCAACAAAAACATAATCTCCAGGTTGAAACATCATTAGAGTCACCATCATGAGGCCATTTGTTGCACCACTTGTACAGACTATATCATTACTAATGCAAAACAAGAAATTTTTACTACTGTAAGTAAAAGTAATTTTCATAACATTGATTTGGGTGTGCCTGTTAATAATTGTGCTGAAATTGGGGATGAGTTTCAGTGGATGAATTTTTGCAATTTGAAGCTACTAACATGAAAATGGTGGACAGGTAATAATTAAAACTAGAAAAGATAGAACAATGATATGAAATCCTCCACTTTGAACTTCATCCATTAAACTGTAGCGTAGTTTTGAATGTATAACATTTGCATAATCTCGTAAGTTATGTGACATAGTAGATGACGTAATTCTAGCAGCGCTAGAACGCAGCTACAAGGAATTCATATATAAACTTAAGTAAAAGTTACGCTTTTGAAACAGCGCTTGAGCAGTACTAATTCACAGCGCTAACTCGGTCTTGTGAATTACTGATGATAATCGTGGATGGTAATCGTGGAACTTCAGTTACCTTATTGTATCGGATTGTATTACTATAGTATATGCGCGCCAAATACGTCATAATTAGCTTATGCGAGCACTATATAAACGCTTCCACACAATATATTAGAGAAAGATATATACGAAAGCTGTACGTAGAAGAAAGAAATATATTCCAACACTTGACTGGTGTGGGGCTGATTCCTATTACGACGATGGTGGAAACCTGAAGTACTTGATTGAAAGTTTGGTTCAGTAAAGCTAAATGCTAACGGTCCCTTGGACACCGACACACCCAGTATTGAGGTCCAACGTTACAAAACCATAAAACATCACTGTAGCCTTTTTTTACTATTTAGGAGACCCATTTTAGCTCTAGAGACCAGACAAAAGGATGGCTCATTGCCCTTTCCCCTTTGGTCAACACTGTACCTATCCACAGGATCTTGATATCTCTTAGAGAGAAATTTTGCAAGTTCTTGCACAAATACATAATCTCCACATAATGCACCATACTGAAACATATCACTATATTCTTCACTTTCCTTTGAAAAAATAAAATGTACATTATTTACTATTTATTATTCAGACTGTCCAGGTAAGTATGCCTAATAATAATAACCAATGAAATGCATCAGTGACAAGGCCAAACCAGGTTGGGCTGAATTAGGAAGATGTAATATAATGCAAAAGTGCTTAACTTATTATTGACTAACAGCTTCAATGTTTACTAATTAGCAGTTTAGAGTAAACCTTAACCCCATTTCATATCACTGATTACCAGTACTCTCCAATGTCTGGTATTTACCAGCACAACCCCTAGGCCCCTTATGCGTTCGTTTAGTTATTACACGCGATCTCACGTCACGGAGATATAAAGCACGCGCAATGAGGCCTAGGGACTAGGCTGGGTATTTACAAACGGCCGATCTACACGTAGCCTGCATGGCAAGTGGTCCCAAAAATCGGGCAAGGCGACGTAATCGTATACGATTCTTAAACCGGTTTTCACCAGCGATATTTTTCGCGCGAAGCGACTTTATTCTCTTGTATTTCAGCAATTTGGTCCACATCGTTGCAGTTGACAGCTCTGAGACAAAAGTAAAATGTCGCTTCGCGCGAAAACTTACCGCTGGTGGAAAACCGGCCTTCTACTAGGCGGAATTTTTCGACCGAACGAAATTTTCCGTTCGACTTTTCAATTGTGAGAATTCGACCGTAGCGGATTCCCTTCACCGGTCTGAATTGAAAAGAAAATCGAGCGAAAAACTCCGCCTAGTGGAAAACAGCCCTTGATAAGGTGGATTTCCATTCAGTGCAAAATGTCGCGCAATCGACTTTTTGCGATCGCTTTGTTTTGAAATACGAAGTGTCAAGCGGAACTCACCCAGTGTACTTACAAGAGAGGTTTCATTGTCCGCTATCTTGGCTTCACTGTTACTCACCCCATTAGATTAGCTTGACTGAACACATTTCAAAAGAAAGCATCGCAAGAATTCGATCGCACCACATTTTGCACTGAATGGAAATCCGGCATTATCCTGACATATGAAAACGATTGCCGACGCCACTCATTCTGTCATCAGTTTATAACTAAGTTTAAAATGTGACATTTTTGCACATACTTATTCGAATATATACGCCAGGATACGAATCGCATCGTGTAGATAGGCCTAAAAGAAACTCTTCCAAAGAAAGAATCTGCCCATTGCATGTGATTGCCAAATAGTGATTAATATTCAAGCAACTTGTCAACAATCTAACAACATGCTTAAAAACTATTTGCTACATGAAAACTATTTGCCAGTGATTGGCAAACTATTATCAGGTGTAATTGGATTTATACTTTGCAAACAACTTCTGGCATCAAGTAATAAAATAGTAACAGGCTTTTGATAGTACAAATTACCTAAAACTCACAAGTCGTTGCTTGGTTGCTTCAGCTAGCAATGGTTTTAATTTCGCCATCATTGCAAAGGACGGAGCACCTATTCCAAATGCCACTACGCCGGGTTTTAAAACTCCATCATTCTCAAATTGATTCCTTGCATTTATTCCCATTCTCGAAGTCTCTTTTGTGCTTGAATCTGCCATTTATTCGATACTCGGAGTGATTATCTGCAAATATATGCATCAATTTAATTCTCTAGCTAGTCAAATTATCTCAGTCGTACCCAGAGCTATGAAATTTAAATGTCTGGTAATAGACCTTTTCCATATTGACGTCAAACGCGGAAAGTCTGATGTTACACGAAGTTTGATTGCCTCGATAGTTTTGTGGAGCCAATTAAATTTCGTGTAGCATCAGCCGTTCCGCGTCTGACGTCATTATAGAAAGGTCTATTATATTTTACTTTACTCACCGAATAACTAAATAAGTGAAATCGGCCTTTCTCCGAGTTTCCCGATCGGTTGTTGTCGCCTTGTCGGTTGTTGTCGTTGCGTTGCACTTAAAAATTGAACTTATAAATTTCGCGATAATTCGCCTTAATTTTGTCCTTTAGGGACAGCAATGGTCACCATTAAAATAGGCGAAAATGCTTCAAAGGTAATCAGGTGGTCCCTAAATCAGCTTAGCATTCATTCCAAACAGTAAGATGGACGGCTAACAGCCAAGTCCGAGCACCGAAATATTAATGTCCAAAACCTTATCCGTGTCTCTACAATTAAGTCGTTCTGAGTACCTTTGCTTTGACAACAATAAGCAACTTCACTCCATTAGCGGAAACCAATGCTTGTTAAATTGTTGTACTTTTTAAGCCTTACAGACACAGTCGTGCCAATAGAAGCGTTCCGAGAAATGTTGACCAGTTCATTTCCTAACTTGAAGGAACACATCTACACAGTTCCTCAACAATTTGAAAAGTTCCTTAGAAAGTTCCTAACTTCCTGTTTCATTGACCAATCAGATTGCTCAAAAATAAAATATAAAATTTGATTGGTCAATGAAACAGGAAGTAGGAACTTTTTAAGGAACTTTTTAAATTGTTGAGGAATTGTGCAGATGTGTTCCTTCCCATAGAGATTGAGTTGACCTTGCATTAATTTATTTAATTATGCGTTCCTAGCGGCCATGTTGTTAGCCAGTGCGGTAAAGACACTGAGCTATAATATAATTCCTGGAGGACCGGCTCCTAATGTTTTGAAATACAAAAAGTGAAGCAAAAAACATGGCGGATTTTGGCCTTTGCTGACGCCAGATTGACGCCACTGGTTCTTATTTGCAATGGTAGTTACCACTGACCAACCGCGATCCAAAGCATGAAAAAATGCGAGCACCCTCCTGGTTTTCGATAAAAACAGGATTTGGTTTTTACAAAATTTTTTGTTTTTGAACAAAAACATGGATTTTTTTCCTTTTTTGCTGGTTCTTTTCAACTTCAACAAAGAAGCAGCTATTTGCTCTGCTTGTTCCTACCGCAATTTACTCATTAAAGAGGAAATTTTTGGCGATTTGCACTCAGGTAAGAGTTTTAAACAGGCTTTCGCAATTTTGATGTTTGAACTCTGAACGTCAAGTAAAAAATATAGCTTCGTAGTTCGACGGCTATGAAAGATCTGAAAACAGAAATGATATATTTACTAACATTTAATTTGTTTAACTACAACATATTTCTATTAATATTTGTTTATCCATTATATTTTACACTGATTTAAATCCATGAAGTTGAGCCAAAACTCAGGTCTAACCAGATCAATCATCAATGTGTCTATAGCCCATCTTTTCATGAAAAATCATACAAGATATATTACATCAAAGTATATAAAGGATGCAATAGGAACAAAAATATAATCTGAAGGAGCAAGGTCTGAGAATAACTTGACTAAATTCACTCACACTTCCAACTGAGGCATCATCATGGCCTCAGTAGCTGACACTAAATTATCTGTACTAATTTTGTCAACACTTACAGGGTGTATTATACATACAGTTAATCTCTGACATATCTTTCTTTTTGCAGGGATAATATAGGGTTTGGTAGATCAAGTGGAGGCATGTTATGCAAAATTCTGGAGAATTAAATTGAGACAACCATACTATTATACCCATGAACCGCACACATTCTTAAATACAGAAACTGTTTTATTATTTTTATAAATTACAATGTTTTATTAAAAGAAAATAAATATTACAATTGGTAAGGCTTTGTTTATTTCATTTCCAAAGAACCTTTCCAGTCATTGCAGGCTAATCTGGGAGAAGCTGGTAAGCCCCTTTTGCATATAATCAATAATAATTACCATGGATATCTTGGCCTATAAACATCCCTGGTTCTAATCTTCCTTAATGCAGCCTCTGCATTATCATTTGCAAATATAGAAAAGCATATGACCTGCACAGGGGCCATAATTATTGGTTTTATACCATGGAAAGAGCATGGCCTGTGCAGTCAGACAATTATAGTGCTGACCACTGCATGGTGCTGACTGCTGGAAGCTTTTAATTTGATAGTCCATCCTTATAGGTTTAGGCTAATAAGCTCATCAATATACATGATATATGCTGATATAGTTCAGTACAGAAAAACTATTTCTTCTGGCTAATGAAATCCAGCTAAACAAATAGGCAGGCTACCCTTGGTTGAAATTGCACATCTTCATCCTCCCAATGATTCTTAGCCAGTTAGCCTCTGTTTTTTTGGACTTGAATTTACATCATGTTACCTTTTAGCGTTCTTTGGAAGAAAATGCCTGAAATATGTATGTAATATGAAAAATAAATTACTTCCAAAGTATAGGGTAATCTTTTTAGTAGTTGTTCAAACTTCAAACTATACATTTCACTTCTCGTGCCGCCGTCTTTTGGTCAAATATTAAAATATATAAACAACGACATCTATCTAAAGACTGTTAACGAAAAAAAATGGTGAAGTTTTATCTAAAAAATGAAATTTATGAATAATATATTTACCTGTCAGTCAACTGCATTTTCGTTTCGGGAAATTTCTTGAAGTTTTATTATTTATCTGTTATTTGTTTCCTGTTTTTGACAGAAGTAACGTGTACGACTTTGATATCTTCACAAAAACGTCTAACATATCTGATCAAAAAGTTTTCAGTTCAAAAATATTGACTGACGTTTAAATTTTTTTCGGAAAATATAATAATGAGAACTGAATACTATTTTTAACAAAAACCAGGGGGGAGTGCATTTGTAGCGGGCTCAGAATTGAGCCTTGGTCAGTGGTAACTACCATGGCGAATAGGAACCAGTGGCGTCAATCTGGCGTCAGCAAACGCCGAAATCCGCCATGTTTTTTGCTTCACTTTTTGGTCGCGAGCCGGTCCTCCAGGAATTATATTATAGCTCAGTGGGTAAAGAGCATAGAGATTATAAATAAAACTAGAGGAGTCATCGAGGAGAAATTGGGGAGCGCGTTAATGGGGGGCAAATCCAAGTCCCGGATGTTCACTCATTCATGATGTCCGAGGCCAAAATATGTCGTTTTTAACGAGTTTTTTTTATTTCTAAATGTTTTTTTGCCTAAAATATCGTCTCAGGATGTCTAAGTTAGTAAAACCAGTTTCAAAAAGCACTGTTTTTCCTTAAAAAACCGGCAAAGCGACCTAAATAACGAATATAACTTTTTTAAAATTGTTGCTAACGTGGTTGCTAAGGAGGCATTGATCTAGCCAATCAGCGCTTGGCTTAGCATCCGGGACTTGAATTTGCCCCCCATTATCGCGCTCCCTTTTTTGACTGATGTTTCCGATACCAATGCCTCCTCTAGTGTTATTTATAATCTCTATGGTAAAGAGAGGCTCGATTCCCCCCGAACATTATAAATAGCCATCGCTATATAAATAAACAGATCGCTCCCACTTCTATCCTCTTCTAAAGGATAAGAACTAACAAAATCTGGTTTTGAGAAAAAAATTGAGCAACGTTTTTGTCAAAAATACGATTTCTCCAGATAGTTCTGTCTCGGCTGTTTATATTCCATACATGTGTTCAAGCCGCCGCCATATGCATGCTTTCCCGGGGGAGAAGGCCTCTTTTGAGCGCACTGGCTAAGCGAAGGGTACGCAAAATTAATGGCAGTCAAACCTCTGTATGCTCTGTGCTAGAGGGGTCATCGAGGAGAAAATGGGGAGCGCGTTAATGGGGGAGCGCGTTAAGGCTAATTTCCACTCCGGAAAACGAGCAGCGGATCGGATCGGAACGAAAGATAATCCGCGCGTGCGCCGTCTGTTTAAATTTTTGGCTTATATTGATCCGAAAGCGTCCGAGACCGGATAAAAAAAGTTCAAATAGTTTTAAATTTTTTTGATCCGATACGAAATCCTTCATGGATCGGACCAGCTCGGAAAAAAAATCCGATCCGATCCGCTGCTCGTTTTCCGGAGATTCCGGAGTGGAAATTAGCCTGAAATTAGCCTTTAGTGTTATTTATAATCTCTATGTTCCTTCCAGTGAACTCTAAAAAGACTGGAAATGGAACGATCATAGGAACGATCATATGGGAACGATAACTTGGCCGCCATCTTTGAAGCCAGCACTGATAGCCGCCATGAAGGCCAAGAGTTGAAATTACACCACCAAAACACCGCCGGTTTTTTATACACACATCCATCTCATCTGATCATGAATAAAAGCTTAAAACAAGCATTGACACTTAGATTTTACTAAAAAACAAGTTTTATGAACGTGAAAAGGAAACAAATTCTCTACAATCAAAACGTATAATGCAATGTTTTCTAGTTTGTCTTGACATTCGTAACATTGCGTACTTTTTGCTCCCCCCAAATCCAGAGAAGCCCATCACTGCTGCCATTTCTGAGACAATCTTACCACCAATTTCATTTTCAAGTTTTCTTTTCTTAATTTTTCTTGCTTCTTCCCTGTTGTTCAAATTTTGCTGACAGACAATGAACCTTTAATTCTAACTCGCGTGCAAAGTACTTCCTGTTAGTTATCTCTGAAACTCGTTTGACCACGGCTAAAGCCAAGAACTGATTCATTGTTATCTTTAAGCCATCAACGACCCGATAAGAGTAAAAGATTTAAAAGCAAGTGAACTTAAGAAGCATTTATATTAGATCAGATCAGTGGGTATTTATCACTTGCTTCTTTTCCTACTCAATTAGGATATGTGCACGCGAGCGTCGTTTTCGCGCGTTTTTAAACTCGTTTTTGTCTAGAAAAGATATGCTTAATATTAGCTTCAAATTTCCATTGTAAATTGACGGTGTTTGAAACCGTTTTGGCATGAAAACGAATGTGAAAATGCCCACTGAAAAACATTACCGTGTGCACATAGCCTTAGTCAATATACGTGATATAACGTACAATATAGGTAACAAAAATTCAATTTTCCATGCAGGCACGACAGGCCAAACCAAAGAAACTCGTCCAGGAAACACTATGGAATATTCTATTGACATACTATAAATTCTTATGGATATTGTGAAAACATTTTAATTGCAAAATTAGACATAAAATTGTGCATTGATTCAAAAAATAATGCAGACTTTTAAAGTATACTTACATTCATAACAAAGAATTATTGGTGAAACTTTATTTCGAAGTCATTTGATTTCATTAACTACAATACTCAGTGAGTGCTGTTCCTATTTCTCGGACACCTTTCTCTATTTCTTCTTCGGTCGGGAAGGCAAAGCATAATCGGACAAAGTTTTTGAAATTGCCACAGGGTGAGCAGCTAAAAAAAGTGGAATAGAAAATAAACCTATTTTGATGTCTAGTAAAACAGTGGTGATCGTGTAGTAATCTTAGTAATGAAGTTTGCAAGTTGTCAGAAAATGTAGGTAATTAAAGAAAATGTTCGACAAAAGTTCGGGATATAATTGTGGAGACAATTTTTAAATATTAGATCCCTGAGATGCCATAGTTTATGGAGTTTGGAAGAATGTTTTTCAAATGAGAAAGCAAGAGAAAAAAAGGAGGCAATACAAAGATAAAACATTTTATTATACAGCCTTTCCAAAAACTAAAGTAAGCAATTGAATCTCCTAACAACAGAAGCCTCACGCGGCGGCAGAAATTATACTTTCTACAACCTACATAATATGTATAAAAATGCATAATACAAACGACCAGGGACGGAGCCAGACCTTAAAGAGGGCGGGGGGAGGGGGGTAGCCGTGAAGTTAAAGTTTCAGCTCGTCTAACCGGGCCGAAAGTATTTTTCAATTACATGGAAAGTTTCCGCCCGGGCTGAGTCTATGACACGTGAGAATTATTTTATCATGAACCAGGGTAAAATTTCAGCCCTGCCCGAGTTAGTAAAGGGCTGGTAGTAGACCTATTTCGATTCTTTGAGCACTTTAACATCTTGAATGACAATAACTTGACCTTCAAGGAACTGTGATTGCAAATAAAAATGAAACAAACAAATGAAAAAGCTTTTTTGTCAAGCCGATTTTTACTGCCCGGGTCGAATTTTTTTTACGACAACAACACTGAGTTTCAGCCCAGGCTGAATAAAACAAGCATACTTGAAAGATTGAGTAGATTTAACTTTTCTTAATTAAATTAATTCATTTTGAAGTAAGCATATATTAGCAATAATTTTTTCAAATGGGTGAGGAGGGGGGGAGCCGCCCTTCCACTGGCTACGTCCCTGAAAAACGACATACTTTGGTCCTGGAAGCATATCTACTTTGTGCTTCTCTTCACAATATTTCGCGAAAGCTAAATAGAAAAATATATTATTATAAAAATGATTTATCTTCAAAAAACGACTTTTAAAGTTCCTTTACACTACACTAAATTTATCGGCACGGCAGAGCTAAAATGTGTACCCATATCAATTTCATCTGTGCTCGGCCTTTGTATTGGTAGCCTGAACACTAATAAAACTGGTCACGGGTACCAATTTTAGCCGTGCAGCCCGTGCCGTGCCAATGAATTGAGTGTAGTGCAAGCGAGGCTTTAGTGCGATTTACACACCAGCCGGTATTATTTCTCACGTGTTGAAATACACATTTAAGTCCGAGAGGTAAGAGAAACAAACTAAAATTATGGACTCTATTCTATCACCTTCAGCGTCGCAGTTGGAGGGCAGTTCAGCCCAAACAAAATATCCTCCCTAAATTGGAAATTCAAAATAAACTATATTTTGGAAATATTTTGTATATAAACGGAGGAAAACGGGTAAATCGGTCGAAATTATCTAGTATATACACGCGGGCTATAGTATAGCTCCTTCGACTTCATATATTTACCGTGGGTTTTCTGTATTTCACATACTGCTTTGCATATTTATCAAGAGCTTCACACATCAACTCCATCTTTCTCTGAACGTAAACATTTCATTATATTGTGCAGTAATAATGACTATTTTAGCTAGACGGCAACATGACTGAGTTTGTTAGTGACATATCAGCTAACCTGAACACAGATATATACACGATAACCACCAACATTAGATCTTTTAGCATTTTTGTATTTTCCAGTATTCAAACAACAAACTACGACAGCTGGCATTGTTGCATGCATATATACAGATATACCTAGCTGGACCCTAAGTAATATAAGCCCCGTTTACACTACACTGAATTTATCAGCACAGCACGGCTAAAATGGGCACCCGTACCCAATTTTATCAGTGTTCAGGCTACCAAAACAAAGGCCGAGTACAGATGAAATGGGTACGGGTGCCCATTTTAGCCGTGCCGTGCTAATAAATTGAGTGTAGTGTAAACGGGGCTATAGTTACATTAGAAGCGAGAATACTCACTTTCAAATCTGATATCATGTCCGTGAAATACGACGATAGAATTTCGTTCTTCAGAGCTGTACCCATAATAGCCGATGTGTATTGATTCAGGCCACCTCCGCTGGACAGGGTTGCACTGTGTTGAAGACGAACATATACTCAATGGTGATGATCATAGTAGTATTTCACAGTGGTGTAAAAACGAGTGTTAACCATATTATGGTGTTGGTGATGGTAGTCATAGAAATTATTATTGCATATTCGTTTGAAGAAAATAAACAACGTTCATGTCACATCTTAAACCAACCTGAAGATAACTTTGTCCCGGATAATTTTAGGAGCCTCGAGCCAACCTAATCTCATTCCAGGAGCGACTATTTTACTAAATGATCCATTTGATACCACGTGACCCTTGTAATCACTGTCTGATCTAAAAACATTAATTCATCTATCAGTAACTCATATAATTGTTAACACCAGGCTATACCCAACTCTCAAAACAGAAAAATTTCGATGCGAAATTTCGAAATATTTGCATAATCGATATGTGTGCTCTGGTGGTCGAAGCCCGTGTTTGGATCAGGCTATCCAAACACGTAAACCGGCAACTTTGCATGGCTATATTTTCCGTACTTTACAATATTTCGCAGCCAAACTTTGCAATTTTACAAAGTTTAGTATGTTCTAGAGGTATAAAGGGTCTTAATTTCGAGTGGAATTATACACACTTCAAATTCAACTCAAAAACAGTTAATGGAAAAACAAGATGCCTGTTCTGGCATTAACCCCGACTTGCCGCACACGCCAAATAGCTTCTGAACATAAACAATACAGTTCATACTCATTTAGATGCCTTGCCAACCTAAATGTTATTCGATCGCGAAATTCAGAAGCACATCGTACTTTAAAAAGTATAGAAGTATATCAAAAATGTAAAAAAACTGCATGATACGTCTGATACATTCGCTTTGTCTTACACTTTGCCTTTAGAATTCGCGCTTATATAGTTATATTAATCTTCAATCCTGTGCAATATGCGACGTGTAAACGCGCCCATACACGACCACATCTTGTTAAACGGCGAAATAGCAGCGATATTACTAAAATAGGACCAGAATCTACATGTATTAAATATATTCTTACCCCAATTAAATCTAAACTTAATCGAACAGCATCAAAAGAACGGTTTGTTTGTTCCTCTTGGAGGAATTGCCGTATCAACGGTATCATGCGAGCGAAATCGAACCGCACATCGGAAAATTAGCCAAAGGCAAAGCTGTGCACTACAACTCTTGGTAGACAAAACTGTGACGTAAATAAATACGGTCACATACACATTTCAAATGCTAATATATAATGTATATTTCGCACCAAAACACACTTGTCCTCCGGCAGGAATCGAACCCGCGCTTTTGCGATGCAGGTGCAATGTTCTTGCCACTGAGCTACACATGTAGCTGGCAAGAGCAAGCGTGGTTAATGTGTATAGGATGGTAATGCCGGGAGTAGGTGAGGGTATAAATCGATTATGATTTTTGGCACTTCACTCGATGAGGGTAAATTCTAGAGGTATAAAGGGTCTTAATTTTGAGTGGAATTATACACACTTCAAATTCAAGCCAGGAACGGTTGATGGGAACATCAACCGTTCCTGGCTTGAATTTGAAGTGTGTATAATTCCACTCGAAATTAAGACCTTTATACCTCTAGAATTTACCTACATCGAGTGAAGTGCCAAAAATCATAATCGATTTATAAGTTTATGCACTTTTAATATAATATATTCCGCAGATGTAAAAAACGGCGAATGAAACGGGGATTAGCAAAGAATATAAACTGCTATTAATATTTTGCACCTACTTTTTATCATAATTAAACAGTCGACGGGGTGGCGGCTTTGATTCAAAATTTATTATATTGTAAACATCATCACACACAGCTAGAATGTTGTATTTTCTTAGCACTTTGATCAATGCAGAGCATCGTTCTAAATGGAAATATTGACAGTATTACCACCACGGAAGTGGGGTGGGAGGCATGATTCTTAATGTAAGGACTTGCCCCCCCCCAAAAAAAAAAATTAGCAAGCATGGTTAAATTTAATGTGTTTCTGAATTTGTTGCTAAAAATTTAAATCTGAACTTGCAGCTGAAAAGAGAGGCTCCTCTTTACCTAACCCTGCTATAAAAAAAGGATTCATTGACTTAACACTTCTGCTTTAGCCCCTGCTCCCAACTTAAAATCAATTTCTACAGCTATGATATGACAACAATTTAAAGGGGCAACTGAACCCTGAATAGCAGAACAAAATCTCAACACATTTTACCATTGGTAACACTAACATAGGATTTGAGTATGATTAGATAAAAACGTAATAGTATGACCGGTTGCAAGCAAACACTAGTAACGTTTGTACCTCATTAGTGCCAACAGGTGCAAGTAGGCAGCTATGAGTTAATACTACAGCAAAAATGAATATTATTTCTGATCGTGTAGTTAGACTAACCTTGTGGCAAATTCACTGATGTTGGGTTATTGCAAACAGGGGCAGTATAAAACATTGCACGATATGGTCGTGCCTCGCTGGTTTCCCCAAGTTTATCCATGTGCTTTAAAATTAACTGTTCCAGAACATCTATTTTCACCCCATCATCATCTGTTGGAACTGAAAAAAAACAATGCATAATGTCTACATTACTTTACCATGCAGGTTGCTAATTAGCGAAGAGGTGACAGTTAAAAACGTTTAATGAAGTTTAGAACTTTTGTTAAACTAAATTACTAAAATTAGTTTATGTCTATTATCTACAGTCACTGTTTTTTTCCCGAATTATGCCATCTATCTTTTGCATTTTGATTTAACTAATTATCCCCAGGATTTTCTTTTGGTCAGATTATTTTGGTATTTATTAGGGAAATGTTCACATTGTTCACTGCCATAATCTTTAAAAATTAAAATCAATGCATACCAGCAAGAATATTCAAGCCAAGATCTTGACGAAACAGCTGTATAGCAATAAAATATGTTGGATCTTCAACAAAAATATAATCTCCAGGTTGAAACATTGTTAGAGTTATCATCACGAGCCCATTTGTTGCACCACTTGTACAGACTATATCATGACTAGTGCAAAACAAGAAATATTTTCAAGAAAGTCATTGTCATAATATTGATATTTTTGTGCCAAATAATAACTGCACTGAAAATGGAGTGTGATTTTGGTGGATAAATATTTGCAAATTGAAGTTAATAGATCATAGATGGAGATAGTGGACATGTAATAATTAACCAAAGACAATAATGGCATCTTTCACATCAAACTTCATCCCGACATCTCCTAAATGATAACACATCACTCTAGACTCTTTTTACTATTTTGGAGACTCCTTTTAGCTCCAGGGACCAGATGAAAGGATGGCTCACTGCCCTTCACCCCTTGGGCAACACTGTACCTATCCACAGGATCATGATATCTTTTGGAGAGAAATTTTGCAAGTTCTTGCACAAATACATAATCCCCACACAATGCACCATACTGAAACATATCACTATATTCTTCACTTTCCTTTAAAAAAATAAAATGTAAATTATTTACTATTTATTATTAAGACTGCATGTCCATAATAACCAACAATGAAGTGCATCAGTGACAAGGCCAGCTAGTTTGGAATGAATTCAATGCTCAAATGTTTCTTAATTTGATCTTCTTCAATGTTTCTTTTCAAATTAATATCAATATTTCTCCATGATACATAAACTAAGCAAACCAGGTCATGGTGAAGATGTAATATAATGCAAAAGTGCTAATTTATAATTTGACTAACAGCTTTTAAGTTTACAAAATAGCAATTTAGACAATTAACCTCATAGGCATATACAATTAACCTCATAGACTGGACTAAATTAGTAAAAAGAGGACTGGACTGAATTATATAGTAAAACACGGACTCGACTAGATTAGTAAAACACGGACTTGGACTATAGATTAGTAAAACACAGACTGGAATCGATAAAAATTCTTTAATTGTGATTTGACATAACCTATAGTTTGCCCAAAAATTTGTCAATACATGCCAGAAAACTGTTTTACCGAGAGCACTCCGTATGGTTCTGATGTTTTGCTTTTAGCAATATGTGATTAAAGAATGATGGAATTCAGTATGATAGTTTTAAATAAGTCTACCATATCAGTATCTTTTTGAGAATAGTGATCAAACAGATTAATATAATAATTTTTTGGAAACTTAATAATAATCAATCCCATCATTGTGCATTTAAATATCCCCACTGACATCTTAATCTATATAGCTGTATACTACCCTTACATAATCATTCTGCATGATGATTAACAAATTCATCATTTGAACACGTTGAATTGAGAGGCATGCATTTTACAGCATTTATAACTGTATTTAGAGAAAAGAAGCTTTCAAATAATTACGGCTTACACTGTCTCCCCAGCCACCAGTGGTGAAGATTGCTAAAAGAGGAGTAATTTTCCAACCAATATACACCGTAATAAATATATATTAAAAAGACTACTTATAAACTCTTGCCAGATAAAGCAAAATAACTTGTAATGGAACATAAATTGAACAGCAATATGTTCGTGTTAAACTTTCAAACGATTGAACAAAAACTTCCAGCTGAAGTTCTTGCCTTTTGCAAACAAGCATTTTGAGTAGCTAACGCTAGAAAATGCCAACGCTAGAAATTTCCTACTAGCTGCTTGTTCAAAGCACAAAAACTGAAAGGATATTATTACACTATCCGTAAAACATGGCCCAGGAGGAAGAAAAATACAATCACATGTGATCGCCACGATTTTCTTAACCAAATCAATCAAAAACACTACAGGCCGAAACCTCTATTAATAACAACTAATAACGTATCTTTTTAACTGAATTAAAATAGTAATTCTACAGAAATTTTGCAGTAATTCGAAAGAACACACACAATTCACTCCCCTTCGACCGGCGTCCGGCAGCCATATTGTAATTTCCATAGCAACCGCGCAAATACGTCATGTTAAAAATCAACTAATCGCCTAACTCATATAACACCATATAACACCAAACACCCTTTGTTAAATAGGTTCTGTGTATTTTACATGTGATTGGTTTATTCGTAGTCACATGACTTTTAATAAATGCAATGTTTCCCGCCAGGGAAACAAGTGAAAAATTGTTGCCCGCTTCTTGTTATAACAAAGTAAAGTGGGGTTTTTTAAAATGTTTTTGTTCCTATATAACAAAACACTCAATGAACACTACCTCGGGAAATAGTGAGTTTTGTTTTCCCTTGAGTATCAATGTTCCCCTTGACTTCGTCTCGGGAAACATTGAGACTCTTGGAAAAACAAAACTCACTATTTCCCTCGGGAGCATACATTAAGTGTATAATGTATAACACTGACTAAAAAGCGTAAGCGATTCGTCACTGCGCATCGCTTGCAGCGTATGCTTAGCAAGTGACTAGATGCATTCACCCCACCGAAATGCTTGTTTCAAAATACATTGAGCCGAACGTTAACTGAATTGATGCGAAAAACTGCACGATGTTAACCGGGCTTCGCATTGATAGCTCAGAAATTGTTGAAAGTAGAAACAAAAATATGTGTACTGTGGTCTTGACAAAATCTACTCTAAATCACTGTATCTATTATTTCTATCTATAGAATCCTGTATGACTGAAAGTTCTCAAAATAGCCGGTGCATGTCCGGTACCGCGGTACGCCATTCCCAGTTGCCGTGTACGCGAATCCGTGTACACTAACCGTTCGCCATTTAACTGAAGTATATTGTGACCATCTTATTAGCGTTCAGCGTTAACATCAGCTGCGGGTGAGGACTGTATCCAAGTATTTGGAAATGTACGCTTTCTAAAGCCCCGTTTACACTACGCAAACTCAAATCCGGGTCGAACTCAAGCGTACTCGATCGAAGCTTCAAGCTATTAAAACGACTTTCGCGTTCAGGGAAGCTCGCACACGCTGGTTCCTAATTCAAGGGACTGTATCTTTCGTATTTTCGTTTTTTTACGTTTAATTCTCTATCTGTTTACATCCAATTCGATTCTAATCACCAATCTATTCACGATCAGTTCACAATCTATTGACAATCTACTCAGAACCTTTTGATAATCTACTCACAATCCAGCTCTCTATTTATAATAACTGGTGACTCCCTTTTGGCACATACAATTTGAAGTTTCCGTTCTCTTTTCTCCACAAAGGAGCATTTCATTTCTGCGTTATCTTGTTATGTCCATATCGTCTGTTCCAATCTTTTACTAATGTAACATAACATTCTACTTGGCAATAATAACTATTTTAGTTAACAAACAGATCTAACCTAACATTCTACTTGGCAATAACGACTATTTTACTTTTACGCAACTTTTATGACAACAACACTGCACGCATATTCTGTGTACTCGATCGAAGCTAAACGAATGTATGCATATGCTGTGTACTCGATTGAAGCTAAACGACACTGCACGCATATTCTGTGTGAGTACACGAGCAAAACTTAACGACTGAACGCATATTTTGTGAACTCGTTCGAAGCTAAACGACTGCGCGCGATCAAAATTAAACGTCTGTACGCATATTCTGTGTCTCGATCAAAACTAAACGACTGCGCGCGTATTTGGTGTACTCGATTTGGTTTATATATTTCAAAGTTTAATAATATATTATGTTGCTAAAATGGGTATGGGCAATCGACAATTCACAGACTCCTCATTCCTCTCTTATATATATAAAAACTTGCGATGAATGTCACCATGAGATCAAGTAATAAAATCTTAACAGCCTTTTGATAATAGGTATAGTACAAATTACTTAAAACTCACAAGTCGTTGTTTAGTAGCTTCAGCTAGCAACGGTTTCAACTTGGTCATAATTGCAGAGGACAGACCACCCAATCCAAACGCCACTACGCCGGGTTTTAAAAGTCCAAAATTCTCGAATAAATTCCTTGCATCTATGCCCTTTCTCGAAGTCTCTTCCGTGCTTGAATCCACCATATTCGATACTGGGAGTGATCAGCCGGTCGGCACTAGATCATAGACAACATATGCACATATCTGAAACTGCTATATATAACGGTCAGCGATGTTGCATTTGCTCGATACTTAATATAAATGTGGTCTTATTATACTTAAAAATTAAAATACTTTGTAAACGCTTTCCTTTCAATTCATACAACTCAGGACGATACAAATTGACTGTATTGACTGACTCACAATTTAATAATGAGTATTACAAAATGAATTGCTCAAGTCATTCTCAGAGATAGATTTCTCAAACAACCTTTCCTCGTATAATATCATAGTTTGTTAGTTTTAATATTATGGATGAAGAGCCTTGTAATGTGGATATGCCATAATAAAATCTTTATTATTATTATTAATAAAGTTTTCATTATTATTATTATAACGTTAAAATTCATTATTATGGAAGTATAGTTTCAGCAATATTTACAAATCTTATTTCTTTTCATATATGTAATTGTATTATATTATTTTTACTTTATAACTGACTGGTGTCACAGGAATTTTGCCCTCCCAGGAGATTCCCCCTCTAATAAATTTTGAATTTTTGATCTAATAACAAAACGACTGCAAGTTGAAGAGTATTGGAAAATGTGAGCCTTGAATGGGTATAACATGTTGTACATACACACTAAGACATACTATTTAATTCATATTTTGAATTTGATCAATTCCATTATGTTTGTCAATACAATTAATGATAATGTGTTAACAGAGAACAAAAATCGCAAAGGGAAGGTGAAGTTTCTGAAAGGGAGCCAATTTCCTAAGAATTTTATGTCCCCCCTCCCTGGAAGGGTGATATTACTAGGGGGGGGGGGCAAAATTACTGCGACACCCGTACAATAAATACATTACTTTAAACACCCACCAACTGAACCTGATATATTTCTAGCATCACATCTTTTGGAGGAATAATATATATATATATATATATATATATATATATATATATATATATATATATATATATATATATACATACCCTCATTAATTAACCAGCAGTACTCTACCACTGACAAGTAAAATCATCTGGCGTTTATAGATAGAGTAAATTCTAAAGCATTTCCCATCAACGGGTTTAGCTCTGGCCTTGTAATCAGAGAAATATGCAACTTTATGGTATTAACAATGCACTCAAATGTACTGTTTATATACAGGTTATACTGTTTTATATATTCAGCTATTTCAATTAAGGTTCCAGTGGGACATTAGATGAATTGTTGAAACTTGAAGGAAATTTTCACCAACTAAGTCACAGAAGATCAACCAACTATGTCACAGAATGATTTATCAATATCCTTTGCGGGGATATATTATATCACAGTTAATAGAGGTGTGATTATATTTTGCTTTCCTTCGAGCCAATTTTCCAATTTTCGCGCGCTATTTTATTATGAAATCAAATTAGGGCACCCGCTGACCAATATATATAGCAGTTTCAGATATGTGCATATGTTGTCTATGATCTAGTGCCGACCTGATCAGCCTCGTACCTGGGGCGCTTTATTCGAAAACATAAAGGCTGCATTCAGCCAACCTCGTACCTAGGGTCAGTTTTGCCTTAGGCATTCTTGACGCAACATGCAGTTTTTCACATTTACTCGTGCGCAGTCTCTTTGTCCGAGTTATGTAAAGTCATAGACAATCCAGAAGACAATGTCTTTTGGATTGTCTATGGTAAAGTCAACCGAATCTCGAATTGAAAAAATTTTGTATGTCTGTCGGCATTCCGGGGGGTCACGGGGGGTGTCTCATCTGGGAAACGTACTGCATTTCCAGGAAAAATGTAGAAAATGGTTGTTAGCAAATTCAATAGCAAATTGGTAATATTTATACTTCCAAGACGCGTACTGCACAACCAAGGATATTTTGTTTTTAATGCGATAATCCAATGGCAAATTGGCAATATTTTATATATACTTAGTTTTTGTGACAAAAATTATTGAAAAGTGACAGTCAGATTATATAATTTTCACACCTGATGACTGAAATAGTTTCATTTATTCAAATTTATTCACAAATATCACATTATTTTTTTATCTTTATACCACAGTAATACTGTTAGGCCTGAGTTTCAGCACCGGTTTCAGCCCGGGTAACTCAAACCGGGCTGAAATTCTTGTCATGTAATCGCGTGCGCGATTTTGTAACAACCCCGGGCTGAAGACACTCCATGTAATCAGCCCCTTAAATGACTTAATTAATTTATATGTTTTAGTTAAATGTTATTTAATCATGCTCACTGATTTGTGCCAGTTATCGCTCGTTTGAATACAAATAGTTACCTTGTATCTTGTATAAACTGGTTCGTGAGGTACTCAGGAAACAATTATAGATTGAACCGCGAAAACCGGAAAAGCCCTGAACCACCTCATTGACGCGAAGCGGCCGAAAGAAGAGGTAAGCGAATCTCTTCTTTTATATAAGAAAACGTACGAGACTTTGGTATCAAAGCATGAAGAATATACCAGTCTGATAGAAAGCGACGAGCTGTTTACAGAAGAGGAAAGTTGGTTTGACAACTGTCAAGAAACGTTCATGAATTTGGACATAAAAGCAAAGTTATATACGGAGGCAATAGTAGAAAATATCAGCGAACCGTTAAATACTAATGTAGGTGCATGTACTAGTAATTCAAGTCTAGATCAATATGAACAAAACATGGACGGTGAAACTAGCATGCAAACGTCTAATGGAATTTCAACAATTTCAAATATGCCTGAAAACGATAATTCTGGTAGCATAACATGCACACACATCTGGTAGTATTAATCTGTCGCCTGTGGCTCAGGCGCCCAATCCTGTCATCACAACGGGCGATCCAACTGAACACGCAAATCACCAGATAACGAGTCAAACATGTAGTTTTAAGATGGAAAAGCCTAAAATGCCCAAATTCAACGGTGATGTAAGAGAGTACGCAATTTTCCGCGCAGATTTTAGGTACGCTGTTGAATCAAGACTGATACGGCAAACGCGACGCAATGACATTTTTGCGAACATGCCTCCAGGGTAAACCACTTGAGTTAATTAAGGGAATATGTACAGATTACGACGCAGCGTGGGAATACCTTGACTCCGTTTACGGAGATCCGCGTTATGTCTCGAACACGATAAGTCAATATATTGCTAAATTTAAACCGCTACGCGAAGACGAAGACTCCCGATTTTGCGAATTAGTTCACTTAGTTCGAGAATGTTATAACACATGGAAAGAAGTCGGGCTGCCCAGTGACATGGACAATAGCCATATGTTGTCCATAATAGAGCAAAAAATGTGCGTCGACGACCGGAAAGTGTGGTCGCGAGAACTACAGAGAGATGGAAAACCGGCGTCGTTGAAAGGTTTGATCGATTGGATGTCGTCGGATTAGAGCTGGTGGTAGTAATAATCGTTTCATATCGCATTTGACGAAAGGTGATGAGGGAAAACATGACATCGCGAAAAATAAATGTTGGCTTTGCAAGAATTCCACCACTGGCCTGATCAATGTGAAAAGATCAAAGGTATGACACCTGAAAGTCGCCTGAGCGTTGCCAAAGAAAACCACGTGTGTTTTGGTTGCCTGAAACGAGCCGGTCGAGACAATAGGATGTCAAACTGTAACAGACGAAGACAATGTACGGCAATCGACGATGACAACCAATGCACCTCCTTCCACCACTCCTTACTGCACCAAAGTACGAAAGCTAAAGTTGGTGTCGCATTGACCAATGAAAATCAAGAGTCCCAAGAGTCTTAAGTCAGACAGAACTACTGGATCATAAGAGGCCATGATCTTGCAAAATCGGTGAAATACAAATGCGTGTTTTGCAAAGGAATACAACCCAAACCAGAAGTTCAAGTAATGTCCGAATTACCCGAGTTACGATTGGCCCCACACACCCCACCATTCCACTTCACGTCATGTGATTACTTTGGTCCTTACAAAGTGAAAATCGGACGGAACAAAACAACGAAGCATTACGGAGTGATATTCCCGTACCTCAACACTCGAACTGTGCACCTCGAATTAGCGGTAGATTGTTCAACCATGGATTTCCTGCAAGTATTAAGGAGATTCTTCGCAATAAGAGGATACCCGAGATGCATGATAAGTGACAACGGGACACAGCTAGTTAAAGCCGTGACTGAGCTTCGCAAGATGGTAAAAGGATTAGATGCAAAGAAATTGCAAGAATTCTCAGCGGAGCGCGGTATGGAATGGAGATTCATAACACCTGGATCCCCGCATCATAATGGCTGCGCTGAAGCATTGGTCAAGAGTGTAAAGATTGCGCTGAAGAAGGCTATTGGTGATGCTTTGATGACGCCTCTCGAGCTCTACACCTGTCTGATCGAAGTCGCAAACCTGGTCAACCAACGTCCAATCGGACGAGTTCCGAACGATCCCGATGATGGCAAGTACATTTGCCCAAACGACATGCTCCTCGGGCGAGCTTCGTCGCAAGTACCACAAGGACCATTCAGAGAGACTAAAGACCCCCGGAAACGTGTCGAATTCATAGAAAGAATAGTGGCGATGGAACCGTGACGTCTTCCCTTCCCTGCTCCCAAGAAAGAAATAGAACACGACGACTCGCAATGTGAAAGTGAACGATATAGTCATGGTAGCTGATGACGAAAGTGTTTCCTGGAAAAGACAAACGAGTTCGAAATGTAACGGTCGTGACATCTGGAAAAAGATACAGTAGACCGATCACAAAGATAGCAGTTATCCACCCGGCAGAAGATACCGAAGAATGAGAGAACCCTCATTGGGGGGAGAGTGGTTCGTGAGGTACTCAGGAAACAATTATAGATTGATTAAATAAGGTACATTAGTTATGTTATATTAGTTCTGTTTACATTTATAGTTTGTGACAATGGCATGTGTCAGTTGACACGAAAAGTAGATTGCATGTTAAAGTTAAAGCCAATTGATACTAGGAACTCCTATCGAAAGGATCTAAAAGTAAAGCTAACCTGTATTGTCGACACCTTTATTGCTAACTTGTATTGTATTGCTAACCAGATAAATATTGAATGTAGCCCTGAGGACACGCCAAAGAAATCGAATAGTATCAGTGTCAGTGTTAATAAACAATCAAAAGTCAAAACTATACTATTACGTGTCTACTACATTCATCGAAATAAAGCGCATAACTCCAACGGACCATAAACTTTTAGGGAAGCATGGTTTAATAATATCAAATACGGTTTAAGTTCACCTAATGTGGCATATTTATTTATGTTCATGTGAGGAAATTTCAGCATGTTTTTCCTTTGCAAATTTTAGTTATCTTACCATCACATGAAAGTTTGCAAATATAATCCATACAGCCTTTGGGGGTAGAAATGAAATTCAAATAGTTTGTTTGTACTTTGTAGGTGATGAAATACTCTATGCTACAAACATAATGCTACCCAGTTCTGCATTTCAAAAGTTGATATGGTGAATTACAGCAAGTGTCTATGAAAGGGGTACACTGACATCCATTGTCTGGATAAAACATTAATGAGCATAGAATATAGGATAAAGTGACAGTAGTAATACCTTATGAAAGCAAAGTGTTTGTCCAGAAATTGTAGATTGTATGCTTAAAATTTATGAAGTTTTCATAAAAGTTACTATACATATCCTCAACATTTCCACGTCATATTGAATGTGATAATACCATAATATCCCATTATCAATGAGTTTGGCCACCATAGCATTCAATTTTTCCAAATGTAATCAGTTCAATCTTAGGCATAATATGACATCTTTAAATTTTACTCATTTGCTTTATCTCGTCCGTTTTTATGATTCCTATTTATTTTAAATCCAGTAATAGATAATTATTCATATTTGTACCACGGCAATTAAGACTTATGATTAAGACAAGTATGAATATTATATATTTACGGCTATCTTTAAAACAGGGAACGGGGAATGGGGGAATGGAACGGGGAATGGAAGGGAATGGAATGGCTTCGGGGAATGAGCCGGGGAATGGAATGGCTTCGGGGAATGAGCCGGGGAATGAGCCGGGGAATGGAATGGCTTCGGGGAATGAGCCGGGGAATGGAATGGCTTCGGGGAATGAGCCGGGGAATGAGCCGGGGAACAGTGTTGCCAAGTTCGGGATTTTATCCCGAGATCTCGGGATTTTTTGAAGCAGTTGGGATTTTTTTGGGATTTATTTCTCAAATAGTAATCTCGGGATTTTTTTAGGGATTTTTTGGGAAAGGGAAGTTTGGAATTTGGGAAAAGATGTTTTCGTTAAATTGACAAATAAACATGTTAAAAATCTAAGGTAAATTCATACTTGCGGCAAAAACGCTACTCAAAGTCACTCAATAAACACTATTTGTCCTATTTGTACAATCGGTTATGCAGAGAAGTACCGCTTTTGAAACGCAAACTGACCGGACTGGGTACTAGGGTGCGCCAAGGCTGAGGACTGGGGTCGAAATTAGAATCTCGGGATTTTAGGGGGAATCTCCATCCTCGTCCCCAGGGCCTAGCTCCGTTGCTCTCCACATAGGCCCTGGGATACGCTGTTGATCCCTTCATCGTGATTGGCTCTTTCACACTAAAAGAATGTTGCGGGCGATAATTTTATTGCGGGTCACTGATAACAAACATGGCGGCTGGTAAAGAGCGGGCCTTTTACATCCTCTTTAGAATCCAATGTATAAAACAGCGAACTGGGGTATAAAAGCGCAAGACGAATTACATTTTTTTAAAAGACATTCATAGAAACTGGAACAGGTCGTATGCTATTCATTTTGAACCCAAAAGAAAGAAATCACTTGGTTAAACATGCCATAAAACAGCTATCGGAGTCAACGCTAAATGATTTCATTGATTTGATTAATTTTGGCGGTGAAATCGCCAATCAACAACGAATTTTATGCTAGTCCGACAAGCTGATCGTCTCAACAACTGCTAAATGCAACACATTTATTCTCATTGACAATGTTTATTACCATTTACGAAGCTCTTGGTCCATTATAGAACAAATATTTTTGTTCATATCTATATGAAACGATGTTTTTTGAAAACTATATTGAAACTTATATATATATATATAAAGGACAAACATAATCTGTCAACATCAAATATATAATAGTTCAGGGACTCGTTGTATAAAACTCTTTAAATTTCAATTACCACTACATATAAACAATCAGTTATATTGTAGACAATTTAAAATATTTAACTATTGATACTAACTATTGTACATTATTAAAATAATGCATAATCTCACAACTTCCAGAAAGATTTAATTTGTCAAGTAGCTTCAGGAAACATGTTAACAAGTTCTTGAATTGCATGAGGATGATAAGTTGTGAGAACAGCCTTGCTGCAGACCTGTAAAACTTGTCAGTTGATGAGCTGGTAACAGACAATTTGTGTATATCCTGTTAATAATTTGTTGGAACATTGCTACACAGGGCCATATGCAGCAGGGGTGCAAGGGGGCAGCTGCCCCTTAGAGTATGTTCAACTTATGAATTTTGAACTGTGCCATGTTGCTCTTTTTCCTCAAATTGCTCTTTTCCCTACCCATGGAACATCACTACCTCCCTCCCCTAGCTCAAAATCTTACATACAGGCCTGTTGCTACAAGTCTGCTGTGTGTTACAAGTCATGCAATTTGAATTTGCTTGTGATACCAAGCATTGGGCATTACCTTGTGTTTGATAAATTAACCCTAATTAGTTTACCATACATAATAGGAGTTTCAAGATCCTTTGCCACAATTTCAGGTAATAATATGGATAGTATGTACTGGTTAAGGGAAAGTATGTAAAACAGCTATTTCTCCAGAAAACCAAAAATCAATCAGTGGAGGTCAATTACTGGTGATTTTTATTGAGATTGGTTATTGGCTGATCATGGTTCAATTGACCTGTTTCAGCTCTGATACCACTTTTTTTTGGCTCATTTACTAGTGTCATTTTCTTTATTTAACCAACAAAGGCAATACCGTAACCGACACAGTTTTTTTGTTAGACAGGTTCTCTTACACAAACTCTGTTTTAATAATGCCATTAATAAAAAAAAATTGTGTACAAGAATGGATTTGATTGGGGATTGTAGCAGTATGCATGCCAAGTATAGTATACTGTTAGCCTATAAACATATCGAAAGGAATCACAGACTTCGATAGTCTATGGTCTAATGTATTAGGATACATGAAGGATTGCCATATTTCTATATTATATATGAATTTTAGATTTTGCAAAGCATTTATAAAACTAAAATAATATTGAACTGTTGGGAGTTGGCTCTTTTTGCCTGAATAATTGAAATGTTTTTCAAAGCATGACAACAATCCTTGCTGAGGATCATCAGTGATGATTTATCTTGCCACTGCTAGTATATGTTCAGGTCCTATTATAAGACCATTACCCACTCAGTAATCCCTAACTGAATTTGCACCTGCCTTTACACCCATAACAGCGTTTAATGGGGAAATTACGATAACGATTGTTTCTGGCAATACGGCAGAAACATTGCTTCTTTTCGCTTTGACAAAGTCCAATAAAGGTGGCAAAAGTTGGTATACTATATCAGAGATTTTCCAAACCCGGTCACCGACGGCAGGACGGCGATTACATCTCTCCCATTAATAATATGACGAATAGCGTCTTTCTGTTCCTTTTTTAATGTTATGTTAGAATTATTAGTCTTGGTTAGTGAAAAATTTATAGCTTCTTGAAGCAAGGTTTCATCAATACAGCATTATTTTGCATTCTTTGCGCTCGCCATGTTTTCTTATATTTTAGCCTGATTCTATTCTATGCGACCAAGCCTTTTTGTCGGAATTCCAACAAAATTCAACAGCGTATCCCAGGGCCTATGTGGAGAGCAACGGAGCTAGGCCCTGGGGACGAGGATGGGGGAATCTCGGGATATTTCAGGCGCTTACTTGGGATTTTTACAAAATTACAGTTGGCAACACTGCCGGGGAATGAGCCGGGGAATGGAATGGCTTCGGGGAATGTGCAGCTTGTGCGTCAGTGCGAGTTTGTTTGGCCCATTTGGCGTGATTAAAACCCGTAAACGCTTCCATGTCACGAATCATGAGACAGCTACTCACAGTTTGAATTCCTTGAGGTAAAAGACAAAGCGATTACAAGCTCATAGTATAAATGCGATGTTTGCATTGTCATTGTGATGTACATTGATGTACATTATATAGATAGAATTTGGGTAGGTGGTTCAATGTAAATTCTATCACATGACTGGCAGGTTGGTATCACATGAGATAGCACTGCGCCTGCGCCCAATCACTGCACGGTTTGCGTTCAACGAGGAAAGACGCGCGATTTTGTTTTCCGTTACAATTCACACTGCGATTTACATAATTACTGTATCAAGTACTTTTTGACAGAACGTAGTTCGTCACTTTACTAGAAAAGTACATAAGCAATGGCCGCCCACAGACAAGGGCGTTCTGATGTTGACCACATCAGCCGGGCAGAAGAAGCTGCCAGTCGGCCAGAAAACACGCTCGCTTATGTTGAAGGCGAAGCCGAAGGGGAGTGTGCGGGACAAGTTGAAAGTCCAAACCACTCGAAAGACGAAAATCAGTCGTCTGTGTTGGATGCAATCCGACACCTGAGTGCCGAAATGGCAGCCATGAAACAGGACATGTCTCGGCTTCAAACGTCAACGAAGAAGCGTAAACGTCGCGATAGCTCTGCTGACGAAAGCGTGCTCGACACGTCCGAAGAAGAACAACTGTTGGACCTTTCAGACGCTAGTCAAACCAAGGATGCCCCTTCCATTGACACTCGCATAGACTCATTAATCGCCAGTCGCAAAAAAGCCTCAACTAAAAATGTTACGGAGTCTGAAGGCTTGCTGGGCGAAATTGCCCTTGACCTGAAAATTAAAGAACAAACTGGCAAGGCTGTCAATGCTGAGCTCGCCGCCATCGTGGAATCTTTATTGGGGGAAAAACTCCCTGACGCCAAATTACAGGCGAAAGTGGATCTTTATCCACGGCCCGACAATATAAATGGGCTTAAAACTCCACGGGTTAATCAATTAATTTGGCAACAGCTCGCCACGTCGGTTAGAACTTATGACTCAAAACAGAAAACACAGACAGTTCTGTTGGCTTGTGTGGCGGCCATGTTACGTGCCGCTGATCTAGCCCTAGAAAAGAATCTAGACAAGACAATTATTACTACCATTACAGACGCGGCAGCACTAGCCATACAGTGCCATCATGACCTGAATGCACTCAGGCGCTTTCACATGAAGAAAGAACTTCATGATGACTATGCTGCGCTATGTAACGCCAGCACACCTGCCTCTGACGAGCTGTTTGGCGACCTGACCAAACTGACCAAGGACATCCAGGAGGCGAACAAAGTCGCAAAGAAAGTCAAGCGGGATCGTCCAAGCTCGTCCTACCCTAGTACCAACCAGAAATATGCCACTAAAAGGCGATACAACCCATACAATAAAACACGAAGTGATCGGGATTTTCGGTGGGGCCGAGGGAAGCAAAAAGACAGGCGAAAACAACACACCAACAGTCAGAAACAAAATTAGTAAACACGGATTCTTCGCACTTAAATACGGTAAGAAGTATAGATCAACCGTACATGTCTTTTAGAGCTGGTAATATTAAGCATTACTTGCAACACTGGAAACAACTGACAAAAGACCGTCAGATCATTGACATTGTGACAGGTGTTAAACTGGAATTCAGTAAACAACCAGTTCAAACTAATGCACCTTGCCACATATTTAATGGCAAAGAAACAGCACTAATACGTACAGAAGTAACCAAACTTCTGGACAAAGGTGTGATTGTTGCATCCTCACACCAACAAGACGAATTTATATCGACTATATTCCTTCGCAAAAAGAAGGATGGCAGCTACAGAATGATTCTTAATTTAAAAGCATTAAATGAGTATATTGTTTACCATCATTTTAAAATGGATAGCTTACATGTGGCAATTGAACTCATGAAGCCTGGGTGCTTTATGGCAAGCATTGACCTTAAGGATGCTTATTAGTGTACCGGTCCAACATGATTTTCAGAAGTACCTTAAATTCAAATTTGATGGGAAATTATATCAGTACACTTGCTTGCCTAATGGCCTCTCTAGTGCCCCTCGTCTATTCACAAAACTGATGAAACCAGTATATGCCACACTGCATGAACAAGGGCATACTAACCTTGGTTACATTGATGACTCTCTTCTGCTAGGAGACACAGTAACCGAATGCACTAACAATGTCAAGGCAACTAAAGGCCTTTTCGAACAAGTGGGGTTCACCCCACACCGGGAGAAATCCATATTAAACCCGACACAAATTATTGTGTTTTTGGGGTTTATATTAAACTCTATAACAATGACTGTTACACCAACCCCTGATAAAATTATGAAAACTGAACAGGGTTGCATGCTGCTTTTAAACAAACAGAACCCCACCATTCAAGAGTTGGCTGAGGTTATTGGGGTACTGGTAGCAAATTTTCCAGGTGTGGAGTTTGGGCCATTACACTATCGTAATTTGGAAAAAGATAAAGTGTTAGCCCTTTCTGCCTCTAAAGGCAGCTACCAGGGACATGTAAATCTATCTAAAAAGTCCCGTGAGGAATTACAATGGTGGTTAGATAACATAGCTACTTCCCAAAAGCATATAACACATGGGAAACCCTCAATTACCATCCAGACAGATGCTTCAAAAGCCGGATGGGGTGCAGCATGCTCTGAGAAAAATACAGGTGGCCGTTGGTCAGCTGCGGAACAAGAGCAACATATTAATGCCCTAGAACTCAGAGCTGCATTCTTTGGGCTTAAAGCATTTTGCCCTGGAATGGGTGATAATCATGTGAGACTAGAATTAGATAATACCACAGCAATAGCGTACATTAAAAATATGGGTGGTTCCAAATCAGAGGATTTGAATCAGCTTGCATGCGAATTATGGGATTGGTGTATCACTCGCAACATCTGGGTGTCTGCAGCCCATATACCTGGGGTTCATAACATTATAGCTGATAGAAGATCTAGACAGTTTAAAGATGAACATGAATGGCAGCTTAACAAGTTGTATTTTCAGCAGATACTAATTAACTATCCTAATATTAATGTTGACTTGTTTGCAAGCCGACTAAATCATCAACTTGAGACCTATGCCTCATGGGAGCCGGACCCCTATTGTACATACATTGATGCATTCACAGTTGATTGGCGACACATGAACTTTTATGCTTTCCCACCTTTTAGTCTGATCCAACGCTGCATTCAAAAAATCCAGATGGACCAAGCGACAGGAATATTGGTGGCCCCACTTTGGCCGACTCAGGCATGGTTCACACCCCTGTTGCAATTATTGCACAGTCAACCATGGGTCCTCAACCAGCATCCAGACACGATGTTGAGCCATCCACAGTACAAAACACATCCAATCCCAAAGCTAAAGCTGATAGTATGCCCTGTATCAGGGAATCCCTGGCAAACTTCCAGCTATCAGAAGAAGTTACCCAAGTTATCATGTCATCATGGCGAAGTAACACAAAAAAGCAATACCACACTTACATTACCAAGTGGTTGGACTTTTGTCATCAAAGACAGGGTAATCCATATAAACGGAACTAAGTCAGGCAAATGAATTTCTTACAAACACTCTACAATGCTGGTCTCAGTTATTCAGCCATCAATACAGCAAGGTCAGCTTTGTCTACAATCATTAACATTCATGGATCAGAAACATTTGGTACGCATCCTCTTGTGTCCAGATACTTAAAGGGAGTCTTTCTGACCAGAAAGCCGGTGCCAAAATATAACACTGTATGGGATGTTGACAAAGTTCTTACATACCTCAAAACACTTACACCTAATAAGGAAATACCATTAAAGGAACTGACACTTAAATTAGTTATGTTGTTGTCATTGGTAACTGCACAGAGGGGTCAGTCTATTGTTATGCTTGATATAACAGGAATGACTCTCACCGAAAGTTCATGCACATTTCAACTCCTAGAACATACAAAGACAAGTCGACCTGGAAACTCTGGCCAATGTATAAGGTTTTCAAGATTCACCCCTGATGCAGACATCTGTCCAGTCGATGCTCTTAATGTGTATCTGCAACGGACTGAGGAAGTGAGACAAGAGAACACCCAGGTGCTGTTGAGTTATGTAAAGCCGTTCAAACCAGTATCACGAGACACAATATCACGGTGGTTGAAAATAGTTCTTCATGATGCGGGCATTGATACAAACACTTTCAAATCCCACAGCACGCGTGCTGCTGCTTGTTCTAAAGCTAATGCCAAGTCAGTTCCTGTTGGATCAATTATGAGGACTGCCGGATGGACCTCAGAAAACACATTTAGGAGGTTCTACAACAAACCGGTGGTTGAAACGGTGGTTGAGGAGGATGATCTAACTCAGGCAATGTTAAGCTGAATTTGCGAAACAGCTGTTTAACTTATTAACTTATTGGGCCAAACAATATAAACATGATTAATTATGTTGGCTCTATGATTTACATGTTCTTATTGATGTTAATATTCTCAACCTTTAGGAGGTTGAAGAAGGGGTTGTTAACAGCCTTCTTAGGATTACAATTTACCCTTTGGGGTTATGTAATTGTTTGTCTATGTCGTGGTTTAATACTATTATGCTTGATCCACGCTTGTAGGATCAGCATTTTCTGGTCACGTTAAACTTTAAAGTCTCATGTGATACCAACCTGCCAGTCATGTGATAGAATTGGAAAATTAAACGAGACTTACCTGTAAGTTGAAGTTTGATTGAGATTCTATCACATGACTTTGGCAGGGGGATCACATGCCCACCCTACTTATACCATATTAACATGGTATTCCCAGCCCTTGCACTTTATGTTATTTGTGGGGTATTGAGGTGGCTTTAACGTGACCAAGTTGTTATAAAGAGTGATTGGGCGCAGGCGCAGTGCTATCTCATGTGATCCCCCTGCCAAAGTCATGTGATAGAATCTCAATCAAACTTCAACTTACAGGTAAGTCTCGTTTAATTTTCCAATTCTCCAAAATCTGAAGGCAATTAGTATAATACTGTAATAGTATTTTTTGCAGAAATCTTTTTAGTTCTTAATATGCCTTATAAAGCTCAATGTGTGTGATTAAAAGTGAATAAAGATACTGACACAGTGTCACTTGTTCATGTTTTTTATTTCAGGCTATGTGAACAAGACCTCTGGACAGTTTTGTTTAAGCAGGAATAATGGTTGTGGTGGAAATGTGGTGAATGCATTCTTGACAAGTTAATGGGTTTGCTTCTGAAACTTGGAGCAACAGTGACTTTGAATATAATTATGTAATTAATATATTATTTATTAATCTTAATTTATATGACTTTTTACCTCACATAATTCAAATAATGTTCAGATAAAGAGGTAAATATTTCACTGTTAATAGTGTAATAAATATTTTATATGTTGATTATATTCATAATGAATTATTTGTCCTGCTCCATACTTTGGCAATTCTGTTTAAGAAATCCCACCATAGTAGATCTTTTTTGAAATAGTTACAGTCAAGTTGTTGTCTAGTTTTAGTACAAAATAATACAAGTGCTACAATTAAACAAGGGAAAATAATAAAAATTTAAAAATAATAAAAAGCACATTTTCTATTTTAAAAAGGTCTATGCACCTGCAGGAATTTCAGTGGGATGTCACTGGGAGTATTGGACAATATTAAAGAACCCACAGTAATAATACAATTGTCTTTAATTAATGCACAAAATTGTTAGTACATGTCATCTCAATTCATAATGCACCTGCAGGAATTTCAGTGGGATGTCACTGGGAGTATTGGACAATATTAAAGAACCCACAGTAATAATACAATTGTCTTTAATTAATGCACAAAATTGTTAGTACATGTCATCTCAATTCATAGACCTTTTTAAAATAGAAAATGTGCTTGCTTATGTAATTAATTTTTATTATTTTCCCTTGTTTAATTGTAGCACTTGTATTATTTTGTACTAAAACTAGACAACAACTTGACTGTAACTATTTCAAAAAAGATCTACTATGGTGGGATTTCTTAAACAGAATTGCCAAAGTATGGAGCAGGACAAATAATTTATTATGAATATAATCAACATATAAAATATTTATTACACCATTAACAGTGAAATATTTACCTCTTTATCTGAACATTATTTGAATTATGTGAGGTAAAAAGTCATATAAATTAAGATTAATAAATAATATATTAATTACATAATTATATTCAAAGTCATTGTTGCTCCAAGTTTCAGTGTATTCTTGGAAGCAAACCCATCAACTTGTCAAGAATGCATTCACCACATTTCCACCACAACCATTATTCCTGCTTAAACAAAACTGTTCAGAGGTTCACATAGCCTGAAAAAAAAAACAAACAAGTGACACTGTGTCAGTATCTTTATTCACCTTTTAATCACACACATTGACCTTTATATTAAGAACTAAAAAGATTTCTGCAAAAAATACTATTACAGTATTATACTAATTGCCTTCAGATTTTGGAGGATTTACATTGAACCACCTACCCAAATTCTATCTATATAATGTACATCAATGTACATCACAATGACAATGCAAACATCGCATTTATACTATGAGCTTGTAATCGCTTTGTCTTTTACCTCAAGGAATTCAAACTGTGAGTAGCTGTCTCATGATTCGTGATATGGAAGCGTTTACAGGTTTTAATCACGCCAAATGGGCCAAACAAACTCGCACTGACGCACAAGCTGCACATTCCCCGAAGCCATTCCATTCCCCGGCCATTCCCCGGCTCATTCCCCGGCTCATTCCCCGGCTCATTCCATTCCCCGGCTCATTCCCCGGCTCATTCCATTCCCCGGCTCATTCCCCGGCTCATTCCCCGAAGCCATTCCATTCCCTTCCATTCCCCGTTCCATTCCCCGTTCCATTCCCCCATTCCCCGTTCCCTGTTTTAAAGATAGCCTATATTTACTATGTGCTTCTGATTCTTGATTTTTTGGTATAATCTAAAATCTTACTTTATGCCTTCTCGGCATGCAAGGAAAGATTCTTCAGGAATCGGGAGATTTTGTTGTAGTCCCGAGTTGTTCGCCTGTCCGAAACGATGCTTCCCCTAAGCTGGTCGGTAATTACGAACCTCCCCGGGTTAGGCCTGCGCGTTTACGTCCGCGCATTTACCCTCCGGAACCGTATGGCCATTGCGCATAGCCCCTGCTAGCACACAGCAAGCCTCACAGTATGTTGTAAATAGACGCCCATATCTAATCATAGTTTCTGTATCAACTTTTTGCGTTTTCGGGAAGAAAACTAAAGTGAGAGGAGAGTGTGACGCGCGATCAAAATGATTGCGTAAGTAATGCATGTCGCAATACATAATCTTGTAAATAGAATCTGCTAGAGAAACATTATGATACGTAATTGACGGAATGTAATATATTAATATTAGAAAGAAATTGATATAAATAAATCAGACTGGTAGCCTAGCTATTGCCTTGGCCTGATTTAGTGTTGAGCGTACAGATCGGGTGTATTCTGTGTGCGTGGTGGGGCTTGTGAGGGGAAGGCCTAGTTCGGACTTGAGTGGTAAACGACGCAACTTTCCGAAGACCAATTGGTATGGGCTTATCCCAGTGAATTCTTGACGGCTAGTATTGTAAGCGTACACAACGGGGTCCCACCATAAGTCCCAGTCGTCTCTGCGCGACGAGACTAATGTGGCTAACATGTCTTGGAGCGTGCGATTCTGACGTTCGACCTAGCCATCGCCCTGGGGATGGTACGCTGTGGTACACGTTTTAGCTATGCCCATTATATCGCAGATTTCGAGATGAGGTTGCTCTCGAAGTTGGCGCCTTAATCGGAATGTAGGACCACAGGGGGTCCAAAGCGCGAGAATACTTTGTCGTGTACCCCTTTTAATACCGTCCTCCCTATAGTGAGGTTGGTATGACGAGTGCATAGTTTGGGTGTGAAGAGCACACGGTCCGCGATCGAGCAAGTAAGCCGTTGTGCAAAAACAATGATCATAGTTGTGCCACAGATTTCGCAAGGTTGGGTTTGACTTCCATTCCTCAAAACTGGGCTTCTTTTCCGGGATATATAATCAATGACCAAAGCAATATCCTGATCTTGGCACCTGATCGCGTCTTTCAGGTTGATTTTAGGGCTGAGTGATATTGAACACGACTAAACCGGATGATCTGCAGGAAGAATTTCATGCACTTTCTCTCCCCACTCGGAAGTAACGTTATCGGCAGACGGCGTTACGCAAGGTTTGGCATATGGTGCGACTCGTTGAGCGAAACAACTGAACAGAACGTCTGTTTGAGAGAGGAAAGCGCCTATAAGCCAACATCAGAGGCATCCGTATAGAGAGTAAACAAAGTGAAACGATCAAACTTATAGGATATGCGAGAATAGGTTTAGTGCAGAGTAATTTTGAGTGACAAAGGAGTTTTCACACTGATTCGCTTGTTCATGCAAACGGTTGTTTAGCTATCGCTTTTGGTAGTTTATATAATAATTTAGTCAGCGGAGCTGCCAGCGTTGCGAAATCTTTTATGAAGCGCCTATAATATCCGGCAAGACCTAGAAAACTACGAACGTCTCTTACACAACATGGTGCAGAAATACGCTCGATTGCTACGGCCTTACTGGGATCGGGACTAACGCCTTGTTGGGATACTCGGTGGCCTAGAAATTAGACCTCGGTTGCCGCAAATTGGCACTTTGTCATCTTAACTCGCAAATTGTGTATTGTGAGTCTCTCGAGGACGGCTTTCAGTCGAATGTTGTGTTCGTCTATGCTGCGGCCGAAACAAATCAGGTCGTCTAGGGAGCACAAACAACTATCAAATTCTAGCCCAGCTAACACGATTTCCATTGCGCGTTGAAAAAGTGGCTGGTGTCGTTGTATGCCCAAAGCTCGTCCTATTGAATTCAAAAAGCCATGAACTAGTAACAAATGCACTTTTAGGCCGATCCTGGGCCTGAGGATCGATAGATGTAAACGTTATACAATATACACTATACAGCCCCTCTTCCCCAAAAGAAAGGAATTAAACCCTCACGGCAAGAGCTTTAGCAGCAGTAGAAATTACTGACAGTTCTTAGTATACATATAGACATAGTATATATATATTATACACACATAAAAGATTAATAAACTGATTAGACATTGTGCATTGATTCAAAAAATCATGCAGTCTTTTGAAGTATACTTACATTCATATCAAAGAATTATTGGTAAAACTTTATTTTGAAGTCATTTGGTTTCATTAATAACTACAATACTCAGTGAGTGCTGTTCCTATTTCTCTGACACCTTTCTCTATTTCTTCATCGGTCAGGAAGGCAAAGGATAATCGGATGAAGTTTTTGAAATTGCCATAGGGTGAGAAGCTAAAAAAAGTGGAATATAAAATAGTCGCATTTGATGTCTCGTGAAACCACAGGCAGCCCGGTCACTGCTGTTACGTCATGCTATTATATATGTATATAATTACAATAAGGCTGGCAACTCTCTCGCAAAAAATATAATACATACATTAATACCATCGCTTAAAACAAAAATACTACGCTAGTTTCTTAAAAAAAAACCAGATACAAAACACCTTGGATATATTGACTATATTTATCTGTCGTTTTTAGACTTGAAAAAACTCTAAAATGCTTAAATGCAATTTACTCGACAAACGTCATCATCGGAGAATTCGTCGGTCAACTCAATGAAGGAAAAAGATCTTCGTTATGGCTATCTTTAAGAGGGGGAACGGGGAATCGGGGAATGGGGGAATCGGGAAATGGGGGAATCAGGGAAAGGGGGATTCGGAGAATGGGGGAATCGGGGAAAAGGGGAATCAAGGAATGGGGGAATCAGGTAATGGAGGAACTCGGGAGCGAGGAAACTGGGGAATGGAGGAACTGGGGAGTGGGAGGAATGGGGAACAGAGGAATGGAGGAACTGCGGAGTGGGAGAAATGGGTAACGGGGGAATGGAGAGCAGGGGGATAGAGCAACTGGAAAGTAGGGGAGCAGGCGAAATGGGGAGCGGAAGAAGAGGCACCAGGCAACCGGCGGAATATGAGAATGGGGGAACGGAGGAACAAGAGAATGGTGGAACCTGGGATGGGGAGTGGGGAGAAAGGAGAATTCCTCTGTGGCTCTGTTCCCCAGTTCTCCTGCTGATATGTTTTTACACAATATATTATTATACCGTATAGCAAATTATGTTAGGCAAAGAGAAAAAAAGCAGGCGATAATACAAGAATATAATATTATACAGCCTTCCTAAAATTAAAGTAATGATTGAAAGGAATTGAATCCTCTCACACCAGAAACCTCGTGCAGGGGCAGAAATTACTTTCTACACCTAGTGAGCCTACATAGCTACATAGTATAACAATCCATAATACAAAGGACATACTTTGGTCCTGGACGCACAGAGACTTTGTGCTTCTCTTCACAATATTTCGCGAAAGCTAAATAGAAAAATATATTATTATAAAATTGAATTATTTTAAAAAAACTTTTAAAGTTCTTTTACACTACACTCAATTAGCCTTTCTTACGATGACGAATATGCTGCCATTTTTGGGGTACTTTATTTCAAAACCGTGAGACCTCGTAACGGCGACTGTCTTTATTTTTAGGTTGAATTTATTCTTCAAATGGTCTGTTGATTCTAAAAAATCGCTTTTCATGTTGTTATAAGTTTTTATATCCATTTGAGAGAATTGAAAGTACCCAAAAAACGTTATCGTGAGAAAGGCTAATTTATTCTCACGGCACGGCTATAATGGATATACTTGCACCAATTTCATTCGTGCTCGGCCATTGTATTGGCAGCCTAAACACTAATAGAACTGTATAGAACTGGTCACGGGTATCAATTTTAGCCGTGCAACCCGTGCCGCGGCAATTAGTTGAGTGTAAACAAGGCGTGTTGGAGTCCGAGAGGTAAGGTAAGAGAAATAAACTTTACAATCAAGGCTCGTGCAGAAGACAAACTATACAACCATAAATTATGGAGTCGAAAATCGAGTCTATCACCTTCAGCGTCGCAGTTGGATGGCAGTTCAACCCAAACAAAATATCCTCCCTAAATTGAAAATTCAAAATAAAAAAGGGTAAAAAGGCCAAAAATCATCCAGTATAATATTCACGCGGGCTATAGCTCCTTCATATATTTACCGTGGGTTTTCTGTATTTCACATACGGCTTCGCATATTTATCAAGAGATTCACACATCAACTCCATCTTTCTCTGGAAGTGAACACTTCGTTATATTGTGCAGTATTGAGTATTTTAGCTAGACGGCAACATTGGGGACCAAGGTTTTAGTGAAATATCAGCTAACTTCAACAACAAAATTGACACTTTTAATGAGATATATACACGGTAACTACCATCATTTGATCACTTTTTTCAGTTTTTGTATTTTCTAGTATTCAAAAAACAAACCGCGACAGCCGGCCATTGTTGACCTTTATAACACAACCTAAGTATTCGTCACATTGGAAGCGAGATTACTCACTTTTAAATCTGATATTATGTCCGTGAAATACGAAGATAGAATTTCGTTCTTCAGAGCTGTACCCATAATAGCCGATGTGTATTGATTCAGGCCACCTCCGCTAGCCAGGGTTGGACTGTGTTGAAGACGAACATATAGTCATTGGTGATGATCATAGTGGTATTTCATTGTGGTATAAAGACGAGTGATAACCATATGATGGTGTTGGTGATGGCCGGTAGTCATAGAATTTATTATTGCATATTTGTTTGAAGAAAGTGAACAACATTCAAGTCACGTCTTAAACCAACCTGAAGATAATTTTGTCCCGGATAATTTTCGGAGCCTCGAGCCAACCTAATCTCATTCCAGGAGCGACTATTTTACTAAACGATCCATTTGACACCACGTGACCCTTGTAATCACTGTCTGATCTAAGAACATTAATTCATCCATTAACTCATATAATTGTTCAAACAGAACAATTTTCATTGCAATGCAATTCTACTTGTAAGCGATGTAAATTAGTGAAGAGTTTTGCAGAAGAAAAGTGCATGAAGTGTAATAAACGCAAAAGTTTCGTTGTCCCCAAATATACATATCTCAAAAGTAGAATTGCATTGCAAGTTGCAAAAAAAATTGCACCATGTAACAGGGCCTTTAGGGTTGCATTTTTTTATACACCCTGTCATCAATGCGTTCGTATTACGTAATTACGAATTTGGCCCGTTTCATATGCCTGTTTTACATGTGCCAAATTGAATTACAATAGATGATAAGGCAATCCAGCTCATTACTACCATTTGCGTTCAAGCTTGCGGCGTGCGATTTTAAAACGTACGTTTCACGTTTCAAAACGTAGGTTTGCCGTTTCAAAACGTACGTTTTGTCACGCCCCCTTTCATTTTTGGGTTATTTGTAAATACGGTTTTAAAATACTGAATGCAGCTATTTGAAAAGAGAAAATTGCGCATATATAAGTTTACTTTTCTCACAGAATAAGGTTCCATTTGTAATTCTTGTAAAACACTTCCGCAAACGTTACAAATGTAATAAACCTATTTTTGGATATTAGCTAAGTTCGTTTGAACTTCAAAAACATGTCAATTTCATTGTCTAAACATGGCAGGGGGCGTAACAAAACGTACGTTTTGAAATGGCAAACGTAACGTTTTGAAACGTTAAACCTACGTTTTGAAACGTGAAACGTACGTTTTAAAATCGCACGCCGCAAGCTTGAACGCAAATGGTAGTATGTATTGTCTTTTAATATAATGTATTTCGTGGATGTAAAATACTGCGTTTGAAACGGGGCTAAGGATACAATATAAATTTTGATATTTTGTACCTACTTTTTATCATAACTAAACAGACGACGGGGTGGTGGCTTCGACTCAAAGTTTATTATATTGTAAACATCATCACACACAGCTACAATGTTGTATTTTCTTAGCACTTTGATCAGTGCAGAACATCGTTCTAAATGGAAATATTGACAGCATTATTACTATGGCATGGGGACATAATTTTTATTGTAGGTGCTTAGACCCCCCATTGAGCATTGCTTAATTTACATGAGCATTAATTGCAGCTGATAACAGATCTTGCAGCTGATAACAGATCTTCCTCCTCACCTAACCCTGCTATAAAAATGGGTTTGTAGACTTAAAACGTCTACTTTAGCACCCATATCTACAACTTTTAATTCATTTCTATTTCCTACACCTCTGATATGACCATTCAAAAGCTGTAAATATAAGATTTGACTAATATTAGCAGCAGAAATGATTAGATGAAAACATAATAGCATAATAGCAACACATGTACCTAATTAGTGTTAACATGCATGCAGGTATAAGTGGACAGGAGTTACTACAACAAAATGTATATTATTCCTGAGTTGTGTATTTAGACTAACCTGGTGGCAAACTCACTGACGTTGGGTTATTGAAAACAGGAACAGTGTAAAACATTGCACGATATGGTCGTGTCTCACTGGTTTCCCCAAGTTTATCCATGTGCTCTAAAATTAACTGTTCCAGAGCATCTATTTTCACCCCTTCATCATCTGTTGGAACTAAATGTTGAAACATAATGCGTGCCTACATTACTTTACCATTCAGGTTGTGAACACTTGGACCACTAGTGAAGAAGTGACAGACAAGAAAGTTTAAGAAATTTGGTTGAACCAAATTACAAAAATTAAAGCTTATTTATGTTTATTATCTAAAGCCACTTTGTGCACTTTATTTTGGTCCTTAAGTATGCTATTTATTTTTAGCATTTTGATTTAATTTATCCCTAGGGTCTTGTTTTTGTCAGAATATTTTGGCATTTATCAGGAAAATTGGCATACCAGCAAGAATATTCAAGCCAAGATCTTGACGAAACATCTTTATAGCAATAAAATATGTTGGATCTTCAACAAAAACATAATCTCCAGGTTGAAACATCATTAGAGTCACCATCATGAGGCCAATTGTTGCACCACTTGTACAGACCATATCATGACTAATGCAAAACAAGAAATATTCATTTTCATAACATTGATATTTTGCATGCCTGATAATAACTGCACTGAAAATGGGAGTGTGATTTTGGTGGGTAAATGTTTGCAAATTGAAGTTTAATAGATGGAGATACAGTGGACATCTAGTAATTAACTAGAGAGTTGAATGATGGCATATTTTACATTAAACTTCATCCCCTAAACCATAATTAACACATCACTGTAGACTCTTTTTACTAATTTGGAGACCCCATTTTAGCTCTAGAGACCAGACAAAAGGATGGCTCACTGCCCTTTCCCTTTGGGCAACACTGTACCTATTCACAGGATCCTGATATCTTTTAGAGAGAAATTTTGCAAGTTCTTGCAAAAATACATAATCTCCACACAATGCACCATACTGAAACATATCACTATATTCTTCACTTTCCTTTAATAAGAGATAAAATGTACATTATTTACTATTTATTATTCAGATTTATTATTTTACTATTTATGATTAATAATAATCATAACCAATTACAAATATATCAGGCGCAAGGCTAGGTTGGAATGAAATTCAATCACTGATTCAATGTTCAAATAAATTCATCTACAATTTCTTTTTGATATTTCCCCGTGATACATAAACCAAGCAAACCAGGTTATGGTGAATTAGGAAGATGTAATATAATGCAAAAGTGCTTAATTTATGATTTGACTAAGAGCTTTTGAATTTTGCTAATTACCCTATCCGGTCTCATATCACTGATTTTCAAGTACTCCCCAATATCTGGTATTTACAAAAAAATTGGACGAAAAATTGGTACTGTGTAACAATGTCTGGCATCAAGTAATAATATCGTAACAGCTTTTTGATAATACAAATTACTTTAAACTCACAAGTCGTTGCTTGGTTGCTTCAGCTAGCAATGGTTTCAACTTGGCCATCATTTCAAAAGAAGGAGCACCCATTCCAAATGCAGTTACACCGGGTTTTAAAACTCCAATACTCTCGAATAGATTCCTTGCATTTATGCCCATTCTCGAAGTCTCTTCTGTGCGTGAATCCGCCATTTATTCGATACTGGGATTGCAAATATCAGAGTTGCAAAAAGAGTTCAACCTTCCTCCTGTCGGATTTCAAGTTTTGAAAACGTTCATCAAAAACATTACGTCACTGAGTCAAGTGGCAACCAGCATAAAGAAATAAAATATAAAGAAATATAGTACCCGCAGCTTTTTTGTAACTCTGGCAAATATATACATCAATTTTATTCTCTAGCACATGTTCTCTAGCTAGTCAAATTACTTGCACTCAGAGCCAGGAAAATGTCTAACCCCGCCAGCAGGGCCGCAACGGGAGAATAAAAATGAAATTAGCGTTCAGAGTGGGGGGGGGGGCTTTGCGTGGCACTGTATTGCCCCGAGGACCAAAAAATAGCTTCATTTTTTATAATTATAGAATACCCCGCCATTGAAGCAACACGTTTCAATAAATAAACTCACAGCTCTTATTAAAATCTACATAATATCAGTGCCGCATTAACCTTTTTTTTGGACCCCCGGGCACTTGGTAACTATGTGTCCCCCCCTAGTCTGTCAGGTGTGCATGCCATGTCATTTGATTTTTCGCAGGGTAGTGTGCAGGCAACACATCAAGCTGAAGTTGGATGATTTAATACGATCTAAAAGACTACTAAAAGACTAAAAATAGTTTATCAGGCTGAGAAAACAAGATTAATCATTACTGGCATTTATTGAATTCAAGGCACAACTTTAAGAAGTGCAAAATGTTAATGCACCTCACGCACAATAACAATTTTAATTTGAAGTACTGCATTTGTTTTAATTGTTCCTGATTACAAGTCAGCAAGGTCTTCAAAATACAGTAGGTTGGTGTGATTAACTAATATTCACCGTCTTCACATGTTCACTAAACATTGTTTTATTTGGACGCTGTAAAACTGTCCAGATATTTCTTTACATTTGTAAAACATTTATTTCCAACAACAGATTCGCTTCCTTGCAATTATACTAAAACAATTATTCACCTCAGGCTCGGTGAATATCGCTATTCACCTCGCCTTCGACGAATAGTTGTTAAATAATGTAGCCTGAAAAACCTGGATAGCAATTGTGTTGACATGTGACAATTGTGTTGTGACTTTTTATAATTTTATTTACTAATTACTATGGTCTAACTCAACATTTTAGGCCCCCAAATACTTGGGCCCCTGGGATCGGGCCCAATGGTTAATGCGGCACTGTCATAATATATAAGTGTGACTGATACGTAATGATGCTATACGTCATCAGTCTACGTCACTAACTAGAGTCTCGTAACTCTCATATGGTAACTCTCTTGTTCAAGTTTAAAGGAAAATATACTAGGAAAAAGTTGACACACAAATAAAAAGTTTTTGTGTATGAGTAAGTTATTTGAAGCGCAATCAATTTATCGGCACGGCTAAAATTGGTACCCGTGGCCAATTTCATTAGTGTTCAAGCCAGCAATACAAAAAATTTTAGCCGTGTCGTACCGATAAATTTAGTCGGTAGAGTAAACGGGGCTTGAATTGATAGTTAACATAGTGGACTATTATACAGGGTATCTCGGAAAAAGCGGACGCTGTTGAATTCACCCTGATATATAAGTAATAAATTATTATTATTATTATTATTCCAGAGTGTCTCTGAAAATGGACGCTGCCTAGCACCAAGCCTGAACGCAAAGATGCGTAAAACGACTCATTAAGGCGTTGAAATTTACGTGTAAAGCGCACGAATAACGAATTAAGGCCTTTGGGAATTTAAAGTAGCTTGTGAATGATAAAAAATAACTTTGCGAAAATGATAAAATTACAAATTAATCCTATGACCAGTTCGGAAGAAATTGGTTCAACTGACCACAGAAGAACGAGTTTTTGTTGTTATAAATTATATACGCTAAACAACTGCAGTGCGAAACGCTGAAACAATCGGTTTATTGGGTTCAGGCCATTCAAAGTTCAAACAATAAGTGATTTCAACAGCGTCCATTTTCAGGGACGTTCTGGAGCACTAATTGTAGTACTAGCGTCCGCTTTTTTCGAGACACCCTGTATAGTTGCGCTGAAGACTGAGAAATATGTGTGCATTCTATTTTTCATCATTGAATGCTGATGTATTGCGGAGGAAGAGAAGAAAATATCTATTAAAGTTTATTATTGTTATTTAATATTATTGTTAAAATATTAATTTACAAAAAGATACAGATTCCAAACAGTAAACATTCGAATCGTTCTGACTTCTGAGTACGAATGCTTTCGATAGCACCTTCACTCAATTAGTGGAAACCAATGCTTGTTAAATTGTTGTACTTTTTCAGCCTAAAATTTAAGCAAAGAATTTGATGTTAGGACAATTCTCGACACAGCCTGCGTCGCAGGTCCCTAGCACTCTCTGCTTGAGTTGGCGCATGTAAGCAAGCAGCTACGCTTTATAATCTTTTGAACAAAGAAATCAACTCCACTTGTTCACTTAAACAGCAAACGGAAAATGGCAGTAAACGTAAAAACAGTAAGGGCTTACCATACTTCCGGATTCTTTGGGTGAATGCGATGGTTTGGTTCTTTCAGTGAATTTTACTTTAAGTAACTGAATAGAAGTGAAAATCTTAATTAACTTTTTAATCCGACTAATCGGATGGAATGAATCGCACTTGTTTGAAAAACATGCTGCAGATAGCCACATACCTTTCTAACTTCATGAACTATTTCATCAGTTGCGCAAGTTATATTATTGATCATAAAGTTTATCTAAAATAATAAAATAAACAATTTTAATTCGAATGATTTATTGTCAAAACAATGAAACTGAACTAATCATTACTACCCATCATATGGCTGTAAAAGATATTTTTAGTCTGCAAAGCGAGATGAAATATTTCTAGCTACGTAGACTAGGTACATCCTTACAAAGATCGTTCGATAACTTCTTTTACAAACTTTTTCTGTACTGCTACTTGAAAAACGTTTTACGTGGAAAAGGGGGTCGGCGGAGAAATGTCTTTTTTTACACTCCCATTTCCTGACATATTACTTGAAGCGACACCGCAGTAATTGGTGAGATTTAGCCGCAATTCTCAATACGGTAGGCCTCAAACTGTGAAGACTGCAAATTGCGCATTCATTTAAAAATTAAACTTTTTAAAGTTATTTAATAGTTTTCGCTTTGATAGCGATACAGAAATGCACCATTGTGAAACAGTGGCAGTGATTAGATTTTCAGGTTGAAACTTCATAAACACCAATCTCTGCGGTGTTACTGGAAGCCTCTAATTTCCTCTTATTTAAGAAGATTATACTGTAGTCAGTAGGCAAAATTATGAAAACCTACTTTGACGATCTTTTCATGTCGAGTTTCTTGTTTTGTTAATTGAGAGCGGGCGGAGTATTTACGCAGTAAAAATCTGTTAAAGACAAGAAGCTTATGAAACAAATATTCGATACATGGGTGGACTCAATTCAATAATTGCCTTCAAGTACTTGTATTATTAGGCCAATTAATAATTGGCCTAATAATACAAGTACTTGAATGAGATTAAATATTATACTCTATAAACATTTTCTTAAAGTGCTTTTTCCTATAACCGCTGGTTTACCTTGATATGAGGAAAGAACTTAAAGCACAATAGCAGTTATGATGGTTTTTCACAAAGTCTCTCAATTCTTTGTTTTCTATGTACAAGCTGTTTTCATTTACAGCAGTATCCAATTCAGTCACATTTAAATCTTCAATTGAACAATCTAGCAGCCCAGAAATAATATCATCTTGCGGTGCCTCATTCTCTGCAATGCCCTGAAACGCATTTTTGGCCACAAGCTCTTCACTTTCTTCAAATGTTTTTCCCTTTTCAGTCCAATGACCTGGATTTTTAAATCCATCCACTGTACAGTCTTGTAAGTTTTTCAACAATTCATGGTCACCATGGTCTAATAACTCTTTTCCTTTTACAGCTGTTTTTTCAGTATAATTTAAATTTGATTTGCATATTAACCTTTGGTATATCTTTTCATAGTATGCATTATTGTGCTTCCCACACCTTGCAGTAGTAAGTTCACTGGGCCACTTAAAGCAGATTGAGGACAGTATGTATGTTTCAGCTAAATCAACCCACAGTGAGGAAACCTCTTCATTTTCTTTGATACACTGCTGTATGGCATATGTTGCTTCTGAAAGAGGAGGTTTAGGTCTTATGTTTCTCAGTTGAGTGGGCTATCATTTAGAAATCTTGAGATCCAACAAAACACAATTAATTACGCTTAATTTGGAAGTCAAAGTGAATGATTTTGGTACAATGTGAGGAAAGGAGGAATCAAGAGTCTAAGAGTAAACCCTAGTTCTGAGATCTCAACTGTATTTAGTATTTAGTAGTAAATGATAGATCTCTAGACTATTTAGCCATGATTAGCCTATTACCAGACAATTTTGCCAACACACAAGCAACAGTTTTTTGGATGAGTACAAAATACCTTCCAAGTTCCCTTTATCTCTGTGCATTATGAACATCAAGTGCCATAGAGATGCATTCATCTTATCAGCAATTATCTGAAAATTTTACAACCAAGCATATTACTAAAGAAGGTTATAGACTACCAAAGTTAATTACAAAATGTATGCATGCTTCACATAGCAAATGTTCTGTCCAGTCACAGATGCAATTGTAATGTACTTCATTTAGATAGGGACAAATAATCAGTATATTAAAAGCAAATTTGAGTACCATTTCGTCTAAGCATTCTTCGGCTTTATCAGTTTTCTCTATCCTCATAAAACACATAACTTTAGATTCACAAACTTCCTGGGTCAATATTGTATTTGATGGTGGAATTAACCTTAAAAGCTTTTCATAACTTTTCACTGCTTCAGCATATCTCATCTGAGCATAGAGATAATCTGCTTTATATTTCATTTGTTCTATAACTCTGGTGGTGTCTGCACAATTGCTGTTATCATCTGACAAAAACCACTGCAAAAATAGATAGGATAAATACTATAGTCTTCCGTCTCCATGAAAATTGCATCTTCCCATTTTGGTTTAACTGTAACACTGAAATCCAACTTAAGGGGAGTATCTATATATTCTCTCTTTGTAATCCAGGCATATTTGTTTGTCAATGAATGTTTATAAATAAATATATAAAGCTATGGGCCATTCCAATTTAATATACAAACCCCCCCCCCCGTTGACGAGATTTACTGAGGGGGTGAAAATTTTAGAATTTCTGAGGGTGGAGAGTAAATATTGATGAAAATTCGGAGGGCTTAAACGAAATATACATTTTCCGAGGGGTTATTAAAAATATTTAAAATAATTTAAAATTCGACTAAATTTTCCGAGGGGTGATACGAAAAGTACGAAAAGTTGGACATGTTTACGACAATTTCCAAGGGGTTCTGCTGTGAAATTTCAAAATTCCGAGGGAGCTTTAACCATTCAACATAAATATCTGAGGGGGATACAAGGGAACATTACGTGTTGACGATAATTTCCGAGGGGGGATAAAAAATTGAATAAAAATTCAAAATTCTTAATATTTCAGAGGGTGTAAAAAATAATTTTCGAATTTCTGATGGGGGTGATGCAAAAAAAACCCTTCCCGAGAGGGTGAAAATTTAAAAACCTTGTCAACGGGGGTGTGTGGATTTTTTTTGGAATGGTCCTATGTTCTGAAGAAATCTCAATATAAAACAACTTTAAATCCCGAGACAATATACATAGAATATTTTGAGCTATATTTTTTAGCAATGAGTTACAGAAAATAATTTGATATATGGCTAGAGCTTCTTACGGTGAGTACAGCCTGAACCAGCCATAAGCCCATAAACTGCAACTCTGTACCTCATTGTACATCCAAGGAATCAAGTCTCTAATCAAGTCATACTTTTTAGGCATTTATATTTTTGTACGGTTTGCAAAAAACATTCTACTCACAAACATGTCTTGTCGCCGAACTGAATAAGGATATTGTGTGTGTTTCTCTTTTCTGTCAGTTGCAAGATCTTCGAAAAGGTTTTCACCAAAGTCCATTTTTCGAATTTTCCACTTCATTTTGACACGAATACTTCATGTTATACAAACATTGAACAATTACTGATAACGGTCCGGAATCCGGATAAACCAGAATACCACACAGACACACACACCACTGTATAGAAAAAATACTTAAAAAAAATAGATGTGACTTTATATTCATATTCTTTCATAATCTTATCTAACTGTGTATAAATTAGAGCAGGGGGATTTAGGAGCATTAGGGTCAAGTGGGGCAACAGGCAACAGGGCCCAAATAATAAAACAATTCTGGAATGGTTTGTGCTTGGTTTATTTTTACTTTCCCAAATATAATTTATAGAAAATGTTGTGATCATTTCTTCATCCGAATCATCAAGATATACGACTCACTAAAGCCATTTTTTGAAATATAGAGGCTTTAAGATTAAATTGATTGTAAATGAATACAATACAAATGTACTTTAACTTCATCACTGTGTACAATAATGAACAAGACTCGAGTTTCATGATACACTAAAAAACATTGGCCATCAAGAAAGACTAATGTGCAAGGTAAGATATCAAACTGTTTTACATTACACAAAAAACAGCAGGCATCTTGTTTAATTCAAAGAGTTACATCAACATGTTTCTGGCACTTTCTGCTAGAATTTTATGCATAAGTTACACATACACACTTGTAACTCTCTATGGCATTTTCAGTAAAAATAAAATACTAAAGGGTAACTAGCTGGAACCCCTTCATGGTATGTATACAAATTCTTTACAATGAAAATGTATAATGCAATGCTTTCCAATTTGTCTTGGCATTTGTAACTTGTTCACTTCTTGCTCCCACCAAATCCCGAGAAACCCATCATGGTTGCCATTTCTGGGTCAATCTCACCACCACCTTCATTTTCAAGTTTTCTTTTCTTGTTCTTTCTTGCCTCTTTCCTCTTCTCTCTTTGACGCTCTTCCTATAGGAAAACATAATTTATTGTAGACTACTACCTACACTTAATGATGCGTGTTTAATTAGTTCAAAACCACTGTTTAGGTCCCAAAGACACACAAAAAATAGTGTGTGTGTATATATAGGGTTAGCAACCCTTCTGGGTAAAGAACTGTCAAAGAAAATTTTCACCTACAATATAAATGACAACACGGGGTACAAATTCTACCAAAACAAAAGGGACTAGTATACATAGTATACACAATAGTCTAATCACCCAATGTCCAACACTAACCTCTTCTTTCAATTCGGCAATCCTCGCCTCAAAATCATAATCTTTCTTTTTCTTCTCCTCCTCAGCTTTCCTCTTATTCATTTCAAATCTCTTTTTAACTTGATCCAAACTAGATCTTTCAACTCGCATAGACATACCCAAATTTCTTTGATGTTTCTTCCCATTTATATGATCCAAAAAGTTGATTGAATCCTTGACAATACAATCGCAAACATTGCAAAAATATCCGCCTTGTTGAGAAGCTGGTGTGCTTTTTGTTATAACCACAGACTTGCCTAAAGTGGAGTCTAAATCGACCTCATGTTCTCGTGGTTTTAAAAGTTCGCGTTTTACAGGGATGCTCGATGTTTTTGGTTTTTTACCCTCGTCTTCATTTTCAAGCCTTTCTTTAGCAAGCTTTTCGTACTCTTCTGTGTCCCATGTTCGTCTGAAATTATCACTTTTTCCCTCAGGTTTAGAAGCCATGATATGCTTGTTTCTATCACTGGTTTCTATATAAAAAATTTTGTATTTTTCATACAAAATTCAATCACCCAGGCCTTCTTCAGAGTTCGCTACAGTATTTGACTACAATAGGGTTCGTAGACTCGGAAATCAACGAGCAATATTTGGGTGATAGAAATGTGAAAAATTGAACAGACTAAAATAGCAAGCAATGAAAATGGCGGTCAACTAAGGAGTGAAATGCGCAAAACGTTTGCTTAAAAAGTGAATTATGTCGTCCATTGAAGTACGGATACCTAGGAAACAGAGAAAACGGCCTGTGTCGTTCGCTGCTCAAGATATTATAAGCAAGAAAGTTATTTACTCGCCTGGAGATATAATTACTGAGTCTTCAGACTATATGAGGTCACTAAATATCACTCTTTGGTCACTCTTTGGTTTTAGTTGGATATTTAATTTACTCCGTTGAAATACAGTAGGAATGTGTTATCCGTTATACGGCATGTGATTGTCTATTTTTCGTATATCATTCATATTTTGGGATGTGTTTACCTCTCCAATGGCAATACCCAAGGGTCAGGGGGCAAAATACCTGGGGACCAGAGTGTTAAGTAAGCTAAAAGGGCCCAAGCATAAGAAATACTCTAGGAAAGGCCACTCATTGCTCTGTATTAACAAGAATTAGAAAAATGTGAAGAATTACCAAACGAACTGCAAAATTGTGAGAAACACAAGAGTCAATAAGAGTTGGGCCTGATGGAAGAAGGAAGACATGCTCACCAATTTTTTGTGGTCCCCAAACTAGCTTTCACTGGCCTTAATAGAATGGAACAAAATTACAAAATTTACTGTCAGCATTTATATATATTAGGTTTATTAGTATATTGCTGATTAATTAATATATTGGATAGTAACTGTGTGCATGCATGTGTAATATTTAATTAAACATTTCATCAATGAAACCAAAATTATCTTATAGAGGCCATGGAACATTTGCAGATGAAAATAATAAAGTTGTAGCATCTGTAACAGGCACTTTGGAAATTGTAAATAAACTGATCTCTGTAAAGCCATTAAAAACAAGGTAAAAGACCTGTCATGTAGTGTTTTCTTTGTGTTAGATATGATGACGAAATATCTAATGAGACACAGGATTCATCCTCTGAAACTTTTAAACACCAACCAATCATGCTTCATGTTAGTTCTACTTTACATCACAGCTACCACAATCATCACTATTGCTATGAAAAATTAGCAACATCATAACCCATTTCAAACCATACCTGTTGAAACCCTTAACCACACTAAAGTTCACTGTTGTTACCTACTTTTTTTACTAACAGATATAATGGTGAGGTTGGTGATGTTGTTGTTGGAAGAATAAAAGAGGTAAGAGAAAGGAAAATGAAGCCCACCAGTTCAGTAGATCCTTGCAAAGCAGAGAGTTCATGTTTTGTTTGTGTTCAGGTTGGTCAGAAACGTTGGAAAGTGGATACCTTTGCCAAACTAGATTCTGTGTTGATGTTGTCCTCTGTGAATTTACCTGGAGGGGAGCTGGTATGTAAATATAGAGACCCATCAACAGATCATGCCCTTTGGGTACTGTTTTGATTGTAATTCCTTTGCGTTGTAGAGACGAAGATCAGTCCAAGATGAGCTAATGATGAGAGACGTCCTTTCTGAAGGAGATCTGATAAGCGTATCTTTAAAAAAAATACTATAAAGTCAACCACAAATGAAATGCAAAGTTAACCTGTTTGTTACCAGAGTTTTATGGCTGCTAAAATATAGAAGTACAATTGTACAAACGATCTACAAGTAATTTAGTATTTCGAATGCTATGAAAATTAAATGAGCTATTCAATGGGATTCCTTGACATTAACACACAGGCTGAAGTGCAATCAATATTTCAGGATGGTTCTCTTTCCTTACACACACGAAGTCAAAAATATGGCAAGGTTGAAGGGGCATTATGTGAATCATAGGGCGCTCTCCTTCATATGGTAAAAACGGTCAGCCGGTCGTGTTGTCTGTCTTATTTCAGTACACTAGACAGCTTACTGGTATTTTAGGTTGTTTCAAGAACTGTACATTTAAGTATATCGTTATCTACATCTGCCTAGAAAAAATGCAGTTTCGATGCCTTCTTTCAATGCAAAATACATTTTAATTCAAAATACGACTGGTTTGACTATTTTGGTAGCTTGAAGGAAAACGCCTATACATACGTTTGTATATTTAAAAATAGATTAGTAAATCAGGTTTACTAATCTATTATGAAACAAGGCAACTTAGTGATATTTTTTAGTCTTTACAAGTTTTATACCTAATTTCCTCCGCATTTGGAAAACAAAGTTTAGCTCAATCATAATTCATGGGGGAGGGGGTCGCAGTGATATCCCCGGTAATTTGGCGAGTAATTTGTAGGTGGGGCTAACATGATTTCTAACCTCCCTGCAAAAGACCATTGTCTAATATATTCTGAAACAACGTTTTAGTCGTCTTCATTTTAGCAAAAAGGCCAGTTTAAACTTTAAAGAGGGGTATTTTAACCGCTGGTATGTGATATGTGTAGGTTAGATGTGTATTTTGTTTCATTTCATTGTTAGCTGGAAGAAGGATTGTTGGTTCAAGTTTCTCCTTCATTAATAAAGAGATGCAAAACTCATTTCCATGACTTGTCGTGTGGAGTGAGTGTTATCATAGGAAATAATGGATATATCTGGTTAAAACCTCTTGAAGACAACAAGGTAATTATTCTGCTTATAGCCAAAGAGAGCAAGTTTGACTCCCTCGTGTCTTGCCTGAACCAAGGCATATTCAAGTCTTATGCTAGACGAATTTTAATCATTGATCATGCAACTGGTGAAATGGTCCAACCTTGATTACAAAGGTGGACGAAATTCGAACTAAATTGTGTACTTTCGACATCTTTACGATGTAAACAAAAGTGTATAAATGCACATTTCGTACATGCGCAGAGAAGCGACTGTAACCTATCTTTAAATATCATTCTTATCAGGGAGAAGGAGTGACAAGAGAAGATCGGGAAACAATTGCTCGACTAAGAAATTGCATATTGGCCCTGGCGGAGCATAGAATGCTGATCTATAATTCTAGCATTTCCTATGCTTTTGAAGCCTCTAAACAACACAACATTGTAGGTCGAGAAAAAATTGTTGCATGTGTATCATAAAGTATGGCGCTTTGTAGTTTGTACCAAGATAGACTTTACGAAGCTGTTTTTCTAAGTAGTGAGGATGCAACCAAGATACCTTATAACAGAAATACCTATAGTACTTAGAAATATAATGTCTCCATCACTACTAGGCATCTTCACTAGGAGTCTACTTACACTGGGCCACTACTACCTTTGAGATATATTTTGAACTAGTTCAGACACAAATCACAGCTTATTGTACGTGTTATTGTACATATTGTACGTGCTATGCTGAATTTGAGCTGGAATTATGGAACGTGAGTCGGGTCAGTTTAGGTCATATCATCCATTGAGGGTCAGGTCCTCGGTGTTGGTTGCTACACGACTCACGTCCTATTTATTAGGGCTCAAATTGTTCTTTTTTGTCTAAACAGAAAGATCTGTTGAAGCCTGAGGTGAAGGATGAACTTGTGCAAATCACCAAGCAGACACTGGAGGAACTGATCAAATCTGGTTCTGAGGATCTTTAAGGATGTGGGATGTGATTTATAGAATGACATTGAAACGCCTACAGAATAAAATAAATCCACCTCTCGTAGCGGAAGAGAGGAAAGGCGCGGGGTTACAATGACTAAGTGAATACTAAAAACTACCGAACCTTAAAAAAACTAACTGTATACTAAATTTTTGTCAAACATTTAATGTACGATAATATTAGGTAAAGTTAAATGTAGTTAAATCAATAATAATTAAAACTGAGCTTGTCTGTTGAATTAATAATGTCGTTTACATGTATAGGGCAGGAGACGTCAATGCAAATTTGAGCACATACAGGTCTGTGGATGTTCATGTATTTAATCCGATAGAAGCAAGGACATGTCAGCGAAATATCATTATCAAACCCACGTGTAACCTGCAATGATTATAATCAATACTATCGATAAGTATTTTGATTATATATTCATACCACGTACGATTGATAAAAATAAAAAGGGAAAAAACGTTTGTAATTCTACACTATTCTATGTTATTAATAGCCCAGACTAAACAAAGTGTCTTAAATTGGAAAAGCAAATAATTTTGTGAATTCTGATGCTCCTATACTCTCACGTCTAATTGGTTTCTCTTTGTCGGGTCGTATTTAATTAAAGTAGATTTTTAAGGCACTGTGTTTCAGTGCCGGGTAAATACGCTGTTAAAACAAATAGTTTTGTTTCTTTGCAACTGTCAAGACAACGATATAAAGGATATTTATGCAATTGACGCTTTCACGCATTGCCTTCTTTCCGAAATGAAATCCGGCTTGCCTTGAAACTCTGGAGTTTTCATTTTATTTCATAATGATATCTTCATATTTTCATTAGCGGCTGACCTGTCCTATGTAAATTGCTGCGGTGCATGTTAAACACTCGACACTCTCAGGAACTAATTTTGTTTTACAACAAGTGCTCGTAATTTACAACTGGTTTGTACTATATTAGAATATATAATTTCTGACGAAGTGAGCGAACGCCTTTACGCCTGTGGGAATAGAATCAAATGTATGATTGCAGAGGTGGTCAGGCTGGGCAACGCCGTGCGAAACTGCCTATTATAGTTATCACCCCGTAATTTACCTTTGCTATATAAAGTTTTCTTGAGGTAATTTTTAATGGGAGAGCTTAATTATAGTTTTTCCTGAAGGTGGGCCGTACACGAAGATGACAAAAATCCTATATATGCCAAAGAAAAATATCCAAAACATATAAGAATAGATGCCCAAGCACATGCATGACTGCCCTGGAACAACTTTGCAAACGAGGATCTACGTTGACAAAGGTTGAACCATACATTGCCCTTGCTTGGGCTGCCTCCACATGGACTTGCCAGATATAATCGAATCAGAGCCTGAAGTGTGTCATGGTTACGGAGGCGTTGGATGCGCCGCCTTCCTAGGCTACTTGATACATGTTTTTTGTTCAGGGCCGATCCAATGACCGGATAATCCCACATAAAATATTAATAAAGCACTGATGTTTGCATTTCAGTTAACGAATACTAACTTTGTTGAGAAATGCTGGATCTCTCTACGTCTGTACACAGTACACAAACTGCTTGATTAACTCATTCCTAGATCCATTTCAAACTCAAAGACTAAAGAATAGGCAAGGAAACCTCAAGTGAAGCCCTGGCAAATCTGATGTTGTATTAGCATTGTTTCCATGGTATGAAAGATGGAATATAGATTATAACTAGACAGACAATTTATGTTTGCTTAGATTACAGAAGATATACCGGCTTGCTAAAGGTAAAGCATTAATATCCAGCTTATAGTAATTATCAAAACATCATTTTGAAGAGTTACTGTTTATGCTGTCGTTCAACACTTTAACTGAAGGTTTGATGCTGTATTTGTTAATGCAATATAAAATATCCGAACAGACTGTAATGTATTTCGGTGAATGCAAAGACTGACCTACCATTCTACCAAAATACATATCTACCTTTATACAGCCGATTTCAGCTAACAATGATCAGTATTGGATACCTTTGAGAGAACAATAACCAAATCGGCAAGAAAACAATTAATAGATATTGTGAAAATGATATATCATTGTGGGGTATTACTTTCGTAGAAAGGATTAAGAAGGGGATTTGTGCAAATGAGGAATGCCAATTTAAAATTTGTTACGCATAAAAGTCTTCAGTTGCTTTGAACCGGAAGGTACCATATTTCAGGCGAACAACAACCGAAGGATATTATCTGAGGTTTAAGCAAATCACCGTGAACAAATATACACACTCGAAGTTCATATGTGACATGACCCAGGGCTGACCTCTGCCATGGAAAAGCGTGTCAGTAAGTTAAGCATAACCAAAGAAGACACGGAAAGAAGGGAGAATCTAGCGAAACGGTTGAACCGGAACGCAACAAACCGTTTAAGACAGCAACACGAACAGTTCCAGGACAACCATGAATTTATTGAGACTGAAATTAAGCAGGAAATTAAAAAATTACAACATGACCTCAAGGGCATTCGTGAAATTGGAAGCTATGAGCTGGCGAATGTCAGAAATTCGAAAACTGATGAATCTAGCATTGGAACAAAACGCAAACGAAAGAAATTGACTCTGTTTCAGAAGAAAACGAAATCAAATACAAGGAGGAGATTAAATCAAGATGGAGGCAAAGACGTAAAATTTCATTTCGAAAGTTCAGTGGAAAATAGCAAAACAGCTGGTAATGATTTGTCTAATTTATGGCGCAATCAAAAACATCAAAAGAACACGCAAGCACGCAAAGTTTCTTCGCAGCATGATATAACCTCTGCAGCACACGAAACGCCATTCAGTGAGCACGGTGTCTACTTTAATGAACACGAAACGAGATCTGATGCAGGTGGGATTAAGCTTGTTGGATCAAAGACGAAATTTCATAAACACGAAGGAAATTATTTTGGGCACGAAAAGGGGGGCACTGAACACGAAATCGATTCAAGTATGCACGAAACGTTGCCTTATATTACGCAAAATGCTACACGAGATTCTGCGAAATCACGTGAGCTTGACGTAGACGAAGCACGAAACCAAGCACGAAAACGACTACTCGGCGAAAACGGACGAATGCTGGACGTGCACGATAACGATGCAAACACGCAAGCTGACCAGGGGGCAACGATTGATGAAGATATCGAGTCATACATGTACGTTCCTCCAGACGGACGAAAGAGAACGGTTTATCTGCTTCCTCCTTTAAACGATTTGCTACAGGAAGCTAGAAAGGCGAGATATTTACGAATGCCCAAACGATTAATGAACCATGATGATGAGGATCCTGAACGAGAGTTGAGTGTTGATGAAATATTTGGCAAAAGAGTTTAGGAAAATTTTCACGTTTTAATTCAAATATCTTTATATATTTAGAATTCATGTTGTATTGTTGCATCACTTTTTAGAAATATAACTTATTACATATTAATAAATAGAAAATATCGTTGAATTCATAAATTTTCAGATCGCATAAATTGAGAACAATCTGTTGTGAAATGGTAGTCAATTATTCTTAAAAGCCTTTATTCTTGCGTGTCAACAGTAAACCTACTTTTATTTACAGTATAGTTGGCTTTTAAAAAGATATTTAATTCAGAAGCCACTAGGGAATTCGACAGTTGGTTGATGAAAAGATCAGATTTAGATGAGAATTAATCAGACAATTTTTCGAATATTCATTTAATTGTGACATGAACATGTTCCTTTCACTTCATTAAATTTTGCTGAGCAAATTTACGACGATATTTTGTTCTGAGTTTTGAATAAAACTGAATTATAAAAGAAAACAGTTTACCTTTACCTTGGCAGCTCGACGTTACCCTCTTTACGGTTATTTGATTTTTAAATCCTTGTGTTTATGGAATATTCATTTTGCATATTCTGATAAAAAAATTAACTGAAATTAAAATTCGATTTAAATTAAAACTGTCACGCAGTCCTAACTTATGTTCTCAATGCCTTAGTCTTCCCTTGAGTTCACTGAATGACAAAACCTTATTAATCTTATTATTAGTTTATTGCCACCCATTTTTTCCAAGAAAATGATCAAATTGTATTAAGCGAATTTTTCAAATTGTATTAAGCGAACATTTCACATTTACTATATAAAAGTCTATATCAGTATCTCTGCTTCTTTGGAAAACTATTCATGAAACCATTGAATACTTCCTGTTGGTATACGAAAAATACTGCATGTGATCGGTGAAAACTTTGCTTATTTACAAGTATGCATGGTATATTTTAAGTTTTTCAACCCATATAAGCAGGACAAACACAGCATTTTCCATTATTTTCGTATGAAAACCCTTTATGAAATTGCAGAATGAGTGGAAGTGAAAATGGCCTTGGAATGGAATCTGCGATAAATGTGTATAACTTCTGCCCAGTTTTAGACAACTTGCAAACCGTGTTTTGCTTCTTGATATTTTCTCATTTGTGGCTATGACAGTTTACTTGCTTGATAATTGTTAAAACCAGGAGTCAATGCTTAATATTTCCCTGAAATTTACCCTACACCACTCCCCATGCCCCAAACCCAACCCCTCATCAAATGGTAGAAGAACAACTGTATAACTTTACTCATATGTATAGCTATATAAAGTAGGTTGAGGTTAAAATCAGGTAAAACTAATAATACTGCAGTAACTAACCCCCCGGACGGTTTCCACCGCGTCACAAAAGAAATATGAAAGGCATATGCATGTATAATACCATATATAGGTATAATAAAGAACTGTATAACTTTACAATATCCATGATATTCATATATACACCGGATATTCCAAAACCGACGCGCATGCACTAAATCACTATGTCTATGCCTGAGTTCACAATTACGCAATTTGGGATCATATAAAAACTTCCCTTTACTGGCCTTAGTCATACATAAGAGCTCACTCACACATGCACAAAGCAAAAATTTCAAGTGCGGTACTGAAAATCCCCCATATTTCTTATCAGTTTTTTAATTTCGAGGGTTTTACACCCACTGTTTCTACTTTAGCAATCACTCCTGATTATTATATTTATAAATTTAGATTTCTTTTCGCTTGTGATCAAATGCTGATAAGGGTGCTAATGATTTTATGAAAATTCTATTCTTCCTGCTCTGTTAAAATATTTATCTTCCACGCTTTAACGCAAATAAACACCTTACGAAATTTATACATCTTTCATTTAATATATGAAACGAACGAGACAGTTTTCATTAAGCCGACCAAACACCTAACGTTTAATTTGACCACCTCTTAGAGCAGCGAAAATTTTCCAAAAATTTAAGCTTGGTTCTTGCAATAACATTTTTATCAGCAAATTTTTATTCTTTAACATATTTTTAGCACATTTTGATTCAAGTATATATTTTTGCCAATATTTTCAGTATACGCAATTTCGTTTATGTAATTAATTAATAGACAGCATTGAATCATTTCTTTAAACTAAAACAAACTGTTTGTGTCAACTGAAGTTATTGCAAATACAAGGCCAATTTTGCATAATAAAAATGACGATGTTATTTTCTGTATCTACACGAACGCCGAAACCTAAATCTCTTTGTATAACTCTCCCGCAATAATATCTGTGCGGTCGCATTTATTTTTAATGATTTTAAACACGTTAGAAGGAAACTAAAACCGCGTTTGGTTTTAAAAATGATTTAACCGATTAAAGATGCCTATCCAAACTGTCTGTTCTTGTCAATTATTCATATCGTGTTCAGGTGTTAATTTCCCAGTGCTTGTTAGCTGTCGTTTTACTTGGCGCTTTCACACGGTTTTTAAGGCGGTAAAGTTTACTTTTATAGCTGTCGAACAAAGCCGTGTAAGCAATAATATATATAGCGGCATAATTTTCTTATTCAGATATCTGCATACGATGTATTTTCACTCCTAATTTGAAGAGTTTTTAATTTTATCCATATAAACATAACTCAATAATGCAATAGACTTATTAGTAAAATTTGCGGTCAGTCAAATTCATTGTTTTTCGCCATTTGCCATGCGATGTTTGCCTTACACGGCCGTCAAAACGACAAGATTCACGAAAGAGAAAGTTCAAACGAAAAGCTTTCTCATTTAAACCAAAGAAAATGCCATAGTTATAGCTTTTAAAGACGATATAATTTACATTCCAAAACGTGTCATGTTTGAAGTGGAAAACATGGCTGAATACGGTTGAATTACAGAATTAGTATTATAGTATTTACATCAATTCGCTGCACTGTAGACAACTAGTTCACCGTTTCTTAAGCAGTCTAATTTTAATAATGTATTTGTTCATTAACATTAGGCATTTACTCTAAAGCGTCTTTAACTCTTTATCTTAACTTGTATGTAAATTTAAGACGACTTACGTTCGTCAAGAGTTTGGTTATTAAATTAAACTAGTATGGGGCTCGCCGCGCATTATATTTGTAGCTTCCATTTCTCATTAGGCAATGATGAAGGGAAATTTAGTTGGCATACTATTCACTAAGTAAAAATCTCGTTTAAACAATTGCGCACCGAGAGAAAGAGTGGCGGCCGTCATAGCCTGTCAGTTGATTCCTATATTTGAAATAAATTTATCAGGTGTGGTATGACCCGGACAATTGTCGGTTGGGTTTACAGTCGCAAAATAATTATTTCAGACCGCTAGATTCAGCCTGAAATGTAGGGGCCTTCGGTGGCTTTGTTTCGTTGAATCTTTCTTTGTAATTCTCAATTTGTCTCAATAAAGCCATGCATGTAAAATGTAGAAACACAAATATAGCAAGTAGTAGGTTCTCAGTATTCCAGACAAAGACCCTTATTTGGCATGCAAGTCAAATGTCTCGTTAAATTTTCTAGGTATAGACTAGAGTTTATCTGTATATAATTATGCATATTACCACGCTATATTTTAAAACTACCTCCACTTCTAACCCCACGTCCGAGTCTTTGAGATATGATCAACAATTGTAAATAACATGCATGCATGCATTGAAGAATCATGCATTGAAATCGGTTTTCGTTGCAAGTTGCACGAATTATTCCACTTCAAAAACTGTCAAGCAACAATGTCAATGTGTTGATTATTGCGTTTCGTTGTTCTCGTAAAAATTTCAGGCATGGTAACGGAAATAACGCATTAGAGATAAATCGCTAAATGCATTCTTATTTACGCCAGTTAAAACGTTTCCGTTTAGGTTTGCTTTGAATACAAACTATTAAATTATGAAATATTATAACACGGCCTAATCACTTTAACGTGTTTCTCAGTGTGAAAGCAAAAACAATACGTTGTAAAACTCGCTAACTAGAGAGATAATAAAGCTTTGATTTATAGCACGCGTGCCGGCACGAGCTATATAACACTGCAGGTGGCTGACCGCGGTCATTGTGGTAGCGAAATTTACTCGTTTTGAATCGCGGATTTAACTCTTCATTCTTTAGATAAAATAATAGATTTAATTACTGCAAAACAGAAAATTTAATTTGAGGGACGTGTGTAGGAAAAGACATATTACGATATACGTAGTTATGCCTTTGTATTCGACTGTAGTTTGGACAGAAATCTCAGATATAACTCGTATGAAAGATTTAACACTCATACTCATAATGGATATTTAGCTCTTGAGTTTTGTAGTGTATTTTGTCTTGTTTTGCAAATGTCTTTCTCCCAAAAACAAGCCACAATTCATCAGTTCTTTGTTGCGTCTCTATTCCTTATGCATGCATTGTGGTTTTTCTTCAGCTATAAAAAATTTATGAAAATCTGTGTTAAAAAATTTAAACAAAAAAGGATCAAACAAACGCCATGCTTTTTAAGGATTGCAGTTGCATACTTTTCGTAAAAATATCCACTAAATCAAGTAAAAATTGTTCAGGTGTGATTTACATATAAAGTATAAAACGCTGACCACGCATGCATTGCATTTACATTATTTCATACAGTTACAAAAATAAATTTAGCCGCCGAAAATGATCTCAAGTATATTTCCCTCTCAAAATTACCTATGAAATGCACCCGTAGCTATATTTACATGAAACGTTTTTTATTGTTGATTAAGAATTTATATGGCATGCATGTGGTAACGATATTAACAAAAATAGAGTAGGAAAAACTTTTGAAAAAGATATATGCACTTTTACCTATTATCATTTGAATTCATGAGCCAAATACAAGTCATACGACAGTCGTGAGAGATTATTCTTTTGTCGTATGGAAACGAATGCAATCCTCAAACATTTTTGCTTATTCTTTAAGACGAAATTCATATTTGTACCTTATTTGGTCAATCACAAAGCTAGAAAAACAATTGTATACGATATCATGATCGTATAGATGGCTTCTAAATTAATACGATTCCAAATTTATTGAGAATTGTTCGAAACTAAATGAAATTTGCAAAAAATTGGATAAGAATCTTCGTTGTGCCACGGCAGGAGAGCATTAGACAACGCGTGCCTTACCTAACACTTCTAATTAAGGATGTGGCCTAATAAACTTTAATTGAATCGGGCACTAAACATTTTTAGTTAATAACCAAATAATTAAATCTTCATTTACAGTTTCGTGCTAGAGTTTTGTTTACAAAATCGAGTCGCATTCTGAGTCAGCAAAGCATTCTATGGGCTTCAGTGATACGTTCTGGTGCATTAATAAAGTATATATACTGTGTATTAAATATATAGACCACATGTGACTACTGTGTGCAATAAACGCCGAGGATATCTACAGATTATCGATTATAAAAGTGGAGAAAAACTACGGGAAATGTCAATGATAGGACGAATTAATAAATAAGTTACTTAGGAGAATTTATATGCTGATCAAACGAATACAAATTTTCAGGTTGGGTTCAAATCATTTGTTTAGAACATAAAATGTCTTCAGATTTTTGTTTGTATAGGTTCTCATGACGAGACTGTATAAATTAAATACAGATATTATCATATAGTACCTTAGAAAATTTCAAATTGAAAATTGAGATATCCAGATCTGTTTTAAGCGGACGTTTTCTCGTAAAATGACAATTTTAGGAACTTTTAGCTGTACATTTATTAACGTCAGAACCTGAATATGTCGAATGACATTTAATATTTCTGTTTGCTGAGAGAGATATGGTTAACTTGCGAACGAACTATCTCTGTTCTATATCGAAGCACACGTTTTTCAAAGCTTCCTAAAAGCTGACTGTTGATTGAAAGAAAGTCAACCTTGAATATTGAACAATTCTTAATTTATTGTGGGTTATAAATCCCTAGTTTTAAAGATTTTTTATTCATTTATTTTGGTGGAAAAAATGCTATAACCCCGATCGTATGACAAGTTCTCCTAATCAACATTACTGCCAGACATGCGCAATTTCTGTGGGCGCAGGTGCCAAAGCATTCATTATAAGTGTTGAATAAGCAATGTATAAAATAAAGCTTGATATGTATGTGATTAAATACAAAACAGTGTTTAGTTTTCTCACTAGGTTATTTAACGCTGTCAAAAGAATCACCGCGCATCGCGTTAAGCAGTCATATAAAACGGAACGCGAAAACAAACGGTCAAATTAGAACACAAACTGCAGTGAAGCTCGATTCTTATAACGAGTATTCTAAGTATTAGTGGACTGACCGAACTAAACAATTTCACTGCAAAACCATGTCTTGGTATTCGGAAGAGAACACGAAAACGCTTCACATTAGTCAGGACATCTTGCGCAGTGTTCTTTATGGAAAGTGGTGCAACGTTTTTGGAAATGATCGCGAGTTGACGTTCAAACCTGACGCCCTTTTTCGTAGCAAAGATGTTTACAAAACTGAAAACAGTAAGTTTGATCGTAATTTAGTCGCATTCCATACGAGTGCTCTTGTACAGTTTGAAATTTATTTAGAAAAATGAAAAATTGAATATAGCTAGAATTTGCGCTCGTGTATATATAACGCGCGAACTATAGCTGCATGACCTCGGATCTGAATAGCACTAAACAAGTAATCTCAATAATTGTTATTTGCGTGTTTAAGAACTATTTTATATACGGAGAGTTGTACCTTAAAGTTTACATAGTTAAATTGATTATAGAATTTGCGCACTATACGCGTGCATCACAGAAATCAGTCGATGAAAAGGTTCGTTGCAAAGCAAGCTACAGCTAGCATGCAAGTGATTCTTTCCAACTCAGGGTATCGTTGTGGCTAACTAACGTTTCATTTGATGCATTAACTTTATACAATTTTTTCTGATATCCACCATAAAGAGATTAACTGACACTCCAGTAAATTGACATCTCTTGATACTGCATGGCTGTACGCATATTTCAACTGATGCCTGCATGGTTATGCCCAATATATGTCTCTTATGCCTTAGTTCGACAATAGAATCGTTTGCGCAAAAGCTCTTCCCATTTGGAAACAAGCATTTATACATGGATTTATAGCGAGTTTATAGTCTTGATTTCGAAATATATGCATTGTATAATATAATAATTTGAACATAGCATGCAGTAAGGAGATCACTCCAACCGATGCAAGCTTGCATTTTTATAACTATGATCGTTATAATCATCATTAGGGAATCCGAATCACCAAGAGAAATAGTTTCATGCTGGATACACCGACTAACATAGTTAAACTCTTTATTGAAAGATAACAATTCACGTTAGTGCTTACACTAACGATTTTACGCAGGCGTTTCTATCTCCAATCAAATCTAAGTAAATCCGGTGCTCAGTAAATCACTCTGGTATCTTCTAGGAGCAGGTGAAACAGCTTAAACTGAAAGAAATGTATAATGTATGTTGCAAAGAAAAATAGTCAAGAACACCATTTATATTCATGTTACTTAAATTTGTCGCTAATCTTTATGCATTTCTTCAAAATGATTATTCATAATGCGCTATATTGCACTTCCACTGTTTTCATTTGGAGTAAAAGAAATTTTAATTACGAGTTCTGTTTACAGCATTTCTAAAGTTATCATTGATACCCTTATTGCTAAACATGAGCTAAAATTCGCGCATATATATAGGTTTCCGTGTTTGGTTAATTCAAAGACGAAACATTCAAATGTGTACAATTGAGAATTTATATGTAATCTTCATGCAGCAAAATGGTTGAAAAACAACGTGGCTATAATCCAAACTGGATTCTAAACCGTTTGTAAAAAGCGAGTAACTGGAAGCATGAATTAAAACAGTAAGAAATCCTTGAACATAAAAGTTCCATTTCTTTTTTACAAATATATACGAGACAGCTTCCACTTGACTAATCATTTTCATATCGCACATGCAACTCTTTTTTTCTCCCGGTTTCTCGAAAGATTGTGTCAAAAATTCAAGAACATAAAAAAGTTACCCTTATGTAACAAAAGCAAAATATTTACATACACGTATATTGTTAAATATGGAGTCCCATATATACATTGTGTTTTGGACAATAACGTTATTAAAGATGGGCTTGCGGAACAAAAGTTCTTTCAACGACTGGATAATTTTCGATCCTTGCTTCTTTCAAGATAATTCATACTATGTCGGCTTGGCATACATTTTGTCTGGGCATGAAAACATTAGCACACCTTGTTACAGAAAAGTCAAAATATCTCTTTTAATCATACAAAGGCAAAGCGAGATTGCGATTTTCGAGGAATTACCAAGCGCATTCCGCGTTTGAACTAACTTAAGTTGATGCATTGCCAAGACTAAAGGTTTGTATAGCCAAATTAATACTGAGAAAAGAGAGTTCCAATGACAATGTCTTTTACTCTCGTTTAAAATCTCCCCCGGCGACAATTTTCTGTATTTGAAAATTTTGAATATTCTATGCATGCATTTGACATTAGTTACGTTTATAGCAGCGGATATTCTGTACAAGCGAATGAATGTTTTACGTCTTAACAATTATACTAGGTTTGCATGTGATATCCTCAATTAACAACTGATGATTAAGTTATACGTATTGTCACCTGTCTTTTGGGACGAGATAAGCTTTCTAAATGATTTAATGAAATTTTGTTTAAAGATAGAGGAAAACAAAGAAAAATCGTTTGTTAATCACATGCTTGTTTTCACGATTTTTCCCAAAGATAGCTAATAATTGTTTATGGTTATTACACTTTGTTTCGATTTAAACAATATATTTTGAATAATAATTGCATGATTTAGTAGCAGATGGAACGAAAATATATCTGTGTTTAACGCCTGACGAGATCTTGTCAATAAAACATGCCCAAGATTTGGAATTTTCACACGTATAATCATCGCAGTGGTAACAAATTTTGCAGCACACCGATTTCGCTCGGAAAACTGGTAACTACATTATTCTGTTCGCTTTGCTAATTTGCTTGTACACTGCTAATTGTGAAAATTGTTGCAAGCCAGCTGAAGTTATTCACGCCAGGCCGCTTGTTGACAACTTGCTACCACAAGTTTGTTGACATATAGTCGTATATATACTCTGTAAAACGGCAATGTTCTACACAACTTTTAGACTGAGCTTGCTTTAAGATTTTCGAAAACAAATCTTACTTTATTTAGTTCATTAGACCGTCGCAAGATTGAATTACAAGCAATAAAGCACGTTTTTATTATATTTTGATAGTACGAGCATAGTTCCTAGACAAAATGATCTCCGAAATTTCCAGTCTAACTTCAAAATGTCACAATTATAATTGTCACCGTTATTTTACGTGCTTTATAGCTGTATGACGCGCTTTTTTTGGCATTATTGCTGTAAAGACGTGCTTTATTGCTGTAAAACGTGCTTTATTGCTGTAATCGCACACTATTATAGTGTGCGTCGTTAATGCAACGCTTGTACTAACCTCGTCCCCTTTCGCAGACCATCGTGAAGCCTTCGGACAAGTGTCATGTCTGTCACCAAACAATCTCGTACCACTATTGGACAGTGCTGAAACAGAGGCGGAAAAGCCAAGATTAAAATACAAGGACCACGAATCGCTTCAATACATGACATTTGTATCGCTTCCCGAACAAGTGTGCATTGGGTCATCGTCTGTTCCTGGCAATAAACATGGCGTGTTTACGAACTGTTGGATTAAGGAAGGAACACACATGGGACCATTTACTGGTCACGTTTTACGAAAAGATGAAATTGACTTGAAAATGGACAACAACCTTATGTGGGAGGTAGGTTTCCTTGATGTTGTTTTGATTAAGGAGGCTCTTTGTCAATGCTTAAAATTCGTTATTCATTATAGGAATTTCTAGCAACTTACTCTTTTTGTTAATAAGAAATGCTCATGATTGTCGGAAAATGGTTTAATAACATGCGGCCATGTAATTAGTATTTTAATTGAATATGAAATATTTTAAGGTGCTTAGCGAAGATGGAGAAGTCAGCCATTTTATCGACGGCAAAAATGAAACGCCTCGAAACTGGATGTGTTTTGTGAACTGTGCAAGAAACGAACAAGAACAGAACCTAGAGGTTTTTCAATATGGAAACAGTATTTATTATCGTGCTATCAAAGACATTCCCCCAGAGCAAGAGTTATTAGTTTGGTATGGGCCCAGTTATGTACAGTTTCTGGGAATTCCCGGCATTCCACCAATTGCTGAACGCCCTAGAAGACGCCGGAACTATGAAGGTATTTTGATATTAAATGGGTAATAATACATTAGTGAACGTCAGATATGTGAGAAAATACTTTTTGGGAAAAATTCATTTTCCTAGCCAAATTACCAACGGAATAGTCTAGGAAACCATTTATTCGTGATTAGTCTATCTTTTGGAAACAGTGCTTCCTGATTTTTCAACCTTGGGGAAACATGATTATAGGAAGAAAAATATTTCCTGGTTTGCCCAACTGTGGAAAACATGGCTAGGAAACACCATTTTTTGTTCTTTAGCACTTAATAAGCCGGTTCTTATGTTCGCACTGTTCATAGGGTTTAAATTTAAACTAATACAAAATCTTTTTCTTCGCAGTTGAAGAAAGTATAATCGTCAGCCAGATGAAAGAGTTCCCACCAGATCACAATGGGCGTTTGAAATGCACGATATGTCGCCGAGGATTTAACTCTCGTAGCAATCTTCGTTCGCATATGAGAATACATACACTTGAGAAGCCTTTCCAATGCAAATACTGTAAGAAAAGTTTTTCCCAGTCCTCAACGCTGCGCAACCATACGCGATTACATACAGGGGAAAAACCTTACAAATGTACAGTTTGTCATTTCGCATACTCGCAACTCGCGGGACTACGAGCACATCAGAAGTCTGCACGTCACAAGCCTGACATGTTGGGGAAAAGTAGAGGCATTTTAGCTGATGCTCAGTGATGGAGAGTGATAAGCGATACGAGATTTCTGGATGGTGGCAGTGATCTCAATATGTATACACGAGTTCACTGGATGGTGGTCACGTTGGTAGGATGACAAGAACGAGTCAATGTATTACATATTGAAAAATAAGGTCTAAAATTGAATATACCAAAAATAGTATTGTAAAGTATTGTAAATAGATATTGTAGAAATATATTTTTAAGTGATTTTAAACAGTATCGAAGCAAATGCTTTCCCTCAATTTTTCTTCCTGAATGAGTTACTTAGTTAGCAACAGTATCCTAAATTTTAAAATTCTTACCGAGTTGTTCTTTATGATAACTATACTTAAAAGTATCCTAAAACTGGCTAAAGAATAGACTAAAAATGCAAATCTTTTAAAAAGTATGAATATAAGATTAGTTGATAGCAGGAGGGCAAACTTAATTTAATGACTGATGCATAAAGATGCTAATAATATACTTTCAATCATAACAAATGTTCACAAAGCGTTTCATATTTCACATTGCACATTTCACTACAGGTTACAGCGAATGTTTGAAAGAGATGGATTCCTGGGAAACGTTTATTCCTTTGTCATCGAAAAGTTACAACAGAAATGGTCGCATATTTTTAACAATCATCTTTCTGTCTGCTGTGATTCTTATAGGAGTCGGATACGACTTGAAGGAGAAGGCAAATTTTCGTTGCAACCCGAACAAGACAATTGCTGCCGATTTAGTAGCAAAGAATTTTGTAGAGACGAACTGTTATATAGAGTATGAACGGATTCATCATCCATCCGTGCCTGTGAGTAGGTTCGTTGTCATAAATTTTGGTCTTATGCTGGTAATTTCTGTCCTTTATGTTGGCCTTGTGAACTCAAAGGTTGAAACATTTCTTAGTAAATCACCTCAAAACGGCGATGAAAATGACCAAGAATCTTGGCTGAAAGAGAGATCGCAAGAAACGAATATTTTTATATTTCCCTTGTACATTTTACACCTAATTCTCGGTCGTATTGTGCCTATAATCTTGTACTTTCTTTTAATCTACCCGGCAAATTTTCCAATGAAATTCCAATGCCAATGGAACGATGAAACTATTGTAGAATGTGTTAACCCGCTTGGAGAGAAATTCACGACATTGGCTACCTCAGCTTTGATTATTGATTGTATTATCGGCACGCTTGGTTTTATGGAAGTTGGGTATCTGCTGTACATTTTCTCTCAAGATAGCGACTTTGCAAGCGATGTCGAATTCTGTTCCATGTATGTACTTGAAAAACGGAACTTGACAATACGACAAATTTTGAAACGAATTCGAAAGACGGTTAGGAAGAACGAACAATTTCGTTATGTAATGTCACCGTTCCATCCAAGCGGACAACTGCTTGGTGATTTGAATTTCCGGTTTCTTGCATACGAAGTAATCGAAAGAAGTTCACAGAAGCACGAGATTTATAACGTGCATTTAAAGCAAGATCAAGCTTCGACGAAGAATCCATTGCTTCATTTGTTCCCAGATGAACATGTACAGATTGTTATTGGTAACAATGACAATCATACCAGCAACACCGACGACCCCAACACAACCACCGATCCTATAACTCATTATTCCCAAATCTTAAAAATTTGTGATAAAATTCTCATCACTGGTCGAGCCGGAATTGGTAAAACCACGGCAACCAAAGCTATTCTATACAGGTGGGCAACATGTTCATTCTTAGAAGACAAAGTTGTTATCTTTCTGAGATTTCGGGAATTCAGAAAGAATAAACTAACCACGCTTAAGATGATGTTACGCCAAGGTGAAGGGATACCCTCGGGAACGAATTTTGAAGAACTTTTTAAGTTTATTCTTGTGAATCCTAAGAAAGTTGTTCTCATTTTTGACGGCTTGGATGATATTCAAATTGATTGGGATCATTGTTTAGAAGAACTGGACGAAGATACGGTAAACGATTACCAAGGAACGATGTCAATGTTCGCAATCTATTTGAAGCTTCTCAAAAATAAATTTCTACCAGGTGCAACAATAATAACATCATCGAGACCTTACAAAGCAGAAAAGATGTGCAATTTCTTGAAGGTAACATTTCAAACAAGGTTAGAGCTTCTTGGCTTCACTAAGAACGACATCAAAGATTATGTGAGAGCATTTTGCCAGGCAAGGCACGAAAGCGGGAATGTGTGGAGAACAATTGAATCAAATGCAGAGTTTTTGAGTTTATGCTATACACCAGCAACCTGTGATCTTGTTTGTTTAATTTTAAATGAATGCTTTGAGAAGTCCAATACTGAAAATGATATTGAAAAATACATTCCAAAAACTATGACTGAATTGTACCAACGAGCTATCAGAGTTATAGTTTCCAAACAATTGAAATTCAAAAGTTTTGGTACAAGAGGCTACTTAATCTCATCCCTACCTCAGTCGCCTGAAAACTTTATGAAAAAATTGAAAAAGATAGCTAAATCTGAAATGGAATCCACCGAAACAAGCTTTCAACTTGAAGCCGAAGATATTTCCCAAAATATCATAAGCTGTGGTTTGCTTACACGATTGCCAGACGAGTATTATTGTTTTCTTCACACCACCATGAAAGAATTTCTCGCTGCCTACCATATTGTTGACGGCATGAAAGATATCTGTGATGTGAGACAATTTTTAAGTTCTTTCAAGAACTATCTGGAAAAGCCTCACTGGCATCTGGTTGTCCAGTTTGTTGCTGGTTTGTTGGGAGAGAAAATACGACAGAAGAGCATCGACGTACCAAAAGAAAATATTTGTAGAAGGTGGGTAATTCGTGTCCCGAATTCGCAAAGCATGATAATTTTGGACTGGGTAATAATTAGGGTTGAAGGAGAAGGAGAGTTACCTGTACTGTAGGGTATACGGTTGTGTTTGGGATTGGGTTAGGTTATGTGAGGGGGAAGGGGTTCCAAATTAAGATTACTTGTGTTTGTGTAGTTAAAACCATTAATTGCCACTGGGGATGTCTTTGCATCTATGATTTAGGCTTAGCCCCCACCCCACTCTCTAACATGCTTAACAGGCCCTGATATTATTAGGCATGTGTATCTGATTTGAACTGCTAGCAATCCATGTGATTAGTAAAAGGTTTGGAGAAGTATAATTAACTAGCAAAACTCTTATCTTCTTTTCTTCTTCTATATAGTTTCTTGCAATTGATTCGCCCTTTAACTATGCCTAATTCAAAAATGATTGACAAAAGTGCTGCTCTGCTGGTCATCAAATGCTTACATGAAATGCAAGATAAAGAAATGGTGAAATTATGTGCAAATGAGGTGGATGGTGGAGGTAACAAAGCCATTTTCAATCTCAGTGGACTAAATATTGCACCAGTTGATTGTACAGCATTATTTCAATTTCTTATTCACGTTAAAAATTTAACCAAACTAAACGTCTCTAACAATCAGATTTCTGATCTTGGATGCCATGGTCTTGCAAAATTCATTAATGAAAAAGTTAACCTTACTTTGTTAAATTTAACTCGTATTTCGTTAAGTGATGAAGGCATTAGGATAATATGTGATAAAATAGATACCAAAACACATCGAATAATCAGCTTGATACTCGAAATTAATCAAATAAAAGCTGCAGGTGTGAAATGTCTATCGGATGCAATGATAGGGAAAAAGTTGAATCTAAATCTGCTCGATCTGAGAAGTAACAAAATATTTTATGAAGGTGCCGAAGCCCTGAGCAGGGCCTTAATTCACCCTAATTGCAACCTCACTAAACTGAATTTGAGTGGAGGTCAAATAGGAAACGAAGGCGTTGCTGTACTTTGTGAAGCATTGCAACATAAGAATTGTAAACTTGTCGATATATGTCTTAGTGGTAATAACATAAACAGGGAAGGAGTCAAAAGCTTATGCGATGTCCTGCAAATTGGGAAATGTAAAGTAACTAGTCTAGTTCTTCAACGAAATGGCCTGAAAGCCCATGATATTGAACCGATACGTGATGTTTTGTTGAGTAAAATCTGCACGCTTACTAAATTAGACCTTGGTGTTAACGAGTTAGCTGACGTTGGAGTGGAGTGTATTTTTCCTGGTCTTATAGAAGAAAATATCTGCAAGCTGGTGCATTTATCCCTAGCTAACAACAAGATCAAAAATCATGGCGTGGAGACGGTTTGCAATGCGTTAATGAATGAAAATTGTAAACTTACCTTGCTGGATCTCTCCTGCAACGAGATAGGCAAAATAGGCGTCGAACATCTCAGCAAAGCCTTGAAAAACCAAAATTGTAAAATCAATCAATTAAACCTTTTGAACAATAACATGACTAAACAAGATATTCAAAAACTGAGGTCACGCCATGGACGCTTAGTAATAATTCACTAATTGTTGCCTGTAATATGATGAAACGGGTGTTGGAAGGATATATCAATGACAATGTGTCGAACAGAGATTACCGATCTAGGAAATGTCTTAATATGAAGTGGACTACCTGAAAAATACAAAGAAGTACAAGTTTCAAAAATACAAGTACAAAAATACAAGAAAAAAGTCTCAAGAGGTTATCGGTGTTGAAGTACTTATGAAGAATTGTTTGGTATACGATTTTCTGGCGTCATATTAGGGTAAAATGGAAGATTTTTCAGAAAGAGTTAATTCATTTTGGGAACATTTTTGCCCACACTATAATAATTTGAACGATATTACCAGACATGAACATCCATCGATGAGAAAAGTTCAGAAATGTCGACATTAGAAAAACATGTGATTTGAACTGATCCGTGTAGAATGGTCTTAGGTAAATTTTAGTATTACCCCTGTACTGTAGTCAAACAATACTAGTATATATATATATTTACACCGTCACCGGGCAACAAATGCGCTCGGTTTTTGTTGTAAACAGTAAGACTACTTTTAGTTTTTTTTCTTAAATAAATAAACAGAATTTAGTGTTTTGTTTAAGTATGCAATTGTATTGCGTTCTAGAATATTTGAATAGAAATGAATGAATCTAAATTCGGACGGAATACACGAAACTGAATACCAGTCAGGTAATTTTCATTACAAAACAGTGTCCAGTTTAACGAAGGACTGAGAGGCTGATAACGCTATCCAACGCGTATAGCGTTTAAAATCCCTTCAAAATTGCCTGAACTTTGGTGTAGCCTGGGTTGAGACTTATATAGCATTCTTATCGGGATAGAAGTTCTCATATCTGTTGGGAGCCAAAAACTGTTGCTTTATTGCTTTCCATGGCTTTTTACGATGACTGAGAAATCACTAGAGGTGGATAGCGCTATTCAGTTCTCTACAACTGGCTACAGTGCTTTTCAATTTATGTCAGTCGTCTGGTGTGTCGACATCAACTTTCATATTCTTGTTGGTCAAAAAATCACAATGTGGTATAGCGTCCACAGCTTGTTTCACGTGCGACGGAAGAATACACTTTGCTTTTGGAATGTGCATCGTGGATTTCCACGTAAATCTGTTCGCCTTGCGAACAATATCTTCAACAAACATGGCACATGCTTTGAACAGCATTGCGGATGTGACAGGAGCATGAACACCATCAATATCGGAATTTGTCAACGATACATTCACTTCTTGGGCTATTTCTTGCACCCACTCATGCTCTACTGTCACAGGAAGGAAAAACAACCTTGGCTTTGAGGGATCTCTGGTTACGATTTTGTGCGTTACTCCAACCACATCGATTACATCATCATCTATCTTTCTCTCATCTTGCTTTACCGAAGTTGCCTCTGACTTGCTTAAAATTTCCAAAAATGATTTGGCAGTAGTGTAAGTCCCTGAAACATCATCCTCTTCAAACTCTGAAACACATTCCTCATGAGCTAACATAGGCCGGCCATCCTCGTCACATTCGGATTCATCTACTTCCTCACCACAAAACTTGCAAAGCGTCTCTCCTTCAGACAAAGCATCCACCATCATCGGCGTGTACCCATGTGTGCGACAGTAATTCATGACATCTTTTGTAGATAGCGACAATGCATGGCTCTCTTCCTTGACTTGTGCTTCCAGACCCAGCACCTCATTCTCAAGACGTAATCTCAAAGCTTTCTGTTTCTTTATATGCGCCTTTATAGCTAGTGCGCGCTGCCATTCCGCTGCCAGCCGTTTACCAATGGTCCAACTGAAGAACTGCTCCAAACTGCTAGCACAATAGCCCGGTGTATTGAAGTTTTTTTCAGCTGTTATGACAGGGAATTGCTCAATCGATTTTCGTAGCAAAGATTCTTGCTCGATGTCTGCTTCAACTGAGAACGATTCTGTCAATTTAGGATCTTTTCTAGGTGATGAACATCTTGAACCATTAGCGGAGGTTGGTGGTGTTGGGTATTTCATATCATGTTCGGTGCTTGTTTTTTCTTCTGTCCCAATACTGCTGTACGAATGATCACAAAAAATACCATGGTCTGGATTGGAACCATATTTAACCGTCCCTACCTCCTTTGGGCTACCAGAATCCACTGCAGTGACATTTTCTACTGGCGGTAGCTCAAAACACTTAGAACTAACTGGTGCTGCAGATTCCCTCACTGAACAAAGGTTCGTGGGTAGGACTTGTGAACTAGAGGTTATATTCTTCCTGTTAGTATCTTCAACCAAAGATTTACTCATGCTCAAACCGTCAAAGTTCTTTCGATCAAGTTCAATATCAACATGTGTCTCTGCACCAAGCGTTTGCAAGCCTGTGTATGATTTATCAAGTTTTAAATGATGAATAATGTCAACACGCTTGTTCTTGTTCTCAACAAAATGCAGTTGGACACGAACAGGAAACTCACCCCAGCCTCGTCTCGTTACCTGAAAAGGGGGTTTGCACACCTCAACCAGATCGTTGGGTTGGTAACTTGGGTGGAGCAGGAACCATACTTTGCTTATGAAATTATTCAATTCACTGCCATCTTTGGGACCACGGACATAAACCATCCATTTGTGAGTGGACCTGTCGTTTCTCTCTCGCTGTTCAGGGAGAATGTACTTTGACGTGTTGCCAATTATGATTCTTCTTTTGACATAGAACCTCGACTCGTTATCAAACGACTCACGTTTACTACATTCAAACAAATTTAGAGAATCAATGTCCCTAGGGGTTGGATTACTGGTCTTTGTTAAGTCTTTTTTGGTGCAGTCAGGATTGGATAAATTTTGATCAGTTGGTTGTTCCTTAATGTTTGGTGGCAAAGATTTCTTCCAATTCATAATTTCATGTAGACTTGCTTCCTTTAAAGTTGAGTTTCTGGTTTTTCCTGTTCGTGCACCAACCTGGCGTGCTGACTGAGGTGGGGTGCCATATCCATAATATCCAGCAAGGATACATGCCCTGAGTCGGTCCAAGTTTGTTCGACATTCATGAACTCTGCTGTTAAGTGTTGAGACTTCTTTTTCCTTAAGATTGATCTCGAATGAGAACTGTTCATGAATTATGTCCTGAATTTTTTGAACAGTCTGGTCCCTTGCATCTTCTCGCTGTAAACTTTCATTAACTTCACCAACACTTTCCTCCTGCAAGGTCTCATAGTCTGGGTCAACATTTGCCTCCGAAACATTGCATGTGGTTGTCATGTCTGCAAACATAGGTGAAAGTTTATCAACCAATAAGGTAGTTTGTGTTCATTGACATGATGCATCTAGACAAATTGTACCAGTATTACGAATGCTATACGCAGTTGATAGTGCTGTTTTGAACCAATGCAGGTAAAACATTTGTATTATATTTCTCTGAGTAAAACTAATGAAAATTAAGCAGATCACACCTTTAGTCACACTTTTGATCCTACTCCAGTTAGTCTGGAGATGTCAGGGAATGTGATCCATAAATAGTTAATTGTAAAATCAAAGAAAGATTGGTAGAATACTATAGATGTAAATATTCCTTTCTGATACATATTATTCCACAACTCATTTTGTAAGCTTACGACATTAAGATAAGGGGGTTATCAATATAGCTGTTATCAATATAGCTATATATCAATATTTTCTCCCCATGATGCAGATGCTTTTTCTGTCTGTCTTGACTTTTAAAGTAACTTGTTCTTGTTTTTGATTAATGATTACAGCTGGAATGTTTCTTTCTATTCTTATAAATATTACATAGTAGTGGCCCAAGACTATAAGTACCTGGTAACCTGGTCAAGCATGTTCTTGCTAAGAAAGCATGTTCTTGTATTCTTACTCAAATCAGTAAGCCCTAGTTGGCAACAATACACTGAGTTTCAAGGAGTCAAATGCTTCACTTATATCAGTATAAATTACTTGATGTGATCATGTCATCATAGTGACTTGTGTTCTTTAGCTGTGATTGGGAAGATTTACAAAAGAACATAATTAAACATATATCTCATGATTTTGTTGCTTGTATCTCTAGCCTGGTTTTCCTGTTGCCATTGCATTGATAACATTACTCAAAGAAAGAATGCAGTCATAGGGAGCACAAAAATTGACAAAATTGATGTTCAATGTGGAGCACAAAAACTGAGTTTGATTCTACATCTCTAGAATCTTGTCTATTTATATAGGTCATATAAAGTCATATATAGTCAGATTTTCAATATAATTTGGTTAACTGTTTTGAAAAATCATTGTGTACAACCAGTGGTATAACATAGTTCATGATGACATGATATTTATCCAATACATCCATTTACCACTTCCATTTTCTAACAGAAGTTAATCATCAGGAATTTTTGTGATGTTTTTCCACATAGTATAATTATCAGGAAAATGATTTATTCCCTTTTCAGGAATAATTTTTCCAGGTGAATATCAATCTTACATTCTTATCACCATCATACCATGAAGTACTAGCAATTGAGAAACTTAGATCAGGTTGGTTCCTTCAGATACCTATCGGTATAAACTGCATATTTGATTTCCACCATAGTTAAGCAAGCATTTCCACTCAGAGTAACAATGCACAAATAACAAGTCCGGGCAAATGACAAGCCAATTTTTGTTAAGTATATCTTTCAAAAAATATGCACCCTAAATCGTATCAAATTACTGCTAAAATAACACTATCTATACACATCATTTTCACCTGGGTTTGGCTGTGCAAAACCGAATTATGTTAGTATTTAAGTCTTTAATTTCCTTCATATACCTATACTGGAGATAACCATCAGTAAATCACATTTTAAATGGCGCGCCGTTCAATGATTCAATCGTTTTGAGCTTTGACAGGCGGGAAATTAAAAAATCTCCCAGTCAAATGGCTCACTATTTTAATATGTTTTTCATTAGAATATTCTATTTCAACACAACGTTACTCACCTGTAACTTTTCATTCTAATAAAACTAAATATGACTTTTATATTGAAATCAATCTGGAGACTGGAATTAGTTATTAGTGGAATATGTGCAGGTTTTCTTGAGTTTGGCACTGGTCTCCCTGAAAAAAATAGGTGTGTAACCCTCCTGAAATGTAATACCAATGAGTATTTGCGCCGGGGGGTTCTAAGAAAATTTTGTTGGTAATACGAATTTGTGATTGGCTAATGAGAACTAAAGAGTATGATTTTTCCGTGAAATATAATCGAAAATCAAAAAGAAAGAAAATGTCAATGCGCTTTTTAAAAAATTGTTTGCTTATATTGATGTTTCTATTTGTCATTCATTTTTGGGTGAAGACAAAATCATATATTTTTGACAGGGAGAGCATTGTTAGAATAGGAAAAAAGTATGCAGGTATACAAAATTTTATAAAATGTAGCAATTAATGATTTAATAAATTTTAGAACATGAAAACAAGACCACTTGGTAAAAAGGAATGTCAGTAAAGTCTTCCACAGTTTTGACTACCATAATTCTTTATTCAAAATATCATGTAAGCAAAATATAGTAATATGGTAAAGTCCAATGTCGCAATTATAATCACCCAGCAATCAGGTGATCTATAAGACTATAACTGGCAGGCTTTCAAGAAAAAATGAGTTTTTTCCAACAGCTTCAAGTCTGAGGATGGTTCTAAAATAAGATAATTTCAACCATAGTATTCATTGAATTTTGTTAAGTTCTGGTACTCACTCTCATCATTACAATTTAGGTCAAGACCCACAGCAAGCATTTCAGAAAATCACCAACCACCTACAAGAACGCTACCCAGGACATATACAACAGAAACGTACCAGGGAATGGGCCATGTATAAATGCTCTGGACAGACTCTATCCATTTCCATTCTACATGTATCTCTGACAGAATATATAGTACTGACTGGATCTGCAATAAACACAGATGGCTATCTAGGTACAAGTAGCATGCCTGAGAAGGGTCAATCATAAAATAGTCCTTCGCATTTTTTTAGCCAAGTATATGTATAGAACAGCAATATATTTTTTTATCAAATCATGCAAGTATCTTGCTTGCCACCATTTTGGGAGAGGGCTTGAATAGCGCACTTAAAACGCACATAAGAGAGAAAAACTATATTCATTTATTTTTTCAGGTCGCCATTGGTTAAACAGTACATTTGTAGTTTTATCAGGGTCTTTGAAGTACTGGAAGGAAGGTACAATAGAAGCTATTGAATACAACACTGGAGATCATTTCACTGTCCCACTGAGTGAAAGTACAGGCTTTGTGGCATTGAAGGAAAATACATGGGTATTTGAATATGGACGTGGATTCTTACCAATGAGTTTGCCATCACTTATTGGAGATGGATTATTTACTTCATTTGATGTAATTGGAACATTCAAAATACTCAGACTATTTGCTGTGGCGTACTTTCATGAACTGAAGAGTGAGATAGCTGCATTTATTGCCAGCATATGATGAGCAGTGGTATTGTAGCCAATGCAAGATATTAATTTATTATTTAAGTTTTTACACAAAATAAGAATCTGAATGTACTGTGATAGGGTAACTTGGTATTTGACATTGTGAATATAATTCATGTGTAATTTATATCTACTGAAAATTACAAGTATTTGCATTTACTATTTGAAGAATAATGTTTGATGTCCTCTTTTATTTATAGGTATGTCAATTCTTTACATTTTAACCATAATATTAACCTAACTTATTTAAACAAATACATATATTCCCATTTTAGCTCTAGTAAATTTGAAAGAATAAAAATCTAAAACCATATCCTCACATTCCTCACCATATCTATACCAATTTTGAACTAAAATTGAAACACCTCTACACACTTGTAAAGACAATCTGCTACAATAACTGCTCCAAATGGACTTACACAAATGCCTCCTGGGTGAAAGAACTCAGCCCCATCAACCCCAAGGGTATTAATCTTCGCAATATAGACACCAGTGGATGTGAAAACTTGAACTCGATTATTATCGCGATCTACCACCAAGATGTTATTCTCACCATCAATTGTCACTCCAGTTGGCGTATTGAATTCACCATCACCGTTACCATGGCTACCGAATCTCTGTACCAGTTTACCATCACCACCAAACACCAGTACACAATGGTTAATGCTATCTGTGACAATCAACTCGTGTTGGTGGTTAACTGCCGCATTCCAAGGAGAACTGAATTTTACACCGTTAGGGTTGCTTTCATCGAGCGTCATCAAGTGAGAACCATCGTCTTTAAATAATTGAACTCTCTTGTTCCCATTGTCACACACAGCAATAATAGCATGGTCACTGGCCGCTACGCCTGTTGGGAACGATAGCTGACCAACACCGCTTCCTTTGGTACCAAATGTCGACTGAAAATGACCTGTAAAATATCATTAAAGTTGTTTCACGATCTCGTTAGGAAAATGGCATTCATGGTAGAAGATAGAGCAATGACAGTGTTTCTTTTCTGACTTCTTTTTCTTTTCGTGTCCGAACTATCTTTAGAATCTATATACCGATTTAGAAATTTATAACCTTTTTATATCTATTCAGAAAATTCAAGACACTAACGCAACAAGTCACACTAAAATACGTGTCACTATGCCTACAGCCCGTTTTCCACTAGGCGAATTTATCCGCGGGAACTGCTAAACAGTAGGAAGCGATTCCACCTTTTTCGCGGCGAATTTTTTCGCAAACCAATCACATCACCGGATTTCAGATATCGCTTTGCGTCGCGTGAATAAATTCGCCCAGTGGAAAACGAGCTTTGTATTCGTGTAATCATGTCGAGGTAGTTCGTTCACAACAGTCCACTACTCCTAACCAGACGCCTAGCTGTCATGTTTCGTTGACTATACGAGTGTATATACCTTCTGCGTTAAAAATTTGAACACGATGGTTTCCTCTATCAACAACAGCCACTCGGTCATCACCAACGAAGGTAATGTCCGCTGGATCATTGAATTCACCATGCTGGTTGCCAACCTTGCCAAACCGAAATTTTAACTGGTTATTCTTGCTGAAAACCTGTTGAAAAGGATGATATTGATTAGATCAACTAACCTAATCATGTATTAATTCATGATCGCGACTATCATCATCATTAACCTTCGTCTGTCCCCACCCTTATCTTTTTCATCCCCCACCCCTCACCTGTATTTGGTCCTCTGTATTCCCACTGTCTGTCACCCATATATCTCCTGTCAGGGGGGAGACTGCAACACCATACGGACATACAAACTGCCCAGGACCGTCGGTATCCAAGCCTAATATATATTTTTTGCTGCCCTCGTTATATTTGATTTCCTTATGAACAGAGACTACAAAGGGACTGCCATGGATATGATCATCTTTGAGGAATACCGCCAAACAAACTGTACCTGAGAGTAGAGATGCAAACTAAATAGATTTGTGAACATTTAATGAACTAATCGTTACAGTAGCTGTCACCTTTCTGAACTACTTTAAAGGTATGGTAACATGCCATATGCCTTTTAAAGTCACAATCTCTGCCCGAGTACTAGAGTAGTAGGAAATACGCTACGCTTTGACGACAAGGATAAAAAGTAAACCATCAAGTCAGAGTCAAAATTGAGACGTACATAATACAAGAAAACGAAGCGTACCTGGTGTTTGAGGTTCATATGTCACCCTATATGTCCCATGTTCCCCCTCAATGATATCAACCGCTCCAATACTATCCGCATCTTTACTCTTCACTTTTAAAACAATTCCAGAATCATCATCATCAAGTTCATCGATAAAGAAAGGATTCTTCTTGATAGTAAATGTCGCTGTAGATAAACAGTTACAAACTTTAGGCACAGAATTAAGAAAATTAACATTTATTTAAATGAAAATGTTAATGAATTTCACTTGATTAAGATAAGTAACCTGTAATTTGATGCAGAAACAGTTTACGTAAGCAGAAAAACGCGAAAGACATTACTGCCTAATTAATGTTTTCAGGGCCATTATGTGAGCCGTATAGTTTTGCATATCTGACGACAAATCGGCCCTTCAACTGCCTAAAATATACAAAAAGTTTTATTTTATGGCAGTTGGAATACAGATTTGTCTTTTCCATTTGAGAAAGGCACCGGGGGCTAAACCGACTAATCTATGGAAGTGTATGTGATCACCTGGCTTGCCAGCGATTGCACGTTTTAAACCATCTCCCTCAACAATTGTTGCATTAGACGATGATCCACTGACAATCTCTCCAAAATCTGGAATACACGTAAGTTTTTGTGCAACTTGGTATTCCAGTTGAAATTCCATTTGATCAGTCTCTTGAGGAGAGAGTGGAACGCCACGCTGTTTTTTGGATTTAAGATTTTTCAGATGGGCTGACAGTTGTTTCTTTATACCAAGAACTTCTAAAGGACTGCCATATATTAATATCTAGAAAATAACATTGTTGATGAGTAGTTTTTTTTATTCATGGCAAGACTTATGTGCCCAAATGCAACTTTTCCTTTCCAGTCATTCTCAGGAAATCAGGGAGTATAACAATATAGCTCACCCAATTGGGGAGGGGGAGGGATTGCCCCGGGGGCCAAGCCGGGTATAGGACTTTGAAAAGGTCGTTTTTAACGTTCTAGGCATAGACTTGTGATATTAACCTTCTCATTTGCTCGGCGCTAGGGGTGGAAGCACCCAGTGGTTGCGCCCCACCCCACCCTTCCTTAATATGAACTAAATTCCTACGTCTTAGCCACAGTGATAACGCCATGCCGCCAGAGCTTAAAATATCGCTGCGGGGTCCATTGCCCAACCCAACCCAACCATACTTTCCCCCATATCCTACCTTATTTGTGAATTCTGTTGCAATCTTCAATTTACTCAAATCTTGTTCCAACTTTTCCTTCTGTACTGATAATACGTGTCGTTTTCTACTGTATATTTTATCCATTTCTCCAAGAAGTTCTTTCTCTCTCTGCCTCAACGCTGACACATACTGCTCAATATAAATATGGATATCCCGCGCAACGCTTCCTTTGTTGATCTCCAGCTGTTGCGATATATCATTCAACTGCCCGACCGCTTCAACGATATTGGGAATTTGCGCGCTCACCTGGTTGGACAACGTGCTCAAAGCGTCCTTACACGTTTCAAACGCTTCTTCGACGTACCGATATTCGTGTACCGTGATCGGGTGATCGACAATCGTGCAATCGCGACACATTGGAACTTGGCAAGTCTCGCAGAATAATTTCAAAACCCCGTCTTCGTGCTTCGGGCAATAAGCGGTGCTATGGATCTTTCCTTGATTTTCGCATTCTTTTAGGGTCATAAGGCTATGATTCCGAGTGAAACGCACCCGTTTATGGCCATCCGCGCAAGGCTGACATAAAAACTCCGCGCACTCAGCACAACGCACCGTGACGCGATTTTTATCGTCGCAGTTGCCGCAATTGATAACCTCGTTTAGGTTAACTGCGAGCAAATCAAGCATGTTTTTGACCATGAAATTTGATTTGAGGCTTGCAATTCCACCGTTCGCGCTGAGGTTGAATCGAGATTGACACGACGGGCAGATAAGGAATGATTCGTTGTCTTTCTCGTGCGCTTTTTCCAAACATTCTTGACAGAATGTGTGAAGACATGGCAGAAGTTTTGGGTTCTTGTAGTGCTGACGGCAAAGGTAACATGTCAGATCTCTGCCGACTACTCGGCTTCGTGAGCCGTTTGAAGCAGAGGACATACCGTCAATGTTGTAATTAGGTAACTCTCCGTTAGCCAGTGTTAATTGTGGAAAACCAAGGAATAAAATGTACTTTTCTTGGTCTCGGAACAGCTAGATATCTTGCTTCTTATGATTAATTTACCAGTGAACTTCTTCGGCCCATTTTTTGTGCCAAAGTTACTCCTTACTTCAGCTTCACAGACAAGAACAATGCAGTCTATACCAGACCACTTTATCAACGCCTAAAAAAATCAATTGTATCATACCACTATAGAGTACGAGACAATACGAGGTTACACCCTCTGAAGTGTTGAATAGAGCTGCTTGTTCAGTACACCCACTAAAGTGTTGAACAGTAATGTGTTTCAGCAGACAAATGCGGGATGCTTTATGCGACGAAGGTTACAATGTATAAACACTGCGTGATTTGTATGTTTAATTGAGGTACCCTGTGTACACATCTATGCAGAATATGTGACCAACGCACTAGGGTGTACATTGCACCGGAGAAATATTGTTTTAAACAGTAATCACAATTGATTTTCACCTTCCAGGGTTTGTTGTGATCGCGCATTAGCTGATCAAATTCAGTGAATATGCATTCAGTGTGTCCATATCCTTACCACCGAGGTCTGGGATATTGTCATTCATTATCTGTTTAAAAATACAATCAGGTCTCAAAAATTAATTATGATCAGCATAGGCAGCCCGGTCAATGCGGGTACCGCATAATATACATAAGATAGTATGCAGTGAATATTTAACTAAAAATCTATTCATGATCATTATTATTTTCTTACAAACGTGAGGCCGAAATGCTCCAGTGAACGAGAAAAGGTGCACGATTTTTTTACGACAGAGCAACAATCTTTGACCAATTTTTAATATGAGATAACGTTCCCCCACGGCATTTTTAAATCTCTTTTCGTTGATATTTGTCAGATAGTGTCTGTTTAGCGATGGATGTTTTCGTGTTACCAACATTGAACGGGGGGAACAGTGAAAGTTGATCGGTTTAAGATGCAGCTGTACATACAAAAGCGCATTCAAGAATTTGTAAAATCGGAAAATTTGGTTGCGAAATGTGAAAAAAAAATAGGAGAACTGAATAAAGCTGTACAAATTTTATATAAACACACTTTAAAATATACACACTCCGATATTTTGAGGTATTACATTTTTTAGAACTAAACAAGCAGATGTATATTATTGTCCGGACGATTACACCACTACCAGGATCATGTTATTTACTCATTCCAATACTTCAAAGTCTCTCACACCTCTTTTTGCAACACAAATTACAATGACCTACAATTTATTCGTGTTTCATCCGTTACTGATGCATGCGCAGAATGTCGCTCGCGCACCAGGGTGTTTGATTTCGTAAATAACAGCCACAGATGGATGCAACACCGCGGAAAAATGTCTGCGCACGCGCCGAAATATCAAAATATTATGGTAAATCTAAATATCAACTTTTGCAACAAAACATGCCCATTATTTGATAAAATATAAGTTAAGAAAAGGCAAAAATATACAAGACGGCCAGACAGAACATAAATTAAAAGCCTTCTAGCATTTAGAGTATCGAACGAACTGGAATTCTCGGTAAATTTTCCTTTTTTTTACGGGGTGGCTTTAGAATATTTTTCGAAAACAAAAGTTTAAACCTAAAAGTTAAGAAAACCCGCGGAAAGTTAAGCTTTCTAATATATTTAAATTGTAAAATACATCTTAATTTTCAATCATTGAGAACACGCAAACGTCTCGTATCTGGCGACATATTTTTTTTTAATAAAACGTGTCTCAATCAAAAGTTCGGAAACTGTCGTTGCTTATTTGATAAACAAAATGTTTGAGACGAAAAATTTGTCAACAGTCACCTTTTACAGGTGTTTTTGTAGGATGCCACTTCTAGGACTCGCTGGACGTTTTTTCTCTTAGTTTCTATAATGCAGTGTTTATTTATGCCATCGAAATATGGATTTGAAGACACGAATGAAATCACTCCTTTTTACCGCCATTTTTAGCCTTCGGAAACGTTCGGAACCGCTTTTTAATTATTTTTAATCTCACTTACAGGCAGAGTTGACGCGTGCGCAGACGTTTTTCCGCGGTGTTGATGGATGCGCATTGTGCTGTTCGCGGCCCAATGCAAAAAATGTCAAATATTTTACATCCGCTTAGCGGGGCTATGTGAATGAATTAAATCTAATTGCAGGACAGTAGATTGTGACCCAATGCGGCTGAGAATCCACGCATGACGTGGTATCCACGCGGGACAATTGGGGTGGCCTCACCTATAGATGTTGAATCCACATTCCACAAGTTGTGAATACAAATCCAACAAGACGCCAATTCTGGCGGTTACTGCGTCGCGCCAATCGTTGCATGCAACTGTGCCCCATTTCCTGTTAATATTTATTCCTTTAGAAAAATGTTTCTTTCTTAGGTTTTCTAGTAAATAGAGCACTTCGTACAGAATATACGGGTAAAACTGCATTATTGGTGCTAGGCATATGTAGCTAACGATATAAGTGAATAAGGCTGAGTTTGGAATCAGGTAGACCGGGTCGAAAACGTAAAAAACACAAAAAAAAAAAAAAAAAAAAAAAAACAAAAAAACACCGACGGCAATTTGAGACTGCGTTCGCGCAGTGCGCGACGCAGTAATGACGACATTCCTTTGACCTTACGAAACTTTCTGTAGTTACCAGAGAAAAACAACTTCACACTTTAAGAATGCTTACCATTTCTAATGGCAAAACGTTTGCCAAGTTTGAGATTCAAGATTCGTGAGAAAACTGCGGTCAATCATGCTCCCACAGTCCCACTCCATGTTGTAACACTACAAAGTGAAATAAACGGAACATGATTATTCTTAAATAGTCATTTATGATGTAATCGTACTATACCAATCTAAAATAATATTATGCAACAGAACTGTTACCAGTGCTAAGTTGTATCCAATGAGCAACAATGATCATGCTACGGCAGTGTGTATCAAAAAAGTGCAACCCTAATAATTCCCAGGATCTACGATCTTTTGTCATTGGATAGAAGCGAACATATATGAATATAAGTGCTCGCAGGATTTTTTTATACACCCTGTAGAAAATCTCCTGGTACATGGGACTCTTAGAAGCTTCGTTTTCCACTACATAGACATAACTCCATGCTGGATTTTTTGCGTCACTTCTAGGAATGTTTACTGCTAAAACACGCAAACGCCAAAAAACGCAATACATAGTCATTAAAAAACTGTTCAAGTTTTCTGATGCATGGGTAAGATTTAGATATTTTGACTATTTTTGCCAAAGGCTACGTCACACGGGATTGCACAAATTTGGGATCATGCTCAAATGGTACGTCTGAACAAACCTCGTAACTCGACGAGTCCCAAATTCATGGAAATTAATGCACCACCGCAGAAGCATGTTATTTGAGAAGTTTCTCACAATTTTCAGTGATATCTTTGAAAACTCATGATCATATAAAAGTACAAAACCGGAAAATATGGGTCTAATTGTTCTTGAACGTTGAGGGAATTCGTAACAGCTTCCAAGGCTATGTGCACACGAGCGTCGTTTTCAAAATCGTTTTTGTCTATTTTATTGTTTTGACCCCCTGTCCACACTCTCCAAGGAAAAATATGCTTTATGTTATAAGTTAGCTCCAACTTTTATTGTAAATTGACGGTGTTTCAAACCGTTTTGGCATGAAAACGAAAATGAAAACGCTCGAAAACGTTACCGTGTGCACATAGTCCAAAACGGGTATTTCTAGCCAAAAATTGTTACCAAGTTTAGCCCCGGTCTGCATGTGAGCCAATTTCTGAAAAAATATTTCAGTTTTTTTTAAAATGATAAAAGACCAGTTGGATTTCAGCATGCTCATTTTCAATGAATACTTCTGGAGCAATCTCATATTAATTTGAACATTTCCTATTTTACGGATTTATTTTTTATATTCAACAGACCAGCAACCCGCCTTAACAACGGGCCAAAGCACTCCTTCAAAAACCACTTGGAAAAGAGGAGCGGGAGTTGTATGAAATGCTTGTATGAAAACTCACACACGGTTAGCCCTAATCAAACAGGAAACTCAAAGACCAGTCAAAGAATAACCTCCCAAATCCTATTGGTAAACGTTTTGGTAAACTGAATATTAAGCATATGAATTTAACACAATACACAAACAACTGTGTAATAGCCTATGTACATCAAAACTGAGACGGCATTTTAAATTGAGTTCCAGCACACAACACCAATTATGTTGGTTTGTCGTCCAATAGCAGAAGCCATCTTTTTTGACTTTACACATATTTGCTGTGCGTCAGAAGGTTGGGGCTCCCAATTTGTGCCAGTGTTCTTAGCACCATCAATACTCACTGGACCTTGAATGTAATCACACTCTTCATACTCTTCTTCGAAGTCTTCATCCAAGCTCTCATCTCTATCTTCACCGCTTCGGTTCCACTTTACTACTCTACTCCAGTGTTCTGTATTGCTTTCTAGGTTGAGACATTTGAATTCAGTTCTTTCTAACGCTTTGAACATGATTATTGCACCAGCCTTTGCTGAGCTTATCCACTCTACTGTTTTTTGGCAATCCGGGTTCAAATAGAAACCACTACCGTGTGAAAAATCAAGATTTGTCGCCCCATTATTAAGGATAATGCCATTCTCAACAATGTTATTTGCAGCCTTGTGATCTGTTCCATGGAACCAACATTTCGAACCCGACTCCTGCGCTCGTTTCTGACATGCATTTAGTGCCTCAGCAGAAGACGTTGTGTTGAAGAATTGTACCATATGACTGGTTCGTGGCCGGTAAATTTTGACTTGAACCTCAAACCATTCGTTGATTGTGTTAGAAGAATGGGGGAACAGATCTACTGATTCATTCAGGAAAATATCGTAATTGAAAATGTTCTCAATATATCTTCTCACCCAGGATAGCAATGACCGGTGTTCAGGTAGAGACTGTTTTGATATCCAGCCAGCAACAAGTTGAGAACGACTTTCTGTAAATCCCATTTCTTTCAACTTGGATGCAACTGCTTGGGTGTTTCTCAAATCAACCTCAGCATTGCTGCAATCATCAGAGATGAAATGTAGAAGAAAATACATATCAGTTTGGTGACTTCGGACATCAGGGTCCAAATTGGCGAGTCTTTGAGCAACATCACTTTGTAGGCCAACAAATGCACAAAGGATCTCTTCCGGAATAACTTTCGGACAATCTCTTTCGGAGTAACATGAAAACAAATCTGGTAGTTTGTCCTTATTCATCTTCTTAAGAACACTCTTTAACTTTTCTGTGCTTTCCTTTACATTTTCAAGGCTAGGTTTCACATCAACAACGTTATTCATATCTGAATAAAACAGCAAAATTTTATCAAGGTAACCAATAAATTTTGAAAGGCGTTCTTTCAGTTTTCTCAGGTTTTTCACAACACTTTCATCAATGTCTTTGATATCATTCAACTGTTTTTCAACAATTTGCAAGCAGGATCGACTCATGACAGTCGCTTCCGTAAGGCATTTTAAAGCATTTTGTAAATCTTGGAAAGTCTTCTCGTTTTTTGCTATGGGTGTGAGAAAAAAAAATAGTTGAAAGACATTATTGAAAATCACTAGTACAGTCACCTGTACTATCCTGTACCAACAGGGATTTTGCATGTGACCGATTAATACCGGTTAACTGATTAATACCGGTTGATCATTTAATCAAGGTCCTGTAGGAATCACCCCAACACTTAAATGTAAGGTGTAAAATGTAAATATATATTTTATTACACATATCAAGTAACGATAAGACATACAGTGTATATAAAAAAAATTTTGTGTAGGTATAACGGAAATGGAAGTTTACACAAGAAAAATGAACTAAAAAAAGTTATATTGTTGATAATTTTAGTAATGTTGTTGATGAAAGTTTCAAAACCTTGAAAAGCTTAATTTGGGACCATGGAAAGGGTGACCATGTCCGCTTAATAGAGGTAACCGTTCAACAAAGGTATATTATATAAACAATTAAACAAAGGTATATGTTAGTATTTTCTACTATGAAAATTTTGGGAATTTGTCACATGACCACTCAACAAAGGGTTGACCATTAACAGGGTGCCGCTTATAAAGGTTTGACTGTACTTAGAATGACTGGTACCTTGGGCTACATTGTTTGCTTCTTGGTAACACGTTTCTTATTCAACATGGACCAAATTCAATTATTATTAATAAAGTGATGATTTTAACAAAGTAGCATGAAAATGAAATATGGCATGAAAAGCAAATGACTTTGATGTATCAAAAATTCTTTCAAAAATTCTGTTGTCATCTTTGATGCTTTCTTTAAATAGAGTCATATCCACCCATGTAATTTTAAGAACAATAGAAATGTTAAATAACAGACACTTGTCTGTTAAATTTTTTATCTGTTTTGCTTAAAATTAGTCAATGATTCAATTCCAACCTTCAAGATCTGGCAATTTAACCACTTGATTTGTTATAACAACAACTGTATTTAGGTAGTCTTCTTTGTCAGATTGTGTACTTCCTAACTTCCAATGATGCGAAATGGGGTAGTTAGGAAGAATGTTGTTAGCAAAGGCCATCACTGGTAGTCTGTCACTCATCTGCTGCAGATTCAAAAAACAAAAAAAAAAAACATACGAGTTTAATAGCAAGACATATTCTCAATAATGCAATTGTGAACTAGAAATACCCCGTCAATATACTGATGAATTTTTTTACTTTGAAAGAATAATTTATAGATCCTCATTGAAGATATTATTGAAAATTCCCACACAATTCTGATTGCTTCTCTGCTCAGGTCAAGCCTTCACATTTGAATCAACAATTGTCATATCAAATAAAAGTTAAAATAACACAAATACAGGCGTTATACAGGGGATATTGCAACTCACAGAAGACCTGCAGCCAAAAATAATTGCTGAAGTTCGGAATTCATGTTTAGGCAAAAATGTAGCATTTTGACAATAGTTTTTGGAATAATTCTTCATTACAGAATACAGAAGTGTAAAAATATTCAATAAACAATAAACAATTTTAAAAAGTATCATCAACTTGTTTTCGGTGTTGCGTAAAAAAGTTGCTACCACATTTATAAGGGAAGGTTAAAGAAAACAAAAAGTGTTGTCATTATGACGTATTCAATATAGTGTAGAATTACGGCATTTTGAGAAATTAGACATACGTATCTATCACATGTTGGGTCAAGAAAAATCCACCCTCATATTTAACAGATGCGATTTCATAAATGAAACTAAGGCAATTTGCCGTTTATAAAGTTTGACAACAATTTTAATGATGCCATGATTTAAAAGAAAACACCTATTACTAAACGACGAAACATCGTCAAAATAGCCTTCAAACAATGCCAAAAGTACGAAACTATATACTTGTTTCGACGTTTATCTTGCTGAAGATATCTATAATTAAAGTTTACCTTTATAACTTTAGTTTTCTTGCTATTTTTTTCGTATTTTTCTTCGCAACGCAATTTATTTGGGAAGGACTTTCGTAGTTTCGTTAGTCACAGCAAACCTTACCTTGATGCTTTGCGGTCGGGTCACGTGACTAATGAAATTGAATATAATTATGTCAAACATCAAAGTATCAAACACATGCTTCTTGGTTAATTCTTGGAAGAGAAGGTTTGGAATGGTGTGTTTCTGGACGTAAGTATTTAAGTATATTTTTTCAAACTCATTTTAGATTCTATGTATATACTAGTGATTGTTATAAGCGCCCCGTTAGGCCTCACGCCAGGTCTAATCATAGAGATGAGTCTAATATCAACACCCCGCCCCGAGAAACTTCCATCGCTATATGCTATGGCAATATAGCTACTTTTATACTTGGGTACATTACTGATATTGTACATGATATATATAATTCATTTGACGCACCTGATGAAAAAACCTTTACCAGCAGACAATTTTATTAAATGCAATAAAAATCATGCTCCGAAAAACAACATGATTGTACTAAACTCAAGAATCAAGGTATGAAGTATGTAACGGTAAAACAAGACATCAATTTTGCGGTTGTCTTGTTTGCAATTTATTATGTACAACATTCTGTACATGATGTTGTTTTTCGAAATTCGGAGTATGTTTTTTTTGTAAATAATAAATTGCCAGTAAGAGTTATGTCATGTGTATTAAAGAACTGAGCCGGAAGTCAAGCATTCTTTCTTCCTCGACTAGTCGAATTTATTCGTGCGACGCAGCAAAAAGTAACCGGTGATGTGATTGATCGTATAAAAAAATGTATATTGCTTTCTACTATCCTCACGCAAGGAAAATGGGCTTGATTCCACCTTGTCGCTTCCATCGTATACATAAGTGCCTTTAGTGCCTCATCTCTCAAAACATTAATTTATGCATGCATTTCATTGACACATAAATTTTATGAGATTAGGGGCGTGTCAAACGAGTCAGGATTGGGGGGGAGTGTCATGTGATATTGACCAATTTTTGTGGTCCAACCATCCAAATCACTATGTCATTGAAAGTGTTCACATGTCTGGTAATAATAAGACTATATCTAAATTTTCTATCCAACTAGTCTACTATGTTTTTAGTGTCACACGTAAATCTAAAAAGTGTTGCTCTTGTCCCTCTCTTGTCCTTGATGCTTTCATGTTTTACCTGGAAAAGTCTCCATTCCTCAATGCCATTTCACCAACCTGGTCATGTACCACATGCAGTTCTATTACAGATTTTGGGTATTCACATAGATATCTCCAATAAGGGTTTTAATTAGATGTAGCACCCTTCCAGTCTTTGCATAGTTAAGACCCTGTGCTTGCAAGATTGACATCTGAGCAGGTGTCTTGTTTAACAGTAAATAATTTATAGTTTTTATTTCATCTTAGCATTAGATCTTTTGTCTTTCGTTTGTGAGTTGTGACCTCATGGATATAACTCCAAAAACACACTTAGATCGAGTACTTTAAAATGTCAAAATATTTATAATATTCTTGTATTGCACTGATGCAGGCCCAGGTTAACAGACCAAAAGCTTTGCAGTATTATTATGTGGTGTACCTACAAACTAATTTGCTTTTTTGTTAACTTTACAGCACACAAAAACCTCTTTACTCAGTGAACTTTAATTAAACAAGAACAAGTCAACAGGAAATGAGTTTAGAGATATTTGCTGATTCAAGAGCACATTCAAAGAAGCATGTGTTTGGATATTGGTTGCTTTTTTCTTCAACAGAACAGTATTTTAAGAATGTTTTTAATAATATTTTCTTGAATAAATATACAAATTCATATCCATATGAACACAAAAAGTTGAATACATGGTTTATGGTAGAAATGCATCCCAAGAATAAAAAGGATACACCTGTCAAAATACCCTTCTATAATGCAGAAAACATGAGTAATGCAAGGAGTGCAATCAAACAGAAAACAACTGGATGTGGAAGCAATGTCTTGGAATATTGGTTTCATGGAACAAATAATGAATCAGCTTTAAACATTGTTAACAAAGGAATTAATTTAATGGAAGGGAAGAAAGAACTTGATTTTTCCAGTGGAGATGGGTTCTATTTAAATCCAGATGGTATGAGTGCAGTTGACTGGGCCAAGTCGAAAAAAAATGCATCTGTCATCATATATGAAGTATCAAAGGAAATGCTAAATAGCTACAAACTTCTAGATCTGCGAGGAGACCTAGAAGGCTGGAAAAATATTGTCAAGTGGAACAGATGTGGTCAAAAAGAAAGTAAATGTCGACTCGATGAAAAATTAAGTGAACAGTTTGAACAGTGCGACTATATACGAGGACCAATGGCAGGAGACAATACAAAATATAATGGCCCAAGTTGGGAGCCTGAAAGAAAAGATAGCGAGCAAATCTGTGTAAAAAAAAAAAAGATGGCTCAAGTTATTGGACAGCAAAAAAATATATTTGGTGTTGTATCTTGGAACAGTAAATAAATAACTTTTTCCATAAAGGCCAAAGACCAGTTAATGTAAATTAATGTAAATTATATTGACTTTAGTGGGCATTGCGGTGTATTTTGCGGGCTAAATGATAAATTTTCCGTGCCGAATTATATTTAAGCCCGCTCAATGACTGAAGTGTTTACCCATTGCATAATTTCTTATACAAAATTTTCCCTCTAAAGTTGATATAATAGTAACACAGTTGATGTTCTTGGGCATAAATGTCTTTTTGGCCCTCCTCAGAACACATTTTAACCCTCGCTACGCTCTCGGGCTACTGATCAGTTCAGAGTCGGGCCAAAAACACATCTATGCCCGCGAACATCAACTTATATTAGTTCCATTTACAATGTACCGTTTTAATCCTAAGAGATAATAAATGTCCAATCACATTAATTAAACAATTTCACTCGTCTTAGGGATTCAAAACTTTTGCCAAGTTGAGTTTATATTCAAGATCCCTAAAAAACTGGCACGGCAAACCATACGCCCACGTTCCTACTCCATGGGCCAGTTGTTCAAAGCTAGGTTAGCGCTAACCTGGGTTAAATTTTAATCCAGTGTTTTAGTTTATATGCTTCTGAACTACTGTTCGTTTTAAAACTTTAGAAAATATGACTTCTATCAATCCAGAAAATATTGATGAAAAAAGATTAAAACAGATTAGAAAAATTCATATAAAGAACTGCTTTAACCCTAATCTAATTTCGGCGCAATTTTTTTTATGGAACTGTATGAAAGCAAAAATTGCCCGATTCGGTGAACCACTGACTGCACAGCGTTCGGTTTACGTTTCGTTCTACTCCAGATTGGGGAGCCTAGCCGAAATGCTCCCTAGCTCCTGCGGAGAAGGTAGCTCTTCCACAGTCCCTAACAAAGCGATGGAAATCGATGACGCAAAGGATCATGGAAATATACCAAGGCTATCTGTTAGGCTATTTGCTTACCTTCCCTTCGTCTTCCCCATTTTCACGTCATCCATCCAAATTTTCTTTAACCCCTTTATATTTTCGGATTTAAACCGGTCGACAACTTCAATTGCATTTCTATATTTACATGTTTGATATTCATTCATATATCAATATATTCAAACGCATTACGCATGTGATGTACACCGTATTTTTTACATAATATAAATGCATCTTTCCAGACCAAAGTGCTTGATTTCGGGTGCAGAAGCAACTATCGATAAGACCGCTAAAACCTGGTTTCCATTTTGTCGTAACTGTTGTTGTGAACAAGTCATTTTATTTTCTGTATTCCAATCAATCATTGATTGACTGCACGCACAGCAATATTCTATCACATCAGTCACCTAACTCACCTTGATATGTTAGCAACAATTAGGACTAAATGGAAAGACTTGAAATGCTGAAAGATTTCAAGATGAATGAAACAATTCCAGTTAAGTCGCGTTTACACTACGTGCCTCGACCTGGACTGGACCTGGTCCAGGTCTGGTGTAGGCCACAAAATCCAGGCCAACAGAAGAAAGTGCACGACATGGAGCACGATTTTTGCAATGTGAACGGGCTTCACCTAGTCCTGACTAATTTTCAACTTAAAACTTAATAATATAATCTTTGTATCCATACTAGTATTACCACATTTCGGCGTGTTTGGGTCTTGTTCCAAGTATTTTGTCAATTATGTTAGCTACCTTATTTATACCATCAGCAAGAAAGACAATGTGAACTGGGCACATATTATCCAGACTCCTCCTAAACCTGGCCCAGGCCAGATCTAGGCATCTAGTGTAAACGCGTCTTAAATCCCACCCCATAACCAGGGCCTTCGCTCTGGGTACAAAAGGACCTGATGAGGCTTGGATGATCTTCTGTGGCAGAGCGGAATATGTACTTAAAAAGTTACATAAAATTATCGTTTCTGACTTATCTGTTGCTGATTTCCAATTACCAAAGATATCCTATCTATAACCATATTCCTGACTGTGCCCATGTCTTGATACGGGCCTATCATCGTATTCAGCGCCACCGTAACCATGACGACTGATTGGCCGTTGACCATAACGACTGCTTGGTCTATTATCCAGCACTTGATCCCAGTCATCACCGTTAATCAACCCACCGTCCGAGTACGCTTCCACGGGGCTTGGGTATCCACCCATGTAACCACGGTCACTTCCAGGCTCGTCGTCGTATAAGTCAAACTCGGGTCCAGATCCTCGCATCATCATCTCGGGTGTACTTGCTCCCTCTCGACTCCCAATATCGCCATACACATGTTGGCCGTAGAACAAATCTGGACGATCAAGTATATCACCATTATCAATAAAGGTAGGTTCATCAGGGTACATCATAAGTTCGTCATCATCGTTATCATCTTGATGACCTTCGACCATTTCAAGCCATTGAGAATTGTGCCAACGGAATTTCTCAATTTGTATTTTCTTGGCCCACTCCTGATCAAATTCCTAAAAGTGGATCGATTAGTGCGAAAATCTGCTGACACTCTTTCTCCAGCGAGGAATTTGGAGTCTTGTAACAAAATGTAAGGTTGACTGGCTTACACTTTCAAAGTTTAAGTGATCACAACATGATATTTACATATATACATCGACTCTAAGTTTTGAAACCTTTGCATTTAGAATAGAGTAAGTTCGGTTTTAAGCACGAACTTAGCAGCAAAAGACGTAACAGCTTGAACTTCAAAAACTTCAAAACCCATTTGAAGCACTGTTTTAGAATTCAGAATTTTGCAAATCCTTCAAAACTCCAACGATATTACGGAGACTTGATAGTGTAAACAAGCTCATTCAATACTCACCATGATAATGTCTAATGTCTGATCGCAAACCTTCCTAATCTCAGCATTCTTATCATGCATAAGATCAATGAGGTAAGCTGGAGCTTCTGAACACAATATTAAGAAAAAACATATTTTTTCAACTTAAACATAAACTGTACGTGTGCTAACATGCAATTAAGTCTAGATTTTTTGAAAAGCTAGGTGTAACTATTACAGTTCTATCACGATCCTAGGAACAACGTTGCTAACAAACAAAAGGATACGAGTCTGCTTTACAATGACCTCTCGTGTTGCTTTGTGGAAGACCATTTGATAAAAGACATAAACAATCTGCAAGACAACCTCATCGTCTTCTTGTTTTGCTGAAATATTTAAAAGAACATCGATTGGTTTAACTAGCGTGAGCTGATTATAGAACATCTTTATAATTAAAATCATCTCTCAATTTACCATTAAGTAGATCAATAAGTATTTGTGGTACGCCTTCTTCTGCCAGAAGTGCAGCACAGGCGTCATCTGCACATACAGTTCCAATCAAGATGATTACTCCCAACACTAAATCATCTTCAGCTGCCCCTATTGAAGCAATCGTTCAACTAAGTAATCGAATATAACATTCGATTTGAAATACATATACGTCTTTATACACATGTCCGATTATGTTGCAATTATGTTGCATATGTCGAAATTTTGGTCTCTTTCAGTTATAGAAACACTGAACCAAAGAGAGAGGACCCTTACAATAGTTCGAACTGGAGTATACACTAAGGGAAGACACCATAGTTTATGTTTATATAAATGAACACTAGAGCACCAACTGTATACTAGACACTTGGAATAGAATGGTTCTGAATTGATGACCCTATTACAACCAAGGTTTCTCCTGTTGTAACTCTAGAATAATATACAAGTATATTTCTACTAATCTGGAGACTGGGATAATACAAACACAGTATATACATTATATATTGCCAGTTTTTTTTAGCTAATGACTAATTTACTGATATTTGCATATTGTCAACTGCCTAATTCATTTCTGAAGGGAATTTTGTTTCGTGCCTGATTCATTCAATATAATCTGGGTATTGAATGACCTAAACAGAAAACCAGGAATAACCACATGTAGTCTGTGACAAGAGGCTTACGATAATCAGTTCCTACCTGGCTGCAATTTACTCTTGATATAAGACAACATGTCGAATTTCGTCAACAATTGTGCGTAGTTTAAACCACGGACAGCAATATTTCCCAGAATCCCAACTGCTTCCACCACAAATTCCTCATCTGAGAACGTCTTAATCGCATTTGCTAAGTCCGCGATAAATGGCTGAATTGAAACACACAAAAAGATGGTAACACAAAACGGCACCGTAATGGTATAAGTGGGTCTAGCTGTAAAATCATCATATTTTATACAGTATATTACTGAAGAAGAACTAGAGTAAATTAGCTACATAAGAATATTCCAGTTCCATGAAGTGTCCGAAAGCTTCTGCGCATTATTATCAACAATAGTTGAGCACTACTTCCATGGCACGTGTTAAAAACAAGCAAAGTTTAGTGAACTCACCACAAACAGTTCCTTCGTTGGTCCGTCATGTTGCGAAATATTTCGCGCCATTTTCAACAGGAGAGGATCCTTGAACTTGAACGCTCGTTTCATGAGTAATCTCAAGCCAGGACCCTCACAGATTAACTGAGCATTATTTTTGTGGGTTGCCAGGTTAATGGCTAAAGCCAACAGCTCCAAAGGAAGATGATCACTTTTCGTCTCTAACAGCATCTTCATAACCTAACCAATATATATATTTATAGTCGTGTTAAATGTATTATTGGCACAGCGGTTTTATGAATCTCTGAATTTGACTTCCCATTATTACTCGGGCTACTGTGGTAGCCGAGTCTAGGTTTCGCGATTATTATTATTTTTTTTTCGTGTCGCAGGCTTAGTTTTCCACGCGGACAGTCGCATATTTACAGTGTATCAATATAGCTCAGTTTCAGTGCAGTGTATTTACCGGCTACACAGCCTGAGTTAACGCCTACCGGGCGTCTTGTTGTTACTAGTTTCTCTAGTCCCGAAATTATGTTTTAATGCATTGATGTACTCTTTTCACAAGCGTTAGTTGGCGGAATTCAAAAGTGAAATTGAAAAGTGAAATTCAATTTCAAATTTCCTGCATATTTCAACAGGTCCACCTGGACATATCCAAAGCCCAATTTCTATCTACAAATGCTATCCAGTGCAGGCAAACTAAGTTGAATAACCAGTAAAACGCAGAGCGTTGTACTTACTAATGGAATGCAGTCTGTATATGAAAACATAGATTTGTGTCCATCGTCCATACTGATATGGTACAAAATACACAAAACAACGATACATTGGATTTCATTTCCTGAATAAGAGTTGAAGATAAGATAAGATAAGATAAGAGAATAGGTTGAAGCTCTGAAATGGAAAGGATCATTTGGGGTAGGAAGGGATAATCAGGATGTATGGAAATCCCTCACATACGTACCAATAAGCGCTACAAGCTTCGGTACCAGTCCATTTTTAACTGCTTTGGAACGAAGTTCGGTTTCAAATGAAAGGTTAAGCAGAAGACGTAGGGTAATGTTTAAAAGATCCTAAATAAATAAAGAAAAAGTCGATGGCAAACTGAGTTCTTATGCTATACTTCTGATATAATTGAACTGCGCATAATTTAGCTGCACACTCTTGGTAAAAGTATTTTTAAAAAAGCGATTTTTAGTCTGAACCATCCTGCAAAAAGGACTTGTCAACACGACAAACTATAGCCTACACAGAATATAGAGAGTAAAAAGTATAGACAGTATATGTTAACATTATATAGTGGATTACGTTCAGATGGTCCTCCATGCTACAAATGAAGGCCTCAGCGAAGCATTACATGTACGTACGCAGTAAGTTAAAAAAATACGATTATAAAATTTGGCGAAAAACAGGTCTGGAATATAATTATTATTTACCTCGTTTTGATTTGGTATGAGGTGAGCGATCTTTTCAATGATGTCATTTCTTGCCTAGAATCATGATAATGTCATTAATGAAAGCACGTGCGCCGCTTGTATTTCCCATACATACATTCAAAACCTCAAATTTAGCCATTTGCACGTTGCCAACCGAAGTTTGCACCCTCAATACAATTCAATACAATGTGCATGTTTGAATCCTGATATACTCCAGTTACTCTGCATTTATAATACTGAGTTACTCGTTTTCACAACTTACTTACCATTTCGTTTTTGTTTTCATTAAAAATACTCAGTTTCTTCAGAAAGGAGACAACAAGAATCAGTAGGTCCGAGTTTTCACGATTCAACAACTTCATCAAAAGATACACGATCTTTTTATTTATCATCTTCGCCTCAACTTTTGTGTCTTCCGATAAATTGAGCAGTAGGTAGACGGTCACTATAGAAACGGTTAAAACAGCAAAATGATGCTGCAGCTTGCTGGAGCTCGGATCCGTAGCTTTTGAAGCACAGTTGCACTTTCATGCAATTTCCACTGAGCAATTTCACAAACCTCGTAAGAGTTGCTCTTGCTTTTTAGACAAATTCACGAATTTCTTGTAACTTTTTTCGTGATCTTTACGCAAGCTTAGCCATGGTTAGGGAAAATGAACGATGGACAGACTTACTGCTTATTTATCGCCTAGAAAACCCATATGGCCGTAATTTGCGAGTTGGAAGTACGTTTGCACCAAACCTTAAACCCAGGATCATTAGAGGCTTCTATACTCACTAATCTGTGTTTAGAAAAGACATACACTGTACATAGCTGAAATACTGCTGAAACAACTACCACAGAGTAAAAGGATATCAGCTTTGTTTTTATTTTCAAGTTCTTCCTGCCAACTATCGTATCTTTTGATTTCGTGATCCAAGATTGACATACACATTGCGCCAATCTTATGATGGGAGATAATGCCATGAAAATCAGAGAAAGACGAGAAACAGAAGAAGGTGTATACAATATTTGTTGCCAGTTCTGTGCTTTTCTTTGAGTCTTCACGTAGTACTCGAGCTAATGCCCCAAGCACTGTTTCTATTTGGAAGGCAAAAAAATTCAAAAATATCAGAAACTTGCTGTAGCAAACAACTTTAGCCAAAGGATTGTACAGATATGCTGTACAGATATGTACATCTGATTTTTGTGTTGTATTTCATACCATTCTGAACAATTTCTTCCATATTATCAGGGTTTCTTGCAAGCTGCAGTATAAATGCTGTGCCCCTGACTTTCTCAGGAATGTCTTCATAAAGCAACTCAATATACTCATCCAGATCATTTAAATTTGCAACCTCGTCAGGCTGTGGAAAGTTAATTTTTGTTCATACATAAATTGTGTTTCAAATATGCTCTTTAATAATATATGAAATAAGAATTAGATTACTTACATTAAGACCTTCAAATCCAGCTGCATCTAATTGGTCTTGCAAACTGGTTGATTGACCTGAGAATGAATGATTACTTATTTTAAAATATTTCATTTAGCAGGTGTAAAAAATATTTAAGTCTGTGCAAGTTTCTAGGAATTAGGGAGCATGTAGGTTTTGAGGACAGGTGTAGCCCAACAGATATAATTTGTTCATACTTGTTTTTGCACTGCTAACAGCAGTGTCCTTCCTTTTCTGGAGATAATAAAGCAATTGTTCCACTTCTGGTATTTTAGAGGGATGAATGAGGTTACATTTGGCAACAATTTGCTGTGCAACTGCCCGGATATTTGATGTTGAATTTAGACTCTTCAAACGAATTCTGTGAAAAAAATGGCGAGTTTTGAATGGAAAAGTTGCATAAACAAGGGGATGATCTGTAATGAATGGGATGGGAAGTGTTTCCATGGGTAGTACTGACATTGTATTGAAAATAGTTGAAAATACAGATGAAGAAAAAACAGTGTAGGACATTTGACATTTTTTGTGGTGTTTATCATCAGGATTTGGGTAATTTAGAATTTGTTAGTGTGTTGCAAATTCTCATGATTCAAAATATATTTCATCATCACCATACTGATTGCTCATCATACTTCTCAATAGAGCTAGAACATCGTGTTTATCAATAAGAGAGAAAGGGAGATGTTGCAGGTGAGGAAAGAAGGGAAATGGGAGATAAAATTTTAAAATTTGTATAAAAGGATTTAATAGAGAATAATAGAAATGGAGGTGAGCACTGTGATCGTCTTAATAAATACCACACAATTAGCCTTTCTCAATTCTCACGATGACGAATATGCCGCTATTTTTGGGGTACCTTTTGTCAAAACGGAAAACCATAAACCAAGAGCGTAAGACCTCGTAACGGCGACTATCTTTATTTTTAGGCTGAGTCTATTCTTAAAATGTTCTGTTGATTCTAAAAAATTGCTTTTCATGTTGTTATAATTTTTTAAACCCATTTGAGAGAATTGAAAGAGCCCTAAAAACGTCATCGTGAGAAAGGCTAATCGACCTAGCTCCACTCTGTCAACGTACATTTTTTGACATTCCTTCTTTTCCCCCAACATTGGGTCACCCATTTCCCCAAGAATTGTTGCCTCCAGTTCATAGTTGACGACAATTGCCTTCTCTGTTGGATGGACATCAATTGTCCCAGCTTTTACACGTCTAGTATAGATTTATATTTAATCATTTAAGAAAGGAATTTTGTGTTCTTGACAAAAATTCATTCATAAGACTGGTATATACTGACTATTAAAAGAGATAATACTAAAGTAACATACCTTTTTAAGTATCTTGCGTCTTCCTCCTGCATTATTTGAAACGTTTATGGTCCTGTTGCGTATTAAAAATAAATACTAAGTTACGTTAACAACTCAAATAGCGTCCTTGGCGTCGCCATGTTGTTATGTTTCTGAGAAAAGTACCGGAGAAAATATGCGACGAAGTGGGAAATGCCGGAAATTTCATGGCCAAATTCAATATGGCCGCATTTTCTTACAAAAGTACTTTCGCAAAATAATCATTTTTTTTTATATATGCTTTTTATATATGCAGTATGTGGTCTTTTCATAAATTTAAAGCAAACATTGAAGCTATTTCGAGTTTTGAACAAACGTTAGATGATATCCATTCTAAAACTCTCACAGAAGCAGCTGTTTTAGTGCCAATTGTCATAAAAAATGACGTTCCATCTGTTCTGCTTACGGTTCGTTCCATGAACTTATCGAGCTATCCTGGCCAGGTGTCCTTTCCTGGTGGTAAACGAGATTCAACGGATGAAAATATAGTTGCCACAGCTCTGAGAGAGACATATGAAGAAATTGGTATGGCATCTGATCATTTAAAAATCATTGGCAAACTGCTGCCACATGTCACACAAACGAATTACGTTGTCACTCCAGTCGTGGCCGAAGTGTTGAATTACAAAACGTTTTCACCGAGTATAAACCCTTTCGAAGTTTGTGAGATTTTGACAGTACCGTTAGAGACATTCATATTAAAGAAATATCATAAATGTAGACTATTTGCTTCTGGTAAGCATGAGGGCAAGCAAAGCCAAAGAAAGTTGGATTACTTTGAGTTTGGGGAAAGTAGTGACAATGTCCACATCATATGGGGTTTGACAGCTGTAATTGCAACGCACGTTGCTTCTTTGTTGTTTGAAAGAAGTCCAGAGTTTGAGTATCAAGAGTGGTTATCAGAGACTAAGTTGGGAATTAATAAAAGCAAAGTTTATGATCAATTGATAAGAAGCAAATTATAACCTATTTTGTTGATTGCAGAACCTAGATGGCATACTGTATATATATATTGGAAGAAATCTAATACAATTACATCAAAATATGTAATAGTGTGAATTTTTTATTGTGCAACTATACTCCTCAATACATGTCTTAATCTCGGACACTACAGGAACGATGTGGAATGATTTCATATTAAATTACTATACTAAGATTCATGCAATATTTACAATCTAGTTAAAATTTCTCTTTCTTCAGTCTTACTATTTTCAGAATCATTACCTGCCCACATGAATTATTTCACACAATTAGTTATTTATTTTGCAGTATTTTATTACACCCTGTTACTTTTCTAATTGCTTGCTAAAAACCGAATTATTTTCGTCATTGAGACACGATCAATCGACCACCATCGTTCAAAACCAACTGGTTTTGAAAGATCATAGACTTAACGTTTCCATTTTCGCGAAAAATATCGCTAGCTAATTAAAACAATGAAAAACGGTTTTAGGGCTACACGAGATACTCCTGTAGACGAAGGTGTGCCCACGAAGCCGGCATAATAAAGCAGCATTTGCCAGCAAGATGTGGTTTTTTGTTTTAGCTTCACAAAGTGGCCTACATAGACTCAAATGTCACTCTAGTTTCAGTGAGGCTGTTTAAACTTACTGACAGGCAACAGTTGGCTATGAACGATGGTGGGTTGGGCTCTTATCGCCTCTTCCCTATTTAACATTGACCTTGCGGATGTGCGCATGCAAATTTTAAAAAAGGCAAGGCTTTATATCATGAAAGCGAGACCACGAGCCAAAAATTTTGTAAGAGTGAAACCTCGTTAGAGTTAGGTTTATTTGTAAACGATACATTATTAAACCAATGGACATCCACGTTTACACAGCGGGCTCATTATATGGATCAGGTTCACTATAGAAGGGATCACATGTATCTACTTCGTCATAGATATCATCATCATTACCAGTCTGACCAGTTTGACTGGTTGTAACAGACTTGTTGTCTTCAGTTTTCTTTAGTTTTAATTCGAGTTTTTTCTTCAGTTCGTCTGCAAAATGACCGCCATCAGAGTCGCTCTTTGCTTTTGCCGGTCCTTTTTTGAATAATTTCATCATCGCTTTAGGATTGGGCTTGCTGGGTTTTGCTGGTTTTGCTGGCTTAGGGATAGGTGTTACTATCTTGGTATCGTCTTGATCTGGATCAGTGTAAATATCGGAAGAATCAGTGGTTTCTGGTTTTGAAACTTTACTATAATCTATGGATGCATATTCATGGTCCACAGACGCATAACTACCATCATCATCATCATCATCAACTGGTTGAGTAGTAGCTAAACGTTTCTGAATAACATCACTTATACTTTCACCCTTCGTTTTCTGACTGTCCTTTGTGTCTTGTGGATTCTTATGATGGGCTCTGAATGGCTTATTAGGCTTGGCTCCCGCAGATATCTTTTTAGTGGGTGCCTCAGGAGGGGTTGATGCCTTTCTTGGAGCAATTTCGGATTGTTTTGGAATTGACGGAGGTTTCTTTCTGGGTGGAGGCTTGTTTGGTTTCGGAGGGGTCATCCCCTGACTAGGGGTGGTGGGCTTTTGAGATGTCACTGGTGAGTTTCTCCCTGTTGGTTTCTGGCTCTCAGCATGTTGCAGAGCATCGTACGTGTTGCCACCCAAATCTAGCGTCCTCGGTGGCTGTGGTTTAATTTCTTTTCTTGAATTTCCCAGCATGTCGTATGTATCTGACCCATTAGAAAGACGCTTGTTTCCAGTGTCTAAACAATCGTACGTATTACTGGTAGTACTGCTAATAGAACCAACCGAACCAATCGAACCAGAGGAATGGTCTAAAGTATTGTAAAAACTTCCCGAACTTTGCGGTAGTTCACTGACATTGTCATCGATTGGAAATGATGAAGATTGGGGGTCAAACTGCAGCGTGTCATATTGATCATCTTTTCCCTTGGCTTTCAGCGTTTCATCTTTATTTGAAGTACTCTCAAGGGAGGTTCCGAACCTTAGTGTATCGTAGCTTCCTGGAGAGCCTGCCATCTTTGGTGCCCTCTGGGGAACTTGTGAACGGGTTTCCACAGGACGAGGAGAGCCAAACTGTAGTGTATTGTACTCACTATCATTTGTCAACGTTCGTTCTTTTTTGCCAGCCTTACCGTCAGTTTCAGTGCCTTCAGCCCCGGGGGACAATATGTCATAGGTGGGGTCTGATGGTGCGTTTAATACTGGTGGACTTGGTAAGGGGACAGGAGGAGGAGGGGGTCTATGGGTGGGGTTTGCATAGTCATATTGATTTGTTTTCTTAGTTGGTGTATTAACTGGCACGGAATTCACTTTTCTAATCACTTGATGTTCTTGTTGAACCTGATTACTCAGCCGTTCTGACGCAAGACGTCTCACAGTGGTATTCCCGGCTTTTGTACGAATTATCGTGTCCATAACTCGGTAAATCTCAGAACATTCGTTGGAAATGAATTCAAAAACTCCCTCTCCCGTCGGTGCCTTGCGACCAGCTTCAATTGAAAACATATTGCCAACAAATTTGTATCTTCGAATACATTTAAAAGGCCACAAACCAAGTAGTTTTCCATCCATGGCACTAACAAGGCGCACCTCAGAATGTACAAGCTGAAGGTGGCATGGAAACACTGCTTCAATTCTTATCATGGTTTCTGTGTCTTGTGGTTGGACACAGAAAGATTTTACTAAAAAGCAATAAATACTGATGACATTCCAGGAATAAAACACAATTGCAATGTTAAATACATCATTACCAGCCAATTCATCAACTTGTATCACAATCCTATCTAATTAGTTATTATATTGGTTGTTATTCTACTACCTTAGCCCATGCATTAAAAGCCTCAATACCCTACTAAATAGCAAAAGTATGAAGTAGTAAGTACTATGATTTTTTGCACTTCACCCAATGTGGGTAAATTCTAGAGGTTTTAAAGGGTCTTAATTTCAAGTGGAATTATACACACTTCAAATTCAAGCCAGGAACAGTTGATGGAAAAATGAGTCAAGTATAGGTCCTCTGGCAGGAATTGAACCTACACTTTTGCAATGTCGGTGCAATGCTCTTGCCACTGAGCTACAGAAGTGTATATAGTTCCACTCAAAATTAAGACCATTAAAACCTCTAGAATTTACCAACATTGAGTGAAGTGCAAAAAATCATAATCAATTTACCCTCGCCTATTCCCAGCATTACCATCCTATACACATCAACCACACTTGCTCTTGTCAGCTACCTCTATAGCTCAGTGGCAAGAGCATTGCACTGGCATTGCAAAAGCGTAGTTTCGATTCCTGCAGGAGGACCTATAGTTCACTCATTTTTCCATCAACTGTTCTTGGCTTGAATTTTAAGTTTGTATAATTTTCCTCGAAATTAAGACCTTTTGAAAAACCTCTAGTAATTACTATACCTTTCAAGAAGGAAAATCATTCAGAGCAGGGATAAAGGCATATCTGCTAGCCTTATTGATTATAATATTGAATTTGAGTGAAGAACCAAATTGTGAGTCTAAAACCCTATATTTATACCTACCTAAATTATATTCTTCTAGTGTAGCCATCCAATTGATAATAGCATTTTCATCTTCAGAAGCCAAAAGAAGGACATGATCTGTTGTCTTGAGTGAAAAACAATACTTTTTCTTTGATTCGTCCCTACGCCTCACTTCATATCCTGGGTGCAAATTCACAACATGTCTTGGGAGCTGTTTTTGCCAATTTTTGTCTTTGTAAATCTCAATGTATCTAAGTGCACTGCTTATCTCATATTTCATCACAAAATATCTCTTCTTCCAGCTTCTTTCTTCAAAATAATCTAGTTGACCCTATCATAATAAGGAACATTAGGCTATGTTTAACACCTTCCATGCGCTGAATCTCAGAATGAGCACACCAATTGCAAAGCAACTCTAACATATATCTGTCTGCAAGGACACTATTTATGTAAGTTATTTAGCTTTTTGTTCACTATATATTCATTTGGATGCATGTAAGTGATGCTAATTTATTAAAAATGTCTAACAAAACTGCAGATGGTCAATTCAAATCAGGAAGAACTTGCAAAAAAGATGCAAATCAAGTCTTCAAGTTTAGCTAAACGGTGGATAAGCCAAAGTTCAAAAGTACCCTCATGCATCTTGTGATTGAATGACTGAACCTAAATTGTATCATACAATTTGTATGCATTAAATATGTATCTTCATTCAAAATAAACATTTTACATCAAAATATTTCAGCTCAGTTGTTCAATAGATAGATAATTTTGTTTCCCATTTTCAACTTATCCACCGTTCAAGCTTAATGCCTTTTGAACAGGTGGTCCCTGCTTTTCAAACCTTTTCTAATTCAAGTGTAGTTTAAAAATATCAGTTTCCACTTTCCAGCTTTTGAACTGTCAATAAACCTAAATGCACCTACTTCTGAACTTGAATCTGACACCAGTTTGTTGATCAGTTAAAACAAATATAAACTGACATATAAAGTAGTCTGGCATTAGATAGAGAAATAAAATATTAGGGCATATCTGGAGAAATGTCAAAACTACGAAATGCAAAGGTCGAATGTTGAGTCCTATCTATTACTTTTTCCACTTGAAATAAAGCACAAAATTATTATACGATATGATAAACTGTTTAATTATTAACGCTGTTATTGCTTAGAACAAAATTATGGGGCATAATGTGATTTAATTTGCAACAATATCAAATCGTTCTTTTCATTTGCAACTATACGGAAATATTTGTACTTAACATTATGACCTTCGTTGTGATCGAATTATTTCAAACAAATATGAATGTAACATAAACCATATAAATTTGCTCTGAGTTATAAGAAAAACAAAGTCACTTCACCTAAAGTGCACATCCCCAAATTGTTTATACGGACACCAGACCACATTCATGCCAGTTATCCAGTGAATTCAAAGACTGGAATAATTCCGTGTGGCATTTACTATCTATTACTTTATGCTTATAGAAATAACTTCGCAAAATTTCTGACCCTCAAGTTTGGCGGAAGTTTAAAGTCTTCACGCATATTTTTTATCTCGTTTTTTATGTGAAATAAAATCGCATTAGCTTCTGCTTTGAGGTTAAATAATGGGCAATATTAGAAAAGTTTAGCTAAAATTAAAATTAAGGGTATCTTAATAAACTTACAAGAAGAGAATTGCCTTTAAAATATATAAAATCAAAAACAAACTGCATGGCTTAATACTGTTGTATATCCAACAAGTCACGTAGGAATATTTAATATTTCTTAAATTGCTTTTGCTTGAGAGTTTAACAGTTTGGCAATCTCGCCTTGAAAAATGAAAAAATGTCTCAATGTAAGATAACTTGAGCGCCTTACCTCCACTAATATTTCCATGACTCCGATGACAGTGCTGTTCTTCCAATATCTTCGCTTGTCTTTCCCTGGAGCACTTGCTGCTATGACAGAACACAGTTACAGAATGAACAGCGGTCGCCAACCCACGACACAATTTATTTCATATTACTTCGTCCAAAAACCATCCCATTGTAAGCCTAGCCCAGCCATAGTTTGTGTGGGAAGCTTTTAACTGCATTGGTCATGGTGAAACGCACTGTGCAATTTGTGAGCATTACGCAAGAAGTCGAAAAATATTGTCATGGAAATAATTAGTAATCCTTACTTCCGTCTAAATAATCATCTCCACCCCCGTACAGTACGAAGCTCTTCAGTCTTCTCTCGTCTGAGAAAATCAAATATCACTGGGGGAAAAAATTGGTATTATTCAACAAAATGTGATTATTTTATTTTACCGTGACATACCATAGGCAGCCCTATGGACATACCCACAGTGTAGGGAATACGATCTGAAATCCGCTTTCTCCCACTCCCACTCCAGGAAAGATAAAGTTTCAGTTCCTGCTATTAGCTAAGCTCCACTGCCCAAACCCTGCCCGACATTGAACCCAGATGTGGTATTCAAATTCGCTGTATTCCAAATATTCAATTGCAGTAAGCAGAACGATTTCAGACCTTGCGTGCGTTCGGTCATTGAAGTTTCCACCTACGTTTTTACGGAATCCTGGAAACCGGATTTAAAGTTTCTAATATTCACGTTCCCGATTTAAAGTTTCTACGTAATATTCTTTCCGGATTCGGCTCAAAACCGAGATGATTTGCTCGGACTCATCATTACGATAGTAAACGGCAAAATGAATCCTATAACTAAACGGTTCCATTGAAAATATTGTTAGAACTAACTTCTACCGTATTTTTCTTTGAAGTAACTATGAACGATACACATCTGGAAAAGCAGTGCTTCTTCCTTTTATTTCATATAGTGTATTTAGACTTACAAGTCTGAAACTATAGTCTACTGTTATAACCTAAAGTAAAAGCATCAAGCGTTTATAACAAAACCCTAGCATTCGCTGTCCATCGCCGAACTAAAATTGAAAACAAAAACACCCTCTTGGTGGGGAAACGTTTCTCTCTTGAGCTTGCTAAAGGCGTAATAATAGTAATAGTGTGACACCAGAAGGCCTTACATAATTATCGATAGTTCCATGAAAGTCTAGTTTGCAAACAAATCAGAACAGAACGTCTTGTAATCGTAGGCGTTCGGGACCTCCCGCCCACGATCGTCAACGTACGGTTTCATGTGTTGGACACAGTATTCTGCTTGCGGACGGGATAATGACTAAAAGACAAAATTCAAGTTTGAAGTTTCAGTAAAGTTCAAGCAAGCTAATGAGTACGATAAAGGTTTTTTAAAACGGATTTTATTTTGAAAATGTAATACCTGATACAATTCTTGTTCGGTGACAAAGTCTTTATCAGCACCTTCAGTCAACGCCCGGAACGCATCTTCAACATCTTTGCTTGAATGAACATTCTCTGTCTCACGACTGATCATAAACGACATGTATTCACTCAAAGATACCACGCCGTCACTAATAAGGAGGAATTGATATGAAAACAATTCATCTCTTTCATGAAGATGTAGAGCCATGTGACAATGGAAATGCGAAATAAACCATTATCATTATTTCTTATTTTTAAATAATTTTAGTCAGGTCACAACAGGATGACAAACTCACCCGTTCGGGTCAACAGTTTTGAGTATAGCTTCAAATTCTGGTTCAGGTTGACCTTCCTCGACCAGCGGAAGATCGTAACCAAGAGAACGTAAGCAGGATTTGAACTCTTGATGATCCAGGAACTGAGATTTGTTTTTGTCGAAATGCCTAAAAAAAAGCACATTAATGAGTGATAAAGCATGTTTAGCGATGATGAGGATCATAGAAATTTTATCTATCTCTTGGAACCTTAATAGCTAGAAATTTTCTGCGAAATTTGCAATGTTTCAATTACAAAATTACAATTTCAAGTTCAAAACCATCTATCATTATTTTTATTTGTTATTTATTATAGCAGTATAATAATACCAGAGGGTCCCAACGAATGTTCACTCCTGATTGGTCACCATATCTAGTTTGCATTTTATTTTCGACCTTACTGACTTTACACATATTAACCACAGAATAGCTCTTATGCATAATGACGTCAAACGCCAAAAAACAACGTAAATCTCACAAGGAATGTTGGTCTTTGTGGTAACGGAGAAGCACTTGATGTGATTATGCTTAAGTTCTATAATAGTTTCTGCCAAATTACTTTCCTTGACTATCCCTGATGACGATGTGATGATTATGACAATAATAATGATATTCGTCATCACGATCCCAGCGCGGACGTTTTAACCTTAACGTACCTGAAATTAGCAGAGAATTCCTTGAGGGTCTCCTCAGGTACGCCAGTCATCTTACGTGCTTGTATTTGCTGTTCAAGATTGTGTCTCATTCTCATAGCAAGTTGATCCAGTTGATCCCATTGTTGTGCCAAGCCAACTGTTGAGTGCTCTGTGTACCTAATAAGAAATATCACTTTAACATTATTACCAGAGAAAAGGACAAACAAAAGCAATCTTCCTTCGTCATAAACTGGCTTTCCATGAAAACTGCCTATGCATTATGAAATTAAACCTCCATATTTACTGGAATATTTTGTTGTTCAGATATAAAAATTACAAGACAAAGGCACTTTCAGACCGGGTTGGACTTCAGGATTCACACGATGAAAACGGCACAAAACTACACCGTTGTCAGTTTTCTACACCGTTAATTCTAAACTCGAATCGTGGTTTTCACTCACTTGTTATCAAGTATAAGAGCTTCTTCCATCTGAGCCCCGAGATCTTCTACCACTGACAAGGCTTCTTTTCGTTCCTGTATTTCTTTGGATTTTTCCTGAATGATCTTGAGCTGATCTTCCAAATCTCCCTGGCTATCCACCATAACTGATCTTGTTTCTGTTAACCATGCGTGGAATGAGTTTGCATTCTCTGCAAAATCTTGTCTGAGTTCATCGTTATAACGTTGACGTTCCGCCTCTTTTCTAAGATCCAGTTCACGCTCCTAGCAGCAAGAGAAAAACATGAGCCGTTTAAACTATTTCATAAGGAAGGGGGAGAGGGCTTCAGCAGGGATGCGCAGGAACGACTGTGGCCAACTGACAGTTATATTAAGAGTCAAGTAACAAAGTTTCCCCCCTTAATTTGGGGAGAATTAAATAGGCTTGCTTTCACCCTGTTATGTGGTATATGAACATTTAACCCATGAAATATAGTATACGATACATAATTGTCAGAAATAAAAAGGCATACTTGAATGATCTTCTCCAAACTTTCCCAAGTCTCTTCCAGGGTTTCCATTGTGAACCAGGTGTAACTAAAAATCAGTACAAAAAGTCATTTTGGTAAACCAATATGCCCAATAATACCGAGGGGAAAAAACGATTTAAACGCTTTTGACTAAAGAAAACTCTTACGGGTTGATAGAAACATGGTAACTTTTTATCTGTTTGTCAAGTCTTCGCAATGTCCTCATGTCCTCTTCAGCCTGTTGTAAAGACTCACGGAATTGCTCGTGTTGATCTTGAAGCACCTGAGAAAATTATAATTCATTTTGATTCATCCATGTTTCACCTTGATAATACACTTGTATTGTATGTACACATAACGCTACACTTATCTACGGTAGAGCGAACACTCAGTTGTGTTTTTTGCTAGTGACTTATGAAATATGAAGTTGTCTGATTGTAAGAATACAAACTTGCAAAAGAGAATGTCTTCCTTGACTCTACCGAACAATACAGCTCGGTGAATACGCCTTAGATAAAGATTACTTTGAATACAGAACTTTCAAAAGCAAAATGGTTACTGTTACCATTATTTCCTCGACAGAATTACAACGAACAGGATCAGTAAGATCTTCCTCGGCATTCTCAAACCAACTGTTAAAAGCTGACGCTTTCTTGGCAAACAGTAAGTACATGTCTTCAACCTGAGCAAATGCAAGACATAAATTAATCAGACTTGACCTAGCGAATACTAATAGTGATGCTGATTGTGAATATGGTTAACCGAAGGATAACTGCAGACAGCGCAATTTCCTACCTTCTTGTACTTGTCTTGTGATTTTAAAAGCTGTTGCTTACGAGCGGCAGACGCTTCAAGCAGAGCTTGCCATCTAAGGACAGAAAAAATCATGACTTTTTAGGAATGGTCAATATTAAAATCAAGTCAGACTAAGAATTTACCTTTGGACCAATTCATCATTACGTCTGATAATGGCAGGTGATTGAGCATGTTGAGCTTTCACTAAATCATCTTTCAATGTTGTTACTTTCTGAACTCCTTCTTGTTCAAAAGCATGTAAACCAGACTCGAAAGTTACCTGGCGAAAAGACAGATAAACAGAGATGTTAGGCAAAGTTGAAACGCTGGTACTATATAAAAAAATGCATTTGGGTGCACTAAACCAGCCGCCACCATAAAATTTTCAGAGTAAACACATTCAATATTTCCAGCTTACCTGTTTGTTCAAGAGTGTTTGGACAGAGGCTAAATCTTTGCCACAGTCTTCTGACTGGACCACAGTCGCCTTGTCGCCTGGGGATCAAGTTGGACAAGTTAATAACTCTCGTTTTGTTGGATAGACAAAAATAACGAACGAGGAAATATATCCAACATGTTAGGGGAGATTTTTCAAAAGTCAGTTTAACAACTGCGCTGGTGGACACGCGGAAACAAAGGGTTGGGAGGATACAATGAGGCAGCATAATTGTAGCAAATTAGATAGGGGGGGGGGGGGTTGGAGAAAGCGTTTTAAAATTTGTTTTATTAGTACTTTAGGAAAAATTCTTGTTCCGATAGGTTTCATTGAAAAAAATTTACAAATGAACTCACTGATCCAAGACTCGACAACATCTGTTTTCCAGTTGAACTGCAGGAAGGCTGAGTTGTCTGTCAGCTTAGCTTTACGATAGCTTGATAGTCGTTCAAGTTCAGCCACTTTGTTCTAAAAAAACGTTGATACAATCAATAAGTATATAATACAACGTGGTTTATTTATTTTGTATTCGCCATTCTCATTATTTTGAAAGCTTTACGTGTTGTATCGAAAAAACAAATAACTTCATTGTTACGAGTGAATTTCAAATACAGACTTACGTTCAATGAAGCAATCTTCTGTTCAATCAGATCTTTCTCATGGTTATCCTGTGGTGAGAAAAATAAGGTAAAACTGATATCGACAACAATTATCACAAAGTATTTTGGAGGATGAATAATATAACTCTATGGAGTGAACATTCTACCAAGCGTACCTCAGCAAGAAGACCTTGACCAACATTTTCAATATCTTTTACACGTTCTTTGTGAACCTCAAAATCTTTCTCAAAAGCATCATGTTTCTTCAGTAAACCCTGCAAAGAAAATGCATGAAAAGATGTAAGATCTTGTTCCAGTGTTTGTGCTAAACTAGTGAGGGTAATGGTGGGCACTTACTTGCGCTGCAGCTAAGGTGTCGCCATAGTCATCACTGATAACTAACGTGTTCTTCTCATTGATCCAAGATTCTTCTTCATCGACATTGGTACTGAACTGTTGATAAGCCAAGGATTGCTCCAATTTCTTTTGTCTAAAAATAAACCAATATTATTTCAGCACTTGAGGTCTCCACGCGACCATGCAGCGTCAACTTTACAAACGTGTAGATTTGCTAGAATTGTACATAGGAAAACAAAAAAATATCCAAAAAAAATATAGCGTGCTCGCAGTTTGAAGAAGAAAAGAAATTGTCCTCTTTGAATTCAGTATAAATTCCTCTTCTTCCTTAATTCAGTCATTACATAGAAGTTAACATGACATCACCTTGTGGCCGCAATCTCGTTCAATTCTTGCCATTTCTCCTGCAATCCGTCGATGCGTGTTCTAATGGCATCCGCGTCAGGTCTTCCCTCCGCAATAAACTTCTCACCACGGTCGCAAACATTCTGGAAATAGCATAATCCCGATAAATATTATTTCGCTATGAACTAATGACTCAATAAACCAATCACGGGTGCATGTATCAGTCAATAATCATCTCATATCCAGGCAAAGCTTACCACAACTTTTGGTTCATGATTATGAATTTCAGCTTCAAGTCTCTGATGTTTTCTGCGCAAGTTTTGAACGCCAGTCAAATCTTTGCCATAATCCTCAGAACTTGCAAGCAACTTTTTCTCCCTTAACGATAAAAAGGTATTCTGATTTTCATTTCTACTTTTACGGCCTTATTACACACGCTTTTAAATTCGGCGTATTATATTTAACACGTAGGTACACAAAGAAACGATCTTACTTAATCCACGATTCTTCGTCATCAATGTCTCGGAATAATTGCTGTAGATCGTTGGCTTTTTCAAGTCTTGCCCGTCGCTCACTCGCCATGTTTGTGATCCTGGAGTGAAAGAAACGGTTTTATTAATAAACTCTGCTAATGATTTATTGCCATTTTCATTTTGTTTCACTATTTCGTACTTCTCATAGCGTGTTGTAATGGTCTCAGCTTTTTCTTTGATAGTCGTCGACTCATGATGTTCTCTCTCAATGAACTTCTGAGCTTGTGCTTGGAGATCATTGACATGATCCTAAAAAGAACAAGAAACTGAGTCAAGAGCGCATTTTAAGATATACCCCGTTAGATAACCTCATAGTGTTTGATGCCAATCACATGCTCAAACCTCCCCCAGTAAGATTCCTAATTACTTCTCATACCATATGAGGTGGTCTTTTACCTTTAGACCAAAAATAGAATTTAGACATGCATCAGATTTTCAGATAAATCTGCCCATTATCTTACTCCTGAAAATGTTTCACACTAAAGGCCTCAACACGCATACTTATTGGTGCGTTCTTAGCAAGGGAGACAAACGTTTCGACATGAACAAACCAATGCTAGTATAGAAACCAGTATATTTCTGTTGAAACATGCACTCCGGGTTACCTGATGAGCAGTGATATCAGCTTCAACAAGTTGATGTTTCTTGAGCAGGTTCTGTGTACTCGCTAAATCATGACCACAGTCTTCTGATGAGAGCAGCGTCTCAGTCTATAATTAATGAAAGACCAATTAGGTTAAAATCCTGTTCTACTGTTACACAATTCTTTCCTCTCACTATCCAAATGTTTTTTGGAGTCACCCAGATTAAGCTGGGTCTTGCCGGTTGAAATGAGTGAATCTTTTGGAGAATAAGAAGATTGGTTTTTAAGTAGATTCAATCATTCAACCTCCTTGAAAACAGAGCCTTTAGGAGGGGAAAGAATTTGGTTTTATCACGATTAACCTTGAATTAAAACGAAAAAATATTCATTATAACAAGAATAAGAATAATGGCTTCTCTGTGAAAAGTGCAAAGTAGATCTTCGTCACAAAGCATTTACAATACATTATAAAACCCCTAAATTACGAGCTAACCATACTTGCCTCATCAAGCCAATAATCTAATTCTTTCACATTATTATTGTATTGTTGTAGCTGATTAGACTCCATCAAATAACGAGACTTGGACTGAGATTGCTTGGTTAGTTTTTCCCAGATTTCTTGCAGTTTAGTGATCCTCTCACGAACTATTTCTTCGTTGTTTGCACATTTTCGTTCTTCGATCAATTCTACAGTAATGATTACAGTATGAAAAAATAGTACGTTGGAAAGTTCTGATAAAACTATCCAAGATAGATCGACATAATTTTTTTTGCGAGGGAGCAAGGTGGTGAAATAAGTAATACACAAGTCAAAATGAAGCTTTTGATACAACCACACTTACGGTTGGTCGTGGCAATGACGTGTAACACTCGTTCCTCGTTCGCGGCCATTTCTGCTTCAAAGGCTTGTTGTTTTTGTACTTTACTCTACAAGAAATTAAGCAATAAGAAACAGCTTGCATCAAAGAGCATGGTGAACAATTACAGAATGTTAAAACAGCGATCAAGATAAAATCACTAGGCACCTGGAGGTTACTGGGATCCATGTAAGACTCGTCTTGAACAGATTGCAGCTTCTCACTGATCCAAGCCTCGATATCTTCAGCATCTCGGGTCACCTGTTGAATGTTCTGACTCTCTCCGAGCTTAGAACGACGTTCAACGAGAGCTGCTTTCAGTTTCTGCCATCTTTATGAAGTCAAGAATGAAACGAAATCAACTCCGGAAGCGCAAGGGAAAGAAGCAGTATGACAAGACTTTGAAAACAAAGATATATTGAGGGACATAGAGGGGCATGTTTAGAATCCTGTGTAATTCATTCATAACATTTATTTCAACACGATAAGTTGTATACATTAACATACTTCTGTGAATTGTAGCTTCTTCTCCTTATATTTATCCCATCTCTTCCCATCTTATCCCTGATGTCAAATTTTGTAATTTAAGAAGCCTACCTTTCTAAAACAGACTCGACTCGTTCATTTATTGCTGGGGAATCATAATGATCATTCTCCGTCAACTTATTGGCGTAATCCTGAAGTGCGCTGATTTTCTCCTCCTTGAGATAAAGAAGTGGCATTGTTTTTAACTCACTGCTTTTTAGTTCTTGATATTTCAAAATGCATCTATAGAAAATTAGAATATGTAATCTTTCTTTACCTGTTGTTTGATGGATTTCTCAATATTCTCATGGGTCTTCACAAGTTTGTCTGCACCTTCGGGAGAACCACCAACTTCTTCAGTTCGAATGATTGCTTCACGTGGCGCCATCCACGACTCAAGCTGCTCTGCGTCACGATTGAATAACTGAAAGATTGAAAGATAACGTGAATAGAAGCTAATGAAGTGTAAGCTAGACGAGGCAAAGAAAATACTCACCTGCAACTCAAGGCATTGGTCCAACTTATCTTTTCTTTCAGCCCAAGCGCTAGAAAAAAGTAGACAACTGTTAGTGTATGTGAATAAAGTTCTGAATCTTGAAATGTGGAGCTTTCATATTGCATTTTCCCTCAGAATAAGTACCGCTGTAGACAAGTTTTAAACTGAATTGAACTTAGGAAAACAAAGGGACAGAAAAAAGAAAGCCGCAAAACAAAAATACAACTCAGCTCAGAGCTCCAGCAGAGATTAACACGCGCCTTTGTGTTTTAATAATTAAAATGGAAATGCTGCCCAGTAGAAATGCATTATTTTTGCCTTACGTTTCCAAATCCTTTCTTTCGTCATCAACAGCTTGCAGTTTCTCTTCAATCTCATCCCTGGCATAATGTTCTTTCTCAGCCAATTCTTTACCGAAATCATTGAATGCTTGAAACGTTTCATCTCTCGCATCAATCTCTGCACGGTATTCCTAACAGAATAGCAAGGTTAACGATTGGAAAGAAAAGGTAATCCACCTGCCCTGGCTGATTAAAGATTACCTGGTGTCGTTCAAGTAAGGCCTCTGCACCAGCAACATCCTTTGCTAATTCATCGGACGACACCAAAGCTTTGATGCCAGTCAACCAGGACTCCAGATCTCTGTAAAAACAAACATTCAATTCATTCAAGAAATCCTAAGGGTTTGTTATTGGATTTCAGTCGTTGCCGATTGAAACAAGTTACACCGAACATCTCACCTGAATTCGTTCAGGAAACGTTGGTAATCGTGAGAGTCCAACAACTTTCCTTTCCTTGAAGCAGCCTTTAAAAAATAGACGGAGTCAAGATTTGTTTCTGATTTTCGTTTCATTTAAATGCCGGGAAAGTAACTCCAATATTACTGTGTATGGTATTCCGTTTGTGCAGCGGAAAAATACATTATAGTTTGCGTCAATTCTAGTATAAAATGAACTGTGTCTGTGTGTTGCCAATAGTGCATTTGATAGAAACTCTAAAAACGATCCATGGAAGCGCTTTCTTTTAGGTTTTAAGAACTTAGTATTATGGAACAAGCGTGAAGAGGGCATTGATCTGTGATTTTACTGCATTTGACACTGGTGAATAATCTAACCTGGTCTTTAAGCCCGCCCCAAGCTTCTGAGATCTCGTCGCGTTTCGCCTCGATGTCTTGAGCGTGAGTTGGATGTGTTTCCATCAACGTTGCTGCCTCGTTATTCAGTTGACGGACCTACGAAATACATTTTCCGATCATTAAAAATTTTGTATGATGTAGTAGAACACGAAAGCTATAATCTTAAAAAGGTGAATTTGTGGTGGAAAACCCCCCAAAAAAGAATGGTTTAATGAAGAATCTATTCTATTACCTTTTCTTCCAATGCGGCTAGATCTCTCTCCAGGACGTCGTGTTTGCGCTGTAAAGCCTGGACACTAGCTAAATCTCTGCCATAGTCCGCAGAAGAGAGAGCGGTGTCTTTTTCTGAGATCCATGCTTTGGTATCGTCCGCATCGCTACACAAAACACAATGGAATATTAAAGAATCATGACTTGCCTACTTATTGTAGCTACATCTAAACTGGACCCAAACGCTTGAAAATACTAGGGTATCAAAGAAAATTTACCGATGGAATCTTTGGATCTCCTGAGCACTTTCCAAAGCCTGCTGACGTTTCTCGGAAAGCTGTTGCAACTCTTCCCATCTTTCTGTCAAACGCTTAATAATTTCCTGGATCATCTCGTATTCACGACGATGCTCGACCTTTAGTTTCTCAGAAATTATTGTCAATTCTCGGATGCGTATCTCGATCGTGCGCATATCCTGAAGAAAAGTATTTGATCAACGACAGAACTTTAAACTCCTGGGGCCGGTTGCTCGAAAGGGGTTTAGCTTGAACGGTGGATAAGTTCAAAATGGAAAACAAAATTATCTATTTATTGAACAACTGAGCTGAAATATTTCGATGTAAATAGTTTAATTTTCAATGGAAGTACATATTTAATGCGTAAGATACAGGTTCATTCATTCACAAGATCTGTGAGAGCACTTTTAAACTTTGGCTTATCCACCGTTTAAGCTAAACGATTTTCGAACAACCGGCCCCTGGGGTCGGTTGTATCAAGCCCGTTTAGCTTAAACTTAAGCTCAAAATAAAAAGCAAGTCTATCGTTTTATTCAACAAGCGAACTAAATATTTTTTACCTTAATACAAAGATACTGTTTACATCTACATATTCAGTGCATAATATTCAAGTTGACTCATTGAAAAGAGATGTAAGAGTGTTTTTTAAATTTGACCTCTCCACCGTTTAAGCTGAACGGGCTTGAAACAACCGGACCCTGGTAGACAGCATACAATAACGAACTTCAGCCATATTGCAGTGACTTACCTTTTGATAATCGTCGAATTTCTTTTTCTGGGCTTCAACGTGTTCAAAATCGTCACCAACCTCTTCTGACGTCACCACTGCCGCCTGGAAAATAAATACTTAAATATTTAGCCAAACGTAGAACACAAGTGACTGTACAACTCATATACAAGAAGTTGTCGATTAAATACAAAGACGTGAAATTTGCGACATAGCTATCACTCACAAAGGCTGGATTTCCACTTGCAGTGAATGGTTCGCTAGCAAAGTATTTGTATATTTTCTTTTGAAATGAGAACATTCAAGCTGAACTAATTTATTTAAAATTCAAAAGAAAACATGCAAATATTTCCCCTAGCGAAGTCTTTCTCTGTACGTGAAAATCCACCCTTGTACTGTTATTTAGGATAATGTCACCCGTGGTAACACGTGGTAACCTTGTCGTTAATCCACGACTCAATCTCGTGAGCTTCTCGCAACAACCCGTGTCTTTCAATAGATTCCTCGAGTTTCTTTCTTCTCTCAGCACCAGCCTCAAGCAAATCTTGATATTTCTTATCCAGAGCATCTTGTCTTTGAGATACTGTGTCGACATCATCGGCTTTGTCGAGGATCTCTTGGGAAGCCGTCTTAGAGTCAATTCTCTTTACATACGCTGCAGGAACGAAACCTTGACGATCATTTGTCTCAACCTTCCACCAATCCTTCAGAAAAAGAAAGGAAAGAAGCTTTTATGAAGAAAAACACAACTCCTTGATTTCAAGTCATGATTGTGAGAAATATCAACGGAATGATATGTCGGAATGATAGGTCGGTATGTGTCGGAATGATAGGTCGGTATGTGTCGGAATGATAGGTCGGTATATAACATAGTAAACATACCTTGTTTGTAGAATTCAACAACGTTAAAATATCTCCTTTCGTCATGGAGACCTCACGAGCTGTCTTTTCCTGGTAGTCATACAAAGCTTCCACACATTCTCTGTCGCTAAAATCTTTAACAGGTGTGATAGTCTATATTAGAAAAATAAGAAAATTCATTTTACTACACCATCACCTTCACCAACCAAAAACCAGGCAGAACACCATTATCATAAATCAACTTCACTGAAAACTACCATTATCAATACCACCACCGTATTACCACCTATGTCATCTCACATCAGAACCACCACCACCAACAAACTCACCTTACAGGTCTTACTCTGATCACGGAGCTGATCAACCACAGTACCATACGCTTCCAGATCACTCATCACTGCATTGTGTTTCTTTAACATGGCTTGAGCACTGTCCTCGTCTTTCCCGTAATCTGTGCTTGTTACCAATGGTTCCTTCTCAGTCAGCCAAGCCTCTGCTTCGGTAACATCAGCCAAGTACTGATACGCATGAAGAGAGTCATCTAGATCTTCCTTACGAGCGGCTGCCTTGTCCTAAAGATAATTCACAATTTTAAGCACTCACAATTGATTCTACGTTTTCTGGAAATAGCCTACTCTTGGTGTATGAGCCAAGCTAAACCAAGAGCAGTGAAGAGACAAGCTAAACCAAGACTGTGGCTCGCAGACGCATTTAGACCTCAGTGCAATTCATAACTAACTAAACTACTGTATATCAACCACTTGCCTTCAGCTGCATCCATTGAGTTTCCAGTTCATCCATTTTCTCCTGGACTTCATCTTTTCTGAAATGATCTATGATGACAGATAACGAATAGATATTACATCAATATACATATTTCATCGATAAAGCAGGTATCACCTTATCCTAAATATGAAGGAAGATGTGAAGTGATACCTTCATCAATCATTTTTCTTCCGTCGTCCATGACATTGTTAATGCGTGCTTCATGCCCAGTCATTTCGGTCTAAAGTAAGAAACAGAGAAACTTTACTCTACCCTTCATTCAGGTTGATTTACTAAGTATTACAGTATCCTGCGACTAAAACTAGTCTAAGCTTGGCTACACACCAACCAGACTAAGTATAAGCAGTGTGGATCTCAAATTTCTCAGTTAATACATGTACTATTGCTCACCATCAAAGCTTGGTGTTTTTTCGATAGATTCTGAGCCCCAGTCAAGTCTTTTCCTATACAGAGACAGCGAACATTATAACATACGCTTGCGTTTGACTGTTTGATATCAACTGGTGACAATACGGCAAATGACACCAACCTAAATTCGTAGAAGAAACAACGGGCTCCTTTTCTCGTATCCAGGCTTCCTCGTCTTCAAAATCGCGCAAGAATTCTTGATATTTCTGGGCATCTTCAAGTTTTTTCTTTCTGTTGTTTAATGGTTCCTGTTAAAAATAAGTAGATAGTAGAAGACATACACGAACAGAATTGATCTTCTTGCCTTCGAAATTTCTCGTCTGGGTGCAGATCCGTAAACATGTAAAAAGGTTGATCGTTTATCTATGAAGGAAGTTATGCTATTAACTCGATTACAAATTACCTTCAATTTTTCATATCGCTCCATTAGAGCAGCTTTTTTCGCCACAATTGTGGGAGCATCGAAGTGTTCTTCTTCAGAAAACAGATCTGCCTGGACCGAACATACATCAATACGCTCCTGCTTGGTGATGATGTCTCCTGCAATCAAGTCGTGTTTCTTCTGAAGGTTTTGGACACCAGGTAGATCCTAAACAGAGATACCATTGGTAACACCTAGTGATATTGTTTCCTTTAAATTGAGATCATCTGCAATATTCTATTCAGCAATACTCGATCATAATCCCCCATACAGAAGACATGACAAAGCACTAGGTAAGCCAGGTAAACTTGAGCCGACGGAATTCAAAGACCAAACCTTACTTAACCATAATTGCGCACTAATCGTGATTCTCTCAAAATTACTTCCTGTTGTACCAAATTAATTTACAACACTCCATGCACCAATCATACAATAAAACGTGCATTATGAACGAAGAAAATGAATGCATATCAAATTCTTCCTTTAATATCGTTTCTACCTTTCCGATATCTTCGTTTAGTAGTGTAGCTTCCATATCTGTGATCCAAAGGTCCATATCATCAATTCCCCTAGAAATCAAGTGCGTGTACAACGCATAAAATTTTCACTCAATTTGACCTCACCAAAATCGATTGCATAAAGTCGATTGCATAAAATTCCGGGACACGTTGTAGAGTTAGTGGTCCTTCTGTTTATACTTTATACAGTATTTTAGAGTTTCCACGTATATACGAGCCACAGTTGTGCGAGCTGTACCCCCACACCTCCCCCCTCTTTCGAACTAGACTCCTCAGATATTTTGCCCGATATGAACAACGGGAGTATACCTGTTATATTGTTGCTGTTTTTTGGCGTCCTTCAACCTGTTGCCTTTTTCTTGAGTTTTTTCAAGCAAATGTTTCCAGAGTTCATCAAGCTCATCAAGTCTTGTCTGTATAATATCCGACGCGTAATGTTCGTTGCTGATCAGCTGTTTTCCCTTGTCATGGATGGAATCGATACGACTTTGGTTGGCTTCCAATTCTGCGTTGAATGCCTCGTGCTTCTGAGCTTTCCTTTGAAGATTTGTGGGATCCTGTTAAAAGACGGGTGGAAATATTTGGATAAAGTCGTGGTTTCAAAATACTTTTGGAATAGGATAAATGGAACATGCTGTCTCCAAATTTTGATTTACTCAAATAAGAAAAATAATTTTCACAGAACTCCACGAAACACCACAAACTGTTTTCCTTTTGTAGTGAAATATGACCAATACTTAAGTGACAGTCCTTTCTATAACGAACTGATCTATATATATTTGCAGAAAAATAAACCTTAGCTTAGCCCTGGTCATAAGTAAATGCGGCATAAAAGAACCTTATAAGATTCGTCGGTAGCAATTTTGAGTTTTTCGTTGATCCAAGCTTTGGTTTCGTCAGCTTCTTTTTCAAATTGCTGCAACTTTCGTGATTCCTCCAACAAATCTCTTCGTTTATCAGATTTTTCATGAATATTCTGACGTCTGGCAAGTATCTGCAAGTTGAAAACGAGTAGGAAGAATTTTCAAATAACTCAACATCACAGTATGGTGGTGAATGATATGGTGTGATAATACTGAGCATGTAAGTACGGGTGTAAAACTCACTTCATTCCGTCTTTCATCAATGTCAGGAGAAGCATAATGCTCATTATCGATAAGTTTAGTTGCAGTTTCATCAATGTCTCTGATCTTATCTTCTTGTGCAGCAAATGACTTAGCAAAGTCATCATGTTTCCTTATTAAAGCATCAACTGCATCCAGAGAATCACCAACATCGTCATCAGACAAGAAAGTCTACAGAATCACACACAAAATTTTAACTTAAATATACTCACCTGTTTTGTATTACCCTGTTCCCCTTGCAAAATCATGCTACATGCTGTTTTGTGAATGTTTGAACCAAAAATATAGTTTATGCCTGCGTTTATTAACATACATGTGAACCAGACTAGCCTTCAATAGAATTAGTAAAAATTTAATTAAATTTAAACTTCAAAATTTAGTCACATTATTTAAACCACCACTACAACTTTATCTCTGTATTGTTAAAGACCCATGACCAATGTGTCAAATCGTCATGTCCAACATGTGACGTCGTAATGTGTGATACGGCTTCTTTTTTGCACGTTACTACGTCATAACGCGTGATAAATAGTCGTATCCCACGTTATGACCGTATGATAGTTCCACAAACTTTGGCTTGATAATTCTTCATATTATGTTCAACCTCATTCAATAATTGTTGTTTTACTACATTGACTGTAGTAGCTGGCTGCTATACATGAAACTCGAAGTCAAAGAAACCCTCATACTGTACCTCTTGTTTGATCATCTGGTTTTCAGCATTCTGACAATCTCTGTAAAACAGCTGCAATTCCAAACTTTGATCTAATGTCACTTTACGCTGTTCCCAAAGTTCGTACAAGGATGCCTTTTCTGTTTCCAGATTGTCCAACTGAGAGAAGGATACAAACAGACTACTATCAATATCAGGGAGGATATGGGCTCATTGTATCGAAAATAGGTTGCTTGGATTTTTTCAGAAGATTAAGCAGTCTGTAAATTCACCCATGATTTACATACAAGGAAGTCTATACTGTATGGAGATAGTTACATCTACTTTTACCTTCTCTTTTATCTCTTCTGCAGCATAATGATCTCCATCAACCAGTTCTTTTCCAGAAGTTAAAAACTTATCAAATCCTTCTTGTTGGGCATCAATGTAACCCTGCACAAGTAAATATCATTGTTACAATTTAGTACAGCAAGCAATTGACAGAATTGACACATAACTGCATAGTTATATGTACATATCCCCACTCTTCTACTGATTCTGATGCATTTGACCTTGGATTGATCAGATCAAAGTCAGATCTTAAAGTCAAGCATAGCTAACCTTGTGTTCTTGGTGTCTTTCAATCAGCATCTCTGCTCCTGCCACATCTTTTGCGACTTCATCGGTCTCGATCAAAGTTTTCATCTCCGTAATAAACAAAATATGTTCCTTGTAGTCAGCGAGCAATCTTTGCAAGTTGTAAGCATCCTCCAGTCTTGTTCTACGCACAGCAGACTATGCAGAAAGTTCATAATTACTTATAGGCCTGAGTTTACATGCCAACACCAAATATATACCTTTTCTTTCAGGCCATCCCAAGCCTGTACTAATTCTTCTTTCTTTGCTTCAATGTCTTCAGCAACTTCAGGATAGTTTTCCTTCAACTGGTCACATTCACTACCAAGATTCTGAACCTTGTCATCCAACGCAACAAGATCTCTCTCCAGCCCATCATGTTTTCGTTTCAGTGCATTAACACTTGCAAGATCCTTGCCATAATCATCTGACGACAACACGGTGTCTTTTTCCACTATCCATTCAACTGTTTCATTCACTTCTCTGAAGGGAACAAGAATAGAGTTGAGAAATTGAAACAGTGATTAATGCACAGCCTTAATCTAGTGGTATGTAGAACAAGGTTGGTTGATCAATACCAATAAATGAGAAAGACAAAGCAGCCCTCAAACACCAAAAAAACGTATGTGTATCATGGTATATTATTATTTCAAACTGGACAAAAATTATGGGTATGTTGGTGATCAAAGGGATAGGAATACCTAACCACTTTCAAGGACAACACTAACTATAATCATAAGGGGAATTGTAAAATATTTACCTGTAAAATGAATGAATCTCATGGGAACTAGTCAGTGTTGTTCTACGAACAATAACCAGCTGGTGCAACTTGTCCCAAGCTTCATTGACTTCCTACAGAATGAATAATATATGATGTGTTGAATAACTTCTGAAACTTCATACTCCTCCATCTAATTAACCGCCTGAAAATTTGATAAAATGGACATTGCTAATGGCTATTCATTTCCCATCTTACATCTCGTTTACTTTGGATAACATCAATGTCAGGGTGACCCTCTACTTCTAAGGTATCAGCTTGTTGGTTGATGCTTTTAATTCGATTCTCATTTGCATCTAGATCTTTTGCAAAATCTTCAAGTTTCTTCTGAAGAACTTCAACATGCTCAAAGTCCCGAACTGTCTCTTCTGTTGAGACAATAACTTCCTAAAACAAATAAAGAAACATCAAATAAGTCAAGCTTTACTAGATTAATTCTAATTACTGCTCAATTCATTTCTTGTCCAATTGGTACTAAGCAGAAACATACCCTATCAGCAATCCACATCAAAACTTCACTACACTCTCGAATGAAGTGAACACGCTTTTGTGTAAATAACAACATGCGGCCTTTCTCAGCAGATTGCATCAGCAAAAGTTCCCATAGATGCATCAAGTGTTTTAATCTCTCCTGAAACAAAAAAATGAAATTATGAAAATTAGCTTGTATATCATAGTAAACACCAACAATAACAGATAACTGCAACAGAAACAACATTTTAATTTCAACGGATTTTCCAAACAAACAAACAAACAGTTAAACTATGATTGACAGTAAAAATAAGCAACTTCTGAAAACAATAAAATCAACAACAACTATGTAATACCGTAATTGTCACAGACTCATAATGTTCTTCAGTAATCATCTGTTCACCAGATGTCTTGATCGTGATGATTGTATTTGTATGGGCTGAGATCTCTGCTTCGAATGCTTGATGCTTCTGTAGCTTAACCTGTACAAAACAACAAACAAACTTTGTGATCCTTTGCAGCATTAAACAGGACCAGACATGCATATTTTGCAACATGATGACTTGTGCACAGGTTCATTCATTGCCCTAACTTGCTCTCACTTTTATCGTCTCATCAGGTAAAACTCCACCTGCCTCCTAAAATATTTTAGGCCTGTATATTCCTGTGCATTGTACTAACTAGCCTAACAATATTTCATGAGATCATTCCTTTTTATTTGGTATAGTCACATAAGTTATATATACCAGCACAGGAACTTTTTTAAACTTCAAAATATGACAAGGCTTCCAAACTTTCATTTTGCAAATAAATTTGTCGAAAGTCAAAAACATTCATAAATTAACAAGAATGCAAAATATCATTCACAAAAAGAAACATATTGCAATTAATATTCAATTATACTTCCGAAGTACTACAGAATTTAAACAACTTTGTATAAAACTAGAAAGTGTTACAACTTTATATTGAACACCGACTAAATTACAGTTAAATCAAACGCATTCTAAATCAATCCCAAGTATATCGAGGCATCGGTCTTCAAAACAAGCTGAACATCATTAAATATTTATCAAAAATCGTTTGACCTATCGAGCTTTGATCTGGCCTAGCGGGCGTTGTCGAAGAGAAATTCCATACAAGTTGTGCAAAAATCCCTGCTTTAATATACTTTGGTAGCCTGAAGAATACACAGAATATTGCAGGATATTACCTGTAGATTCGTCGTATCTTTAAATGATTCATCCGAGGCAATTTGCAGCTTTTCATTGATCCAAATTTCACATTCGTCCACATCTCGTTTCCACTGGTGGTAGCGTTTAGCTTCTTCCAAGCGCAACCTTTTGAGCCGAGTTGCTTCCTTAAATTCCGCATAGCGACGTAGCACCTGCTCTCTACGTCGCTCTATATCTTCAACTGTCTCTAGGACAGGTATTTCTTGCGATTGTACTTGTATTTCGGTCATTTTTGCCAAAAAAACACACGAAATGCAGCCTAACAACTATAAACGTTGCTGTGGAAAGTAGTGTTATGTACAGCTGTGGACGAGCGAGAAGCCTGGAAATAGCATTGGTAAATGAGGTGAGATGTGATTGGTTGAGAACGAGATTGGAATTGTGTTCCAAATGCTAATTTTGATCATAGAATATTTTTGAACGCACTAAACTAATTAGATCACCCAACCAGCTAACCTCACCATTACGTTAATGAAGCATTAAAAAATTGCAATTGCATGCATTCTGCTCACGTCAACCATCTTTACTTTAAACGTGGTAATTCCAAGGTAATAATTGCTAAACGTTCTTGTCTGGGCATTTCAATGTCTCGAAATACTTCTTAGGTAACATGGATAATAAAGTTGGTTTTTTATTTTCTAAAGTTAATAATATCAGCGGTACTCATTAGCCTTCGCCACAATCTCCACTAAAATGCTCTAATGGTGCCATCAGACTCCGTATCTACCATTTACAAACGTCTGTGCACACTGCACATTTATGCAAGTCACTTTTCAACGGAAACAAAAAGAGTACAAGATGGGAGCTTCCATGCTTTTAGACCCCATTTACCTATCAAAGTCAACTGTGAAATTTAAGTTTTGCGCGCGTGAGTTACGTTTACATTGATGGTCTCACGTGGACACTGGAACTTCGACACTGGAACTTGAAGTAAAAATATATTGCACTGTGGTTTATTTACAGGTGGAGTTCTTATTATGAAATTCCTTTATCAAACTACGTTCTATCATGCACTGGGAAAAATCTCGCATAAAGATGACCCAACTGGGCAATGTTCCCGAGAAAAATAGACTTCACGACATTCTTATGGCGACCTGGATGAAAAAAAAAACACAATGTACGCCAATCATGAAGATAATTAATTTATGACGACGCAAATTCTGTTGAAAAGAAATATAAATTACCGTTTTGAATCTCTGTTATAATTCTCGTGTTGACCGTTGGTGGGTTTTCCTGAAAAGAAAAAGTAATACATGACTGAGCTGATATCTCCATGAAATCTTCGCAGCCGATTTTAAAATATGTACATATGGGTCATGCAGCGCATCGATTGTGTCCCTCGTGATTTAATGTAAAAATTGGCTTCCCAGGTTTCGAATGCTTCTTGATGCGAACGATAAGTTGAAGCGTTTGTTTACAGAATTACCTACAGGACATCAATTTAAATTATATGTGAAGTAATCTCGGGAAAATCAATACAACTGAAATGCTTAGAACTCCGCGAATTCATTGAGCCGTCACAATTTAACCGCGACTAAACGCTTCAACATTCATCATGAGCTTTTAAACTTCACAATGATGCAACGACTTCTGTAGTTGATAGATTTTGGTAATTTTGTCTGGACGTCTCAGTCTCACATTCACAAATCATGAGCAATAATAGAAGTGATGTGCCAGGGGTGAAAAGTATTGAGTATTTCGACCATTTCTCCGATATTTTCACACATAGCTTCCCCGTGACATAATTGAATGAAACCTACCTTAAAAAATTCCCATATTGTCCCAAGAAGTTTGTGAATTTCCTTGGGTGATATAATGTGAAAAATATCTCCGACAAAACATAACGGTCGAGGTAACCACATCGCCTTCCTAAATATAGACATCATTTGAACTGAAGCGTAGAGTTGACTGGGACAGTCAACTGTTGGCTCTCTGCTTTGTTCCCAGAATTTGAGAATCGATGAAAATAAGCCATGGATGATTGGCAGACAGTTGAGAAGAACATGGGGAACTGAAAGAAAAAAACTGCAGTGATGAGGGTAAATATAAATATGCAAATATGAAAGTTGGCCAAGATCTCAGTATCATCCCACTAGGCCTAGAGCTAGGGTAATTATTTGCAATATAGACATATAACAGTGTATAGTATTATCATGCCAATTAATATATGAATACAATCGGGAGAGAAAAAGAAGAGTGTGCTTTGTACTACTAAGATCATGTTTGAGCATTTGTCTGTCCTGTAAGACATGGGGAACCCACCAAGTATCCAACCATGACTTTTTGAGATAATTTACCTTCTGCAAGTAAGAACAACAAATGCCAAAATATTTCACTCTCGTCAAACAATTTACGTAGTTTAACATCTCTGTAAACAAGGAAACAAGGTTATCAATACATTTGTCTAGTTGTTGTACAAAAGGTTGTCTAGTTTACCTTTCAATGGAGTATTTGATAGTGTCTTCATCGGGCCACGTATTGCAGTCAAAAGACCCATCTAACACCATAAGGTCTCGGAGTGAAAATGCTAAAGTTCCAAAAATCTTCACATTATGTGGTTCCATCGGGCCAGGGTTTGGCGGCGGCCTGGAACTATGACAGATTGTATGTATGCATTGGAGGAAAATTTGAGAGTTACTCTGTGAAAAGATCTAAAAAATGAAATAAATAAAGTTATACATTATTGTTATTGAAGAGAGAAAGAATAAAATCATGTTAAGGTTTCATCAAGCATTACAACTCATTAAATATCTTTGGGTAACACGAATATACGTTTATACACAAAATATGTAATTAAACACCTGTAATATTTCCTGTTCATCAGATCTTTTTCCTTTGCCAATAACACCGAGATAAAATACTGAGGCTGTATTAAGAGGCAGTCGAGATGAAATTCCAGGTGTGATATTTTTATCAAACAATGAAGTGTCAGACTTTTCTTCATTTTCTCTGGCTATAAGATTAAAGTGAAATTTGTTTAGTTGTCAACTGCATCGCCTGTATTCCAATCAGCTCTCTTTCCTCTACTAGGTTTTGCTTACGTTTTCTACTATGTTTGCAAAACAACATCTTGTTCTCCTGATGAAAAGAATCTTCCATGAAATATCGAATGGCCAAAATTTGACACGGTTCGTCTCGGCAAATAATAGACAGAAGCACTTGGTATTTCTTTAGCATATTCAAACAATAATATCGCGCATCGTAATCTAAACATAATCCAATAAAAAAACAGCGTCAGTATTCGAGTATAATGACTTATGGAGTTCAAACTAGTTCTAATTCCGTATTATATCATCGGACCCAACGGACCTTGCTAAATCTTTAGGAAGCACAGACTCATAAAGCAAAAAGAGTTGGCCAGTATAAATACATGCCTTCTCCTATATATACAAACAAATTAGCAGCGGACAAAAAACGGATGGACCTGGACTAAACTTCTTCTGTGGGTTGCTCATGCAAGAGCCGATGACAAACTTCGTAAATGTACTAAACTTGGGATTCTCTTTCAAACAGTTGAGATTTACACCTGTATTCTAAATGCTCACTCACACTCATGGGGGATTTTAATCTTGTTATTACGTTTCCATGGTGGTATTTCCAACCGAATAGGGCTTGATTTTCAGTGTTTTACCTTTCTCATTGACCAGCATGAACAAAATTTATATGTCACACTCAATGAGTGTGACACTCAATGAGTGTGAGTGAGCTTTTTGAGTGCGGGCGTTAGTCTATACTATGCAACTTGGCTATTTGTTATATTATTTCTCAGTAATATGATTTAAGAACACATAGTGTCATTGCTCTCATTAAACATTCATTGAGAACTGTTTAAAACTGCTAAAGCTGAAGTGCAAATAAGCTAGTTAATCATATATACCTATACATATTCTAACATATATATATGCATGAATATAAACTTACTTCCTTCTTGACAAGCAGTATTGTACTGATGAAGCAACTTAAAGAAGAAATTCACGCATGTCTTCACAATCCTAATTTTTTCGCTAACAGAGAACGCAATGAAAGGAAACCCGAGAGCGATAAGGAGGTCGAGCGTTACTGAAGATATCACTTTGTTGGGATAAGGAAGAAATGAAACAAGCAACGGAGTGTGCTGCCTCATAGAACGACCTACAGAAAACCTAAAAAAATACAATCAAAAGAGACTAATCAAAAGACTGTACATTTTGGTAAGCTGTGAAAAAGTGCAAAGAAAATAACGAGAGTGTAAAGTCAGTAAAACCTGGTTCTATAACACAAGGAAAAAGCAGTGAAAATTCCTCCCTTAAGGCGGATTCCCATGCGGTGCAAAATGTCGCGCGATCGACTTTTTGCGATCGCTTTCCTTTGAAATATAGACAATCAGACGGAACTATTTAAATCCCATTAGACGAGATTGACTTCAAACATTTCAAAAGAAAGCGATTGCAAAAAATCGTATCCCCCATTTCCCGATATTCCCTGTTCCCCCTTTTAAAGATAGGCCATTTTGCACTGAATGGAAATTGGCCTTTATATACTTCTTGTCGCTTGTTTATATATTAAACGTTTCTCCCATCGTCACACTGTTTTCATACATCTTACTACTTTACCACTGACCACTGACAAGCAAAATCGTTTTGTGTAAAGTCATGTTATATTTCCATCTCAAAATTTCAATCTAATTTTCTCAGGCCTAGGTTACACGTCGCAAAAAATTTCAAAAAATAGATGAGCCGATAAACCTCATCAACCTTCATTGCCATCTTATTATCTTTTGTTTGAATTGCATTCGACGCAACGAAAATGCGACGTATAACCCTAGGCTTCAGAAATCAACCCACCCTGCATAATCCTGTCCAACGATCTTTTCCATTTTCATGAGTTGATAAAAATTTTCTAGGATTGTTTGTACCTGCGAAAAGAGCTTGGTTAATTCACAGTATCCGACGCGCTGTGCCAACAAAGTAACTAGAAGCAATCGCCTGACATGAAAGTGATAAAAAAACTGAGATAAAATTATAACCATATACTTCATATATATTGTACGAATTGTGCTCCAAACTCGGAGATGAAAAGTACACGCGCTAAAAACACCCCTGAAATTGCAATCGAAAAGCAAATTCCAGATCTACCTCAGTTAAAATATTAGGAGAGGATTTGATAGAGATTCTCTTCAAGCATTTTGACACAGCCAGATCAGGAGCTCTTGGATAGAATGCTTGAACTTCCTTCTGTAGTTCCACATACAATGACAACTAAAACAGATATTTTCACTTAGGAAAATATTGTGAGGGGACAGAGTGCGTACAAACTTATTAAAAGGCGTCCAAAGTGTTTAGCTTCACAGTATTTCCATATTGTGATTTTCGAACACGGTTGACTTACATTTTGACCAGTTGGTTTGAATGTAACAATATAGTTAAATATCTCGACGCAAGCAGATGTTCCTGAGTAGATTGCCACAAGAGATAACAACCTGAGATACCAAGATGACCTGAGAAAACAAGAAATATGTTCTGATGTTAGATCAATACGCCTGCATTGATTTTAAGATACTCCAACTGAAGATATGATCTAAAGTAAACAAAATACAATAATAGCTCTATCAGTTTAATCTGTCTAAAGACCATAGGACATCTCTATTTATTGGGCCTAATTGTTCTTCAAGACAGGAAGCCTAAATTCAATTTTATATTTATATGCAGCAAAATAGTTTTCCCGGAAATTCTAGTTTTAAAATTTTTCTTTTAGAACTCCAATAGGCCTCTAGCATGGTTCTTTTGATTAATATAGAAACAAGCGGGTGATCCTAGCGAAAACCTAACTTTAGTAGTACATTAGTAACTACATTAGTAACTAAAATAATTTTCTCATGCGACCAAGTAAGAATCAAGCGGCGTTTCTACCTTTGTCCATCAGCTTTCAACATCTCATCGCAAAGTTCCCTCCATTTTTCTTTTAACTCATTCAGAAAAGGAATATCATTGCTTGAATCCTTATTTGCACTAGACCCAGTCCCCTTTCCGTCAGCAGATGCAAACTCTGCTCGATGGTTTTTCGTTACCAGACGATGTAGGCTAATAAACACTTTTTCCTACAACGATATTTCACTGGCATAAGATTCTTTGAACTTTTAATATATACTTGTAACATAAGATTCTTTGCAAATTCCCGTGAAATGCAAATTTTGCAAATTTTTTCGTGAAAAAACTGTTAAATTCTTGCCTTACCAATATTAAAGCACTATAATAGCGTATGTCATTCTGTATTTCCACACCATCGGTCGAATCTTGGATGAGAAAATAATCATAGAAGTTAATTTTATACATACACATGTTGAAATCATGCAATTATCTAGTCCACCTTAATGAGGTATTGATTCACTGACAACAATTTTTTAACTAGCACATAAAAGCAAAAAAAGTATGATCCTGTAGTACAAGGACAGGGTAGGGTCGCAGCTCCTCGCAAGAATGATTTTCATTGGCTAAACTTTACAATACATTCCTATTTCAACCAATAGCATAGCTTCGTTCTTTAGAAAGCATAGAAAAGCATTATCCGATTGGACGAAAGCTTCCGAGCGCTGCGACATGTCCGAGGACACATTTCAGAAGCCGGTTGTATAAAACTCTTCAACGACATTTTGCATAGTTAAATCCTAGTTAACTTAGAAATACACGACTCTGGTTGGCCAATTCTGTCCCTATATATAGTCTTTTATACAACTGGGGGTGGTTGTACAAAGGGTGGATAGCGCTATCTCCTGGATAGTGATTATTTCAACTGTTCTAAAAATGCTTAAAAAGCAATAAAATTTCAGCTTTGGAACCAACAATTATTAAAGAGAATCGTCAATTTAGAAATACTAAGATTTAATCAAAATTATATCCAACAACGGGGGATTTATCCAGCCTTCGTATAACCGGCCCTTGGCCCCAGATCAACAAACCTGTAGTATGGGCTGATACAGCTAGGAAAAACTGAAAAGTCTTAAACGAGCCATGTTTTAGAGAAATCACCAGGCCGACAATGGATGACAACAAACTGAAAGAGAGAAAGATTCCGTTGCGCCATAAATAGGAGAGAGAATAAGCTGTGGTGGGTGAAATTCTAGTGGGGTGCGATCCGATTCAGATTCAATTCAGACATACGAGTATGTTTGCATGAAATAATTTTTTCCTTATGAATAAGAGTAAAGAATAATTTGTTGTTTTTACAATCTCTGAAAGAGCCGTCTCCTCAAAATGTCGAAATTGTTTGGCTAATTTTTGACCTTTTCAAATACCTTTTGTATTGAGACAATACAATGCAGTAAAACTTTCTTCATTACCTTGGTGGATGGTTACCAGGAGATGACCCCCAATCTCGCAACTGGCGATGTAATATTTGCATAACGTCTGGAGTTACTAAAAGAAAATTAAGACATCGTCTACTTCAGTTTCTTTTTCTTAAATTGTGTACTAGAGTGCAGAAAAATTAAGTTAACTGGAGTATGGTTAAAAATGTACTTATATTTCTCTTGGTTTTTTCAATGCTTACATTGTTCAAGGAAGGCGACTACTATGACATTTAATATATTTGCAGCGTTTACACCAAGTTGAATGAAGAATGGAATCAAACATGGTTGGGTCTTAGTCTTTGTCCATTTTGGTTTGGTCATTTCCGTGTTGGCAATGCTTTCCTAGAGTAGCAAAACATACTGTAGAACACCATGGTTTAAACATCTCTATCATGCATTATACCATGCAGCGCGATAAATTACCATCCAATATACGATACCAATCAAAACTAAATATCACTACCATTCTATCATAGCAAATCATGTACCACACAGGAAACACCATATCACAGCATTACAAGGGCCGGTTGTTCGAAGGCTGGATAGCGCTATCCACCGGATAGTGACGTTTTCAACCGTTCTAAAAATACAGTACTTGGAAACAATAAAATTTCTGCTTTGGAACCGAAAATTGTTTAAGAGGATCCTCAATTTACGAATAAAAAGATTTAATCAAAGTTATAGCAAACAACGGGCGATTTGAAAGCGATTGAAAAAATGACCATCCGGTGGATAGCGCTATCCGGCTTTCATACAAGCGGCCCCAGACCGCTAACCAGCGCACATCTATCTACAATACCACACTGGTCTGGCACACTGGACCATACCTGCATTCCCACACCAAAGCACATCACACTAACCTGAAACATAGCTAAAACAGCCTTTCTCACTTCATCTGGATATTTTTGTGCAAAATAGTCCAAAATTCGTATTGCTGTTTGAAAGAGATCAGAAAATTCGTCGTCGCAAGGTTTATCACTATAAAACTCGTCCATTGCGCATGCCAGTAGATGACTAATGATAGATTTGTGGAAATATGAACTGAAAAAAGAAGGAGAAAAGGAATATGTCAATTCCTTGACATTGAATATATTAAATGTCATAGTAGTCTTCAACATTTCCATGACAAAATTAGTCCTTGATCCTTATTTGCTTTGTCCTAATTTGCGCTATCTTTTAGATATCAATTTTAAAGAACTACTTAAGATTTTTCGTTGCTTGCTCATAATAATAGAAGATAAAGTATTGAAATTCATGGAACACTGCCAACAGTATATGCTAACAATAGCAGCATAAAGCCATATCCCTTATTTGAGAAACAGCCCCCTTGGAGTTGTTTGTGTTCTTTCAATTTCCATTGTTTATAGTTTACACCAGAAGCATAAATACTTACCCAATGTAAGCAACAACCCAGTCAAAGTGAGGAGAGTGTTGAACCGCAGAATCCAATAGACACTTGATACATATATCAGGGTTGGTGTTTATTCTAAAATAATACAGAATTAACCCAGTTAAGAGGAGGTAGAAAATCCTAAGAATGCCATGTTATGTCACAAGTTCCCACATACAATTTTGTGAAGCAATGAGCAGAAATTTCCATCAACATTTGAGCAGCAGGGCAGGTCAACCAGATTTGTAATTTTTCATTCAGTGAAGTGTTTGTTTTGGTACCACGTTGCGTTGCATATTTTGCACTCAACTGACCAAGAAGATAAACTGACCACTAAAATCAACAAATTTAGGAAAGCTTACATATATAAATTGAAAGCAATCAAGTTAAAAAATGCATTGTATAGACTAACAGAAGGAACTGGGTGACAGTCTTCTGTTACTGGAAGTAAATCACTCCAAAAGAATGCAATCAGCATGCACTACTCAATTTGTTTTTTATTCCAGATTGTTTTCTGTTTGTTTGCATAATGCCTGCAGTTTTATACTTTCAGGCTGTTTTCACTTTGCTTACCACAGTTTACTTGCAATCTGCTTGTAGTTCACAGACAGGTTATACAGACTGCATTTTTTTGGATGCTTTCTTGTACCTTGGCTCCAGTTTGATTATCATGCAGTATGCATGAGTCATTTGTATTTTCTTGCAGTTTATTTGCAGTTTGTACACACTTTACCTTAGTGACAATTGGTGCCCAAGCATCTGGATTGTTATTGATAAACTCTAACAATGTATTATGAATACTTTGGATAACATCATATATTTCAGGATCAACCTCTGCCTTCTCCCCAGAACCTACAGAATGTAAAAATATGAGTTATACCTAGGTTTGATTCCAGAAATCCTATTTCACCAATCTTACCCAACAAATCTTGTCTGTCACTTTCAATAATATGCTTATGCACAGCTTCTTGAAAAATGTCACGTATCTGTTCCAATACTGCAGCCCGAGCACACGGCAAACATCTCATCAAAACAATAGCACTTTTTGTTCTTTCTAAGATGTTCACATTTCCTCCAGGACCTTTGCTCGGAACAACAAATGACTGAACTTCTTGCAAAAGATTCTACAAAAGTCAGGTATATGATGTGAACTTGTAAAGATGACCTTTCAAATTAAACAAAAATGAAAAATATAGTATAATCTAAAAAGAAACATCTTGAAACACAAGCAATTCTTTGGTGCTCCAAAACCAACACCATTTAACATCTGTAAAACCCAAAAAGTGCTCGCATTGCTTGCAGTGTGAGTGGTTGGCGCATGGGACTTAACACTTCCTGCTTATGTGGTATGGATATGTGGTGTCCTATGTATAACTGTGTTAATTATAGCTTGTAGTTTTTGTTGCATTGTGCCTACTCCAGTTCATTACCTTCCATTCCATTCTACCAATAAATTTAGCAGGTAATTACAACTTCCAAGCGGGGTTATACATCATGTCAATTCATTCACTCATTCCATTTTTTCACCCGAACTCACCTCTGATTCCATTTGTCTCGACACGTGCACCATATTTACTACATCGGAAAGAATCCCAGGAATATTCAGATGATTCAGTTACTAACTTAAAATATGCATGTCAATAATCATTTCACATCTGTGAAAAATAATAAAAATCTCGTGTGATAACTGAAAGTCTGAAAATAAATAAAAAAGATAGTAAAAAACTTTTTTTTCCTTTTCTTCGTTCAAAAGACTGGCACCAAGAATTCCTGAAACGTCATGTAAGTACGCACTGAGCGCATTCTTCTTCATCTTTGAATGATGTGGCCGAAGGAGGCTTCCAGCGTCTGGGTTTTCCCGACAATTCTTATATCATTTCTTCAGTGTCTCAGCGCTGAATTGACTGCTGAGGAATGCCGTTCTCTTGGGTTTACGCCGAATCTTTTATGCAGTACATGCGATGAATTACCACAGTTTAAATTAGATGCACTTGTTGACAATTGTAAGGGATGTTGTCAGGCAGACCAAAATGAAACGATGGTCGAAAAGGTTTGATCTAAAAAATTTCCTCATACGCTTTATGTTTATAGTTTCATCAGATTTAGACAAAAATAGGAATTTTAATTTCACCCACCTTCTCCCCACGAATAATCAATTTAAAATATGATAAAAATTTTGGTTATGAGAATATGGTGTCCCACTGTCCCCAAAGAAAATGGTAATAAAATGCTTTTCTATCTTATTTAGTATGCATCAGCTGTTCTTGAAGTGTGTAACTGAAAAATTGGTCGCTTCCCACAAATTCAAGGTTTTATTGGAAAAAGCTTTTAGTTAAATCGTTGCTAATTATTAGTTCAATATTTTTCTCATCATTTTTATTCTTTCAGCATTTGTGAGAGGCGAAAAGCGAAATCAGTTTCCAAACCTAAGTGTGAAGGTATATACTTGCCAGCACATGTATTCATCTCTATAATTATTTACCCTTGTAATATGCTTCCGTTCTTTCCAAATAGTATCTTCGAGGCAAGGATCCTGTTTTGAAATTGTATAATAGCAATGGAGAGATGAAAGAGGAATTAAGGTATTTACAACTTTTGCAATTAGCGAAAAAATGCAACCAGATCGATGTGCTCATATTCTGATCATTAGTTTGAATACTAAATCACTGGGTTAGCTAGTGAACAAACATGTTTATTAATATTTTTTTATTTTGTTTTCAGTATAGACAAGTGGAATACAGACAGTGTGGAAGAGTTTCTGAAAGAAAAATTACAGTAGAACTTATGTTACAAGCTAGGAAATTACAAATCTCCCACTTCATGTGTTAATTTGAAGATGTTCAAGATCTAAACTTTCTTTATGAAAACGCTGTTTAAAACCGTTCTTTATGGCAAACAGTGTTAGATGCTTTTTAAGTATGGTTCTTGTAATGTTATTCAGAATAAAACATATGAAGGTTTTTTGGGACATACTATGTGTGCCTTTGTGTGGTGTGAATTTTTTTGATTTTGATATATTTAGATTATTTTGCAATGACAGAATTGGACAAGACAATAATAATCATAATATCATATGATATACCGTCTTTTCCTAAACCACAATCAACATTGAAGTTTAAATAGAAAAAAGAAGTGCAAGACTCAGAGTTAACATGGTCCAATGTATGTTAATTTCAGGCCCACTTTTTATCATGGTTTTATTGGTTTACCTTATTTAGTTCTTTTACCAGCAGCGCAAAGTAAAATAAGATAAAAAGGCAATGAAATACTTTTATATCCACAAGCCCGATTGGTAAGATTGGACTGATGTGAGATGGTATTTTCCATTTCACATCTTGATAACGCTATGCTTTTTATATTTTCAAAATTATTAGATAGTTTTTTTGTGAACGCTTTATATATGTGTGTTTCCAGAGAACGATTTTAGGGGTAATTTAAATACGATGTTAGATACATAAAGAAGTAGCGTAAATATATAGTTATCAATTTAACAAGAGTAAATATTAGGCCTCCGGTGTATAGACAATACCATGCTCTGTGTATTATGCCTTTTCAACTCCTTTCCTTTTTTTGACGTTATCAGGATGTAATAGCGTACGTCGTAGATGGGTATACGACGTAGGCTAGGATGTAATCAATGACGTAATAACCACATTATCTTGACAAACAGCTAGGATGTAATCAATGACGTAATAACCATTATCTTGATAAACAAATGACCATGCAATATTTTGTCTTGCTCACATGTCTGTTGAATTGCATCTTGTGCGATTTGTTTCAATTAATATATCATGAAATGTATGTAGGAGGATATATATGAAAACTTAAAGTCATGTATAAAGATATTATTTAATATTTCAGTATTTGCTATGATTGGCCCTTTAAAAAGCCTGATTCTCATATGTCACCGACAGTCGGCGATGGCTATTGTCGGTGATCACTGGAGAATAAAGTGCTTTCTTATTTTGTATAAATTTCTTCGTCAACGACCACAAACAATACATCGCCGACCGTCGGTGACATATGAGAATCAGGCTTAAACCCAGCTTCCTCGTATCCGCTTTGTGACGTTCACGCATTGTTCTCATCGCGCCGGTTTATGAGTTCCTGTTTTGTCCCCCTGTTCTTGCTTGAACCGTTCATCTGAACCCTATACCAAACACCATGGAGCTGAAGGATCTGTGCATCTCACTTTTTCGATGTTTTCAAGCAACGTGAAGCAAAAAACCTGCTTGTTTATCAAAAACCGTCAAGTAGAGAGACATTAAAACGAGGCGAAGTGGTGGATCTCAATAATGATGTCAATGGCTATGCAGTGACAGCGACGTCAACAAAAAATCATACAAATCAGTGTTGTTTTCATACTCGTACGCTAGTCGCTCATACATTAATTTTTATACTAAATGAGCACGAAAGATGATACTTTTTAATGTTTTAGTGGTAATACAAACGTCGACTTTTACTACGGGGAAATTGAACTCTCTTACGAGGGCAAGTTGAGGTCCTTCAAGCATGACCTAGACAGGTGTTTTTTCCCAAATTGTTCCTGTAACTGAACTAACACTGTGCACTTCCCGACCCGGAACACCTCCCATTCACAGCCGACAATTTCGTCCTATATATGACGTCACCATAATTGAACATACAGATGATTGAATTAGTTGGCCTTTGAACCTTCAACTCTGGGAGCGTAAGGGATGATGGGTTTCCAACATGGGTCTTCAATTTTGTTCTTATCAGCCCCGTTTATACTGCAGTCAATTTGTTGGCACTGCGAGCCTGAAATGGGCACAGTATCCATTTTCTCCGGGGCGGGCCGGTAAATTGAATCGATTGCGTCTTTTAGGAGGGACCACCTTAATTAAATTAAGATATTAAACAATATTTATTTGTTTTATATGGTTTTAGTCTTCAAGATTATAAACTCTACGGAGTTTGGATTTATCATTTATTACACACTTCACCGGGTGCAATCTCGACCAAAAAAGTTAGTTGTTCGGGCCTGCTCCTAATATTAGAGCAAAAAAAATAGTTGACCAATTTCAACAGCCAAATATGCGTTACTGACAGTTAAATAACGCATCCGAATGAATAAAATTTTAACCGTTTCGACCGTTTCCAACAAGTATTTTTAACCTGACCTTGGAATTCATCTAACTTGGCCATATCATTCATCAGTCGTGGATAAATCACATCTTCTAATGAAGCACTAACAAGATTTCAGCTATTAGATTAGAAGCTCTTCATTGAGTTCATTCGAAAACATAATTCGAAGGACTCCAACGTTTTGAGCAAAAGCCCTCCCACAAGTCACGCACAAGGATTTTAACTTTTTCTCTTCTTGGATGCAAACAAAGACAAGCTTTTTTCTTCCTTCCCAGTGTGAAAGCTAGCCGCTTCGCGCAAATTGTTGCTTATAGTGGTTAAATAACCCTTTTTACATCAACTAGTCATTAGAATATCCTTCGTTTCAATATGACGTTTAAATATGACGTTACAATACAATTAGTCACCACTTTTTTGGATTTAAAAGATTTTGTTCTGCGTGTACTTTTCCTCGTTAATTTAGTTAGGGTTAGTCGGTTACTATATCTACAATATTATTAGGCGACAATGAAATTCAGGCAACAAGAATGAAAAGTCAACCATTATGAAAGCAATTGTGATACACCTACAGAATCATCTCGTAGCCAGGGAGTTGATATGCTCCATCAGTTCGCAGCCCAGACCCCAAATCACGTGTTTTGTTCCCCACAGTTGTGCCAACCTCGTAGGCGAGGTTGCAGTTGTGCAACATTGCCATGAATATTACAATATTCATTCGCAAATGCAAATTTGTTGATCTCAATATTTCCATTGTATGTTATCTCGTATGCCGTGAACAACTCGTATACCGTAATCAATTTGAGATTGACAACAGTAGGATTGCCCTGGCAATTAGCAAATAAACATCGCAATATTCGCGGCAATGTTGCAGCATTGCAGGAAAAAGAAATACAGAAACCCTGATTTGACTGTAAACAAGCCTCCATATAAATGCGTGCAGTATCAGATGTCGTGTTACTAAAATCATATTTCATTCAGGCTAAAATTTTGTCAGTCTCCTTATCGTCAGGATCGGCAAACTTTTCGATAAGATGACGTTCGTAGGCAATCGTCCTGACTTCTGCACTGACAGTTCGACCTCTTGCCGAGCAAAAGCACGTCACGTTTCGACCTCCGGGTCATAACGAACGTCAAATATCTTTCGGTGGAATTAACATAAGAGACAATAGAAGTATAAATTTTATTACGTTTAACTGTACTCTGACTGGCACGTTGAGCTCTGGATTGTAGTGTGCTAATTGTCTAAAATATACAAGGCGAACGAAAAAGTTAGCAAGTGTAAATACTTGTCACATTTTAAGATCGAGAGAAGGAACTCAGTCACGGGTATCATCTGGCCCTGCAGCAATATTATTTATATTTTCAGCGTCCAATAGACAAAATACAAGAGATAAAAATGCTGTCATAGAATATATCAAGACAAAGCGAAGGTAATAACAGATCTCAATCGTTATATACGTGATTAAGTTCCACAGCTGTTCACTAATTGTATTTTCTAAACCATTTGTTAGCCCTTCATGGTCTAGCGAGTAGCGACTAGCATTCATGCCCCACAAAATTCATCATGTCGAGTCTAGGGTGTCTTTGTCTTGCGGGCATGAGATATAAACATCCCAAAAATCCAAAATGTCTTTCATTTATTGTTATCATAAAAGAACTTCATTCGAAACCAATAATAGTTATTGATAAGAATAATAAACATTGAGTTATTGTTGTGTACATTTTCTATGAAATTTATGTGTCTGGTTGATTACCGAGTCGCTGTCACCAGGTACCGGACAAATATTATTACAAGAATCTATCATCATTAGTCTCTCATTTTCACAACTGTATGAATTCTGGGCTTGGGCAATCAATATGCAGTGCTGAGAGAAATCGCTTAGAATTTTTTCTTTTGAGATCGTTCGAGACCGCCGAAAATATTGCGGTTAAGATATTTTTCATCAGTTACTTTTATACATCACGTTGTTATGACGCAAATTGCAAAGTTATTATTGACTCATTCATTGCAAAGATATGAATTGCAAACTTTAGAGTTTAGGCAAAACTTCGAGCAGAAAAGATCGACTCTGAAATTGCCGTTGTTCTCGGGGTCAAACAGTCCAAACAACAGTCGGCTATTGTGTGTAGATATCGAAAGATTGACGATGCATGGGAACATAGTTTGCTGACTGTCAATAATAAAAACCAGGCCTAAATGAACTCTCAACAACTCATACTGACTAAATCCTATTCAATTTTTTTATAGGGATTTTAAGTGAGACGTGCTGATTGCCAAATCCTGCCACATACAGTATGGTGCTGTATCGGGGAACTCTCGCCATCCAGTTAACGCTGACCTTCTTAGTAACGTTTACCGTAACCAAGAAGTGCCCTGTGCCGTTTCAAGCTAGGAGTGGACCGCAAACTACAGTTCATGTGAAGGTATATTTTTGTTATCAGTTGGCTTGGAACAGCTCAAAAGCGGAGGTAAAATGTGGAAAAAAAATTACCGAAGCAACCTTAAGAAAAGGTCGCGAAACAGATCTAAATTATAAGATGAATGGATACGCTTTACTAGTGAAATTTTATGGTCGAGAAATTTGTGTATCCTACAGAAGTTTGAAGTTAACAAAACATCCCGACAGCTCCTATAAAAATAGGACTTCATGCACTTCGAAATGTTTTACTGGAAACAAATTGATAACTATTGAATATGACTATTATTGCGATAGCGTTAATTGTTTGTTTGACACACAAAAATTACATTTTGTTGTATCACCAGTTCCTTACTCAGGATGTCAGAAACTTCATAGTTATTGGAGGACTGTGTTTTTAAATGTTGGACTAGTTTTAATCGTTTGGCTGAAAAATAATCGAATATAGACGTTTCAACCTCTCGTCGACCAAGTCGTGTTTCTATAATCATTATTTTGATTTTCAAATTGTCAGAATATTAATGTTTTATGAGAAAATAAGTGGGGCAAACTGCCAATAAGAAAACGACGTTCGACCTCTGGGGTCACACGAACGTCAAATGCATTATAAGCAATTAGCAATGCTTTGATAAGAGACAATAAAAGTATAGTTTAAACAGCAACGTTTAGTCTATAGTTTTCTATAGTTTTCATTATAGTAATCTGTCATTCTCCAAATAAACAACGTGTAAATATGGCCTCAGACAATGAATACCAGGTTTTGCTGCGATTTTTTTCCTTGGATATATGTGAAGGAGTAACCAGGGGTGGAGTAACGCATGATCAAATCAAATTAAGGGCACTTATACGTCAGAACATTCAAAACTATTCGAAAAATTGCAAATGTTGAACAGACCTTCAGGGCTGGGATCGAGGCTGGGATATTATTCACAGTCTTATATAATCTTATATACACAAGACAAATAAAAAAAATTGAGATGGGTCGTTGTATCTTCATTATAAAACTTCAGTTTGTAACAATGTTGAAACTCTTCTTATGATTGGTTTATTGTCTGACGTATGAATTGCGCGAAACTCCATTGAGCATCGGTTCTTTTTCTCTGTATAACCCAACTCATTGTAGGTAAAAGCCTAAAAATAAATTTATTATCCAGGTATAAAAATTTGTCATGTCATGTCATGCACCTAAAACCTGGAGAGTCGCTGTAGTTATTTTCGTTCATGACATTGTTACCGATTTGAAAAAATAGTCATTATATTGTTTATTTCAAACGATTCCCAGCCTCTCATTGGCTAATAGCCATGAACGGAATGGAATGACATCATCATCATAACGTGGAGTATAATTTTTTTATTCACAACATTACGTCATAACGTTGAACGTCATGACGTCAACGTCCCAAAGAGCGGGAATGCAAAACAACACAAAGGCGAGTTTTCACATGACATGATCAAACTTAGCCACTTCTTCACATCACGCTCAATTGCATTCAATGATCGCATTCAATCATTGTCGCTGTTACCATTGTGTGTGCTGAAGCATATCTTGACCGCAGAGGATTTAAAAGGCTACACGAAACAAACGAATTCAAGACCGTTCCTCGTGTGAACACGCGCAGAACATGTTTTACTCGTTTTCACCGTGTGAACACCTGAACAAGGCAATTTAGAGGCCTCAAATTATTGGTCTCAAATTCGATCGAGACCTTGTGTGAACGTAGCCTTAAACGAAAAAGAGAATTTCGCCATGTTGAATTTACGGCGATAATGACGTAGCTTGCTTGGTCAGTTCAAACGTTTAAATATCGATCCGACAAAAATACCTGAAAAAGGAGAACTTCTCGTATCTCTGCCGCAGCATACAACTGCTTGAAGCCTTTTAATATGGAATCGAGTGTGGGTAATATTGATAGCAACACTAGAATGAAAGGATTTTGAAAGGTTTGGGTACATGATGCTTTGCAATTGAGCAGTAAAGAAGTAAACAGAGTAAATTTAACTTATAGTACTTTGCACTATACTAGTATATATAGTACTATATAGTACTATAGTACTTATAGTAGTAATTGCAAAGAACACAGGAAGAATAATTTTACTAAATTACTCTGCAATGCAATCATGAAATTTTCCTTGGTATAAAAAGTTAAAAAACTTAATGAAATATAATCTAACCTGCTTTTCTATCGTCCTTACAACAACCTTCACTTTGTGCAAGTTGGCAGCGCGTCAAGAGGAACTTTGTACAACATATCGTATGCAGAGAGCCTAACAAGAAATATTTAAACAGCTGTAGATATTTACGATGAAGTCACACTGACTCACACACGACATACTGAAGTCTGTGCTTGAGTTTACTGGGCAAAATAAACCAATGCGATGCACGAAAGTCACTTTTTGCCTTTTTTCATTTAACTTTTAAATCAAGAAATAAATCTTACGTTGTTCAATATCAAGACTGTTTATAGTTAATAGAATATTTACACTTGATATCAAATTCTTAGAAACAACCTGTATATTGTTAATGCTTACCATTGCTAAGTGCGTTGATCATTATTTGACAAAGCAAAGATAACGCTTTCTCTGGAAAACCTGTTTGAAGCTGAGAATCATGCAAAATAGAACAGGTAATGAAATTTGGCAATACAACTAGTGTTTCGGATTATTCGCAAGTTGACCCTAGCGACAGTGAAGGAATAGTATCATATAGTATATACCTGAACCTCAGCGATGTGATGAGAAACAGTAATTGATAAATTTTCCATGTGGTGTGAATCACAGATTGTTTTACACTTGAGAAGGTGTGTAATTGAGGAAGGATAGTCTTTGGCCGCTATGTACAACTCTGCCACTGCTAGGAATACACTAATCAACATGAAAAAGACACAAAATCATGCATGGAGAGCTGAGGCAGCGGAATTTATGCACGACATTTTTTATTATGATCCGAAACTATAGTTGAATACGGGGAGAGCCCCCAGCTATACATTTTATAGCCTTTCGTTCAACCATGTTTGTTTCTTCTGTATTCCAGTATTCCTTTACCTGAGATTGGGAATCCTTATGATAATGAGCTGTTAGTGAAACAAAGAGACTTGAAGAGCACGAAAAGTATGATATCGCATAAAACATGATTGGCTCCGTAATACCACAGTTAATAGAATATACATGGTTTGGAGACCACATAAAACTACAATACAACTCATAAACTATATTGAGGTACATTTATGCAAAAAATTGTTCCTTTCTCATCACATGTCTATTGTATTTTGCACAGAAAAACCAATAGCAATCTTATAATTAATATATTTTTCAAGTCCAGGTTGATGAGCTAAGCAAGACGAATGCCATTGGTACGTTTGGCTAAAATACAATAGACACGTGACGAGAAAGGAACCATTTTTTGCATAAACGTGGACAATAACATAGTTAATGAGTTGTATTGTACTTTTATTTAGTCGCCAAACCATGTATATTCTATTCACTGTGGTAATACTAACGAGCTCAGATGCGCTTGACGTCGTGAGAAAGACGTCGTGAGTATTCGAGTTGCAGTGAATGGAGTGAATGTGATGCCCTCAGTGAACTCAAATAAGACTGGAACGCTCACTCTGTCGGAAGTTTGAAGCCAAGATGGAGGGCACTGAAGCCTTTCTTGTAGTTCTTGTAGGATCCAGGTCTCCACGCGATTTTTAATTTTCCTTTGAAATTTCCGCGCCAGAGGCCTGGATCATACTTACAAGAAAGGCTTCATGATCCGCCATCTTGGCTTCACTCATTAATGAGGGAAGTCAGAGAGTGAGCGTTCCAGTCTGAGCTCACTGGATGCCCCTCACTTCAATCAATAGACCTTTTCTGTTTTAGTTTTCAAGCGCGCAATGCGTGACGGTAGTTGATTATCAGTGTCAATTTAAGTTGTGATTTCGCCATGTCCAGGAGCGATTTAGTTTAACAAAGAGGAAAAAAGAATCGGCGAAGTTTCCTTACAAACAAAATCGCTTCGAAGTAGAGCAATATCGCAACTCAAAGTTGCTTGATAATCAACTACCGTCACGCATTGCGCGCTTGAAAGCTAAAAGGGGAAACGTCTATTGCATGCGGAAACTTAATAAACAGTGATAGTTCCAGTTCACATAGAGTTCACTGATTGCATGTGATCACTTCAATTTCAGATAGGTTAATGAGCATGTGACGACTGATGAAAATTATTAAGAAATTCGACTTCTACATACTTTGCTTTCATTTCTTCTGGGGATTTTTCATCCTTAACAGTTTCTAGGTTTTGTCTAAAATGCAATTTTTAACAATTACGAAAAATATACTGCTAGGAACCGTGTATACAGAAAAGATAGGTGGATTCTGAATTCTGATCTTACTCTAAACATTCAAGCAGCTTTCTTGTAATTTCATGGGCAGCACGGAATTGTTTTAACTTTGTACATAGTCTTGCTTTCCTGCCAAAAAGACACAAAGATGTGAATTTTTATTTAATATATTTTAATGAAGACAAAACGGGGGGGAGGCGGTTTTAGGAGTTATTGTAAAGCGCTGTATTTACCGTAAATTAGAATCAAAAGCGTCAAAAACTCTAAGATTTTGAGCCGTTTCTGAAGCTGTTTCCCAATCTTCCATCATCAAAGCTTGGTCAAAAAGTATTCTCTGTTTCTCAGCCTGCCATATCTGTTATAGAGTGGAAAGTAGCGATACATGCCGTACAAATATATTTAAATCAGTCACAGGAAAGATAATAGTAGCTAAGTCATATTTACTAAACATACCCCATCAAACGCATAAGTATATCCATGTGAGATATACAAAAGACTAAGTTTAAATAATTCATAATTCTTTTTAGGGATGAAAACAGACATTTCACACAAAAATAAGGGTTGAACATTTTTTTCTTGTTTAAATTTTCGATTTTCAGTAGGCCATTACTTCATGTAACCACGGGGATAAAAGGGGCAAAAGTATAGTAAGCGAATAGGCGCTCGGAGGTTACACATCGTACCTTGCAATCCTTCGAGTTTTCCGGACTGATACTATTGGCAAAATCCAGCAATTTCATTGATTCATGGAAATTACCCTAAGTATATTATATTCTAGGTAAATAATCGTTCATACTTGAAGATTACACTACAGTATCTATAATGAGCATACCGACCTGTTTATGCATATGTGAAGCAAGGAAACATAACGCGTGAAGTTTGGACTCTGAGTTAACAATACCAGCACATTTGACTTTATCAGCATGTGCTGCGGTCAGTGAAGGCTTCCACTGATGGAGGGGGAATTGACTGTATAAGATGGCCATGTTGCTAGGAATAGAATGAATGAATCTACGAGTAAGAACTGCATGCTTGTATAAAAAAGAGGGCGAATAGAGGAGATATGCGATGTATAGCTACAGGTTACTATAAGATTTTTAACGCGTAAAACTAAACAAGTTCCCCTAGCTAATGTATAGCATTTCCAAGCTCTTTCTCTTAAAGTTCTAGGCACGACTATACCTTACTTGCTCCCTAAAGTGAAACTATGAACACGATTGTTACTCAGATTACCTCTGACCATAGAATTGCAAGCAAGCACTCTGCTGTACATGAGTAGTTGCGGCGAGATCCAATAAGAATTTCTCAGAATTTAAGAAATTCAATTCATTGAAAATACTTAAGACCCTTAAAAACAACAGAGACTGATTCAGGGAAAAAATTTTGTAACAATGAAGCGTGACTATATATATCAACTACTGTCTGTGACTATATATATATTAAATACTTTTAAAGTAACGCATGAATGTAACGGTAAACATGTCCCTCCGGAGATGTAACCCTGCCAAAAAGCAATTTCGGTTCGTGTTGAAATAGAATATTGCGATATAAATATATAGTTATATACCTGGCCGGTGGTTCTCCCTCAAAAATCATTTGATTTGTTTTCATAAGTAACGATAGAGACTCCAAATACTAATGGCGGAAGAAAAAAAAAGTTGAAGTAATGAGGTAGTTGAGTTTCGCAACAGTTTTCTTAGAGGCGAGTTAGCTCGGAAGTCGGGAGGGCATCCTCGCATGCATGGTGGGTTCCTAACAGAAGAAATCAATGATTGCATCTGAACACGTGAATAAACTGCAGCTTTTAACAATGAGATAATATTTACTCGTTAGTAAGTAATTTGCCTTCGACATGTGGAGACCCTAAGAGATAGATCCAGATTGGTTTGGGGTTGGACCGAGTTGGCACAGAAAATAAAGCAAAATCCGACTGTTGGACATTCCATCACTTCTGAGAGAGCTCACAGGCTCAGACAGAAACATTCTGCAACTATCAGCGCTGAGTTGTTATAGCTACCCCATACAGCTTAGTGTATCCTTTGTTGGATAAAGTTAAATCCAGACACTAATCCAAAATTGGCGCTAATCCACTTCGCCGGACATGAAAGGGCGCGGCGCAAATACGAAATTCATGTCTTACTCGTAGTTTTAGTTCAGATGCACGAATTCGGAACCGTTCCAAGATATGTTTAGCTTGGCTATCTCCTTCTTGTTTCAGTTTATATAACAGCCTTAGGCCATGCGTTAGGCAGACGTGATCGTTTGATTCTTGTGCGATCCTTATAGACTCTTGCAACACGGTCAAGGCTTGTTCTCTATAAATACGAGTATATTGTCCAGTTTCATATTTAGTTCAGCTCATGTTTGAATTTTGTTGCATGGCTGGACGCAACCCTGGGTCAAACCCCGGGGGGTTTGTGGTATGGGGGAAGACAGGGGGGGCAGTTGGGTTGGGGGGGCAGTTGGGTTGGGCGGTCAGGCCCAGGTCAACTGGCGTTGTGGTTTCTCCATCTCCTATCCCGAACTATTGTTTATAGCAGAGTAGCCACCACGCTTAGAACCAATTGCACATCTTGTTGACAAAATAAAAACTTTTCACATTGAAGCAAGGTTTTACCTGTGACCAAAATGCGTGTGTAAGATAGCCAGGTTCAAAGCTGCGTAACAAAATCTTTTACAACGATCTTTCTTTACGTCCTCTCCGTCCCCACTCGCTGAAGATTTGCCGCTCTCCTCCCATTGTTTACGATCAAAATAATGATATAGGCAATCCAGAGCCTGGTTGAATTCACCCACACGGATGCAGTTGAGATACTGAACAAAATGCTACCGAGAAATGTACGGAAAATTCAGCGAATGATGTTTACAGCTGAAATGAAAGTACTGGCAGAAACAGTTCAACTCACTGCTTCAGCAAGATCTGGGGCACCACGTAGTATTGTAACAATTTGTTCTTGTAGCTTGGTGGGACTTTCAGCAGCTTGTTCATATGATCGGAGCAAAGCAGCCTATATGATATTGTAAAACATTGTTGACTTTGTAATCCAGGGGCAACAAATTTTTGCATGTGAGAGATAATGTACAATGTAGATTCAGAAGTGTACAATGTGAGATAACATTGTAATTAGATTAACAGTCTGAAATATATATGTATATGTACATGTCTGTTTAAGGTCTGCTTATTAGTCTAAAATATATGTATGTATTATTGTTTGTACATGTGTTCTTTGTATTGTACATGTATTGTTTGTATATGTATGTACATTGTTTGTACATGTCTGTTTGTACTGGTAAAAAACATACTTGCTTGGACAAGTAACTCTCTCCTTGTCGGCTTGATATGGGTATTTTATTCTGCAAGGATTCTCTAAAAATTTGATATTGCATGACTTTTGAGTTTTATTCTATTCTTGATTTCACTACTTGCTGCTGGAAGGTTCTACATATCTTTATTTTCTCTGTTTTGAAACCTCAGGTCAACTTTTACTTGATGCAATAAGTTAAATCCTGAAACATACCCATCCAACTGCATATCCGGGTATTCAGTGTTAACAGGTACGTGCAGGTAGGCTTTTAATAATGTTGTCAAGTGTAGCACCTGACCAAAGGTCATTTTATTGAAGAGAAGCACCATTTTTCTCACAAAAAGACCTGGAGTAGAAAACAACTCAGGTTAACAAACTTGACCAGTTGATGCAGTTTTAATAATCCAATAGAGGCCCTGCATTAGGTTCAATACAAAAAACTGAGCCTGTGCACTAGTGGTTACCAAAAAAACTTGTCCTTGTCAACACAATCTCTTCCTCAACATTCAGAAGATCTTCCAGATTTTGAAAGAAGAAATCACACAAACTGGATTCTCCATCACTGATACCATTTAATCTATAAAACCAGATAAAACACAGTAAAATAAAGTCAGTGCAATCAATATACATCAAACATCAACAATTCATACCTATCAAGAAGCAATCCTGATAGCTGTGCTTGTTCATTATCTATTTCATCTAATTTTCTTCGGAGCTTATTAAACTCTATATCTGTTCCCTAAATTGAAATTAACGTATTATTGTCAAGTTCCATTCAATACATTATGATGTATATGTTATAGCCGTTAAACACAAAAACTCGCCTGAATCAAATTCAATACCAACAACATTAGCGCATGACGATGTTTTCTAAATGGAGTAATTTCTTCTCTAGCCCTGTCACAGAGTTCAGATATTAAAACTAGAAGACTTATTTTATGAGGGGTAATGCATTCTTTCGTTGATGCCGTTTTCTTTGCGAACATATCCATAATATATGACCTTTACTTTCTATATTGTGATGTTAAAAAGTTGGAGTAAAAATATATATTAAATTTGCCCACTCCTCGCCGGTCGGCCATATTAGTCTTGAAATCATATAATCAGCAACTTCTAGATTCCGAATTCGAACATTTTACGTTCGTCTACGCGAAAAATCGACGAATAAACGATGATGTTTCCTTACTAAAAACATCTATATTTCGTTTTCTTTCCGATAGCTTTCACTGTGTTTTCTCTTTAATAAGGCCATTCACATTTCACAATAATTAAAAATTCATCTGATACAAAGTAAACTAACTCGTGATAGAAATTTTAGGTTTATTAGTAAAAATTTAGTCACGCTCGATATTGTCAGTGATTTACAGTAAAATCCTTTAAGAGTAGTAAATTTTTCTCCTGTGTAAGTGGAAACATTGTTATTGGCTTTTCAAATATTTCAATTTCATTTCTCACAATAATATTTCACATTTTTACTTGGTATTATACCTTTGTTAATTTTGTTAGTTGGGGTAATTATTCTATTTCTTTACTACTAAAAATCGTGGGCTTTTAAAGGAACATTTTGTGAAGTTTTTGAACATTGAAACAGTACACAATGCTATTTTCAAAACGAGAACTCACCCGTTGGTTAGGAGTGTCAATATTTGAAATATGGCTGTTTGTTGCTTGTTTTCTTGTATTCTCAATATTTCTTGCTATGAAACTCGAAGGGGACATAACCTGGTCATGGTGGAGTGTTTTTATTCCTTTATTTGCGTTTGATGGTTGTACAAGCTATTTTGTTGCAATTGTATGTATTCGATTAGTACTGGAAAATGAACGCAGGAGAGCAGCTCTACGGACATTGTGGAATGGTTCAAATTTGGCTTTGTTGTTCGTCTACAAAATGTTGCTTTGCCAAAGACTAGAGATGGACAATGTTATGACTTATTCAGTTATACATATTCCTGTATTTATATTTCTGCTCATGTTGACAGTTCGCAGTTGCCATGTTGAATCATGATATCTGAATGAGTTTTTTTATGAGTCTGCCAGGAAAGTACAATGCTACTTAATTGGAATGTCGATATTCACCTTAGAGTAGAACTTATGAGTAGTCAAGGGAACCTCAACATGAGATGTTGTCATATCGCAAGTGCTCCCTGACATTTGCCATTGCTATGTTGAATCACAATTTTGCAATGACATGTTTTGGACAACCATTTTTCTTTAATAGCATACCATAGTATGTATTACGTTTTCCTCAAAACATTGTCATTATTATTAAACATTATTATGGCATACACCAGAAGAAAAATGACCCTGCATTGATCAGGCCACCAGTGTATTGACCTGCCAAGAAAAATTCAATATGAACAAGGAGTGTCAATAATTACCTTATAAAAGTAGGTCTTGTGAGTGGGTCAGGGAAATTTGACAAGAGATTTTCCTACAATCAATACCCTTGACAATTAACTTTTGTTAACTTTCTACCTACATATTACAAAAAGATACCAAACATTTTTACTACCAACAGCATACTTTTCAGCATATTTAGGTAAATGATATTCATTGACATTCAAGAAGAGTTATTTTCAACATTAGAAATTGTAATGACATATTTAAAAGGAACAAGGGTATTAGTACCAACTGTTAGCATATTACAATTTTTCTAGAAACCCACTGATTAAGGAGAAATTGTCTATACTGGAAATCATTTTACTCAATATACACCAGGGGCCAGTTGTTCCCTGGAGTAAATTTTGATCCAGTGTTTTAGTTACATGCTTCTGTTCTTCTGAACAACCGGCCCCAGAAAAGTAATCTGAGTAAGTTACCGCAGACACATTAACAAAACATACTTCTTTGTTGATGAACAATTAGTAATTGGACAATGCATATATGTATGTGAAGGAAGCATACATTAGATTACCACAATGATTTCTTTCATAAATACATGAATATGTCAATAAAAATACCTCAAAATAAAATTACAGTACACTCTGAAAAAAAACACTAAAAAAATTAAGGCTAAATTTAAAGACAGTCAAGTCCACAGTTTTTTGTTGGATTAAGATTTACAGATTTCCTAAACTGGACCATGTTTCAGAAAATGTTTTAGTATTATTTGCTACACAATATGCACAAATATGTGAAAGATACCTAGTTATTTTACTTAATAGAGGCATATGATAAATATTCACATTGAATATGTTCAAATAAAAATTATTGTTTGTTTACTTTTTACAAACTTGAGCACGTTGGATGTTTATTTTATTGTTGAATTCAAGATTAAGCAAAATTTTTTTACACCCTCCTGCCTTTGATAAGCAAAATCTGTAATCATCAAAAGCTACAGTGCTTTGATGCCATGATGCTTTAAACAGGCACTGTACTATACAGTATTATAATGTATCATGAATCATGCTATTAAACTTTGCTTTATACCTTACATATATAGTTTGGTTGGGCAAATAAGAGGTTGAACAAAACTAACTTTACCTTCTATGGCTGTAATAAAACAACAATCTATTGCCTGGCAACAGAACACGCAACAGAACACTCAATAGAACACTTGCCTTTTTCACTACTAACACTCAAGGTATACATACATAATTGAATACACACCACTGCAAGCTACAGAGTGTACGCATACAACCACACGTTCATGTGTAAATCAATTACACCCCCACACACACTTTAAAAAATAAATTACTCTGGGTAAACATTGTTCACATAATCTTGTCTAAATGCAGCTTTATACTGTGACAAAAAGTGTGTACTAAGGCACCTCATGTCCAACAACTTCATGTGTGACTTGCAACACTAAGTTGTGTTTAATGAATATCAAGCAAATTAAATGCCTGGATGAACAGCATCCTACACATCAATAACACAACAACCCACCACGAATTTTAGGTCTTGCAGTCACACTTGAGTGAAAGCACACCACTTGTCTAATTCCGGGTCATAGAACTCAGACGTGTTCAAAAATGCAACACCATCAAAGCCACCCACAGCAAAAATATGTCCATTTATTACGGTTACCCCCACATTGTGACGACACGAGTTCATACTGGCAACATAGGTCCAGGTATCTGTAACTGGATCATAACACTCAACCGACTTCAGGATATTGTTGCCATCTGTGCCACCAATCACAAATAGTTTGTTGTTCAACACTGCTGCCCCTGCACCACGACGGGCTGTGTTTAGAGATGCTACCATAGACCAATAGCCTTCACGTGGGTTGTAACACTCAACAGAATCTACACAGTGCCAAACACTATAACCACTGCAGGCATAAAGGACACCATTCATTGCCTCAACACATACACCCTCTCGGCCAACTTGCATGGAGGAAATATTTGACCAGGTGTTTTTTTCTGCAATGTAATAAAAAGTTTTTGTTCTAATAGCTCAATTGATTACCAGAATGATTTCTCTTGTTGATCTAAAGACCTTTATGTTGAAAGCATATAGAGGTCTCCTTAATTAAAACAGCAATTCAACTACTTTTTCAGCTTATTGTATGTGTATTAGGAAATTCTCACCTGGATCATAAACTTCAACAGACTCCAAGGCATGGCGGCCATCAGTTCCACCAACTGCATAAAGCTTCCCATCCAGAACACAAACATCAAAATTGCTGCGACAGATTGCCATATCTGATATCTTTGACCAATCTCTTGTTTCTGGATCAAAACATTCACCAGACTTGAGCTCTGAATTTCCACTAGAGCCACCAATTGCATAAAGTTTCCCTGTGTAAAGGAATTTACATTGAACTGATATATACATGTATATTTCTGCAAATCCCAATCAAACCGACAGGTGAGTAATATTTTCGGTCAAACAACTTTAAAAACAATACATTTCCCACATACCACCTAGGCAACCAAGACCTAGTCTTCCTCGAGCACATGTCAGGGATGTTGTTGGAACCCACTCATTCTTTTCTTGGTCATAACATTCTACCAGGCTTAGACAATGTCCTCTGTCATAACCTCCTACCGCATAGACTTTGTTGTGTACTTCTTCAACACCAACACTACAACGACCTAAATGTTTTGTATTTTTAGGTCACTAATGTATAATGGTAGGATGCTAAAATTTTTCAATGAAGTGACATTAAAATTGCTTTTAAAAAACTCTAGATTATCATTTACTGCATATGTGAAATGCTTCAATAAAGATTTGAATAACTCAACAGCAATGCTGCTATACATGGGGCCATTACAAACACCCTTCATTCTTTGTTAACTCATATTTCAACATCTATTTCATACCTCTAATCATTGGTTTAATCAAGGACAGTCCCATATCATCAGTACTAGAAAAATCACTAGAAACAGATGAGCTGCAACTTGTAATAGTTTGTTCATTGTAATATGCTGAGATACAGACCACCTCTGAAGTAATCACAGCAATGCCAACATAGCAGCCATCTGATACAGCAGCACTAGCAAGCAACTGAAAATGGTTTTCTGAACCGGAATTACTTGTCTTTGAAAAATGCAATGCTTTTCTTCTAGACTGATCTGAAAGAAGAAGAAATAATTACATATTACTTATGTCCAGAAGTAATTAATCTTACATGAATGGCTTGCTCAAACAGGTCTTAGGTTTGTAGAAATAATTTTTTCTTCTGTTTTGCACCCCACTCAAATAGTCAGTAGTCCCTCCTTTGAACAATGTATTACCTTGAATCCAAGAGTATGACAAACTTCTTGCCCTTCTTGGTGATCTGGCAGGACTTGTTTGTTTTTCATTTGATTGCTGCCTGATGTACTCCTTCTGAGCATCTGTTATGAGGTCTGGGTCATCATCAAAATCTGAGTTTTTGCAATCTTTCAGGATGTTATCTTTTGTGAGATAGACAAGGTGGTTGTGTTCCATCAGACCTTCAAGTAAATCTTCCTCCTAGTGGTTAAAAGTCATAAATTCCTTCAGATAATACACTGTCTATTTGACATCTTGCTGCTTGAACTCTAACTTATACTTTGTGATATTTTATGTTTATAAAAAACGAATGGATACTATAAAAAACGTGCACATAATCACAGAAGTATAGCTATAAAGAGGGCTGTGGAGCATCTGGTTAAAACTAGCAAACAAGAACCCTGGCCATACCCCTGAATAAAGAATTAAAGAACTGATAAGAACTTAGATCAACTTTTATTCATGGTTTGTGAGAATGAGATGATTAACAGGGCATTACCTAAGGGGGTATTGAAGGGTGCCACTCCCTGTCTAGTTTCTAAATTAGAATTTCCCAAATTCTAATACTAATATTTTTTGTAATAGTTACAGTAGTTTATAAGTGTAGCTTATTCATAAGAAACGTTTTGAGGTTTTTGTTGCAAAAATTTTCAAACTTTCCATCTTCTATTCCCGAAATTTTGCCTATTCACTTTTCCACCTATGAAAGCCAAGGTATGTCCCTGATGATAGATGACATGGATTGAAAAGATTCAAAATTTTGGATTCAAAATCAAGGCAGCCCTCTAAACATCTTAATTTAAAACTTAAATTGAACAGACTGTAATTTTTTTAACTGTAATCTGTTTCGCTTACTGTGACTAATGTTATTTTAATTATTTTGGGTATTCTTTCCTGTGCTGTAATTGTTCATATTTAAAGCTCATTAGCTCACCAGAGCGGATACAATCCTAGGTTTACAAATGGAGAATATAATTATAAACAATTTAAAAAAATTAATGTTAGTCACTGATCTGGAAAAGATTGTGACAATACAATGTCTAATCCTCTAGTGTTATCCGAAATGTTAAACTTCCAAATGTTCATGGACATTTTAGATGCAACCAGCGGATGCAACCAAAACTTGCAGTCTTGTCAGTTATGAATTTTTTCATGTAAACATTAACAAAAGAATCAACAGTAGCCAAATTATCAATTATCCCCTCAGCTTGTTGTTCTAGAAAATTGCGAAGGAAGGAACGGATTTTAATTAAGTTCGACAGGGGTAACAATTGTCGCTCCATAATTGACCGACACGATAGGAATGATAATTCCAACATTCTATCCTGTCATCCAAACTACATTTTTATTTTAAAACTACTAAACTAAATGCATAAAACATAAAGTTGCCGCGCTCTTATATTTTTAAGATGCCTCTCAAAACCAATAATGGTTTAGTATTGTAGCGGGATTTGTAAACAGGATTAAATAGGCCATGTCACCTTTTCAAATCGGTCCGCAGAGTAAACCCGATGTGGATTACCGCAGGTAGTTTACGACCTGCAAACGACCGCGGTTTATATAAATGAATCCAACGACAAGCCGATATTTTCAATAGTTTATTGTAATACGGCAAATGTGAAACAATCATTCTTCAAAATTATTGCGGCATTTTTGCCTGATTATCAATATACAGTGTTTTTCCTTTAGCAGTAAAACGAAACTTGAGCAATATCGATCATCCTGGCCTGCTGCTTTCTGTCCATTTCACTCGAAAAAATATCTAACGTTTGAAGTTTTTTTTATACATGACATGTTAGACATGTTACATTTTTGAAAACAATTTATGGCGCGAAGTCGCATAAATGGCGGGAGGAGTACATAGAATTTGATTTTGAGTCAGGCACTTTACCTTCAGCTTAACTTTGCACCAATCAACTACAAGGCCTAGAATTTCACTTGACCCTTCGCCTTCATACCGAACATCTTCTCGTTTGTTGATAATTTCGACTTGCAGCCGAGGCAGTTGTTGAAAATCGGTGCTTTGTAATAATGCAGGAAAATTTTCGAATATGTAATTATCCACGGTGGTTAGCAACCGCTTTGAGTTCCGTTCTAAGGCAATCTGCCTTCCATACAGCCAAGAATCGGGCAAAATACTGTTTTGTATGAATTCCTGACATAAATCGAGTATTTCGTTGATTCCCAACTGCTCTGCGGCGGAGGAGACATCCCAAACTTTATCTGGTGTTAAGTCGAGTTTTGAACTGTAAACAAAGTTGATTAATGCTTCTGCAATGCTCGGTTCGACTGAGGGCAATGATATAGACGATTCATTATTGTTCGATTCAATCATCTCAGTCAGTTTCGGTACTTTGCTGGCCAGTACAGCGTGATGAGCGAAAATTCTATGCTTGCCCGGTCCACATAGGAGTACAACATCATATAATCCACTTCCATGTGGACTGAACACATTTTCGAATCCCGGCACTTTTCTCTGGGCTATTGGCATCGGTGAGCACACAAGAGATTCTTTAAGAGAAGAGGCTTCGTCTGTTATGCATAAATCGTTGATTTTTACCGATAAAAGATCCATGATTCTGGAATGGATTAACTCATGAGTTGCCACACAGTTGCCAAGAATAAAGGGCGGCAAAGTCGCTTTGACACTGACAATTTCGCATTCACGTGGGCTGGGAGAAAACACTTCCTCCTCGTGCCGAATTTCCTGAAAAAAAAGAAAAAAGTAAATATATAGATAGTGATAGCAAGATAACTATTTATGTTAGCTTATCAAACTTAATATTGTTTATAGTAGAACGAAAGCAAAAAGTACGGACAATGTTTGTACTTACTAATACTCTGCTGATTGCTGAAATTGAAATCCCAATCCTATATTTAATTTTGAGTCAAGTAGGGCCGACGTTCCACCCAAATAACCAAGACTAACATATATTTGCTAACAATCGCGAATTTCGTCCTAAATATTGATCTTCGACAACCAAGGACTGTTTCCGATACAAACGTGCCCGGTTGCATACAAGTATTTCGTAATAAGCGTAATGTAAACATAAGCTGTAAAGAACGGGTTAGTTTGATAGTGCACATTACCTTGGCAATGACCTCTGGATGTCAGAAAATATAATTCACGCGGTGCGGGGGAGCTTTGGTTAAAATTACCATAAAGGCAAAGCGGGATTGGGAATAAACTCTCCGGCCAAACAACTGTACATGCTAAAACACACAACTTGGGCGTGGACTAAATAGTAAATATGCTACCACAAAATCAACCAGTTTTGTTTGTCCTGTGTATTTTAAATGTGATTGGTTCATTCGTAGTCACATGACTTTAAATGCAATGTTTCCCGCCACTCGCCAGGGAAACAAGTGAAAAATTGTTGCCCGCATATCGTCATAACAAAGACAAAGTAAAGTGTTTTTTTAAATGTTAATGTACACTACCTCGACTTCGTCTCGGGAAACATTCTGACTCTTGAGAAAACAAAACTATTTCCCTCGGGAGCATACATATACAAGAACAACCTCGCAACAGCCAGCGCAAGTAATTCTTGTCAATGGTTGAAAGGTTTGACCAACATTTTTGACAACCATCTAGGTTAGCGCTAACCCTGGGTTATAATTCAAGTTAATCCAGAGTTTTAGTTTATGTGCTTCTGAACTACCGTTCGTTTAAAAACTTTATAAAATATTACTTCCATCGGTCCAGAAAATGGATGAAAAAAGATATGAAAAAAGATATTCAACTTCGTAAACAAGCGATTATAAAAGTTCATGCAAATGTTGGATTTAACCCAGAGGCTAACCCGCTTTTGAACAATCGCCCCTGGTGTCTGTGCGTGCCATACTTAGGGTTAGGGGTAACATACAAGGCCAGAGGGTCATTTACAGTGGTCATATACGGCGCATCAAAGGCTGACTCGTCATCCTATGCACATCCCATCATTCTTTGCAGGTTTACTTTGACCGCTCCTTGGCCCCGAAGAGCTGTGCTAGGAGTATATTATATTATACTAATCAATGAATCTTTTATTTAATTTTTGAAATGAATTTTAGTAAATTAAACGAATGATTTTGTCGCCACTGCTGAGTCTGACTACACAATTATAATACGAATGAACATCGCTTTTTGTAAAAAGATAAATACATTATTTACCGTTTTGGTCGGTCCGGATAGAAAAATATTTCCCCTCGGTCTCAAAAACGTCCCTCGGCCTGCGTCCTCGGGTCATTTTTGATACCTCAGTAAAATATTTTTCTATCCGAACCTTGCAGCCGGTAAATAAGTAAAATAACATTATCAGCATAATTTAGTGAAAGCGACCGTGCAATGGAAAAAACTAAGACCGTGCAATGGAAAAAACTATTATTGGAAATGAAAATAGTTTTTTCCATTGCACGGTCAGTAAAATGGAAATATTTATTTAATGCTATGTGATAACATGGATAATAAAATCACTATCCATGGTGATAAAAAACAACCAATTAAAAGACATTGTAATCATTAGCCATTTCCCAGGGTACTGGGTCTGGTCGGGAACCGCAAAGAATCTATGGATTGTTTGGAGGGACAAATGATTACAAATGATTATTTCCTGTCCCTTATTTCCTGCTTTGCGGTTCGCGACTAGACTCTATACCCAGCTCGATTGGGAATTTAAATGGCTAAAAAGGTGTTTTATAACATAACATTTAGAGAACGCGCGTGCAGATTGGTCGAGAAGCGTGTTTTTATAACTGTATAGCAGGGCGTAGTAAAACACCGGTGTTTTACTACGCCCTGCTGGATAGAAACACGGGAATTTTCCCGTCGAACTTGACCGAGCAAGTAATCTAACGAGAAGTTGTAATTGTATATATAACTGTATAGTTTTGAAATTAATAAATTTTAAAAACTAACCAGCCTTTTAACGCTTTATATATATATATATATATATATATATATATATATATATATATATATATATATATATATATATATATGTCCTTGCTTAAAACGCGAAATTATAGCTAATCTAAGCCGGTTCTGATATTTTGATACACATCTTTCCAGTTTTTCCACTATAGTGTAGACTCGTTGGATGTTCTCTGGATTATCCTCGGTATATACGTCTACAAGCAAGATCTTGCTGCAGGATAGTCCTCCTGATTTCCCTTGACAAACGGAAGTGCATCGCGTTACACATCTTCGCCGTCTTTCTCCTCGCCGTCATGTTTTTTTTTATCATCTTGTCTCGCGACCTTGTCTTTGTGCAATATGGTTGGATGTCGGTCGCTCTTACACTTCCAAAATTTACATTCTCCTCAGTGCATCCTTTTGCTCGATGAGAGTTTACCGACTAGGCACTGCCGCATAAACCAGCTTTCGTAATCCAGACAGTTCTTTTGTTCTTTTTTTCTTCTTCTTTTTTCAGAGTCTTTTTGCTAAACACTCTACACTCGTTGAGTTCGTGTCCCTTTCTCTCATGAATGGGCAATGGGAACTGGGAGGAATGGGGAACAGAGGAACTACAGAGCTGGAGACTGGGTAACCGGGAAATGGGGAACAGGGGAATGGAGAGCAGAAGAAATGGAGAGCGGAAAAACAGAGGTACCATGCAACCGGCGGAACATAGAAACAGGGGAACAGAGGAACAAGAGAATGGGGGAACCAGGAATGTGGAGCGGGAGGAAAGGGGAATTCCTCTGTTCCCCAGTTCTCCTGCTCCCCCATTCCCCTGTTCTCCTACTCTCCAGTTCCTCCAAAGTAACACAAAAAGTAACCAAACTGTAAATACTACAATTTCTATTATTCATATGGATCTGATCAGAATTATACATGTGTATAATGTATTATATAAAACATATTAGAAAGCGAAATGAAAATTATATACACAGAACAGTTTCTTGAGCAATGTTATTCCCATATAACATCTGTTCTGTTGCATTTTTCATTATATTTTGAATAGATATTACTATTCAATTGAAAAGTTGCATTCCAACTAAATGAACACACCAGCTTATAGTTTCCACATGATTTTGAAAGCCACACAACAATACCATTATGCTATTTATAGTTTTAATTTTTACTGAAAAGGATGTATAAATTATATGAATTAATGCCTAAGTTTCACAATAACACTTGTCAGTTGCCAGGTTGGCATTATGCAAAATAATAACGTACAATAAATATATTTGTAATTAGGATTCCAGATGCAGAGAGCGATAATACTGTATACACGCCTGTGATGTGGATAATATATACTAACAGTCAACACTATTACTCTTAGTCTTAGTTTAGCTGTTCGATGAGTCCATAGTTTCACCGTTACACCCAGGGCCCTGTTACACCGGTTCCCCGATCTCCGACTCCCCATAGCCGTTTCGTGCTTCCTTGCGTTATCATATCGGATACATATCGGACTGTTTCGGATTCCGCCGTAATATAGAACAAGCGCCATTGTGAAGAAAATTTCCACAGGCCAACCAAGTACAAAAACAAGTTGAAAATCTATTGATATTTTCGTGCAAACTTACGCAAATCGGCCACCGCTAAGAATGGAGAAAAACGAAGAAGAACAATCTGAGCATATTGAAGATTATTGTCGACAACTGGGGTTACAGCTTCGCGACGAACCAGGAATTAGTTCGACAATGCTTGCTGAAGAAACTTCTCAAATCTCTGTCTTGGGGGGCACTGTGGCTAGCGAGAATACAGAGCAAAGTGGTCAGCCTATTCCTTCTCGTCATACTAAACTAGGTGGAACTGATAAAACTAATTTTCAGTGCAAAAAATGCGAAAAAAATTTCACAAATTCAAGGCAGTTTTTAAAGCACAAATGCGTTCTGAAAACTAATGGTGAAACACAAACGAAGACGAAGAGCAAAAAACGAGCCAGAAAACCAAGGGTTAAGTCAAACGAGGCTACCGAGAGTGTATGTGACGAGGTGAATTTTTTTTATTTATTGGCGGCCTGGAAACGTCTCGAGACGTTCATTGCTTTGGTTCCAATTTCAGTCATGGTTAATCAACTTAACCCCAAATTTAATCCTCCTTTGAAACTGAGAATTTAGTGCCTTACTGCCACCATAGTGACCAATGACCATACGGCATACACCCTTTCAATGGTTACATCAGCCTGACTGCCTGAGGCTTCACTCTCAATAGGTGAAGTGAGTCTCAATCCCATGCTCAATGATGTCATTATTGAAAGGCATTTGGCCCATTTGGCATTGAGAATTACCAGAAAAATTAGTTTCTTACAAGAGGCAGCTTTGGAATATGGCCAATACTACTACGCCTAAGCTACTGCCTACCACTTAACTAGCCAAAATATTCTGCATATTATTTATGTGTATTCAGTGATATATAGTAAGCAGAGTAATTTTTTGCAGGAAAGTGCCAGTATATCAATTAAGGTTGAGAGTACCACACTCCTAGATGAACAGGTTGACCATCTTTCTGACCATACTTATATAAAAGATGGAGAAGGATCTCTAAACCAAACCACTGAGGATGCTGAACAAATCCAATGTGAATCATGCCAACTATTTGCAGAAATTGACCCTGAAACAGCCACTAATCCTGATCAGATTCCTTGTGAGAAGTGCCAAGAATTAGCTGCAGTTGCCAAATGCAAATCACTTAATGAGACAGAGAGTACTGAGGAAAATACCAAGAAACGCAAGTATATGTTTAAAGTTGAACAGCAAAACTGTCCTCATTGTGATAAAGGTTTTCATTCACAAAAACGTTTTGATAAGCACCTTCCTATCTGCAAGAAAAATTTGGTATGTTCATTTTGCAATAAAGATTTTTCAAATAATGGGAGAAATGCATATGCACAATACCAAGCACATTATTACACCCATGTTGAAACAAAACCTTTTACATGTAATGTTTGCTCAAGAGGTTTTATTCGGAAAGCAGATCTTGATCGACATAAGATAATCCACATTGAAAACTACAGTCCTCAGAGATGTAATCAGTGTGGTGCTGTCTTTGCTACTGAGGCAAATCTTAATAAACACATGCAAAAGCATAACAGATTAGCATTGTCCTGTGAAAAATGTGGCCAGCAGTTTGCAAGGCAGGCAACATTGGACAAACATGTAGCTGTTTGTCAAACTGAAACAAGCTGTGAAGTCTGTGGAAAAGTTTTTAAATGTTTGTCCAAGAACATTAAATCTCGTTATCAAGAACACATGTTCACTCATACTGGAGAAAGGCCATATAAATGTCAGTTTTGTGATAGAGGATTCCGTGATCGTAGCACAAGACGCAAGCATGAGCGTACACATACTGGTGAAAAGCCATACCCTTGTACGATTTGTGACCGTGCCTTCTCACAGCTCCGACTGCTACGAAATCATATCAGAACTCACACAGGTGAACGACCTTATGCTTGTGAGTTGTGTCCACTCAGTTTTGCAAAATCCTGTAATCTTAAGTACCACATGAGAGTTCATACTAAGGAAAAGCCATACTCTTGCAGCCTTTGCAAGAGGTCATTCACACAGTCAGGAACTTATCATAAACATATGAGAAGACACACAGAAGCAGAAAGACTGAGTGCCACAATGCTACAATATGAACCAGAGAAATGTGAGGGGGAACTTGATCAAGAAAGTGAACTTCGTGCAGGAAAGGACTTTACCTCTGAAATTGATCAAAATGAAAAAGTCAATGAAAACCCTAAAGATGCCAGTTTTGCTTCTGAGAGTATTGGTATAGTTGTGGATCCAGAAGATACCGATGATGGTACTCCTAATATAGTACCAGATGAAGGCAACCATGAAATTGGTGGTCAAATTATTTCTACAGAAATCAGATCTGAGCCAGATGATTCAGATTCTTCTGCCACCATTTCACAGATGCCTGCAATATCAGGTGAAGAAATTACCATTATTGTTAATGAGGGTGATGGTGTTTCAGCAACTCTAGCGACCATAGATGTTGATCAGATTTCAAGCATATTGGCTTCTTGTTCATAATGGCATTTTCTGGACCTCTGTGTGTGTTATAATATGCAAATATATTGGTGGAAATGACATTAGCTGCTGCACCAACCTATGTGAGATAATTGAGGAATGTCATTTTATTAGTTTTGGGATCAGAAATCTACTTCTGAGAATTTTAGATCAAAGGATGGGATTCCCCTTACTTTAATTATAATTTATACAATGTGTTTAAAAATAGTAATGCATCTTTAGGCTTTAGGATGCTAGATTACTTGACCCCCTAGGGTAATATTTTTAGTTACAAGAGATCATACTTCTATATTATATAAGCAGTTGAAATGACATGTTTTGTATCATATGGATAAAATATTGGGCAAAATTGCATCATTTTGCCTAAAAGAAAAAGCATTCAATCACAAAAGTACACTGAAGTTGGATCACCCTGTTTTAATACACCCTGTATATCAGAAATAGCATGTTGTGAGTTAAGCGTGATCGTAATGATTGTGGACGGTATCAGTTCCATAATTTATATATGTTAGAACGTGTATTAGGTTCCCCTTTTAGGGGGTTTGAGATTCTCAAGGAATGAAAATAGTAGATTTTATTATTATTGTACTTGGAATGTTCAAAGAGTAATTGTCATAAACGCAAATGTATAAAGTATTGGAGAAATGTATAGTTTTACTTTCGATAACAGACCTTCACTTTTCGTTTGTGTTTTATACGTGTCTCAAAGAAGTGCAGTAAATTATCATATAAAGAAAAAACTTCCTTCACTACTCGATTTCGACGTATATTTTGGGCCGATACCAATACTATCTATGGTTTATGGTCGTTTCGTACTCTTGTCATTTCGTACTTCTGCCGTTTCGTACCCAGACATGGTCGTTTCGTACCCAGACATGGTCGTTTCGTACCCAGACATGGTCGTTTCGTACCCAGACATGGTCGTTTCGTACCCAGACAAGGTCGTTTCGAACTTTACACATGAGGGACTTAATGAGCTAGCTTTGCAAAAACAAGAAGACGAATATATTTTATTTAAGCTCATTTCAACTGCCGAAAAATATATCCGTGATCTGTCCGTTTATTTTTTACTTATACAACTGAACACTAACTATTGACACAAAGATCTTTGTACACCGGGTTACATTAAAGGATCCGCCTCACTTTTCCTTCAGAAACTAACTGAATGTTAAGTTCTACAAGCAAGGCTTCCTTATGGAAATTGGGAAGGTTTTGGAAATCAAAGACATCGCCAACAGTCCAACACGCGTACAAGACGAACACAGATAATCTTCGGTTAGGTCTTGTAAAATTTTTAAATCTCTCGGAGCGGACAGGTTCTCACAACAAGAATGGTACCACATGCATTCGGCATCCTTCGCAAAAGATCGAATTGTCATTGCATTGCAGACTGCAAGTACCACATGGCCATTTGCGCTTAAGTGTGCGTGTAGACTTTCGGACCATTTTCAAAACGATAAATTTGAACTGCCGAATGAAGAACTTAAATGTTGCAATACAGAGTTTCAAGTCAACAAAGAAAGTGGTTATTATCAACGCTTTTAATAAAAACTGAACTGATTGCAATAAAAGCAGTCATATAGCGTTTGAGTACGAAACGACTAAAATCGGGGTACGAAACGACCATCAATTAGAGTACGAAACGACCAGGGATATGGGTACGAAATGACAAGAGTACGAAACGACCTGACACCACTATCTATGTATTCATTACCAGCGACTAGGAAATAACGTCGATAGTTCCAATATCAAGAGAAAGGTATCGGCATCTCTGATACCATGAACCTTGCGGTATTTGTCATTGTACCACACATAATTGTTTCTTGCAGTTTCCGGCCGTGTTTAAAACCTTTAGAAAAAGTATCCTACATGCAGGATTGAACGTACCTAAATTACTTTGTCAAAATATACTACCCACGCAGTAACAGTACAGCGCAGTATTTCGACAAATGTAACATGGCATTAAGCAAATGTGACTGCTTGCATTAGTGACAACCAATGACAAGGCTTGTACACTATGCGTGTCTATTCTTTTAACAACTTGGATCTTGTTGCTAGGAAACAAACGCCATATCAATTATTCTAATAATCAAGATGGCGGCCCGAAATATTTGTTTTGACGCGTAGCGAACAAGAAAATAGAAAAATTAGCACAGATTTCGGGACTTTATTGAAAGAAATGGACTACTTGCGCGTTTGGGAGGATAGAACGAGGTAACATACGCGAAAACTAGCAAGAAACGTTCAAGAATGGTATAGATTTGCCGTTGTAACAATTGGTATAAGAAACTCAGAAACTGCATAATTATGTTTCGTCGAAAGGTTACGGGCGTAGATTACGCATCAATTAACGAAAGATACCAAGATACTGCTCTGGTTATCTTCAAAAAACAACAACAGCGAGAGAGAGAAAAAACGGGAAAGCGCGCGTCACGAAAACGATCTGTAAAATTTTCCGGTGGTCGTGAGACAATAAAATCTAATCTTGCAGAACACTCGAACGAATCAGTTCACTCCAACGGTGCTGTTACGGTTTCAGTTACACAAGGAAGAATTTTGAAAGATGACAGTATTGATGGGGGGATGTCTTCAAATATGGATGAAGACAGTTTAGAATCGAATCGAATGGGAGTCCAATCAAAAGTCTGTTCGGTTCTTTGAACTGCTGAACAGCGGTTGATGTAATTTACATGCAAATGGTGTACAAATATGTAATAATATACGATGAATAAGCTAATCGTCCCTAGAACCTTGGATGCAAAACTAATTTGTTACACATGTATGATATACTTAACATACCGTCTATACGTAATTCAGTTACAAAACAGAAGAAGGGCAAAATAAAAAGATGAATGGAGAGGACAGCAACACTGAAAAGCATTACGATTTTCCTAAGAAGAATTTCCAGTGTAATTTACTGTATAATTTAACTGTACACAGTTTAAGTGCTAGAATGACAGAATTTTTTTATAATTGTTTCTTTGCTCTATATTAACATAATCTCTGCTTTCTAAAAAAATAAAGCAACAGTCTATGGTTCCGTTATTTTAAACGACAGTTACGTCTGCGGGGAAACTAAACTTAACCGAATGCTCGAGATTCAAAAGACTTTATTTCGTTATGGTTGAGTTGGAGAACCAGTTTTATAGCTTTAGAGATGGCCTTCTTAAATCTCTACCTTCATTATTTTATTTGTACAATTGTACCTCAGTTTCTTTGACTTCCAGCAATTTTTAAGTTTCCTTTTTCTAGAAATGCGGTTACGATTTGAGTGATTCGAAGTTTCGTACAGGGTACAAAATTATTTTTTCGTTGTTATCCAAATAGCTCTAGGTTATGACCAATCGATGGCGTATTTTTGGACGTGTCACGTATATCTCAAACAGTGATGGTTTTTCTTTTATTTCTTAACTTCTAACTTTGTTTTGAAACATTAGATGTAGTGTAATATTCAGATAATATGGCTGTTGGGAAGATACCACGAGAAGTTGTATGCAGGCTATAGTCTATACCACAGTCCATTAACTCTGTCTATACTAATGTCAGTAATATGACGATGAAAATGACGTTATTTTCCATTTAAAGAACCATCATCAAGTGTCACTTAAAATACACAGCTTTAGACAAAAACCTCGTGACAACAGAAGAAAATTAGTCTTAACGACATTTACTTGGTTGCATTTTTTTTCCGAACCTTGATGTTGTCTCGAGCTCAATCATTGACTATTCAAATTGTAGCGAAGAAGAGAAACCGAAGAACATACGACACTTGTATAAAAATATCTAGTTAGTAGTCAGATTAAACCTCGGTCTTGAGACGAATATTGTAGCTCGCCTTTTTTCACCTTTCACTTTCTTATTCATGTCCCTCTCTTTTTTAGTAAGCGGAGTTGTATTTTTGCACGAAAATTATATTTTGTATAAATTAGTGAGATCATATATATGCAACTGGTTTATAGAACAACGCAGAACCATAATAATAACTATGCTTCCTTGCATGTGCTTGTTCAGGCTAGTGTGCTGAAACTTGTACTTATGTATGGCAGCATATGATGGCAGTGAAACAATCTTGTTACAAGTTATCTTGTTACAATCCATAGTACAAGAACAGATTATTATAAGTTCCCTCATGTTTGTAAAGACCCTGTAGTACACACAACGTAGTCTTATCATACCAAGTTTCGAGTCCATATTGTTCAAGAGGACGATAATGTTAAAGGTTTCTTAAGATTAGTTTTACTGAGTCGCTTTATTCTTCATATTGCGTGCCTATTCCTCAAGTGCTACAGTATGTATTCACGATCTTCAAGATTACATGTAAAACATAAATGAATCATTGGGTAGTTGAAGTCGTTCAGCAAATAAATAATTGATAATTTTTTCTATTTCAGTCTTTGCTGAACGTTATGGATTCCTTGCTGTTTTTTTCAGACGCAAAACCAGTCATGATTGCCCAATCCCGTTAAACCAAACTTTTCACTGTTCAACCGGGTGCGTGGGCTCTATCGAATATCCCGCACGTATATTGCTGCAGATATCGATATTAAAAAAGAGTTCTTCATTAACCAACGCAATTTAAAACTATTTACGCCGACCAATATTAAACGCGATGTGAGATAAATAATTAATATGTAAATCAAAAAACTATAACGGTTAATACTTGAAAAGCTAAAATAATCTACCACAGGCATAAGAAATATAAAACAAATCATTTTGACAAGAAAATGTCAAAAATTGTTTGTAAAATGCGACAGATTTATATCCAAAAGCTTTTGGGAAAGCTATTTTCAACTGATATAGATTATCGACTGCCGACAGCTCTTCGCGGAGTTTGCGGCGCCAAGTACTGTCACTACCGACAGCTCTTCGCCCACCGACGTAAACCGAGATTAGCCCGAAAATAAACAAGTTTTTAAACCGGTTTACTCCTTGAGGAATTGCTGTTTAAAAACAGAATAGTTGCAAAGTCGTAAAGTCCAAGTAGCGTACTTTGTCTTTAGCTCAGTTAAAAATTGAGTGTAGATTTCAACATTCATACACAAATGCGTTTCGATTTACGTGATTGTTTTACAAGAACCCTATTCTGTTTTCCAAATTTTGCTTATCAATGAAAACTATATTCAGTATAAAAGTTAGCTCTATCATAGCTACCTGGCTATTTTAAAAACAGGTGAAACTCAGCATCTATGCACAGTCAGAACAATTGGGATGCTTTCACTTAGAATTTCATTACTCCAACCACAAAGTAATAAAATAGATTGAATCGATAAGCAAAACCAATAGGCGATGACAATTAAATTACCCCAGCGAACACACCACTTTAGTAAAACCACCTGGTTCACTCTTTTATACATTGATGACATTTATATAAAGGAGATGCATAGTACACATTTCACTCAGATATTTAAAGTCTGAACGGAAAGTGCACCGGCTTCAGTTGTGGATGGGAAAGGATTCATTTGTTTTGTTTTGTTGTTCTTTAGATATATAAGGTGGGTTTACGCTAAACTGAATTGTAATTAAGCAGGAAATATATTTTACTCCTAAATCCTTAATTTATAATCCTTTGTTTAACTGAATTATTCGTTCCACTAGGAGATATATAAACACTTTATTTAAAATTTATGTCGGCCCTTCAAGTATACATGCATGCCGAAACAAGAAATCCAATTTTGTGCAGTACGAAACGCTAAAAACCTCTGAGCTCTAAATATAAGCTGGGAGTGGGAGCAACTGATTCTTAATATGACTTTACGGCTTAAGAGTTAGGTTAGAATCAGCTAGGTTAAAATTCCATTTGATCGGTAAAACTGCCGGGACATGTTGGATTAGTAATTATCACACGGGTTCTTGTATGAAGTGAGTAGCAGTACATGCAGTTTAGCCTTTAGGTCAAACTCACATATATCACGGAGGTTTTGGTCTGGATAAAAAACCATTGTAATTATAAATAGAATTATAGTAGCTATATAGAGGCCCTATAGCCCTATAGATATATCTGCGCAGACAAGTGAAAACCAGTATCGATAAATTAATGATCGTTTTAAAAATATTTATTCATGCATGCCATATATATCTGATAGCAAATCCTATATCAGAAATTATAGAATTATTCTTCACAACGGCAACGTAAACTGTTGCCTAGTAGTGAAAATAATTATAGAGAAAATGCCACAACACACTATGACGTCTATCAAATAAACATATTTGATGTTTAAACACTCTTTCCTGCCACGTTTCGAGTTTTGAAAATCAAAATATTGTCAGAGCACGGATCTGGTATTCGTAGAATGATGCTACACGTTGTTTTCGTATAAACATCAAAGTCCAACTTGGCTTAAATAGTTTTGCCGGCTTTTGCGACCTTGGATGACATCCAGACGAGTCATAGCCATACATATATATCGGTATGTGAACCTTGATTGTACTTCAATTTCTCAACAGGAATACGATAGGCATATGACTTACTTTGCCTGCATGTCTGGGCACGTATATATCATGAAAAAACCTAGAAATGCCCCTCATATGTTAAAACAGATAATTTTTCCTGTCTGTTAATGGTATTTTCTATACCGTATACCAGAAAGGCACTGGCTTATGCACATTATGACTTTGCGGGATGAACACAAAAACACGCTCTAACTGTTCAGAGCTCCGGCTTGCTCATTTCCAGAGCATTTGCCAAGCGTAAAGCTAATTGGTTGCCCAACCACAAAATGAAGAAGCCTGGGAAACGAATTCATTATTCTTAAGCTTGAAAGTGACGGCATATTGTTGTGCTGTGGCACGTGGTGAAACTAATGGATGTATGTAAATTAGCACGAGCTGGTATATATCATTCCACGTGCTGGACTGCTGGTTGTTGCATGAGACTTCCTTTTTTTAATTCCTTAATCTTATATACAGTTGATAAGGCGGGATTTGCAATCACATAACATTTTCGAACCAACAGTTGGTCTCATGTTTAAAATAAATAATATTTGACTGAAGTCTAAAGAACAAACACATATATGTGTCGCTGTAGTCTGTAGGGCCTGTAGACATAGACCGTCTTTGTTCTTTGTACTGTCAAAATGCAAATCCTTTTGTCTTAAAAAATATTGTATATATTCGTGCTAATCGTGTCATTTCTTTAAGTATCAGTAATACACATGTATAACATGAACAACACAACCAACTTCGAACGTTGGAATAGAACTTGCGAAGTTCGTGTCGAACTTCTGAAGTGGTGAACGTAATTGACATGCAAGTTCGCAACCTGATAAAAAGGGACAAAAATAAATAGTACACGTGTTGCGGGGTTCATGAGTACAAAGAGGATAGGGTTTTCTAATATTTACATAACAAACGTGCTGTAGTATAATTCCAGCTGGGAGGTGGTATCGTATGACAAACAAAGTTCGTGCGTTTAAACTGTATATAAAGTCCAAGGTACAAACTCCAAACAAGATATAGTTTTAAACACATCGTATGAGCAATTAGCTTTCCATGTTGGTAAGTTGAATAATACTTTATATCATATATATTCTTTACAATCTGTCGATGAATATGTATACAAAGTGTTACTTTTCACTATAACTTCTTTGTACTATGTACGAATTGATTAGCTAATATATGGTCAGTACTGACTGTATAGGGCAATCGCGGGATCTACTGAATCTAGGAGTTGACCGGTAATACATACGAAAATCGTTTGAAATGTTTTTTAGAATACTATTTAAAGTCTTTCCATAAAATCTAATATAAACATCGTATCTTCAGTAACTCTCCTGAGGAAGGCCCTCAGGTTGAGACGTCGAGAAGTGTTTTGTCTATTTTAGGCAGTTGTTATACCACATTTGATGCTAAGTTGTTTGAAGACGCTGCCACGCTGCTCCCTGGTTATATTGAAATTTCTTAGCTATACCTTTTACGTCTCTGACGTCTCTCTAACCCTCGTTGACTGTAATTGTGTGATCATTGCCAATATACGTATCTTCCTGCTCAAAAATCACCCAGCACCACCCCCCCCCCACCCAAAATATTTAATACTTCCATACAAAAACCAACAAATGGAAATATATTAGAAAAAAAGAATGGACAATATATTCATATTATAACTTGTTTAACCTGTATTTAACTTGTTTAACCCAACATTGGCCCTGTTTACATGGGGGTAGGGTCAGTGCTAAGGTTACCCTACGACTATAGTGAGTGTTTACATGAGATAGGTCACCACTCTACCGGTAGCCGGTAGGCCTATCTTTCCAGATAGGGACGTGGTTTTAAAACCTATGTAGGCGCGTGTGCGAATCAAATTAACCGACACTGGAAAGTTGATTTTATTCTACGCTTCTTGTTACGTTAGCATAACTGGCTTTTTTACCTGAATGATACTTTTCATCTCCGAACAGCCGGAAGATCTACAAATTTCGAAATTAAAACGGGTTAAAAATTAAAACACGAACTAAACTGCATTTCACAATAACCAATAACCTGAAGGCGGTGTTAGACTATATGCAATTTTCCTTGCAACTTGCAATGCAATTATAATTTTGACGGATGTTAATTTGTAAAGAGTGTTCCAAATGTCAAGAAAACGTTAGCAGATCGTAAAATGTTCGTCTTTGTCGAAATACATAGATCTGCATAGATACTGTATGTCAATTCAAATTCTAGTAAAAGTGACACCTTCGCCAACTTAGCTAGTTTGTTCGCGCGAAGCGGGAAACCAATTACGAGTGTTTAAAATTTGTGACGAGCATTTTGATGTTAGACACTATGTTAGTCAGCCGCCACTTTTGGAAGATTTTTTATCACATAAGAACAGTGAAACCAACCAATACGTTTCCTGGAAAGGTAATATAAACCTTCCACAACGCGATGCCATTTGTAATACTTCGTTACCCCCTCCGAGCCCGTTACTAAAGTCATCTCCACTACCTAGGATTTACGAATCCGTGACGATCAAAGACTCTGCATGAATGCAAAGTTCTGACCCTTTCTTTAAACCAGTGGACCAACCATATATTATAGAAGCCTCGAAACATTATCATACTTGGAGCAAACTGCAAACAACCTTTTTTATATGTTCTTGAGCCAACCTTTCCGGGCACCACAAATAGTTACATTTCCCCCCAGACTACGGACCACTATAGGCTTCAAGTCACCCCAAATCTGCCATGCCCATGGCGAGAAATTAGCAAATTTTTCATATAAGGCGCACACTGCGATATTTTTACAGCTTTCAGTTAATATTTCGCAACCAAACTTTTCAATTTTACTAACTTTGGAGGGGGGACTTTCCAGTTGCACTGATAAATTTTCTTAACTAGTTTAATAGGGGGATGGTTCATACTGTAGCCAGTTCAGTTAATTACGATCCTAAGGCCAGCTTATACCGAGTTTGAATCATGTTCTCCAACCTTTTTTTAGTAATCGATAGTATCTGATCATGGCACTGAATGTGGTGGGTCTCGTTGGAATTATTGTTTTCTATTTTCTTATACTGGGTATTGGAATATGGGCGGCACTGAAACGAAAAAATAAAAGATCTGAAAATGGCGTGATCCGGATGGACGAGGATGGATCACCGGAAAGCAGAAGTGACGAAACTGAAGATGTCATCTTGGCAGGACGGAATTTGGGTCTGTTTGTTGGAGCAATGACTATGACAGGTACGGTATGGTGTTGTGTGTATGGTGTTGTCTGGGTAGTGGAAATGATGTGATGGGATGTGGTCGTATTGGTGTGTGGGTATGTGAGGGTTTTGATTAGGTAAAAGAGGTGCATCTGGTTTGGGATGCTTGCCCCAATCAGGAGAGTAAGAATGACATTGTAATTAGCTAGGGCGTGGTCATATTGGGACATGTGGAAGGAATGCAATAGGGTGAAAGGAGATCGGTGATTCTATTATTGGCGTAGTTTAAATTTATGGTTTTTGTGTGGTATAGCAATGAGTGTGATGTAGAATATTCTTACACCGTATATTCCTATTTTTATTCCAGCTACTTGGGTAGGAGGTGGATACATAAATGGAACGAGTGAATCAACCTCCACAATTGGTTTGATCTGGGTGCAAGCCCCTTGGGGATATGCGCTTAGTTTAACAGTAGGTAAGATGCAAAGGACTTAAATTCACAGGCAGCTTTCAAAAAGCGCTATATAGTAATCACGAGGTTTCTTGAAAAACTCGGTGTTGACAGAAGTTACGTTAAAATATTTTTTATCATATTTTCCCAGGTGGTCTACTGTTCGCGGAAAAGATGCGTTCTAAGAAATATGTAACGATGTTAGATCCTTTTCAAGAAAAATACGGATCGCGTATGGGTGGATTACTGTATATCCCAGCACTGCTTGGCGAGATTTTCTGGTCTGGTGCTATTCTTTCAGCATTAGGGGCCTCAATTAGTGTTGTAGTTGATCTTGATAACACCACGGCAGTCACAGTATCGGCGGCGATTGCGGTATTCTACACATTCTTCGGAGGACTATACTCTGTTGCCTACACAGATGTTGTACAACTGATCTGTATTTTTGTTGGCCTGGTAAGAGAAACCAATGCCATGCATATAAGCTTGCTTTGTTGTAACTAAGGGCCCTATAGCAATCGAGGATTAGAGACCTCATTTATTAAATACAAGACCTCCCCTTTAATTTGGCATCAATTCCTTTTTACTGCCTGTAGAACCACCACATACCGCATGCCCAGGATTCCTCTTCAAAGGGTTCCTTACTTTGAGTGAGCGAAATTGAGTTGTTAAAAGCTCCGAAATTCACCGGCGGTTTCCTCCTCTCTACACCTCATGAAGATATCCAGCATAAATATAATTGGTTAAGCTGATTTTGCCAATTTTTGCTTTATAACCGGATCAAATCAGTCCATTTCGTCAAGTAATTTTTTTTTATCCTATCGCACCCTTTCTAACCCTAATTAATCATATCTTCTTCTACAGTGGCTCACAATCCCATTCGCAATGACTCATTCAGCAGTCAGCAGTATCAGTACAACGAAAAAAACGTGGATTGGTGAATGGGATTGGAAATTTACAGGTGTTTGGGTGGACTATGCTTTATTACTGGTATGGTTTGTATAAAATTGCATGCTTGATGATTGCTATTTTGGGAAAAGCGGGTAAAAACTATACAACTAAAAATTAAATGGAAATCTTCAAACACGAGTGCTTTCACATGATCTAGCGTGGAACTAGCTCAAACTTATTAATTATATATAATATATGCTTAGTAATGAAAGTTGTATAAATCTTAGATATAACTGATTTGGGTAAATCGTAAAAAAAATTTATTTTTATTGGATTCTTCTGTACAGTATTGCATGTATAGCTAGATGTATAATTAGGCCAATAAAGGAAAAAAACTTCACTTGATCTCTGGAAAAAAGAAATTCATCCACTAATCAACCGATCCAGTGAAATCTTAGAGTTGATATATAGTTGATGCAATACATAAAAACTGAATAAAAACGTTATATTTTACTGTTTTTCTACCTTGAGTAAAGCAAAAGTATCTCTTTCAGGTATTTGGTGGCATTCCCTGGCAGGTCTATTTCCAGCGAGTATTGGCATGTAAGACCTCGAAACAAGCTAAATATTTATCATTCTCTGCTTCCTTTGGCTGTATTTTGATGGCCATTCCTGCTTTTCTTATTGGAGCAATTGCTACTGCTACAGGTAATAAAGGCTTTGGGTACAATATGCGTCCATTTTATGTTAGTCCTGAATTATATTTTTGCCTGAGAGTAAAAGAAAATCTTCTCTAGAATGCCGATCTCATCTCACTATATGCCTTTTCATAAACCTTTTTCAAATTTCCAACACCAAACTCACGTCTGACAGAGAAGTAACAAAGAGCTTAATACTTAGTGCATCAGTAATCCACAGCCAAGTATATACTTCACGCTCTCATCATTTCCTGTAGCCCTTACAATTAAGCATCCGTCGTTCATGAGAGCAAATATATTATTTTGTTCATACATCCGTAAACAAATTGTTCTTATTCATTTCAGACTGGTCGGCGACAGATTACGAGGGTCACAAAAACGGCACAATCCCACCTGAAGATACAAGTCGTGTGCTACCCTTGGTGTTACAATATTTAACTCCGTCAGCTGTGGCGTTTATTGGTCTAGGAGCTGTTTCGGCTGCAGTAATGTCCTCAGCTGATAGTTCCGTATTGTCTGCCAGCTCTATGTTTGCAAGGAATGTTTACAAGCTCATCCTGAGACCCAAGGTATTGTATGGTACATAACATGCCTTTTAGCGGCCAAACGTACGTATTGCCGGCCATTCCTTCTTCCTTCATTCATTATTCTGTCTATTCACCACAAAATCGGGTATATTCGTGTTTATACTTCTCGGGTTTTTTATTTCGTCCTTAACTCATTGTTAAAGCCGGAAAAGTCCAGTTTGACTACGCCAAGTACCATTGGTTTTCCACTTCGACTTGAGGTCTACTAGCAGAAATTTGAAAATGAACAAATGATATTGAACCCTCCGCTGGTTAACAAACGTTTTCGCATAACTTGCAACACGCCTCCTGTTCTGTAGCGAATATTTGCGTCTACAGAGAGAACAATACACCAGCTTTGGGTTTTGCTATCCACTAATTAAAAAGTTGAGTCAATTAAGATGAGGAAACCGAGCATGGTCTATGACGTAGGCTATTAAATATGAGGATAACTGTAGATACATCGTTGTATCTTTTTCGTGGACCCGTGTCTTTGCAGAACAGTTAGAACTGACAGAGTATAGATAGGCTGCTTGGTTTACACACCCTTCGGAAGAATGGTTCACCCAGACCGATAAAACTGTTCGGTTATAAGTCTTATAAATAAAGGTATTCACCCTATGAATGCCTAAATCCCAAATTACAGATCTGTTCCCTAACAGAACAGGTATACACACCATTCGAGTTTGATGATGGAGGGTAACATAATTGAGATCAGGGAAATGGATAATGGTTTAGGAAGAAGATAATGGCATAATGATTGAATTAGAATACGGATGCAATAAAGTAAAGCTATATATAATAATTACATCTTTTTTAGGCGTCGGAGAAAGAAATAATCTGGGTAATTCGCATAGCAATTTTCGGCGTTGGTGCACTCGCCACGATAATGGCACTCGAAGTCCAATCCATCTACGCTCTGTGGTATCTCTGTTCAGATCTAGTCTACGCAATCTTATTCCCTCAACTCTGCTGCGTCATTTACTTGAAAGACGTTAACACATATGGATCATTACTGGGGTACATCGTCGCCATAATCCTGAGGGTCGGCGGGGGTGAAACGTTGATAAAACTGGATCCGTTTTTAAAGTATCCCTATTACAACGAAATTGACGGGCAGTTATTTCCATTCAGGACATTTTCCATGTTGTGTTCCTTCTTCACCATTATTTGGGTCTCGTTTGCGACGAAGGCATTGTTTCAGAGTAAATTGCTCCCACAAAAATGTGACGTATTAAAATGTTTCCCGAGCGATCGTGACCTACATTTCTCAACTACGGTTCCAAACCCAAAGGATGGTGTCATGTTGGTTGGGATGAAAGATATATGACGAGTTAAAAATTCAAGGAAACGATTAAACTTAGGCTAGATGAAGTTGAACTCACATGTTGGACTTAATATAAAACGATTTCCTGTAAACATATATGTTAGTATTATTCACGACAAACGATTTCCAACTGATTTACCGGCAGAACGGAAATTTGTAAAGAAAATATCACGAGAATTGTTTGCCAGCAGAAAAATGCAAGGAGCCAAATCACTAAAATAACTGATTATTGCATGACCTCGCTTGTTCGGTCTGTACTGTGAAATATCAGACCACCAAGGCTTTTTGGTCCGGGATACTGGTCCAGATACGGAATATACGGACCACGGTCCGGGTATGGGTTTTTACGGACCGCTCGTCAACCAATCAGAATAGAGGATTTTAAAAAAAAGCCATATAATAATATAGTATATTATACATATATAGATATAAAGCACGCAAATATGATTTCACATCCAATGCTTGCATCGTCTGTGCTGCAATTTAACAGCCTTTTCATGCGGTCATTTCAGGCATTTTCGTGCGCAGATTGTAGTGACTTGACAAAGTTTGTTGCGGAGGAATTCTGCGGAGTATATTTGGTGTGGGAGAGGCTTTTTGTTATGTTTTTACAGTAGTGTATCACAAGCACTTTCAGTTAGTATGGGTTATTCTAAGCTGGAGTTGCTACCACTTTTTGAAATTGTACGAAAACTTCTGGAGATGAAAATTAGTAATAATTGTATATCTACAGTTACCCATATACTAATTTACATCTCCAGAAATTTTTTAAAATCTCAAAAAGTGGTAGCAACTCCAGCTAAGAATAATCCCTGCTCCTAATCAGAACCTGTGCTCAGCAACCGTTGTTTATAGCAAAAGAGTTAACATTGGATAGGTGTCACACGCACTCCCCCCACTGATATGCACGCACTTCTGGTCCAGAAATAACGGCTTCTAAAATTGTGATGCACTTAAGGTTGTCCAAGTGGGAAAAAGAACCTGAAAAGTTGTTGTTATAATCACTAGCTTATATAGTTCGAGTTCCAATATACATCAGAATTATTTCTAGAAAATATTCAACTATAGTAAAATGCCATAGATGATTAGATACTCGTCCCCCACAAAAATTTGACCCCCCCCCCCAGAAACGTTTTTGCAGGAGAAATATAAGTAGAGGAAGAGCGTTCCCAGGTTCCTACATAACGTAAATAATACATAATTAATTTTCGCGGGGTTTTAAGGTGTTTACGCATATTTACACATTAAACACTAAGATATACACTGATACGGTTACACGTGTTCGTTTCGAAATTTCTCATACAGCAAAGAGGAACTCGTGGAGGAACCAGCGATTTTAGAGGCTTTAAAATTAAACACAAAATACGAAAAAAAGCCCCCATAACCAGGTAGGATATCTAAACACATTATATTTTATCCATTTTGTGCTATTAAATACAATACCCATAACGTCGTTTCATATTTCATGTGAATCAGTGCAACTAGTAATCAGTGTAGTATTAATAACGAAGGAGAAGTGTTTCTGAATACCTTTCTATCAAATGCAGTGTAACAACTACTTAAAAATGAAACGACAAAACTTTTTTATGCCTTTTAAAAGACGGGAAGTATTTTAGTCTATTTTAGGCATTTGGTACACCAATTTTGATCAACAAAGCTTAATAGGCCGTTGTTATATACACACTCTTAGACTTAGCTCGACTGTTAGTTCTAGTTGCACGAGTGTACCCTGCCACAAGGAATCATCTAAAGGTTTAAAAGCAAAGTTTGGCATATTGAATGGGCATCACAGATCCATAGCGTGATTCTTGCCACGTTTTCATGTCCCCGACTGCTATACAACGTGCGTTATTGATCCTTATCCATTCACGCGTGCTCCGCACTGCCACTGCTTGCTTGGATACAGTACACGCAGCTTGACTCGCATACTTTCGTGCGCTTTGTGTTTCATAAAAAAGTACTGGACGAAAAAGGACTAAAGGTTTAAAACTGCGCAAGGAATGAACACTCTAATAGTGGATATAGGTCATATAGCAAATTATATAGCGATATTACAAAAATTTGAGTAATTTTATAGGTATGATAGTTATTTGACTAGATATTGACTTCAATATTACTTCTAATGAAGACAGAAAATTGTTGTATTCACGACATTCGATTAACAACAATACGAGAAGGGCGTAAAATCCTTCGGCCAACAATCTTAAATGAAAAAGTTTCTTAATCATAGTTGTTTCTGCGAATTGGTTCAACGCAACCTAAATATTCAACACGTCGCGCCATATTGCGAACACATGCAGGGAAGGATACTTTAATGCGGATGCGTATTGCGTAAACAGTAAAACAACGCACATGCAACGGTTCAAGAGAAGCTTGATGAGATATATTGGGCTTTGTGATACGTCTCTCAGTGATAACTGAAAGAACGCCGAATTAAATAATCTTGCAAGAACTTTTTAAAGCCGGATGAATGTTAATTGCAATGGCATCTTTGAAAAGTCCGTTTCAGCTTCTGTTGTTGATAAACAATCTTTGTAGAAAGTAGAAACAAAGATTTTTTAAAGCATCGACATTAGTCATAAATGCCACATAACAAGAATTCAAATTAAAATAACAAGCATTTATATTACTATTAGTATTAGGAATATAACCTTTTACTGTCGTGTTGAAATCAGCGCAATGTACATCAGAAATCTCGGCTTGCCTTGTAAACCCCTCAACATATAGTTATGGGTATATCATAATACCTTCTCCCTGATATAGAGTCTGTTGAATCAAGTCTAGATGGTTTGGGATGGTTTCAGTTGCATGCGTCATTTAGTTAGATAAATGAAAATTTATCAAGTTACTCTCCTCTCCAGATAGCTTTGAGAATTGAACATGCATATATCTACGAAACGATCATCTATCTGACTATTTGCAGCCAAAATAGCCTTAAGCTTTAACTTAAGGTGCAGTAAATTTTGTTCCCTATGTATACGAGTCATTGGAGCGAGCACGACTGATGTACACATATATCACTACCTGACTACCATCATATCTATACCTTCAGTTTAATTCCGGCTTTTTTTTACCGAAGACTCAGTCTTCTGGCTAAGGTGATGTTCCGCATGCAGGAAACTAAAACCTATTGCCACATGTCAGTTTGACGTAAATGCATAACCTATAATAAATACAATATAGAAATATCATTTACACACAAATTATAAAGAAAAGCTGGAAAACGAGTAAAGGACAGTGTATAGCGATAGAACAGGATATCTAAATTATGGCTAAATTATCAAAATATAGCCCACTAATCACGGTTTCTATGACTATGGAAATGAGCCTTTTGTTATTACTTTAGAATGCTAGGATACAATTAAGATTTCCCCTCAAGGTACCATATGAAATATCACTCTAACACAGCATGCAACTAAACCTTATACCCATCAAAGGGTAATATATATCCTTTAAAAAGAAATATAAATACGCTTTAACCCCAAGGGTTTCTTAACTCGACGAAGCACATTCTTAACATTGAACCTTGTCTGTTAACTATTGCGTAAAATTTGAACAAGGTCAAAGCACTGAACAGGAGGAGCTCACTTCAAAACTTAAAAACATATTCCAAGAACGTTATGTTAGAATAGAGTCAAGTACAACTGGTTACGTACGTCTGACTCTGGTTGAGTTTTTATATGAATCGAAGAATCGCACATCTGCTGAAAATTGGACTTTGCACCGGTTCCCAAGCCCCAAATTGCGCCATGTTTGTTTGCAAATACGGTTGTTATGATATGCGGTTGCCTTCATGAATATGGGAAAATTCCCCAAGCGGAACCGAACCGGATATTGGATGAGTCATGGATTACACGGGTTCACGTGTTATTCACATGTTATGACGTTACGTAGTTTTCCCGCGCAGTTATGTAAAATCCCGCCAGCCAACAATTTGCATATTTGCCCAAACTCTTGAGAGGCTCAAACACTGACAACAGCACCTGCATCCGTCAGTTTTTTGTGTTTTTTAAATCTGTTTCCTTTTTTTTAATTTTTTTGTATTTCAGTTTCCAATAATATTCATTATCGGACTTTTTTCCCCAAGCTATTTTCGTGCAAGACAAGCTAGAATTATAGGCATCATATATAAAGTGCATCGTCATCGGATGGCAAATTAAGTTCATTGTTTATCTCGCTAAAATTTACTATATGTTACTGAGGCTGAGTATCACCACTTTACCTTTCTATAGCTTTTAAATCCCAAGTAGACCCAACATAAAGGGGATGGGGTTTTGTGTTGTGAGGTTAAAACAACCATGCTGGCATGCAGGACAAGCTGTCAAGCATCTGTTTTGTCTTGAAAATATTTTTTTTCATAACTGATTAGGTTTCAGCTTAAATATACATATCTACAGTAGATGGAAATATCTTTCGAAGTAATGGCCAGATGGACATGGTCATAAATAGAATATGAGCCAAGCAAAGATTACCTTTTTGGCTCTGATTAACTGCGTTATGGTGATCTATATACTCCTTATTTTCACCACATCATTCAGTTGCAACTTGTTCCATATTTCCAAATTCATGTTCCATATATATTTCCATGTTTAAACTTGTTCAACCAGGGTCTCTCCTCGAGGGCTCCCCAGGGTCTCTCTCCTCGAAACGGACAAAAATATATATGAAGCATGTATATATAGTCTCACTCTTTATAATACTAACAGCTACACTGATAGGAAACGTTCATGATTCATGTGTTATCACTATGTCTTACGTTGTGGTGATACTGATAGGGTCAAGAGGGTTGCACGTTCCAATCATTTGGAATTTTCATGTTCGTCCATTTGACTGAACACAATTTTTCATATAGACATACAGCAATTGGCAACCAATGTATAGAGTATTTATTGCAACAATTGCTTGAGACGTATCAATTCGTGTAATGGCATTGTGAATTCTATTATTCCTATAATCTGTATTTCATTTTCATGGTAAACGAGCCAAAACAAAGACATTATGATATGGATTGCTGTAAGTGTCAAAGAGAGATTTGTGTATGTTTCGCGAGCTGCAGTATATAGACTTAGGTGTTTTCTGCAGATGAAGACCCTAAAGCGTGGGTGCATGTGCAGCTGGCATGAATTTGTTATTGCATATTGGTTTAGAGTCTTGTGGACGATGTGACTTTCATTGCTATTAAATTTTGAACTAACTTTTAGTTTCATCACTACATTTCATCGTGTACACTAGCCCCCTCATTGTGCTACTACGGAACTGAAATATAGAAACCAGAAAGGTTTCAGATTGTTGAGCATTAATTAATACTAAACGATGTTTCTTTAGAGAACTTTCAACAAGATTCTCTTAAACAAGAATCAAGATCCTTCTCTTTCTACACCAAATATTTTCCTTTAAATGAAGATAAACTATGTTTACTATAGTAAGAGGGACACTCAAATTGGATGTTGTACTTTGACCAAACAAGTGCTTCCTCGACTCTCGAGTGTTTCCCATGACACAAGCGTAAATTCACTAGCTCACATGCAAGCATGCATGTTAGGATTTTCAAAAATATTATCGAAAGCTATAGAGTATGGCTATATAAAACTAAAATTAGCAACAACTTTCTAGTTGTTTAAGAATTAATAAACCTACGTTTTTTTAAATTTTATACCGATAACTAAAATGCAGCAAGCATGTTTTGGGCATTTAGAATTCGTGGGAGAAATCTGCCAGGGCGCAATATTTGCTGCGTGTTATTCCCTTATTTACGGTAACTTCAAATATAACTGCAAAATCTACTTCCTGATTTCCTCCCTTTTTAAGAGAGAGGTTGTTAAAGGAATATCATGCATGCAACAAGATACTGCCAGTATAACATTCTTACATTTCAAGCAACGTTGCAAACTGTTTTTGACGAGAATTCCTGAAATATATCGCGTGCATTGCGGTCATCACAAGCCTTGATGAATATATCTCTGAGAAATCGTGACAGACATATTTGACGATGATAATATGTCTTATCTGTCAAGATAATCGCCTATATGTTTACTCTCTTGCAAGCTAGAACATGCAAATGAGATGAACCAAAAAGTTCTTATGTTTAAACTAGAACATATAAGTGAAATTCCGTATAATACAATCTTCATTTCTAGCACTACTTAAACTTGAACTCCCTGGTTCAACTTCGTTGAAATGACAGTTTTAGTGGAATAACAACGAATCTAGACACATGCTGTATGATAATTTAAACTTGTCTTGCCGTTGACCGAGTCATTTTAAGTCATATTGGAGGATTGAGATAGATTAATAGTGTATACATAACTCATGTACATTTGACAGATTTCTCAGAGATTTGGGTTCGCCTCTCTAGGGTGCTCTGGTCGTGTTGGGTGATATTGAAGAATTTGAGTAATATACATAACCCGTCGCATGTTTTGACTGGTCTTCCTGTTCTATTAAGAAACGTCATAGTCATTACGGCCGAGTCAGTTTGGATTTGCTTACTCAGACTAAAAGCTGGTTTAAACACATTCATGAAATGACAGTTTTCGTAGACTAAATGCATGCTGTTAAATCCTAAATAAGGCTGAATTTAATAAATTCATGCATTGCCATGGCCTGTATAGAAACAGGATGCTAGAACTTGAACAATTTTTTGCAAAATCATTTTGTTATTTAGTAAATAATTATATGAATTCTCCAGAATGTTCAAAAAATATTCCCCTCTCTTTGATTCCAGAATAGAAAGAACGAAATTAGAGCGAATGAACTAGCTAAATGAAAATGCAAATGATAGTGAAATATGTATGAAGCTTGCGGTTTGCTTAATCACATACTAGGAAGCTGAGTCAAAATTATATTTTCTCTGTTGAACATGGTATGCGAATCGACAGGAGCATTGGCGGAAAGCAATAATAGAGTCTTTTCAGAGATTGGAAATAGCACGGTATGACCCCCTCAACGGCGTAAAACACAATTCATGATGATGAACAAACATCACCACATGTGGCATCAATGAAATATTTCAAGCTTGAGATGCGCGCGCATAGCGTCACTTCTTTGTCTATAGCAAGCAAAGCAAAACATGTGACTACATTCATTTCGTGGTTGCTTCTCAAGCGAACAGGATTGACAAACAGGTATGTCGAGTTTCCTTGTTGTCGTCTTATTATACCAAACCTCATGGTAAAGGGAACCCGGTCAGGCCATGTGTTTCCTTATTCAATTATAGTTACTACAACACTGACTATTGATGAATAGAACCTCTGTAAGTTAGGGAGAAAAATCTATAATGTGTAAACAGAATGCCACGCCAAGCGGCTTAGAGTCAACCCACTTGGAGACTTCGAACAAAACTTCGTCGACCTCGTGGACGACTGTCCTGGGGTCTAAGCTACACTTGTGATAACTCCGTACGGCCGGATCAGGGAATTTTGAAATTAGAAAAAAACTTTACAATTGACAGTCGATTGTGACGTTCCTACTCGTTTATATATATATTTATTTTTACTATTCTAGTAACTACAGGCTTCATATTGTACTGTACAACTATAATATATAGGAATAACAGTGTTAATCTGGTAATCAGGGCTTTATACAAACTATATTAGGACTATATATGAATGCAAAGACATTCGTAAAAAAAAACGCGCTAAAACGGCTTGGCTTCTTCAATCTACAGTGTCTGCGTTTCTTTTGCGGGTAGTATATAGCAACGAATGAATGAGACCTACTCTGGACCTTATTTTAACAAGATTCTGATGATTCTCTATACCTAGATAACCGTAGATCCTCGGTATATTTCTATTTTACTAGCGTACGTGTGTTTAAACATGTATCGGAGCATTCAATCTCTAAACAGATGGGAATTTCGTATTACAATAGCCCACAAACCACGTTGAGATTTTACAAGCCTACGTGTTTACCGATAAGCCATGCATGCATGGTCTAAGAATTTTCGAGCCGGATTTCGTAAATATCGTAAGCAATTGCGACACAGATGAATGTTACATTGAACACACACGTTCCAACATCGATGTTATTTACCTTAGAGCGTATTAATGCCTGCCATGAATTCCGATCACGTTGTTTCACACAGCAATGAGAGATAACAGGGAGCTATATATGGGGGTGAAACGCTACAATTAGCGTGTGCTTTCCCACACTGTTGCCATGCAGTAGTCAGTACTAGAAAAGCGTTGTGCTAAGACAAGGTCTATACGTCTTATGCGGTTTAACACGCTAGTTTTTTTTGTTTTCAACTATGTCTATCATCCTCGTAATAATATTTATCGGATATTTTTGGTGATCCTGCCAAATGCAAATGTATTATTTATATGCAATGTCAATAGCGTAGTGATGTTGCAAGCCAAATTTTCGCGTAAATACATATCATATTCATTGGACAAAATGCATCGTAACTTCAGTTTTTTAACCGGTGTTTCTGCACAGGGTCTGATATACGATATCACTTCATACCTTCGTAAGTGCAAGTATGCGTGTAGTGGCCCATCTATACATCCGTATAAGACTCGTCACGTGAATCTTTATATAGAGTGAATTTCACATGTAAAAACCATGCAAGAATGTTTGTAGAGGAAATCGCAAATGTAAATGATAATGTTTTTACATTATAATAAAGGAAACTTAGGAATTTAAGTCAACAATAAAGAAATGTTTGAAAGATCATTTAGTTGCTGAGACTTGAAACGTTTTCAAATATAAAGGAAAAACAAATCCTTAAGAATTCTAGAAATAGAAGGCAGTACATAATGGTTCTTCTTTCAGGTATTCGCACATCCCACAACCATGACATGACACGTCGTAACATGAAGTTTATATTGAAATTGTGTTGCTTCTCACTGCAAACACAAGCTTTATCCTTGATAAAATAGACTAGAAAAGCCAGGCAGTATTTTATGCCAGTAGTCTTCACATGTACAAGAAAAAATTGCACCAAAACAATCACGATAGTTAATATTGATCAATAATGCATGCAGACAAAGTGCGGTGAAATGTATTCTATGCATGTGATTTGAAATAAAGCATGCATGAACAAAAGTTCCTCTCGAGTATTTGCCTTCAGCTTGGACGTGGTTGAATAGAATTTCATTGATTACAGTCATAGTCATAGACTATACGTATTTTTACAAGTTCTATAGTAAAGAATGACGATCCCCCCCCCAAAACGTTCCTAGACCTCGTATGTACCTATAGTTCTAGAAATGAACTGAGTCTGAAATCAATCAACTGAGTATATATCTGTAGATTTTGTGTATGATTGATATCAGACACTGGCCGCCATACTGGCAGACATACGATACCTATATAATAGATATAATTGCGAAATTATAGCTTTTTTATACAATGGTTGTTCCGCTTATAATACAAGGAAGAGACGAGGGAGGAGAAATACCGAAAGTCTCTAAAGAATCTGAAATTTGCTCGTAATATACGTCTCGAAGCATTGCACCATGTCAATAATACATATTATTTGTCGACTCTGTAAACAATTTTTTTCGTTTCACGAATTAAACTTTCAGAATCAATTGTCAATCTGCGGTATCGAGCTAACAACGACACGTTCGTGAATCATTAATAATTTAATACAGCTAGAGGACTTTGGCCCCTTAACATGCTGATGGCATAATTAAGAATTAATCACTTCCAGCTATAGTTCTTTCGTTAATATTGCACAGTTCCTTCGCTTTATGCGAATCAAACAATTAGTTCGCTTGCGGCAAAGATGAAAGCTGTAATTTGCAACAAACACAATGAACTTTCATTTACTTATTCGGATTCTTTCAGTTGAAAACTGTTTTGAAACTGATTTTCGGTCGATCCTAAATACAATTTATATATTGAACTGATTTTCGGTCGATCCTAAATACATTATTTTGAAAGTATATTGTATACCGTAAAATAACAAACACCTTTTCAGTTTTATCAAATAAATGCAGGTGACAGCAGATGATATTCACACAATGAATTCGTGTATATTACGATTTCGATGTAAAAGCTGATTTTTTCATGTTGAATTTCGTTGCATATTTCATCAAATACTATTAGTCAAATGACTATGGCTGTTGCGGTTTATTGTTTTGTTTACGTCTAGGAAAGGTAACTAGGACGATGCTAAAATTAAAAAGGCATCAACTAAACACAATTTTACCGTGCGTTTAGATTGAATGCTAAGAAATTAAACGGTAACATATTGATGTTTGAAGCAAAACCAATCCTTAGTTTCTAAGTTCAACCTTATTTTAATACTGTTATCGTCATATTTTCACAGTATAGCTACCTCTCAGGTGCCCGTAAATTGGAGATAATTCAATTTGCCAAACATAAATTATTGCATAATTAATACTTGAATAGCATTGGTTTTTGCCAGGAACACTGTCTAGACCTAAATGGTTATCAACCTCGCAAGCCAGATGGTTATGTGGTCCGAGACACTAAGTCGAAACGATAAGAATGTAAAAACGTATAAGCAATACCAAGAATGATAAGTATTTTTAAGCGAGTAAGCTTTATGCCATAAAAATGCACTGAACTATGCAGGGGGGAGGAACACGGGGACAGGTAAAAAAAGAATACAGAGGAAACTGAAAGACTGTACATGAATGCGCTACTTTGTTAAACTATGCCTATCGCACTAAAATCCACAGCAAATTAAAAAATGTAAGTGTGAACAGGCCTTGTCGCTTTCTGAACAGGTATTTATCGACACTAATTGGATCAAATAATTAGGAATCCAAGACCAGGAAATATACGAAGGAGACCTCATATTTAACTCTTTAGGTGTGGGGGGGATAGTAAATCGATTTATAAATCTCAACTTATCAACTACTACATCAGTTAATAACTAGAAATTTTTCATCATCAAAACTAAAGCTAGGGAGCAGAGTAGGCATCAAGTTGCAGGTGTGAATGAATATTCAAGCGAAATAGCGTCGCTGTGAGTGGGCATATAAATCTGTTAAAAATAGTACTTCTAGAACAACAACAAAACTATCTTTACTATTAAAAGAAGATTTATTAATATATATTTATAACACAGATGCATTTCTATGCATTGCTATTATATATATTTTGATTTTGGCTATTTGTTAATGGTTTCTTTTTCGTAAGTTGGTAGAATCAAATGTTTTGTTTAACAAGCATCCAGCTTTGTTTATTTTTTTTGAAACAAAATATACGCTGAGTTTCTACAAACACAATTAGTAAACAAAATTAATATTTGATGTGAAAGACAAGCTCTGCATGTGGTGTTTGCTTTGCATGTTCCAAGTAGCTATGAATCTTCTCAACACTTGAACTGGAAGTTGTATGGACGTTGTCTCGAGATGACTAATTCCGTCACTTTATTAGACGGCATTGTTTACAATCACAACTATTAACAGAACAAATTTACCCTAAAAGTTGTGAATAGTCACCTTTTTGTGGTCTTGCATTACCCATTGAAAAGAATTCCCACAAAATGAAGGGATATATTTGCCATTGTGAGAAAGGCTAATTTATTTATTTCAATGATATAAACTTCCTGAAGGACAGACGAGTGTCGAGGTATAACCTTGTTTCTAAGTGTCGAGTGCAAAGTTCATATAGGATGCACGCTATCTTAGCTATATCACTTTTATACACTGAAAGAAGCTTTTATGACACAAGAAAACGTCATAGGAAGTTTTGGTTAACGATAGCTTTATATAGTTCATGTACCCATTTAAACTTTTTTCCCCGAAAAGAATAAAGACCAACAAAACAACATTCAGTCAACAAAATTTTGCTCTGAAACGGACATAACTTTGAAGTAGTAAAATCCGAAAGGCAACGCAAATTAAAGTTATAAATAAAATTAAATTTATTTGGCAGTTTTTCAACATTGTTCTTTGACTTCCTTTACGTTTTTGCCAGCATGCAACAGAACAGACCAATAAACTTTGCCAAAAAATTTAAATAAACATACATTTCTCTCATTTTTTTCGTTTCGTTAACCTTTTTTAACGTATATCCAAGCATTGAAACATGAATGACTGAATGGCAAAAAGCTTCCTCTTGTTGGTTTTATATGAGTAGATCTGCTCGGGTTTCATAAAGATCTGATTTAATCACGACAAATGTTGCAAGATTGTCGCAATCAAAACTGCCATGTGGTTGTCTTTTATGCATATGTATGGTGATCCATCTATGGAAGTTTTAAAAATACTTTGGGAAAAGTACATGATTTCAAATCTGTGTGACTGTGTCACCAAACCTACGCGCATGCAACATGTGATAAAATAAATTGAAACATACTTTCAGTTCATATGAATATCGTTTGCATGATTAGGAATATGTTAAATGGGAGCTACACAACTCATAAGATCATTTCAAGAAAAAAAGATGATAATGTGTGATATTGAATGTCAACGATGAGTGGTCACAGCGCAATGCAATGCTTATAGACTAGCTGATACCTGATCAAGCCCTCCCAAAATATGCAAACAAAGAGATGTTGTTTAAAATGTCGAGTAGTCTATCAGTTCAAGGCAAGTTACTTTAGAGAAAATGCCCACTGTTCGCGCTCTATTACGCCTTAGTCATAGTGGCAAAATTAAGACGTATTGTATGATTGAATAATACTAAAAACAGTTCAGACATTCCCTCCCATATGAACGAAACTGAAAGTTTCTGTGAATTGAATCGAAAGTCCAGAGCTCACACGCACATAAAATTGGAGTAGACAAACAAAAAGACTCGATCGGTTTGAATGCTGAATGGGAAACTTTGCTAAATACAATCGTATAGAAAAACAGATGGATGGATTGGTTCTAGAAAGTCACCATAATCTAAAGTAATCTAGCGTGTTTCTATTTGCGTGAAAACTTCGTGACGTCTCTTTAAGTAACGGGGCATAAATGTTGCAAATGTTGTGCTTAGCCAATCAGCTGCGTTTGACCGCTCATTCATTCATTCATTATTAAAATGAACGGCATATATCGAGTGTTTATATTACAAAAATCCAAAGCAACGCACATATGATGTTGAAGGAGATTAGAACGTCAAAGGGGAAAAATTAAACTTAAATTTCCGAAGTAATGCTGTAAATATTGAGCTTTACTAAAACTCACCGAATATAGTACATCTTTAAAGGTATTGTAAACTTTTTTTTGCATACCTCCTAAGCAATGCAGCTTATACAAAATCTAAAAAGACAAATAGATTTGTGTTAGGAAGAAGCGGAACTAGGAACTCATCTCTCTCAATAATTTCGAATAGAGAATATTTGAACACCTACCCCAGGATACTATACAAATACCTTACATTAAACTATACGTATAACTCTTATAAAATAACAAATAAATAACAAAACTTCTTTGTCAGCGTAGACTATAATATAATATAAAGTAATTCCAAAAGAATTGATTGTGGAAAGGTTAAATTAATTCAATCTAGGCTACTCCTATAGGGGATAGAATACATGCAGTCATCACATATACTAGCGAACGAATCGGCCTTGCCTCGGCATTGCCATTATAAACGTGTTTACAGGTAAAAACGGCATTGAAATTATATGTCAAAAATAGGAAATGTTATTGTGTTTCAAAGGCGCCAGGAAGTCAAATATTTAGCTACCCCATACTCGCCCATTTGACCATTTCTTACTTTGAGGCAAGACTTTGTAAGAACAAGACTAGGTATGACCAAGTCTAGGAGAGTAAGGGTAGATTTCTACTGCCGCGTCTATTGTAGGACTCACGTACGCACTAAAACAGCGACAGTGGAAATAGTCATCTCGACTTCTTAATAAAAAGAAAACTGTGTATTTGACAGTCGGTTCCAACTTTGTATATACATTATATACACTATATACACTGTTAATTAGCAAGAACAGAGATTAAAGACAATATGTCTATTTTTGGAATTTGTTTTATTTCGTATTTTCTCTTGTAGGAAACTTGTAGGAATACCCTAGACAAATCACTTTAGCCTAATCACATACGTTTTCCAGAAACCATTCTGAAAATCAAAGTACTTATGACATATAACCCTGCGCAATGTGAATAATGGAAGCTATTTCAATCTTGAAAATCATGATGTCAGTTACAAATGTGTCTCAATTAGAACTCTAAAAATGTTTTTGGTCAAACTTACTAATAAACTGCAGTTAGCGCGGTAAAAGCGGACCGATAGAATCACACCAACGCATGTTACTTAAAATTTAATATGGCATTCTCATTTCTCATTGTAAACAACTTATGCAAATTGACGCGTTATTGCGATTAAGGATTCCAGTAAAATTACTTCACGTGAATGTTATTTTCCGGTCTCAAAATGGAAATTGTTTTTTTTGTTTGCTTGAATGGGCGGCCTCCCCCTGATTCTTGTAAATAAGTGAAAGTGTGAGACCAATATCCGAAACTAATTACATCCTAAATTTACGCCTTTTAGGTTTATATAAGATATAGCTTTAGATATTGTTGCTTTTCTGCCGTAGAATCGCTCTTTTCGTAATTTTGCGACCAATTACTTCTTGTACCTTGCTAGGATGGGGCATAGGGAATTATTCTTATAGATTTTGCTTTCATTTCAAAGAATTTGTTGTGAATATCAAACAAGGCAAACAAAGATACACCCTACCCCAAAGCTACCCAACCCCATCATTTATTTCATCCATACCTCAATTATGTGCACATCTGTACAAATTATTAAAAATACAAAAACTATGAGAAAAGCATTTGATTGATTTATACCCAGTAACAGACAGAATATACTTAGAAACTTGAGGAAGTTCCAGTACAATATGGCAAACAAATATTCATGTTTCATGCTCTAACAATTTTACAAACAATATTGCAACAAATATTCAAATTCTCTCATCTCCACAGGTTTTTGCTAATACAAGTTCGCATTGGGATTCTTGTGCCTTGTGATTTGTGGAAACATTATTGCAGTAAGTAACATTTAAATATATATGTAGATAACCTGATTTATTAAGAAACCAGGTTTCCTTTAGCAACACCTAATACAGCTGTCAAATATTAAATACTCCATCCAGAGTTAATATATGTTCTTAAATTTACTATTACAGCTCTTTTCTCCTCCTTTGAGTTCACTTAATAGAAGAAGATATTTTCCAGTGCATTGGTAAGATTTTATAATTTTAAATTTTTATAATGTTAATGTTGTGTAGAGGTATCTTGCCCAAGTGCAATCCACCTTTCCGACGGTCAAACACTTATCAAAAACACGTGATCAAATGACAAAAATTCGGACAAACACATGGTCGGACATACTATAGTTTATATGGAAACTTTATATTACATAGTTTAAATGAAGATATCAAACAGATAGATTAGTTTCACTATAAAGTGTTCAGGGCAGCACGAGTATTATCTACGACACACAAATGAAACAATTCTTTACCAAATTGGCACCATCACCCCAAAAAATAATAAAAATATTCAACATGACATCTGATATACTATTAAATATCCCATTTCAAAAATGCTAAAAAAATTACACACATCGCAGCTTACCATAAATATACTTTAATGACTTTCATCTTCAGAAGTATAGCGAAACCCAGCACCTTTGCTTTAGAATTTTTGACTTTTTGCACGAATTTCGTAAAATGTATAAATATGGCGGCTGGTCATAGGCAGGCCGCAGGCGTGCAGGCTGCTACATATATAACGTAACCTAGAAACAGGCTAAGGACCAAAATCATGAAATATCAAATCTTTGTGTAAAAACCACAACGGTAATTTATTTTCCGAGACCAAACTGTACTGCCGGCATTTTATTTAGGAAAGAAATTTACCCTAAAATGTTAAAAATGTCTACAAATATTCCGATTATTACGTTACTTAATTAGCGCGGGAAATTTACTGTCGGAAATGACGTCACATGACGTCACAGAATAATTAAGCCAGGTTCATGATAACCGCGTGAAAAGAACGAGTGGAAAAATACTCATTTGTCTGCGGCACGATAGAACCGAAAACAAGCGAAAGAAAGCCTTCAAAATCTATAATTTTGCTGCAATTTACACCGCAATTTACACTGCAGGTAAACCAATTCTTTTATTTGTTTTACAAGCTGTTGATATTTAAATTTTCCTTGTTTCCTGTACACATTTCCGGACGGGTGGCGTGTTTTTGAAGCTAGGTTAAACATTTGGACATGCAAATTTTAATTCTACATCTGCTGTCTCAAAAAAGGCTAAATTTCGCTAAAATATGTTCAGTTTTAAACGTTCACTATCCAAAATGCAGATATAATCAAGCTGATTTGAATAAAATTCGAGAAATGAGTCGGTCGCGTGAATTTTGCGAGATTTTGGGTTTGACCCGAATACATAGTAATTGTTAGTCGTAACCCAACATGAAATTTAAAACTTTGCAACGGACGTTTCACACATCTAAACTTCACATTTGATATTAGGCTTTAAATTTTTGCTTTAGTTTATGAAAAGCAGAATTAATAATCGGAAGTGAGATATGTTCATTATGTTGTTAGTCACATATGGAGAATAATTTTGCCTTTTATACCGTTTGCCAACATTGCCACATGGGTCGTCCTTTTTTATATATCTTTTATTTGTAATTTGAAAAGATATGTTGTGCTGCTGTAGTTTCTAAGATCCCTTGCTATAGATTGTGTCGTGCTGTGAATGCGTGTTTGCATAATAGTTTTGTGCTTTGACTGCTTTCAATAAAGGAACACCTTTCATAATCATTTAAGAATTAAGCCACAAAAAATGGTTTGTGGCAGTTGACACTTTGCAACTGTGTTTTTAAAAAATAATCCATTTCACACTCAAATAAAAAAAAATTATACACTTCCTTGTTGTGTTGTCATTGAAAATATTGTACCTACATGAGATAATATTAAGCCAGTTACTAGCAAAATTTTAGATTTTCATGGTCAAAATTCTGCAAGAATTATCTTTATAAGCACCAGTTATTAATAATATTTTCTTACATCATTTATCTGATCACACATTCATAAAAGGAAATGTCAGTGGTATTCATAACAAATCCATGTCATCATATTTCATAAATTGTTTTGACAGATCTAATTTGAACCTTAGAATATTTAAAATAAATGATGGAGTCTTAATATTTTACCAGTATTATAATATCCAAAGCAAAATTGGTTGTAACTGTGTTAGATCAAGTTGTGCTTTATCTTGTGCTATTGTGTGTTCTTGTTTGTTGGTTTAATTAGCTTTCAAGGTGCAAACATGGTTATAAAGTTTAACTGTCAACAAAAAAATAGGTATATGCAGGCTAAATCCACACCATTTTTGTCACCCCTGAGAATATTTATGCCAAGGACAAATTGTCGATGTCCATAATAGACTGCAGAGAATTCAGTATTCTGAATCTTCTGGCTGAAATATTCTGTTAATTCTTTTATTGAAAGTATACCAACTACAAATACAATTCTATTATGTTAAACATAGGAATATGCACTGGCAATAGACAGAAAAAATGTTTAAGAAACCATAGGTGGGTTTTTGACAGCCTGTGGCTAAGGACACCTTCTTTGACCTGCTGTCAGTATAGTAATTAAAAATTGGAAGGAGCATTTTCATGGATAAACTTCCATCACACTCTAAAAATAAATCTCTTCTCATTTTGAGAAGAAGCATTCATTTTTCACTAATGTGTGTGATGGCCAAGGAAACTTGTCGAGTATCCTTTTAGTGTCAATCATGGGTTAGGTTTTTGTGCCCTTAGCAGAATAATTCAAAGATAACTTCCATGCTCACAAATCTTGCATGCACATAAAATTGTACCATGACACATACTTCCCAAGCAACCTCAACCACATATTCGCTCTTTATTTGGAGTGTCATTTTTGTAAAATGCTTGCCAACCGCAGGGATGTTCGTCCAGGTGTGCCAGTATATTAGTCTATGCGGATCAGTGTGTGTTAAAGTGTAATCACCTAACCAATGTCCTTGTTTTAACAAACGATAAGTTGAGCGAAGGTCATAAAAAAGGCCGGGAAAATTCCCGGGATTTTCCATAGACGAGAAAAAGCCAGGGTGCAATTCAGTAATTATACCCCCTTATGCGGAAATATGACTTGGTAAAACCTGAAACAAGTGTAAATTCCAACCATGTTCGGCCATGCTTGACCAATCAGCGCGGTCTAAATTTCGTTTTTGCGCCGACAGGGTAATCTAATCTTGTTTGGATTTAATTTCAGAGATCACTAACGCTGAAGCTCATTTGATCATCATCTCTCAAATATTGTGTATAAAAGATTTTGCAAGGTGAGTTCATGTATGTCAGTACTGTTGCGCTTTGTATGTAATATATCTTTCTAAGAAAACTATATTTGGAAATATACAAGTAAGTTATACATACTGTAGGTTATCGGGTTATTCTCTATGTTTTCTATATAAATTTGTAAGATGCATGCCGCATGCGTTTTTAAATTAAAGACTGAAGAGTGAGGTGTGTGTTTTTGATTTAAGAAATTGAATGGTTGTAGTGCATGCTTTTGGTTTTATCTTGTGTAATCCTATTGCGTCGCGAGAAGCCAATGGTATATGCGTGGTTTTTAGATATTACAACATCTACATAGATTTCGCAAGACGCGCTTTAGAGGCCAGTCAGGCCACGAGGAAATAAACCAAACAGGTTGTTGACATTAAAGAGCTTTTTTTAATTTGCTACGAATGTATGTTGTAATCAAAGAATAGATAAAAAAACATTCGTAATTATTGCTATTTATTTCGATTCAAATGTTAGGCTATAGCTACTATATGAAATATGATATTTCAAATCTACTTGTCTTTGAGAATTTGCAGTCTGCCTTTCTCCAAGCCAAACAAGTTTGTCGTGTTTGTAGTTATTTTAGGGTAAGCTGATCCAAATAATCCTGACAAATAAAAACAATCCTTTATTTCGCGAAGACAGAAATTCAATTGTTAAATTTCATAGACATAAGTCACTTGCTGTTACTACATACTCTCTAAATTTAGCGTAAATAACCTAATACTGATTCGGAATCTGCCGCCAGCAACAACAGCTAAAGAAACAAGGCGTAACCTACATGCATCACAATTCCAAACATATTTTCACGAAATTGACGTAATTTGATCTATGAAAACAGCTAGACTAAAGAAATATACTTGAAATTTACGAGCGGTCTAATCTGATTTGGGATCGTTTGCGTGCGATCTTTTTTTTTGCGTTGTTACAATGTCTACAGGGCTTACAGCTGTGTTTAAGCGCGGGATAGGTTCATATTTTTGTGATTGCGTTTTATCAATCAACGCGTGGCGAGTGGTCTTGTAAGGTAAACACTATTAGTAGGATTCGCGGCACACAATACATATTGAATTTTCAATGTTCTCAACATTTGCAGTGCCGTTAGACGTTCCAGTCAAAACATATTAGTGATAATATATATCTTGTTGGCACGCCCTTTACACCTTGTATCAAGTGTATCATATGCGAGTGATAAAAAACTTCTACTATCATATTACTTCTTAAACGAACTTGTATCCGGATAAAGATATATGTTTATTTCCCATGGTGTTTCACTCCTAACGTTCCAATGACGTAAATGAAAGTTGTCGGAAATGCGGAGTTTGATACAACTGCTGTGCGTCATTAGGCTCTTAACGGAATATATATCATATGCACGCAATAAACGCGCAGCGAAGTATAACAACAAGCATTTAAACAGCATATAGCTGGTATAATCAATACAGTGTAATGAAGTAAATTAACCTCAACTGCTATTGCATTATAAGATAACCAACGTTTCGGCCTTATACTTTGTCTTATTAGATTTTAAAATCTGAATTCTGAGATTCTAAAATCACTATGGCTTTAAACGTCTTGGGTCTTGTTGGAATTATCGTGTTCTACCTACTTATTCTTGGTGTTGGCCTGTGGGCAGCTTTCAAACGCAAGAGAAACCAATCTGATGATTTATGTGAAGGAGGGGATAAAACAACTGAGAGTGAAGATGTAATGTTAGCGGGAAGAGACATCGGACTTTTCGTTGGAGCAATGACCATGACAGGTATGCTTGAGTTTGTATTTTGTTTACTGCTGATACATGCAAGTGGTTTATGGTTGCAGTTTTTTGCAAGTCTTGATGATTAGATCCTAGATAACAGGCGATTTTTCTCTTGTTGGTAGCCTTGCTTGCCCTGATTACCCTGTATCTCTGTTGGACTGTCTAATAGAGATTGGTTAGCTTGTTTGTAGAATCATTGTTTAGTTTATTGATGCTGACAATCTTTTTTAACAGCAACATGGGTTGGTGGTGGTTACATCAATGGTACTGCAGAGAAGGCATACTCACAAGGATTGGTATGGGTGCAAGCACCATGGTGCTACTCCCTAAGTTTGACATTAGGTGAGTCCGAGCGTTTCTTTTTATGTTTGCATGGGTTGACAATCCTACAAAGTGCCACAGATCAACAACTTAACATTACATCTTTGTAAATAAAATTCAGTCAATTTCACAATTCAAAGTATAAGTTACACATTTATCACAACACTCACAATGCATGCATTAAGTTATCCTTTTTTGCTTGTCAATCATTTGAAGTTTGCATGTATAAGCAGAATTAGTGCAGAAAATCAATTAGTGCAGCAAATATTTCACAATAAATCGAAATGTTATGGTTGTTGGTTTGTGGCGAGGATTTGAGACCCTGGTTGTGTAATTTTCTGTATAACTATCTTTTCCTCCTATATTACTGTCCACTTCAGGTCGGTGTTACTAAGAGTTGCAACCAACCTACCAGGTTTTGACAATCTTTATAGGTATCGTGTGATTCGTTTCACCGTAGTTTTAACGTATAAAACTCTACTAGCGTATACAACAAAATTTACTCCCAATCAGAAACTATACTTGTACACAGCCTGACGAGTGAAACACGTTTTCTAACAAATCTTAATATGCGCAGCACGAAATCCCGAACACTCGAAAAATAGAGGAAGATTGCACTTGAAATTTGAGCCGGATTCTGAGAACATATTTCCATGCATGTTTATATTTTGCTTAGCCATCACACGTTAGATCTGTGAGACAATTTGTGTTTCTGGTTGGGATTGCGTAAAGAGTAACCCAAGAAGATTAGAAGATTTTTTCTATCGAACGATTTACATCGCGTGCGCTTTGCTCTGAACGATTATTCTGATCCACTTGAAAATTGAATAATGCTGGATCCAGCCCCTAATTTCAAATGGATTATATGAAAGCTCTGAAGAGCGAAGCGTCTGAGATGAAAATCGGCCCCTAAAACACACACACCCATGTGACATCAACAAGAATTTGTCGAGCTAAACCTATAGGTAGTTCTCCTATAATATTTAAAAGATCTGCGGCGTGGGGTATGGTCAGGGAGAGGGGGGAGCTCCCACTACGGGTTCATGGTAAAGTTGTCCCCTTAATTTTAACAGTAATACAATAATACAAATAAAACTAAAATTTAGCAATCGTTAAACATAGTTAAAATATTTCGAGGGTTCTGTCTTAACACAAACGTGCACTGTAAATTTTAAATATTTAACGGGTGGTTTGTTAAACACGGTGATCAAAACGGGGGGGGGGGGTATGGTGGCAACCATGTATAGTCTGTTGATCATATAGGATTGTCTACCACCACGACGTGATTTGGACGGGGAATTTAGTGATGGCAATTGGTGGTTGGTATCCAGGTATTTAACACGCTCAAATTTCAAAAGAAAATTGCAAAATTTTACATGCCATTTCAAGCGACGTTGAATGATCCGTTTATAACAAGCGATACTTTTGTCTTCTATCCAAAAAGAAGATTTTTTAATAAACTGTGGGATGGAGAAGCGGCTAAATGAACTCCAGACCAAAAAAACAGACTGGTTAAAAAGGCAGTTTATCCAAGGGCAGCGCTCTCTTTTTTCCATCCCTTTTTTTTTAAAGAATAAGCTAGTATTAGTTTTTAAGTCGGAAATATTGCATTCTGACAGAAAAATGAATCAATATCGTGAGTGACGAGCGACCTTGGTCATATTGACGTTTCCATAAACGATTTTTAGAAACAACGAAGCATTGCCTAAAATCGAAAACGAAATGGCATGTCAAATTTTAGCAAGGTCCGTTTGAAAAGTTTCGCCTGAAAAATTTCCTGTCACCATTGTCACTAAAATTCACAGAAAGAAATAAAACAGATTTTCGCATTTCACATTTAGGAATTACACGTCATTTCATAGCTGCGCCAGGCTTCGTATACGTTCTCGATCAAAGAGAGAAAGGAAGTTGAAATTTTCGGATGTACGTACCACCAGGAATATGGTGAAAGAGTATCATTAGATTCTTTCTCTATGGTTGGCACGAATACGAACCCTGGTTCTGACAAACACTGCAAAGTTTAGTGATACACAACTCAAAATAATTTACACATATCACAAAATAGGAACTGATATATCAAAGGCTTTCATGAAACGCACCTAAGAAAAGATCCTAACAATTTCAGACTCGAAAACGTTTTTCATGTTTAAACACATTTTAATCACAACACGACAAAAAAAAGGCACGATCATTGTTCACATATTCACGTTTGGTAACGTGTATGTTTATTGTGATTCTTTTTGCTTTAGCTGCATTGTCAGTCTTCTTATGGCGATCTTAGCTGAAGGGATGGCTAAGGTTACGTTATAGTGTGCACGTATATAAACATTCTTTTTAATATTACCTAAGTATTTAATGTAACAGTAGTCTGGGTTTTTGCATGCCAGAGGCAGGGGGGGGTCCGGTTATTTGATGGTTATATTTAATGGTGTGGGTGCGGATTTTCTTTTTGATAGTTACCTCCGGTTTCATATGCATTCACTTTGTCTTTAACTGTGCCTTTCATATGTCTTTAACTGTGCACAGAACTGCTTTGGGATCTGATATTTTTTTGTTTGAGTGTCGAATATTATTTTGAAAATAGACTCTCAAAATTTGGAAGTTAATTTTGATTTGGACTTATTGTTTTTTTTCTTTTCCAAAAATTTTAAATCAGAAGATTTCATCGGATATCTCCAAACTTAAAACGAGAATTAAACCCAATTCATTTTATTCGATTTCAATTTTTCGATGTATTCCAAAATCCAAAGCTTATTCTAAAAATCTTGCACGTTGTAGACCTTTCCATCGGTAAAGATTTGTCTGAATTTACAACGCTGTTAAAATTTCGATCACCGAATTTTGGTATTTTCGACTTCTTTTCCACTTCTTTCTAAACAATTCTTCGTTACTCTCGACTTCACTCACTTTACTATTGACGTAACGACGATTGTAAAAGAACGTGTAGTGAATCACGTCAAGTTCTTCTATACGTTGTTTTTTCATATCTATTGCAGCTTTGCTCGATCATCTTGGAATCACCCTCTCCCTGGATAGCGTTGTTTTTTACGATTATGCACAAGTAGTGATTCCAACCGAAAGTGAGCCATTAACACCCCACTCGACATCCAGATGATCGATCAAAGTGTAGAGAGATTACGAAATTCAATATATGGAGTTAACTTGAAATGGTTTCCTACATAGACATGCTCGGGTGATGTGCAACCAATACCTTCCGGCCAGTCTTTCCGTTATACCAACTACAAATTTTGACCATTTCGGCAAGAACCTTGTTTAGGAGGCGAATTCTATTTCAATCCTAAGTGCATCTTTGCTCGGTATCTTTAGGGCCCTCTCTAGAATTAACCAAAATCCGAAACTAGTTTAAAAATTAAGATGTGAGAAGATGAAAATAGGATCCAGCAAAATGTACCTTAATGGATATGAAATAGCATTCACCAATTGCCCGAATTTCCCTACCATTTTTTCCCCGCCAAATGAATGTCATTTTCAGTACAAAAAGATAACTTTGGTGCACATCACCTGTATAAGTTCGAACTACGCTTGTATTAAATTCTGAACTTTGTGTTTTAGGGGGACTTCTTTTCGCTGAGAAGATGCGAGCAAAGAGATACGTGACAATGTTGGATCCCTTCCAAGATAAATACGGTTCAACAATGGGCGGCTTCTTGTATATCCCTGCCTTCCTTGGCGACATATTTTGGTCTGCTGCTATTCTTGCTGCCTTGGGTGCTTCAATCAGTGTTGTTATTGATATCGATACAACGACATCAGTTATCGTGTCTGGCGCAATTGCCGTGTCGTATACGTTAGTCGGAGGACTGTATTCTGTTGTGTACACAGATGTTGTGCAGCTCATTTGTATCTTCATTGGCCTGGTAAGTATGTCTTCTCAAGTGAAATAATTGTACGTATTTTTTACTGGAAAAAAGGGGGAGTAATTCATTTTTTCTTACATTACTATATGCAAGTAATATATTATGTAAAAGCTATATGTAAAATAGAGCGTTTTTGCCAAAAAAAGGAATCGCATAACTCGCCAAGACTCAACTCCAATTTTTTTTCATTCTAGTGGTTAGCTGTTCCCTTCGCGATGAGCAATGACGCTGTAGAGCCCATTAGCGACCACACAGATACATGGGTTGGACATTGGGAAACAAAGAAAACTGGCAAATGGCTCGATTACGTTCTCTTCCTGGTACGTTGTTAAGCCCATCAAAGGCAGGTTCAAAGACAATGTGAAAAAAAGGACATGCCACGCCATTCCACGTTTATGTTGCCGTCATTAAACATTTCAAACTTTTCACATTTTGCTATTCCTTGCAGACATTCGGTGGTATTCCGTGGCAAGCGTACTTCCAACGTGTACTTTCGTGCAGAACAACAAAACATGCGAAATATCTGTCATTCGCCGCGTCGTTCGGGTGCTTTATTGCCGCTATCCCAGCTCTTCTCATTGGTGCGGTCGGTGCCTCAGCAAGTAAGCGAGCATTTAAGAACGGTGTATATTGTAGCGCTTTGATTGTTTTCTAACCATAGCTAAAAGTTTTTTTCACATTGGTCAACACGTTGTTAATTTCTTCTCATAGAATGGAACGAAACAAGCTACACGGGCTTAACGGTTAACGGTACCCTTAAGGACGAGGATGCAACCCGTATACTACCTTTAGTACTCCAGTACCTTACACCCTCAGCTGTCTCATTCATTGGACTCGGTGCAGTTTCGGCTGCTGTCATGTCTTCCGCTGATTCATCGACTCTCTCGGCGAGTTCTATGTTCTCCAGAAACATCTATAAACTTATCTTCCGACCAAAGGTACGTCATTTTTATCACCCAAAACTGAAATGCGAGTTGACCATTGTTACTTGAACACTATGATCTGGTCCGTCCAGCGAGTTTTGCGAAGTTTGGTGTATATATTAGCACACGCGAGTAAAGTGTTCATCTTGTGCAAATCTAAAATCACGTTTACGTTTCAGGCAAGTGAGCGAGAAATGGTTTGGGTGATTCGTCTATCAATCCTTGGAGTTGGCGTCGTTTCAACTGTCTTGGCCTTAAATGTGCAATCCATTTACATTTTATTCCATCTTTGTTCTGACTTGGTATATGCGATCTTATTCCCTCAACTCTTCTGCGTGGTGTATATTGATGCTTCAAACACGTATGGTTCAATCGCTGGATACGTCGTCGGACTCTTCTTCCGACTCTGTGGTGGGGAACCTTTGATTGGTTTTGATGCTTTGATCAAATATCCATTCTATGATGAAGAATATGGCCAGTTATTCCCGTTCCGAACCTTTTCAATGATATGCTCCTTCATAACAATTGTAGCAGTATCCTATGCGACTCGATACTTGGTCGTGAACAAAGTGATCCCTGTCGAATACGATTTCTTGAATTGCTTCAAACACGAGTTTGCCCCACATGATCAAGACCATGATGCCAACTCAGTGAAATTAGTGGAAACAGTTAAACTCTGATCGGACGGGGGGAGGAGACAACGTAGAAAAACGTAGAACATGCGCTTATCGTAGGAGCAAATAGTTTGCATGTTCAAAATCATTTATTGTTTATAGTTGGTGTGTGTCTGTTGCTCTTAGCCTAGATGCAACGATTTTCTTTCGTTGTGTAAATCACCCAAACTGATCATTAAAATGCTTATAAGTAATCCTGACAGACTTATCTAATATAGTTGTAAAAGTCGAAGGGGATAAAAATTATTGTAAGGTTGATTAAGTGATTTTCCACTTTATACTTCTATTGTGTTCACCACGTACATGTACGTCCATTTTCCGCTAATCGCAGGGCACCTCTACCCGATAGGTTGACTAGTGTGTTGTTTGTTGGTGCTTACTGTTCCCACTAGTCGACTGTTCCACAGTTTTGGGGAAAGTTCATTTGCACCTCACGAAGTGATTGAGAGTTCAGTCTTGCGATTAGTGGAAAAGGTATGATATGAAAGGTCCCACGTTTTGACATTTAATGTTGCTGCCAGAATTTAACCTCGTTGAATAAACACTCGTTGGTCTGGCTTATGAACATGTGTTGAGGAATTAGTCGGAATGTTGGTCAAGTTCTATTACATGTATGCGTTGTGAAACTGCATAGAATGCTGATAAATGTCTACATATAATTGGACTTTACGCGGTGATACCATTTGATTCCAGAAAAGCTGTCATTCATTAGATATTATCTGAATATCGTTCTTACTACATTAGTCTTCCTGTAAACCTAAAGATGGATACTTTCAAACAGAGAAAAAAGTAGTTTTCGTTGTTAAAACTTCACTTGAATACAGCTTTTTCCTGGTTAAAAATTGACATTACTTTGAAGTTATTTAAAATATTGTATTTGTTTAATATGTTAATATAAGTTTAATAGTTTAAGTTGTTTCCGTGCAAGAACTTTTGCCTAAGTCTTTTACAAGGTGCTAATCTTGACACCTCTATAGCCAATGACACCCGTGTTGTGTCTGCATCCGCGCTTAATTGTAAACGATAACTTGACGGATTCTAAAATTACTGTCGTCTTAATTTATTGTATATTTGACATTTGTTAAACTTGTAAGCAAGCAGTAATCTGTATTCACTGTATGATTTTGTTTCATTAAATTTTTCTTTTTGAAATATCTTTTTTGAAATATTATCTGTTCTTTATACATATATATATTGGGAGATCTTGCTTGTATCGCAACATTCATGGCACAATCTATATCGCGAAGGCCGGCCAACTGTTACACAAACTTTCAATACAATGCCTTAGGCAGTTACAAATTTCAAACACAGTTTGTAGGGGTCGGATTGTATTTAGCAAAAAAGGTTAAACATGAAATCTTTTGGCGTACCAGTCAAGGTCAATTTATTTGATCTATTTAGCTTTATTCTTTACATTATATTGAACAGTATTTGATGGTTGCAAAAAACCAAGCAACCAAAGCAATCAAAATATAATGGAGCTATCATTTTTGTATTCACGTGTAATGTTTTTCGAGGCATACCCCAAAAATTTCCTCCATTTTAGCATTGTTTGGATTACGTAGTAAACACTTTTTATACTTTACAAAACCCGTTTACCATTTAAAGATTAGTTCTACCCTAAAAATTATAAATGGCCTTCCTTATTTCCTTCTTAGGTTCACAGGCCTGAAAAGGTAACACAAAATGGATGATACTATTTGTATCGTGTACAGTAAACACTGATTATTTTGCGTTACAAAAAAATTGCGTTGTCTAACACTCCCAACTAGCAAGCAACTTGCAACGCAAAGGTTGCATGGGATTGATGGGAAGTTAGACCAGCCTCTACTTTTGGACAGGATTGCAAAAGAATTGCAACGAATAACCTGTGAATCCTAATACAACTGGAATGATAACTGTAAAAAACGTGTTCACATTTCCCAGAAGTGAGAGATAGACCTCAAATGTCGAACAATGTATCAAAGTGAAGGTAGTGAGAAAATTAGGACATATTTGACTGGCTCTGCATTAATGCCCTTGGAGAGCCGATCAAATGCTATGTAAATTTAGTTCTTCCCGTTTTAGGTAATTACAGAAGTCTATTTTGTTTATGATTAATTCCCCCAGAATGTTCGCGCATGCGAATGTTTTGTAACCACCCAAAACGCATTAGGAAGACGGCGCTAATGTCTCGCCAAGTTTTTCCAGTATTTCTTGTCGATAGTCCTCAAAACCTCCCTCTATCTCGTGAATATTTTTATCCTCGACGACCCAAAGTTGACATTCAGTCTCCAGAATCAACCTCGCATCGTGACTTACTAAGATTACACCTTCAAAATACGATAATAGTGCGTGTGCTTTACGGCATGGTACGGATGAAGTGATCAATAGTGATGGTTATTTCGGGTACAAGGTTTAAGAGATAATCTTCCCCAGCTAATCTCCCGGGCTGTGACAAGCACAACTGGATCCATCTTAACTTACCTCCAGTGTATTTGTTTATTGCTTCAGCCAGTGCATCGATTGATTCAATATCTAGGTTATTTGTAGGTTCATCCTGAAAAAAGGACATAAAATTTCAGCGAAACAATCAACGTCCTCGTTCTCATTCTGATTCCAGTGCCGCACGACCTGTTCAGTTAACGCCTGACTTATGTCATCCTGCTAAAATGAGATAGCAAACTATGCCTATTATTTTCTCCATTGCACTTACCAGAATAATAACGTCTGGATTGCTTAACGCAAGATCAGCAAAAGCAACTCGAGATTTCTGACCTCCGGAAAGATCTTTGATTTTAATCGTATGCGCATGTCCACTGAGGCCATATTGGCCAAGTGTCTTCCTCGATTCTTGGTAGTTTAAGTTGTATTTCCGCTACAAGGATGACCAAAACAGGGTTACGGGTACTATCAACTGTAAGAACTTTTCCCAATGTGGCATATTTTGCTAACCTGAAGGTATTCCACGGACGATTCTTCTAACTTCAACTATTGAAAATAGAAAATATTGGTTATTTAGCAAAGATGCAGATTATGTGGAGGCACCATCCTTAAGGTTTTTCGACTTGGCGAAAGGTTGCAAGTAAAAAACATAGAAAATTTTGATGAATACGACAGTTTTTAGGAATCATCTTCTTGAAAGCAATTATCAAATTCATTTTAATTTCACACACCCAATTTTGGCACCAGAGCCAAGCGGGATTGGTAGTGCATGGCTAAGTTTCGTTATATGGATTATTAAGTCTGTTTTGTTATAAGTCAGGTTCACCCATCATTTTTATCCGAATGCTGTCTTCCGACAACGAGTTTCATACTCGTCCGGTCAGGTACATTACACAGTACAAAAAAACGTACAAAGTCAAGGATTTAGCACCTGCTAAAATACTGGTCGCTTCCAATTCAGCTCAACAGATGGAGATATGTATTTTCGATTGTCCTCTATCTTACAGTAGTCATGATAGCGACCGGATTGATTTTGATAGACACTTCTTACTTAAAAAATAGAAAAATAAAAAGTGGTTACCTGGTCTGCAGCATGTTGACTGTAAAATCCAATTCGCTATGAAGGAACACAACAGTTTTAATACGTTAACAAGGATAAGAATGACCGTATAAGATAAATGAAGATGCTTACCACTCGATGATTCTTTATCAATTCTCCATGGGTCTTAATAGGGAAAAATGATGTTGAATGTATTTATATGTACTAAGCAAAACTTTCTATTTGCACCAATAATTGGCTAAAACTTGAGAGAAAACTCACCAAGTTTAGTTCTCCAATTAATAGCTTTAGAAAAGTACTTTTTCCAACTCCATTGTTTCCCACGACAGCAACTACCACGAAAATTCATTATAAGATCACAAACAAAGTCAAGTTTATGTTTGTTGTCCTTCAGTGCCCAAAAAAGGATATTTCAAATATGCATATATTTCAATAGATATACCTCATGTAAACTCTAACATTTATGCGGAATACATTTCAAACTAACCTCGTGAACTCAAATCAATTCCAAAATCCAAATCGATAAAAAGATTCGGCTGTTTCGGATAGCCAAATGTGACTTCTGATATAGACAGGTCGATATAAAAAATAGGTAAAAAAGTCATTATATCGGCACCTTGCCTTGATGTAACCCATTAGTCACTTCTTACCTTTCAATCCCAAAATTGGTGGGTTAAGTGGTGGGGGGTTTGGGAACGAGAACCTAACCACATATTCTTTTGGTTTTTTGATAAGTTCAACGTTTTCAGCTTCCATCTAAAGCAAAACAATTCAACTCAGACCGATGTTGAACGGACATTAAGATTCACCTAAATTAAAGAACTGAGCAAACACACAGGTCAAACATCACAAGATTTGGAAATCTACCGTTACGACTGACTCGTTTGAATTTCTACTATACCACAATGTTGTAAACGTTTCATAACTTGATACAGAAGGGGAATTTCAATGCCAACTTACTGCATCTTCACTGGTCGCTTTTTTCCCGCCACCTTTTTCATTTTTTCTTTTCTGCGTGGCCTTTGCATCCTCGACCTGAGAAAAAAAATCAAGATTTAAAAAGATGAATAAAGTCATTAACATGTAGTGAGGCACATTCTTACAGCTTGTTTCTTAGATTTTCCACCCATTTTTGAATCCTTAATTTGTTTTTCTTGTCTTTTATAAGCTTTTTCTTGCTCTCTCAACTTCTGCTGGTACATTTTCTTAAATTGACCTAAATGGGGATATTTTCGGTCGTACATAAAATCGATAAAGACTACCGTATATTTTTGAATAAAGATATTCACTGCAAGAATAGAACCGCACTTGCAGCCGAGTTGCTTATACTGCAGATACATGACCGTCATATTGAACGTAAAATACAAGAATGAACAAATTTTAACAGATTTTAAGCGCAGTTTAACGGATCCTCACCTGTTACTAAAACAGCTTAACTAATTTCGAAACAAAGCGTATTTGTTCCTTATCTGGGCTGGGAGTCCACGCATCTGAGAGCGAGGAGTATTATAGTAATAACAACTTATCAGTAAGATGGTATTTTACCAACTTCACAACATGTTGCATAATTTCATTGTATAGCATGTACATAAATGTTCAATGTTGCATCCATACTCACTATAATTTCCTCTGTAGTAAAATAATTTCTGTTCATCTAAAAAGTTCAAGCAAAATAATTCAGTTTAAAGTGACTAACAGGAAGGAACTATTCAGGGAAAAATTTGAGTATTTAGATAAAAATGAAACAAAATCTTTCCTCATTAGGAAATACAAAATTTTCCTACTCAAATGTATAATATCTGTGCAAATACTGTCAAGAAAATGTTGGTCATGAGAAACAATCAGCAATGTCTTCTTCCATTGTTGAAGATAGCTGTTGGAATGAAGCAAATCAAAATGTTTTTTAAAATTTTTTATTTAATAAGTTCTTTTATGCAGAAGGCTTCTAATCTAACAAAACTCCCTTAATTAACCATAGTTTGGATGAGAAAGTCCCCTTTTACAGCACTCACTTATCTAGCCAAATGACAGCATTCAAATCCAAATGATTTGTAGGTTCGTCAAGCATCAATAAAGTTGGTTCCATAAACAGTGCCCTGGCTAGTGAAACTCTCATACGCCATCCTCCAGAGAACTGGATTGTTGGACGCTGTTGCATCTCTGTTGTAAAACCAAGACCCTAGAGGAGGGAATTGTTTAGTCTTATTTTTTAAACCAAAATGCAAAATACCTGTGTTATTCAGAGAGTAAATGTCAACTCTTGTGGAAAATGTTTTAACTAACTTACTGCTAAGATCCGTCTAGCTCTGCTTTCAGCTGATGCGGCACCAATGGCTTCTAGTTCAACATAAACCTGCATATATAAAATCATACTGATTAAATATGAAAAGTTTTGAGAAAGTTAAAAAAAACGTTTGAACCCTTTTAAAACAAACTTCTTTTAGTCTTGTCATTGCACTCTCATCACCAGCTGCACTTTGTTCTGTCAACTTTTTCTCCTAAAAAAAATTGTCATTGTCAAAAATCAGCTGTTACCAATACTGACCTTCAATGGTAAGTGTGTGAAGGATGGATGCTAATGGGTGCATCATCTGCAACTAATATGCTGATTTAAGATCCTACCAGATGCATTAGGTAAACCACTCAAAGGCAGCGCTTATTGACAGGTTTATTACTTATGAGCACATAAGGTGATTATAAAACAAATGCAAAAAACTATTTCTAGGAAAGACAGGATTGTAGCATAGTATAATAGAACACACCTCTTCCAACAAGGCTAGTCGTTTGGTATCAGCTTTGAGAACAGCATCAAAGGCTGGTGTGTTATCTGCAGCAACATCTATTTTTGAGAAGACAAATCTCCTAAGCTTTTACTTTGTTTTGAAAAATAATCATTTAATTACCCTAACTGGTATATTGTATCAACCTAATCGGCAATTGCCCTGTCCTTACATAGAGGGAGACAATATATTGAAAACTATTATTAAAAACAATTATAAGGTCTGATTATAATGCAGTTTGTAATGTAACTGTTTTGAACTGATGTACCTTGTTCACAAAGTAAGACATCTATATTTGGTGGAATGGTCAGAATCCGTTTTGCAATGTGATTAAGTAAAGTAGTTTTTCCCATACTAAAAAGAAGCAGCATATAACAATGAAATGGGATCTTTCAGTGCAATTTATTTGTATTTTTTTCATACCCATTGGGGCCAACCAATCCATAGCGTCTCCCGGCAGCAATTTGTAGTGTTGCGTTTACAAATAAATCTTTTCCTCTTGCTGATATACCAAATTTCTCAATCTAATAATAGATCAATATCAAATTACCAATTAGACTATATTTGTATGTATTCTTTTCAAACATCAGAGAATTAACCTAGGCTGTACCATATTCCTTGTCTGATATTACACATTCTAAGTGGAGCAGGTATATGGGCTCAATGCAAACATACTGTAAATTGGTTTGAACTTATAGTAAGGTTGTTATACTTTATTATATATATTTTAATCTGTCTGTTCTTATAATCATCTACCTTAATATCTAATGCATTTTCTACAACAGTTCCTTTCCCAGCAGGTTCACGTTGAGACACAGAAAACTGTGAATCTTCAATTTCTTTTGCTTCTTGCAAGTACTTCTCCTGCATTAACAACAATACATAAATTTTGGTATCTTTGAAAAAAGAAATATATATTAAAATATATATATATATATATATATATATATATATATCATCAAATTATTAGCATTAGACCTAGTTAGATGCCATGGTTCTTGTTAATTAACAAGCTTCAGGGTCACTAGCACATATAACTTAATCTAGTGGACATAACAAAAATGTCAAAAATAAACTGTGCCAAAATGGACAAAGCTGGTAAACACAAAAACCAAACCTGTTTCTTTAATTTTTTCATTTCTTTTCTGCTTAATTGTTGTACATCTTGTTCTTTAAAAGAATAGAATAGATTTGATCAAAATAACAAGTTTAACATAAAAACATAAAAAACAAGTTTGTAAACCGGGAAGTACTCTCAGGGCAAGGCAAAAATTATGACAAATATTATGGATAATACAAATAACAAACATGATAAATATAGGCTACTCCATTTAATATCTACACACAATGTAAGATACCCATCAGAATGATAAAATTTGGAATTTTCAACGGGAATGGTCTGGAGGAGATTTCATAGGGGAGAGGGATTTTGTAGGGTGGGGGGAGAGGGATTTTGTAGGGTGGGGGGGGTTAAATGACTTCTGAAGAAGAGCTTAAAATCCCTAAATTTTAGAATAGGTGTGGATATATTAGAATGCCAAGAACCATAAAAATATGATATATATCATATCATCACATGGTACATGACAAACATGAGTTATCTAATTTATAAACAAACCAATTAACTCACACACAAACCTTTATTAACGGGATCTTCATCATTATCCTCTTCCATATTCTCACCACCAGTATAATCAAATTCAAATTCCTCTACTACAGCTTCAGCTTTACCCTTCTTTCCGTTCTTTAAATCTCCTTCCTTTTTTCCTGCCTTTTCAGACTTCGTGTCACTATCCAACGCTATTTCATCGACTTGTTCTTCTGCTGCCTTAACAGCCGCGGCTAAAGATTGCTGTTTTTTACTTCCCGAAGACTTTTTCTTACCCATTATCGAGTTTTCTAGCGGTAAAGTAAAATAAATAATCAATTTCAAAATGTTCTATATATATATATACACGTGTGATTGCACACGAGGGTCCACAATAGGTTTTTCGGGATGCGGGAAATAGGTCATTTTTCGATTGGGAAGCGGGATATTTAAAAAATAGGATGCGAGATTCGGGAATAAATTTCTTGCGGGATACGGGATTTTCGTAATTCGTGCCTCGGGATTCCGATATATGAAATATTTTAATGACGGGATACGGGATTTAAAATATGCCGTTTGACGAATTTGAAGAGGTTTTGAGTCTGAAAAGATTCAACAAAATACTTTATTCACATGCATGTAATAAATATTGTATGAATTTTCGCTATAAAACGGACATAGGTTACTAAATTGCAAGGCGGGATCGGGATTTCACTATAAAAGCGTCGGGATATCGAGAATTTTAGAAAAAAAACATCGGGATATCGGGATTGGGGTAGCCTATTGTGCACCCTCTGCACACCACACCAACACACTGAAAAATTTCTTCAAAAATTATTGAATCAGCAAAACAAAAGCTTACCCTTTGTTGCCCCATGTTACTCCTCCATATCCCATGATTTTAAAGATCGTTCTATAATATTCTACATTTTCTTACAAAAAATTGCTATTTAAAACACCCATGATGATCATTAATTATGATGTAAATTTATTTCGATAGTTGGAAACATAGAAATAGATGTCTTTTTTATGGTTTAAAACCAGTTGGAACAACAATACTCAATAGAAATAAAAATCAAATAATCGTCCAGGTTTAGGTAAGCTAAGAATGGTCCATCCTATCCCGCTACCCGTGAAAACGTATTAGCAAAATAATTTAACAATATCAACATATTAAACAACGCTATCATAAAATATATATATATCATAGTAAATTTGCACCAAAAAGTCAACATATTAAATATAAACGTATTACGTCACGATGAATATTTGCCTTAATCTGTATTCACTGTGGACCAAGACCTCACAGGCTTGTATTGTCTTTTAATATCCTCAACAGCTCGCTCGTGATTCGTAACCATACACCTAAAAAAATGAATGCCAATAAAAGTAGCATTGGCAGACAGAACACTGAACACAGCCAAACCAGGCGCGCTATACACACAGGGCCGTAGCTAAATGGAGGGTCAGTGTGTATTCATATATTCATGTTTATTTACCGTAGGAACAATAGCGTACAAAAGACGTCGGGCATAGGACGAATATATGAATATACAACCCCCCCCCTCAATTAAACTTCCAGCTACGGCCCTATACACATCTAAACTAAAGGGCAATACATCGCGTCAATGTCAAGGTTGTCTCAATGTCATACTTACTGAAGAGAGTTGACCTCTTTGATTAAAAATTCAATAGTACTTTCCCCATCAGGTAATTCTGTATCCACACTTAAAGTCAGGAAAAGATAAAATTAAAACAGAGTTGTCCATGATTTAAACATAACCGAGTATCAATTAAGTCAATTAACGTCGAGTTTGTGAGTTTCATGAAAAAATTAGATTGAGACGCCAATTGAATCTTCCAATGATATAAGCCTGGAACCCGAAAGAGTTTTGTGCTTCACCCTGAAGTTCTTTTAAACGTTAGATTTACCTGATAGAATTTGGTTGACTCAAAATCATATCATCAAAAAATTCGACATCATCTTTTGGTAATAGTTTTTCCAGCGCCTCGAACTCTTCGGTAAAGGATTCATCATCAAGAATATTGCTGAATGTTGCAAAATCCTCCTCCTCAGCTGAGGATACTTGCTTGCTCTCGTTTTGGGTAACGCCAGTCCTCCGGTGTTCGACCAAGTTCACAGTAGGCGTAGCAACAACCATCTTACCCGAATTCGTGCCTTTCATGGATGTATCAGTATCGCCCGTGGCACCAGTGACAGTGTCCTTGTCGTTTTCCCTGTTCTTAACAAATAAACAAAAAAAATGGACATAAAGTATTGATTTGGGCACGACATAGTCCAACTATAAAACTGAACAAGTGACTGCGCCGGACCGAACAGTTGCAATTGAGTATAACAAATTTTTCAGCCCTGAAAAGCCCAGGGGCCGGTTGTTCGAAAGGCGTTTATCATAAACGGCGGATAAGTTAAAAATGTAAAAAAACAAAGCTGAAAAGTGTCAATGTAAATACTGATTTCAATGTAAATAATTTCGATGAAATATTTTGATGTAAATTGTTTAATGAAAGTACATATGTATGCATAAAATGTAGATTCAGTCATTCACAAGATGTTGGAGAGTGTGACTGGCTTGTTCACCCGGCTAAACGTCTTTCGAACAACTGGCCCCAGCATAATACGTCCAAGAACACAATTTTTGATTTGACGTAGGAAAAAAGGAGGACGTATTGATTATTTGATCGCAAAAAGGAAACTTTAAGATGGTTCAAAATGTAATTCTGTACATAGTAACAATTGGAAATATAAGAAAAAACACGCTCCGAAAAACAACAACACCTTATTTACAGCTTATAAACCTTTCGGAGCATATGTTTTTTTTTTATTTCATTGAATTGTCTACTGATTTTTGGGGGGGGGGGGCTTTTTTCGTAACAATTTGAACTGCCCGAAAATTAAATGGCTAAATAACTACCTTCACAACAACTCTTTCTTTACATTGTGGTAAAGTTCTAGCTATTTTATCAGGACATTTTCCATCGAGAGGTGATGTTTTCTCAAAAAGAACTTCTTGATCATTATTGGCTTCACGACGAACATGTTTAAAGTCTTTCGACTCCACTCTACCACCAACATCAACCTCGACTTCGCATTCTTTCAAAACACATGAAGAGAGTTGTTTATGTGCATCTTCCATCATATCACCTGAGGTTGCTTTCTGTGAGTTCATATTCCCGTTTGCACGAGCTGGTAATTTTTCGTTCATGGCTGCAATTTCTATCTTTTCATTCTTGATATTGTCATTTTTTTCGTCAAAAGATATAACTTCAACATGTTTCTCAGAGGTTGTGTTCGATGAATTATCACCAGTGTCCATGTCATTAGTCTTACTTTCAACACGTTTGTCTTGAGAACTCCCAGATTCATGAATACCAGCTTGCTCAGTGCAGATCATCTCAGTATGAACCACTGAATTACCCAAAGTCTTATCACCATGTTGGGCCAATGAACATGCATTGTCACTTTCATTGCTTTGAAACGAAGGCTCATTCGTTTTTTTGTGACTTATTATTGACAACATCTCTGAAAGTGTATTCCCAATAAGCTCTTGGGATAATGATGCAGCAGTGTCTTGTAACTTTAGTTCAGGACAACCAGATTTATGCACCGGTTTATTCAATATACCCTGGGTTGCAAATGTTACAACATTTTTGCACTCAGTTTCCTTCCTAGCTGATACACCTTTTGGGCTAAGCATATTTTCTGTGGTTCTATGCTCAACTAATTTCATCTCCTTAACTTTGCTTGGGCTGCAAATTGTCATGTCCATTCTCTCTTCCTGATATTGGGGTGGAATCACATTCATTACATTATTTATATCTGAATAACCTACAATGTTCTTGACAGTTGTCCCATTTCTTGCCAAAGAACCCTTTGTTTTCCCACTTTTATTCGCATTTGGAGTAATCTTACTCTGGTCAGTCTCCTCTTCAACTGTTAACACATCAATTATATATTCCTCTTTAGCACATGTGTCAGCCAAAGTATGCAAACTTGCCTCAAAATTGTATGCATTGGGGTCTAACTTGTTTGTCTTCTGCAAGCTAGCCACATTGTTCATGCATGTCTCATCAAGGTTTGAGCTTCTGTTGAAAGTGCATGTCTCACCTTCTTTTAAACCACCATTACCACTGTTGCTGATTGTATTTTCAAGCATACCCATTTCTTCACAGACTCTTCCACTTCTTAGGAGAAGACCACTGAAATGCTGTGTAAGCTCTGATACTTGTGGAGCTTGTTGGATGACTCTCTTGTTACCATCTTTATTATTTTTGTAACATTTCAAATATTCCTATATAATTTAAATCATAAGTAAACACCACTAATTATGGCATAGCGCTTGAACTGAAAGGAGATGAAGATGCTCAGCTCTTCTGGGAAATGAACATGTCTGACCAGGGCAGTACTCAGTCTCCAACAGGTAGAAACATCCCAAACCAACATTTTCCTAACAGAAAATGAAACTGCTGAATACTTTACTGATAAGAACACCAAACTTTGTATCAAAGCATTTTATTTCATTTGAATAAAATTGACTTCTGCAAATATTTCTAGATTAGAATAAACTTGGTCACCAACACCTCCCCCCTCCCCCCCAAATGCACCACCACCAACCACAATGGTGCAGTATTTGAAACGAGGAAAATTGGGGGGTACTGTAAGCATGACATTCAGTGGTGCAGCTAGCATCGATAAATGGCTCATATTCATTCATAAATGAATATTCATGTTAACCGACTGGATGGAGAACCAATTTTAAAAGAAATTGATCATGGAGAACATGAAATAAAAATTTACAAATAATACATGATAATCTCCTAGTCCTATCTTGAGTCCTATACTTTCAGTAAATATGCAGTAAAAAATAATGGACAATATGGAGTAAAAAATAATGGACAATCCATACTGTTTTTTCTTCATTTGATTTCAAAACCATTGCTGATCCCTTTTCTTTTTCTGGCTTTCCGCAGATATTTTGTCCTCCACATTTTATAGCTTCTTGCCTACATGACTTGCTTTCATTCTTTTCCTGATTAATTCTTTTCAGTCTTAATCGACTGCTGAATCTTTTTGATGCTGTGAAAGGCGGGACATATTTCTTAGACCGGTTTTTGCCGGGTGACTCATTTGAATCAAGTTTTGGTTTCTTTATACACGACAGGCTGCCGTCTGCATCTGGACTCTCTTGTGCGAGCTCTTGTGGCTCCGAAATTTTCGCTACTTTTTCATTTCTATTTGGATTTATTTCAGGTGTAGTAGGTAATTCCACTTTTGTACGTTTTAACATAATTCTATTTTTTTTTCTTCACAAGGAAGCTCGGAAAAGAGAAAACAATACCGCGAGAATAGTTAGTTTTATCCAATCAGATTGCTTATTTTCTGAAATTGACCAATCAAGTTAGAGGAACACGCGTGTTATATAAAATGTATTTCTTCTCCATTCAAGCATATGCATTAATTGCTATGCACATGATTCAAGTAATTAAACTATGCTAACTATATGGCTATTGAGCCTAATAGTAGAGTGGGAATTCGTAAAAAAATACCTCTCTGGTCTCTCCTTTACGAATTCTCATTACTATGATATTGCAGACACTTTATTTGTCCACAAGTCCACAAGGAATATTTTCATTGATTTCCTCAAGAAACAGCTGACACCTTGGGCGGGGCGAGGGTTGGTTTTCTCTCATACAATACGAAAACATAGTTTAATAGTTTGGTGAAGTTGCACTAAACTAGACATTTTAGAAAAACGCAACATTGTAATACTATCTTATTTAAAAAAGGGCGTTGTCACAGCTTGAAGCATATTCTTCCCCAAATTCTTCCCTTCCATTGAATCTAGCGCCATATTCCTAACCATCATCACACACACTCACACTACAGTTTAAAATCAAAGGGTTCTGAATGAAAATTCTTGGGGGGAGGGACTGTTCTCCCCCCGCCCCCCCCCCCTTTCCAATGGGCTTGAATTCACGTATCTATTCACGTAATTGATCTATTTTGTGGTGTATCCACAAGCTAACGTAGCAACGCTTATATTGCCATCGGTATGCAAACCAAATATAAACCGAATATAATAGGTCACAAAGTGTAACACTCGGTCACACAACTCAGGCCAGACTGGTTTGTCTGTAAGGTTGCAAGTACAAACACAGCGTCTTCTGTTCCTTACGGTTTACATGGACGGCAGCACAGCTGTAAGCGATTATAATCAGTGAATTTAATGACAGGAACAAATGAAATAGGCATCTAAAATCTTAATTTTCCAACAAATTTTTCAACAGTTTTTTACTGAGCGACATTACATCTATTATATAAAACAGTAAAAACTTCTTTCACCAGCAATAGTTTCCGATTTTAAATATGGAACTTCTTGTGTCGATCAAATCAATTTATAAACACACGCATAGGTTAAAATTTATATTGTTGTAAAGATATGGGATTATATAAACCAAACCAATTATCACACAAGTGGTTCGTAAAGAGCTTACTTGTGCAATTTCGATAAAGTGATTTGTTAATAATCTCATACCAATAAATGGCTGTTTGTATGCGCGCGCCTTTGGTCAGACAAAAGGGTCTTGTCGTGCCGTCAGTGTAAACCCCATCTGCAGTTTAAAACTAGAATATCGTGTTACAAATATTTTGGAGTCTTGAATGCTACAGTGAATTGGACCAGCGGAAAGAAGGATCACAGCACAGCGTTCTTTGATAGTGAGTCTTGCGCTTTGTATGTGCTAGAGCCGAAGCAACAGAACGCACGGGTAAATATGTCTTCATTCCAGACGTAAAGCTTCTCTTTTTTGACAAATATACTAACGCAAACGTCTCGTTTTAGGTGTCAAAATGTTGCTTCATGTGCTGGTCTTATCAGCGTGCCTTATCGGCGGTACATTCAGTCGGAATTTACCAGAGGGTAGGCAAACACACATATTTATATAATATAGATTATGAACTTCAAAATTGACGCATATTATTCTAATATGTTTGAATTCTGACGTTCGTCGTATTAGTATTTGCGTGTTGTTATAGGCGTTCATTTGCGCGATATTTGAGGTTGTTCTAGCAAAGGTTCACACAATGGGTCTGTTGTTCTTTACTCTATGTATTCAGTTATGTATAGCATAAGGCGTATGCGCGTTTATTGCACATCTGCGTACTTCTCGCGCAACAATTTTAGGCGCGTTTTGCCCGATATTTTTGAAGAACATTAAAGAGCAAAATTTGTAGGCTTGCTTAAAATAAGCAAATCTAGGTCTTTAGAAAACCGTGTTCGTGTATATAGGTAATACTAGAGCGCATTGTCTTTCAACATCAATGTACAATGTATTTATTTAGTGTTAACAACAAAAGTGTAGCTCAAAATGTTCAGCTTGTATGTTTTATATGTGAAAATTTTGATATCTATAGAGTAAATGGTATTTCGTGTATGCGTGATGCCTATTGATGAATCACATACCAGAGAATTACTTATTCACAAACTGTGAGAGGTCGATTTAATCTAATTCTTTTAGCTATTACCATGAATCATTTAAATCTTAGAGGCAAAATATAGGGTGTCATTTCGCGTTTCAGTTTTTTTTTCGCGAAATATATGAACAAATGTATATAAATCAAACAATGTGAATTCACTGCCCCGAATGCCCGCCCATAAAGTGTACAAGTCTATACAAATGGTTTATATAAATATGGTTTGCACTATCAAAATATACGAATTCTTTTACGAAAACATTGGAACATAAATATAGTCATTATAAATGCAGCCTGATTGTTAGTTTTGTATAAAGTGTGTAAATAAAAAACATTGATATAATTACACGTTTACTTCAAAATAGAAAGACGCTCTTTTTCATTCGATGTGTAATATGTTTTTGAAACGTAGTACGAAGTTTTCTCACTGCATTACAGCTTGAAGGTTTTGCGGGATTTTATGAAATGTTTGGAGAAAACATATTTAGGGTGGCTAACTCAGGCTTTGGTTGCAGGTAAATTTGAACCATAACATGCAGCTTGGAACTAAATGAATTTTACCAATTTAGTTTATACATATTTGATTTCACTGATTTGTCTGCCCAATTTTGGCTTTTCCTATATGTTAATATATGGCAGATGATTATAATTTTTGCACAAATTCGGCGAATTGATACTAAAAAGGATTTTGAAAAAGTCATTGCAAAAGGCTCTTATTCCTGGTTATCAAAAAACCAAACAATTAGTGGGAAATGGACTTTAGTAAGGGAATGGAAATCTATTTGAAAACATATACTTGAGAATTATAGCGCCAGACCAGTCTACGGACAAGGGGTTACACGATTTTTTTTTAAAGAAGATCAGATTACCTATTATATTTATAGTAACTAAAATATCAACACTCATGTGCTATATAGGTTTGGCTACTCAATCATTGTCTATTCGTGATGGTGAATGTTAGGAAAAAATTCGCTCGCGCGACCGTATATATCTAGGTACAGGGTGTATTCTAAAACAATTAGACAACTTGCCTTCGTTGTCTATGAGCGGGTAGTCAACTCAGGCTTCGCCTTCGTTGACTATTCGCTCATAGACAACTCGGACTCGTTGTCTAATTGTTTAATAGATGAAATGTAACAATGTATTGCTACATCCGGCTGATCAATTGGCTTTTTACAACATTTGCAGCGAGTACCTAGAGGAGCCTTGAGGTGTACCATTTCTTTTGATCGAAACACAAGTCAAATGGCAATATAAATACTTAGTTTCTCCAGGAATGGTGGAGCAATTTTTGGATTAAATGGGCCGAACAAGGTGCTCCCTTGTTTGAGGGGGTCACCCAGGAACCTGAATAGGAAAATTTTGGAAGCTTTAGTCTGTCAGTAGAACCCCCCTGCTCTATACGGTTTCTATTCTGGTTTAAAGGAACTTTTTGAAATAAGTTTTTGAAATATTCTATTTGAAAATATAGTGACATCACAAAATGAATTACCCTTGCATGCGAAAGGATTGGTTGTCGACCAAAGCTTTTGATTGGTTTTTAAAGCTTTTCAGTTATAGTAAATATAAAGATAGTTTATGGAGCAATAATCATTAGTTGTATCGAAAAAAATAGTGCGTGATCACGGTTGTCATAACGCATGCATATCTAAGTAAGCCCGGTCTGGCTATAACATTTTTCCTTTCGAGAAACTATTTGTAGAAGAAAGCAAGATATGGAAATATTTTAATAATAATTCTTTCAAATGAGAAAATATGAAAGTATATTTCCTTCATATGTTTCCTCAAACTTTGTCATTGCATCTTCAACTAAAATTTGACGAAATATTGTACATAATATAGTCTGGCTGTTCTGTGGAATATTGTGACGTTCCATGACATTATTGAACACTAGAATGCTTTGCAACATACTGGCGTTATTAAATGAAACAGTAAAGTAATAATTCGTCAATATGTTAATTGCTATCCGCTCAAAGTGTTCCAAAATGAGCCAAACCAAACCAGAATTGATAAAACGTAGGAAGTGGTTTTAGACTAAAGTTCTCGCTGCGAAAGCAAATTCGCCTAATGAAGAACAACGAGCTTTAGGCATAGTAAGCACGCTCCATGCATGGACATACTCTTGGGCTTCCCGCAAAAACGCTTTGAAGTTTTCCAGGCCGATAATTGTCTTACAAATTTTTCTAGGTTCAGCCGACTTAGTAGAGAAACTAGGACTTCGTGATCAAACCAAAGGTGTGAAAAAAGTGAGCAAATTCTGCCACGATGCCGCGTACGAGATTGACGAGAATGCAAAACTTATGATGGACACAAATCGACTGTTCCCTAAGGGTTTAAACTTAGCCAGTTTCGCCATCGTGATGACAGTGAAAATGAAAACAGGCACAAAGGGTCATATTTTCACCATGTACTCGGAAGATAGTACGCCCGTACTTGCCATTCAAGCTAACCCGCTTAAGATTGAGCACAAGAATGGTGTTATTGACTTGAACGTTGAGGAATACATCAAGGATGAAATGTGGCATACCATAGCCATTGCTGTCGATGAAACCTCGATTGAAATTTTGGTAGATTGTGAGAGTGTCAACTACCTCAGGGGACCACGCAAGGAATTAGTTAATGAGGTTATCAGTGGTGGTCAGACATTGCTGGGACAACGTTTCACCGGAGATAGCTTTCTGGTAAGTTGACGTTTGGTCCTTCTAGATCTTTTGCATTATATTGTTTTTGCCAAGATAGGTATAGTGAATAATAGCTCTAGTCTTTTGCGATAAGTTGAAAAGAAACTTTAAACTAGAGCTACAAAACCATCGAGCTTCCTGGTAAGTTGACGTTTGGTCCTTCTAGATCTTTTGCATTATATTGTTTTTGGCAAGATTGGTAGTGAATAATTGCTCTAGTCTTTTGCAATAAATTGAAAAGAAACTTTAAACTAGAGCTACAAAACCATTGAGATATATATTCGTATTATAGAGTTGATGTATATAGATAATATTATGAACTACCTAAATGTAGTCAATCAATATAGAAAAAAAAACATTGAATCATTTTCTGAATCAACAATTGACGCATGCATGAACGCCACATTCGACCAGTGAATGAAATATCAAATATGCCTGGGTTTTCTGTACAATAAAGCATGCCCACTATTTTTTTCTAAAAATATTCTTTTAGGGCTCCGTTGAGGAGGTGACAATCATTCCAGGACAGCCTGGCAAAGCTGTGGGATACTGCAACGACGTCCAGGCTTGCAAAAACAAAGTAACAATGAAAGATCGTGCACCAGAGCCCGTCGAGGTTACACCTCAAGTTGCAACTGATGATGTCCAAGCAGTTACCGTTATCCCAGATGAATATGTTGTATTCGATGGAAATACGTATTATGTAAGTTCGCTTGTTCGTCTGTTGTGACGAGGATCGTGGATATGTTGTTGTCGCCTTTTCAGTCTTCAACGTTGTCGTAAACATTTATCATACAGGTGTTTGTCAACCCCATGCAGAGCTTCCACAACTTATTTGCACAGGATCGTCCTCATATGGGGAATAGCAATGACAAACGAGAGACAAAGGATTTTTAAAAATGCATAAGTTATCCTTTTACACAAACCCTCCCTCCTTTCTTATTGTGATTTTGAAGGAAATTTTTTTGCGGGCATTGCGGTGTATTTTGCGGGCTTAAATGATAAATTTACCGCGCTGAGATATATTTTAGCCCACTGATCTAAGCCATGACTAAAGTGTTTACCAATTACCCATGTGTTGTCTTTTCGTTGTCCTTGTGTTTGTTTACATATCAACAGTTTGATTAGCACTATATATTACTGTCCAGAAATAACCTAACACTGCGTTGCGGTCGACCGATAGAAACCGCAGACGACCGCAAGGGAAAAAGTACGATCACGGTTGCTGTTCGCTTCCAAACGGAATGCTATGAATTTTCTGAAACCCTTGATTTTTATTAATTCCGTGTTTCAATGCAATATTTCAGATCAGAGGTGATAAAGGTTCTCCGGGATCCCCGGGAGCACGTGTAAGTAAAATGAGACTGTGAAATCGTTTTTAAGCTCCTTGAAATGACGATCATAACTTGATATTGTGTCTTTCTTCAGGGTGCGCCAGGAAAATCTGGAGCAGGGGGAACACAAGGCCCACCTGGACCTCCTGGTTCACCGGTAATAATGCAAAAAATTTATTCTATACAATAAAATTGAAGGTAGTTCTTGGCCTGTTTGAACACCATGTTGGGTAATGTTAGCTGTTATATTGTTGTGCCGGATTCGTTTTTATTCTATGTAAAAAACAGACCCAAAACTGTGTAGGATGCAATGTTTTCTAAGGACTGAACACCACTGTTGTATTCAGTGATAGAAGCCGGCAGATAAAGGTTTGAAAACGTTATGTAATCTGGGAAAATTTTCCTGATAAATTTTCTTTCTATCGTCTGACGTTGCCCTATACCGGCTAAATTAAGCTATTTTGAACTTTTTGAGAATGTAGAACTTCTTACCTATATATATATGCATAGCGTCAATCTTGATTGACCTGTGGCAAGAATAAAACTAGCATTCTTGTGATGTCTCACTTTCGCAAATTTGGTTGAGCGCACACAAACTGGTGTGATGTCTGATCGCTTTTTTATTCTATCATGGTAACGCATCAAAGCGTCCTCTCTTCATCTTGTTTTATATACGTTTGTTTGTTTACAGGGTAACCCAGGTCGAGATGGCCCTGCAGGTGAACCTGGCCCACCAGGTGCCCCAGGCCCAAGCATTGACATTGTAAGTAAACCTCTCAATGAAGAAATGTTTCACATGTACAAAGCACCCTAGACTTATCTTAACATCATTTTCACAGGACATGGGTAGACTAGCTGGTGCATGGCGTGGATCTGGCGGCGATGGAAAAGGACCATCACCATCATCAATCAGGGATATTTTCAGTAACCTACCATCTGGTCCAGGCCCAAGAGGGCCCCCCGGTAGACCTGGTAAACCTGGTTCTCAGGTAAGGGAACTATGAGGTGATTTTTTTATCACCACCAGTTCTTTATCCAGACACTTATTGGAAAACCTAACGTTGCATTTCGCTACTATATAGAGATCAGCTAAGAAAACCTCACAACTGATCTTTATAATATAGCTTTTTTCCAATGTAACGTCTAGGTATCAGGATACATCACCACCATTAGCGTCTTAACAATATAAATATTACCATCATCCTGTCACGACTGCCATCATTCTTCTGCTAACCTCTTTCATCATTTCAATAACTCTCTCTTATTTCTCTTAGGGTTATTCAGGACCCCCTGGCCCACCTGGCCCACCAGGTGCAAATGGAGAAATGGTAAAAATGAAACGTCAATTTTGAAATGAACAATAATATATATTTAACCAGTCAATATTATCTTTTATTTTAGGGACCACCAGGAACAAACGGACCCCGAGGTCCATCTGGCAGACCTGGTCCCCCTGTAAGTTCTCGCAATTTTTATGTAATTCAAATTGTTAGATGATAGAGAGAAAATTCTTTTCACCCTAAACGAGTCGTAGGGTGAGTTAAGACGCATTTTCAGCTATTAGTTTAATGTTTGGGATCATGCTGCAGATTTGAAGCCTTGCTTGGCTTACAGAAAGCCAAGAACATTCATTACTTTTGTGTAAATTATTTGTGATTTATTATTTTAGGGAAAGCGCGGTAATGATGGCCCTCCTGGACCCCAAGGTCCCCCTGGAGCAAAGGTACGTGACATCCTAATGTAAATCTTAATCTTCGGTCCAACCCAAGTTCCAGCCATTTAATCCTAATCATATTCCTACATTTGCAGTCTTTGACAACGTCTTTAAGGGCCAGGAAAATTTCCACCACCAAAAGCATCCAAATTTATTAGGGTGTTATTATATGAACGTGACAATGCTAATTCTCATATCTGTGTCCCTTTTGTACAGGGTGTTCGAGGTTACGATGGAATGCAAGGAATGCCGGGTCCAAAAGGACACAAAGTAAGCTTGAGTCTGTAGGTCAGCCTCTTGCCGTACTTGATACGAAAGAGGAAAGACAAAACGAGAAATGTTGTCGACACAGCCATTTATATGTGTCTCACTAAAGCACACAAGGAATCTTGCATCTCTCCGTCGCTTCGTAACGTAAAAACAGGGCTTGGGCATAGGATGAAGAGGTCATAACGGTTGAGGACCAAGATGTTTTCTGTCCAGCTGCTCTGAAGTATATCATGCAAGAGAACTGCTTACTCCGTCACTATATTCTCCACGGACGATATGCTTGATTTATCAATCCTCGGTAGCTGCAGTCACTCTTCATTTCATTTTTACTTTTTTCTTAGGGTGACATGGGACCACAGGGAGCCTCAGGAGAGAAGGGAGAACAAGGCGAACGGGTAAAATTGTCTACTCATTCAGCGCATTATATTAGCCAAAAGACTAGAAATTAAATACGTGCTTTTAAAACAGGGTGACAACGGAGAACAAGGACCACGGGGAGCGCCGGGAGAACGGGTATGTAAAATCTGTTTTGGGGGAGGCTAGTTGCCACACGAAATTGTGGGATAAATAGAATTGGAATAGAATGATATCATTGTTTGGAAATGCTCCTGAATAATATTTTCGATCGATAGCATTTTTGAATAAGTGCGTAATTTTGCAGAGTCGTTTGTTTAAAATTTTAAAACGATCTCTTTCAACAGGGAAACCCAGGTGAACCTGGAATGCGAGGTCCCCCAGGTCTTCGTGGACAGACTGTAAGTATTATTCATAAATCATAAGTTAATGTGACTGGTATTTAGAGTTCTTTAGAAATAATTTGTTAGGCAGCAATTACCTGGTAATATGGTGGTAGTATTAAAGATGTGGTTATACTTTGCTATAGGGACCAGTCGGAGAGAGAGGAAGCGCAGGACCACGTGGACCACAGGTATGACCATGTTTAGCATTTCTTAACCTATTTATTGATAATCTTAATCTCAGCGCAAACTTTTTCCTAATCCAACCAAATCCTTGTGTAGGGTGATCCTGGTGTGAATGGTAATCCTGGAAGCACTGGTATCCGAGGACCTCCAGTAAGTCTAAGGAACTATTGTAGTTTTATTGTATACGACAAGCATTTCCAGGTTCTTACTAAGGTTTCATTTGTAAACCTCGTTGGAAAGCCTTCCTGGCATGTCATTGAAATTTTTTTTACTCGTACAGGCCATAGCTGTCAATATCTACCCACATTTCCGACTGTAGCTATATAACTCTTGTTCGATGTTTAATTCACTAGGGACCACCGGGACCTCAAGGATCAACCGGGGCATCAGGAGATAAGGTACTGCAAAAGGAGGACTATTAGATGATAATGATGGTAATAATTGTATTGCTAACCTCTCAATCCTTTTTGAAGGGCGAACAAGGCAAACCGGGTATGCCAGGCTTCCCAGGAACGGACGGTTCCCCTGTAAGTGGAAAAAAAGTTTGGAAAATTGATACGAAAACGTAAACAGATTTTCGGAGTGATTTCAGACAAGATCATTTTTATGTTTTCTAATTGCAATATTTGTAGGGTCTTCCCGGAGCTGAAGGTCCAGCCGGTCCAAAAGGAGATACAGTAAGTTACGGTCAAAATATGTGGTTATAGATAGGTGAAAAAATGATCCACGCTATAATTATCAAATTCTTAATTCTAGGGTCCACCTGGTCAAGCAGGTCCTTCTGGCTATCCTGGCCCACGTGGCGTGAAGGTAATGATGATCGGACTTAATAAGTTATCAATCCTTTGGGCATTTTAGCCATTCTATTATTGACGGTGCAATGACTTTCATTTAGGGAGCAACTGGAACCCGAGGATCCCCAGGAACCAAAGGAGAACCGGTAAGAAGGAAGAATTAGGTATAATATATGATATACTCACCACACACAAGTGGTATTATTGCAAATAGCATCATCGATAACAGCGTAGCCACGTGTACGAAATCTGCGACAAAAACAGCGTATGAAAGAATTGAGGAAAAAATATGTTTTATCCATAAGCGTACCTGGTGCTCACTAGAAGAGAACTATTGTCTTTTTATCATGAAGCAAATAATGTTATTGAACATGATATTAACATACATATTGATACATTTTGTGTTCATTAGGGATACTCACATGCGTTTTTATTAGAGAAGTTTACTGGGATATTCACATACATATTATGTTTATTAGGGTGAACCAGGTATTGCTGGAGAGAAAGGCGATCAAGGTGCAAAGGGTGATCAGGTAAAGTACTAGACATGAATAAATGCATTAATAACTCGTGAAATGGGCAATTTAAATAATTAGTCAATGATATTGTTAATTCTGTAGGGAGCAGCAGGAAACCCAGGAATGCCTGGCCCAGATGGTGCTGAAGGAAAGAAGGTTAGCCACCGCTAAACAACCACTCAAGTTATCATCTGAATAACCATTGTTTTCCTATAATATTAAAATAAACAATTTTGTTTAGGGTATTCAAGGTGTTTCTGGACCACCGGGCCCACCAGGTTCTCCTGGATCAAAGGTAAAAGACGATTTACACCAGCATTAATTGTATGCGATTGTAGTAACGAATTAAAACGAGTCTGACGCCTCGTTTTTGCTTATTCGTTGATGAGCAAGTTGCTAATCTAAGTACACCTGTTTATCATCACATTGCACTAGAGTAAGGTTTGGTGAAAACGTGGTATAATTAAAAATTATGATCCTTTGTCTGGATCGTATTCAAGCAGTGCCAAGCCCTCAACCTTCACCGATAAAGTGTGTATTCCTGAAATTCCGTGAATTTTTCATCTCAAAGGGTGATCGTGGTGAAAGGGGATTGCCTGGTTATACCGGACCACCTGGACTAAAGGTAGGTGTGTCGGAAGAATACGCCCTGGAAAAATATTAGGTTGCCATGTCAATTCTAAACAATCTCTTTAATCCGGTGCGGTCTGAGCTTACGATGCATTTTGTTTTCAATACCACTTAAGATCAAAATCCCATCTTATTCCTAGGGTTCAAATGGAGCACGAGGTTATCCCGGAAGACGGGGCGAGAAGGGTTCAAGGGTAAGAATGGAATGGCTTTTAAAAAAATGCTCTAACCTGCTATATACACTAATGGTTAGCCATTACTGGTAAGGTTATCGGACTGGACGTGATATTTAGCCCTCGTTTTCTAGGGAAGCAGTGGTCCAGCTGGACAGCCCGGTGCAAGAGGACGACGAGTATGTACTTCATGTTTTACAGTCAATTCCACGTAGCTATACCATTGTAGAATATTTATGAATAATTTACTATCGTCCTTCATTGATTAGGGTCCCGCAGGAGAACGAGGAGCCCCTGGATCTCCAGGATCATCTGGTGCTAAGGTAGGGATTTGATGGTTTTCTGATCGGAATGGCGCCCTGGAATAGCATGATCCATTCCTGCGGAGGAGCTCGACAACATCCCAACTGCTTGGAAAAATACTGTAACTGTTATTACTTTGTGAAACCATATTTCACTCATCCATTTTGCTTCTTCACCAATGTAGGGATCAGCCGGACAAACAGGAGCACCAGGAGAACGTGGAGCACCTGTGAGTAGCGGTATTTTAGTGTGCTTTGCATCCAAATAATGGCTAACTATGTACATTTTGGTATGTATAGGGAGCACCAGGACCACAAGGTCCACGAGGATTGCCTGGATCAGATGGAAGCCCGGTAGGTCAATCCTAACAAATTTGAGCTTGACGAGTTTAAAAGTTTCATTTAGAACTGACATCACCGATAGACAGTTTCAATTTGTTTATAAATTTAGGGAGCACAAGGAAAAACTGGACCCGCTGGATTGCCTGGACCTCGTGGTGAACCCGTAAGTACTCAGATATAGATGACGTTAGCATTGCTTCCCACTCAATGGATGGCATACAAAGTTTTTAAAAAAAAATTGAAAAAAGGGAAAGTGGAGACATCTTCTTAAGACCCCTCCTTCAGAAAATGAAAAGCCATAGATTCATATATTTTGAATACAGTGATATACAAATTTGTTTTGTATTTCCTCAGGGTAACCCTGGAAAACCTGGTAACCAAGGACCAAGTGGACTTCCTGGTCCAAGGGTAAGAAAATTGTTTGCAGCCTATTACCTCATGTACTACGATATTGACATGACGACTTGTTGGATACATAGGGACCTCAAGGTGAGAAAGGACCACAAGGTGAACCCGGACAACAGGGAAGAAATGTAAGTATACTGTGTCTAAATAATTAGCATAAATCGCGTACGTTGTTTACTCACTGCGTTCTATCTTTTAGGGAGCACCAGGTCAACCAGGTGCGCCAGGAGAGAAGGGAAACGCCGGAGCAAAGGTACACTAGATATTGGACTTTGCAAGTTCAAACTTAAACGTACTTCAGACGCTGTTGTTTACCGTACACAGATAAAATAACCAGCAAGCCTGCATACTGGTATGATTGAACCAGTGATTCAGCATTCGTTCTAGCGGCACTATTTATTATTTCCAATATTGTAGGGTGACCGTGGAGCTACTGGAGAACAAGGACCCGCTGGGAGTGCTGTGAGTATATGAATTTCATCCAATATCACGTACATGCAGTGCATATCGTTGCTAAGTGTATCACTTTTCCTCGTTGTAGGGGTCACCTGGCGCTGTAGGACCCAAGGGTTCTAGAGGATTACCAGGTGCGCCTGGTGAAAAAGGAAATGAAGGACCAGCTGGAGTAACAGGCCCAACAGTATGTAACCATATATCAAGTCTTTCACAAGAAACGTCGTGAATGTCTGAGTGATGGTTGATAACGTGTTAAAGTAATTGTTGATAACATATTTAATTTCTTTTAGGGACCACCAGGAGCCCCCGGGGCTGCAGGACAACCTGGAAGCGCAGGCTCACCTGTAAGTAATCCAATTAAAGCCCCATCTTAATAGAAGATTTAGTAGTTATATAGTTCTAGTGTAATTGTATAAATCCCATGTAGATATCCCTTATATTAATGGTTTATTACGTACACTGAATAGCTATTAAGCTAAAATTTTGTGCTGTTTACAAAAGTTTCAAAGTTGTAAGATTCTACATTATTTAGTGTTTATTATCAAATCCTCTATAGAGTCTGGTATACTTTTCAGAAAAGTTAATTTCTAAACTGGAACTCTAATAACGAAGGTGAAGCCATACACCCACAGACTTGATGATGTACTTCATCTTATATTTTATAGGGACGTCCAGGTCCACAGGGAGCCACCGGTCCAAGTGGCGAGAAAGGAGATACAGTAAGTTTGTGAGATGGTACTGCTTTTTTATTTCACGATGAAAGCACGAAAGTAGTTTTTGAAAAATCATAATATTCAGAGAAAGCTTTGAACCTTGAATGATTCCAGTTCATCAAATACTTAATTAAGTACATGAGATTTGTAACTTTCAACCTAAAAACTATTTACTTACGAGTGATGTTATCACAATTGCCAGGGACCCGAAGGTGAACAAGGTGATCCTGGAGCTGATGGAAAACCAGGCGTACCTGTAAGTAAAGGGAACGGTAATCATTAATGTAAGATACAGACCGTTGAAATAGATGACGGAATATAGCCCACGTAGTTATTATGATAGTAAAAAATAGCGATATCGCGCTTCATCAAAACCTCTTGTTTTATTGTCAATTGGAAAAACATTTTGCGAGACGTATACAATTGTTATGGTTCCTTTTCGTAAATGGCAAGATTGAGAAACTAAGGCGTAGAAATACACCACTGCGTAAAGAAGTCCACAATATGTTATTGTAGAAATCGTATATCAGTCAGGCTAAATAGGCTGATGTTACGGCCAACTCTGAAGTATTTTTTGCCCCTCAGGGTCAAGCTGGACCACAAGGACCCACAGGTCCCCCTGGACAGGAAGGCGAAAAGGGTAACCAAGGCAACTCAGGTGAATCTGGAAAACCAGGCGATCCAGGCGCCCCAGTAAGTATTTCTAAGAAACTTAAAGTCCTTCTTTAGAAAAGAATTTATGTTATTTCCGTTGGAGGTTTGAATTGTACAAAATTGTAATTGCACAATTTAGGGATCACAAGGACCCCCAGGACCTCAAGGATCACAGGGACAAATGGGACCACCCGTAAGTATATTTTACAGACCTTGTTTCAGCAGACTAGTTATAAGAGCAAGGCGATTGATGGAAAAATGTGTCATGCGAAATTATTAAAAAACCAGGTAAAAAGCGAAAAAATGTGGCTTGTGGACGTCGTCTAAGCATGTTGTGTAAATAATCTAGGGACCTCCAGGTGAACGTGGTCAACAGGGACAGACTGGACCAAGAGGAGAGAAAGGTGCTGATGGCCCACGAGGTTTACAAGGACCTACCGGAAATACTGGCATGCCGGTAAGGAAACACTAAGTATTTAGAGTTAAATTTATATTATCGCATCTAACTCGGACATGTTCACCATTTTCTTTCATTTCTTCAGGGGGCACCAGGTCAAGCCGGACCAAAAGGTGATCGTGGCGATCCTGGAAGACAGGCGAGTAAAATCTTTTAAATGTAAATCTAGCCTACTGGAATAAGCTGGTAAATTTACAATGGAATCCAAAGATACATCATAATGTTCGTCATCTTGGCAACTATAGTTCAATATTTCTTTCAACAAATCTTGGTATTTTAGGGTCCACAAGGTGGAATCGGAGCAAGAGGAGAACCAGGAATGGCCGGTGATAAGGTATATTCGTAGATTGTAAGAAAAATCCTGGGTGAATGTAGGAAGTCATATTATGGATCCCCGTTTGCAAATTTCTTATTAAACGTGTTTAGGGTGAACAAGGAGCAACTGGACCCCCGGGACCATCTGGGCGTACTGGACAAAAGGTGATTAATGTATTTTCAGGTCACATTTTCAGGTTACTTTCAAGTAACATTGTTATCTTTCGCGCGGGGACTCAAATAACCTGTGACCTTAAAACAGAATAAAACACAGTTGACAAAGCGTCTTCTTTAATTATATAGGGCGATCGAGGAGAAAAGGGTGATCAAGGACCAGTTGGTCCCCAAGGTTCTCAGGTGAGCGACATCCTGTTTTAAAATCCTGTTCCATTGTCGACATACCTGTATACATAGCCTGATTTACAGGATCTAGAACCTCGCCTGTTGTAAGAAACAAAGACTCGCAACGGAGGTGTCGTACGAACGAAATGATGGATGACTTACTTTGTTGTATTTAATTTCAGGGTCTCCCAGGTAATCCTGGTAGTAAGGGTGAAGCTGGACAAGCTGGTGTGCAGGTAATATTTCCACGAGTAAACTTTCGAAATGATAAAGTCCTCGTTGTCCATATTGTATCGTTAGGTTAATCATTTACAATAATTTCGTTAGTTTTTAACATGTCATTGCCATTTTTCAGGGTGCATCCGGTGGAGTCGGCGCTCCGGGAAGTCCTGGTGCAAAGGGTGAATCTGTAAGGAGCATTTTTATTATTGAAATTATTATTTCAATTGTTTCCCCCCTTCGTATACAATGCACAACGCCTGGCTACACTTTAGACGGGCTGTTAAAGATATTTCTTGTACAAAAGGTTTTCCCATGTGTCGTTCATGTAAAACAGAAAAAAAATTAAGTCCCCTCATATAAAGTGCACACAATTTTACATGAGTACTGAGTACATGAATATTATTTTCCAAAAATTTTAACCGGTTTAAATCCCACCTCATGTGATGTATTTTTGTTGAAATAATATTTATTCATCCTCCTGTAAATTATCTAGGGTCCACCTGGACCTCTTGGACCACCTGGCGGACCTGGCCCAGTAGGACCTAAGGTTTGTACAAGGAAGTCGAAATATCGAATTGCTGGTAGAATCTTCATACGGCAGCCTACAATGCTATGTCAAAGCAAACATGTTGCAAATACATCCTGTCGACAAAATACGAGGATTTACCGCACACATTAGGTTATAAGTAAAATAAATCTAAATTTCTAGGGCGAGCCTGGTAATGATGGAAGCGATGGATCGAAAGGTGAACAAGGGCCTGTGGTAAGTTTCCTGACGTTCTGGGAAGTGGGGATATTTTATGACATCATTCCGTATCTTACCTGATGATTGGTGAATTTAGGGTCCACCTGGGCAACCTGGCGATGATGGTCCACCTGGCCCACAAGGCAACCCTGTAAGTATCCAACTGGTTACTGTCATATGTGATGACTCACTGTTGTTTGCACATGCTATTAAAACGTGTTGTTTAAATACGTGAGTTGAAAACGTTGAAAGTGTTTTACAACGGTTATAAATTGTGTTATATAGGGTAGACCAGGCCCCAAAGGCAGCGCTGGAGAACAAGGCTTGTCAGGAGAGAAGGTATAAATATCTTGTGCAGCAACACACGCAACCGAATCTTTCACAAGCAATTTTATACACTTTTTAGATTTGATACATTTTGTACACTTTAAAGCCTCCAATCCTTCACGTGCGTAGATTTCTGAGTAAATAAATAAACTATGTTCTAGGGTGATCAAGGACGACAAGGACCTGCTGGTGAAAATGGACGCGCTGGACCAGCGGTGGGTAGAATAGGCTTCATCATGTATTTATAAGTTCTCTCTTGTTCCCATTTGTCGAATAGGCGAGGTCATTTATTAAAGCTTATTTTGATCATGTTTCATGTTCAGGGTCCACCAGGTCCACAGGGAGCCCAAGGAGAACGAGGCCAACGGGGACAAACGGTAATGTAAAACATTCCCCCGGATCATCGGTATCCATTGCAAACTATTGCACTCATAAATATATTTTTTTATTCCAAGGGTGCACAAGGTCGTCCTGGAACCGCAGGTCAACCCGGAGCTCGCGGACCTGTGGTAAGTACGGGCGTAACGCCGGATATATTCGTAATTATTGTTTATTTCGAAGATCATAAAATACTTTTAATATTTAGGGTGCTACTGGTGAACCTGGCCCAGCTGGTGCTGCTGGTCGTGATGGTGCAAAGGTAACGTCATAACCCCTCCTGTTAAATTAAGCAGGACTTTACCAATTTCGTCATAGTGTGTTACCGCGAGACAAGGAAAGGATGAGTGGAAGAGATTAGATCTTAGAAAAAAAAAGCAAAAATGGAGAAATATCGTCTGGGCGAAGGAAATATTGTGACTACTAACGAATTTCTTCTACTTTAAAAATAGGGAGATTCAGGTTTCTTCGGACCACCAGGCCCACAGGGACCTGCAGGAGAAAAAGGTGACGAGGGTGAACGAGGATCCCCAGGACCATTTGGACCAAAGGGTGATGTCGTAAGTAGACAAATGAATCATTAATATTATGGAATTGTCACCTCCAATAGGATTTGTGCGCGTGTGTACGATCGCCGTATAGGGCAAGACAAGTCGAGTTGTTTCAATTTGCATGAAACTGGCCAGTTAGTGAAATAACTCTGCATATGAGATTGAAAAGTGACCGAGCCATTGTACAAGAATTTTGTTTTGTTCCCACATGCATAACGTCGATATAAGTGCGATATAACCTTTGTACTTATAAAGACAAATCAGTAAATGCCATATATTACTTCACGGAAGTGTAAAAACATTTTTTTTATAGGGACCAAACGGTAACCGAGGCCCCTCTGGACCTCCAGGTCCACCTGGACCTCCGGTAAGTAAACTGATATTTTTGAGATCCATATTATCGGCAGTCGTCAATTGTGACAGCTCTTTATACCATGAAGTATGAATCAGATGTATACCCGGTATAACTGAAAAGAGTGCAGCTTAAAAATTTTTTTACCAAACTCAGCCAATTCCTTTTGTTACTGCAGAAGTCATTCTGTGGATTAATAAAAACAAATTTGTGGATTTTTACTTGAGTTATTAGCTCTTTATGAATTTTTCTGACACGATTTTTTTGTTGTTTTAGGGTGCTACTGGACCAACTGTAAGTTACTCCTGATTTTTCACTACGTTTTTAGCTGTGGCCGATGTTTCATCGTTATAGCGACTATATCCAAACGATACCTCTTTGCGTTTTTTGTCTTTGCTACCTGTTGGACAAAAACCCTATACCACCTAATTCAATCCACTAAAGGAACCAAGCATCTTTTTCTAATAAATTACATTTATTTAATTAGTTCTTCTCATTTCTAATATATCTTTTCTTTCATTGTTTAGGGACCTAAAGGTGAATCGGTATGTATACTTAAAATATATATCCATGAAAGTTTCACATTTGTCCCATCGCATATATTTGAGATAAAACTAATTTTATTTCTCTCTTTTTAATTTTCAGGGCCCAATGGGACCAGGTGTAAGTGTCAATTACTTTCATGTCTTATTGATATCTTTTAGCTAAGTATGAAAAGCCAGCACATTACAAGGGATAGACTTAGGGATGGAATTATTGCTTGAGTTGAAATACGTATTATCAACGGATTTAACAATGGGAAGCTAAATGACGTCTGTCTTTGTGAATAATGTCCATCAGTATCTTAACTCTTCTTCTTGTTTTTTACCTACAGGGCGATCTAGGACCACCGGTATGTACTTGTTGCACTGTTATAGCGTTGAACACAATAACAGGATCTTGTAAAAGATGATAGATTTACTATATACACCACCATTACAATCCACTAAATTTTCTTTTTCCTCTCTTCATCTCAGGGACCACCAGGACCTCCAGGACCTCCGGGAACAGTAAGTCTTTGATCCCTTAATATCCATTGATTCCTTTTTTAGTTGATCAAGGAAATACCTCTGCACTACAGAAATGAATTTTTTGGAATGGTTTTTGTATATTCATTTTATTTTATTAGGCTGGTTATTCTCCACAAAGCGGTGTAGGCTACCAACCAGAAACAGGCACATACAAAGGCCGTGGAAAGAGAGCTGTCGATGATTCGAACAATGCATTCTTTGCTGGAGCCGAAGAGATGGCCGCGTCTATCGAATCGATCAAGAAAGAAATTGAAGAAATCCGACGACCAAGTGGAACACAAGCCAACCCAGCACGCAGCTGCAAAGATCTCTATCTATGCAATAAGGGCAACAACGATGGTACGATTTTTGCTCTTTAGTATACAATTCCCCAGGTCTTCTTGGAAGAACAGATAAGAACTGTTCAATATGGACATAAGGTTCTTCTATTACTGAAGTGTCGTTGACCCTTAGTTAACTCATTTTTACCTTCTAATGACGGAATCCAAAATTAATTTTCGTTTCCTCGTGTTTCAGGCATGTATTGGATTGATCCTAACCAAGGATGTCCAGATGACGCCATTGAAGTATATTGTAACTTCGAGGCTGAAGGAGAAACCTGCGTGTACCCCGATAAAGACAGTAAAAAGGTGAACAGGCTTGTGTTTTCACATTCACACCACTCTGGCAGCTTTATTGCATATCTTTTTTTCATACTCATCGTCAATATTTACCACAATTTTTCTGCAATATATACCACCTCGCATCATCGTCCAATCTCTTCATTCCATATTATCTCCGGATTCTTCACCATTTCTTCATCATTCATCTCCATGCACACTATCTTGACATCGTCTTCTCTGCAACGTATACCACCACCTATCACCTTCAAATCACTTCATTTCAAATTGTCTCCGACTGACTCTCATTACCCTCATACTTAACGTCATCTCATCTTCTCTGCAATGTGTATTTTCTATTACAGTTAAATCTTTCTTCTTTCATTCCTCGATACTGAAAGACTATTGTTAAAACGAATAATAAAGGGCAATATGAATCGGAACAGTGAACCTATCTAAATGATTATTCGCATACAGGTTGACAAAAAGACGTGGACCAGAGATTCAACAGAAGATGTTTACTTCAGCGAACTTAACGGCGGCAAGGCTGTAAGTATTCACGTGAACAAATTGTGATGGCCTGGCGCACTTTTTTTCTATTAAGAAATTGTCTTTTACATAATCATACCTCGGATACATGTGAAGAAAGTGCATCTTCTCCGGCCATTGTGTTCTCAAGCACTCCAATAAAGCACAGAAGCTTGACACTTGGCACCAAACTACTTATTATCAGTTCAATATGTCCAACTCGTTAGATTTCTGTAACACATCACCACGGTACACAATGGCTATTTCAATGTGGGATAAAGATAAGTCCAACATTTCAAAAGTTAGCTGAAGGCTATGTTGAATTTTTAGATCTCGTACAACGATGTTGGCAAAGTTCAACTTACATTCTTGCGTCTTTTGAGCGAGAGTGGCAAACAGAACTTCACCGTGTCGTGTAAGAACTTCATTGCTTGGTTCGACGAGAGCAATAACAATTATGATAAATCTATGATCTTGCAAGGAGACAACGAACAAGAATTTTCATTTGAATCAAATAAGAGCAAATTAAAGATAATTCGAGATGGCTGTAAGGTATGATTGTTGTCGTTAAAACTTTTGTTGAAGTCGAAACTTTTGTTGTAGGTTTTGCTGAATTGTTGCAAGAAACATGCAACTTGACGTATCAAACTACAACTGTTTTAAGTGTCTGGTTGACGGGGTATTCTGCTAACCCTTGTTTGTCTGGTCTAGTACTTCATGTCTTCGAGAGTTCCCGACTAACTCCATCACTTTGGTTCTGGCTAAACCTTCTTCCTTATCTCTTCAATAGGAAAAAGGCGACGATAAAACAGTATTCGAGATCGAGACGGACAAACTCAACCAGCTACCAATTGTCGACTTCGCGCCAAGGGATTGGACCGAAAACGCGGAGTTTGGCTTCGAGGCTGGTCCGCTATGCTTCAGATAGAAATAAACTGAACAAAACATTTCTTTCCTCAAAACTATGAATACACAATCTAACTCGTGTTTAAAACATGATGGAAGGAAATAAAATAAAATTTTGCAATTTTGTTCGCTTAGATATTTCATCTAGGAGGCTGATGCTAAAGGTGAATGTTTGAAAAGTAATATTTAGGTTTTTGAGTAAAAAAAAATAAGAAAAATATAATTTCATTTATAGCGTAGTGGTAGCTTTGTGCATATTTTGACCAAATTTATATTAATATATATTGAAAAATCTTTACCATTTCGCCAATAGTATATTGTTCTGTAGTTCACGTTCAAAATACATATTTTTATTATTGAAACACTTATCCTGCAACAAATGTCCGCAGCGATATTGCCCGCACGGAGGCCTTTGTGTCAAAAGTACTAAAATAAGACTTAACAAGACGCCGGCTTAGGCGTACACTCGTGCTCTAGGGATTGTGTTTTAGGGATTTAATAGCATTACTTGAGGGACACAATCATGGCGTGTTGTGGGAATAGCTTTTATGGTTACCCTAGGCCTGGGAGAACTTACACGACAAAAATGTATCACACAAGTATAAAATAATACATTTACATTATTATCACAATTCACAAATGCCGATTATAGGTAGCCTATAAACAATCCGCACGGCGTGACATATTAATGTGTCAATGCTTCTATTATATATTGACTGCAGACTGCAGTGTTTTAGTTCCGACGAAAGCTTTCAAAAATCTAGTTGTAATAGTATTGATTCGCATTGTTCGTAATGTCAGTCGACGGTTCAAACATTTAGGTATTAATAAGTGTGATTTATAAGCATTTGTAGGTCTAAAACTGCGAAAACATCGATCATGTATCTTGCTTTCATATAGGAATTTAAAAATATACATCGCACCATGGAATATGCATTAAATGTTGCACCGTAGTAATGTCTTCTGTGCATATATATTTTGCATCCTTCGTATTGTTTGTAAAATGTGGTTTGTATTGTCGGATAATTATATCTCGTAATATACATCGCGCACCGTAGTAATGTCTTCTGTGCAATATATTTTGCCGTATTGTTTGTAAAAGTGGCTTGTATTGTCGAATAATTACATTTCGTCATACATTACTGGGTCAAGTGCGCAATGCATTCTGGGTCATCGAGGTCCAAAACGCGACCGACACACGACGAAACCTAGACTCGTGCCCTCCTAGAGCACGAGTAATAAGTAGCGGGCAGACGGGCGGTAGTTGGGCAGGCGCGGGTTGAGAAGTGGAATTCGGGAAGATAAGCAGAGACAAAGTTGAAGAAATGACGTGAAGAACGTATTTTTCTGAAAAAACGTCGCTAGTGCGAATCCTTCATCCATTAAGGTCTGTTCACACGATCCAATTTTGTTGGATCCAATTCACTTCTGACGTATGAAATATAGTCGTAGTAGTACATTGGCTTCAGTGGATTTGCTGCTGATATACATTACAAGACAACAGACTATAAAAAATCCATCAAAAGTGAATTGGATCCAACAAAATTGGATCGTGTGAACAGGTGGTACGCATGCGTCTTGAACTCAAAGCGCATGGACACATGCAAAAGCTGATAACATATTCAAGGAGCAGTGTGGTCACATCTGGTAATTTTTTATTACCAGATTCGGTCGCATGCACCAAGACACCGCCCCTTTTTTTAGTAGACCAAATTTATACCAGAAAGGGGCATTTTAAATAAATTTGAGTAGTTTTAGGTAAAAGACTTGCATTTATGGTCACACTGACAAGGAAGTTTCCTGCTATATTTTGCAACAGGAAAAATTATTTAGGGTTGAATTTCTGAACAGTATTTTATGCTCCGAAAGTTTTACTAAAATTCACGCAGCTTTTGTAAACAATAAACACAACAATTTGGTGCATCGGGTGAGTAGCCTGTGCACAGACCTGTATCCGGAAAGATAAAGTGAGGTGCACATGCACTTCCATGAAACTAGACCATGAAACGGGAGTTAAAACACGAACCCACGCAACATCCACGCGCGGAATGAGGGTTTGGCAAAGGTGTTACCAGAGCTTCTTCATTGAATGAGGGTGAGTGCGAAAGTGAGAAATATTTTAAATACCTCGGGTAGTCGGTTTATTGGCTTCAAATTCACGCTTAAGGCTATATTATATCACAACAGACATTGATTTTTTCATGTTTAGAAATCATCATTGAAATTGTGAAATGTCATGTAGGGTCCAAAAGAAGGCAAAATTACCTCATATACCATGCAACGTTCACCTTACCATATACCATGCAACGCTCATAAAGTCAAAATAAACTCACATTTCGTTAAATACGATAAGGTATGTCAAAGCTAATCAGGTTAATTGTTTGTATTAAAATCTGTTGAGCCGGTAATCAGTGACATAAAATAATGTAAATTGATACAAAGAATAGCATTTGCTTTCGAAGACAACTGAGTAAACATCTCAGGATTTTTGAAAACGACAACGACTTTCTTCCCGAAAGAACAATCTTTTTTTCATCATGAATCGAGTGTTTTTGTTTCTCGCTTTGGCTATTTCATCGAGCTTCGCTATGAATTATACAGGTAAGCTCGAATTATGTCGCATTTATAAGACTGACTAACTGAAAATCACATGTAAATATCATGATTCAGTAGAGCGTATTTTTTTCATATTGCGCGCTATACTATAAGATTATAATATCACGTGTTTTTGCGCTGTGTCGTTCAGAAAACATAATACGACCTTCATTTCTATCTTTTAAGGCGAAACGCATTTGATAAAAACTCGTGACATTGAGTTTTTTTGCGTGTATTGAACGTTGACGTTAATTTGGCATTGGGTGTGCTTGGCTTGGGTATTTTCATTTATAATGCTAACTTGTATCACCAGATGAGGATTAGAGAATTCATTTTTGAACGAGTTAAAATGAATACACATCGCTACACATTTATCAATCGCGACATCTTCATTCATGCTGTAAGATCGCGTGTCTCACCTTGACCGAAACCTACATAAGTTGTCCAAAGGATAACAGGTCTAACAGCATTCTTTTCATTGCTCCTCTAAGTGCGTGTTCCTGAAATATCATCTCTTTTTTTCTAAAATGAAAAAACTTTCATCATATACGAGACTTCCCTCTAAGAATTTGTTATGTCCCCCATACATAATGGTTATATTATCAATTATGAAATTTGCTCAGCTTGACGTATGCACAAGGCCACAGGTAGATACCAGGCACAAGCAGTTCAAGAGAGAATAGCAAAAATAAGCGGCATGCAGCTGAATCAATATATCTATGAGGATTTACTGATTTGTGCGACGAAATTGCAATCTTTGCCTTTGGTATGAAAAATAATAAAAAACACATTTAATTTTTCTAGCGTGTGAAATGATCTAAGATTCGATTTTCATGTTTCGCCGTCAATAAATTTCAGTCGATGCAACTCAATTTGAAAAAACAAATTATCCACACAAGTATTCTTTTCTACATATCTGGAATATTTTTCATACTCTGGACTTCAGATTGTATTTCAAACAGTGCCGGATTAAAAACAACAAAAAATCAACTCATCTAGTAACCTATTCCCTAGTCAAGCTTTTAGTTCTCAAAACAACTAATAACTAAAGGACGCCAACAATTTAAAAAATCCATTTTCATCCCGTTCCGTTGAACAAATTCAGCTTTATTATAACAGTGATCAATAATTTGTGGATGTTTTATTAACAAAACTATACATATATAGTCAAAAAGCTACTTGTAACGTATTTTCGATTAATATTCCGTAGACGTGAAGTGTCACAAATACGCATCACCAACGAATGGCAAACTCGTCTGTCAGAAAGATGTAACGGCATCCCTGAACTGTCATGTTCAATGCAACGACGGCTATGATGTGGAGTACCTTCAAGCTGAGAATTATAAATGTACACCTGAGGGAAAATGGGAAGTCGAACCAGATCTTATGACCATGCCGTGGCCAAACTGTGTTGTATATGGGTAAGAAACTATATAGTGCGATGTATAAGATGATTTTTCGATTAACAAAGACTATAACTATGGCGGGAATTTAAGTAAGAATAAACGATTAAGAGAATTAGATATTTCACATTTGAACCAAGGTAAGTCCTCCAGCAGCCTGTATATATATATATAGAGAGAGAGAGAGAGCTGTACAGCAATGAATTCGGGAAAAAGACATTTGGTCCCTAGAACTGAAACACAGTACACCGTCACAATTCATGTGGATTGGATATTCAGTGGGAAAAAAGAAACTTTTGAAGTGCAATTCTTAAACAATCTTTTTTTCCCTCTTTTTATAGACCTGGTATGCCAATACCATGAATCATCGATGAAGAATAGTGTCATGTGACGAAGGACAATGTCAATGAACGTTTTGTCCTGAATATTCTATTAGACTAAATTTTTCTTGTGCAGTTGATTATGAAGTTTGCCACATGAAATTGAAATGAATCAATTAAATAAAACACTGCACAAAAAACATTTGTACACTTTATGAAACACTGTTCTAAACGTTCTAGAATAGCGAGGTTAAGTACAGTGTTAGCCTTGCTTGTGGCATTTAGGTGTTAGTGTGCTTAACAAAATCAATTTCGGAGTATATTCATCCGAATATTCATAAAATCCAGCCGATCTACGTACAATGACTGTGTGGCATTGAAAATTACGTACCTTTGTCAGAGAGAACGTAAAAACAGATTCTTTCCCAAAACCCCCCGCTGATGTGACATTCATGAATCTCACTACAAGTGTTTTTAATCAGTTATCAGATCCAACTGACCTTTATGTGTGGAGGTTACTCAGGAGTCAGGAAGACAAGGATTAGGAATAGCTAGTGCAGTGCAATTAATATAGATCAGAGAAATAACTCAACCCATATATTCATGAATTTTCATGAATATTCAAGACAGAAACTCAAAATTTGAACTCAAAGAAATAAAGACATTGATTGGAATAGCATGATGATTTTAGGTAGCCAACAGGAGCTTTAAGCCTTTAAGCCCCACATTTATTGGAAAGAAAATACAGGAAATGATGTCAATGAGTTCTGGAAAATAAACTTAGCCGTCCCCCCCCCCAATTTCTAATAATATGCTCCACAGCAAGAGAAAACTGGTAAAATAATTTGCAGTTTCAAAAACAGAATTGAGTTTCATATCATATAAAATTGTATGATATTGAAACTGATCATAAATATATATGTAACTGACTAACTGTCTAACTGATAATGAGATCGCAACATCTGCCAAAGGAAACTCTCTGATGTAACTGATTTCAAAATGCTTCAAAAGAGTATATCACATACAAAATTTTGACATGCCATTCATCATGTTTTTTAAATGCAGCTGAGTTGAAATCTCATAGCACACACATGTTATGTTTGTAATAATGCTTTTAGCTGATTCTATAGGTAGTCCTATAGTATATTACAGTCCAACCTAAACCCACAGTAAAGCTTAAGCATGAAGCACAAATGGGAATGGTATATATTTGCTTCAAATCATGAGTGCAGATGTTGGGATCCTAGGTCGGCTCATATGGTCGGCTGCACCCTGGCTGCATTACCAGCAAGTTCCTGAAGCTAACTGCAACCCCTGGTCAAAAAGCCTTATGCACATTGAAGTGAAGTCGAAAATTCAGCTGCCAGATGCAATAAAAATATATTTCTCTTGAGCAACATTTGAATATACATTAATTACAACCATAGCAAAGCATGGCACATGCAGCAAGGCAAAAAATATTCATGAAAACGTCGTAAATTTTTCGGACCTTGCAGCCGATAAATAACATATATATATATATATATATATATATATATATATATATATATATATATATATATATATATATATATATATATATATATATATATATATATATATATATGTATATATATATATATATATAATATATCTGCACTCGATCATTATAATTGTAAAAGATTATAATTAATTGCATACATTTTGCTGCTATCAAGCATAAAAGTATAATAATTAATATACTTGCCTTTTTATTGTTTAAAGACGTAAACCCTGCTCGATAAAATCGTTTGCAAATATTTAATAACATTTATTCTGGAAACTCAAGCATCTATAATATTCTGGAAGCCTCACGCACCTTGCCTTGGTCTTTGGAATTTGGTCTGGCGTTCTTTGGCGTTAAAACGAAATGAAACCAGTGATTGAAACCTGGACAATACCAAAGCATTTGGTTTTCCTGGAGTGGCAGCATAGAAATTTCAATCCTCGTCAGATATTGAAACCACTTGAGATGCACTGGAGCCACTGGCACTGCTGTTCAGTTGTGATTCCAGGTGCCAGCATAGGTAGCCCAATGCGCTGCATTACGTACGTCACTTGGGTCACGTATATAGTATATAATATTATATACTATATACGTGACCCGAGTGACGTACGTAATGCAGCGCATATTGGGCTACCTATGGTGCCAGGTGGAATAAAAAAGACCGGTATTTAGGGCGACTTTCTGGCAATTCTGGCTGCTGTGGTGAAATAATTTTGGCATTGGTGTAAGGTGAGCTTGTTGAGCTTTAATATCAAAACCATATTAAAATTTAGCATCAAATGTGGTATAACAACTGCCTAAAATAGATCTCGACGTTTCGACCTGAGGGCACAGAGGAAGAATATGTATGCGCATTGAAAAAGGGGGACAAGAAATCGCAGGAGTGAACGGTCTGTATGATCTTTAGTTTGTGCTGAGGGCCTTCGTCAACAACCTCGTACCCAGGGTATTAACGAAGACCTTGCCCCTCAGATCGAAACGTTGAGAAGTGCTTTGTCTATCTATTTTGGGCAGTTGTTATACTGTGATTTGATGCTAAGTCATATTAAAACTTAACTTGAATAGTCAAGGGTTGAGAAAAAACAGTGATAAGGAATATACATCCCTCCAATAGATTTTTTTGCCGGTAATACGTCTCTGACGGGTCACGGGTTGGCCGCTTGAAAGGCGAGATCTCGCTTCGTTCAGGCGGGATCTTCCGATCTTGCCTGGCCCGGTCCCATTACTTTCATATGAATGGAATTTTACAAATAGAGTGAAATAATATCTAAGCAAGATCTCGGCGGCCAGTCTCATATGAACAGGAGGTTATATACAGGCCCCTCAAACTCTTTCGGACAAGTGCGACCGAAGAGTGGAAGAGGTCGCACACCTGTCGCACACTCTCGCACATGTGAATTCTTCAATCTCAGTTACGTTTTGGAATTAATGTCAAAACATTCTTTTTCGCCACATGCATAAAAGAGTAAAAATAATCTTTTGCGAAAAAAAAGTGAAAATGAACAATAACACGAGAAGGAGGTCCAGGGGCAAAATTCCGAGGAGGCTGTGCCAACATGCTCGGATTTGGCCTCTTGACCGTCCAAATATACATGCACAAAAATAGGTACGTGACGCGTACATGTGGCTAGCCAAAATTAAATCTGATGTTTGTTAGCCGTTCTTCGGATGATTGTCAGAATCATACTACTACAATAGTGCCTTACTTTGAATATTTTGTAATCTACAGAAGGGATTCATGTGTGTCAAAACTCCAATTATATTAGCATATGGAAAGATAATACAAGAGCAAGGACTGTCTATATTTAGTTTTATTAAAAGTAATCAAAACACATTTCGAAAACACGAAGTATGGATTACTTCTGGTTTATTGAGTGTTATCCATACCAAGTTATCGGTACCACCACTACAAGTGATCATCCGACATGCATCGCACGCTAGTGATCATCCCAGAAACATCGCACGTTAGTGATCATCCCACAAACATCGCAGTAAAAATGATAGTGGCTACCACAAATTTAATGGTTAAAAGGGAGAAAAATGCTTAAAGCCTGGTTTCTATTTAGTCGTAATTGTAGTGAACAAGTTATTTTCACCGGATGAAAAATATTCCGGAAGAAAATTTTTCTTCATTTCTGTATTCAAATTGGTCATTGTTGACTACACACTGCTGCACATAATATGAAAATATTTTATCACACCAGCTACTTGGCATATTCACGAACTCGCGATGAGTGTGACATGTCGATACAATGTACCACGGAACCGGCTTTAATATAATACAAATAACTCGTTTATGACACACCAAATGGCTGTGTTTATTGGCACGTTATGTGCTCTAGTCTTGATGTGCTTAGGTACACATTGGAAGACTAGATCGAGCGACGATGAGAGAAGTTGCGAGGAGTTTAAACGCTTTCAAAAAATCTATATTACCGTTTATTTACTGGCAACAGGTTTGTATATAGAACGTAAAATACAGTATGAAGCTTCACTTCAACAAATAATATTCCAGGAGATCTATAGGCGATCGTCTCTTTAACTCCGACGTAATGAAATCAAGTCATATGATATACACTAAAAATCTTACTACAAGACGCCGGTTCTAGCGTTAATTCGACGTGCGTGTCAGTGTGTCACTCTTTGTCACTTTGTCTGTGACAATCTGGTTATTGACAAATAGTAAGAGACAAAGCTTCTCCACATCAACACTAAAAAATAAAGTCAAGTTAATTTAAAATTTAATTTTTAATTGAAATTTCAAGACACTAAACACTATAGTTTCCGTTGCGAACTTAAATGTTGTGGGATATTCAGACAGCACATCGTATGTAAATAAACTATTTGTTTACACATGGACACGATTTCCACTTTAACTTTGGAATTCGTGCTTTATATTTGTTATATGACGACCTTATAGCTTATATTACCGAATATATGTGTTTACTAATGTATGTGGTTCATGCTGTCACTGTGTTAGTGTTGCTTGATGCTTGATTTATTCTTGACTTTCACAAGTGTCTGTCAAGTGCAACGTGTCATTGTCAACCAACTGTCAACGCGCCACTGCCACATGCCACATGCAATTAAGGACAAGTTACAGTCGCTTTTGCGCATGTGCAACGTGTGCACGCAGTACAGACTTTGTTTTATTTTTGCAGTTTTAAAACATTGTGATACCTAGTGTTCACATTCAGGCAGGATAGCAGACAGTGATATATTTGATTGTGCTTACATTCACATCCAAAGTCCATAAAGGGCGGAAGATCGTTAAGTGCATGGGGGCTAATATTCATACATGAATTAGCAGGCTGTAAAAACGATCAATTTTAAAAGGAACTAATAATGCTAAAAGACACTTAATATTATAAATGTACGTTCGTTTCTATTCAATAACAAAAGTCAAAAGATCGTAGGCCCTGGGAATTATCATGGTTGCAGTTTTTTTATACATTCTGTACACCGAACTCGCATTGTAACGATATCAAATCTAGCCATGTCAAAGCGAGTTTTACCTCCAAAAGTATGATAGCATGATTTAACATGATCTGCCAAATATCGTACAACAACTCACTGCAAACTGATGCCGTGACCATGTGAATCCGGTACAGTGTAAACGGGGTCCTAGTTATGAATATTGCGATTTGTCGCGTACGATTCTTGCCCTGGCGTTCTGACGTATGGTATGTGAACATGCATTCACATGTACAAACGTGACATTTTCAAATTCCGTCCGAACAAAATGAGAAAGATTGAGGTTGCATTTGTCAGATTGATAATTGCACCATACAACTAATTGTATAGTCTAAATAGGCCTTACTAGTGAAAGAAGAGATGTCGGCCAATGAATAATTTTTGTACCTATACAATCTAAAGTGTATTTTCACGAATATTGCTCCGAGCAAATGTTTTCGGCAAACATGCCTGGCGTTTGAATTTTCGATTATCGGAGTTTAAATAAAAGAACTGAAGGCAAATTGCTCTTAAAACTTCCAGCTATCAAGAATATTAAGCGGTAATTTAAAACAGTAAAAAAATCAACGTACCAATTGTTGTGCTTATATAGATTAGAATATTCAGTGGTTTGACTGCTTTAACTTTAAATTAAATCTATTAACATGCTGTGGATTTTTGTTAAAATTGTTTTTTAGAATGAGAAAGAGGTAAATAGCAAGAGGGGAGAAGTTAGACATTATAAACATATCCTAGTTAAAATTATCCTTCCTTTAATGGCAAGATCTACTGGGTGTCCCAGAAAAAAGTACTCCGGTTTGATTCATAATAGCTTCTAAACTAGCTAAGCTATTAAACTGAAATAACTTTCACTAGATAGAGGGAAGACTAACTTAGATTTTGATATATTACAGTTGTATTTTACTTTAAAATTTACGGAGATATCAATGTTCAAAATTGGTAGCATATTTCTGGAGGTGTCTAAATTATGCAAAAAACGCCGTATCAAATGTTAATCAATATCATTTAGACACATCCAGAAATATGCTACCAATTTTGAACATTGATATCTCCGTAAATTTTAAAGTAAAATACAACTGTAATATATCAAAATCTAAGTTAGTCTTCCCTCTATCTAGTGAAAGTTATGTCAGTTTAATAGCTTAGCTAGTTTAGAAGCTATTAATAATCAAACCGGAGAACTTTTTTCTGGGACACCCAGTATATATATCTGTAACACATGGCTAGGTCCGGAAAGTTTTAGGATTGCCACACAGCCAGCCACATTTGCACTCACCTATAGAAATTCATTGATTGCGCCCTTTCCTCTTGAAATAAGCCATCGGTAATCTAATTATTATTTGAGTAAAATCAGTCACAAAATCCTTCATCCAAATTGAACAATCCAATAATCACAGTGTACAGCTGGTATCCCAAAAGTTTTCAGGGGTAAAAGTTACGCTCTTTCCAAAATTTTTGTCCGATTCTTCTGTCTAGTTTTCTACTTATAGCACCTCATTTCATTGATTTTTTGTCATGCACATTCAGATCATGGATCTGAAACACGCTTGTTTCCTTCGTCTTTTCCGCAATGCAATAACTACGGCCAATTGTCCACCCCACGTCATGTCAGTTGACATGCGAAATTCTTCTTATTTAGCTGCAGACTGGCTGCAAGGTCCTCATGTGTACGTATTATACGAGAGTTATGGATTGAGTTCGAAAGAGATTGGAGAACTCTTTGTTGGTGGATTTGCTTCGTCTATGATTTTTGGAACATTCATTGGATCTCTTGCAGATAAATGGTAAGCATAAGCAGATGTTTACCATGAACTAAACGAACAAACCTAACAAACGACAAGAAAAGAATGGTAAAAGTACAAAATGTGACGCGCAAATGCCCTTGAGATCAAGCTAAATTGTGTAAACACAAACACTCTATGAAGAATGGTTATCGTAGTAGATTATGTCAATTTCAGGTGTTTTTTGGATAACTGCAATTCTTTTGCTCATATAATAAAAGAGAATAATATAATATGACCATTCAATGCATGTTAGTGCCCCATTTATAGTTAGTTCATTTCATTTAAATGAATTAAATCAAAACCATTATTTCTGCTGCAACATTTAAAGAGAGTTAGGATCGAAATAATTGATAAATAAAACAGATCTGTTTTAACATACGTGACATGAATTTTACATACATGTTTCGCGGATCGCAAAGCAATTGGTAACAACTCGTGTCCATTTTGAATAATTCACCTTTATAAGCAATATAACTTCGCAATCTTATCCTTTAGTGGCCGAAAACTGAATTGTTTAATATATGCTGTGTTATACGGCGCAGCTTGTGTGACGAAAGTAAGTGGAGTAGTCAGTAGCGTAGCCAGCCTGAGGATTTGTCCATGCAGCTATGCTAATATTTTAGTGTTCATTGCCAGTGAAGACGATAAATTTCTAAAGAAATTTCTAAAGAAATTAATAATTATAATAACTGGAAATTTACATATAGTGGGAAAAATCTTCAGGCTGGCTACGTCACTAGAAGTATAATTAACTTTACTTTTTACATACTAAGATTTAACTTGTATACTTCCATATCTGGTCAGTGCCTGCTTATATTGTTTATTTACTCCGCTCAACCTAACATTTTCGTTTTTTATGATAGCATTTTTCCAATTACAATATTCTTATGGTGGGACGAATTTTGGCTGGAGTTGCAACCTCGATCCTCTTCAGTGCTTTTGAATCTTGGGCAATTTGTGAGCATTCAAAAGTAAGTCTGCTCAGTGCTGCATGTTAGTTAGCCTGCGCACAGAGTTGGTCTGCTTTTTTTAATTAGATAGACCGACACCGCAGAAATTAGTATAGACTTAGCCGCAATTCTCAATACTTACTTCAAACTTGGTGAGAAGGTCAAGAAAATATGTCTTGCACAAAAGATTTGAAGCTTGCACACGGTAAAAACGAATCAATAGCCTTGTGTATACTTTAAGCTTCAAAATGGCCATTTCACAGCTGTCAGATGTGTATGATGAGCTGTCAAAAGATTGCAGAATGCGTATTCAGAAGAAAAATTGAACTTTTTTAAGATATTCAAAAGGTTTCTCTCTAGATTTTCGGGTTGAGGTGTCTTAAACACCAATTTCTGCGGTGTCAGATAAGAGCAAGGCTAATTGCTACCCTCACTGTTTTTGAAGAGACAATTGGCGCGGGAATCAATGGGTACATTGTTCGCCAATGCTGTTCTCGGAAACTCGATTGTGGCAGTAATTGCTGGTCTCGTTGCCGAGATAGCCGCTAGTAAATTTGGATTTGTGTAAGTAATTTAAAAAAATACTAATTCAGTCCGTTCATATGATTCTTGAAACATCGTGAGGAAGTGATCGACATGGAATCTCTCGTAAAAGGGATGTACAGATGGATGAAAACAAATGCAGCATGCAGAGAATCTAGCTTACATATGATTTTAATTCATTTCACTATTTTCAGTATCATTTTCATATTTAGAGCACCGTTTGACCTTTCACTGTGTACGTTATTGATAATGGCTGTAGTATTGATGTCTACTTGGAGTGAGAATTACGGAGACAAAACAGGAAATATCGCATTGTCTTTTCAAGAAGCCTTAAGGGTTTTGCGAAATGGTAAGAACGTGCTGTAAGAAACACATTAATACCGTTGTTTTTCTAAGAAAATTTAACTGAATTTTTCTCCAGATCGAAGAGTGCTGTGCCTTGGATTAATACAGTCACTCTTTGAAGGTGCTATGTACACATTTGTCCTGCAATGGACACCAGCTCTTACATCAAGTACGTTTAGGACCAGAATATTTGTGCCTTGCATGCTGCATTCATATTTAGCAAAAAAATTGCACTTCAAAGCTGCCACTGATAAATCTTGCTTTGAACATTATGTGAGTGCCATTCAAAATTTCGAATCATTTTATAAAACACTCTAATACAGTGTAATGTAATCTTTCTCGCTGTAGCGAATCAAATAATACCACATGGACTGATATTTTCCGGTTTCATGGTAAGATATTTTGTGTAGGTAACTCGTTTACAGAAAGCAGTTTCTGAATTTGCGATTATTCTTTCTTAATCTTGGATTAAACTTCAGGTCTCCGTCATGATTGGCTCGTCTCTTTTTAAAATATTCAGTAGAAGATCAAATGCGGAATCCTTTATGAGGTATATATATGTACTTTGTTTTTCCAACTTTGCCAACCAAAAGTTAATTGATAGTTTCACGAATATAATCCTAACTTTAATCCTCCTAAATCTGTCCGTTACGGCCGGTTACCCAACGACTAATACTAAGAAATAAGGGGAATATTCGTTGTTAGAACAGGAAAATGTAAAAGCATGCAACTAAATGATTGGTTCTTACTTCATGTAGGATTGTATATATCGTTGCAACGGTGGCTCTTTCCGCCCCAATTTTCATAGCAAAGGTAACCTTCTTAGATTTAAATGAACTGCATCTTCCAATGCGTAATATTCCAGGTATTGGCACTAAAGATGATAACATCTTGTTCGAGTACGGTTCGACGTTGAAAGAAAACAGAAGCCGGTTATCTTAAAACTCTCAACATCCGTGTTTTTAAGCGTGTCCTAAATTTTTAAGGGTGAATTTTGGGTTAATATCACAGAGAGATATTGCATGGTTACACACATGCACCTATAATGGACTATACACCGTACTGCAAAACATCTACTCATTTTTGTGTCATTCACAGGGTGATATCCTGATATATTTTAGTTTTTTGGTGTTCGAGTGTTGTGTAGGTATGTGAAACATATATATCTGATGACATTAGCAAACCAACATAGTGATATCATTTTGTAGTGAAAAATAAAAATAATGCACAATATCTTATATTATTATTATTAGGAATTTTTTGGCCCGCAATGGCGACTATGAGAGGAAAATATGTACCGGAAGAAAGTAAGAATCTATTTATAGCGTATAGTTTTATGTAACTATAATTTGGCTCCTCGTGGGGTGCAAAGCACTGTTGTGATATATTCAAGCATGGATGTAGCCTTCTTGCAATGCAAGGGGAGCTACGATTAGCCGTGATTACCTTCATTTTATAAATCATGAAACAATTTTCATTAGTTAATAATGGTAAAAGTATTTGCTAATCAAACTTTTATACCATAAAACCATCACGTTTTTAAACAGAAACAAACAGATTTCTAAGACTTCCTGCTGCAAATAGATCATATTACCTCCCGTTTAAAACAAAAAGAAAACTCCTTCATTGGAACCCTCCTTTTATTTTCTTCTAATATCCCGTCGTGCATGACAAACGAAATACGATACAACGCACAAAAGACGAAATCATAATTAATGTTTAACAGTTCGACATAAACACAGAACAACCTAAATTCTGTCGATTGTTCAACGAGAAAAATTACATTTTAACCGAAGAATCTTGGCAATATCACATTAAAACTATGCCTTGGTGCCCACCAGAATTGCGACCGCTAAAAGTTCGCCGAGTGAAAGTGAACGAACCGTTTTTGAATGAAGTATATTCGAAGCTAATCGGTCGGACATTTTCTGGCACTTACATGGGCACTTATCAGGTTCCTGAAGCCCATCGGTTGGACGAAAGACGAGTCCACAGAGGCACTATAGAGATCAATGACAAAGAAATGAAAGAAACGTTAAAGGGAATACTAAATGTTGTTGAGACTGTTACATTTTGGGGCGGTATAAGTACGCCTACTGAGCAAGGAACAGTCTGGCTATGGTGTCTTGAACCTATTGATAACACTTGTGTTGGGCAGATGAACCGTTTTGAAGTTACTCATGTGACTTTTTTTAAAGAATCCGAGTACAGAGCCGAGGCTGAGATACGCGTTAAAGTTGTAGCGTAACGAGACAGACATCTATTTAACAGCCTACACTGACGCAGGCTAATCAGGCTATTTATTTCAGTAACGAGAGTAGAGTTTGTTGAGATACCTTTGATTTGTTGAGGTACCAATAATTAGGGTCTATATATGTAAGCCTGAATGGATGACATTACATCTGGTTTGCAGACATTACATACGAAAAGCTTACTGCACATTGGAAATGTTTTGGCAAGTACATAATACTTGTCATGAAACATTTAGACACACCATGTTGAGTAAGACAAAGCCACAAAGATATGAAAATGTCTTCGATTTTGTTAAATATTAATTACATCTGAGGGTGCACATGTAAATTTAAGAAATATTTTAACGCACTGTTGCCTATCATAATGTAAGCCGGCAATATATTGATATATCCTGTAATCACTTGTCAATTTCAAATGAACTAAAAAGATACACGAGTTCTATTGCCTCATATCATAGCACTGTTTGGCCAACCTCAGTGTCGTACCCTCGCAGAAGGGTATAAATAGGACCTTTCATATGGGCCGGGCTGTGCCTTTTCAGCTCCGCTGGGAACGAACCTGAAGCAGTGGCGTAGGAAGGGGGGGGCACTGGGGGCACGTGCCCCCCCAAGATTTTTCAAGGGACCAAAAGTGCCCTTTTTGTGAAAAAAAAGCCTTTTTGGGAAGCGAAAAGAAACAAAAAAGTATCTACTATTTCCCAATAATCCTTAGATTGAGAGGGATTTGCGGCCATTTCAGAGGCCTATATCTCAAAATTTTCTCGGGGGAGCATGCCCCCGGACCCCCCTAGCAGTACGAAGCCCAAGAAATACGAAAAATGCTCTGCGGTCGGCGGTCCCTGAATCAAACCGTCCCCTATATATATATTTTTAGTAACCATTTAACCGTCATTTTTATTAACCAAAAGTGCCCCTAGAAGCTGGTGCCCCCCCAACCTCTGGATGCTTCCTACGCCCTTGACCTGAAGGGATCTGTTGTAGGTCGCCTTATGATTAGTTTAAAGAGAAACCAAATTTCATTTAACTCTTGATGTAAATATGTCTATGGATATATTACCTATCCATGCTAACGCCATCACCAGTGTCTTTAGGCTTAGGGGCTGTTTACATGAGCCCGGTTACCCGAGATTCAACAAGCGTGAGAGGACTTTGAGGTATTGAAATAAATCTTTATGACACCAAACAAGCACATGCTATTGTTGTGATGATTATACGACTGTCAGGATCATGTTATCTGCTCATTTCAATACCTCAAAATCATCTCACGCTTCGTTGAATCTCGGGTAACCGGGCTCATGTAAACAGCCGCTTAGACAAAGGAAGTTCAGGAACCCCATCCTCCTAATCCATTTTGCCTTTCTGTCTGCCGCACTCGACCCTTCCATCCCCATAAACAAGCGCCGAATCTTTAACCCACAAAACCACGACAAGCTGAACTGACAATTCATGTGTTTCAATCTAATCAATGAGCTAACCATTCACTCTTGAATTTTTTTATCCAGCTCGTGCAACAATCATGAACATTTTCCGAATTCCTTTGAATCTCATCGTAATTTTGGTTTTACTGCAAGTAGGTGACAAACATTTTTGATAAAACATCTTCAGGGGCGCAGAAAGGGCAGTGGGGGTACTGACAGTTTTAGAAAAGGTACATATAGTCATTATAGTGATCAAAGAATAGCCTTATGCTGAACGTTGAAATCAAATGGTGATTTCACCCGCTACCCAGGCTACCCGTAGTTTTGGCGCCCCTAAACATTTTGGATCCTTGCGGGTGAAAATATAACTTTCTTCTACTCGTCTTATAGGACTTTCCTTTAAGCAAAACATTCGTCTTGTGTGTTATATTTCTTGCCAGCTGTTACATTGTGCAAGAGTTGCTTTACAGGTTTGTGTTTCTGTTCCTGATCAACACGTGTGAGAAATGCTACGAGACATTGTAAATACAAAATATAAACTTTGATTTACCAAAGCATATAGAATTATTTTCAAATGTCTTATGTTGCTACTGGTTTTACGTCCTTGGGCCCTACGTTTATGTGAATTTTATGTGCTCAAGTGAAATGTGAACGAGCAATTATCCTTTTAGACTTTTTGAACTCCATGTTTTACAACGGCATACTTACATATATAAATATCAAACAATACATGATATTCTGATATTCTTCTTTTAAATTGCAGATTGACAAAGACAACGACACAAATTATACTACCGATTTCAGGTACACCTTGTGCATATATAAACTGAGTATCGATACCTCATAATATTATTGAAGCAAAATAAATTGGGCATGTAGCTACTGTAACCTATCATTGTCAATAGCTGGTAGTCCAATGGCATGTCAGTGTAGGTAGTGGCTGGATAGCTCTACTTCGGGGATAAAAACCTGGTCTCTATTTAAGCGTACTTTTGTCATTGAAAATATCAGGGTGGTAAAAAACGATGGCTGCACTATAACCACTATCAGTTGTAAACTACAGCTCGGTATTGCAGTCTATCAGTTCATGCAATCTTATAGTTCATGCAGCGCAGCATCTTAGACCATCACAGTGAAATATTATTACTTTCGGTTTCCTCATTATTATGCGAAATATTAGGCAGGACTGAATATTGTTTTCCTAATTGCAAACTCCCCCCGTCAACTACGTTTTTCTCGTCCACAAAAATCGAAAATTGCGGCGGCTCAATTTTTCCTGTTGAGGACTCTTCGACAGGATTCGCCTTTCTGCCGCTGTTTTTCTCCAATTTTGGTAAAATTCGAGGACTTTTCGGCGGCTCTCTTCCTTGCCTTTGATAAAAATTCACGACGCCGATGTTCGTGTCCGTCATTTCGACAGAGCCTGGGACTGCTAGTTTATCTTTTGATTTTCCACCAAAAATATTGTTTTTCACACCAAAACGATTCGAGGTTGCCAGCAAATTCATTTCTGTCTTTGATTTTGCATTTTTTCTGTTTGTTTCAGATTGCCCACGCTCCGTAAAACTTTCCGGTGTAGTCACATCGCCATCTGTGTCTTGATGAGGTGACGGCTTTTTACGACGTCTTGCCGATCGTGGACGCTCGGTACCCGAAGAACGTTTATTCATTGTCAATGGCATGAAGCATCACTGCTGAAATTTGTACCTTCCTGCAATTTTTTTCTTGCAGTATTTTTCTAGATCAATCTTTAAGGAGAAAAAAATAGCTGGCCTATAATGATAGCATTTACTAACTTGACGCAGCAAGTCATAGAGAGCCTAGTATTGATCTAAATACACAAGGTCGACATGTGGGAATTAAGTTTGTTATATAGGAGTTGAATTGTAACTCTAATTACTCTATTCATATGACTATATCGGCGTCACTGAACGACTGAATTCCAATTTGTTCTTTCATAATGTTGATTTAGACACAGGCTTTAATTTTTCATGAGCTATTCAGTTTATAGCTGTAAATAACAAGCTTAAACACTGTCATTGTCACTGGTATATTATAAATTACAAATGACATTTCTATACTACTATATTGTCAAGTTTAAACATGCTTACCAGCTATTTTTTATAACAAAAATCCTACCTCCTCCGCAGGCCCTTTGAGACAAAAATCAGAGTCTTTCGCTTTCGCAAACTGAAATATAAAAAACAGCGCAAATATAGAGGTGCACATTTATGTCGTGCTGAAAGTATGGTAGCTAACACTATATATATGTAAATCTTGTCGTATATGCATGGCTGTGTGTTATTTGAATAACGAAAGAAACGGTATTCGCCGACTTTGACAATAAGGAAGTAGCCTGTTTTGCCAATTTTACATGGGTGAATATTTATCTTAGATATGTACAAAACGTTTGAACACCATATAAACTAGGGTAGGAAAGATTGCGACAAACAGTGATACGAACACGAACACACAATATATATGAACTTATCCATGCATGCCCAAGCGTTGATTAATTAAGGTTGTTTATGTTATGATACACAAAGAAAACTTACGTTTTAGCTGTTTTAGAATTTGGGTCTTTTGTTGTCCACAAGCTAGATCGAATTTCTCCCAATACAGTGATGAAAAAGCTTAACTACGGTGTCTTTAGTACGACAGTTTAAAAAACAGGGCAATTTTAGTTATAATTGCTTCATGTCGGTACCCGACCACGTTTTTATCAAAATAAAAAATATTCATATTTACATGACAGCTGTGTTTTATTTTAAAACCAAAACTAATAAAAAACATGACTAAATTCTATTAGCACTTGTGGCTGTTCAGTGTTCTCGTTAAAACGTCTCCCGCGTCGTACAGTACTAAATAGGGTAGTATAAGTTTTTTGTAAAAATTATCAGTGTTAAATATTCTTAAAAATTTTGTTTCACTGATATATTTTTTCAATATTGACATGAAAAGTTACGCATTTTAATTCTTGACAGCAGGTTCCTTTTTAATAATTTAAACCCACGATTTCTATTTAGTACAAGGTGAAGGTCTCCACTATTTATACACTATCTCCATTACGGCATCAGGCGTTAAATGCAGGGGCGAGTTGTTAGGTAAAACGAAGGTGTATAGACCGCTATATTATAAAAGGAAAGGAAATTATGGCTAATTATTATAGCACTTTCTCCATACCCGTATTTCACAAAATGGAAATGTGCCACACGTAAAATCGTGGAAAACGTACCTTTTAGGTTCAAACTCCCGGCAATTAGTTGGCGCGCAGTATCGTAGCTACGTGTATATACGTAAGACTGATGATTCAATGGATGATACAAAAGATATTCACGGATAAATATTTCTATATTGATTACCTATTTTCCATTTCCCAAGATCTACGTTATCATGTGACAAATCAATGCTGTATATCTTTTTTGAAGCATTTTTTAAGGAGCAAAGATTTTTTGTTAGGGCGGTATTAATAAACGACTAACGAGACTATAAGGATTCCATTGTGCCAATAGAAATAATGTAAAAATCACACCACACGTAATTCTAAATCTTCACCCATAAATTAGGCTTAAGTTAATTCACGGTCACGTAGAACCTTTCGATCACGTATCATGCACAGATTAAATAAATTTAATTAATCGACAATGGAATCTATTTCATCCCACATGCAATGGCGTCGCCAAAAAGATAATTGGGGGGAGGGGGTGCGCATTATTCATTTCTTTTGAAATCAATTGTTCTTACGACACCCTCAGCTATCGTCAACAGCACTTTAACTGCGAGTTGTGGCTAAAAATATGCAAATTACAGTAGCTCTAAGTTCACTGGCACACATCTGGTTGAAGCCTGGTCGAGAATGACTTCGACATATCCACTTAACTGATTTTGTCTTTTATCGTGCATGCATGCATTCCCTGGGTTCCGCGTATAGAAATTGCATCTATATTTGATTGTCCGCAGTTAAGATTTTAATTCTAACGACGTCTTTATGACCAATGTCCTTCTAGTGTTCTACTTCTCCGCCTTCTGACCAAAATATTTTTCCAAAACAAGAACCACGACACGGGTCAGAGGAATTCTAATCTCCCAAACAGAAGCAATAGCCGTGTAAACAAGAATAGAAAGAAAGGAGCGGTTCAACAGTTTCATGTAAACAGGCAACATCGACCCGTGTAAAGTAGCCCGAGTTTTCATGAACCACCGAGGTTGAAGATTAGACCACGTGATCATCAGACAATTCAGACATGCTTTCGTAATTTCGGTCAAAAATAATTAATTTGAACATTTTAAATAAATAAACATCGTGTACATTTCCATGGCTATAATCCCTCAATTTCAATGAAATAAACTCCGACGAGCAGTTTGTAAACAATGGTTTGATTAGGATCAAAAACTTAATTATTCTGTCAACCATTATCCCGGTTTATGATCCGTGCTATTGGGTACAGTGTTGTGTACTCAAGATATGTAAAAACGGTTGCCGGTGACAATATAACAACATTGCAACAAGTTAATTCTTCTTGTTAAAAGCTGCACGGTTTGGCCTACGGTAAAGCCTGATTTTGACTTCAAAAAAAGGGAGGAATATTGTATGCAGAACAACGCGTTGGGCGTTCGGCCAGGATAGGAAAATGCGGATTACCAAGTGAGGCATTTCAACCAGACGAGTGAGCGACGAGTGTCTCTAGACAAGTTATCAATCAACATTCACCCAGGAAATTGAATGTGTTACATTATAAACCACATTTCTTACAAAGCTAAAGTCTAAAGTCAGAAAGAAAGAAAGAGACTAGAACAGTAATTATGTGGGATAATAAATTGCTAATTTAATTGACAAACACTGTTAAGATATCATTACGGTCACTGGCCGATAGCACAATTATTAGCTACAGCTGCGGTATACTGAATTAAAATACCCGAATAACTATATACAGAAGCTATCTGTATCATATGGGCGACAATACATTACACTAACGTCTAACGAAATAGTCTTTATAGGATTTACCAAAATATATTTCAAACAGCACAGGAAGCGACAATCGGCCAGTTTCGATAGGATTTTGAATTATACCCGTTAGAAAGTCAAGCCGCAAGGATCTCGGCAAGGACAACAATGAAGTCGGCAGAGGGATTAGCTGTTACAACCAATTCGAAGCTGGCAAATGAAAAAAATAAAGGACCACAGTGCAATGGATCTATTGAGTCCTCGTTTGACAAACTTTTAAAATGGAGGGAAAGTGGAAACCTTCGAGTGTTGAACGTCACGGAGCAGTGTCGTGGCATGACACAAGATAATTTGTGACCTTCCACGGGAAAACGTACGTTAACGATATTTCGTTGAAACGGCAAAACGAACGGATAACGAACGGGTAGTGAACGATCTGTAATAACGTTTCAACGAACCCAAAAAACGTTTTGACGAATTCAGCTAAAAATGTGAACGTTTAAAGTCGAGAATACGAACGGATGAATAAACGTTCAATCTGAAGCCGTTTGAACGATTTATGTTTATGAACGGTTTTAACGAATTAGTCTGAACGCCTGTTGCGTGTATGATTGACGCAAGATATTATTGACTAATTAAAAGAATAGGAAATATTTTCAAACACGTTACACGTAACATGTGTTGGCGCAAGTATGCGTGTACATATAAATACCTATACCTTCATTTGAATGTTTAACTCAGTAAATTTATTAGCTAAACTACCTAAATCGCATTATTTTATACTTTATATACATATATACATTTGCATTTTGCATCAAAATTCGGGTTTATTCGTTAGAAAGCCTTCAGTTATTAGTACAAATTATCATCGTTATGTCCAATTAATCAATGCATCATCTGCAACTACACCCATCAAAATATTCAGCACGTGTTTATTTGCAACAAGGTTACAGATGTTGTAAATCTCTCCACGGACAAACTATATGTATGGGTGGTTAAGGACATATAAACACATCATGCATGCATCCGTTTCATTAACACGGCTCTAAACCGAGAGTAAACGAGGATTGCCATAAATGGCCTGGCTTCGATAATAATATCATAGGCAATGTCATTGGTCACCGTCTCAGTTTGGTTGAGTCTCAGCTACTGGATACATATTTTTATGTTAAACTAAACACAAGAGATTCCATTGTACACTATTGCTTATACTCTTTGACGCGCAAACGACTAAATTAATTAGCGCAAGGATCAAGTTGTTTACAGATGCTAACCAGACATTACTAACAGTTATACAGAATATCGCATTTACGCAAAGTTCGTTTGTATGCGAACCAGCGTAGTAACGTGTGCTTGCATGCTGTCAAAACCTATTTGGTATAAATAGCCTACTACATTAAATGTCCAAACCACGTGAAAATCCATATTTAAATTTTAGCAATGCATTGCGCGGTAATAAAACATTTAAAATATAAGCTTGGATATTTACCTAGACCCTAGTGCACACAATATGTTCCGTGCGGCAATAGCCTCTAGCTGCGGTCAAGCTTGTCGCGGAATGTCGCCTATATACACAGTACTGTCGGTAGAAACTAAGGGCATCATTCTACCTTAAGAATATTATGATAATAATATTTATCGACTGCATGCCCCATCGCCATATTTTCTTCGCAAAGCTAAAGCTGCAATGTCCCTATTTCTGCCGCCATATTTTTTCATATAAGTGATATGTTTTGTGACCATACGATCACATATGCATGTGTTATGACTTATGAACCAGTATATCGCTAATTAATACTTGTGATATTAAATTAGCTAACTAAATTCTTGGTGGTCACTATATTCATCAGAAAATATTTTATTTCCCCCCAAATATTCGACTATCTAAATAGTTAACTGTGTAAATACCTATGCTACCTGCATGAGCCTAACAATAGTGACCTAAAGAAATAGAACGCGTAAATTAATGGGATAATTTTCGAAATCTTCATTCAAAACGACCGCGGCAATTCGCAATCTCGAAGGTCCGAATTCAGTTCCGCCCTGCAAGACAACTTAATACTCAACCCCGGCAGCAAGAAGAGATTGCACAGTATTTTCACTAAAGCATATAGCAATAGCAGACGCCCATATAGAAACCGGGTTTTTAATTCACAAAGAGTGCAAATAATTTTTTCTGCAAAGCATATAGCAATGCTGCCGCCCATATAGAAACGACAATGCCAAATGCATGCACAGGGGAGTTTATACTCCGGCACCATTTTAAGAAACAAACGATCCTGAACATCTTCGAGACATCTACTTGTGACACAATTTGTGCCTCCTGCTTACAGTAAAATTAACTAATCAAGGTTAATTAACACATGCATGAAAGCATTAATCCATTTTGTCTGGCGAAATCTTTTTATATCATATAATTATATATATTTCGAGGTAGCATCTACCCTTTTTTATGAAAAATGTCAGCAAAGTTTGTAAACATGCAATTGTTGTTTCAATGTAAGTAAATGCATCCTATAAATTGTAACCACCACGGCCCAAGCTAACAACTTTTCTAACCTGAGCCAAGCCATTTTTAAGGTCTGGCAACCTTTCATGTCATGTTTATTCGGAATGATTGGATGATCGTGGCCCAACTTGATTTCACCGGCCATGATAAGCAATCTAAAAGGTTATATTGCAGTGCGCATTTATATCCGAATACATTTTACTCGCGTCAACATATACATAAAATGCAATTGAGAATTGCATGATCATCTATATGAAATCTTATTACTTCGAATGCGTGTCATATTTCGATATATGCATGGTCAATAGAGAGCTACAGTTTAGCCAAGCAAATACACTCAAGGGAAAAAAAAACTTTAGTCTAAATCGAGACAACCGTTATACGAATTCTGTTGATGATCTCATCGATAAGCCTGATTTCATAGCTTGGAAGAAAATAATTGCAACCGCACCTAATAAAGTGGCCCAGTCATGACTTTCCTTATATCATAGCTAATGTTTCATTTAGTGTTCATACCTGGTATTAACCTTTATATATGCACGTGTTAAAACGCCTTGACTTCTCCATAGATGCTAATATCCAGCAAAGATTTGGGACAGTCTTCGCGAAATTATTGGTAAAGATCTTTACCCGCGCGCTCATGCACGCATAAACAGTTGATAGGCGCCATTTCAAATTTGCTCATTTTGCCGCTCTAGCTGGCAGGCTTCAAGGTGCAATATGACAATGCATAATTGCAACTTAATATCCGGAATATAATTTCTAATCAAGGGAGCCCAAATCAAAATTAGTGAAAATTTTCCTGTTGCCCAACAGCTGATATGTTGTCCAAGCAAGATAAATTCCAATGCTCCTTTTCTGATGAATTATATATAGCGAAATATATGTAGCAAAATATCTGAAAGGTCAAACTTAAATGTTTGTAAACGTTAGCTTGGCAACTTGCCCTTTGGGCTTGTGTCAGCCCAAGGAAGGACTGCACGCACTTTAAAACATAGCGTAAAACTCAACCTCACAAAACACGGAATTTTTTTTGTAATAAACAATGTCACACAATGAACATCATTGATATAGGTTCATTACTTTCATACAGTCTCTATCATTTATACGATTTGAGCCTTTTCCGCGTTCCACGTTTCCGATTCGAGGAGCAAGTCGAGAAATCAAATAACAACCAAACAAGACGCCAATTCTGGCGGTTACTGCGTCGCGCCAATCGTTGCATGCAACTGTGCCCCATTTCCTGTCAATATTTATTCCTTTAGAAAAATGTTTCTTTCTTAGGTTTTCTAGTAAATAGAGCACTTCGTACAGAATATACGGGTAAAACTGCATTATTGGTGCTAGGCATATGTAGCTAACGATATACGTGAATAAGGCTGAGTTTGGAATCATGTACTCTGGGAATCAGTTTGTACTGAAATTCAATAGGATCGGTCTGGCCGTTTTTACCCTTGAAAGGAAAGTGCGGTACATACAAGGCTTTCATGGCATACAAGGCTTTCATGATTCATGTGATCGTTGTCTGTAAACCCGTTTTAGTGTAGGTTTACCACGATCAGTGTGTGCTAGTGTATGCAGAGTGAGTATATCAAACAAGACAAGTCGAGAATCTAGCATTATGATTACCTGTATGTATTTTCTCCAACGACAGACGTCTAGATTTCCTGCGCTATCGGCCATACACAGCGATTCGTGTACGTGTTATTTTATATGACGTGTATCGTGCATGCTGTTACCTGCTTTTGGTTCGCACGACCAGAGTTCGAATCCCGGCAACAACAAACTTTTTCAATTTTTGTTTCAGTAAAATATTTCTTTTGTGGGGGTTACTAGGCTTAGATTACTATTTGAAGTGTGTTTAGCACGAAAATATTTCGATACGAAATCAAACGAGTTCAAAATACGACTATCTTAGTTGGCCTGCGCGGCCAGGTAGACCGGGTCGAAAACGTAAAAAACACACAAAAAAACATCGACGGCAATTTAAGACTGCGTTCGCGCAGTGCGCGACGCGTAAATATACATGGGGAGTGAATTGTGCTGAAATGTGCATATATCAATATACATGAAGTATTTTTTTGTGAATTAAGAGTCTAAATAAATATTTACAATGCATGAGTTATATTTATGCCATAGTATTTATGAGTAATATTTATGCAATTGCCACCTTTCAACATGCCAACAACGATCGAGCCAGATGGCTTAGATCTGGTGAGACAAAGATACCTTTTTAAGGAATAAGACAATTTTATTAGCGGGGCACTGAGGATCTTGTTGCTCCGGCACCAGTTTTAGACTAGATGCACGTACATATTTAAATTGCTATGATATTCATGCAGTGGCGTAACGAACAGAGCTGAGGATGGGGTCTTGAGGTATACTTGGTACTGCGGGGTCCCTTAATTCACTGTTTGTCATAAATCACGTTTTGCTTATACTATGATGTTTCGTTATCTATCCTGGCCCCCAATAAATGGGGATCTTTTAGTTCTCGTTGTAACCCTACCGAACGCGCGTTAGGGCACTGTATTTATATCTTCAAATATTAGCTAGGGTATTTCAATTGTTGTATAATTTGTAGCTATGTCAGACTGCATTAAAAACAACGAATTTCAAGCTGAAATGTCCGTCCTAGGGGCTAGGATGCGGTCCTTATATCAATTTTGAATAGATTTAATCAGTAGCTGCTTCGTAAGGAGGCCCAGCTAGATAAGTTTATCAGATGTAAATAAATTAGCTATATACACATGCACATGGTTTACAAGTACGATGTTAATATGTAACACGCAAAATCCCTCAATTCATTTTAAAATCTGGTTTTGTGTGTTTACATACATTTAGAGACTTCCGACAATTATGCAACTTAATTAGCACCTTGCCAAGACATATTATGGCTCGTAATGCTAATGTATGGCTTGCGACGTTGTTTGTGCGCGCGGTGAAATTTGGCTTATGGAAGCTACAGAAGTATAGTAAAGCACAAATTCTAACCATTTAGTGCATTACCGAAATTCAAATAACGATAAATTTTTGAAAGAAAGCTTACGACGTGAAATTTGACGCTAATGAAATAATTGCATGCACTGAATGTTAATTGCCTTCATGTCTGCATGACGCTAAGCATAAACCATAACATGAATTAAGCGCACAAAATAGCATTCGATTAGGCTAAAACGATATAACCTCACTATTTCCTTTACAAGCCTTCTACTAAAGAACTGAATACGTTTCTGGGAGCATTTCTGTATAGCACATTCTGCGCTTCTTCTACAAAGTTTTAACTTTGCAAATGTTTAATCTAATATGTTGAACTAAATCCAATGCGATTGAACGAAATTCCGGCAAACGTTTCAACGAACGGTAAATCAAACGGTTGAACGCTTTTGGACCAATTTTCAAACGTTTTTTCCTAAGCGTTCGAACGGGCAATTTCGAACGATGAACGATCTCGAAAATCGTTTCAACGAACGCTTCAAGCGTTTGAACGGCAAACGAACGGATAACGAACGATATTTTCGAACGAACGAAATAGCGTTAACGTATGATTTCCCGTGGAAGGTCACATTTACTGTTAGGCGATAAAAACACCGTCATCGGGTCTGAAAAGATTATTCAGACAACACAAAGTAAAATAACAGTACTTAAAAAACAATAGTCTTAAGTCTGGTGTAGTTCCGTATATCGTAAATAGAAAACTTAGTAGCAAAAAGTAACCGCTCCACACTATATCTAAACTTGTTGAAATCATCATAATGAAGATATTTGGATTAACTACATGCAATTAGCATCTGAATATAAAATAATCACTGAAGAAGTTACTGCCAACAAATCATATTGGTTTGATCACATGAATTGCTGATAAACCAAACGATCTTCCACCATCAAAGATACGTTTGAATTTTGAAACATGAAGATCAATAAAGATATTTTTGTATCATTTTTTCAGCTATAAAGCCGAATAAACGAACTGGCACATGCGTAGTAATCAAATCTTCGCGCAACCAGCAACAATATAATTTATGTTTATGTACCATATTCGACCTGTATATTCGACCTGATTTTTCGACCTTCACTGATTTTTTATTACCAAGTTTCATTATTAATGTATTTATAAGTATATATAATCTTATAATTTTAAGCTTTAAAAATATACAAAATTCTAGTTCCTTCCATAAATATATATATGAATCTCTATTTAAAACACAACTTCAATGTAAGCTATTGCATGCACTTTAGTTTTACGAAGATGTTTGCAACGCAAACAAATGCCACTTTATCTAAAAACTTCAAATAGAATAGCAAAATGGAAATTATACGTTCTCTAAATTCCCCGAAAGTTAACATTAAAGGTGACGCAAAGTGCTTGGTATTAACCTGGCTAAAATTCTGAACAAGGTCATCAGTCCTTTTGCTAAAATAATACACGAAACACACTCGCGAGTCTCGAATCACCCGCCAGTTTCATCGCCACTGAAGTGAACTTCAACATAACAGAACACAATTTAAATTTCTGCAATACATAGCCAACCTGAGAGTACAGGCAATCGCAACAAATCAAAGATCAAACTACGCCATAAACGTTATCTTTGACTTCGGTTCGGATTTGGAAATGGCGATCCATACTGAAAGAGCAGCTGAGAGTTGTCGACAAGGCCTGGGGCAGACATAGGGCCATTAAAAAGCATTACATCAGAAATGGGTGCCGGGGGGATCATCGGATGAAATGGTCCAAAGAACCCTTGGAACGGAATATTGGGTGGTCCTATATTTGCTCCTGGATGAAAGTTAATATTATGGGCCATGTGACCACTAGGCATAAAAAGAGGCAATCCTAGCAATGGTTGATTGACATGACGTGGGTTAGGATGCGATAAATTTCGCGACTTCTTCTTTGAATCGAAATGCTGCTGTTGGACCTCTTGGGCTCTCGCTCTGTTTTCCAATTTATCAATTGTCTTTTTAGCAGACTGAGCTAGATCAGTGTAGTATTGGTGATTCACCATAGATGCAACTGGGACAATCGCTCTTCCATCTGGCTCAATTATAGATGCCAGCTCATCGCCTTTTTTAATTCCTGGGTTACAATTGTTCTGTGTAGTGTTTGGAGCGGTAACATTGGGCATGGTGGGATTGTGGGGTATTGATGTGGGTATATTTGGAATTATAGGAGTAGATATAGGGTTGTCAAAGTTGGAGAATAAAGGTGGCATAGATGTGTCTAGAATAGGATTTGCACAGGTAGATGCGGGTAAGCCAGGATACGGCCCGGATGACATATTTTGGATATTGGCGTTCTGAGGGGTAGATGAGGGTGTGTTAGGGTTATTGGTTGATGTGGATAATTCTCGGTATTGGGTAAGTGGACCAGCTGGGGTGTCATTCAAAACAGGTGATGATCTGCGCATTTCAGGTTTAGTAATTCCAACAGGCTTAGCAGATGGTTGTTCAGGTTGAGCAAACAATTCCTTCAAATATATGTACAATCTAATCAGGGTGGAACAATCGCCATCAGGTAAAGAAACTTTTTTCTTTTTGCATAGTCTCACTCCAAAAATTGAGACCATCGCCGTGTTATAAAAACGAACGCTATTCCAGCTAGTGTATCATATGCTATACGATGCGCAGAGGGTTATACTTGTCTTTTTAACTTTTTTCCCCGAAAAAATATCAATGTTTGCAGCAAAGATTTAAAAAAATTATTATTTAGAAATACCTTGTTAGACACGTCACCAACAATATCTTGGCGTATGACGTTATCCTGTTGTGCTACTCGAGTCTCCTTCGATCCCTCAGTGCCCTTAGCTGCTTCTCTGATTTCCGCTGCCGCAATTAATTCCCGGATGTGAAGAAGGCGTCTTTCAACATCTGCAGCTTCGTCTACGGTGTCCTCAGATGGGATTAGGTCTACGTTTGTCATGGCACGCAATATGCGTTTTCTAAAAAGATTCAAATCCAATTATTGCAGAAAGTGAGAATGAGACAGAGCCTTTGAAACTATGACGGAACAGCAGAAGTTTGTCTAGAAAGTTATTAGCTCTTCTTTTATATAAAATGCAGCGTCACGTGTCTTTTACCTCTGCACTAACAATTATCTGATCCTTGCAACATTCCTCATAGTTTCGTCCCAAACCTCACTCATGGTTCCCAGGCCACCCTCCACATAAAACAACCCTTACTTCTAACATGACCTGGTTGATGAAGAGAACTACATTATGATGACATGTACAATACCTCGCAAAATTCAAAGCTTGTTCGGCTAGTCTTAATTCTTCCAAATCATGTTCCTTGTCTGGTTCACCCTATCCAAATAAAAAATTCATGCAGACGTTTTGACGTTTAAAAAATTTATTCGCAAAAGAAATTTGTTTGAGAAAGGGTCAATACAAGACGCACAGCATACTGATATGGAAATATAATATTGAGAAAATAATATACTGTACCTGAGATGAATCGTCTGTTCCCTCATTGTGATCGCTCTATAGTTTTAGAAGAAAAACATTTTTATACTGTCAGTACATCACGGAATATTCATAGTATCCCCTTCGTTGCCAGCTATCTCAAACATTTGAGCAGAATTTCCGCCGGGACCAAATATGAAGAGAGACGTTTTGAAAAATGCAACCAAGATTGTAGCTATATCTACAATCATTAATTGTTATTATAGAAGACTTTCTATGTGAAGTATCGTTTAGTTTTTCGTTTTTCAAACACCCAGAATGGTAAACGAGTACTCGAAAATATAGGATTTTGGTGTTAATGAAAACATTCGTGCCATGTTATGTTTATATCAGTGTCCGTGTAACTTACCTCCTCGACCCAGTAGGTCCCAGGGTTTCGCTCATACGCAGTGGTTTCATTCTTTATCATTTGAACAAGTTCTGATGACGGATGATTGAATGTCTCAAGAATGTCCGGAACACTGGAGTAAGAAATAAAACGATGAGAGAGAATATTTCCTGTCCTGAGTCGAGAAAAATGAATTTGATATTTCTGGGACTTTTAGCAACATTTGGTATTTTCAGTTATGATTATTGAACAACGTACACAGACAGCGGAAACAATGACGCGTATTCCTTAGGTTCTTCGCTATCTGCAAAGTCACCAACTTTAAGTCTGAAATACAAATATATAAATCTTACACTCGGCTTTCGGGGACATTTAATCGCTAATCGACCTCAAAGCCACCCCAGAAATTATTTTATACTTATACAGAAATTATGCTTTATACAAACTTGTGGTTTAAAACCATTATGCGCCAATTACCTTCTTAATTCATTAAATAGTTCTTCGTGATCTTCTCTGCAAATAACTTCTTTTTCAACCAACTTTTTAGCATCTCTTAACTGCCAGTGTAAAATAATTAAATTCATACAAGAGATCGCTCAAAACTGACAACAGTACAGTAAAATCAAAGAATAATGATACGTTATGGTATACAAATACAAAGCATTTGTTTACTGCAGAGATAATCAAATCTTCTTTAAAGATTATAAAATACTTTGCTTATGAAGACAACATTTCGCATCTTTGTTAAGATCTAGTTCAATATTTTGTAGATGCATGCATGAGGTCATATTTCTAGGTCAAAACTTTGCTTCTCCTATCAAAGGCGGCATTCTTATTCATGCATTACGTACACTACTCAGCAGGTAAAGTGTGCATGCTATTATCCCAAGGGTAAAACACGTAAGAAAAGAAATCGAACAAAAAGCAAAACAAATTCTTACCTTGGACCGTAGGATGTCAGAGTTCCACAAAAGCGAAGAGATTTCCGAGCGAACAAGATAAGGCTTTTCCTCGAATTTGACGATATGAACACGTTTATCACCAGGCAGGGTCAGCGCTTTCACGACGACATGAACGTCAGAAAGTTCCTCACAAACTTGACGCATGAATTCAATATCTTCTGCTGTTGGTTTCTCCTCTGAAATAGAAAAGAACCGCTCTATTTCCATACACAAATAAGATTATGAACTTGAGGTTTCTACTAGTTCATAGAAATCGAGCAGAAGAGAGATGCGAGAGTAATTTAGTAAGTACACATACTACTATTAAGTAATAATACTACAACATTTCTAACAAAGTTTTGACTCTACTCGAGGGGTGCTCATGAACCATGAAGTAATGAAGATTTACTACCATCCATAATGATTGGAGCAATTTCTTCAGGTGCTTGCTGTAATGGTTGCTCGGATGGCGCCATGTTCAACAGTGGCGTAAAATCAAATCTGGGGTAAAAAAGACGGAAGAACAAGCTGAAGAAACACATTGAGATCAACAAACAAAAAAACAAACTCGAAAGCATGTTGTTGAGCTCCGATAATTCCTGTTTTATGTTCGAGTTTCCAGTACTTACGATGGAAAGCCAGTAAATAAGTTTAGTGGAACAGAATAATCTGAAATCAAAATATAAGACATTACATATATTTACTACAATGTATAAAAATTCACCAGGGACTTACATTTTTAAGAAAATTTGGCGTACAATGAATTGTATTTAATGCAGCTAGTAAATTAACATTTGAATAACAAAAATTCGATGATCATTGAAACTTGATTGAATGACGGAACCCCCTAAATGAAACTTTTCCAATATGCTTTACTGTACCTGGAAAAGTAGGTTCGGCTTGTGTCGTGTTCAAAACAATTTGCTGGTTCAATTGTTGCTGTTCTGGTGCTGCCGGTGGTAAACCTGGTGGAGTAGTTCGTCCACTCGCTAAATATATAAAAATAATGTTTAATAAAGAATCTTACAATTATAAATCTAGGTTGGTTTGTAAATTTAAACTACCACATGATAAGCACGGATGATTTCTATTAACCGTGTTTTAGGAAATACAGATGCATTCAGGTAAGTAGTAGAGATGATCTTCAGGATCAGGGTGATGCAAGCGATAAACAAGAGTAGATGCCCATTGTTAATGGAAATACTGTTCAACATCTATTAATTCTAAACTTCTGATGTTAAACGCTTTTTCTTCGCCCACTCCGAAACCAGTGTATGCGATAAATTGCATACGTATATGTTGTGTACACGTTTAAATAAAGCATCATGTTATAACTGTATATATTAAATATCAAAAAGCTGACTAGAGAATCAAATCCGACAAACTTTATTGAAATAATCCCCACATACATACCTTGTTTAAATACAGCAAAGCCTTCGTGAACAAGTTGATCATTGATATACACATCATCGTTACCATTCGTATCACAAATACACAAGTCTAACACGTCACCCTAGATACGAGAAGGAATTTCAAACAGATGGCTCTCAGTTATTGTCCAGAATATTTCTCAGGCCTGGTATGACGTTTGCAGTCCAAATTTTTGTCTCAAAAACTTGTTATCAAAAATGTGGTTGTTAGTTTTCAACATGTTGAAAGATTGTCTTAATAGGGATGATTGTTTTAAAACATCAACAAGATTCATTGTAATTATTGTTAGGTAAATACAGCAAAGTTAATCGAAAACAATCGTAGACGAGTGGATATTCACGGGAAAAAAGTGATATCACAATGAAATAAAGTGAAATGTGAAACAACTTTCATGTGAAACATGAAATGACTGAAAAAATGGGACATGTAACCTAATCCTCTCTTTGACTTGTAGGTACATATAACTTTTACAAAATAAAAGCATGACTAACTTTTTTGTCACTTTCAGTGATTAGGCCAACTAATCCCTTGTTCTCTGTTAATTCGTTCATTCTGTGGGCAACAGATGGATCCCATCGCGTCTGAAAGATGGATAAAAAATTAAGACAGGAGTTCCGCTGGATATAAAAAGCTTGGCTTCCCAATAGCCCGGACTGGTAAGATTCGTACTCCAAATTTTAGAATATGAAAACATCTTCTCTTAACGTTGAAGCATAGTCAGTTAGGTCTGACCGGTCCAGTCATCTCTTAAGAGGAAGTTTGCTTATTACTTGACTCCCTACCACTTTTGGTGTGATATTTGACAGCTTGCTTTTAATGGCTTGAGATGGTAGTTTGAAGAATTCTTTCCTACAGTGAAAACCAAAATGGTCAATTTAGTCTCTTAATCCGACGATTCAGCTTGACGATCGTTTCGCATATTTACCCAGGCTAGAATCCACCCTGGAGTCGATTATCTTGTAACGCTAGCAGTTTTGACTGCAATTTAATTTAACCGCCAGTAAAAGTACAAGGGTGTCTCAACCCCCCAAAAGGTTGAATCATCTCACAGCAAATGCCTCATCTCCTACAAGGATGTCCCATCCCGGTTTGAGAATGTACCATATCCCCTTGAAGATATGCGATTCCCACCTTAGGAGGGTGTGCCCCTGAGTGTGACCTGCCACGAGTGTGTCACCCCCCCTTGATGATACGGGATTCCCACACGAGGGTATATTCCTTGTATAAGTCACTTGGATAGGGACGAAATATACAGGTGATAATGTATCTAGCAATGATCTGACCAACAAATACATTCTTAGTGAAAGAAAGCAATGAACAATTATCATACTTTATCAATCGTAAATCCGACTTGGAGACTTGAGAGGAATTGCCGTAATCGACGTAAAATACTTCAACTGTGAATTGTGATGGCGTGGCTGTAATAAGAGCTCGATACCATTCATGGTCGACTGGAAATCTTGCAACACACACCTGGGAACACGCAGATATAGAACTTCTAACTTTCAAGTTCTTAATATATTTGTTAGGAATGTTAATAAAGTTTTATACCGTGACAGCGACTTCATATCGAGATACTGTACCTGGCCTAATTTTAGCAAACTGTCATCAACCATGAACTGAGCACTTTCTTTGGAACTATAGAATTCCCTAACAATACAGAAGCAATCATTACCTCTGATTACTAAATGATTCAAGACATTTATCTGTGTATTCACTAGAAGAATCACAAGCAAAGGTACATATCTAAAATCATCTGATAATATGATCATTGTTGGTAAATATCAGTAAGTATTACTGTATTGGAAATAAACAGCTCATAACTTGAATGAACAAGTTAACCACCTGATATTATGCTGTAGTCCTTCCAGTTCTGAACTGAATTTTCGTAACTGTATCCAAAAACAGTCTGGCGATCGAATATGTGTAACATACAGTTCAATATAAAATTCATCTGGCAGACCCTGCTGAGTATAACCAACACCCTTACCAATAGCATTCTCAGGAACATACACCTTGGTTATATTTTTATCTAAAAGTGAATTGTCGGGAAAAGGTCAGAAGAATCTTTTGTCTGTGGTAAGCAGTTCATAAACCTAAAAGATGTTTAGTCATTATTGTGTGTTACCTTTTCGTGATTTTGCTGCAAGAAATAACAGCCAATCACCATTGGGGAAGGGCCTTTCAATTCTAAATACATCTGGCATTGCTGAGGCCATTTCTATGATACTATAAAATCCTATTTTCAAAACATCCAGTTCCTTGCCAACCAAAGTCTAAAAACACAATTGCATTTATTAAAATTAAACTGTTACCTAGACAAGAGCAGTTGCAAAAACTAAGAGCTGAATCAGAGTACCTCTGAGTATATTGTCAACCAATGGTTAATAAATAATGTCAGTTTATTAGATACACCAGTTATATTACAGTAGATTTGCATTTTCAAAAGCTACTATTAATCAATTAAAGGTTTAGTGGTCATGCAATCTAGATCTACCCATGGGTGATATTTGAAACTATGTCAAACATGGATTAAGACACCAAATTTTTTATTGCTCTCTGCATTATGTAATATGATAATTATAAATAATAATATATAATTATATATATATAGTAATATGAAGTTAATAGAAAAATTAAAAATTGTCCAACCTTAAACTCAAATGGAAGACGAGCTGCCCACACACCATTTGGCCTCTTTGCTAAGACCTAAATTTGAAACAGGTTGAGTTCATTTTTATACCACAACTTTAATCTTCACTCTAGATCCTGGGATTATACTAACCCAGACTTTCCTGATGTTCACGATGACACTTATTTGTACTCCATTTTTTTAACTAATTTAAAATTTTCTTCAACATACAACAACCCTCATCTAGCCCTTATATAATACCTATATATCTAATCTTGATGGTATAATCTCAAACTGTCAAAAAGTTCTAAACCAAATTTTAAACTTCATTTTTAAAGAGTTTAACAAAGTGATAATGGACATTCAATGGTAATAGAGGTCAATAATACATAATACAACTAAAATTGCTTATTACTTACAGATATAAGTTCATCTTTCATAGAATCACTGACACCACTTTGGGAATCAAGAAACTCCTTAACTTTTTCAACTGCGGTTTTTTCACCCACATAATCTTTATTAGTATTTACATTGCCATGAAGCATGTTCAGGTCAGTTAGGGGTTTACGTTTGTGAGGTATTACATGGGCATTACACTTTAGTGATTCCGTCCTTGACAAAGGCATATTAGCTTTTAAATGTGGTGTGCTTTGGGATGCTTTTGAAGAAAGAGAATTTTGAGATACCGTTCCTAGAGCCAATGTATTTGAAGGTGATGGCTTTGTAGGAGGGGCAGGGAGAAGAGATGTCTTTTTCCCTGAAAATATATGCACAAATTGGACTTTAAATTAAAAGTCTTTACACCTATATAAGAAAACATGTAAACATTTTATTTGTAAAACAAACAACAAATCGAACCTGGTGGTGGTTTTCTGTTCTTTCTAACAACAGCACACACTCTATATCCCCCTTTTGGATTCTTAACAATTGTTGCAATATCATTAATAGCATTCAATAACATAGACATTGATTTGAAACCTAAATTAGAATGGCTGAGTTCTTCACCATAATGTCTTGCATACACTTCATTGAAGGAAGAACCAAGGACACCATTTGGATACACACTTAGCAACTCTTTTACATTTCTCCGAAAGCTATCAGGTACAACCAAAGGTTTCGTGTTGATAGAAGCCTTGTGTATACGGCGAGACTTTGATGCATTGACTTGTTGCCTTGACACAAGTTTTGCAATATGTTTTGAACTCTCATCTGCTATGCCTAGTTAAAAACAACAAAGAATTGTTTTCTCTACATTTACTGGGCAGTCAATACTAGATTTCGCATTCTTTAATTTCCTTTATGCATCGGACAGTGTTGCTGTGTGCAGAAAGGATCAAAAGTTCTCTCCTTTTGTTGATACATTTTCAATGATATATTGAAAAGAAACTTGACATCATATTCAAAAATGGAGAATACACCTATCTTTACATTAAGATGTTATGAAAATTATGTTACACAAATTTGAGGCTTATCATCTAACTGGGTGATTCTCTGGTAACATGATTGTGACACTAGTTGCTATTCTATATTTTTATATATGCGAAATATAAAGCCTGAAGAAACAGCATTGAGAAATTCCAGTCAGAGAGAGAAGCAAATTGTAATTTGCTTAATTTGATAATGAAAATCCAAACTTTCCAGAAATCTCAGATGGAAAATCCTTGCTATTCTGACCAGAATTTAATTTCAATTATCTGAGCTAAATGGTGAATTCCCATAGCCAGTTAAGGAGGACAAGTAATGCAAATGAAATTTGGGGGAATATGCACCATGCAAAAAATTAAACCTAGCTGTCAATCTCTTGTCAATATCTCACATTATGACAATCCTTTCCAAAGCCTCTATGTTTTTAAGTTTAAAGAAAAGTGCAAGATTGATACAAAAAGTGCACTACTAAATACTAACAACTGATAATACTGAGATTGTTTGTGCTTCAACAAAAATGTATTACAATTTACAAATTTTTGAAATTCTTACACTAAAAAAATTATTTGCCTGTACTGACTTTTTAGTAAACAATTATGAAAGAAACACCAATATACTATTTCCTTTGTGTAAAATAAACAAATAAGAGAGATAACGAGAAAATAGTCAAAATTAATACCTACATATCAAGTTGCAACTTGAAAACAAATAGTAACAAAAATAGCTAAATACCTTCTAAAATAAGAATACCGTTACTCCAATTTGCCTTAACAACATCGGGCATTGTCTTAAGAAACTCTAAAGCTGATTTACATCTAAAATGTTTGAATGGCAACGGCTTTCCTAACATTGCATGATAATCATGCTCAATATCTTCCACGCTCAGGCCCCGTGGAGCGGAAATCAATAACGCTCTTATATTCTTTTTCACTTCAGGGAGTAAAGTAACCTCTGTTTTAGCCTTCATGTTAATTTTAAAGCAGTATTTACACTAGACGCTTCGCTGTTTTGCTGTTAATGAATCATCGTCCCCCAACCATATTTGTTTTTTGACACACGTGTTGAGCCTGTTGACTGCAGGAACCATACGAACTATAACACACTAGGGGAAATACACCTCGTATTTATACCAACTCCCTGCAGGGAACAAAACAGGCGTCCCCCCAATAGGAATGCGTGTTGTAATTCACTTAAAAATGTACATAATAGTGATAATATCGTTATGCCGAGACCGCGTAAAATACTCAATGTATAAATCGAAACAGATAGTAGTAAAACGGTGATGCAATTTTTATTTGGCCTGACCCTGGCTTAGCGAGTTTTAAAGACTCAAAGACTTCTTCCTGATAGATTGAGGAGCATAAATAAAGGGGACAGATTTCCGGTCGGCTCATATTTCAAAAAGGCGCCAAAAAGTAAACCTGAACCGCTTTCAAGGATGTTACTGGATGTATCACGCGTAGCCAGCGTAGCTTCCAGGGACGCAAAGGCAATTTGTAGGAAATTTGTACTGACGCTGAGCACTATACTGACGCATATATGCTACATGTAGAGACCGTTTGCAAAACATCGGCGGTTGAATTTCTTTTCAAGTTTCAACAATTGTGTCTTGATTACGGTGTTTCGCGATGGTTTCTGAGGTTTTCAGTAAGACGGCTCTGCTTTTTTTTGAAGTTTTTTGGCCGTGTTTCCAGAAACCACTGATTTATTAAAGCAATTTTTACTCCGGCGTCAGCGACGGAGTTGAAAATTCGCCCCGGTTTTGTTTTGTTTTTGTTTTTTTTTTTTTTATTTTTTTTTTTATTATTTTTCGTCGTCGCAAGTCTGTAATGGCGCGAAATATACTAGTATTTGAATAGTGTATGTGATCGTATTTATCTACGTCCCAGTCTTATCTCCCAAGAGTTGTGGTGCACAGCTTTGGCTAATTTTCCAATGCGCGATTCGATTTCGCTCGCATGATATGGCAATTCCTCCAAGAGGAACAAATAAACCGTTCTTTTTATGCTGTTCGATTAAGTTTAGATTGAATTGGGGTAAGAATATATTTAATACATGTAGACTCGGTCCTATTTTAATAATATCGCTGCTATTTCGCCGTTTAACAAGATGATGTGGTCGTGTATGGGCGCGTTGACACGTCGCGTAGTTTGCACAGGATCGAAGATTTAATACAACTATATATAAGCGCGAATTCCAAAGGCAAAGTGTAAGACGAAGCGAATGTATCATGCGGTTTATTTACATTTTTGAACAATTGAACTTCTATACTGCGATGTGCTTCTGAATTTTGCGATCGAACATTTAGGTTCGCAAGGCATCTAAATGCGAATATGTATGCGAAACAATACGCGAACTGTATTGTTTATGTTCAGAAGCTCTATATTGAAGACTGGCACGTGCGCCGGAGTTAACGCCAGAACGGCGTCTTGTTTAATTGTAAATTCCATTGATCCCTTGCTGGCAATGGGTTTGCACCAGTTCATTGGTTTGCACTGCCTGAGCTTTCCCGCCTTTCTTGAGTTTTTAACAATAGGAATATAAATATATAATATATAACATAATAAATTATATAGAATAGTAGATGATTCAACCAGAGTGATTCAACATTCACGAATGTTCGTTGGAATCGTGGTCTTTGCCTTTGCCTTTGGGCTTTTCTGTTTGGAGAAATTTTCGATGTGTATTGTGAAGATAATCCAAAATTTCTAGTCAAAAAATATTAGTGTAAATATCGCAATAAGAGGTGCACATCATAAAAATATCTACGTTCTGGGACCAAGAATTGCAGTGTTTGTATATAATTGATAGGGGAAGCACAAGTTTCAATAATCAATTAAACCGCATATGAGAAACCTACAACAAATACAAATGATCTTTTTTGACAGAGACCAACATCCCTAGGGGTCCATGGACAAAAATTCCCCAGAAGTCTTGTTACTGTAGAATCAAAGCATAGAGGAATACCTTCGAAGTCGCATTCAGTGTAATTTGGGACAGCTTTTTTTAGCGTGTTCCACCGCATGCGTAACCATGTCACGGAGGGTGAACTAAAAAAATAATATTGTGATTTTGAGTGTGACATTTCCTGGGTCGAAACTAGCCCGATAATTCGGGGGGGGGGTTTAAAATTCATATATTCGTTTACCCGACTTTATCTTAAAACTAAATTGTTTTGTATAACTGCCTACTACCTCTATCGTACTATTCCGTGGCTAATACACAGCGACAATAGCATTATTCGTGAATATGGTTTAAAAAATCAATTGCAAAAGACCTATACTATAGGCTATACACATTGCAAAATTTGAAACCTACTTGGGAAGATCTTTTGTAAATAACACCCAGTTAATATCGTTCTCGTCATTCTCATCTGATCTGTACAGCCTATATATCAACCAAAAAATATATAACATTTAACCACTCTGATAAAAGCCTGTTTTTTTCCTCATTGCTTCAAACTGAAAATAAACTGACAATGTCGACTGACCGTTCAATCAACTTAACATCATCCTGGGACGTCCATTTCACTGTCTTTTTTCCGCTTTCATTATTCCAACAAACACTAGCTAACCTGTACAAAGATAAAATTGGTTGCATCAACCTGAAAAAGCATGCTGCATGGGCAACCCCCAAAATAGGTCCAGTACTATCTACCTCCTCCGCAGGCCCTTTTCCAGGCAAATATGGCGGGCGGTGATATTTTCACTGGATGGGGTCAATGCGTTAAAAAGGTCGTTGAAGGGCTTAAACAGACGAATAGGTTAACAAGCTGTTAACACCGACATTGTTGACATAATTATGTAAGTATAAACACAGTAAGTAACTAAAACCTGGTTTCCATATGACGCCGACCGTTCGCCGACTCACTGTCTGTAATCATCCAAGGAGAAAATGTATCAGAAAGAGAAAAGATTTCACTCATCGATAATCACCGACAATAATACTTTGCCGACGTCGGCGTCATAGGGAAACCAGGCTTAAACCTGATCCTGACGAAGGCCTTTAGGTTTAAGTCGAAACGTCATGTGAATGAATTTATTCGCTCGACGCGAAGTGATATCCGAAATCCCGTGAGGTAACTGGTTTGCGAAAATTACCATTTTTCCCTGCACTGAATCGACGTCCTTGTCATAACAAAAAGTGCTACTTCGATCCAGTTTATTTTTTCATAAATCTGACTTCCAAATTCTGTCCCGGTCGAGGCTCTCACAGCTGCATCAAGACGTTGAGTTTCTTCCTCAGACCAAGGACCTGTCGTGAAAACAGGAAGATAATGGTATCTCTAACGTTCTCCGGTTGTTCAAAAGCCAGTTAGCTTAACCCTGGGTTAACTCAAAATTTCACATCAATTTTTGTAATCGCTCGTTTATGAAGCTGAACATATTTTTTTCATAAATATTTTGCGGATCAATAAAAGTCTTATTTTGTAAAGTCTTGAAACAAGCAGCGGTGGATATAAACCAAAACAGCGGAGTAAAATATAACCCAGGGTTAAAGAAGTGAAGTTGCATTGGTTAGCGGTATTGATGTACTGATGATGGTTAGTGGTTACTGACGAGTGACGGACTATGCTAATTTGGGAAATAGAGTGGGGCATTTAATTAATAGAGTGGGGGAGACAATAAGACAACAATATTGCCATAAACAGCCATAAATAAATGAGAAACACAGTTTACACAACAATAGTATGCCTGATTTGTCGAACGCGCTGAGTCAAGCATACTGTACTGTAGTTCTCATGCGATGTACTGTTGGCGACCAGTCAATATGAAAATTACAGCTATTTGCAAGCCACCGTTAGACCTCTGTGCTACGTTAACCGTGAAGTTTTTATCACGTTTGTTTACAGTTCAACTAAAATAGTTTATAGTTTAACATTCGACGTTTTTCAAACCCAAAAGTTTGAAACGTAAACAAACGTGATAAAAACTTAACGGTTAACGGTGGCTTGCAAAAAATGTAGTTGTAATTTTAAAATAGCACTTCATTTGTCAGTGATCACTGAAATATCATAATTACAATCTTAGCCAATCTTAATGTTGGGCTTCACAACATCCCATCAATAGTTAAAATACATAGCATGGAAAGGGGGGGGGTTGCTGTAAGGACAGAGGGGGTGTTAGAGGGGGCTGACAACAGACTGCTGGGGACTGAACTAAACGGTGGAAAATTGTGTTGCATGTGTCCTCCAGTAAAATTTTGGCTAAAATTGTAACTTTATGATTACAGTTTGGACAGTGGTTGATGGAGTCAACCCAGAATCTTCCCCCAAAACATTGAATTGTTCTTATTGTATTTCTACCAGTACGCTCAATCTTTGTTGTGTTGATATTGTCATTTAGCAGATGAAGACTTCTATGGAATATTTACCATGCGTTTCTTCAATTAGTTCTAGATATTTATGGTGGACTGCCATGCCACTACGACCAAGAAAGCCTCCAATTTTTGTCCACTGATTACCATAAACTGCATGATACCTAAAATACACAAATTTATAACATTTTGTTGGGACTTGAAGAAACATGAATCATTTCAATCAGAGGAAATTCTCAAATGCATTGGTATTTAATTCCTGGATTCAATTTCTAGGAATAGATAATGGTAAAAACGTATTTCCCCAGGGGGCATGTTAATGATGTTATGAATATTACACTAGTATAAGTGAAATATTTATATGAATGGTTATTTACAAGTGCAAAATTTGGTAAAAAGAAGTACAAACTACTTAGATAGTAGGAATTGAGAAGCTAGCTAGCACATGGCTATTGACTAGTCCTGGAAATAGTATTCACATGATTGGGCTCTTGATCTATTAGTTTGTGCCTTTGTGGCAAGTACAGTACATACCTTAATAAAGCACTTGAATCACTCTCTGACCACCTTCCAAATAAAAATAGGCAATTTAATGTTAATTGGTATTCAAAATGAATGTATTACTCTACACTAGAAAAGTGCTATAAACATTAAAGCCTTGTTCACACAACAAAATAAACATAAAGCAGGAGGAAAATACGCATGAGCATTTAATTTACACTGTTCATGTTTATCTTACATAATATTCACAAGAAGAAGCACAAGGAAAGGAAATTTCAAATGTGAATTTTATTTTCTTGTGTTCATGTTTGTGCTTATGTCCATTTCTGGCATTTCATTGGGTGAACCAGTCTATATCCATGTACCTTCCAACATAGTTCCCAGGGTCGTACACCCGCAATACTCTTCTGTATACATGAAATAAAGGTCGATTTATTCCTTTTCCTAAACAACACAAATGTTAAATACTGCAAAGCTTTCGGTCCGTTAACCCGGACCTTCATCAGTGCAATTACTTGAATACACGTTTGCGTTTAAATGAAACGGTTTAATTAATAGCGCGAGCAAACTAATCACGACTAACATGATATTTAAGTGACGCGCAAACGTGTATTCAAGTAATTGCACTGATGAAGGTCCGGGTTAACGGACCGAAAGCTTTGCAGTATTTAATACTTACGTGGTGTACCTACAAGTTATTATAATTACTAAAGTCGCCATGCAATCATACAAGAAAATTATTAACACAAATGTTTATGGTATATTTCAGAATATATAGGTATGTAAGATTGAAAAATCCCCCATAAGATTCAGAGTTTTTACCTAAACTTCGATAGAAATCCGTAGAAACAGTTTTCATTTTCATGTCTCTGGCTCGTTTGCCATTTTCTCCCAGTATTAGTGGCATGGGGTCTGTTAGATTGTTTGCCTGGTAAATAAATTACAGAAAGTGCCTTGTTGTAATTGTCACATTGATGGTTTAAACCAAAGGTAAATTTTTAAGATTTGAAGGTTGAAGATTTCTCTTCAAAATCACCTCTAAATATTCTTTCATGTTGTTCTCTAATGTGGTAATTTCTTTCTTTGACCAATTTCCAACCTTGACTTTAACACCTAAAATGAGTTTTATTATATAGAAATATTTTCAAATGTGCTGATAAATATTTTTCACTGTACTTACATCAGATTCCCCAAAACGATCCCTGAACTAGCTTAATATGTTACAGTATCTTGCAGATGATATGCCAATGAGACCTAACCTGCCTAGATATAATGCTAAATACTTGCAATTTCATAACAATTTATAACTGACACTAAGCAATCTTATTGTGAAGGATCGTACTGTGCTTGATTAGTGGAGGGAGGACCTGTTTGTCCATCTATAATCAGTTAGGAATAAGACACATGAAGAAACATTCAATAAAATTAAAACAGCTTTACCATTCTTTTTCAGGTTCTGTAATTCAGCCTTTGTAAACTTCCACTGTGTATGTAGCGGATTTACATTTTGTCCATCTTGTAACAACCTTTCTTCATTTTCCTTTAACTTTTTCTTTTGTTTAATTCTACTTTTAATATCTAATCTTTTTCTCCCCTTTGATGGTGATGGTTCAAGATCAGGAGATTCATTGTTATTACTGTAAGTCCATAAGTCTTCAATATTAGTCACTTTATTAGTAGATAAACTGCCACACTGCATCTGCCTTTCATCCTTTCAAAAAAAAGATAAATATCATGGGTTTTTTAGCATAGGAAAGATGTGATTAGTATTTAACAGCTACACCACAAGAATGAAAAATCATACAAAAAACCAAATCTAGGTGCATTGAGTAAATGGGTTTCAGCTGGGTTAGATGGGGATAGATTCAACATGGACATAAATGTCTTATTGTTGACAGTGTCTTTAATAGTAACATGCATATTGTATGTACCCATCAACAAATGACTTTTGCCTTTGATAGGGGATGCGCATATTACTACAAAATATTGGTTGGATTGGTGGGAAAAATTTCTCACCTGTCACAAGCGCCTGTTTACATTTGGAAGCCACGTGCTAGTCTGAACATAGACAATCCAAGAGACAGATTTGTCTTTGGATTGTCTATGGTCTGAAGTCAGGAGGGATTTTTATTAAAGTCATTAAAATACTAAACGTGGAATTTCAACTTTTGGTTGAGCCGTAATAATTGATTTATTCAATTCAATTTACAATGATATACTAACTTCGCCTTTCTTCTTGTTTGATTCACCTTCTGTGCTATTTTTATGGTTTGCCTTTCTTTTCTTCGACCAGCCAACATCATATCTACAAGCGAATTCATAAACATCGTCCCCACGTAAACTTCTTTTAGATTTCTTGCGTTTTTTCTCCATAGTTATTATAAATAATTTCTGCCCATAATATATTGTCCTCACACATTAAAATCCTCTGAAAATCGAAGAAACCAGCAATAAAAAGCACACAAATCACCTTTGAGTTTGACCACTGTTTGTCTATCCAGTTTGTTTAGCGATCAGTGTCAAACAAAATGGCGGGTATAATTCGAAATGTTTTGAAGAATGGTCATTTTTCGAACATTTGTTGTAGAGGTATATTAACAAGATCAACGCTACAGCTGGTAGGCAAGCGGTTTTGTATATATACTTTGTGCTCAAAATATGAACGTTTGAATAATAAGTCAATATGGGCCGTTAGAAAGCAAGTTTAATTTTGGGGGCTCACTGGCACTGCCCTTTCTGCAGGGTAATCTACCCAAGTTCTTAAGGGCACTTTTTAATACAAAAGGGCACCCTCAAGAAAATTTCTATAAATGTTGGCCATGCAATAAGAGCACTTATTCTCATCACTTTGGATGTTAATGGGGGGGGGGGGAGGGGGTGGGCATTGACATGCCCCCCAGTGCTTGTGGTTTTTATGCCTCTGAAATTAATATACTATTCGTGTGACCTTTGTATCTTTGAGACAGAGATGAGACACTGTCTCATTGGCACGACTCTCGGGTAAGCAATAAGCAATAGCATGAGTCTGAGACATACAATACAATATTATGGCATGGGTCTGAGGCAAATCAGATTTTTGCTGTGCCCTATAGACTTTGGCATTATAGTATTGGACTCTGCCCTAGTTTGGCTGGTTCAAATAATTGAACTCTATAATGATCACAGTTTAGTTCTCAAAGGATTTTAACAAGACCTCTTGCAACAAAATATGGCCAGGACATAATCCTATACCATTATGAGCGTTATGGGTTCTATAAAATACTTGCTGTGGCCTCACTGAGTCAGCTGGTTTTCTGGAGTTATATGTCATATGTCATGTATGTGTACATACGACCAGCGTCACAGATACTTCAAGAACATAAACGGAAGAATAAAACTGCAGAAAGTCATGATGAATTTGATGGGTTTAAATATTTCCCAAAATTTTTACTGGATTCAAAGGTATTAAGACGAAAGAAAAAACAACAGGGACACTAATTCACAAGGGCATGTAATGTTATAGAGGGGTTTAAAAAGACAAGTGGTATTCATTCCCCCTCACACATGCTGTTTAAATACTGATTTAGATTTCAATATAGAGTTACACACTAAAAACAATGCGTCCTGCCTATATTGTTCACAGGTGTCAACAACATTGAAAAATATTATTGGAACTGAATCAAATCAGATGTAACAATATTGTTCAATGTTGATAACAACTCTGAACAATGTAGGCAGAACATTGTTCCATCTTGTTCATATCAATATTGCAACAACAGAAAATGATTCATATTGTTCAACAGCCTAAATCGTTTTTAGGCATGTACCCAATTTATACTTCATATTACTGAATGTTAATTTGAACATAATTATTTTCAGACCCAAACTGTAGTCTCCATAGCTTCCCTTGGAATGGGAATATTGTTCTTTTTTACTGGATGTTTGTACGCCTTACGGTTGGTTAACAGCATCTATTTCCTGATTCGAATTTATTGTCTTGTATGATATGACCGTCTTTGAAGTTTGAACGAACCTTTCTCGCACTTAGGTCAGTAAATCAACTAGTTCTCCTCAGAGACGGAGCACGTATCATTGTGAAAACGTATACACCTGTTGGTAGCACGAAACAGTTTAGCGTTCCGCTCACTGATGTATCTTGTTTGGGATCACGATTGGGTACGTACATTATAAATGTGACATGATTTATTGTTAATCCATTAAGGCTTTATAGTGACAGAGGATGATGGTCAACACTCACAAGTCAACAAGACATAAGTCATCGCATGTTTTTAAATCTCAAGGCATGAAAAAAGAGAATAAGTAAATGTTACCTATCTTTACTATACACAGGCTAAGGTAACAAAATACCTTGGTCCATTTTACTACCTTCCAGAAAAAGCCTATTGCTCGAAACGTCATCTTTTTTTCCTCGTAGACGAAAAAGCGTTTGTCGTTTTCAAAATAAGAGATCGTCGTTTCTACTACATGTTGGATAAACGTGGAGAATTTATGCAACCCACCATTTTTGACACAACTGTTGGAGTAAAACGCTGGAACTTATAACACTGAAGCTTCTATGTATAGTTCATTTTAATGGGATTGTATTCTCCATAGAAATTTTATATAGACAAACTACTACGACAGAAGCCAAACCAGAGTGGTTTGTCGACCCATTTGTTTGGCTTTCTATGCTATTACGTTCTGAAAGAGCAGCCTCTGATTTAAATCTGCAGTTTTAAATGTGATAAGATTCTCGAAAATTGATATTATCTATTAAGAACGAATTTTGCAATAAAAAAATAGATTTATTTCTGTTACTGTTTACGAGAAATTTAGTAACTATGTCATTGAAAATAAGCTATCTATCACTCCATGCAACTTATATATAAATAAATATGCTATTGTAACTATTTATAAATTGTATTGTTTGTCCTAAATATAATTAATAGTTTCACTCTATATCCACCAATAATATCAACGTTGTTCCCAACCCAAGGTTCCACCACTTATCCGACCCCTGACCAAACGTCACGCCAAAATCACATATATTTGTTCCATACCGAAGCGCGTCGTTCAACGTTGTTTAAGCCGTACTGAATTTGCCCTAGACCTAGTGAGACAATTATACAATTAGTGCACGTAACGTGAGATGTAATGAATCGGTAAATCACAGAGTGACTTAGTGAAAGAAGACGTGTACATTGATAACCCGTTTGGTTTGGATTACAAAGTGTGATTCCCCCTCCAAATTGTTTAATTCATATATTTTAAGCTGTAACGTTCTCTATTATTAGTTATCGTTGGAAACGACTAGTCTTCCTTCATTTATGTATAGTCCCACCCTTTTTTCGCTTTCTGTTTCTATGTATGGTCAGACAGCGCGTCTTGCATAATGTCCTTATTCTTAGCCGTGTTACCTTATTGTCCCAGCGAGGAGAGGGTCAAAAGCGTAGAGCCATTCATGAAACTCTTTATCTTTTTGGTTCACTGGTTTAACCAAATATCCACGATGTTTAGCTTGCAAGGAAATAATATTTACCTAAAAGATTTGAAAACGTCTAGTGATATCACAAGATCGGCCTGGAAATGTTTATTCTCGTACCCAGAGCGTACGAAGCGCTCTGGGTACGAGAATGGGAAATGTGCTACAATATGAAGATCTGTGGCTAGGAAGAGCGAGCGCCTGGGGAAGACGCGACACCACCTCAAGAGTCAAGCCAGTGCCTGAAGCACCCCTCGAGTTTGCTTCTTAAACCATTGATCTTTATAGTAACTGAATACAATTCTTTATCGGATAAATCGCCCAGGTATGAGGCTACTACACGAGGAGAACAAAGTACCCAGAAAAACACGTGCATCGTCGCATGGGTACCCAGAAAAACACGTGCATCGCATGGGCACTCCTCACATGCATACGACTGAGGTAAGAGACATAACCAGGCAAATATCAGAGGAAACAAATCTTAGTCAAACATTGACAAAAATGGAAGATGCACACTAACAATCAGCTGTTCATATACCTGAAGATCTTTATCGTCTTCGTGACATGAAACTTTCGTGTGACATAAATTTACGATACTTCTTTCAATCTATGAATTGAAAATCGCTTTATTAGGCAAATCACGAAATGGGCACCATTCATGTACATGCAGTGAAGTGAACCCAACGATTATTCAAACACAATACCTGGTCGTCTTCTGTGCGATAAAAAAACGCGTAAGGCCTTCTGATCACCTAAAGTAAAAAATATTTCTTAATTTCAAATAACAATTGATTGTTTATCAATGCGTATACTTTATTCTTCTACCAAACAGCTTCACTACCATCCTATGGCTATATTAAACTATTTGGAACTGACCATCCAAATTTTCCTCCAACGACAGGAATCATCCTCCAAGAGCAGAAGAAAACCTTTCTTCGACACGACATTACTAAAACAAAAATACCGGAAATCATACACTGCACTGCGCTGTCTATATACACGCAGGACAACTTGGGATATGGGAAATTGATCCTTACTTTTTCACAATCTCTCTTATTTCCGTTCTCATGCCTGTCACGTGACTGCTGTCGAAAGCAAGCTTGTTGACCTCTCCCAGCTGTATTAATTTCTGGAAAACATGAGGAATTAAATGATTGCAGAATATCAAGAAATTAATTATAGGTCATTGCATGAATATTGTATATATATACCTTTTCACTTCGTGAGTTGTTCAATAAATGAACATACTACAAAAATAGAATTGTGGTCAGTTTGTTGTGTAAAAGAATACTATAATAATTTATTCTTGAGCTAACCTTGTCTAGAATTTCATGGACTTTATCAGTTTTTCCAGAGCTCATCATCGATTCACTCTCGTCGTCTCTAAAATCGTCTGAACATCTGCTGTTTTCCGAGCGAGGTGATGAATATGTTGATGAAAGATCATGTTCTGACAACTTGCTGCGAAGCATTAGCAAGTGTCGAACTTTACATACCTATGTTAACACATTATACAAAACAGGTAATATATAAAAGGAGGGGCTTAGTATAAGTACAATGTCGAAACACAACCTTGTAACCCCCGCAAAAATTATACAAAGATCAAACGTGGTGGTCCAATGTTGCTACGACGTCGCAAGCCAGGTTTATATCGCTCGAAGTGAAACATAAATCACTTCGAAATTGCGTTGCCTGTTGTCTCGTTTAAGGTAGCTCAAATGCTTGGCACAGCGGTCTGTTTAGGTATACTACACTACAATAAACTACCGTGATATAGATTTAATATCAGAGGGGCAGTTCAAGTCGTATTTAACAATATGAAACGATTGTTTTGAATCATTCATTTCTTCCTCTAATACATTTCTTCTGGACAGTTCAGAATAGGATTTTTCATTTATATGCTGCAGAGTTACTTCGGAGAACCTAATTTAAAAATCTTACCTCTTGAATATAAAGTAGTTTACACTGTTTCTTGAAATGTTCTTCAATTAACGAAGAACTCCTTGGCCGCCAGTCTTTAATATTTTCCTCACCCCGAACATACGCCACGGCAGCGTTCTCCTCTTCTTCTAGAAGCAGAAACAGAATAAAATGCAGAGAGAAAGGATGAGCTAAAATTAGTTGAAATAATTGATGACAAACTTCAAAGTTCAAAGCTTATAAGGCATACCTTTGTTGCTGATTGGAGTAATTACTAATTCATAAACCCCGCTGCATTGGTTCCTGCGTGGAAAAAATCAACAATGCTTTGAGCAAATGAGGCATGATAGTAGATCTTTCTCATTATAAGGCCTTTGACATAATTTAATCAAACTTCGTATAACATCAGACATTCCGCGTTTGACGTCATCATGAAAAAGGTCTGTTGATGAAAGTTGGGCGAAAACTTCTATAAATGAGTTTCAGAAACAACAAATTTGGACAACTCTAATCCTATGATCAGTGACGAGTTTTGTCGAATAAGCAAAAGCCTCAGGTATCATAGAACAAAATCATAAAAGTATATAGAAATAACCAAACAAGAGCGGACGTTCTTCTCAGTTTCATTATTTCATCAACGCTAGGCACACAAAATAATTGATGCACGATATCCGCATTTATCCGTATTTCTCAAAGACTAGACATTTAAAATGTTCACTTACATATCAGGATTATCTGGAGTTTTGTTGGAGAATAGTTGACTCCAAATTGATCTGAAATACGAGCAAACATAAATCCAAATTTGTAAAAATGTTTTTGAACTGGAATTCCTTTTTGCTTTACAGTACCTCGAAGGCGTGGTTTTCGATGCCCTGTTGTAGATCGCCACAAGAAGTTCCTTTTGAAGAGAAACAGCTTGCTCAAAGCCTTCAAGCTTATAAAGAAAAGAAAATATACTCGTTGGTAGTAAACATTCAAAAAAGCAATGAAACAATTTTTTCAACACAAACACATCTTGTGGGTCTGTTTCTCGGGCGAAATAATTCTGTTTTGTTTACCTGAAGGGTAACATACAGTTGTATTGAGATCAAATCACCAGGATATGTTACCCTATGAAGTAGATCATAGGAGTAGATTAATCACAATTCAAAAGAGATCTGGACATGTGTTATCTTAAATTATCGACAAAGCTAGTCGCGTCTTTCTACCTGTCCAGATGCTTGGAGTTATGCAAGGACGAGTCCCATGGAATTTCAAATTTGAAAAAAGAAATTGATTCGACAGGATGAGAAAGACTGACAGGGCCTGGAGCGAGTGGTATCCATTGGTTGTCTCCAGATGACGTCATCTGGTAGGTTCCGTCTGATTCACACAACGACAATGGAAGGATATTTCCTGGAAATATAAAGCAGGTTTTAGGGACATTTATATCATAGGTGAGGCAATTAGACCAATGAAGATATCCTAATCCATAGAATAAAGTGGCTGTAGATATCTATTGGACATTAATCTCACACGCTGACGTTTTACTGCTGAAGTGGAAACAAAACCAAAGTGAAAAATCACAAACCTAGCCATATTTCTGCCACGCCCTTCCATCTAATTTCTGGGTAATTATCATGGAGAATTGTAACTAAAATCCTTCGCTGAATTCCCTAGAAATTGGATTTTAGTTAGCAGTAGAAATGTTGCAAAATAGTTTAATATGTCCTAGTAAAGCAGTTGACCGTTGATCAATAAATGTCTCACTTACTTGATGGAGTAAGACGATGCCAGCATTGAGATTACCGTGGCAATGTTTCACGAAACATGGACTATATCTGCAAAGAGACATAGAGCATGAGAATTTCATCGACTTTTGTTGTATAAATTGGAAGCATGCTTTGTCCGCAAACCACGTCATAATGTAAACTCTTTCTAGAGGTCTATACCACAACATTATTATTGTCTTCGCTAACAACCATCCACCATTTAGTATTTTAAGATAGCACAAATCATCAACAACAACAACTTACTCTCCATTGGGTGCCAGCTCAAGAAACTGCACACGGACCAATAACTCGTACACCAATCCTGGATCATGAGTCCTTGAAATATATCAAGTCCGGCTATGAGGAATACCCCAAATTAACAATTTTTACGCTGCTAGACAACGAAATTGATACTTACCGTTTAGGCGAAGGTAATCGTAAAAGCAAAGGGTCGTCTGCAAAGACGTGAAAAGTTAAATGAAGTATTTCATAAAAGTTATTACGAGTAAATTAGAGAGGATGACAAAGACAATATTTCATCTTTAAAAGTAGTTTTCAAAACAGGCAACATACTATGACTTTCTTTCGGTACATCTGCTGTACGAGAACTTTTGATATCACGAGCAGGAACTAATTCGGAAAGACTTGAAATATAAAATTATGAATTAATTAGCGTTACTGGAGGATCGGGAGTGCAGGAAGAAAAAACTCTACCAATGATCATTGTCACAACCCATCATGTCCAATCATGGGATGCGTTAATATAGTACTGCCCGTCCGTTCACTCACTAACTTAAGTATTTTATTTAATATTATACTCACCGAGGTGAGCTTAGTTTTCGTTCTAAACGTGAAGGTTGTTGATAGTAGTGCCCAAATACTTCAAACACAAGAGGTTTATTTTCGATATATTCAAGAAATGCAGAGGAGACCACAACACCTATCTGGTGAAAAGTTGTTCAATGGTGTAATGAAGTATAGTATAATGAGGGATGGTGCAATGCGGTATGGTGTGATCAGGTAGAGTGTGATGAGGTATGGTACAATGAGGTGGGGTGCAATGAGGTATAGTGTGATCAGGTAGAGTGTGATGAGGTATGGTACAATGAGGTATGGTGCAATTAGGTATGGTGTGATCAGGTAGAGTGTGATGAGGGATGGTGCAATGAGGTGTGTAATACAATGAGGTATGGTGTGATCAGGTAGAGTGTGATCAGGTATGGTGCAATAAGGTATTATGGTGCGATAAGGTATGGTGTGATGAGGTACGATGTGATGAGGTATGGTGTGTTGAGGTATGGTGCAATGAGGTATGGTGTTATGAGGTATGGTGTGATGAGGTATTGTCTGATAAACTATAACTTGATAAGGTATAGCGTGATAAGGTATGACGTGATATGGTAGCATATACAGACAGTATGTGATATGTACTGTATAGCCCTGATAATGCGGTATCGTGCGGAAAGGACACAAATAAGCGTACATCTTGAGAAAGAACAGTCACTTCACTGAGTAGTGAAGGTGTGTTGTGAACAATATCGGATGAAAACGTGTTATCTTCTCCCGCCAACGATATAAACCTATAAACATACAAAGTCATATGAAGATTGATATGAAACCTGGAACTCAACCATACAGCTCTTCATCCGTTGTATAGCAAAGGCTTTACCCAAAGTCCAGAAGCGTATCACCCAACTTACTTAAACTGACAAAAGACATCATTATATTCCTGGGGAACATCAAGCATTTCCAAAATTGTAACACGAAGAACTAAAGTTGAACCAATTCTCAGCCGATCTTCATGGTGACTGTCAACGCTGTCCATGTCTGAGCATTCTTGCTCCTGTAATTCATTATTACTCACTGTTGTTAAAAACAACTCAGGAATTCAATTTCTCCACCAAAAAGAACAATCACACGAAATCACAGCAGAGTTATCAGACTTATAACATTCTCCAATAAGAACTACCTCACTTTTTCCGGTGATCCAAGCTACATTGGGAAGGAAACTTTTATCACATTCCGAGCTCTCGTCGCCTGCAATCGGCTCAATTCTTACAAGCAAGGTTCCCAAAATGTTTGATCTTTCGTTGATGATTGGAACTTTCTGATCCAGGGATGTACCATAGAACAAGTGCCTCATATACACAAATGATCTGTAGGAAAAACCAGCAGTAAATATGTATGCAACGACAATGGTGGTCTCTTACAGTTCCTCTGAGTAAAACAGCTTAAAAGTTACCGAACCTGCCAATCAAACGAAACCAGGGAAAATCATCATAAAACGGCTCATCAGTTTCGCCATCTCGTTGCTCAGTTGCCATGGCAATATTATTGTAAAGATCTTTCATCATTTTCAACCTTAGCCTAAAAAAGCCATTTTGAATGACTACCAATTTCTATGTACACTGTAGATTATTCCCTGTAGTACGGCTGACCGAATAGGGAATCAACTCCACTAGGAATGATAAAGTTATCCAGTGAAAATTAAGATCAGTTACCTAAACTTTTTCAGACTCCAAAAATGTATCACTCCATTCTTACTATCTGAAACTTCAACGGCGAGTACTGTACGAGGAGACCTGGGTTCCAGATCTTGATCCACAGCGTCCGGAATATTGAAGTAGTCGTTCTGAGCGAATATGACAAACTGAAATTTCACCTGAATATTAAAGAAACTGTTATTATTATGGAAGAAACATGAACGGTTAATGTTGAAGCATGAGATTATTGTTATGCTCTAGTTTACACAACACAATCATTGGGGTTACTTATTTATCAGACTTGAATCTGACTCCACGAAACACAGTAGAAACTGGCAACTTGCTTTCCTCAAACAGTAAACCTTCATCATTCCCGGAATGACTTTTTGTTTGACCTCCAGGGGCCAGTTGTATAAAGAATAGTTAACTTCTAACTGTAGTTAAGGACAGAATTGGCGAATCAGAGTCGTGTGCTTCTGAGTTAACTAGGATTTAACTATGCAAAATGTAGTTAAAATGTTTTATACAACCGGCCCAAGGAAAGCAATTTAAACTGACCAAGCTACATATTAGGTATGGATGGATAATTGACTAATTTGATCTATTTTTGACCTTTTTCTTCAGTTCCAAACTAATCACGTTGGCTTCCTTTAACGACACTGTATGTCTGAGAATGTCTTCCTATAGTAAAATTATAAAAATGTACATTATATTCTTTTTGGAGAGATTCTTCTTTTTGCCGAGAAAAAGTCGTAAAAGTCCGCATACCTTCAGCGATACGAAATGAAATGTTTTCCACTTTTCCACGGCTAACCGGGCGAGATATTCCTCTCGTTCGGTCCAATTGAACGCTTCGGCGCCCGCTAGTTCGAAAATAAAACAATTTCTATCAATGTTCTAGTTGCAGAAAAATAATAGTTTTAGTAAATATGCTGCACTAACCACTTGTGGAACTGTCCAGATCATTTTCACTTGTGCTTGTTAATGTTTCCACCGAGGGAGGGGAAGATAAATCGACCTGTAGACATATTAGGATATAAGAAGGTATATATATTTCTATATTTACTAAACATTAAATGTATACTTTATTGCTTTACCTTTTTCTGAAGAGCTTCAAGTTTTGATTCATATGTCTAGGGATAAAAAAGTTATAATCAAAATCCCTAAACCCATTTGATGTGATCACACAAAAGGAAAACTAATGGTTACTAAACAGACCCTATCTTATACCAGAAAACGGCATAATGTTGTTAGTGAATTTAGGGAAGTTAAGCATCGCATTAAACTGCATGAAGCAGCCGATGAGAGAAACCTTTAAACGAAATCGTTCTTGCTATTTCAAAACAAATTTCTTCTGACTTCTGAGATAAGACATACCACTGGAAAAATTGAACTTTGTTTGAATTTAGACGAGAATATTATATTAATGTTCGATATTTCCGTAAAGTTTAACACTTCGGTTGTTAAATGATATAGATAATGGCCGAACCTGCTTTTGTTGTTTCAATAATGCATCAGCTGCCTTTTTCTCTTGTTGAATTTGTTCTTCCAACTTTAGCACTCTGTAAAACCGAGGTTATGATGATCATGTTCTCAGGTGGTTTTCCATTATCAAAATTAGACAGTCCGCAATGGACAAACCTTGCATCATCAACACCCTGTTCTCTGCGAAGTTCTTGCAAAGCAAAAGACCAGTCGAAGACTGCTCCCTCTTGCTTCAATAAACTTTCTACAAATAATTGTAAAAGGTAAAAAAATACATCACACCAGTTCCTTCCCCCAAAATAATCTGTTATACAATCATTATTCTTTGCAAAAAAACAAATGTTTTCTATTTTCGTGCAATTCTCACCTTGCACAAGACATTTGTCATCCGATACAGCAATCCTGACTGCAAAATTATTGGAAAAAGAACCGAAATTATGGAAAAAAATTCAAGTAAATATTAAATTAAACGTTAGCTGCACCTTGTTCAGGATTGTTAAATCTGAATATGTGACTTTCTCCCATGATAATTCTGTCACCTAAATAAAATGGGTACTATATGCTAGAAAGGTATGCTAGGTATCTATACGGCATTCAACTTATTAAAGCTAGTCAATAAAGGTTACCTGACTGCAATAAGACACCTTCCGTAATTCGTTTTCCGTTGACAAATGTTTTTCCATCCTCAATTGGAATGATTTTAACGTTTCCTGTTAATAAATCATGAAAGAGGCGTTGATAATTAACCAGATTGAACGACTCGTGTTATGAGAGAGATGACACCATATTCCATAGTTTTTATTTGAGTATCGTGCGATTTCCAGAACGTTCTTCAAAATTCATAGATGAAGACAAAAAAATTGAATAAAATGTTTAAACCTTCTTCGTTATTGAGTGTGCAATGTTGTTCTTGAATGTTTGTTCCATTAAGTCTGATATGTTGAGAGACAACACCAGATGCACAACCAACACTATATATACATATATAAGAAAGTAAAATCACAAACAAGTGTCATTGACTATGCTATAATATCAGATTATTACATTTTATATTAGGGACTTTGTTAATTCCTCATGTCACACCTTGTTAGTCCAGTTTTAATATAGTACAGTAGACACTCTGACATAAGAGGATCTTCATTAAGATTAACCAAGTAAGGATCCTAAAAAATATCAGCGACTGTATGTATACCATGCAGCGAGTACAATATATACATGACATCTCAACTTAATTGAATCTTACCTTTTTTGGTTGAAATAATCCAACACTATGGCCATCCTCTCCAAGAGCCACTCCCATTTCAGCCAACATCGCTTCCCTGGATGAGAAGACGAAAACAAATACAAAAACTTAGAAAACGTAGACCCCCAAAGACCTTAATCCTTTTACGATTAATGAAAAAACGCGTCGGTGTCAATCATAGCGCCAAAGACCTTCATAGCTAATTTATACAATTCGGTCAGTTTACCCTCCCTCCCCTCCCCACAGTGATAGACGTGGCCCCGACTGTAATTCAACTACCTTTCTGCTTTGATTGCTTCGCTTTTCTTTAACCTTTCTTCCCAGGTTTCAGTAAGCTCAGCAACAAATCGTTCAGATTCCTGGATAATATGATATTTTTTTGTCAATATGAAACATTTAACTATTCAGTTTACAGGAATGTGTACCTTTAGTTTAGATTCCAAAGCAGCTATATCTTCATTTGTCTCGCTGCTTCGTCTGTTTTCTCCAATATTGCTGAGACCTAGGAAAATTCCCCATTCCATTTAAGGACTAATTAAAACGGTTTCATGGATGACACATCTATGGCTGTACCAGTTTTCAGGCTGACAAAACTACCTGTAAATCTCTTTAACAATAACATTAGGTTGTTCAACAGCACATGGGCTAAACTACATCAACGGTCTTTCGGTGAAACAAAAGACGCTTACAAGTACCTTCAATTTTCTCGAGATCTAATCCTTCTCTTTGAATCAAATCACGCAACTTTGACACTTCTTCTTTCAATTCTCTGATAATCTAGACATTGGCACAAGTTTGGCATAAGTGAATTGAGCAGTCCGACTATTAGAAAACACAACTTAAATATTCCCATGTCTGACCTTGCAAGGCTTAAAGTTCGGGTTAACGGTAAATCATATGCCAAATATTTAATGTGACATTTACTTATTTACATACACAACCTACTATTCAAATTCACAACGAAACAATTTATATCTCTGACTAAAAAGGCTTAAGTTTGACACCGCATTAGATCACAGCATTCTTGTAGGATAATGCAGGGCTATGATATTATATTTCACCTTTGCGTTTGGATCTTCATTAACAACAGCTTTACAAACAATCTGCTTCGCTCGATCGGCGTATCTATATCGTAAAAACAGTACGAGATACGAGATCGTGAAAATGTATAAACTTCAAATAATCAAAAGGTTAATCTATTAGTTTGAAATTCGTCGAGACACGCCCTGATATAGTATTTGATCCCGTCCACGCCGGATTAGTTTCACGTCATCATTGGGTAGAATGTCATCATTGGGTAGAATGTCAGATCACAGAGCAACTTATTTCATTGCATGATTAATCGATTTAGAACAATTACCTCAAGGTACTGAGCGTCTCTTCAAAATTAATATCTGCTGGACTCAAAGTCGCTATCATTGCTGTTTTGGAATTACCACCTGACGGAGAAAAAAAAAGATCAATCGTTTCACAGAATATTCATTATCATTTATGTCAATAGCTTACGTTGTGGCAGTTAGTGCTGCATGTGTTTTGATACAAAGAAAAAAAAACAAGTATAAGAGAGAAGTTGAGGCTATTGATGTAGCAAACTGCAAATGTATATTATTGATACATTGTGTGTGTGCAATTAACACTATGCCATCACTGCATGTATGATTTTGCAATTGTCTTAGTTCTTATGCAATCTGCTGAATATTAACAGGAATTTCGTGTTAACTACTTCCCAAAGGACAAAGTTATCACGTTGAATCAGGGTTTGGTATGATTACACCTGAAAACACCTTCCAATATTGCTTTGCACAATTGGATCTGGTTTTACTATCAGTACTAGTGATGAAACGATTTATAGATGTTTTCTTGGGCATACAATACCTAGATTTTCCTTAAGAAGCCAAGTGAGGACTGAATCCCGATAAGGAATAAAATCAGATCTTCGCCTTTTCTTCCCACTTGACTGCACCACAACACGATAAAAATAATTAAGCGATAACAATTTAGCAAAAGAGATGTGAGTTTAAACAATATTTTTACAATACCTGTTCGGCCAGGGCAGAAATAACTTTTCCCAGAGTTGTGAGTGATTTGTTGATATTTGCGCCCTCCTATAAAGGATTTTAGGCAAAATAAGAACAAGTTAGTTTATAAAAGCATACAAGTGAAACAACAGAATTAATGTACAGTTATCAAGCTGTACTTGATCATATTTTGGCGAGCCGATAAAGTCGACAGACGCGATACGGCAACGCGACGAGAGTTTTCAGTTTTCAGAAACATATGAATTAAATTCTGGAAGCAAAATTTCTGGAATCTATACATGGACGCCAGAACATTCAAAATGCATTATCGCAACGTAATCTTCAAGAATCTTATGATAGGTTAAAATTTATTTGCTTTAGGAAAATAAAAATCTTTGAAAAATTGCGTCCTGTCTGCGTGGGTCTACATGAGTCAAGGCTGCATCCTGCATGGCAGGCTGCACTCTTATAGAAGAGTGTTTTTATAGATGGAATACTTTAGATCTAACAGGAAGTAGTTGGGAAAAAACCCACCACGACCTTTGTCAGGATTGACTTGCGGCTCTGTGATTCAATTGTTGCCTTTTTAACTAGCTGAACTACATAGCGACCGTTGCTGAGCTCAGGCTACAATTTAGGTTTATAGATAATGACAACGGGTATGTACTGAAGTAATGGTTTTCCCGGTAACACCATAGATGGGAAAGGTTTTTGTGGAAGAATTACTCGAAAGATATCGAAATTTCTGTGCCTACACTGCCATACCTTGAGACGAAATCCTTCTGCACCTGTGGCACTTGCTCTTTCGCTTCCCGCGAGATCAACTAAACTCAGTTTGCTGACCTGTTCACATAAATAATGCAAAATAATTATCATAAAACCAATTAAACACTCTTTTCTCGAAACCCTTTTGAACCGAAACGAACTTCGTGAACCATGAAACCTAAATTTCTACCGTACCTTTTCGCTTGTTAATTTTGTAAGTTCATCATATCTATAAAAAACCACGAGATATTTGGGATGTTTGGAAAAATGTTTGTTGTCTCTGTTGAAACAAATTTATTCAAAAGTTTGTACCTTTTCTGTGTGAGAATTATCGTGAAAATTGCATGGGATCTACTGCTAGTTTCGTTCATATTTGTCGCTGCAACAGTTCTAAAACAAGGGGTAAAAACTCTACTCAAGAAACTCGGAATATTACTTTCTACATAATTCAACTTTCTAGCCCATACATTAATGAAACAAAATCTTATAATTTGTATGGTATCTTTAAAAAAATTGTAGCTACTTAACAATGAATCGAAAGTAAAGTTCAATTTTATTACCTATCTTTATTTCCTTCATCCATCAAGTCGTTGATATCAGCGAATGAAGTGACCGCGAGTTTTGAAAGACTTTCAACGTAAGGTCCCATGATAGGATGTTCCCTTAGAAACAGAGAAATGCGTGTTAATCATCTCGATTGATTGCTACAACTTTTAAGTTTGTGTAAAGTTGTACTACTAAAAAAAGAGGGGAATTTTGCAGGAATTCCTTGATAATTTATTCATTCAGTCATTATCCAAATTTACCTATCTCCAAACTCTTACTGGGATCACAAAAACGATGGCTTTGCTTTTTAAATTCACATCACGATCAAAACTTTTTGAGATCTTATTACAGTAATATAAATACACACCTGACGCGTAAATTCCCTCTGTTTTTTGGATTGAGCAAATCGCGAACGTGTTCACAATATATCTCTATGTAGCTGACCTAAAACGGATTAATTTTTGTGGGTAGCCGCTGCGCATGCGCGGCTAACCACTATGTTGGCTGAAAAGTGTCCGCGTCCGTCTAAATGTCCACATCTTCGGAAATCGTCGGATAAGTGAACAGATCACGATCGATCACGATTATGAACTATTAGTGTTTGTTGACATCTTCGGTGATTGTCGCATTACCGAAACGAACTGACATACGATTTCTGGAATTCGGGAACATATTTATTGATTCAGTCGAAGTACTTTTGGCATGGGGGAACATATTTATTGATTCGTAAGTACTTTTGGCATGCTATTTATTATCCATATATAATTGTATATGATTTCCAAAGGTAACACAGCATAAGTATTAAAACTTGCTTATATCGCCCATTTCATTTGTTGATTAATTTCAAATAGTTAAATTTAAAAACGTTTGGGCTAAACCATAATAGATTTTAGGCCTATGGATATTTAAAATGGCTTTTGTATTGTAAAACAGAGCGGATATTGATACACCCTGCATATTTAATACCTTGTATATATTTAATGACTTGTACATACATGGAAATGTTAATATGCACACATTTGTATTTTTTGAATATGAAATATTTATATTCCATTTGCTTCAAAAATATCAAAATATTAAATGCTAAATTATGCTTCCTGTAAACACTAAAATTGAGCAAAGGAATTCTGCTTAAATTCACAAATAGCATGTCGAAGCAGTGGAACAGCGATACAAACAGAACATATTGATTTATAACAAGATCTCAAGGTTTAGTTTCTTTATAATATTTGGATGAAACTGGCAAAAGTTGTGCTTCAGTTTTGAATGAAACTGGCAAAAATTATGCTACAGTTTCATGAAAAATGTAACACATGGATCGAAAATGTGTCAGCTCCCCTTAACTACTGGTGATGGAAGGAAATGGCTGAGATATCTAAAATGCAAGGGACTTGATAGATCAGGTTGTATAGAAAAATAGTAATCGAAGACCAATATAGTCATTGCAAAAGTCCCATTCCCAAAATTCCATGTTTAGACATATAATTAATATAAAAATTTTACTCAAGTTAGTTTAAACTCACAGACAATGTGTGTATTGTAGAAACATATGTGTATGTAAACTACTGATAATATATTCAAATCAAGACCTAGGATATATATATAAATAAGATATATATATATATATATATATATATATATATATATATATCATTTTGTCAAATAACAAGTGTCAATTGTCACTAGGAAGCTTTAACATAATTTAACAGAACTTTATACTTTTTTTGTTTTAGTTTATTTTATGTAACTGTGCAGTTCCTATAAACATAACTTTTAGGATAGTTAAATGATTTTCTTCTGGATAGTGTCATAAACAATGTCCAGTTAATCAATGTCTGCTATCAATTGATTGATGAGCTTTTCTGGTGTCATTTGATCTAGCGAGTCATCTGTGGAACATCTAGCTATGAGCTGATGCACAATGCTGTTGAAGGCTGTCAAATTGAATTCGTACAGGAACAATAACATCCGATATGCTAGCTAATAAATAATTAAGCGGCATAAAACAAAAGTACTTTGAAAACGTTAAAAAATCTTTCTCTCCTTCCAAACTAAGCTTTATGTTATCAGATGATTTGTACCACCACTCTAGAACCTTACTCTTTTTTTTGTTCTGTCCACCTATTCTATTTTTAAAAACCATGCATTTCCTATCTTTTGTAAATATGTTTTTATATATGTTATTATTCTGTCGTTAAAAATGTATTTAAATTAATACAATAAAAAATTTAAATATATTGTGCAAAAAAATCGATTTCGTGAATTCGACTGGCTAATATATGGCATTAGAAAGTAAAATTATAAGCATTAGTTTATATTGACTCGCCACTATAGCAGCCTGTAATTTGACATTGAATCAAACTTGAATTTTTTTGCCAAACCATAGCTTCATCGCAGCCAATGATTTGCAAATGTATTAGAGGCTACCCACATGTACGCATTGCGTACCTATTTTTAGTTATTAGATCTATTTATACAGCGTTTGCATGTACATAAGAAACGGCAGGTTCAAACGGTCAAACCTTGTTATCATAGAAGATACCTAATATTTTACCTTACCTCGACAGAGAACGATAATTCCTCGCACTCAGAAGCCATTGTTTCTGTTCTTTCAAAGAGCTCTTCACACAGCTAATATAACAAAAAAATTTTTTAAGCAAAATCTCGTCATAAAGAATAATACATATTCCAAGCGCCGACTTTTTTGCCTTACTTGTGGTATAACTCCTTTGTCTCTTTGTTCAGACATCCCCATCATTGTGTAAGATTTCCCAGAACCTGTTTGTCCATAGGCGAAGATACATATGTTGTACCTAAGTAAAAAACCATCAACAATCAGCATTATTCAATAGTTATTATAGTAGAGAAGATTACTGAATATTAACTACAGTAATCTCTCAGAGAGGCTTGGCTATTCACTTTTGGCTGCCTTATTGAAGAGAGAAAAGTCATTTGAGAGGTCTTTAAGAAAGAGTTGTGTATACAGAAACCAAAAATCAACACGCATTTTTTTGTGTATGATTCTATCATCTCTTACCCTTCCAAAGCATGCTCCAGCATTTCATGACCAACGTCAAAGTAAACTTTCTGTTGTGAAGCAAAATGTTCATCATTCTGCAACAATCAAATACATTAATGAAGTAGCTTCCACAATGGTGCAGAATACGTAGTCGACCATCATATGACAATGATACAAAATACGTAGTTGGCCATCATACCACAATGGTACAAAATACATAGTTGACCATTATACGACAATAGTTACTAGTTTACAATCATATGACATTGGTGATTAACTGTTAATCATGGTTGAACGTAAGCTACTAGAAATGACTTAAAACATGCAGAAATAACAGTGGAGGAAATAATTATATTTGCAAACATATGAACACGAATTCACTCACTTCAGAGTATGACCAGAATGAGTGGTCAAAGCTAAAAGTCTTTGCTTGTTTTGTTTTAGGATTTGTTATTGCTACAAAACAAGAATGTAGAATGATATTTATTTATGTAATAATTAACTAACTTATAACTAAATACTAAACCATGATTGATCCATACCAGTTTTATTTGCAACCATCTGAATTATACATTCACTTTTATGGTTCAACTCTCTCCTATTTATAGGTCTTACTCTCACTGCTACCTTCACTGATGACATTTTGGATGACCTTGTTTGATAAAAAAATAAAAACATCAGCTATATATGTCCAAAGAAGTTTCAAATTAACATATATTTGCATTGCCTTATTGTGTATCACTATTATTCCAATGTGCAAAATCATATTCATAATTACTATGTACCAGTATATTATCAAATTTGGCAACAGTAAATGTATTCTATAATTTTAATACTTTATTTGGTGGTTTGCAATTGCTGCAATCTTGGCAGATTTTTAAAATGTGTGTATAAATTATAATTGTTATTGTTGCTTTATTTTATTATAGCTACCCAATAATATGATAGACACAGAAAAAAAGAAAAAACTTTGTGGAATCAATAAAGATGGCACCTGATGACAGATGATGATGTCATATGCAAACAAATTAAGAATATACCAGAATAGATAATTGATAAAAGTTTCAAATTATTACAATGCACACATAATGATAATTTATAACATTGAGCAGCTGCTTAACATTGAGAGCTCCTGCTAGCTCTGTTTTGACAAGTGATACCTTGTGCCAGAATATAATATTATATTATATTGGCTATGTAACATGATAGCTTATGATAGTTATACCAATACCTGTTTACTTACACATTGAACAGATACCCACAACCCTATACAAACTGTCGTATTTCTATACTGCATGTGTTTGAATTTTAATCGTCACTCCACATAATAACAAGATATTAAAACATACGATATGTTTGAGTTCAATATTGCACAAATATTGAACATACTCATATTTCAAGTATAGAGCCAATTTATACAACATTATATTGAAAACAAATAGAATTAACTTCATTCTTCACCTTTATTGTAAAACACAGTGTATTATCCAAAATCAGTATTATCTGGGGAAGGTATCGATACTGTCGATGCCACAATCATGTTAAAATTTAAGAGATTCTGGTGAAATCAAATGTGGAACAACAGATGACCATTGACCAATTAATAGTACAAGATCATTGAACCAAATAAACTATTATCGAGGTATTTATTTTCATTGATCGATGAATAAACCTTTAACCATTTGGTAGCAATTTCCCTTGTTGATTAATTATACATTGTTAAACAATTAAATAAATAAATTATTTATTTCCAAATATCCATCAAGAACACATGTTTTTGTTTCAGTATTCAAATTTCATACTGATTGGCAAATCACAGCATTCGACTATTCGTTCCCAGGGTTCTCCTTCCTGGAAACCATCATCGCTTGACAGTTGACAAGAAAACTCTTTCTGTAAACCATAAAAGTAATAATAAAAAGATTACTGTCACTTGGAATTAATGAAAGACTTAAAGATAGGCTTTGCTGTTTCTACGGATTTCTTGGAACAGGAAAATTGATAATCCCCGAGCGGGCGCGGAGCGCCTGCGAGGGTACTAATTCCGCTCGGAGATTAGGAATTACACCCGGAACCCGGTAGAATAAGGCGAATCCAAAGTTGTCCAAATTCTTTGTCATGGACGGTCGACGTTGGGTGGTTTTGTAAGTTATGCGCATGCGCGAGTAACGTCTGGTAATCAACGAACGTTCTGATTGGCTAAGACAGAAAGTTTGTATTTCAATGAGAACGTCAGCAATTTATATTAACTGTCATTTCGTAAACATTTTGTAAAAGCGTTTCATAAACTTTGTGCAAAGAAAGTAAAACGAGAAGAAACAAGATATATGAAGCATGACAGTTAGCAAAGATGAACGTGGATACAGTCAAGACAAAGCCGTGTAAGAGGAATACTACCATTTGCGTTCAAGCTTGCGGCGTGCGATTTTAAAACGTACGTTTCACGTTTCAAAACGTAGGTTTAACGTTTCAAAACGTTACGTTTGCCATTTCAAAACGTACGTTTTGTTACGCCCCCTGCCATGTTTAGACAATGAAATTGACATGTTTTTGAAGTTCAAACGAACTTAGCTAATATCCAAAAATAGGTTTATTACATTTGTAACGTTTGCGGAAGTGTTTTACAAGAATTACAAATGGAACCTTATTCTGTGAGAAAAGTAAACTTATATATGCGCAATTTTCTCTTTTCAAATAGCTGCATTCAGTATTTTAAAACCGTATTTACAAATAACCCAAACATGAAAGGGGGCGTGACAAAACGTACGTTTTGAAACGGCAAACCTACGTTTTGAAACGTGAAACGTACGTTTTAAAATCGCACGCCGCAAGCTTGAACGCAAATGGTAGTAATTCATAATCTGCAAACTTATAAATGTTTTCAAAGGGTACGTGTTTACTTTGTTTATTTGGTATTTGTTTCGCGATAAGAATGAGCCGTATTCGTATACTTTTCAGCTTTGTATGCCGTTTATTTGTTATTGTTAAATTTTCAGCTTTTTATGCAAACGCATAAACCTGTGAAAGGCTATTACACCTTTGCTTTAACTTCAAAAAGTGTTTTTGAAAGTGTAATTTGAATTTTGGTATAAAAAATACACACTATATTTATAAAGTATAAAACTTTTAGCCGCCGGCGTCGACTGCAAAATACAGAATAAAATAACATTTGAAGTTTTTTCTTTGTCTGTGAAGATTTTGTACTGTTTTAACCGTTTGAAACTTCGATTTTAAACCGTTACTTAATTGCTGGCATGGTATAATGCAGCAAAATTGAACGGGCAATGTTTACACTAGCTTTATGATTATTTTAATATTTTTGTATTCAATGATGGAAACATTAGCTATAATATACTCGGTAAAATATAATAAGACTAATTTGAGTTTTGTGTCATTTCATAATATAAGTTTAGGTCAGGTTAACTCAGGAAATTGTGTACTTGGTTTGAAATAGCGAGGGGTTGCTGCATGCATGTATTTCTAGTTTTATTTCCTTCTGCACAGGCGTACGGACTTAAACTTTTGGTAGACAGGCGAAAAATTTCCGCAAAAATTACCCGAACAACGCATACGAATATTTCCTAGATTTATCTATGATTTAAGTAAAAATTGCCCAAATTTGGTAGAATGCGATAAAAATTTACCCAACGTTTTAAGATTCAAATGTTTCTTGGCTTGCAATCGAAGTATGACTACAGCATCCATTGGTTGCAAGGAGTCGAGTAACGTTTCAATACCGCCAACCAGTCCAGTCCCGAATACGTAGAAATTTAGAAAAGTATTTCTCAAAAATTGGAAAAGAATTTCTACGAAGTGTCCCAATTATATATTGATGTTTATATACGTCTGAGTGGAATTTTTGTCCAAATCAGAAATAGAACGCCAAGAACGGGTACTTTAATAGAAAAGTCTGTCATATAGCGCCTCCGCAACTGGTATTACATTTCACTTGAATTTCTCTGTCAAAAACATTTACATGCCCCACTGATCAATTCGTTTGGTTGGGTTTTGTGAAATTCTCAAAAAAGCCCCCGGCCCTGATCAACATGAGTGTTTTCCGGAAAGAGAGAGTTGTTGTAATGATCCGGAAAAATGCGGCGGAGATAACAAGCAAGCAGATAACTAATTAAAGATTGCGTTAACTTTAATATAATTCTATAAATTTGTTTACAATAATTTTGTGAATAACGGTTTGACGTGATGTCCACGACAAGGTATCTGATAATGGGTTCATTCATGTTAGGAAGGTTTATTTATAGATCAGTAAACACTGGACGTTAGTAGTGACGTTAGAAGTGACGTCATCGAATAATGAACGATAATCCGCCCGCTATACATTGAATAAAAGTTTTTTTCCTTTTATACAGTAGTGGACGAACTATCGGAAAGAATTTCCAGATACGTTTACCTACATTCACACGAAACCTCCTTCTCATTTATGGGACAACGGTTTTTTCCAAATCTTGTCATTGATTGTGAAACTGATTGAAAGCGAATCTGTCACTGTCTCTTTCTCTACGTGTATAGCTGTATAACCAAAATCAGCATAATTTATAGGAGATTTAGAATTACTGTTGTTAATAACATCACCTTGTGAATGCGAGTGAAATTCAGAATAAGCGCGATCAGATGCCTAACATCAATCTATACCGCATAGCGGTCGAAAATAGCACTCGGACTTTTGACTCTCACAATAAATTAATCTGTTTATCAGCACAAACAAATAATTAGTAGCTGACATTTTAAGAAACTATTCCATGGAAAGTTTAGGAGAGAAGTACACATGTAAGAAATTTTCGTTTTGAGAAATTTGTAAGAAATTTGCTGCCAAAAGAGAAACAGTGACTTTCCGGAAGTTTTGGTCAAGTTTTCTAAAATCGACCAATCGAAATCAAGGATTTGGAATCAACTACAATTTGACTGCAAAAAGTGCAGCAGTTGAAGTTAAGAACTGGTTCTTAACCTAAATAACTCAATTTCAAATTAAAATATTGTAACAAATTCGTGCTAGATCTGTATCAGACCTAGTATGTCACATTGATAATGACATTATATGCATGCATGCATGAGGGTATGTGTTGGTATTATCTATTCCAACTCACATATATATCTAATCAATATTATCGATATCTTTTTGGCAATTGTTAGGTCTGGTTTGTGACGAAGAGAAATAGACTTTTAAAACAACCAATATCTAACGTAAATTATGAAAATGATTATGACAATTGCAACCGCTGCATATTTAGCATACGCAGTTCGTAAATTTAAATACTGCGCGTCAGACTTGTATTTACCAGACTGATATTTCAGTTTGCCAGCCTTGTCATCTAACTCTGAAACGAAAAGTTATAAATGAATGAACGGTTTCTGTAACTTACTGCAATTAGGTGAAAAAAAAAATTGAATTAATTGCACTATTCTGATTATGCCAATAGTTACAGGAGCCACTTAAAATACAAATGAACAGTAACTCTAAAAAAAATTTTGTAGTTTTAATAAACCTACATTTCAACTGTATTCTAGTCATCAACAGGACAGAATTAAAATATAGATTAAACGCAGATTCATTAATGCTACCAAATGCTTTTGTATCCTGATTACATGTTGTAAGATTTTTTATTCTTCTATTTGGTAGCAAACAATAGAATCGAATTCCTTCTATTATAGGGGGTTCCTCACTCTGCAGATAGTGATGATGTAAAATGTAAAATGGCTATTTTACCTGACAAAGCTTCTCCTCTTTGTAAAACTTCGTCTATATTTTGTACCATGATCCTTTGCACATCATGTAGCTCGTCATTAAGTCTATTTATATTTCTTCGAGATCTGGAATCCATAAAATTTTTTCTTGTTTTTTGAATATAGTTATCTGCAAAAAAATCAATATTAGATAAATGTTACAATAATCCATATATGCATGACCCATTTAGATTTGGATAGCTCAGTGCCTTAATACAATTTCCTTTGATTGCGAAACCCTGGCTCACATCATGAAATTATTGAGAATGTTGTTTATGAGACAAACAAACATATATACTAACTACACTTTTACAGAAACAACATTCAACATAATTTGCTGTAGCTTAGAATCTGTTAGTACCTAACATCTAACTGACATCTGTTAGTTAAGCAATTATCAATTTTACGCATATTTTTCTTCTTCCATTGAGTTTTTTTATTGCTCCAGTCTTACTACAGGGAAAACTGGACACATGATATCTTAGATAACCTACCAAATTCAATAAATGAATACGGTCGAACAACAGTTGGGATTTCGGAACTATTTAACTTCCAAAATTCTTTAGCTATATCTTCAAGAAAACCAAAGGCTAATCTGCTTGGAAACATTTTCTCTGTAAGGGTGAGGTAGCATACACCATTTTCTATAATATAACTGGAAGATCAATATAATTAGAAAGTGGACACAGTAAAAGAGTTAAAAATTGCATCTACTTATTAAAATGACTCCGCTAAGTCCTGTATTACAAAAAAACATGACAACACTTACTGAAACATCATACTCCCAGTTTCAATGTTGCATCGAGCAGGTGAGCGATCACTAAGTTTTCTAAAAATTTGTTTTGCTTGTGCTTGGTAATCTTGGAACTCTCTCCCAGACTATAAAATCAATATTGTTTGTAAAAGAAAATTTAAAGCCACTTTTTAATATAAGGCAGTAGGAAGGCCTAGAGCTTGAGAATCTGATACTTTGTACTAATGAACCTCAACTAAGCTGAATTAGTCCATAAATGGACTGTAACTTATATTTGACCGTCTTGGGATTTGCAAACTTTTATAAATAACAAATTAACACCATGCACTATCATCTCCCTTTGATAAGACTGGTCCAGGGAGATAGATGTATATTGGGCAAAATGAAAATAGAGTTGTGGTGGATGAAATATGGTTGAATTGCAAAATTAACAAATTGTATTTAAACAGGCATTAGTTAGACGTATTTTATGTTACAACAATGCAAACATAACTATACTTTAACTGCTGTTAGTAAAAGTACGATATATATCGAATTATAAAGGATATCATAAGCCGGTGAATAAAAGACCACAGACCACCTACTTGTTCATCTGCTTGCATAGAAGCAGCCAAAGGCAGACCGTCCTTGGCCCGACCAATCATTGTCATTAACACCATTTTTGAATCTTTAAAACAAGAAAAACATAAATAGATCCAGGTTTTTAAATGCCCTGTGTAATGTGCAATAGTATTTAACTCCTCCAACAGACAGCCATTGTTTATGTTGTTTATAATCGTTGCTAAATCCACGTGTACTGCGCATGGCTAATGAGATCGCCAAAAAATACAGAAAAATGTCGCCTATCTTCTTTCCCTTTGCGGCTTTCGGTCACTGCGCTCAAAAGCCTAAATTTAAAAATTATGAAAAAAACTGGCGGGCAAATAACTCTCAGACTTTACAGTATTAAACTCGAACGCCGCATTTACCCAAAAATAGTTTATACTAGTACTCGAAGGACAAACCATGACGGAACGGAAATAGGCGGTGCCGCACTGGTGACTATGCTAATCAGTAATCAGATACATATCTGAGATTCTGAGGCCCGAGGGTAGCACCATACATGTAAATTTATAACATACCAAATTGTAAAAAAAGAAAATGGATACATTAACCGCTATTTGGATCTTTTTTGACGTTGGGTGCCTCATCATAGTGCTTGCAGGTAGTTTTATGAATCTTCTACCTGGCTTTTTGCAAGATATCGTGACCTATGGTAAAATAAGTCCAGCTGGAGACAAGGACTTGCATAGCACTAGGAAACTACTGCTTATACCACACAGGTAAATTATGCAACTTTAAATATTTGGCAAAATACATTAAATATGTGCATGGAGATTGGCATACAGTCATAGAAATATGTTTCATTATGCTTACAGATTAGGGCAATGCAAATGGGGTAATATGATTTAAGAAAATGGTGCCTTTACATAAGACAGCCCAAAAATAACCCTCCACTATCAATGTTTATTGATGGAGCACACTTATTTTTGAGCTAGTTATGTTTACAGTCATAAAATATCTGTGGAGGTTATCACCCTTCCTTGTTCTACTTTCCCTGGGTATGGTATATTACACTATTTACTGTTGATTTTAATGCTCTTTTTTCAGGTTGTTTCTGCACTTTTACGCACTAGGTCTTGTATGGAATGTTTTCTTGTTGGCAAGATTTCTTCAAATTATAATCAAAGAAGATACCTCATACCCAGGCATATTTGGACTTTTCACAACAAGTCCTTCCCAGCAAGACTGTTTCTCAGTTTTGTACACCCTGGCTTTGCTAACAATTCAACTGACTCGAAGGCTATGTGAAAGTCTTTTTGTATCATCATTTTCAAGTAAAATGCACCTCGCCCACTTCATGTTAGCAGTAGCTTTTTATTGCTTTGTAAACTTATCTGTTGTTGCAGAGATACCCAAGTCACTTTCACAAAGTATGTATAATATTTTTGATTGTGATGAGAAATTAGTTTTAAGACATTCTTCAAAATTACCTTGTGGGTTGGCCACTATGGTTGGCCAGTAATTGTTTCCCTGTAGAACCTGAAGTGACTGGGTTTTTTTACATAAGGTTGGTATAGGTCCTGCCAGAACCCTTACCACTCTGTCTCATGGTTGCATTGTTTGGCATTTATTCTCTTCTCCTGGGCCAGCTATCATCAGTATAAATGTCATTCTGTACTTGGCAAGCTAACCTCCTGGACATCTGATGGTGAAAAGATCTATAAAATTCCTTATGGTGATTGGTTCAACCACGTAACAGCGCCACACTATTTTGCTGAGATCCTAATTTACATAGCATTATTTTTGGCTATGAACGGACAATGGTCAAGATGGATTTTCATAATAATATTTGTGGTGTCCAATCTTACCTTTTCTGCTAAAAATACGCACGATTGGTACAAACAGAAGTTTGAGGATTATCCAAAAAACAGATACATTATTTTGCCTTATATTTATTAGTTTTTCATGTAGCAGCAAGCAGATTACCAAGCATATATTTCATTCCTTTGTTTTAAAGTGTCCTTAAATTGTAATTATTGATGGTATTTTTGTGGGCTTTCTTCCAAACGTCATCGTAAAATTAATTTGTAATGCTAGTGGAGTTTTTACTATGGTTTCTATCTTATATACTGTACTTAATTTTACTTTGGGCAAGATATTAGTAGTTTGTATTTTCTGGAAAAATTTGTAGCATCAATTTTTAATTTGGGCACAATATATTTTTTGTAACCTTTTATTCATTTGTAATTTTTTTATAAGTAACACTAATGGTATATTGCACCTTCTTCATCTTATATAACATGGTTTTTCTGGAGAACAATAATAGCAGAAACATACAATTTCAGACGAATTTCTAATACCTAAATCCTGGGAATGTTACAAAAAATTATTTTTATCTCCAAACCTTCAACATTTAATGAGTCAGACTGCAAGCATTTTACACCATATTAAAAAATATGTATTCAATTTCCATTTAACAGTAATGTAACATGTTGCGCACAACCCTGACAAATGAGTTTGACATTTTGTCATCTACATTTAAAGTACAATTTATATTAAACATTGCTAATATAAGTTCATAAATATTATTTCATACAATTAGTTCTTGACTAGATATACAGTGCTATATCAATTTGCTAAACAATATTAACAAATATTAGTATTATGGACTCCTTTTCAAAAATAGTTCTATTGTCCAAAACAATCATCATTGCATAATAAGCACTATAGCTAGTCTCAGTCTGCATGTAATATTTATCACAGTTTTTTATTTTCTTTTGACAGACCCTGGTCCTGCCAAGGGTTTTAAATTATTGCTCAACTGGCATCTAGTCATTTTTTAGGTCAAGCGACTCAAGTAGAAAATAACTGCAGTACTTTACCTACAACAGTCAAATGTTTCTGTCTTATGATAATGTCTTTCTAATATTATCAAAATTATTATACAATACTTTTCTAGAGCTATATTTTTAACAGTCTTTTTTGTACAAGGTATTTTTCACACAATTTATTTACAATTACAAACCTCTAACCTCTAGGTTATATAACAGGTTTATTGTTGAAAATTCTTTTGAATAAGAATTGAAGCTAAACTATTTGTTGTATGTTTCCTAGTTTATTTTAAGTATGAGCCTAAATGGTTACACAAGTTAAACTTATGAACATATCCATCTTTACTTACGAAGGATATGCAAATAATAAAATTAAGAGATTTCAACCTACTTGCATATTTTTAGATTGGTTAAGAATTGAAATTAGTTTGAATTGTATATAATATAGACCAAATTAGTAGCATCTATTTTTTTCAAAACATCCCTGGGCTTGTAAAGATTAATTAATTTTACAATTGAAACATTTTACATACTTCACTTCACCATCCTTACTCTGAAATGCCAAAGTCTAAGACCAATAACTTTGTTTCTTCAGTCCCATTACGACTTCCTACTGCACAAACCAGTTTGGTTTCATTGCAGCGTACTCTCCACACAACACCACCACTGCCACCACTATCCAACTTTACAAGATCTCGAATGAATTCACCCGTCAGGCGGTCCCACAGTTTCACAGTACCATCATCTGAGCTAGTTATCACAAACTTCTTGTTAAACTGTAAGCATGTAACAGCACTTTGGTGTTTGTTTGGACCGGCAAGTGTCTGTAAACATTGCCCAGTAGTGATGTCCCAAATTTTAACAGTTGAATCAGCATTTCCTGAGACTAGGATGTTATTCCGTAGTTCCATACCACTGGTTAAAGATTGGTGGCCAACCAACGTATGAAGACATTGTCCTGAATCAACATGCCAAACACGGATGGATGTGTCAAGAGAGCCACTAACAATGTAAACACCATCAAACTGTAAGGAATAGACTCTGTTTGAATGGCCTTGTAGTGTGTGAATGCATTGCTCTGTCTCTGGGTCCCAAACCTTCACTACATAGTCATAAGCACCGCTGACAATTCTCCGCCCATCATATTTCACACTAGAAAAGTCAATGTTATTAGATTTAAAGAATGTAATAGCTGTAATTTGAGCAAAGAACATGAAATTTATAACAAAAAAATATTAATATTCCTACCATCGAACAGCAGCAACATGACCAACCAAAACATGCAAACATGTCCCAGCCTCAATATCCCATACTCGCAAGGTGGCATCCCGAGACCCACTGACTGCAACCTTTCCATGAATATCCATACATCGCACTGTTGATGTATGACCATATAAGGTATGTATACATTGCCCACTATCAGCATTCCACACTTTAAGGGTGCGGTCAGTTGAACCACTGACAATCAGGTTACCCTCCATTTGCGAGGCCCACACACCACCTGTGTGACCGTATAATGTGCGTAGGCACTTTCCTGTGATGGCGGACCAAACTTTCAATGTGTGATCATCAGAACCACTAACAATTTTATTGTTACTAAACTGCAAACATGTTATGACATAATCATCATGGCCTTTGAGTATTTTATGAGCATTCAATGGTCCATATCTCCAATTCATTGCAATTTTATGCTTTGTGAGGAACATATTCTTGTAAGGACTGTGGTTTACTCCAAGGTTAACATGATTGTTACTGCCTGATGATGTTTTGCGTCTGGCTGGTTTTTGACTCAAAATGGGTTCGTCATCTATACCATATTCATTGCACTTTTCCTTCCATAAACTAGAAAAAAATTGTGCTAGATTTTTAGTTATTTCTTATCTAACAGCAAGCTCAAGGGGTGAATATAGCTTATGTGGCTATGTCTGATGTGTCTTCAATTTTTCTCAAATCTCATGTTTACAAGGTGATGCTGTAGAATTCCTTGCATGAAAGTAATTGTCACAGTATTACAGCTATCTCTATGACTGCTTTATCAGCTTTCTCGCTAAAAATTTCACTACCTGACAAAATTGACAGATGGACACTTACAGATTGTCATCACATAGAATCCTCCAATATTTACAGGTCTGAGCAGCTTGGACCAAATCCTTTGGGCCCAAAAAACCAAGAACATAAAATGCAAGTTCCTTGGGTAGTAATGATATAAAGTCCCTTTGAAATCTTGGTTCAATAGAGGACATCACATGTCGTATAATCGAAGGATTACATCTCTCCATTAGCTCATCTAGTGCTTGTTTCTTCTTATCTTGTGCCCATGTGTGAAACACTTGTAACCAACTCTCAATTTCAGGGGGGCATGTCAGATTACTAGTATGGTGCTCTTGGATGGGATGATTGGTACTATTACAGCTACCCAATTCTTTACTGGCATCTGAGCAAAGTCGCTTTTCTGGTACAACAGCTTCAGGCTTTTTGCTCAATTTCCGTTTCATTGGAACAGTATCCTCACTTCGAGAGTCACTATCATTTAGCTTGTTCCGAAGTGATCGTCTTGAATTGGAACGTTCTTCTCTCGAACTACCACTGCTCTTGGGATCATTTAGTAATTTTGATCGTGGAGAGCAATAAACAAGGTCTTTGTTCATGTCAAAAAATCCTACACCAATCCCACGAATGGATCTCAAGTCATCAATAGAGGTAAACCCACCCAAAGCTTCACGCATATCTATAATCTCTATTGCCTTTCCTTTACCTATTCCTGAGATGTTAGCCAAGTCCTCAGCCGTGGCTCTATTAAGATCTATCTTTCTATGCCGGCGACCTCGACCAGACATGACAAAATATTGCTATTTCAAGATGATATATCCACGTTTTTCTTGAGTCTATAGAGGTCAAAATAAAAATAAATATAATTAAGTTTAGTAAACGTGCTATTTTTCAACATGAAATGTGGAAAACTGAGAATGTTTTTACAAGGGTCACTCGTTTTATTGCCACGAGCAAACACGTGTCTCTTGGGACAAGGCCCAGTGAATTATGAGAGAAATATTTGCCGGTTTTTCACGAAAATTAAAAATAATTTAGAATGGTAACAAACCCTGGTGAATCCATTTCAGTCTCTGTGCATTTCACTTGTTTTAAGTCCAGTCGTTTCAAATATTTTACGTGGTGTGCGATTGAAAAGTGGCTTTGAAACAGGTAGCGAAATTTCAATTATGTCGCCCTGCGACACGTATATCGAAATATGCAGTAAACTGCTGCCGGTACTTGCCAATTTAAATAAACCTTCTAGGCAAGTAAAACATCAACCAAGGCTATAAATACAGGAAAACGGAGTCAAAACAATCCTACGTGAATATTCGACATCAAAATAGGAATAAACATGCATTTTCCTGACACTAAACGCGTCAAAGACAAAACAGGCCCCATCACTCAACGACAAGCATTGCCAAGCAAGAACATGATTTCAAACAATTTACTGCTAAAATTACACATATTATTATATGCTGTGAATAAATACTTTTTATTAAATTAAACAGAAGTCCTAGCTCTATTATTTGAAGCAAAAGTATTTGTAAAACAAACATGCGTTGGGTAAATTAATATTTTGAACGATGCTGTTTCGTTTGATGACAAGCGTTTAAAAGCGGCCTACCTGCTTGGTCTAAAAGATTACAAGCATAGCCCATAAATAAGATTCTAGCTTCAACAGAAACATTCTGTGTTTGCCATCAAATGCTGATTTGTATCACAAAAATCCAAAAGTACTACAAGATAACCTTCGTCCCAGTAGCTCTTCAAGAACACAGTTGACTTGAGTTTAGTAGTTTACTGTAGAGAAAATTATGGCTTTGCCTGAGGTATTACCCCCCGGATATGACGTAACAAGGTTGAAGGTCAAACGAACGGATGGATCGTACATATCACTTTGCGCGTATTTTGGACGCAAAATTCGTGACTATACGCTTTTTGGAACGTGATTTTATAGGTATTATGATCTTAGGTGAATCACAAAACATGCAAATCAACCGGGAAAACTGAAAACGCTTGACAAACAGGACAAAATCGAACGCGCAGTGGTCGCACTCTCATAGACATAGTGTATCTAATGTGGGCACCTTCCGCAAGGTCAGTTCTTCTTAGCTCTTCCACGGCAAAATCCCGATGACCTGATTTTCAAGCATTACATTTATGATTCTGGCTCGTGGTAATGCTCGCCAACAATGAAATTAGAAAGAATGTCGCCACATCAGAGAAGCAATGTCCTCTCAAAGGGCGAAAAAGGGCACTTTTGGCGAAAAATATTTCACCGAGAGTAAAGACAAAAACGAATTACAAAAAGATTGTTGAGTAAGTTCTTTGTAATGCAATCATACAATTCGAATCTACTAGACGTCATATTTATAAAAAGCTCCACCCCCCCTTACCGAATTAAGACAATAATATGCTTTGGCTAACCTGGGCTAATTCAAAAGTCTAAGATAGATGTAATGACTAATGAGCATTATATTGTTTAAAAAAATGGGAAGTTCCTCGAAGTTATTAAAACTCTTTCACCTTCCCAGGAAAATGTACTTGTATAACACACTCTTTTCAAGTCAATTCATGATCTGGCATCCGGTTTTTGTCTCAAAATGAGTTTTAAGGAAACAATGAAACAATATACATACGCATGCTGTGGTTTGCCTCAAATGAAGTGCCTTTTGTGAAGTACTCGTTAGTTTAATAAAGCTAGTAAGTGTAAGTTGTGGAATAATGTAGTTATATTGAGTCATTGATTTATTAGTAAAAACAGGTCATGATCGATATACTGACCAAATTATAAATTGGCACATAAGCTGGCTATATAGCACGGAAATTAATTGTATTCCTTTTTTACTGGCCTATTGATACGAAGGGACTATTTTATATAATTGTTATACGAGACAAAAGGAGCAACAAATAGGTTCTTTAATCTTTTGGTAACGATTATTTGGATTTTTGTCAAATACTCGCTCGACCTCTCCCTAAATGCACGCCCCTGTGTAAGGAAAACGAAAAGTAGTTATATTTCAGATAAATTGATAAAGGAGCCATTTGTGGGATTTTTAATGTATTTATCGATTTATTCGTTTAGTGAATTACTATAAAAAAACAAAAGGATTCTTTTAAAAATTACGTCACAACTTTAATGAAACACCAAACTCTGGTACATTAAAATTAAAAATATACTTCAATACTACAGTCTTTATCAAAGCCTTTGTCTCTGTAGTAAATAAAAAGGACGTTCATTTTTATAATACAAGCATAATATTCAATAAACTTTTGCACGCTAATCAGTGCAGAGAGAGGAAACTACGCTCTTGAAACGTTCGACTGCTCACTGCTCCTACAATAGTACAATCCCCCCCCCCCGAACAATGTACAAGCCACGTACCTTATTATAAAACCTTCTAGTCTCATCAGGGCTGCAGGGAACTCGATATTAAATATTTTATGTCATGTAAGAAATGCCTTTCTCTTAGCAGGGGCCGCGGAGAGTATCAGAGAGTAGGGAGGGGACTAAGTCTTAAATGTTAGCCAATTTCGACATGTCTGACTTTTATTTCAATACTTTTGGCCACCTGTTGGGGGGGGGGCTAAAACTCAGCATCGTCCCCGCGGTCCATATGCTTAGGGGAATTGCTGGAAAAGGTAAAAAAGGCCCTAGCTTACGGAAAAAAAACTTTATCAGAAGATATAATCAGTAAACCAATATTATACAGAAGGACCTCGAGGTTAACCCTATCACATGCTAAATCCCAATACCAGAAATTTCCGAACAGAAGTAGCGTAACCGATCCCACAACAGTGTTTTAAAAAATTTTTTACGACAGTGTTCTGGGAATCGAACCCAGAAGCCACACACGCGTTTTTATCACTATCAACGCTCACGTTTTGGTTTGGCCCCAGACATGGACACTGTTTTTTAAAGCCAAACGAGAAGGAGGGAAACCGGAGTGCCCGGAGAAAAACCCTCCAAATGCAACCTGAATTTCAGGTTACCTGATCGGCGGTCCGAATTTGGTATTTTTATTAATAATCATCCGCAATGACAGTTCAGTTTTATCTATAGTTCACCGTTTCGGTCCGATCATCCAAACCGAGTCCCAGGAATTGCCATGCAATTCTTGAGCTTCGTTAATTCGATCCTGCTGGTGGTCTAACGTGCGTAGCGCGCGTATCGCCCGTTGCAAAAACCGCACCAGGCTCTTCGAAATTAAACTGCGCTTTGTCTGACAATGGCAACAAAAATTATTTCAATTATTCAAATGTTTATATCATGATAAAGAAATTATTCGTATTCACGACTTGCATGCTTTTTCATCTCAAACTGATGTAGACAACAACACCCTTCTACTACATGCACCTTTTTTATTAATTTATCTTTTTTATACGTTCTGGATTACGGCCGTTGACCGAAGATGGAGGAAATAAACGTAATCGGGTTTAACATGCAACTTACTCAATATGGCTGATTAATAATGTCTCTTACCTTTCGCACCGTATAATTACCTTTGGTAAACAGTGACCAAATTGGTCTGAATTTACTGAATTTCACTTGCGCCACTGCTCCATTCCAAACAGTTGTGTTCTTCTTCGACAACATCTCGATGGTGGGGCGTGCAAGGAATTAAACAACATAGTAAGTGTGTCGAAATACGGAGGGTTTTCTTTAAAGGGTTAGCTTTTTAGGCAAGAGGGTACTACAATATTAACCTACAGTTTTTAAGACAATACCCCCCCCCCCATAACCCCATTCTACAAGTCCATGACGCGATGTATTATATGATGCATGCATGTAATTATAGGAGGTATATATTACCTACTTTACTTCTTATACAAGCTATATGCAAGCTATTATAAAACTACTATACAATCTCGTCAAGTTTGTCAAAATGATTATAGATTACGTTTATTTCCTTCATATTCCAGATTTTTAAAGCTTCCGAACGGCAATCCGAAAAATTAATACCAACAAGGGAAACAGAAGAGTGATAATGTCTGAACATCCCATGCAATAATCATTTTTCTTCATTTCAAACTTCAATATTCGTCGAATTTAAATGTTCAAAGACTAAAGTATAATTTTTGATGCCACTGACGGACTTCATTGAAACGATCGCAAGCTAAACAGAGAACTTATATAATCATATAAGTACACTGCATGGATTACCTTCGTATTAATCTAAAATTAGGCTAATACGAATTCGCGAATATTTTTTTCGTCCCGTGCGCGTTCGTCATGCTAATTGCACTTTATTACTTTCATTTTAACGTTTTAAAACCATGTTTGCATTTTCCGCAGCCGCTAATGTGGTGTCAGAATAACCAGCGTGGCTATTGCAAAGTATTTTCATATTTTTCGAAAAGAAAAAAGTTTTTTGTATAAGACCGCCATAAGTCGTTAAAATTCACACCAAGTGACAACTAAGAATGTTTCATAGAATCTTTTTTAGAGAAACCTCAGAAAATGCGCTCATATAAAAGCTGTGAGAAATTTCCTGGTATCATGCATTGTCGAAAAGGGTGAAATGTCACTTGATGTGTGAATATACTAGGTTAGACCACCAGAACGAATCAATTCGAAAATTGATTCCTGCATGCACTTACAGTAAGCATGCATTATTCTAATAAAATTACTATAGTATGTATACCTCAACTTGTACACCTGTCTCGTCTTCCATCGTCTGATTCTGCGACGATCTTTCTCATCTGATCCTGCGACGATCTCTCGTTATCTGATTCTGCGACGAACTACCATTATCTGATCCTGGGACGATGCTTCTCATCTGATTTTGCGACGATCCGCCATCATCTGATCCTGCGACGATTCTTTGTCATCTGACGCCTTTCGCAGATACAAAAATATGATATAATTAATTTACAAAAGAGAAATGTCGCTTATGTATAAAGAATTCAAGATAAATACTCAAAACCAGATTGTAGACCTTCAACATCTCCTACGCCACCCGTCCAGGGCCTTCGCATTGCGCACGCAAATACAAAATGTCATGCACGTTTTGTGGGAAATGTTCATAGTTTTTTTCTGGTCCCGAGAAAACTAAAACACTCGACTATTATCTCCTTCAAGGAATAAAATTCCTCATACATTTCATGTTCAAGTGCTCTATGAGCGATATTTTTTTCCGGACTACAGTCGTTCAAGATGGAAAAAATACAAGTGACGGGGCCCCAGAATCACTTATATTTCCTCCGCATGCGCTTGACATGGCCAGGTTAATTCATGCAAAAACCACAAGCCGAAAATTTCAAAATCAAGGAGGAAAACAGAAGAGTGTTCAGCATGTCTCAGTAAAAAAAAGGCCAAATCCCATGCAATCTTATTCATGAATATTTTAACCGAAATCAAATTGAGTTTTGTATTCGCGTGCATAAATGTCCCAAGGCAGCTCCGACATCTCATGACTCTGACGATTCTTTCATTCTAAAAAAAGAAAACCTTGGTAAAACAAAACAATTCACGGTCATACGAAGGCTAGTGAAAGTGACTTGCTTTCCGGGAATTTTTTGTTTTTAGGTAAAACTAATTGACATGGGAAGCAAAGGAATCAACTACACAGCACGATAAGATACTTTGGAAGTAGAAAACTACAATAGACAGGCTGAAATAGCTCAGCACATGTCAAGTCTAGCATAAAGTACATACATGAGTTATTATTATATGTGCATTATAATCATGCATTCAAATTCTGACAGAAACTTCATTTCAAAAGGGGTACTTTTTTATACACTTTGTATACCAATACACCGGTCTTTCCCTGTACAAAACTAACACAAGGCGTTGACGGAAGAGTATTCACGATACGACAACCTTGTCCAAAAAACACATTGCCCAGCGGGGAAAGTTTCAGCCATTTCTTTAGAAAAATTTAGGATAGTCCCAAAAAGGTTCGATTAAACTATATTCTACAGGGTGTCCCAAAAAAACGAAAACTATTCAAATCACTCATTGTTAAAATTTGAATGCCGTGTTCACGAATTTCAGCCCGTGGGGATTTAATGCAACTTATAAAATGCTAAATGCTTTGTGTTGCTAGAGAAAGGGGACATGTCGAAGGTCATTGTCCTTGAGATACGCATTTAAATAATGTTATCATATTTGTAAATTGTAAATATTGTTAATAAATATCATTTTTGCGAACAAGCAAATTTGACTGCATCATATGCATGCATAAAAATGCTTATGGCAACCCCGATTGATACACTTGTGGGCCCAACAGAGTGTTTAGGCATTCAAACTCTAACAATGGCATTGTTATGGGTGATTTCAATAGTTTTCGTTTTTTTTGGGACACCCTGTAGTTTCACCCACCGTGTACAACAGTACAAACGGACAAACGTGTTATTCAAGTCAAATGCAAATATTAAGAGAACAATACCTATTATTCCCTGCGAACAAGTGTTTGTGTTTTGCCTTCTCCATCTTTCGGCACAATATAGTTCGTTCTGAAATGAAATAAGCAAGGGAAAACAAAATCAAGTTAACAGCTCACTTGCATTTCACATTTTCAATCGAAATATACAAGATATACCAGTAAAAGTCGGCAAGAATATGCCTCCAGTCGCTAATGTTTTCTGGCTATTCAAATCAACACGGCGATTAATTATTTTCAAAGCCGGACAAGCCAAGATCAAGATCAAGCCAACAGATTCTTTCAATCAAACATGAACATGTACCTGAGCAAGACTCTTCCAATTTTTCCAAGTGATCCTTTCCTCCGGCTCTTCGAGAGTATCAAGTTATTCAAGTCTGAGTTTCTCGTCCTCAATCGCCTTTTATTTTCTCAAAGAGCATTCCAACGGACAATGCCTTCATACATCGATGACACTTAACAGTAAGACCCGTTATACGTTTCAAACGTCGTACTTCTTATGTGCCGAAAGCATAAAGACATAACAACAATAGATGAGGCATCGCAATTGATTAACTATTGTTTTAAATGTTTTCGGCAAGGATAAATTAGCCGAACACTTTTTGCAGTCTCAAGCCAGTCAAGGCAATATGTTTGCATATTTCTATTGCCGTTGCAAGTAATTAATAAAATGCCGGTCCATGAAGCGATCAATGGATCTTTGAGTTTTAAAGTGTGGACGGGTTTTTTTCATACTTGAGAAGAATATATATGCTATTTACCAAGGTCTTAAAAACAGCTTTTGGCAGCGCGTTACACTTTTTTGGCTGAGTGAGACACCTCTGTCCAAGTTGGTGCGTGGCGTACGACGCGTGCGTGGCAGCATAGACAATCCAAAAGACAAATCTGTCTTTTGGATTGTTTATGGTGACAGTCGCTAGTGATAAACCCAGCCGCTGGCATAGAACCCCAAAATTACGCGTTCGCTATCAATGTTTATCGTCTTATATCAATTATGCCTTACTCATTGACAGTACACCTGATGAAAGCAAAGAGTTTGTCAAGAAAATGCCAATTGCATGCAATGCTTAAAATTTATGAAGTTTTAATGAAAGATACCGTATAAAAATGAGGGTTAGGAGACTGTGATTGACTTTCTCCTCAACATTTCAAATATCGAATATAACTATACTGTAACATCCTATTATCAATGAGTTTGGCTACCATAACATCCAATTTTTTTAAATGTAGTCATTTCTATCCCAGGCATGATATAGCCTATTTAAACTCAGCTTTATCTCATCAGTTTTTATGATTGCTATTTATTTTAAATCGGGTAATAAATTATTATTAATATTTGTAATTAAGACTTATGATTATGAGAAATATGAATACTATATATTTACTATGTGCTACTGATTCTTCATTTTTTGGTTGAATTTAATTTTATTTTACTGATCTTTTGCTAATGCACTTTGTCTTTTGTCACAATGCTGCCTGCAAGGACATTTCAAAAGTTTCTCATCAAATTTTAAAAACGACTTGTCCTCAATGAAATTCATTTCAGACATTTTGGAATGAAACATGCAGAAGTGAAGATCTTTACTTGAGATTTCCGGCAGCAATTTTTCCTTCCAAAAAGAACTCCTAGTATTATAATTATTTATTCATATAGGATGATAAAGAATGATGACGCATGCGTATATTTGAGCTGCCTGTGCCGCTCGGTGTGAAGAAACCAATTCCACCTGGTACTCAAGTACGTGGCTGACTTCGTTTATAAACTGGAGAGTATAATTTTTACCCTCCAGTGAAATTGTGTGAACTAAAAAATTTTTTCCTTGCGTTGATAGAGAAGTCTCTTTACTCTCCTATATGGGAGAATTGTCCCTCTGGCCTTGGCATTGATCTGGCGTCCCTGCCGTTGTCTAGACACTGCTACAAAGAGACTATTTTGCTTGGCTTTAATTAATCAACGACTAACAAATTTCACAACAGTATAAATTAACAAATGTCGTAATAAGAGTCCTAGCTACAACCAATCTGGGAATCAGAGTCAGCATCTATGATGCCATGCATGCATGCTTCCTAACTTGTGGAAAGGAATACTTTGGATACAAGATTGATTTGCAACTGAAACGACATGAAAATGATAAAATAAATATGATTATACAGCAGATGAGTTCATCCTTTTACATCGCCATCGGTCCCTGGCCAGCGGCTTGTTTATCACGGGACTCTGTCCAGGCCTTAGCAATGGTTCTCTTCATCTCGTCATCGCCCTCGTCATACATTTTCTTCATCAGATCCATAAGACTTTCTGATGGATCTTTGTCTTTATCAATGTCGCCCATTCTAAAACATTGCCAAATACACAAATGAAAACCTATTGCTCTAATTGTATCTGTTACAAATGCGTAAGATCTCATGGACTGTTTATAAAAGTGATCAAAATCCTAACAATATTGATTCATTTTAGAGCAAGCGTCTTCCCTACCCCCAAATCAACGTTAATATATTGCTTGTTGCGTTTCCTTTGCGGCCAAATACAACACTGTCAAAGGGGATGGGGGAAGGAATTTAACCTATAGCATATAAAGGCTTGAAAAATTAAACTTTTCGTGTACCTAAGCACGGAAACCGTACAGGTATGCTTTTCATATCGCAGTACGTTAGTCTAAACTCTAAACAGAACCAGAATTGTACTTTTGTATTGTACAGAAACTGTCTATGATTGCAAGTACTTCAGTTAAATGAGCTACTTGTGCTATTCATTTTCAATCGCACGAGATTCTTAAGGTCTGTTTAAGCACAGCCAATAGAAGTGCAGTGGTTCAAGCGATCCAATTTTATCGATGTTTACTTTAATGGTCTGTTGACTTGCCGAATGCAACAAATCAACCAGCGGCGTAAATCGTCTACAATGGCCCCCAGGCTGAAGTAGTAAGAAGGGCTCCCTAATTATACATCCTCCCCAACACATTTTACGGTGCCAACCCTTCGAATTGATTTTTATGCACGAACACGAGATCCATAAACTGTGTGCGCTAAATTCTGCAACGTAATTTTGGAAATTACTTATAGCTTTTCAAAATACTACAGTTATACCCCGGTGAACACTGCAAAAGAAGCAGCTCCGCTTAAAATATGAATAATTCATACATTTTGTAAGGAAATAACACGAGGAATAAAGTTGATTTAACAACGTTTCCATATCACATTTTGAAAATCCCCTGTTTTCGCCTATATTTTAGGGTGTTTGAGATTCAGTGATATTAGCCAAGGGCCGCCCTGAGAAGCGCTTTCCCCAGGGCCCCCGGCTTCAGCCGGTTTGGGTCCTTATTAGTAGTTACGCCACTGAAATCAACTAAAGCTAATGCGGTTCTGCTTTATCAATAACAGACTAACATTCTACACGTCAAAAGTGAATTGGAGCCGACAAAATTGAAGCGTGTGAGCAGGCCTTTACGAAACCTTTTGAAACTGACAAAGCAACAATTACAATAATCCAAGTAAATTTGATCATATTTTTACCTCGTCTTTTCCTCTCTTGCTTTTTTCTCTCGTACCTCCGTTGCTGAGATTCCTGCCCAGTCTCCGTCCCGCGCCTTTTTTAATATCACTGTTATGGTGTTAGGCTTAATCTGGAGAATAAAATATGACACTTGGTAAAAAAGATAATCATCGCCTAATACATACGAAGAAAAATTACCCGTGCAGTAAATGGTGCATCAATTAGTAAAAAGTTGTATTTGTGCCGTTTCTGATATAGTGAATAAAAAATAATATTAATGGAAACTTTATTAATTCATTTAAAATCAATACATACAATTGCATATCTCACTTGGAAAAGGTAACATACAATTGGCTACTTGAATCGTGGAATATATATGTATATATACTGATATGTTTATATAAGAGCAAAAAGATATATCCTGATAAATTGTATACACTATATTTACAAAATTTGTGAGAGTGCTGATTAGTAACTTAATAACTGTGGATTCATCCATTCCTTGTTTCTACAGCAAAATATATAATACGTAGACCTGATACAGACAGCCATTATTCTCCTAATTAGGTATTTCTTATGTTTCTCGTCAAAACCTATGTCATTTAGCATATCTAGATACGGGCTACATTCCTTAGCAAAAACACCTAAAGCACTTATTGATAGATTAATAAATTTAACATCATTATAATTTCTTTTCTGTTCAATAATTAGTTGTTTATACCTTAATTTTTTCCTATTAGCATTGTTTTTCAAGTTTGATTCAAACCCGACTGTAAGTTCGACTATGTAGAGTAGGGAATTATTTTTACTTTCTAAGATTAAATCAGGATGTGCTGTCTGAATATCTAAGACTATTTAGGTTCGTTACGCTTCTAAATTAATGTGAACAAGAGTTTATGTTAAAGAAAAAATCAGAAACATGCAAAATTTAGGCAATTTTCACATCAGAGGGCCCTCACTTGTTATGAGCAGAACCTATGCGCAGAACGGACTTGACTTCCACTTTAATCTCGATACATCAACACGTGTCTAATAAGATGATCTCGATACATCAGAATGCATATACGTGTCGGATAGCATGATCTTGAGCACGAGTGTGTGGTGTAACGGACCAACTACAGGTAATTTATAACATGACCCCGATACATCAGCACGTATGTAATAACATTATCACGATCATAATTACCTGAAAAGCGTTAAATTCTTTTTTTGGACATCGAAAACTTTATTCTATGTAGTCAGTGTATGTATATGTTTTCTACTATTAGAATTCCAAAAATCCTCCCTTACTTGAATTCTCAAATCTACTGAGGAAGCAGAAAATGGAGACAAAGCATCCCCCCTCCTTTTCATGAAAAAAGAAAGCTGTCAACTTTTAGTCAGAGTGCACAAACCTTATGTTTGCATTTTTCCGGAACGATTTCTCCTCCCAAGTTTGGTAGGTTGAGCTCGTAGGTTCTTCCATTTAGGTTATTTACGACAATATTCAAACTTCGTCTTCCAAAATCAACCTGGATCAAATCTCGATGTAAACTACCAACATTGGCGAGATCCACGTATATCGTGACTGTTTGTGGCTTTTGAAGAAATCCTTATGAAAAAAGAATGAAGACAGTTATTTCGCTTTGCATAAATCGGCTAGAAATAGGCTAAAATACATGGGCACATTATGCATATGACAAAGAAAGATGGAATTGGGGGAATCTGCTATGGGTCTCAGGTTTTCAAACCTATATCTGATATTTTACAGAAAAAAAGCTTGCGAGGTTGAAAAAGTATTGTTGGAAGTCATATAGTCCCCGTTCCAAAAAACATTAAAGACAATAAGTTCTGGTTTTTTGAGATAGGTCATGCAATATATTATATAATATTTATCTTTATCCTCCAATTCTGGCAACGGCATTCAAGCATCTGCAAAAGCAGCTTTGGAAAACACATTAATAACGTTGTATTCATCATCTGCTATATTGAGACCAGCTAAAAAAGCAAGCGCGCGGGGTGCTTTTGATGGTTTTGTGAAGACTCCTTTAGGTTGCTAATAAATAATTATCGCACTGAAGTAGTAAAAAATACACAAAATTACACCAACTCTGGCTATTCTATTTCTGTGACATTTCTTTTGCTTTGGGATTAGGACTCCTAATGACAACAATGACAATTTTGTCTCAGGGGTTTCCCAGGGTTTTTTCTCACGGGCTTTGGACATAAATGTATAAACTCCTCAAAAGCACGGATAAAGAATCTTGATTAATAATCGTGTGAATAAGCTTTGACATCTTCATGAGCTTTCCCCTCAGGAAATTCCTACACCATTATAGGATGTGCTTTATCAATCACTATTTTTAAGGTATAAAACGAAGGTTATCGAAGGTTTTTCTTTTTCACTTCCTTTAGCTCATGAGAAAAACACACCGGAAGTCCACATTAACAATTGAGCATGGCTCCACATAAACAAGTGAGCATACTAACAAGTACGTTACATAAACTTTGTAAAGCATCACCGCGCTTGTTTACAGTCGACAAATGGCAATGTTCCAACAAGGCTTTATTGCTTTACGGCATTGTTCTCAATGGCTCTATGTGTGATGCCATCTTCGACCGTTTCTCGTGAGTACGTGTTGAACGATTTCATGGTACTTTTTAACAACTTAATAATTAACACCTAAGGTGAACAAGGTCATTCTTAACGACTTTAATTCTTCATTGTTCCTAAAAAAACACAAGTGGACTTCGGCTACGCACAGTTTCCAGATGAATCTAATTAACATACTTCTTTGCAATTGGCCAATTGCTTCTTTCATATGCTGTTAGTAAGCTAGGCAAGAGTATAGTCAGGACCAGGAATACTAAAATCTTTGTGGTACTGATACCATAAACAACAGATGACAAGCTAGCCACTTTGGGAGATAAAATTGCGAAATCATCTTAGTTTAAGAGAGAAGATGCATTCTAATGTTGCCGCTCTTGTTGTTTCTGGTTGCTTGATAGTGATTGCAATTTCTAACACGATATAAGCAAGCCTCGCACCCAGGCATTACTTTACATTCAGTTACAATGTAGAGATCATTGGCTTCAAAGAGAGAGCTTATATTGGGGCTGCTTGGCAGCTTGGGATGGAATGCGCAAACTTTTGCCCTTTGCGATCTTACAACCATACATCATCAATTCCCATGTTCTATTTTTATCATGCAACATATGCGGTCCAGTCTATCTTGGCGCGTGACTCAAATAGTTTGAAAAAAATGTAATAGCTAATTTTGTGCATTTCACTCGACGAGAGAAGTACAACGCGGGTGGTTGACTTGGAGGAGGCTTTTATCAAGTCTTTATATGGTATCGTGTAAAGTTCTTAACTCTTCCTGGCACTTATCGGAAACGAGAAATGCGTGTATCTACTATCGCATTTGAATATCAATACATATTGCGAACAGTTTGGGCCATTGCGTCAGAATGACGCATTCTGTAGACGGATTATATATTCGGATCTTATGAGATGAAAATCTCACCCAGCGATCTGCCCCATCGACGTTACTGTGAACTCGGTTCACGAACTATAAAATCGGACTAAAAAATCCGTTTTTTCTATTTTATTAGACATAATGGAAGGAAATTAGATTGTTCACACTTGAAACGAAATACAATGGACGGAAATCTCATCGTTCTCACATCATTGACCACCTATGAACAATACTTTTTAATTAAAAACCAACCGCAAAATATAGAAGCTCTAAGTGTTTGAAAGTCAGAAGATCCTAATTTGCATAGTGCGCGCCTTTCAGGCTGAAACAGCAGACAACCGCGGAAAACACACACAGCGAAACATGAAAAACATACAATCGGCAACATGCGCAACCTTCGTTGTTTCACACCAAAACATAGCTAATAGAAAAAAAACCTGGTCATTGTTCTATTTTTCGTCCGCTTAATTGTGGAAATCTTCGTGCACGTTCACGGTAAATACTACTTTGAATGTAAAATAGAATGATCAAAACAAGACCTTTGCCTCAATCTCGCAACCTTAGCATAATATTAAAAAGTGCATGGTCAGGTATATTCCAACATCAGTTATCGTTCGAGTTTCAAGGTCACCGCCTTTCCCTAACCATATGGGCCCCTGTCTATATTAACTATGCAAGGCCAAAGAGAAAATGTAGAAACAGAAATTTCATAAACATCTTTATTACAAATACTAGAAAAATATTCAAAAAATTATTACTAAAATTTGCTTAAAAATACAATTACATTTAATTCTGAAGTAATTGTTCTCCAATATTTTTAAAAACCTAATTTCTAAATTTAATGTCCCAATCAACCCCTTTCATAAAAATTTCAATTACAATATTCCTAGGATATAAAAATAATCAATACAATTTCATTTAACTCGTTATCGAGTTTTTGATTAAGGTTACATAAAAATATAGCAAAACAATGTTAAAAGTTGAACGAAAGGTGTTTGACCGTGATAGCATAGTGTACCAAAATTTAGGCATTGAGTACATTTCTTCTCAAAAAACGAGTAAAAGAAACAAACCGTCAACACCATTAAGTTCAACTGCACACTGCTGCTTTTTAAAAGATATATGACGAGTTACAGATGGCCTCGTGGTCTACGTTCAAGGCCACTCAACTACAATATTTAGTTAAAAAAGTTTTGGCAAGCATTTGTGGGAACATCTGGGACTATAGCTGATAACCAGGATTTCAACTGCATGCACGCATGTGTCACATGTCTGAACTACTATTTTTTCCCACAAAGCTGCGCAATCAAAGATACATAGTGTAAATTTTGGCCTATATTGGCTTTACATTGATAACTATGAAAATAATATCAATGCTGAAACTATTTTTGATTATATATTTTAACGTTCAAATTTCCCACTTCGCTATTATCTCCCGAGCATAAACATTACTTTATTTCATATTTTAAAAAATTAGTATGAAAAAAGTACAAGCTAATGTTACAATTACTATAAATTTTGTTACAATCATTTTGATTATCCAAGTTTAACAATACAGTAAACTGGTTTTACTGTTAATTGTTAGTTTACAGTTCACAAAATAGAACTTCAAGAAATGCCGAGGTAAATAAGGGAATTTACTTATATGGCTAACAATTATGTCAGCTACATTGCCTTATTGCAGAAACACATTCTAATTTTGGCTAACTGAAAACATAGTTTTTCAGGGGAGTACGCGATATATAGATTATCGGCATTTCTTGACTATTATTACAAATATTTTTGTTAAAATGTTAATACGGGTTAAACTTACTGACTTAAAATTGAGCCAAGTATTTTTTACCCAATGTGGGCTGCCTTTATTTATAGTAATAATATTGTCAATGCATTAAAATAGCATTAAGACTTGAATGTTAAAACACTGTTAGTCATATATTTTGTTACCATATTAAGATATATAAACTTTCTACTAAACTAACTTAACTTGGCAAATGTCATCTACAAACAACAATATATCAAATAATTTTGACAGGCTTCCAATTACTATTAATAACCACATAATGAAAGGATGAAAGACCTTTTCTAATGAAACACCTACTTATAGAAATAAATCCAATTTACCCAATTGTGGGTTCCTCAATTACAATTAAAAGACACAAGTTCAAAGCTTATCTTTTAATACATGCATTATTCCCATAGCCATGCACATATTTTTCCTCAGATAAATTCCTGTTCATCAAGTATTATTCCACCACCCACATGTCGTAGTAAATGAAATTAGGACAATCAAATGAGTTTAAAAAAGTACGGAACACCTGTGAAAGCCTTGCCTTTGACAGATTGCCATGTTAAAAACTATTAGACTAATACACTACAATAATCTATCTTCAACTACAATGTAAAACTAAGCTAAATATACAAACTAAGCTACAAACGATCCATTATTTTGACAATTACTTAAGTTATGTTTAAACTTAAAGGAATTACCTAAGTATTACAACGATTATTTTCTTCTAAACTATCTTCCTAAAACTATGTTTCCGTTAGAAGTTATTTAATGTAAGTATAAATTTGTTGGTAGTTTTACACGATATGCGAATTCTGATTTGAAGAAGTTAATATAGATCATAATAAAATTTCAAATATTTGTTGTATTTTTTCTTATAAGCTTTCCACAACAAATCTGCGCCATTTCAGATGAATATAAACCACGTTTTTTAAAAAAATCAAATGCACAATTTTTAATCATATTCATGCATTTCGCGTGTAAAACTACCAGATGAGTTAAATCAATTTACTTTGAAACTATATATGTTTTTTTCAAAAAACAAATATTAATATGTTAGTCTGTTAGAAATCTTCTTTACTTTAAAATAATGTTCATTTAATGAACGATTGGTACCAAAAACGATCATACGGTATTGTCCGTATAATCTAAATAATTGGGCTCAACTTACCCAAATTATTCTCCTTAATCACGGAAGCCCGGGGCGCTGGGAGATAAAACCCCGGGAATCCGGCACCACTCAAACCATAGCCATACATACTGTACTCCTTCATCAAAGCCTTCGAGAAAAGATCTTTATAGAGATAGTAGTCCCCTCGTGGGTACATACTCGGATGGTTAAGGAACATAAGCCCCATGGGGTTTGTGACCTTCGGAGAATCAAGGTAGAATCTCTCGTAGTCAGTAGTTGGACTGGGGACTTGCTCGTTTTCAAAATGATTTTCTTCAACCCCCTTCAGATCTTCAGGGAGCTCTTTTTTGGTTGGCTTTTCCTCCTTTGGGACTGTTGTGTGATTCACACACATATACTGGTCGCGGAAGCACTGACCACTGAATAATTTTTCGTGGAGTTTTGTATTTCTGCTGTGGCGGTTGCGACTCTTGGCACACGTGAAGGATAGACTGCACCTGTGTAAATAAACAATGAAAATAGAAAAAACGGGTTTTGATGCCTTTTTTCAACCTGTTTTTAACCTAGACCCAATCTTTGAAAAAATTGGTCAAAATCATCAGGTTTACCATTAGACCTATTCAAAAGCAGGTTTCACTACGGAAAGGTTTAAACAGATTTTCACAACACTTTGAGGAAGGACTTACCCTTTCACATGGCACTTGAATTTCTTGAGTTTAAGATGAACTGCATTGTAGTGAGTCCTCATTGAACTCTTGTCTCCAAAGCTCTTCCCACAGTTGGCCCAGTCACATACGAACGGTCTTTCTTTTGTGTGCTTGTTCATGTGAACCTTCATTTCGCATTGCCAACGGCAAACATAGGAACAGCCGCTCGCTTGACAAGGAAAACGCCCTTCCTTGTTGTTGTTGTTGGTGGAGTTTCGTAGCGTGCAGTCTGCAAGGAATAGCATTGTATGTAAAAACACTGAAAGAATAAGACCGTGGCAGGGTTTGAAAACGCCACTTTCAAGATAAAGCTTATCAACAGCATCAATAAAGCTTGTGAGAAATAACGATGTATTATATCGATTCATTTTAATGACATAAAGGTCGGTTAGATTCGAGGTTTCGAGCTTAAAGACATTCAAGGTTCATATTTGCCTCGAAAATATCCCCTCAGACATTAACTGCTATAACGCGAAAGTTTGAATTGCGTTTTAATTTAAATAGTTTTGCTATCACAGCACACAAATATCAAACAAATAGACAAATTACACAACACGATACAGAAGATACGATAGCAGTGGATCCATGGTGATGATGGTTTTCAAAGTATGAACTGTTCTCTCGTATAATGTTAGTTGAATCATTATTCACAGTGACTATTAACTGTATAATGAGTTAAACCGTTATTCACAGTGACTAGCAACTGTAATGACAATGTCATACGCCGTATTGGGACGGTAAGATGATAACTCAAGCATGAAACATAACAAAAACACACTTACTATAGTTTTTACGGCACAGTACCTTTGGTTAAGATTCAAAAAAACAAAACATCGTACGGGATATTCAAAACAAATTCTAACAAAAATTTAAAATGGTTTGAACGTCAGGTAATATGGTCTTTCACTTTTAGTAAACTTAAATGTTCGTTAAATACGAATGACTCTCAAACACACTTAGAGCTTCTTTGTTTATGTTTTTTTTTCATTAAAACACAGTCTCCTTATTTGAAACGTTTCATAGGCATATGCCGGATTTTGCTATCGTTTTCAATCACAAAACGACCAACGCCTTAGTATGGCAAATGGTATTATTTAATGGTGGTATTTGCGCTATGTTCATTAGTCCGTTATTACCTATCCCGTCTTCCCGCACATCCGTCCCGCTACCCGCCACCGCAGCCGTCTACACGCTACCGGATAAATACGCAACCGGATAAATTAAGGTGTAAAAATAGTTCTGCGGAGATACCTTCCGTAAACACGGATCGCCCACTAGAAACACAACAATCTGAAGATTGTCGGACGGATGAACGAAAAAGATGACGCACCAGTTTTAGATGAATCGAATGCAAAAACACGAAACAAGGACTTGGGTAAATAAAGTCCCTCCAGTTTTAATGTGAAACTTGAAAAATAAGAACCGCTTATAAAGGATCAAAAGAGAAAGTGAACCTAAGACTTGAGCATAATTTAAGAATGCGAGAAGACTCCCGTGCATTCGCTGACTGAAGAAAAAAATGTTAATTTAACACTTGACACTTAAAATACTTCATACGACTAATAAAGGTATCTGCGTCTACTATCTGCCATAGTACAAGTGGTTGATTGAATATATGATTGCAACTAATGACACAAATGTCTCAAATATTTTAGGCCATACATTGATAGGAAGGATACTACCGGCACGCTAACCGTATGCTGGCTAATGGATGTTTACAGTGCATTCTGCACGATTTATCCGCGAGTGTCTAAAGAGTTTCATAATGCGTGGACGCGGAAAATTGTTCACTTATCTGGCGACGTGCGGACGGGGCCCTCTGGCCCCTTGATCCGCAGCACGCAAACATCGTAATCTCGAAAAAGATAAAAAGAGACTGTTATCACACGGCAAACATCTGCAAATGTTATCATGGGGAGATAATATGATAAATAAACAGCAAAAATAAACATTGAATTTGTAGAATGTTCTACACGATTACAAAGGCAAGCTGAAACTGAAAGTTAATGCTACTTGTCCTCCTATGACTTTTTAAGAGTTTAATAGTCGTACACATATATACTTAACTAAAGGGGGAGGGAGAGGGACAATACACGCACATACACCTATATTATACAACATTTTATACAGCACACTTTTGATCCAGAGGTACACACCAGTTATACTCTAGTCTAGAAAGACCCAAACATCCGTCATATTTCATAAGTTCCTTTCTGTGCTATATTGCTAGCAAGGCATATCATACGTGTCAACATCGAACGACAGGAAAAAAGGTTTTGGTGTATGTCTTAGGTCTGCTGACATAATAAAGTATACGAATCTGAGGCAGTTCTACGAATGCTGCATAGAGCCAACCAATGGGTTGCTATTTTTTTACGGCTGTCTGGATGCTTGAAAAGCAATAAAACTTCTGATATTGACCCAACAATTTACGAAGGGAAACACTGAGAATACCAAGGTCTAATCTGGGCTCTATCAACTGTTGAGCGACTTAAAAAAAATCACTGTCCGGGGATACCTGCTATCCGGCCTTCCTATCACCGGCCTCTGACGAATTGGCGGTGCTGAATCACTCAGCATTGTTTGCATTGCCTTGTGGCCACCACAGGAGACATATGGGGCCTACGTGCGACCTTCAAGTGACCTACAGGCATGCGCTGCCCAACATCATGTGCTATTGGGCGAGTGTTGAGTGAAGACTTCCTGAGCAATCAACAAGGCTTGACAGAACAACAGGAAATCGCAAGAGGTCATCAAATCAAGACTAATGAATATTGGCGATATGCCACAAAAGCTCTCTCGCTCCCGCTAGTAACGACCATATGGAATGAATCCTGGTTGTAAATCAGATTAGAGAAGGAATCAAAACTGGGTGCCAAAAAACTTCCTCAATGCAACAATAGAATATTTTCAGTATCAACTTTACCGACAACTAAAACTAGATGGAACCAGAAGATATTTATGTTATGGTATCCTGTTACCGCATTTCTCTCAGGCTAACATTACTAGCAAAAATAAGTGAAATACTAGATACATCAATATGAAGTTACCTTACTATAGACAAAACACTCTACTCTTCTAATGTCTACAACATTTCTATCAACACAAGACCACAAACAAACCAGAATTCAAACTTATAAGAAATAAAAAAAATTAAAAGAAATAAAAAAAATTAAAGACAAGTACATTAACCAGTTTCAATGACAGAGAAAACAACTTGTATGAATAAAAAGTGTTTCTGAAATATGTGTGTGATGTTTTCTGAATAGCACAATTTTACAGACATAAGTCCATCCATTATCCACTCAGATAGATTAGAGCTATCCCAATAAAAAAGAATTGCCTTGTTCATAACATTTCAAACACCCATCACATGACTGGGTGTTGTCAGAAAAGATTTCCTTCAGACACATAAGGGAGTTCCCACACTATCAGTAAATAGAACATAATTTTTTATTTGTTTTTAGGGAGAGGTTCAACTTTTTTAACTATCTGAAGAATGTTGATAAAATCTTCTCATAACATTTTGAAGCAATTTAAAGAATGTCAGTTGAGTGAATGTCAGTTTCAAAATTCAAATACCTCTCATAGTCACGAGGTTTCAAATTCAAAAGAACCTTTTGCTTAATAGAAATAATAAAACCAAGGTCACAATATTTGTTTATTCTGCAATATTTCAAGGACTTTGTTATTGAAATAAACAATTATTTTCATTAACATTTGCATAAAGGAAGACAGGGTTATTTTCATTATCATTTAATGAATATGCATTATTGGTTAAATTGTAAATGAACCAACAAAGTGTGTCTCAGGCATGAAAAAAATTGAAAAGGGACTTGTACATGTGTAACAATATGTTGTTGCTGAATACCACATACATTATAATCCATGTCTGGCATGCAAAAAGACACAACTACTATGAGAAAGACCAATATCATTGACTTAAAACAAAAACATTATCTGGACAGACACATCATGAAACAACACGAACATTTCTCTATCCTTCATACTTGCAATATTTTTATAGTGGAAGAAAAACTCAGCAATGACTTGACAGAATTTGATACTCCTAAAATCTAGCTGCCTTACCATCACAATTAGTTTAAGAAATAACATACATTTGACATTTTTGACTAGAGCCTGAATAACATATAAATGCTATTGTTTCCATTATCCATTTCCCGAATCAATTATTAGCTGTTTTCCTTGTTTTTAGGAAGGAAAACATGCCATTCAGCATCATACACAGGCATTAGAAATTTGACACTAGGCTGTTTTTTAAACCATCATTGACAAATATATATATTTTCCCCTTACAATTTTAAATCTGCCAAAATGTAAATCTAATACTAGTGGTTAGTTTATGTTGAATTTCTAAACTTGTTAATTCAATACACACAAAGTATGGGCATAATGGAGTTTTAATGTCCTACAGTAGACCACTAATCATCAATAACAGGATAATGTATTATAGTGCTATGAAAACAGACCTTGAATTGTTATATACAGGTCTTTAAAAAACCTAACAGGAAAGGCACAAAGCCAACAAAGTTTACTCAGAATATCTTAAAGATGGATTCAAACCCATGTCTGATGAAAGGTGCACTGTTTCATGACGCATTTTGCACCACAGGGGCTAACAATAGGATATCCAAGCCAACCTGTTATCCAATTTCATGCGCAAAAACATCCCCAAAAAGCTCATTTTTGGCTTGAAACATGCACTACAGTAACACTTTGTTGGTATTTCTGAATTCCAGAAACGTGCGCACAAAGATCAAACACATCAGGGTCAGAACACATTGACTAAAAATGCGCGCATGAACTACAGCGCTAAATACGTTGTACTTCGTATTTTAACGAATCAGTTTATGAGTTTAGTCCGAAAAATATCAGTGTGTATCAGGGAATTAAATACTAAGAATTCAATGTTGTGAATTTAGAAATCGACACCACGCAATAAAATAAAATTAATACGCATATTTTCAGATACAAATATCGAAGATATCAGAATGTTAGAAAAACTCTACTATACTATACACAACCAATTCGAACAGTACAAGGTGCCATTGTTTCGTACTTTGAACAAACAAGTACGGTAAATATTGTACATTTCGACAATAAATATAGCCAAGGTCACCTTGTGAATTTTGAACAAACACTTGAAAGACAACGCGGTCATGGTTGACTCGCTTTTCCGTTCAAGCCCGTATCAGCCTTTTTCGAACTTTCCGTAATCAAGAAGGTCGAAATATCGAATTAAACTTAAGGCTTTCCGCCTAGTATATTCTCACGCGAAAATACTTACTGCTGACAACAGTCAGAATACAAATCAGAACGGGCAAACTAGGTCAATGGCGACTTTCATTTTTACTACCTACCATATGATGTGATTTTACTTCGCTGTACACGACCTTCTCTCCCTGATTTTTGCCGTGATTCGAAACCATCGAGAGTGCTGGGGTTTTCCTTATCCTCATTTTCCATGTTGGTAACTTCATCTTGTAATCTTTGCCGTTCGATTTCGTTAATTTTCACATCCACAGAGCTGAGTTCATTTTGAAGAATGACTCTCACACGTGGCCGTTTTGCTTGTTCTAAAAGCTCCTTTAACTCAGTTCGATCGCTTCGCAACTAAAAGTAAAACAAAACCAATAAAGAAACGGAATACTAACGTCTATTTTCTTCCATAAATACTAAATCGACGGTTGCAATACCTCTGTTAATTCAGCCATATTCTCCAGCCACGTACGCTAGCACGGTCTTCCAAGTTCAAAGTGCCTGTTTGCCAGCCCGCTTGGCGTATTTTACCCGATGGGCCGGGCAATATCATCTCATATTACCCGCTTATTGACAACTCCGGAAACGTATCAAAATCTGCTACTCTATCTATTATAATTTAATTAGACACTTGAGCGCATTGTAAATGTCCATATGTAACCCACGCATTACGATTATTTGATTCGATTGCTGGGTTTGTGAGTTCATATTTTAAAATGTGTTTCCTTTATCTAAGAATATGTGAAAAAGATTGATCGTCACTATAGATTTTTTGTGACTTCAAGTGCAGAAGACCCCCAAGCCCCAAGCATTACTCTAATTAGAGTAATTAATTAGAGCGTCAATAAATAAATATATAATTCAATACCAGATTTAGTGGTAATAACTGCGATATATAAATGCCTGAAAATGTAATCAATAAGTATGATAATGCAATCAATATACAAATTTGCCTTAGACTTTCACGATTGTGGAAATAGTCCAAACTTAATAGCTTTGCGAGGTTGTTTTTGAATAATTGACGTGAATAGGAAGGAAGGAAATTCGTGACAAGATTTGACTAAAAAACAATGTCGCCCAAAACACTTCGCGCTGCCACACCACACAACATAGGACAGAAATTGATTGCAAAGAATGCTTTGTAATTGTGTTTGATGGTAGTTTTAATGATTTTATAAATACGTCTAACCATATGATCTTTGGAATGGCAATTTGAGGAAATATTTGTGAGGAAATATTTAAAAGTGCAAAACGCGCATTGAAAAGTTCAGCGTTAGTGTCCTAAATACCCACAGGGTGAGGAACATAGACATAGTAGACATAGTTGTGTATATTTGTATTAAGAACTGTTTGCGTAAAATATGCTAATTTCCCTTCATCCACGATGCAATGACGCACTAGGTAACTGCAGGAACGAACGGGCTTGCGGGGGCGACTCTACCGTCATTGATCGAGAAAACTATGTAGTAATGCAGTTCGTTGATGCTGCATTGAAAATAAATTATACAGCCCAAATCTGCATTTTATAATTTCAAAATGTTATTTAATGTCAAGTGAGATGAACAATGCCTGCATTGATCAGGGCACGTTGTAGAGTACCACGTTGAACCGTGAGTGAGGTTATAGGATTGAAACGGCAGATAGCGAGCGGTTATCTATAGAAATTAAAAAGTGGGCAATGTTAAACCCGGAGCATGTAATTCTCAACGCTTGTTTTCCAACGCTTTGATGACCCGAGTCCCGACGTGAGCGGTGAGCCATGCCGCGTCTTTTTACCTTTCACAGTACATAAATAAAGCTCCCTGCGAGTTGCCAGCGTTCCAGACGGTCATTAAAACTAGATATAAAAAACATAGGCCAGAAAACACTAAAACACAGGTATGGAAAACACTGGGACACCGCTATGAAAAAACAGGTATGAAAAACACCAAAACAGATGTCCAGAACACAGGTATGGAAAAACAGACTGGTATGAAAAACACCAAAACACGGGTATGGAAAACACCAAAACACAGGTATGGAAAATACCAGGACACAGGTATGGAAAGCGTAAGTTTGGAAACCACTAAAACATATGTACATGTACTGGATAACAACAAAACACAGGTATGGAAAACACGGGTTTGGAAAACATCAAGTCAGAGGTACGGAAAACACCAAAACACAGGTATGGAAAAAACCAATGCACAGGCTTACAACAGTAATATACGAACCGAATGCCTGAAACTTTGACCACCACAAAGTGCGAACTTGTTTTCGTGTTTTAATCCTGTCTCACGTCATAATTGTCTGAGTGCACTCGGCTAGAACTAATGACTTTGAAACAAAGACAAACGCTAGGTTTCGCTACGATACGGTAAGTGGAAATCCGCCCTTGATGGTATTTAAAATTGATGGTACTTAGACGGGTAAAGTAAAAATGCCTGAGTGGCTATAGTTGATGAAAACTGGATTTTTGTTGAATTTACAAATAAGGTGGTCAAAGAACAACTCTGACGGGCACATTATTTTGTAGTTGACAAACAAAATTAGCTGCTTTTCTAAATACATCGGGAATAGCCTATTTCTTTCTTACATTACTGCTGAACACCACAAGTTTTTTGTAGAACGTTTGTAATTTAGCGAAATTGCCGCACACTTATAGATAGTGGAGTTAAAACATAAACTTTGTTGGAGGTTCGGTGTTTGCCGTAAACGTCAAACTAAAGGTCTTCTACAATTTACTACCATTTGCGTTCAAGCTTGCGGCGTGCGATTTTAAAACGTACGTTTAACGTTTCAAAACGTACGTTTAACGTTTCAAAACGTACGTTTAGTATTAACCATGTATTAACCCACAATTCCACAAAACCGTGAATCCGTAATATACTTCTCGCTGATGGAATTTAAGGACGGAACAGTGCTTCCTGGAAATGGTAAATGGCGTTTATAATGCGTTGATTTATAAAATATCTGGTCTGAACAATTGTTTGAACAATACTTTTGTTTAGAAACACGTTTTTGAGGTAATATTGCATTAGCATTTAACTATATATACATATATAGCTATTTTCCCTGCTGGGGAAAAAATCTTTCCAGAAGAATTTAAAGGGTTTGCAGGAGAAAGCAGACGGTAGTGTATCTACATTGTATAAATTATATAGTCATGTAAATAGGGGATATATTGATTAAAAATTGTGCCCATTCGCATAGATGATATTTAAAAAAGAAAATGATTCAAAATAATTGACATATTGTGCCGTAGTTTTGTAACCTTTTAAGTGTGCTGTGGTTAATGCATGTGCCTTTTAGTATTTCGCTTTCAAAGTTGGACTTCTTTGATCCAAATTATGATTTTGCTTCAATGACATGTGCGAAGTTTAAGGGGCAAATGAACTGTGTCTCCCAATTTTTTAAGGGCCCAAATTGTCCATGTAGACATTGCAAACATTTTCAACAAGTGGCATGAGGTGCTAATTGACGTTTTACTATTGCATGCTTGATTCTTCTATTTCAATATGAAGTGGGAATTTAAAGTGGTGGAAAATTTTATTTTGCAAGAAATATGCAGGAAGTGTCTAAAGTTTTTAGGTCTGATTGCATTAGATTGATCTCTAAGATGGATTTTCTTCAAAAAACAACAACATCAATAACATCGCATAAACCAAAAGATGAATGTGACCAAGAGAATGATTTCAAAACTCAACTATTGATCATTGCTGGTGTGTCAGTCATTATTGGACTAGTGATGTGTTTAGCAGGTGAGCTACAAAATGAATAACAATCCAGTTCATCTATATGATATTCAGTGTTGATCTAGATTATTTTTTCTTTCATATTTTAGGGTACAGATTGTTTAAGTTAATCCTGTTTCTAACTGGATTCTTTGTGGGTTTTTTCACAAGTTATGTTATTTGTTCACTTTATTTGACTGACCATATCGAAGGCAATGCTGCTGATTATAAGGACCAGGTATTTTATTGTTTACCTGCTATAAGTATTTGAACCATGTTTGGTTAGATATAATTATAAGACATAACAATATGCAATAAAATATTCAGATTCATGATGCAGATAACTTGTTTCATGAGCCCATAGATACAACATATCATGACAGTTCTGACAATTCAAGTGCAAATTAGCTTTATACAGAGGGAGATAATCTGGCAGTAGACAAAATAACTCATTGTTTGAAATAGTTATCTAACACTTGCAGATTTATCTTGGATTATCATTTTGTGTGGGCTTGATAGGAGGATTATTGACCTTGTGTTTGTACTATGTTGGCTTGTTTGTCTTGGGTAAGCTGTGGATAATTACTCAAGTAATTTAAGATTCTTTAGTTAACACTTCACTGGTTTAATAAGTCTGGGCTGCATGTTGTCATCCAGTTCTAACAAGTTTAGTTTAAAACATAAAGACATTGTTTGCTGTTATATCCAGGTGCAACATTGGGTTGGTTTGCAGGAATGGCACTGCTACCTTTATTCAAATCTGAAGCACATTATCTTGCTGATAATATGTGGTTACCATACAGCATCTGCACTGGCTGTGCTATATTTGCAGGGCTCTTGATGTTGTGTATACAGAAGGTAAAATCCATTTTTTTAACTCAAAGGTCCTTTGTAGCCCTGTGTGTAGACATTTATGTTACAAGTAGCCTCAACTTCAGTGTTCAAAGCTAAATGTATGCAACCTAAGTTTCAAGACATGGATGATTCAAACCATAATATCAATACCATTACTAAAAAAAGCCTAAACAAATAGTGCTGTGTAATTAGTAATGGTAAATTTCTAGAATGTTCAAACTGGTTCATCCTATGCCAACATTGTCAGTACTAGGAATTTGTTATGAAAACTTGGATAACGTGTTTCTCCTTTTCCTTTTGTTCATGTTTATGCAACCTCTGCTCAGTGAAGACAATAAAGCCTTGCACAATAATATGATTGTCCAATAGCATCAACTGGGGATGTGGAACAATGTGTGGGGAAAGGGGGGGGAGGGAAAGGGCACTTCTGTAGCAACGCATACAAGAATGTTTGCAAAATATCGTTTTTTGAACTTCGTTTCATCGTGCTCTCTCTCTCCAAGATGATTTCGGTGTCTGGCCATGGTAGTTTTTCACCAGACAGACGATTGTTTCGATGGTGAACTTTTACCTAAGATAAAGAATGTAATCCCTTAAAACAAAGAGGTAAAAGGCAAGGGGACAGCTGCCCCCGCATATTCCGACGTCCCTGTCGGAAATCACGTAACCAATACAATTTAAAATCGAATATTGATAAGCAAAATTTCAAAGTATTTTTTACGAGATGAAACGGTCGCAACATTACATCTTGGGTCATAGACGTTTTGCCAAGTTCATTGCCTATTTTATACACTAAAGGTTTGCATTTATTTGCAAATCAGTGATTTTTACCTTTTAGGTGATAATTATTTTATCGACAGCATTTCTCGGTTCTCTTTTGTTTATCAACGGTATTGACTACTATGTTGAGAAAGGAAGAGTTGTGACGTACACCGTAAACATTATGCAAGGTATTGTAGCATTTCCAACTATTGTATGAAAGGAATGTAATACAATATTTTACAATCAAGCTCTTTAATTCTAATTTCACTGTGCCTGTGGTAGTTCACTTTGATCTTCTGGCCAGATCAGTCTAACATGCAATGATGCAAATTGTTCATTCATTCCTACACAGGTAGTCATTATTACCTCCCCAACTGTTGGTACACTTGGCTAGTGATAAGTCTCCTGCCTATTCTCTTCATTGTTGGAGTGATTGTACAACATGTTAAAACCAGTAAAGGTGTCGACCACAGACTTGGTAAGAATAAAAACACGAATGAAGCTCTAATGTCTATAATAAGCTCCCCCTTTTAGTTAGGAAATTTGTTTCGCCTATTCTTTCTAAAGATCTTAATTAAAAGTCTTTGTTGTCGCGTGTTTTGCGAATAAAGCATGTTCCTGATTGGTCAACTGGGCACATTGCTATTGGCCAATGCGTCCAATTAGAAACAATCAAACATGCCTTGTCCGCCGACTATAACGCAGACTTCTTATAAAGGTCTACAGACCTATTGGCTTGAAAATTTATCCTAAAATAAATCCAACTTTAATGTTAAGTGTTTGTAGTATTAGGACTTGAAGATATTTTGGCAGATAGTATAAGGATTAGCGCAGTATTATCGGGATTAAGTTAGCCTGTTAGGATTATATTTGTTTATTCTGGAAATAGAATTATGACCTGCTCTAATTTCCAACTTTCTCTCTAGCATCAGGTCGTGTTCTGGTTGTTGATAGCCAAATGATTGAAATGCAAAATGACGAGGTTTGAAAACAATTATTAATACAAAATAATCTTTTACCTAAAATTCGGCTACTCTTAGACTTCCTTTACCATACACTTTGATAAAGGTACTTTTAATATATTGGATATTGTTTCTTATACAAAATACTCTTTACATCCCTCAATTAATATGATGACCTACAATATAGGCTCTTAATTAGACTAAAGACCCACGGAACGTCCTTAATCATGCATGTTAAATGCAGTGACACTAAAATCTTAGTTCTGCCAAATACTTTTTAGTAGCTTTCAGAACATTTGTAGATATTTAGTATGGTTAACAAACGGAATGGCAAATCCGACGATTCTCAGCTGTCCCATTTGCCCACTGCCTGTGAACTAATGTTAACCTCGAGTCTTGTATGATTCATTTTAGGCTGAAACACCGTTACTCAATGCGGAATACACATGATCCTGTTACCAAAATATTGGCTTGTAGAGTTGTATCCGTGATTTAATTTGGCCTATATTTTCATAATTTCCATGTTAAAGAGCTTTTGTAATCACATCTGATGTGACCAATAACCGGTTCCTTCATTTTTAACCACACGTTTTTAGTTCGCAGTATCTACAACTAACAATGCACGGAATATGTCAGAAACCATATACAGAATATGTCACGTTCTAGATCAGTGGAATGAGTGGATGTCACTAACTGTTTTAGACTGTTTAAAATAATTTATCCTTTGTAATTTACAATTGGCTATTCCAAAGTTGCAGTAGAGGACTGGTTAATAGTAGCTAGTTTTAACAATTCATCATGGGACGGTTTTTGAGACGTTAACGAAAGGCTAGAACTCCCATGATACATTGTCAATTTGGTTTGTAGCTATCCTCTACTGTAACATCGTAAATAACGTATTAATATATTATTCCTCTGGTGGTTCACCGGCAATATGTTTGTTGTCCGCGTTTATTTCCACCGACTCTGAATTGTCTGAATGATTTTCAATATTGAGGTCTATTGCGCTATCGTGGTTAACTTTACTATTTTCTTCTACGATTCTAGTCCTCTCATCAAGATTTGGTGAAAATACTTCCTCAAAAGTATCTTGGGTAAAACCCTGTTTTTCTTGGCCACCTGCCTTCACAGAGTTCACCTCAAAATCTTTGCCTGTATTCATAGCTAAAGTATCACTTTCTCTCTCTTTTTCTCCTTCTGTTACCTGTTTTCCCTCGTCATCAGTATCTCTCACATGGCTTTCTTCGTCGCTAACGTTGTCTCCTGCCCTATGCCTGTCACTATCTTCACCCTCTGCCGACTCTATTTCTACTTTATTGGTATCATGAGTCGATTCTTCTTGATCAAACGTCCTTTCATGAGCAGCATCCTCACCTGTGAGTGTTTTAATTTCTTTAGTCTTTCCATCTGTAGCATCATCGACGCTGACAGATTTAGGTACTAGAACATGCTCGTTGTTTTCGCTGTTCTCAGGTTCACTATGGCCTGTATTATCAATATTAACTTGAAGGATGTTTTCACCTTCATTAACTCCAACGGGAGTTTCATCAGGATCACAATCCGTAAAAACGACAGTGTCACCGTCAGCAGCACGAATCATTTTCGGCTTACGCTTGGGTACTTTAGTGTTATCCGGTACTTCTATTGTTTTCTCAACAAACCTGCTGTTTGTTTCTGTGGTATGTAAGTAATCGTCCGATGGGTCGCTCAAAGACCCATCAAGGCGAACCATTTTTTCGACAATATCCATGCGCGAGTTGCTTTCCTCACCAGACAATTTTTCATCGTCCACGCTGCCTACGACAATAATCTCACTATCATCACCACGTCTCGCTACAGTCTTTAGAAATTCCTCTCTTATTTTAGGTGATTTGCAGCTTTCTTTAGTGTCTTCAGGAATTGACCTGCACTCCATCTTATTCCCATCCGCCTTCTTTGCTTTAATAGCAAAAAGCCCACCTTTAAGCTTCACCACAACTTCATCCAAACCCCCACTTTGCGTCTCCCCCGCTCGCCCCTTTTCCTGCCAGTTTTCCATCATGGCGTCATAGAGTAAACGTTCACGTTTGTCAGCGGTATTGATATCCCCCATCTTCAGGGATGCTGACTGACCAGTAAGGAATTCAAATCCCGGTTGCTTTACGACCTTTTTCATAACCTCGATAAGTTTGTTTACATCGTGTTCAAGACTCTCTAGTTTCCCTGAACCCTTTTCATGTTTTTCCTCTTGAAAATGAGACGTTGATTCCGTTTTTACTTCGGGTTCTATATTTTGAGCGGGACGAGAGGAGGTTACCGTTCCCTCTTTATTTGCATCTGAAAAACAAACAGTCGTTCAATATATCAACCCATTGTTTTTTGATACATAATAAACCACCTGCATACTCTTACTGAAAAGCTGTCTCTCCTAAACTAAAGGGGCAATGATCATCCTTTATTGATCTGCACGGGCGTTATTTAGAATGAATATCAAAACAGTGTGCACAAAACAGCCTTGGGGCTCCTCTCCCAGGGTTGGGACCCTTTCTATCAGGGCTGGGGCTTGTTAGAAATTTGGTGACCTGGTGAGAAATAGAATTACTGCTCCACCTCATTTTCTGCCCCCCTTGAACTAAAATCCTGGACACGACCATGCACAAAACAAACATATATTGTATATAAATTGTTTTATCATTACTGTTACTGAATAAGGGAACTAGCCTAACCAAGTTATTCACAGGCAGGTCGAGTCCGACAAATGATGAATTAAAATATTCTACTAACCTTTTTTCAAAGCCTTATCTGCGAGGCGAACTCGGAGATTCTCTCCGCTATTTATACTAACAATCTGCATCGATTTTTGTAAGACCTGGCCTTCGCTATGGAATAGAAATACAGCAGGGATATTAATATTTCCACTGCTTCCATCTCCGCTCATTGCAAACATCGGCTGGCTCTCGCTTGAACTTCCTTCATTGTTGTCTTGAATATAAAAATACATGTGTTAGTAAAGCTGCAATGCGAGACCACGAATTTTCGTTTGGACATCATAGTTGTAAACTTTGTTAGAATTTTGGGTTTTCATCACAGCATACAGGGAAATGCCGGTGAAGGCACACCAGTTGCCTGGCAGTTCAGTAAGTCTGGCTAGGTTGCTATTAGCATGGGGGATTAAATGTTAAGACGATTACAAGATTAGAGTCATTAAACAAAGGGGAAAATCCGACTACAATCAAATCCAAATCCAAATCAACACCAGCAATCCTTACCTATTATAATAGTGCCAACTGCACCGAGGCTCTCAGCTACTCGTACCTAAACATAATTTCAAGCAAAACCAGTGAGCAACAAAACTCGAGAAAAACCAAATTAATTTACAAACTCTGCCAACATCACAATAACATCACTAACACAACTTATTAAATGATTTGTCAGGTTTACACAACCGCTGGTTGCCAATTACTGCGGAACATTAACAACTCACAATAAACACGACAAACAAAGTAAAAAATGACTGCATCAAAAATGGGGAGGTCATTTGATTTCATTTCATTGAAGGGAATGTTTTCAGGTTACCAAAGAACAGAGATGGACTAAAGGGGACGCCCGTAGGCATAAGAAGGAAGGACTGAGGAGGGTTGGCAAGAGACCTTTTCGATAATTACGTCACAAAATTATCGTTTTAAATTTAGAACCACCTTAAATGAGATGGATTTCAAGTTTTACTCTCACAAGCCGTGCGCGAAGATGCAAAACATCCTTCTATAACCCGTGCATGAAAATATTTTTTTATTTTGACCAATAAATGTGGAAATAAGCCATAACACGAGAACGAGGCTGATGGGCGAAGACCGCGAGCCTCGACCTATTGCAATACACAGGATTGAAGAATATATCAAACTCTCACAAATGTTGCATTTCACAGGATTTTTTCCACACAAAAGTGACATTGGAGCTTTAGGGACAGTTGGTCGAGTTCAACTCTGAATGAAAAACAAGAGGTTTTTAAGTTAAAAACTTACCTTGTCTATAAACATACACTCTCCTCTTTCCATAACTACTATCCTATGATCAACAGCTACTTTATTATTCAACTCAGTACATCCTTTAAACGGATCCGCCAGGATGACCTCGGCACTAACTCCCATCCCTGTCTTCCCCAGGTCTATACCGAACTGAGCTGGTCCAGCATTCAGAACTATGTTGCCATTGTAGGGAGCTGAGAGTATTTGAACGACACGTGGAAGGTACTCTATCAATGAAACAACTACTTTAGTGACTTGGTCTATGGATATGTCTCACTGATCTACTTGCTATAACTGAACTACGACCGAATCTGTAGTTAATTAGGGGTTAGAAAGTACTACCATATAAATAACGTTGGAATTAAAGATGGCATTAGATCATATTATCTAGACATAGAATGTTTATTAACCTGCGATATCTTGTGCCTAGTGGTGGTCAAGTTATAATGCATGTGGTGTCAGACAGCTACTTATGAAATTCCCCTCATCCCTTGTGCGTTCAGTGAATTTGTTGTTTTGAAAGGATAACCTTTATTGAATTAGCTGTGTGCAGTTACTGCATGAAAAGAACAGATAATCATTGCACAGAGAATGATTCCGTGTTTAAGGATATATCATCAGTCTACCTGCATCGTTGCTACGGAACTTCGCCAATTCTATCATGGACTGCATGAATGTTACACCTTCGCCCGCCATCTCAGCGTTGTCAGCCTGTTGAAAATGAAATGGACATTACTGTAGCTCTAAGCATTAATTCATCTTCTTCTCCATATACGCTTCTATCAATGTCTTGTATTGCTTACCGAGTTTGCATCTTGCATTAGCTGTACTTTTCCATCGTCGGTTTTTGTCACAGATATCCCCATAGCCTTCAATATCAGCAGGTGATCTTTATTTCCCGGGATGAACTGCTCAGCTCGGAGTAGAGGGGCGGAGCTGTTAAGAACCGTGAAACTTAAATTAGCAAAATGTGTGCGCCCTAAATGAAATAGTAAGGCCTCTTTGTGGTCTATACTCTATAAGTGGTATTTAATAAAGCTGTCGTGGTTTCTTTCTAAACTTCCTTAAGAGGTAAAGAAGATATTTCAAACGTTGTAGCGACGTAAAAGAAAAACTAAATAGTAATTACACCCATTATTAGGCCAGGTGTTTGTGAATCATATTTAGGACGATACTCTACGATCTGTTGTTTATACTCAACGAGAATCAGTTCATGCACCAATGGCTACCCACATTGGATATCTTAAGCTCTGGGCAAACTGGGAAACATTGTCGAGAAAAACATTGTTTTCCCGCTAATGTTTCTCAATGTTTCCCAAGGTGGGAAAACACCAGTAAACATTGTTTCCGCAACAAAATTTTTGCTTTCGCAACAATGTTTTTATGGTTGGGTAAACAGGAAAACATTTCAGGAAACATTACGAATCATAAATGTTCCCGCAACAATGTTTACTAGTTTGCCCAGGGCTTTATTATGAATTAAGATAATGAAAACCAGACTAAAGTTCAAGCACTCATTCTGAAAACCAAAAATGAAAACACATCGTCGATTCAAAAGTACCACTTACCTTTTACTCTTAACAAAAGACTGTTTTTCTTTTGTTTTTGGACAGCTGCCGTCAGTTTTTGATTGACGGCTCTTTCTTCGTATCTTCTCAGCAAACGACATCATACTGCCATCTCTAGCAGTCCTTGGACACGAGTGATCATGCAGATTATCACTTTCATAAACATTCGTCTGTCAAGAGAGAGGAGCATGGTTGTTCATCGTAACCTATATATATTCGCCGGTAAATGCCGGTAAAACCTTGTACCAAACAAGGTTTTGCATGCAAATGCCGTTTGATTTGCCTTTAAACAGCCAGAAAATCAAGTTTACGAAGCCTGTTTTTCTTGTTTCGGAACTTTGTTCCACTCGTGTCTCGAGTTTGTGCTGATTAAATATCACAAGATTGGATGAAATACGATCCCAGACTGTCATTAGAGAGGCTCAGGTTTGACTAATAACACAACTACTGTACGTTTTTCTTGACCTACTACGCTCGTGATTGGTTAATCTGTCAGAAAGATCTCATTTGATTGGTTCATGTTCCCACAAATGTAGCGGTAGTGGAGTCAAAAACTAAACTTCACTCAAATTAACTGGTTGGCCACATTACCTGGCTAGAGGAACCGTTCCAGTTTGACAAGGCAAGAGGCAGTATGTGAGCCTCTGTCGTGAATACAAAGTCGTGTAAATTAATCAACAAATCTTCTTTATCAGTGAACAATAAGTACAAATACTTCAGAGTTTCAGATAGTAGGAAGGAATCCATTCTAGAAAACGTACAATAGATATTGGTACTCAAATAACAGTAAATCGTAGCAGTGGAGTTTTGTATGGTAATAGTTCACGTACAGGTATTAAACTGTACATCATATATCATAGAGGTAACAAGGATTACTAGTTATGGAAGGATTCAAAAGTTTGCTATCCGCTTGATAGCATTATTCTTTGTACAGTCACCCTCCATGATATACATGTGTAATACCCAGTTTGAACAAGGGGGGGATTTCGTCTTGCACTTATCGGCATATTTGTTTAAGCAATTCAGAGTGCACCTTTTTACCGGAATTAGACAAAATTTATGCATTCTGATTGGGTTACTGAAAATGTAAAACAATGACTTTGTAATAAAGTCGAAAATTTACAGTCTCAATCTGTGTCTGTTTGATTTATATTTTGATTCTCAGGATGTCTTGTTTGTTCGGAATTTGCTTTTTACTAAACTTGCTGATTGGTCAGTGTCTTTAGTTACTCTACCTGTTTTCATGACTCATTATCCGTACGTCTTTCACGGCAGCAAAACCACAGGGAACCCTAGTATATTTATTTAAATTTCCCACGATATATTTGCCGACTTCTAAATAATAGGGATCTTTCGTTGCCTCGTGCAGGAAGTATGTGCTTTCAACCAGCTCTGGACGCAAGAAATGTTGACCCCAGTGAACTTCAAAGTTTGTTGTGAATGCCTGGAAAAATATAACACATCAAATTCAGTTTCTCAATCTGTACACCGCGGGAAAAACGTATAAACAAAGGACCAAGTTCAAGACTGGTTCTATATAAACTGCTCCCACAAAAACAGAGATATGAGTTATCCTAATTTGTCAATGCACGTTCCAGGTTTATTCATATCAATGACCCCAAGTTGGAGTTCAGAACAGTCATGTGAGCGTATTCTGTCATGATTCCACCAGTATTATGAAAACCCAAAATACCGTTTCACGTTTGTGATTTAAAAAAGTCATTGTATTGTTGTACAAACCTCTGGTAAAAAGGTGTGTCTTTTTGCAACACTGTAAAACACTTCATGAAGTTCTATGGCAGACTTTATATCTCCCTTCAACACCTGGAGAGAAGAAGAATAAAACTACTTAGAAAAACTTTGGAAATGTAAAAGAGTTTTCATTACAGAACAACAGGCCTTATTCAGCCTTCTCAGACGGTCATTCGTTTGATACAGTACGATAATATAGTTCAGTGTCTTTATACCGAGGTCCAGTGAATAGTACAAGTATTCCAAAGAATACCAACAGCAAAGAATACCAACAAATAAGGGGGGGCGTTGTGGAGTGCAGGTTTTGATTACGTTTGCACTACAGCAAATATAGCACGAACTGATAAGTATAAATATATTGGTTTGTCGCGCTCGAGACATGTGAGAGCGTAAAGGCCCACACAGACCGGATGCGGTACGGCAAAGCGATGCGAATTTTCAGTTTTTAGAAACACCTAACCTAATTTCTGGAAGCAAAAATTGGAATCTATGAACGCCAGAGCAGTCAAAATGTATTATCGTTAAGTAATCAACAAGAATATAATGATAGTTCAAAATTTATTTGCTTTTGGAAAATGAAAAACTTTGAAAAATCGCACCGCGTTGCCAAATCGCGTCCGGTCTCCATGTGTGGGGCTTTAGGGATGAGAATACGTACCTGTAAACCAGGCCAAAATGCCTGCAAAGAATCCATGTACGCAACTGAACGTTTGCTTGGATTGTTCATGTGCACATTAAGGAAAAATGAATCTCTGTTGATATAACGCATCACCGCCTTGTAATGCTGGAAAATAAAGTTTCAACTTTCCTTTTAATAACCCGTGTTAATTTGCGAAATAATTCGGGTCTAGGTTCAATACTTTTCCGATGCTGGTCACAGCCACTGTTCGGTGTAGACTTATAAACAAAAACACTGTACAACAACTTTCTTGCTCTAAAACGCTTTAACTAGCCTGATGATATGTACCTGATTAAATCTTTGTAGGTAATCTTCCTCCCCAAGGAGAATGTAAGCTTTAAGACAGTACTCATAGTAAGAGTCAATGCCAGCACCAACTCCGCTATCTGTGGAGAAAAAATCAGTTTAGTTTATCTTATGGGTGAAATTCTGTGATTGGTTCAACCCTGTGATGAGGGGTCATTTTCTCCGGAAACTCGGTGGTGAATTTTGTAAATTTTTGAGTGTTAGAAATGCATGAATAAGTTATGGTACTTTCATCATGATGCCTGGTTAAGAAGTGGAAGAGTAATTTGGACCTGACAGAGCCACCTTGGATTAGTTGAGTTCCATCTTACCTCGTCTAACCCACTCTCCATTGTGTATGTTGATAACTGTGCCAACGAGATCACTGGATCTACTGCGATATGTCCATAGGGCTTTCATTGCCTTATGAGCAACAGCCTAAATAATTTGAACACAATATTTGTCTCTAAAATCTATCATATTATTGTAATTGTAAATTTCAGCATTGTAAAATATGTTTTTCTTACCTCAAACTTTGGATCTCCAGTCAAACGACTTAAAGCACCAAACTCCATTATCATTGTTCCAGCACAAGCTGTACAGGTTGCAGATTCTGTCCCAGTCCTTGATCTGGGATCAGCTACACCATACTTTAAATTCACCTGATATAAAATAAATTTGTGTCAACCAAATTGTAGAGAAGTATTAACATTGAAGTTTCCATTGTTGTTAGAAAGAGTTCACAGGAAGTCAAGGTGAAAATCTTTGGCTTCAAGAATACCTTGGGATATGGAATACCAGTGGTTGTGTTAAATGCTGGCATTAATCTCTCTCCAATATCCTTTGCCATATCCAGTAGCTCATCGTCATACCAATCCATGGCTAAACCTTCATTTTTTAAGACATCTGCTGCAACATGCCCTCCAAGTAGACCCCTGAAATTACAAGCTAGCATTAGGTATAGCATAGGAGTTTGAATTCCTCCATATAGGCAATAACACTGCTGGTCTAGGTATATCTATATATCATATAATGCTATGAAATGCTCCAACCATGTTTTACAAATAAACAGTTTGGACATGGTTTTCAGTGGGTCATCACTTTAGGTTATGGAGGACCATGAGTTTACAAGTCAGTTGATCTCCACTATGCTCTATGAATTAAATGAGTGTATCAACTTCATTCAATGTCATTTGGTTTCTGTACTGGGCAAAGCAAAACAGGAGGGGGAGGGGAGACAGCTATATTTCAGTTTTGAGTGGGCCGAAAATAAAGATCAGGGCAAGCTTACAAGCTCTGACATGATGATGGAATAATTCGAATAATTCAAACTTACCCGAGGACACGAATATTTGTTTCAAACGTTGATACCACAATGTCACTGTCAAAAACAACTTCATCAATTACTAATTTGACAGCTTCCTCAAATTTAAAAACCTCTCCAAAAATCTAAATCAAACAAACAATGGAATAAAACAGGAAATTACTACCCACCAAAAAATAAGAAAATTAAAATATTATCACACAATTCTCTACTTACAACTAAACTATCCAATGAGTCTATCAAAGTCATAGAAAAACTAAAAAGCAATAGAAAGAGAATTTAGTATAAATCTTATATTAGCATATCACATGTTTGTTCAATGACATCTACATGCAAATTTATAACAAAAATATAATAGGTAAATAAATTTTAAATAATGAATATTAGGTTAATATTTTCCTATCTATTTGTCTATGGACCTAAATATCTATTTATATTACAGTCTTTTATAATGAACTTCTCTAATATATATACTTACTTCCCTAATATATCATCTACATCACCCCGCGAAGGTTCAGTATCTCTGTAACGACCTTTGCAATTCAATGGCATTAATTCATCTGCTGGATAGGCATGTGTCTAAAATGGATTAAATATGGTTAAATATAGTATGTATTTTGCCATGAAGACAATTTATAAAGACCATGTTGGGAGTTCAGATTTAAGTGTGAAAAATCTTTTTTCAGGTTTTCAGGGAACATTTTGGGAAGCAAGCCTCAGGTGCGCAGATGGATGCAGCATGACGCCCAATATAGTGGATAGCTACAGTATTGGCCCTGTTTATATGTTCTTGGGTGCTAGGGAAACCCTACTGGAAATCATATTCATATTATAGGGGCTAAAACACAAGTGGTTTTAAACTTGCCTCAGCTTGTAGGGTCACCCTGGGGGTAAGGACAACCTATTTAAGAAAGAGGGTAACCCTAGCGGTAGGGTCAACTTTTATCCATACAAATGCATTGTTACAGTCTCCAGGGTTAACTTTTCCTACCGGCGCATGCACAATAGCGAATGGCACATTTCCTCAGACACTATTGCTTCCTATATGCTATTAATTTTATCATATAAACTCTTGGTAAAATTGTCTCAGGGCGTAGGGTGTCCCTGGTACCAGAGATCATATAAACAGCGCCTTTGTAACTGATTTCATCTTGTATGAGGTAATGCTCCACTGGTTTAGCAAGCTGGTTTTCTACAATAAGCAGCCATATCAGATACATGTTGTGGTTGCATGATATCGCTTTCATAATTGGTCATTTCTAATTTTTGTAACCATGGTAAGATACTTTCAGTACAAATATTTTTTAAACGCAAAAATTATATTTTGTTAGTACACCTGAACATAGATATTTTTGTGAATTGTGAATACAATACGGAACCGATACTTAGATTATATGTATCATTGACAGACACATCATGTTTAATTTCATCTCTTGAAAGCCCTTTGTCCTGTTTAATATCATTCAAAGGACTGAATAATTTGTAAACAGTATATACTAAATCTAATGTAATATCCTTAAGAAAATTCTATATAATATTAAGAAAAAATATAAATTTACCATGTATGAGTCATAGGCATGGTGAAACATGTCTTTCACTGTTTCTCTAAAAATACATAAAATTACATTCATGTAATATAATAAGCCATTGATTGCGTTCACACACAAAACAGTTTGCAACGTGTCTCGTTAATAGGATCTAAGTACCTCATCTCAGCCCGTTCGTTCTTGGTCATACTATAGATCCGAGGACTCCAGAAGAGAACAATTGATAGTAGATATATCAATGCCATTGGTGAGGATTTCTCCTAGCAAGGAGTGCCTCAAAGTCGTTCACAAACACGCCTGAATTTCTTTTCTACACACTCAACCGCCAGCCATAATGGAAATTTATTCTATGTCGTAGGATACCGGAAGTTATTCATGGCTAGGCTAGTGTCACGTGTCTGCGAAGAAAATTAACCACCAGTGGCAAATTATTCCAACGACCCCCCTGAAATAAAGAATTTGCATTTATATATGCGACGTCATCATTGCGAGTGTCCTATATATATATACAGGATGAGAAACACGAGTTACTACACGAGTTTCGTATGGTGAAACATAAGAAACAGTTCTGTGGTAAATAAAATTCGGTGAAGTAACTCGTGTTTCTCATCCTGTGTATATCCGAACGGCAGTCTGGGGACGAGAATAGACCACTGGAATAGACCACCTTTATCCCACCTTATGCATATATGGACGTATCAAGCCCAGGTCACAAGACCTCATGGTCACGGCAAATTCGAACTTTCGCGCCGCGAACAAAATTTCCCGCTGTGACTACTAAGACCAGAATTCCCTGCAGGTGTCACGGCTTGTTACGTCATTATGCATAAGGTCTTGTCATTTACGAGATCATCAGGAATGGTTTTAAAACTTCTAAATCATAGCATGTTAACTTCCAAAAAGACTAATATGCGCTCCTCTTTGCACAAAGAGGCATAAGAAACAAGGGCGTTTACTATTTTTTTTGCGATATTGCTGTATGGCAAAAAGTGGCGCGCCACATTGTAAATCATTTTTCGAATAACTTCTGTGCTATTTTCTGTAACAAGAATTGGTGTTTCTTTTCACCCTTTTTATTTAAAAGATAACCGCGCATTTTCATCTGTTTTGAAGTGGTTCTATTTATAAAACTTACCAACAACACTTAGGCAGACAATTTTTTCGTTCATGTTGACATTTAAAGATAAATTCACAGCAGTAGTCTCAGCAAGTCGGAATAAATTACAGGTTGTGTGCATAATATAAAACACAATATTCCAATAAAAACATTACAAGTTGCTCTTAAAATTTCGATTGTTATGATCATAATCAGACGAGCGAACCTGCCTAAATCAGTTTAATGACCAAATCCGGTTCTTTGTAGGGGAGTTTTGTGTTTCCGAATTTAGTTGGGTAATTTGTTAGGCAACCGTCTAAGTAATTTGATCCGATATATGTATTACAATTTCCAGCAACATTTTAAACCGCCTTTGGCAGGTTCTATGGGCAAAAATATTTTCAGCCTTCATCTATGGAGTATCGCGCATGGGACGCATCTAAAACCAAGACTTAAGTAAAAGACATCCATTTTTCACGAGTACACTTGGGCCTCCAAGATGAAAGGGATATTTTGGATGATAATATTTGTTCTGTTCAATTCACTTCCAAATAGGCTCTGTCTAAATTTTAGCACTGGAAACGCGATATATTTCTGTCATATTGTCTTTAGACATCATCCATGGATTCAAGAAAATCCTGCGATCAAGAACAGCGAATTAAAATGTTGGACAATACCAAATATTGGTCAAAGTGGAGCAAAACAGTGCGTGCTAAACACACTCAATACCACGCAACACTATGTACACTTTACAAGCCGAAAATGCGACATTAGTCGGGGAAAAATTGATGAATTTGATCTTCATTGTATTTTACCTAACGAAGGATCGAGATATCTTTCACATTATCAGCGGATAAAATTTGGTAAACTAAGAAAAATATTTCCATCAGGAGTTGTTGTATATTTTATAAACAGTACAGCACTTAATGGGGACAGGACCAATATTATTTCTAATGCCTGGACTCCGACTAAAAGTAGACATTCGATTGCATTTATTTGTACCAAGCAAAATGGCTTGTTGGCGCGAGAAAGGGGTGATGTACAGCTGCGCGCTGGGGAAAGAGAAGCTGATGAAACCCATCACAGAAAAAGACGACATATTCCAACGAGGAATTACACCACTTCTAGCGCATTCTCGTCATATTTTCCTAAAATTACCATCACGTCTTATCCGGTCACGCCACCGCTAATGCCATCTTCGCGAAATCTCATCGTACCGTCACGAACGAGGACCGATGTCTTGGATTTGTGCCCTCGTAGCGTCGTCGTGAATCGTTCGACGATTTACGTAACACCGACAAAAGTAAGGACAGGACATGCTATGAGTTTAATCCCGACGAGCAAACTCACGCCGGTAACGCACTTCACCGTATCATCGATGTTACGCAAGTCACTTGCGGTAACAGATACTTTGGTTTTGCCCAGTGCCATCACATCTACAACATCGTGTATTTTAGCGCATTTAGAGAAAAGAACGAAAAATGCAACGTATATTTATAACGACAGGCTCGTATCTGTTGTTCATTATGCGAAAAGTTCCGCTTATATTATAAGTCTTAGTTGCGCAACTGTTGCGCAACGTCTTCTCATACCAACAGCAACACAGGAACCCCTATGCTCATCAGCTTCAAATGGTGGTCCAACTTCTGAAACAGACGATATTGCAACTAAAGCGGAAAGGTTGCATCTTGGTTTAATTGTTGCTGGCGGGGTTGTATTAACCCTAATGTTCTGCATAGCAATGTTTCTCCTAGTCAGACGGTATAGACGTATCCAGGCTTTGCGTAGAAAAGCAAAACAGATTAGTTATTTTAACCGATTTGATTGTTCTTCAGCTTGGGATGAGCCTGATTTTGGTGGCAGTAAATTGAGTGTTTTCACTCTAAAAAACAGCAAGTTTGATATAGACTGGGAGACTACACATGATACTAAACAGTAGATGATTTATATCTCGAACGTGCAGTTCATTTAGCCTTTTCAGGGTACATTCAATATTGGTATAATACCAAAAAATAGGCAGCTGAGGTTATTTGTCATTTCAAGGAGACTACCTAAAAAATCACGTTAGATATTTTTCAGATAGACTCAACAGTCTTCAATAGAAAATTCCATCTGTGTATATACAGTACTAAGAAAATAAGAGTTTTGAGTACAAGTTTTGTGTGTATGTTTATTTTCTGTGATAGGCTTACACGTAAGTTTCTCTCGTACCACTAATTATAATTATACCACAATACAGACCTTATAATTTAATCACAGCCGAGCTAAACCCGTTGGAACTGTGGAAAAAGTAGTAGTATGGAACAAACGAATTAGTTTAATTAACCTGATTTATAACATAATGTACGTTTGTGCTCTGTATTTGATAAACTTGGCATTACCTGACGTGTTAAAGGAAGTTCCATGAAACTGTTTCAAATGTTGTATCATGCTCTGGTGAAAACATTTTAGCCTTAAAAGGATATTTCACTCGTGTCATTTTGGGAAGAAATATAATATTAAAGTTATACTAAACATCTTTGTTGTAAGAACCTGATCCTCAGAAACGTTTTCACTCTCAAACGTATTGAATAGTGATAAAGTTGCTGAAGATTAGGATTTTGAATACAGAGAACATTAGAAATATACAGAAAATTCTCCAGTACAAAAAGAAAATATTTAGCAGTTGTTATCCTTGAAAATCTGAAACTAATTTTTGCTAATATTACTTTTGCACAAACAAATTTTTCAAAATCTTAGGGCTTATGTGAAGTGTTTGAATGTTCATATCTGTGAATGCTAACTGATAAAGACAGGTCACCATGACAGATGAAACGTATTAAGCCTTACCTTAAACACTGTCCTCTTTGTAAAATGTATCAAAGTTAACATTTTTTGAACATCAACATGAAATCATGAATTTTTATCTATGGTAATTTGAAAGGTAATGATAGGATTGAGTGCTTTTGCTATCATGAAAATAACAGTTAATCACCATAAACTAAACTTCAGCAGTGTAGCACTAGAGTACACTTGACGTTGAATTATTTTCATTTTGCTAGGCAAATCACATATTTACATCCTTTGTTCTCGAAACTTAGTCTTTCCTGTTAAACATTGTAACATCTTCATCATCATCATCATCATCACTCTCTAATGGTCTCATTTCCATATCACCTGGTGTCTTCACCACACCATACCTGAGAATAGAGAGCTTTTCAGTAAGATTTAGAATTGAGAATATTTGAGCATCAAACGTGAATTGAAGCAGTGAAGCATATGTAGTAGGGTTAATGGGGATGTGCCCAAAAATGTGTCTATGATCTTTCCTTTTCTTACATAGTGAATGAACCTTTATATACCCCTTTCAATGGGGGCCAGCCGAAAACATAGATAGGTGCTATATACCCTCAATTTACAGGCTATATACTCCCAATCTCCTCTTCTCTGTGGTTCGTGCAAATGTAACCTTGTCAATTTTTTTTTGCATCTGCCAAACCAACACAGTAACATAAATTGTGGGAAGATACATGTCAACTTACTTTCTTGGTTTACGTCTTCCAGAGCGACAGAATTTTATCAAAAAGTAGCCCCCGATGATTGCTGACAAAATTAATGTCTAAAATGTATAAGCAACATTAGAAAGCTAAACAAAAAAAAGTTCTAATTAATATACATAATAATATGTAAGAGATGCACAATGGATAAATATTACATTTTTGAGAGTGCCGTAGTTGCACAAGAATCACTGAAAATCTTCAAATCCCTTTTATTTGAGAATGTCAGAAACAAGGCTGTTTCGCACTTGCTTTTTTCTTTTGGTAGTTGAGACACAAATTACAGTGGCTCCAAATATTGGTTTATGATAAGACTCACCACATAAATAAGGCGCTTCAACATTCCACTGAAATGAGGTGCAACATAGGTTGGAGATGTTTTCATTGTTGATGTTGTGGACACATTGCTGCGTAAAGTTGCAAGAGAAGACTTTGCTGTTGCATTTAATTTGGGGGTTTTGGTTTCAGCAATATCATTTTTCGTTTGATTTAGGGATGGTTTTGGAGATGGCTTTGGAGTTGGTTTTGCAGTTGATTTTGCTATTTGGTAAAATTTTAAAAATGTGTTAATTTTTATATGCATACAATATGTGTTCAAAGTATGTGTTCAAAATATGTGTATGTGTTAGATACAATATTTTTAAAATTATATTAAATCATATAGGCAGCCCAGAAATGTTTTTGTTCTTGTGGCGAGAGCATACATGTGTGAGACAAGTCAGACAACATTTCTGGGCTGCCTATGGTTAAATCACAACATCAGTTTTCATGTAGTTTTATGAATGAGCATAAACATTTTATTTACGCTTTTAAGACCAACACAGAAAATGTCAATGCAATTTCCTAGGCATGATTTTGGACCTTTTAACTTTGTTTGCAAGGGTATAAATTAAATCAACTGTGATTTTAGGGCAATTTTTACATTTTTAACAGTGATTTCATTTCATTCCTGCTGATATAATCAGTAACATTGTGCAAGCAATCTCTCATCAAATGCGGTTAAGTAACCTTCTAAATTTCACATGACACTTTTTCATATATATTTTAGGCAGTTGCTTAATTGAATTTAAAGAGCAGTTATTCAGAGACACTGTCATGCTGCTTCCTGGCTATATGTGAAAACAAGCCATTTGTCTAAGCCAAAGATACATAGCTAAATAAATCCAATCAATATTGTTAAGAAATTGCGGCTATAATGTGAAAGTTTGACGCATCAACTGTCTGTCAAACTGTGTCTCAAACATTTTCTGGCCTTGCTAACTCCATACTGTTGTCCCAATATGGCAGTTAAACTGTTAAAGTTAAACAGAAAATTTGTATTATTAAAAACACAAATTTGTTAAAATCATTGCTAATAGCAACCTCTAATATAAATATTATATGATAAATCAAATAAAATCAAATAAATCAAACTATTGTAACAACTGAACATTTTTTATTACGTATAGAACGCATACAACTTGTCGCCTAACGGGGGAGACAAATAAAATATTGCCTTATTGTATAAAATAGTATAATGCATGAATATTGTCGCCGCCAGCTATGTCTTCAAAACCTAGAAATTCTAGGTTTTGTAGTTGCTAAGCAGTTAAAAGTTAAAATAAAACTACAACAAGCTTGTCAAAATGCCGAAACATTATGTCCTGCCCATCGACTACATGTTAGATAACAAACTAGGTTAGATAACGGCTGACTAAATTGCTAGATAAAGGCATTTTTTCTTACCTTCAACTTTCAAAAGCAGAAACAGTACTACAGGTGCCAAAAGTGCAAACTTTGAAACACGAAACATTTTTGATCGTCCCTAAGTAAACGCAATTTCACACCAAAGTAGAAATATTTTATTGCAAATGGCGTAGGACCATTGAAGCTGAGCCACGTAATGTAAATTTCGATCGAGAAATTAAAATTCAAATATTTGAAATGCAAATTTCTTTCCTGTCACCTTGTCCGCCATTTAGGAAAATGAGAAAGAGAACGTTGACAGGTTTCACTTGTTTCCATCTGCCAAACAGACATTACGCAATTTTCGCCTTTTCGATTCCCTACTCCCTAGTACATATTTGCGCGCTGCACGCGGCCTTGTCTTTATTCATTTTCAAATTTGTCCTAAGTGCTGCTTTTCTAGACTAGATCCTTCAAAAAAAGGCATTTCCGAAAAAAGCTGTTCATTTCCGACATACAGTGTCAATTTGTTACCACACGTATTGGGTCTTCATTGAATTGACTTTGCTTATTAATTAGATAGGTTTAATAATCACTCAGGGCAATTTTCCCTTTCTCCATACATGAGCTTTTGATTTAAAAGTCTCACATCGGTTTGGTTGATGAAAATAACTAACGAGGTCGAAAACACCGCGCTGCTAAAGATCAGTTAGCCTGCATTGCAGGCGGTCCCCAAAGATCAGTGTGAGGCTTTCACTTTCTTGGGCCAATTCTAAAACATGAGTAGTACGAAATATTTGACCAGCTTTTTTAGTTCAAGCACGTCAGTTGATTACTTGCTTTAGGTATACTAACTGGCGTCGAGTCCTAACTAACTACTAGGCAACGTATACAGAACTGCAGAAGCTACCTGAATTAGTACCACGGGCGAACTGACCATTATTATTTTTGCCGTTTATATTAAATTATGACCTCTGGACTAGACGTTGCTTAGCTCTACTTTTGTAAACCACTCCCGATGTCCGAAGACGTATACGCGTATAGGACCATGCCATAGACATACAGAACATACAGCAGAAATGCGCAGAGAAAAAAAAGCGTCTCCTACAAAAATCACCTCAATAAAGACATACAAATATCAACGGCAACACAGGCAATCCTCGTCTAGCAATTCATCAGATCAAGAGACAGTCACGAAAATTGAATACGATGTATAAAAGAAGTTATACTAGGTATTTCGTGATTAGATTCCCATGTTCGAGACCTAATCTTCATCGCTGTCACAGAGACGTAAGAAATCACGTAAAATAAACAACAGTAGATGAAAATCATTTTCCAATCATACAAGAAATCTGATAGCTCAGCCAAAGGCAAAAAACAGCTCATAAATAGAGGAGCCGTGCTGTGATAACTCATCCTGTACATGTAATTTGCCGTAATGACTTGAAGCTAAAAAATGGATCACAAGCTATGGATTTTAGGGTTGGTCTTTCGCCTCGTGCTAGCGGTAAGCTGGTACAAGGTTCGGGGTAGCGAATATACGAAACAACTCTTGCAGAACACATCCAACGTTGATGAAATATTGGCAAATACAAGTATTTCGTTGGCATTTGTGTTTGACCGCACAGGGAGCATGTACGATGATCTGGTACAAGTTCGCGCTGGTGCTAAGAGAATATTTAATAGGACTATAAATACTGGTGATTCGCCAGTTCGGAATTACATTCTGGTACCATTCCGCGATCCTGGTAAGGCAAAGTTTTAGGAGTGGTAGATAATATTAAACTTGTATTTACTGATGACAAATTATATGTCTTGTGGTGGCAGTTTATCAGACTAAATAGACGCCCATAAAGATACGTAGTCGTTTGGGTTAGGGAACACTATGTAAGAAGTTTATAGGTGATGCAAATGGTAGGTTTTTAAAAAAGAATATAAAAAGTATGTTGAATTAACATGGGGGATAGTTATTTATAGAACTGTGGTTTCTTGAAGCATTTTAATAGACAGCTAGACATGCACCATACTGACCATAACCCATAAATGAAGAATGAGAACGGACTGTAGACGTACTATATTTATAGAGCCTCAGTGCTCAGATTATCTCAAACTTTTATTGCTATATGTTCCACTTTCCAAAACCAAAATCTCGCGAGGGTTGAGGGATATAGAACCGTTTCAAACCAATCAAACATGCGATGTTCTGCGCAAAGGCAAGTAATCAATTCTGATTTGTAAACGTTCGTTCTTATATAACTGAGGTGGGTCATTCACTATAATTTGGACTTTTCTCCCCACCTTGGTATTCAAACGTTCACACAGAACTGGTTATCTTCGAATGCATTCACAGACTAGTTTTTTATTTCAATTGACGCAACAACGATAAATAGTTTATAGTTTGACATAATCAGATAATTATCACAACAAGGAGCTGGAAACCTCCCCTGACAGCAGTCTATATATCATCATTAGCATTCACGCTATGTCGGATACACGAAGCCGACTTGTGCAATTTAGGGAATTAGTATAAAAAATATTCCCGTGAAGGTAATTACGACCATTCATAGTACCCTCGTTGATGAAGTGTTAAAAAGTGAACAAGATAATTTGCATATCTTGCGACAGTATTTTCACCAATCAGTATATTTCAAAGGTCATCAGGCACCTATGATATTCCTGATAATTGCCGCTCTCTGGCTGTGTGATCTAATTACTCCATAGAGTTTAATAATTATCCTAATTGCATGGAAGGTTACCCTGACAAAGGCTAAGATTCGTATGTTGAAGGGGAACTAAAAGCTCTGCTGTGAAATAAAATGCAAAATCATTGGCCATAGAACGATAGAAGCTAGTGAAGGATAGCAAACACGTTCAATGGGTTTAATCTCGTCAACAGAAATTATGCCCATTCAAGGCATTGTACATTCTGTATACTGAAGCATTGAATACCCAAATAGCGACGAAAAGTCGCTTCACTCCGACGTGCCCATAGAATTCAGCTCTCTAATATTGAATACAATTGTCTTTCAACATGGAATTAATTTTTGCCGTTGGCTAATGCGGCTGCCTATTCTCACTCTCTTGCTTCTACGACTTTGTTTAAAACGGAATCTCTTTTGTTAAAACGCACACCTAATCTCCCGAATCATCCCGCCATATTTGCGCACGTTATCACTGTGCACCCATTTAACATTAGTTGCCCAAACTGTGTAGCACAATATAAAACCACATGTGATAAAACTGACAGACTCTCCGCTCTCGCTAATTGCGGCATTCAGCAATAGGAATTCGGTATTCGAATAAACAAAGAGTAAATTGTTGCCCTTGTTAATTCACCATACCCCTGACTGCATAGGTATATAACTTGTGTTTACTTTCAAAATTTTCTCATCGAAAATATAGTGTCTGTGTTAAAATGATTAAATGGTAATAGTGCTTGGTTTTCATTAATACATTTGCTTTTCACCCTCCATTGCCTAAATGTCTAAAGGAGGGGGGCTCCCTGCATATATTGCAATTTCACTTTGGTTTCCGCGTGAGCAAGGGAAGAGTACCATTACTACTCGCTGTAAAAATCCTAAAAATCCATCTTCCACAGTCCCCACACGTTTCCTACAAGTATTCCCAATTTGTCATCGCTGAGACAATATGTAAGAAGAACGTTTACTGCTGATAACATTAAAATCACCTTCTATTTGATAGACGTGGGACCAGCCTTCCAAACGAAGGACCCAGTGAAGTTTCTAAACGCCTTAAATAATATCTACGTGCGTGGCGGGAAAGATTGCCCAGAAATGAGCGTCACAGCAATAAAAAAGGCCTTAGAACTTAGTCTTCCTGGCTCGGTTATTTACGTTTTCACAGACGCCGAGGCTAAAGATTACCGAGTACTGCCCGAAGTTGTACGACTTGTGAAGGAAAAGAAAATCAGAATAAATTTCATTTTGACTGGAAACTGTGGACTTGACAACAACTTCACAGATCAGGAAACTTACGAAAAAATAGCAACTTTATCCTCAGGACAAATTGTTAATCTAAATAAATCCGAAGTTAGAAAAATCTGGGAATTCGTTGAAGTTTCTATTAACCCAAATCGTAGAAACATTTACTCCGTAGATAAACTTACCAGGGGGGAGCGTACTTATGTTGTTGAGGTTGACGAAGTTATGGACATAGTCGTAATAACTGTCAGCGGTGAGGAGATTGAGGTCACGATTAGGGATAGTTCGGGTGAATTGGTGTTTCTTAAGGATGATAATGTCGATGTATTGTTAAACATGGACTCAGTAGTTTCTGTATTAATCAACGATCCACGACCTGGAAACTGGAGCATTACTGTTCGTAGTAATGGAAAGCATACCTTGAGGGTGGAGGCAATTAGTGAGAGTTGGGGAGAATTTAAACCAAGTCACTCTGTGGAGGTTATACCAGGTAAGATGTTAAAATGTAACATAAATGAAGTGTAAACTGGGCGACAAGTGGCAAATTCCAGTTATAATATTGGGGTCAGGTGTCAATTGGGACGCAAGTCCTGTTCCTTTCCTCTGTCACACTTATGTCCTCTGTTATTGTACATGTATATGCGTAATAATTGTATTGTGTTGTGACAAATGAGATTAAATGAAATAAATGAATTAAACTGAAACTTTGTATATGGAAGAAGTTTAAAACGACATTTGTGTAGCTATTCAGCCATAATCAAAGCTAGTCGGTTCCGTTTTGTTTTGTAGTTTGTTTCGAAATAATATTTTTGTAAAAAAGAAAAAACATATTCACTCTTATTCTTCTCTTCTTATTATCATTATTCATATTTATTTATTTTTATTCTTGTTTCCGCATCATCAGAAATCGATGAATGCACGCGCGGAGTTCACGACTGTAAATCTGAAGAACGATGTCTTGACCTACCTTACGGATTTACCTGCGAGAAGAAATGTTCAGAAGGTTATGAAGCGACAAGAGGTGTTTGTACTGGTAAGAAATATTATACTCATGACATATTGTTAAGAAACTATTTTCCTTTATCTATCAATGTCTATCACGGAGAAAACGGAAAATACGTTCCTATATAAATCAACCGCGGTTTATAAAACAAAGTGCATCGTGGCAGCGTCTTCAAATAACGTGGTTTAACAACTGCCTAAAATCGACAAAAATGTGTCAATAGTTCCTAAGTTGTTGGAGGGTTGGAGAGTTCTGTATCCTTTTGTATCTAGAATGAGTCATGCTATATACCTAAATATTTACATTTTAAAATTGACCTTGATAATATCCTTAGATGTTGATGAATGTGTTCAACATGATGGCATTTGTGGAGATCGCAGATGTGTAAATACTCGTGGAAGTTATCGTTGTATAAAGGTTTGTCGTCAAGGTTTTCAAGGAAGAAGAAATAAGTGCATTGGTAAGCATTCATATACACCTTTGTTAAAGAGATGTGCATGTGGTCAGTTAGTACAATATATAACAAATAAGTGTGAAATATCTAATGGAAACATCCTTGTCTTCAAATAAACTCCCAAGATTCCCCAGCACTTAGGTAATGTTCACCATATTTTCTCCCAGATATAAACGAATGCTCTCAAAATCCAATAATTTGTGGTGAAGAGGAATGTTTAAACACCCCAGGAAGTTATCGCTGTCAGGAAAAGTGTTTACAAGGTTTTACGCGTGATGAGAATGGTTATTGTAAAGGTAGGTGTGTTACGTGTGTATGAGCCTTGTTGGCGTGCTTTTCAGCACTCGTGGCGCCAGATCAAATCAATGGATCAAATAGACTTTATGCATAATGACGTAACAAGCAGTGACACCTGCAGGGAATTCTGGTTTTAGTAGTCACGGCGGGAAATTTTGAAGCTTGAATTTCCCGACTACAAAAACCAGAATTCCCTGCAGGCGTCACGGCTTGATAGGTCATTATGCATAAGGTCTATTATTGTCATAATCACATTCCCGCTGATTTTTACGTTTACTCGGACGAGAACCTGTCGAGATAAAAACCCATGGGAGCAAAAGTCCTGTGAGGAAGGAGCGGTTCCGGTGTTTACAGGAACCCTATCAGCACGAATATTTATCCAGACAAAACGAATTTATTAGGTGCCTTGTAAACGAGTTTCAATCACTCTATGCGGTCCCATTGAAGGATTTGTTTGCGTAAAATAATATGGAATGTAGACCGCTGTACTTTTTTACCGTGTGTACATTTTTAGATGTGAACGAATGCTTGAAGTACGCTTCAATATGTGGTAGTAAGGAATGTGTCAATATTCAAGGAAGCTATCGTTGCCTGGAAAATTGTCCTCGAGGATTCGAACGGAAAAAGAATGGTGATTGTGAAGGTTTGGTGAAGGATATTTTTGTTGTAATGTACGCATGAAGATTGGTTACCGTTGTTTACCGTTGTTTATCAGTCTCCCACTGTGGTGGTCTCATGAATACAATGGATTCATCCATTCACTATTGATGTATTTACCACTGACAGATACGAACGAATGTTCCAAGTATTCTTCCATCTGTGGAGGTCGGGAATGTTTTAATATCCAAGGTGGTTATCGTTGTCTTGAAAAATGCTCACGTGGATATACCCGTGATGAAGATGGCTCGTGCCAAGGTTAGTATGAAAATCTGTTAATAAAGCCCCTTTTACACTGCGCACAATTTTTGGTACGGTACGGTTAGAATTGGTAAGGATGAAATTTTATTAACTGCCTAATAGCTAATCAAATTTCACCCGTTACTTTTCTTCGTTTAGCGTTTTAAATTTGACCCATCCATTCTCAGGGGCGGATCCTGGTTGCGATGATATTGCAGTGTTCCTAATTTCTATATACCTGCGCGTTTTGTACACACACCCTGACATAAACATATTATTATATTGTAAAATGCTTCATTCTCAGATACAGATGAATGTTTACAAAATCCAACAATTTGTGGCGATCAAAATTGTATAAACACCCCAGGAAACTACAGATGTCTGAAGAAGTGTTCACGTGGATTTACACGTGATGAAAACGATTCGTGTATAGGTGATTGCACGTAGAGATTGCTGCTGTATTTTATCTCTTCACAAAAAAATCGTCGTCAATATCAGTTAAACGAAACAACGCATACGATATTCTATTGTTAGATGTTGATGAATGTGTTAAATATTCTACGATTTGTGGTGGCAAAGATTGCGTCAATATTCCTGGAAGTTATCGTTGTTTAGATAAATGCATGGTCGGATTTAAACGCGACGAAAATGGGTATTGTAAAGGTAATAATGAAGGATGTCATTATGTATGAACTACCTAGAAACAAGTTTACACGCTTCCTAATTCCATTTTGCAAAAACGAAATGAAAACAAAACTTTTCCGTTGTGTCTAGACGTGGACGAGTGTCTGGAACAGCCACAGAGGTGTAAACATATGTGTGAAAATACAGTTGGTGGATTTCGATGTTTGTGTCCACGGGGATCACGACTAGCCAATGACGGCACTACTTGTTTACGTAAGAAATAACTTTACCATGAAACAAAATAATTTCAACATTACTTATCACTTATGTACTACCATTACTGGATTATTGTATCAGTTCTGATAACAGTTGATTTTACTAGAAGTACCCGAATTACAAGGAAACGAAATTTTTCTGGTTTACGACTGCTATTAACGGGAACGTAGAACCGGGGCCGGGGGGGGGAGAGAACACTGCGTTGTGCAGTGTTGTGCAAAAGTTTATGCATTAATGAAGATAAGTGTGATTTTTTGAAGATAACTAACTTCATCTCAAATTTTTGAATTCCTGATCACGATTTGTGTCAACCATTTTCTCTCTCTAGGGTATATTTATAGCATACACTATTGGAGGAGGAAACCGCCGTCTGAAATCGCCAGTGTACTAAGTCGAGTCCTCGGAAATCTTAAGCCACCCACTTACTTTCCTTCGTACCCCATGCATTGACCACTACCCAGATCTTAAATTCCCTAACGAGAATTGTTCAGAAACATGTTCTGTCTAGATACAGGGTGAATAGCCGATCATTCCTTGTATTGCAGGTATAAATGGCTGTCCTCTTCGAGGATATGGAAGATGTCAGTATCAATGTAATACGGCAACAGGAAGATGCGAATGCCCCAGAGGATATAGACTACATTGGGATGAAATATCATGTCTAGGTAAACAGGTGATATCACGCTTGTATTTTGGCCAATCAGTGCACTAAAGGGTGGCCCAAATAGAAACCACTATACGCAGTATTTATTGTTATTCTTTATGAAACTAGGTAAAATGTAATTATGTTCAGTTAGAGGACTATAGCTCTGATATAAATTTGAAACCGAAAAAGTTGTTTTGTTTTTGAAAAATGGATTTTTATTTGACAACAATCAAAGTCATTTTCTGTGTGTTTTTAGATTATCTGGAATAGTAAGATATATAAATATATGGTACACATAATATTTATTTATTAATATATAAATACTTGTAATATATTAAATTAGAAATGTAGAACTAAAATTCATTTAACATTCATTCAAAATAAAATTTTCATAATATCAATATTGTTTGTTATATATACACATTATCAATTCACCTAAAGGCTATATACATGCATAATTCGGTTACAAATTATTAATGAGCGTTGGCATTGATTTTAAACTGGATTTAAAAGTTAATTCTGCATGTAATAAATTATAAAAACTCACTAATCTCACATTTGATATTAATTCCAACGGGAAACTAAGCTATAGTCACGTACAGTTAAGATTAAGAGACGTAACTTATTTCTTTAGTACAATTTCTAACGAGGCAATAATTTGTGTTTTTTAGATATTAACGAGTGTTTGACAGGAGAACATGCATGTGAAACCCGAGAATGCTTCAATACTCTGGGAAAATATCATTGTTTAAATGTTTCATGTCCACAAAGTTACTATCCAACCACTGATGGGTAGGTGACTAAAAATGAAAAATTATGCTTTAAGAACTTCGCATTATGTCTAGTACTTAACAACTGCCTAAAATAGAGAGAAAAACGGACTTCTCCACGATTCGACCCAATATAAAGTTGTATGTACCAATCAATCTTCAAATGCATCGACAAAACACAAAAAACTCGTTTAACATGTGTGATTAACATCTATCATTCCTTTATTACTATATCTTTATCTAGCTACTGTACAATGCAGTGCTTCTATCAAGCCAACCAATGCCCCTCTCAATACACCAAACTACAACACACATCCATTAGTATACCTCGTGATCTCCCAGTAAACACAGACTTCCTAAACCTCCAACCCTATATCCCCCAAACAACCGATATGTTCTGTGCGATCTACTTTTATCCAGTACAAGAAAGTAACCATCTTTTTGGCGTCTATCAGATTGACCAAACTGGGATATTGTATAACAGAGTAGTGTTCAACGATCCTGGATTTTACCAGTTCAGAGTTGTGTCTGATTATTTAGACGGTTTTGGCAATACTGTCAGTAGAACTACATTTCAAGTATTTGTTGACGTTGGAGATTATACTTTTTAAGGCTCTCGGCAGACCTTCGTTTAATTATGTAGATTGCAGTTTTCGGGAACATGATAATATATGTAATATATGCATGTACATACTTTAATTGCCGATATTTGAACAGTGCGGGGTTCAATTTCTACACGAATAATATAACGCAGGCTAAATTCCGCAGGCTCTAACAAGGCAAATATACCATAATATCTATTTAGGGTTAAACTTTAAAAATCCTATTTTTACCCAAATTTTGCATCGTAATTGGAAACTTACAAGCATTACATTACACTACACAAATTAGATGATTCAAGTTCGGCAAGTTGTTTCAGGCTGTGCATAGGCAGCCCAGAAACGTTTTCGTTCTCGTGGCGCTCGCGCGTGTACGCGAGTCTATACTCGGTCTATTATACTCGGTCTATTATACTCGGTCTATTATACTCGGTCTATTATTATTACCGAACTGTGACAGAGTGTTATAATAATAGACCGAGTAGACTTGCGTACACGCGCGAGCGCCACGAGAACGAAAACATTTCTGGGCTGCCTATGCATGGGCTGTGGCGTTGTGATTCAAATATAATTATATACTGTAATGCATGTATACTGCATGATAACAAATGAAAAATGCTAACAAACCTGGATTATTGGGATTCGTAATTTTGCACCAATCTATCTCATCAATAATCGCCGTAATACATATCTTTCTCATTTTGGTACTCGTTTGCAGTTTGAATATCTTCAAATCTTTCATTCTACCGTATAGTTGGAAAATAAAACCTACAGTCATTGCAAGTCTAAGTGCAATCCTTGATACAACGCTTCTGATATAATCCACCATTTTCGTACCTGATATGATCCACCTTCATCTTCATCATCATCCGAGTCAGCTGCATCAAGAATTTGAACTCTGTCTCCTGGACCAAAACCATAGGGAAAAAATTTCTTGGCCTAAAATACCAAACGTTTCAATTATTCATGTAGCAATGCATCTGCCAGGGGTTATCAAAGTAATCATACATATATTAGTAGTCGTGCTTTTGCAGTAAAATAAACAAATTCTATTTCTAAAGTTGACCATCATTTAATGCACTAAAATTTTTGACAATTGTTAAATGAAAGACGAAATAAAACGATGTAATAGAGAGGTTAAGATACCCCGGTTCCGGTGTACGGATATAGCCTTATTTTGTTCAATGAATTTCCATCAGTGTTTTTCATTTTTTTCGAAGATTAACTCGACAAGTCTTTTCCAGTAGACTTTAGCCTTTTGAGGTAAGCATGATTTGTATCATGAAACGTACAAACAACAAGAAATTCCAATGAACAAATTATGGCTACCCATACCCGTATACCGAAAACGGGGCATCTTAACCTCTAATATCATCTACTCTATAGAAATTTCTAATGACAATGCTGGTTCATAAAAGGGGAAAGTGAAATACTTGATGACAATGAATTGAAGTAAATTGGAAGGCTCTGACATTTAATTTTTTGCAGCTATGAGCAGAGATACGCCAAACGTCCGTTTGTATATCAAAATGAAGCAAATGAAAAACTACCATTTCTATTTGGTGGGAAATAAGAATGACTGTAAATTATTTTCGTAGTTTCAAAATACTTCCACACCAAAATAGAAAATTTCACTCACATTCTTTATTCTGAAATATATCTGAACGTTTGGAGTGATGAAGTATTTCAGCTAAAACTAATTTGATTTCAGGCAACAGGGGGAGTAAGCGAGCAAAATAATATAACCAACGCTTGAAAAATATTATCAGTATTATCTCTAAAGTATTATCCCCGATGGACCTCCTTTACGTTGTAACTATAAAAGTTCTATCCAATTACCTTAGCAGTTATTCTTTGCAATCGTTCATCCTTTGTTTCTCGTGTTTTCTGCAGGGTCTTTGCGACATTCTCGTCCACGCTAACCTGACTATCACGTGGTACAAGCGTGATCACGTAGCACGGCAATACCTGGAAATGTAAGTAGCTAATAAGAATCAGAAGATCGCCAACCCAACTGGAAGTAAATTGTTTCAACTTTGTTTTCATAGATGAACAAACCTCTAAATACATACATGCCTGGCGTCAAAAATAACCATCTCGTCACCACAAGTAATACAGTCACATTTGCAAGAACGGGAAAACGCTAAAAAATGAAGCCGTTAATCAGCCATTATCATTCGTCCACAAACATACATCCTAGTTTGGTTCTGAAGAAGGTTCTATGATGACCTATACGACTACCTACCACTATCGACACTCCTCACATGACCTTGGAGAACAGCGCAGACTAATACTTTGCCTCCCATGTCACAATAACTACAAGAAATTATAATTTTCGAAAAAATATTAAAGAAAAACGCATGGCCAGCTCGAAATCGATTACCAGTAGGGAGGCCCCTTTCGTTAACGCGGGGGGGGGGGTAGTGCGACCTGACTCTTTACGAAATTACCTGACAATGTCAAATAATGCACATGAACCACTGACCTATATATTTTATTTTCAGTTATTTTCGGTTAGCAAATTTACGCGCGCGTGAGAGCAAGGCAGTGGCAAGGACCTATATGACGTGAGCAACGGTGGTACCATCCAGCTCCTGATTAAATAGGTCGCGCGCTCAGTCCATCTAATATAGGTCAGTGACGTGAACTCACTTAAAACTGTATTCAGGAGAGGGTGATAAATATATCCCAACACCAAGAGATGAGCCATGTGCAACTTCAACACCACTTTTTCCTCCCGGAACCAATAGACCATTTCGTACTGAAATACACAAGTATTGGTTATTGCTAGTAGTTGGCAGACCCATAATTATGTCACATGTGGGTGCCCGGGCACGCGTCCTTTTTTTAACAATTATTTCAACAACCATTCAAAACTCACTATACCTATGTTTGGTATATTTCCTTTTCGTGTTCCATGAAATGCCACTTTTGGTTTTGTTACATACAGTTCGCGGTGTTTCCTTGATTCTTTCTCATACTTGACAGACATTTTCTCCCAGGCAGAATTGAATCTTCTAACAAGATTGTACTTCATAATATTCTCAAGCTAAAGTAACATGAATCAAGGAACCTGTATTACAATTATTAGTCGTTTTTATTGAGTTTTGTGAATTTGAAAATTTTAAAACTGCAGCTTGTGAACTTGATTTCATTTGGGAGATCTGACAGACAACAGGTTCAAAAATTTAGGAATGAGTTTTAACAGCTCCCTCTCCAAGAACCCCCTGCCATTACTACCCTAAACCCAAAAATTGATTATGGTGGCCATCAGACTGACATTAGTGTCACTGAGGCAGAACAGTGCAGTTTCACACTTTTTTGTGGCAATTAACTTCTTGAGGACATTTCACTATTTAGGTTTTATTAATGTTATGCTCTCACCGATTGTATTTTTAAATGACTGGGGACTTTTTCTAGAACATGATGAATATGTCCAATATATCTCTGTGTATCTCGCAAATCAATATCACCATAATCCTTGTATTCGTCCCATGTTTCTTCATTGTCGCTTTTAGTTTCTTCTTTTTTTGGCTAAAACAAAAAGTCATGAGTAAAATGCTGGTCCTTAATCAACCAGAAACACATAATTCTCGATCTAGGAGGCAAACCTTTTCATCTTTACGAGAAAGTTCTTCAGTTTTCCTGCGCTCTCGAACTTCTTTCATTGTTTCCTGGACAAACTCCTGAGCAATTGCGATGAGATCATAAATCATGAGCGTGTTAAGACGAGAACAAGCTTCCTTCATGAGAAGTGAATAAAGTTTGTCTGCTTTGGCAGAACTCAAGGATCCGTGGCCTTCAATCTCAAATATGGGTGGAATAACTGGATATTGGGATGGCAAGCTAGAGAAATATAGATTTTCATTTACATGACTCATGATCATTAGTGGTGTGCAAGTTACAGGATCATTTATTTAAAAATAGGAAGAAAATACCAAATGAGGGAGAAGTAACTCAGAAGTTTAGGGAAAATTCTAGCAAGAAAGATCTTTTCCAGCATTTGCTATTTGTCTGAAATGTGAAGCTTAAATCCTTAAACTTCCAGAATATTTATTTGAAAAAAAACAACCAAAACAATAATCTATCTGAAGTACTAGGGGTGATCAAGTCAGGGTTAACTTGCCAACAACTTGTTAGATAAGAACTGATAACATTGAACCTGGTGATATTACAAGAGATATTAATTCATTTATATGAGGGTTAGAAATATTTAGTTTCAGTCTGCCCCAAAATTACTGTACCTGCATGACATTAACTATCTCAATTCTGGTTTTCAAACTTACCCATAGAATGCTTCCTTGGATTTTACCAATTCCACATAAGCTAAACTACTGGTAAAGTTGTGCACTTACCAAAACCACAGGTCTACCACTTCATCATCATGGCACTCTTCTGCAATAGGATTAATTTTGATCTTGAAATATTTTGCTGTGCTCTCATCCACCATCCGCAAGTCATCTTCAAAGATTGCTTTCAATGCTAGTATCTCATCTGCCTGAATCTGCTCAATATCACCAGACAATGTTCTTAGCAAAGCAACCTGTTTGGTCTCCTGGAGGATAAAAAATAAAACCAGTAAGATTTAGACTACCTATCATTTGGATAAAAAATACTTAATAATTACTTTTTAGAAGTTCCTTAAATATTGGTTGACCAATGTTTTGAAGTACATAGCAAGTTAATGATTAACTGATTTCAGGAAAAGTGCCTAAATTTGGGTCTAAATTCTAATTGGCAATTTGCTCACTTTAGTTGCAATAATTTTTGTGAATTTTAATTGAATCAGAACTTGACTAAATAAGCAAAATAACTGTTAATGCAACACTCTCCTTTTGCTATGACTACTAAAACAATTTTGAGACAATATGCAGTGTAGAATGCAGTGTTGAACTAGACCTTGGGACATATTAGTTCCCGTATTTCGTCCTCAAAATCCTGAAAATCCAAAGGTTCGCATTCCCCAGCTCCTTCGGCCACAAACGTTTCCGTAGCCATCGACGTTTCAGCCATAATAAACACGTCTGCCTCAAAAATATATTAGAATTTATAAGAATTTAACTAGATCTAGCATCATGTTCAAAGCTATTTGCAAGCATCGTGTAAAAATAAACTTTTTAAAAGGAAAATATTACACAATGCTTTTGCAACTTTTGACATCCCAACACAGAAGACCCTGGGAACGAGGTTGTTGACAACTCGTTTCATTCATTTCCATCTTCCCACTATCCAGAGAAAACCTCAGTGGAGAAACCAGCTAAAGAACCAGTGGGATAGCGCCAAAGGTTAGGAGGTCAGGCTGGATTTCAGGGATCAGGCTATCTCACTGGGTTAACTTAACGACCCCCCCCCCCCACCATTGGGATCGTTAACTGTAATTGAATTGAATATAAGACCCCTCAGAAATATTGATTTTATTTGGAATAAAGTTGTTGTATAAGCTCCTAATATGGAGAATGGTACAATTATAGAATACCAGGCCAATAGTCCATTATGTTAAAGATCTGTTAGAGGATCAATGTTAGAGTATAGAACTGCCCTGTTCTTTAAAAATAGAGTTTATTCTTGTTCTCTGATCTCAGGAAGTCTAATTCATGGATTAAGTAACATAAAACAAGGTACATGTATCTAGAAGACTATATGACATTCACTGTTAAGATGTGGGTTGGCCAGCTATTCTATAATTGCTCCGCGATGGCTTCTAGACATTGAGATGAATAAACCAATATTATTTATTCATCTCAATGCTTCTAGAATACAATCAAACCTATTTTCCAGCCCGTTCTCACCACATAAACTCGACCAGATATCCTGGCAGCATCTCGCGTCTCATGCCTTTTATTCTCTTTAACTTCATCTTGCCCCTGTTTGACTTTCAGTATGTTTCGATATTTTGAGCGTGAACACCCGTAACTGGGTCAACGAAGAACAGCGAGTGATTCACCGTGCGGTTCGTCAAACCCGCGATTTCTCCGACACGATTGTATGCTGCCCAGTGGCGTAGGAAGGGGGGGGCACTGGGGGCACGTGCCCCCCCAAGATTTTTCAAGGGACCAAAAGTGCCCTTTTTTTGAAAAAATAATCCTTAATTTTCCCAATAATCCTTAAATTGAGAGGGGTTTGTGGCCATTTCAGAGGCCTATATCTCAAAATTTTCTCGGGGGAGCGTGCCCTCGGACCCCCCTAGCAGTACAAAGCCCAAGAAATACGAATCAAACCGTCCCTGTATATCTTTATTAACCATTTTAACCGCCATTTTTATTAACCAAAAGTGCCCCCAGAGTCCCAGACGCTGGTGCCCCCCCAACTTCTGGATGCTTCCTACGCCCTTGATGCTGCCCACTTGTCTGAAAATACTAGCGACCCGCTCGAACATGTCTTTGGATGATTGATAACAGAGTCGCAGCTTCTCGCGGAATGCTCCACCAGTTGCATTAAGCTAAGTGCTGGTTGACTCGTACATTCTACCATATCAAACACCCAAATTTGCGACTTGCAGAGAAATGGTTCGCTAGCCCTATATTTGCATATTTTCTTTTAAAATTAGAACAGTCATGTTAAACTTTTTTATTCTGTCAAAATTCAAAAGAAAATATGCAAATGTTTTGCCAGCGAACCCTTTCTCTGCAAGTGGAAATCCACCCTTATTAGCAAAGGCTGCAAAGCCAAAGCCTTTCCTTTTATAAATAAATTTTCGAATTGGGTGCAGTTAGAAAAACCTGGCTTGCGAGGTTTAACGAGGTTAATAAAGAAAAAGGTTGGATTAAGTCATTTTAGGTTCATAGTTTATAATTCATAATTTACCAAGTAAACAAAAATCTTCAATGATGTGCCTATCCTGGATAAATAATACTGATTGAAAATACTACTTAGTAGTCTATTAAGTAGTCTAGTGCCCATTGGATCACTGGAAGATTAAAAATACAAAACGTATTCATGTCAATAATCCAGAAACACGCACATTGTTTTGATATGTGATAACAAAATACTTTTGTGAACAAAGTAGGAACTGTATTGGAGTTTTAAAATTTTACCAAAAAATCTTATCCAAAATTTTATTCTAGCAAAAGTTTCTCAAAAACGATAGGTCTTACTATTAAGAGTTAAAATGGATGAAACTCGATGAAAGGATTTGATGAAAGGATTAACTGAATATCACTGTCACTAAATAAAATATTCGTTTAGTTTTCAATACAAAACACTTTATTTACCGAAGAGAAAAGATAGAATACACTACGTGTTTACACTACAGGCATCAAAGCCATAAACATGGTTATATGTTGCCATCTTATCTATAGCTTCTATGATCTACAATCACCAGTGCAAATACATTTTTAAAACAAGAAAAAAGTGCACCCTTATTAACTTAATTGTCACAAAGGTGTCATTCATCCAGCTAGAATTTTGGGAAATGTTCCTTCCTATTGATCTTGTCGTTCCCCCTGGTAGCTTTCAATATGGATCAGGTGATGTGCATATGGGCTTCTTCGCTCCACGTCAGCAATCTTCGCTGTGTTAAGAGCGAGGGATTCTTCAATTCTATCGAGTCTCTTTTTCATGTCATCTATTTGTGAGCTTTTCGCGTTATTTTCATTCTGTAACTTCGTCATCCGTTCTTTTAAGTTGGTGAGTTTAATGCTGTATTCTTGATCTACAGCCCTCATCTGACGAACCATATCTGCCGTTCCGTCGTCATCATGAGCAAACTCATCAACTGTATCAAATCCCAATTTTCTCAGCACCACATTACCAAACCGTAACATAATTGGCCATATTTTATTCTTGAATATATTATTAAGTAATTCCACCTATAAAATTAAAAATTTAATTAAGGAGTAAAGTTATATTTGATGGTAAAAACACAACATTTTTTAAATTATATTAATTAAACAAATCATTCCAATAACCTATAGGCATATGTGTAATGGAAATATCACGTTTCAGGAATCATTGTGCAAATGCAATTTTCGGACCCTCAAGTACCATACCTAATTCCATCAGTATGAATATTGCACATAGCATTTTGATAAGGATCATGCAATGTTGTGATGAAGGTCTGGTTTATTCACCATGCAAATTAAGGCATGATAATGCAAGAGGTTTTATATTAAACATACATCCATAGACTATTATCAATGAATTTGACATCATTTGAGATCAAGGGGATCATCAAGCTGATCAAGAACTATGCCAATAAAGTAATACATTTTAAACTTTAAAAAAACATCACATTATATCTTATCACATCTTATTATAAATACTTTAAAATAAACTTTACCATAATGAGTTTTATCTTGTTCCAAGTTCCCTTGGTGAAACAATGGTTGAAATCAAAGCTAAAAATATTTCATTCCATATATATTGTAACAATTAACATAAAATAATTCCAAAAAGAGGTATCTTTGATTTGTAATCCTTATATTTTTGACAGGAACATGTGACCAATGTGTGGTCAAAGATTTGTATATAGAAGTAGAATTATTTCTAAAGGGTTTAATTAATAAAGGCTTAATCTCAAGTGAAATCATGCTATCACTCCTTGATACATTTTCCTCAACTGGTTCTGCCTTCAATTTTGGGATGTGTATGATTTTCATACAGGTGGTATCGTAATACGTTTAGAATTGGTGTAAATAATAAGAACTTCAAAAATCCACATACTTTTAAAATATGAAGACTCCTAATTATTAATATATCCAGGGAGAGCATGCCAGCATTCTCAAACAACTTTCCATTAAATGAGGTGCAAGAACTGCCAAAAATAGACAAAAATACTTCTTGAAGACTAAACCTAAGGACCTACATCAGGAGAGTTTTTTTTGTCTATTTTCAGCAGTTATTATACCACATCCTGAATTATCAGGTTATATTTGAAATTTTCAAGAAATTCACTAATTTATTGATTTCACTTAGCATTCTTTTCTGCAGGGCCATGCATGCATTGCTAGAAGTTTAATTGGGGGTGTGCATATTCATATATTTGCCTTATGCCCGACTGATTTCGTTTGATAGTGATTTTTTACCCTTATTTGCACATGAATATATGAATATAAACCCTTCCAATTAGGCTTCTAGCTATGGCCCTGCTTTTCTGGCCTGGAATTTTTGCTTTCACTAACAATTAAGATGCAAGGTAATTAGTTCAACAATCATAAGTGCAGTGGTCTCAAGCCAACTGACCTAATGACTGATTTAAATGGCCTTTTTCACAATGACAAATATCTGGCTTCTCTGTTCTGTTTTAGGGGGGAGGTATTTTTCCAAACAAGCAAGTATAAAGCCATTGAAATGGCATTTAAAACTTTCATGCTAATTAGATTTTTCTATACAGACATTTAATGACTTTCAACTATGTTAAGAATTAAATTATTACTGGTTCTAAGTTTATATAATGTCATATAAAACATAGTAATCTGTGTGAAGATTAGGCAATCGTTCAACTAATATGTAATTAGGTAAAATGCAAATATTTGGTGTAACCGCTGGGTTCATAATATTTCCCGCCAAAACGTATAAATTCTTAGAAGCAAAAAACCTCGCATTTTAGAAACTTTGTTCTATGGAAAAGCAAAGTATCAAACTAGATTAACAGTCTATTTCAGTACAAGCGTTGCAAAATTTTTCCAATCGCGGCAAATTTTCGACTGTCGTTTTTTATTGTTCGAACGAAATGACAATATGACAATGACCTATTAAGGTCAAACATAAACGGTGCTCAATGGGAGGTTTCAATAAATCCAAACCTATGATCAAAATGATATAAATACACTCAGTACTTACTTTATGTTTACAGGAAAGCCTGACTTGAAACTTGAAGTACTTAAGAGGGCTGCTCAATTTAAAATTTTAAATATATCTTCGTAATAGCTTCGTTTGTTGCTTGCGACGCGCTAGACAATAACCACTGAAAAGAAACAGTGGGCGCACTTTGTCCAAATGTGATATTTCGACTTTATTTCAAAGTAATAAAAAAAATATATAACGTTTATTAGTACTAGGGAAATTTACAATAATCGATCATGCATTAAAACTAAGTATAACAGTTCTACAGACGATATATTTACAAAAACAACTTAACTAGACTCGCTAATGTTCGAGTTCCAATCAGATAAAGTAATGTCATTAGTCAATGTGATGGACGCAGTCCTCCAACTTCGACTGCCACGAACACACACCACGCAAACTCTCTGCAAAGCAAAGGCGATCTTTCGTCGTAACCAGCTAACCACCATAGATGGAGAATGATTCTTCTTGTCAGCAAGCGTCGCACTCAGAAAGGAGAGAAAATGTTGGGTTTCTCTTCCGCATCCACCAAAGGCGCTGAAGACGACCGGTGTGAAGGAGCCATGCTCAACGTCTGGCGTCGATGTGTTGAGGCGTATGGATTAAACACCTTCACATAAAAAAATGCCTTTTTAGCCTTTTTACATCTCTGCCAGAAACTTCTCGCAGCAATGTCCACTCTAGCGTCATCGGCTGACTTAGCACTGGATGGAAGAACCTCGCCAGTCAAAGGAGCAAGGGAAGGCTCAATTGAAACATCGTAGGCAACGTCGTCGACAGCAGCAGCATGTTGATCACGGATCTCATTATGTCTTCGATGGATAAAGCCGTGAACGATTTTCCACAGGCGCAGAAAGATGGAAGGCGTGGTTGTGGAGTTACAGATGGTTGTGAAGTTCAAATGCTCTTCATCACAGATGTCGTTGAAGATTGGAATACCAACACCTTTCATACGAGCTGGAAGCGAAACCAATTGGCACTCATGGATGGACAAGCTACGGTTTTCGAGGAGTGCAGGAAGGAGCTTCAGGTTGATGGTGTCGTCAACAAGCTGCATCGCGGTCTTGATACCTGGAACAGCACGAATGTGGCAAGTAAATCTGTGCCGAAAACCAGAGACAAAGCCGTGTATGCTGCTTCGGGTTGGAATTTGGCAATTTCACTCAAAAAGTGAAGTTGCTGGCACCATTTGCTCACTAAAGAACTAATATACTTATCTTTTCCGTCATCCGATCCAAGATATCCTCCAAGGTACTTATCCCCTTCACTTGAAATTCTTACATTAGTTCCAGCGAAAATCTCAATGGCAGTTCTCTCCAGGTGTGGCTTCACAATCAACCAGGACTTATCAGCTCGCGGGTAGTAACCAAGACTCGGATCATGCACGGCCACCATTCTTCCAACAGGCACGCCGCTGCAGCAGCTTACCTGCACCACTAAGGTCATCCGCGTACGCAACATGCTTTTTTACATCACTAGCTTCATCAGATTTAATGATGAGCAGGAGTGGAGTGATGGAGACCGGAGACGGCGTATAACGGCATGGCTAACGGATCATCTTGCGTGGTACCTTCCGCTGATGCAATTTCTTTACCACCTTGCACGAACAATCTCGAAGCTGTTACATAACAATTGAACGTATAAACAGCCATTGCGGGACAAATGTACTGAATGTTATGTAACATGTCCATGTCCGGTTGATGGAATTGAATGCATTGGTGGCGTCTACCAGTAACACAGCATCTTTTTCTTCTTCATCAAAAATCTCCGACTTGGCGTGAACAGCTGCCTCGCAGCCTGATTGTTGTCCTGCACATAGCTCTAAGTCTCCTGCGCTATCCATAATTTGTGGCTTGATGGCAAAGACAATTGATTTTCCAATGATCCGTCGTAGAACCTCTCCAATTGACGCCAGGGTCAGAGGTATCCAGAGGTATTAAGCGACACGCTAAGATACCTCTAAGCTGGTGGTCTGATCTGCTCCAATAACGACCTTCTGGGTTGCCAGTGTTCTCGCCATTAACGCTATTGCGGATCGTATGTCTTTGGCAGCATCTCCATAGTTGTGAGACACCAAAATATGTCGCCATCCAAGTGCGTCAAGACCTGAAGTACAGCAGCACCTTGAGTCCTCAATGCTGCTTTTGCTATGGCTGCCTCGTCGATGTTGGCGAATAACGCTGGATCGACATACGGAATTTCACCTTCAATCATAACGGAATGGTCCTCAGGTTGTGCAGGTGGATGTTTTTGCAAGAGGTCCGTGTACACAGCGTCATTAAGAGGAAGAACTCCACCAGATGATTGTTCATCCAACAAACGTAGAGCTGCGTTCACTTTGCCACGAAACATGAGACTAGCGAAGGTCTTGGAAAGCTGTTCATTTGAAACCTTCCTAGTAGCCAGTAGTGTCGACTGGAGGATGGTTCTGCATACCATAAGTAACCCATCGAAGTTCCCTTGTTGCTACAAAGCCATGCGCCGAGACAGACAAGTCACATGGTCTTTCGATCTAGTCATAAGTCATTGCCAAACCAGAATCGTGGTTCATTCTGCTCAATATCTCGCACAATAACACGGTAACGTGGATTGTGTGGAAACTTGCTGCTACCACAGGGTACAGTGCTGGTCCCTTTCTTGTTTTCACTGATGGTTAAATGATGTAAAACCAAAAGATCCTGATGACCAGATTTGCGGATGACATGACATTTCACCGGTAAAAACCAATGGGGATACTGCAACCTCGTACCCAGAGGATAGTCAGGATACTGCTTCTAATGAAGTCAGAAATATTAGGGACTGGTCAGATTAAAACGGAATGACCCTAAATCTAATTAATCTATCCAAAACATGGGAAATGGCTATATGTAATGGATCACTAAAACAGTTACCTCCCTTTATTGATGGAATTGAACGAAAGGAATGTCTTATACTCCTTGGTGTCAGTTTTCAAGACAACCCCTGTTGTTGCCTGTTGGGATCTTCATATGGGTGGTCTACTATCTAAAGCTAGTGGGTGAACGCACATCCTAAGAATATATAGATTACCCTCGTGATCAATTAACAAAACTATTTTTTTCTTTGATACTATTATTATTTATCTATGCTATTGAAGTATAGGGCTCAGCACTCTTGAAAAAAATACTTAAAACGAATTGATCAGTGTCTCAAACGAGCTAGGTGATATGGAGAGCCCCACAGTTCAACGGAACTATGTTCAGACCTTTTCCACTGCAGACAAAATTTTTATAACTTTTATTAACACCAACAATACAATATTGCTAATTAACATTAATATGAATATCAATGATATGTTGTATTGTATGATAATAAATATGCACTATTCTAAATCCAGATTCCAGTTTTTTTATGTTCCGGATATTTTAATCTCTTTCTGTGCACACTACTACCATAAACTAAACTGAAAATAACATCAAAATGAATAGGGAAATACAAAGTTCTGGGACTTCAAATCAATATTGTAAACTCTTTGTATTTCCAACAAGTCAACATGTATCCATTAATGAAAATCATACCAACGTTACGAGGTTTTCTTTTCACCATGTTAAGTGGGAATTACATAAATAACAACCTCACCCATTGATAAACAACTTTCAACAACTTTGATATTTTTACAGTCACCTCCGAGAAAAAGGAACAGGTGAAGAAAGTCTTCAGAAATAAAAAGAAACAAGGAGCACGAGTAAACATCAGGTAGGATATTAGGCCAATAGAATTGAGAGTTGGCTTGGGCCATCTCTAGAACAAGAATGCAAAAGAAAAATATGCGAATATAGCCAGACGTCAAATTCTAATGAAAATCACACAGGAAACAGTGGAGGAAAGAACCATGAACTCATAATTACTAGAAGACAGAATTTTAAAGCCACACCGTGATATCTACCCCTGCATTCTCGAAGTCGATATCTCAAAACAAAGTTTCCCAATGACTTAATTTTACACCTCGTGAAAAAAATGTCAAAATGTCACCGCTTTTCCTCGTGAAAAAAATTCCAAAATGTCACCACTTTTCTTTTTAACTCCTTTTCAGTGGGATGACAACATCCCCACACTGCTTAATCCACAATAATCTTGATGAACAATACGTCATCTTTGATGTACTGACGATTGTTTAAACTATCAATCGGCATAAATAGTGGAGAACCAGAGGCGATATTCATATCAGACTTTGGGCGTTGAAAAGACGAACTTTGAGGATCAGAATGGAAAGCGTCGACCATGTGATCACCGTTACCTTGATCTAAGAGCATCATGGTAATCTTCTTCTGAAATGGCCAAGTTTGAAGGGAGTCATAGTCACCTTAAATGAGCCATAAAAATAAGCATATTGAATTGACACGCTGCGATACAGTCATAAAATTATTTTGCTATATACCCAGAGATGATCAGTAAGCAGGGCCGTAGCTAAATCGCTAAATTGAGGGATGGTGTGTACATTCATAATGATTCATGTTTACACACCGTAGGAACAATAGCGTATAGAAGAAATCAGTCGGGCATAAGACGAATATGAATATACACCCCCAATTAAGCTTCTAGCTACGGCCCTGTCTGTACGAGAGTTGAGAAAGCAGCTCAATTGAATCACCTTTCATCACAACAAAAAACAGCGATAAATGCGATCCTTTTCCAAATCCATCTCCGTTCATGTAAATCTTTGCACACATTTTATACCCATACTGAGCGCTGTAGAAATGTGGACTATACAAGGTTGTCTTCACTCCATTGATAGCATCTTGTCGTTTCCTCTGGTAGCCTTCAATCTTCCAAAGCAGAGTACCATTGTAGCTATGGATCTGTTGCTGAGCCCGCGGTCCTCTTTGGGACTCCAAATCGGTAATTTTCACTGTATTAAGAGCAAGAGATTCATCAATTTGATCCGTTCGGTTTCGCACTCTTTCAAGTTGTGAATCTTTCTCTCTCAATTCTCGCTCCAAACTTTGAACTCGTTCCCGTAAACTATTGATGTCAGTGGTAAGGTTTTGATCTTTCGCCAACAGTTTACGGATTTCTTCACCCATTCTCGCATTGCCGCCACCATTGGATTCCAAACCTTCAATCCGTCTCTCCAACCCAGTTAATTTCCCGACCAACATGACGAATTTTTCGGCTAAGCCTGAGCGAACTTCGGTAATATCATCGCGCATTTTTTTAATGATTCCGGCGAACTCTGGTCGTGGGATGTAGCTCCCCAATTGAGATACCCAGTTAAGAGAAAACTGAAGCAACAGACGGACATGATCAATCAAACCATCATTCATATGTTGGCGTAGTTTCCTTCGTTTTAAAGTCTACAAATAATATATTAAATTAGGTCAATACTTTTTCATCCTCTGTTACTATACTGGATGGAACCTACACTAACTGTAATTTATATTTGATGGCTGTTTAAATCAAAGTAACCTTTTGATCCAGTGTTATTACAGGAAGAAACCTAGACGATAATTTTATTTATAGGTTTAAAGGGTCTTGCTCTTGCCACCGACATTGCACCCGCATCGCAAAAGCGTAGGTTCGATTCCTGCCGGAGGACCTATAGTTGACTCATTTTTCCATCACTGTCATCAACTGGCTTGAATTTAAAGTGTGTATAATTCCACTCGATATTAAGACCCTTTAAACCTCTAGAATTTACCAAAAACGAGTGAAGTGCCAAAAATCATAATATAATTTCATTTATACTATTTTTACCTCCGTTGGCTCAAATTTCACATGCATGCACTATTCATTGTCCTACGAATATCCCACAGCAAATTCTTACCTTGTCGTGATTACAACCGACGGCCTGGAATTCGCATTCCCCAGGAATCTCTTCACACACAACTTGCTCGTGTCTTTCGAGGTCTCTTCTCAAAACGTTTTGCTCACAGAACTTGCAAGTCACAGGTGCACTTTCACAGCTTGTACCAACATGATCCTAAACGAATCACTTGCTTATTTCACGTAGAGAGAAATTACTTTCATATATCACGAAATGAAATATCGCAGCGCAGTTTCGTGCAAACGAAACCTTCAATTTTACCTTAAGAGAAGCAAATGGTATGTCTTTGTGGCAATATTTACATTTCACACTGCGATAGTCACATTCGCTTTTCAAATGTTTACCCAAATGAGAGCGTTTGAACTTGATCTTGCATTGGGAATGAACACAGTTTATCTGGGCATGATCACACACCTGGGAATGAGCCTGTATCGAAATAAAATTATCGCATCATAAACTGTTAACTTTAAAAGCTGCTAAAAGATAGTCTTAAGGCAGCAGTATTTTCCCTTTTTTGCAATTGCATGAATTTCTTTAATGTTGATCATCTAACTCCATCCCCTCATGCTCTTCTATCACGTTCCGCCATGCTCATTGTTCCCCTATCATATCTTCACAAGCTTACCTCTAAATCATCATATGTGCCGTACCAAAGACAGCCTTCGTTGGAACAATGTAACGACAATGCTCGTAGTTCACGTCTAGTGAACGTATCAGGGAATACCTGAGGCAAAATCGAAAAACTATGAAACTTTCTATGACCTTGAAACATAAAGAGTTATTATTGGTTGGTAACAGGCACCATACAGGCACTTACACACTAGTTAGGGTACAAAAAACCTTTTTGTGGTGATCGAAAAAATACCCTACCTGTTCCTTTTTTAGTTCTGAACCATCATCAGGACATCTTGGGTCTGAACTCCTGAATAGTAATATCATTTTCATTACATTGGCGCAGATCGAGAAAAGCTCCGAAATTTACCAGAAAAATATTAGTCTTTGGATAAAATCTTATATAACATCAGGTAAAATAGACAAAAGACATTGGGCCAAGTGAAGAGAATTAGTATAATTACCATTCTTCCTAGGAAGAACATTGAATGAGAAGTTAGCTACTAATTTTTATTTAATATTTTGTCTCTATTATTATTATTATTATTATCTAGTATTGATCCAACAATCTGTGTCGTTTAAATGCTGCAACTCCTCCATTCTATGCGCAGTGACGTCGTCGCCGCCTATTTCGAAACCGTAGACAGTCAGTCGCATCGTTGATGGTCAGTCGCATCATTTAAATCGATACCAAATTGCTAGAACTCTGCCGATTTAATTGGCCGACATATAAATGTTAAACTAGCGGGCTTTTCATCCAATGGTCAAGGGTTTGGTTCTTGTGCTTGATACCTGTGTTCGAATACATCCTGTAACCACTTTGTTTTTTCTTTTTTTCGTATTTGCAAAGTCCCGAATTGAACAAGTGAAAATACCTTTTGGTTAATGATTTGGGTTTTTTGAGGGTTTGGTTTGTTTTCTGTGTATATTTGTCGTTAATAAGAGTGTGAGCCCGTGTTCCCAAGCAACCTGAGATCTAGTTAAATGATGCGATTGACCATCAACGATGCGACTGTCTACGGTTTCGAAATTTGCTTGTTTTACAACATTCATTTCTTTTCAAATTGATTGTTTTTACGGTCTGTGAACATGAATATATGCTTATCAATGCTGGCGACGCCACTGTCTACGCGGTGTTCCACAGAACTTCTGACGAGTGCCTGAAACCACAAGCAAATTCGCTCCAGGGGCACCGCAAAAACGATAATTGGGAGGTAAAATTTTCATATATTCGTGTTTTGCATTATTTAGATTTTTTTAAATCTTACGACCGGTGAACAAGAATGTATATAAATATCTGCCCCCTGAATTGTCATTCTTGCGGCGCTCCTGGAGCGAATTTACTTGTGCTTGCAAGCACCCACCAAGCACTCGTTCTGTGGAACACCGAGAATAAAGGAGAGGCATCGCAAGAGAGATAATTGGGGGGGGGGGCAATATTTATATATTCGTGTCCTGCATTATCTAGATTTACTAAATGTGAACAAGAATATATATGAATATCTGCACCCCCCCAATTATCATTCTTGCGGCCCCCCTGATTCACTAACACTGCAGGGTGTATTAAAAACTTAGTCTGAATCATTCGAACACATCGTGCACAAACGATTTGCCGGAAAACGGCGTTTTTTTTGCAAGTAAAAAGTTTTCAAATCCTATTTAGGAACGGCTTACGCACAAAAGGAAAGGAAATGCAGTTTGACCTAATAATTTGGTAGGCTTAAAATATGGAATATGCTTTGAAGATAATGAAAGTTAATCCAATTTGTGAATCAGGGCATCCATTAGCAGAAAACCAGATCGAAAATAACGACGAAATTTAATTCGCAGCAAATGCAGGTGTGAACGGACCTTCGCCAGCTCGGCTGATTGTTCTTTACAATTTATCGTAAATTCGACAAGCGTGCAAACAGTAAAAACGAGTAAAAAAACGAGGTGTATTAAAGTAGAAATAAAACAGCCTTGGCAGTGTAGAGGAATAGTATGCTAGGACATAAAGTCATAAGAAATAAAGAATAACATACTCGAGCATTGTGTCAACACACGAAGAACACATCAAGTGACCACAATGAGTTTGCATCGGAGCGGAGAGTAGTAAATTACAGCTCGTACAAATAAATTTTCGACCAATCGTCTTTCGATCTTCATCTGTAATTTTTGTTCCTGGCATTTTGGAAATGATTCAGCTGGAAAACGAAAGATTTTAAATTCTTTAACGTAATGAACATCAGGTGTTTTATACACTTCCATCCTATCATAAATTTTGTGGTTGTGCCATACTTAAACACTGAAATAAAACAAAAAACAGTCACTTTCAAATTGACGTTTGCATTTTGAAATCGAAATTTGGACCTTGCCGAAATGATATAAATCATGATGACGAGAATTAAAACACAATAACAGTTTTACAGATTTGACAACACGTCTTATGGGAAAACAGAAAGTCTTGAAAGATCATTCACAAATAAATTGAGAATGGTGGTAAATTGTGAGAAAATGACCACATTTTCGTGGTTGGAAACAAGTGAAAACCGCACACTTTAGAAGTGGACACGGCATTATTTGTAAATGATACAAAAAAGAGCTCTGAGGATAATATTTCCCCAGGTTCCATATGACGAAGCACTTAGTGTCGCTGGCATTCAACAATTGAGTACACGAAGACAGGGATTAACTGATAAAAACTTTTCCATGAAATAGAATACTGGGAATAAAATTTTTAAAAATATTCATTCTGAGTTCCTTGGAGCCGGAAGTGACATTCGCGTTGTAACAACTTCACTCGCTGAAACGGCGTTCGTATGGCTGAAACACGTGGCAAATTTGCAAAAGGCTGAAAAGATTATGAATAGTTGAGTTTGAGCTTTTGGGTCTATTACTTTTTGTCTTCAGGACAGGCTGAACAGCAACACTTTTTCGTTTATTGCAAGTGGGAAGGCATTTTTGGCAAGTATGTACAAAACTTTAAAGCTTTAGGACAGTAAAGAAACTGGTCACAACTTTATACCATACAAAGAGTTTTGAACATGATGGTGAGAAATCTGGAAACACTATTGAATTCAGCATGATAAACTGCATCCTTTTCATTTCAAACACTTTCCTTCATTTGAAAATGCAAATGAATTATCAAACGTTTTTTTGCTGAGTAGAACTTTATAGCCATAATAAGGACAGTACAAAAGCCATCACAACTTTATATGATGCAGAGTTTTGTACATGAAAGATGAGAGAGAAATCTGAAAACCCTATTGAATTCAGCAAGATAAACTGCATATTTTTATGTTAACAGACTAAAAAAGGTTTGCTTTGAAGGGAAATGATCATGCGAAACATGAATATACTAATATGTGCCTCTCAACTATCGACTAATCAATTATCCTGCTTCCTACGCCACTGCAGAACACTTTTGTTAAGGACCCTTAAGGATTAAGTTCTAAGTGCTAAGTTTATATAATGACATATGTAAAATAATGGAGTATGGAGACTATTTGGACCTGTTCATCCCACTAACATTAAAATACCTTCTAACTATATTAAACTTTACAACTGATTATAAAACATTGCATTTCTTCATGAAAATAATAAAATTATCCCCATGTAATTACTCAAAATACCTCAAAATACAAAATTCTCAAGTGGTACTTGAGGTATTTACTTTACTTTGTGAATTTTTTTATGAAATTAAATTAATCTAAAATTATGAATCATTGTCAGACCATGGGCTGATGGGCATGGTCAGACATGAGACATATAAAAAATTCAAACGGTGCTTAACGGGAGTCTGGACGAATATATTTTATTAGCCACAAACCTACAAGTAATGTGATATATTAAATAAAGATATATAAGTATACTCACTTTTATAAAGCTTGTTTTCGAAAAGATATACAAGTATACTCACTTTTGCAGCCTAGTCCCAGGCCTTTTAAGCGCGCGATGTATAATTATATGCAGGGGCAGCCCACGCTGAGAGGCCTAGCACAAAATGTTGAAAGTTGTCCCTGATTTTGTCCCTGCAAGCAGCTTAGTCATTTGGCCTCTGTCTCTTATACGTTCCTTAGAAGAAAACGTTTTATTTTAGCTAAAGGTGGGACTTTTTGTCCCCACTTTCTGTATTGAGGTCAGTTTACGATCTACGACGCGGTTAGCTGACCTTGTTCGACGTCGCTAGTCAAATATTTTGCTTGAAATAAGCTACGGGAAATAATTATGCTGCCAAGACTTCGAAATATTCATATAAACGTTGTAATGTCGTTCGCTGTCAATGCTATCGACTATCAAGTAAACTCGAGTCCGTACGTACATGTTTATGATTATAATAAGCTTCAATCCGGCAATTTCAATTATTTATTCTTGCTTCCTTTATAACGGTTCGTGTTGTAAATTGCAAACATTTACTTTGTTTGTTACAGCAATTCTTAATAAAAGACAACATTAAATGGGGGGTTATGATGTTTATTTTATATTTTGATATAGGTAATTGGAACCATATTGTAGTTCTTATATAGTTATAGGTTAATTTGTAACAATTGTCTGAATTAAACCAACTAGAGAAAAAGGTTAGGTTTTGTTTGTGTGATGGAGTTCTTCAAGAAACTATGTACAATGAAACTGTAGTTACGTGTGTAGTAAAAGGTTGTGTTATTGCGGATGCTCGCCTCCCAGAGCTGTACTCCGCAATAAGTCTCAAAATTTGAACAAACAAAATCTTTTGTATTTACTTTCACAATCACTTTTCCCTCAAACTCCCCCGGGCCCCGTCACATGACCTCTCTTACATTACTTCATTTTACTGTCTATGCAAAGTACTAACCAAATATTAAATGTCCCCAGTCTTCGACACCCTCCTCCCCCCATATAAGTGATATAACTACAGAGTTATATGTTATCCTTATTATCCTTAATTATCTTAATCTTGTTCGTCAGCTATCACCGCTTGTATCTTCATTCTTGCTTGTTCACTGGCTTGACGTTTAGGACGGAATTCTAAGGCTTCAACAGTTCAAACTTCCTCTCTGCGGTTTCGCCGCCAAATCCCATTTCAGTTCCAGTGGAAAGAGATGCTGCGGTGTTCTTTCAAGCACTCCTTTTCCCGTTTGAATCTTGGCGCCACGCACTATTTGATCCCGACCGTAGATCAGTTCGATAACCTTCCCAAGTTTCGATAGGTTTCGATTCTTTTCTTCTCCTTTTAATATGACGATTTCATTCACTGCTGCCACTCGGATTCCCTTTGTTACCTGCATTCGATGACGTTCTCGGAGAGTTTTTACATATTCTTTACTCCACCTTGACCACATGGCGTCTTTCACTCTGGATAGATGTCTGGCGCGTCGTCGAAGGTCAGGTTCTTCAATACGTTGAGGTTCTATGTCGAGCACGTAATTTGGCTGAAGAAACAATAACGAGTTTGGTGTCATTAACGGGAGTTGTATCGTCTTTTACGTAGTCTAACGGTCGACTATTTATACAAACTTCCACGTCGGTAACGATTTCGGACAGTTCATTGAATGATAACATCCCATTTCCAATTGCTTTGTAAAATGCTCCTTTGAATATGCCCTCTAGCCTCTCGTATTGTCCACTCCATCGGGGTGCCCGCGATAGGTTAAACTTCCATTCAATCGCATTCCGTGCAAGGTAATCGTGCAGCTTCTCGTCCTTTATCACCTTCTTAATCCACGAAGCAGCCCCCTTAAATGTACTACCGTTATCTGAGTATATCACTTTTGGTCGGCCTCGTCTTGCCACAAATTTCTTTAGACACCTCACGAATTCTTCCTTCTCTAACGACTAACGTATGCAATAACTCTAAGTAAACACCTCGTGTTAAGCTGCAGGCGAACAGACATAGATAACTCTTTCCTTCGGTTTTACCTTTAACTATGAACTTAATCGGTCCAGCAAAATCTACTTCGACTACTTCGTATGGGCGTTCTCCCTGCGTTCTGCTTGCTGGTAATTGTCCTGCCGGTGGTTCAGCGTAAGCTGTAGCTTGTACTCTCTTGCATCCCCAGCATCTCTTACGCACTTGTTTCACAAACTTCCGTAGCCTGGGGATTCAGAAGATTTCGCACCCCATCAGGTAATTAAATTGGATATTGTCCGACAATTCTTCCCCGACATTCCAGTAATCCCTCATAGTTTCTTTGCAAATTGAGTTGCAGCTTGTCCACATTATACTCCTCATCGTTCTCACGGTTTTGTTGCGTTGTTGATCCACCACACCTGTTGCGTCTGTAACTCGGTTGTTGTTAATGGACCAAGGTTCTGGCGTGTCCGTTCTAGCTTTAGGTTAGATAGGAATCGTTGAACCCAAGCACCTACTCGTAAGACTCTTCACAAGTTGGTGATATGAGCTTCGAGCAGAACGTCAAACGAGTCACTTGCGACTTTGGGCTGGACGGTGCAGCAAACCATCTGTCGCTCAAGTTTCTCTTCAGCTCGACTTTCGGTTGTAGACTTGATAGACTTGGATGCTACCAGCGACTGCGTGGTTCCCGATGGTTGCTCTACTACCGCATACACTGTGGCACAAACACCCTTGTTACTTGCATCACCAAATGCGTGCAAACTCATGGATTCAACCTTCTCATGATATGGTACCAGAGATCTTGGCACTGTTTCTTCAATGGGTAGTGATTCTTCCCATATCTTCCAACGATATATCGATCTGCCAAATCTCTTTTAATTTGGGTGTCCCGTGACCATTTTGCATCACACACATCCCTATAGATCATCTTGCCCTGGTGAAACTAAACCGAGAGGGTCGTAAATTCTTGACAATTTGCTCAAGATACCTTTGCTTTAATTTGCTTTGTTGTTGAGAGAGATTCATCCGGAAAAGTTACTGTTAACCTGTCCGATTCTTTGTCCTATGGTAGACCCAAAAGTTTCGAATCACTACTCTTGACATTCAATTACTGTTTCGCAAATGTCTGACTTTCGCACTGGTCTTCATTATGTAAATTTCCATCTCCTTCAAGCACTTTCTCACTTGCATTCCACTTGTGTAACTTGAAGGTTGCATCTTTCACGACCTTCGTCATTTTCGTTTTCTTCTCTTGTGCCTCGTGTACAGTTGTGCCTCCGGTCAACAGATCATCTACATACAAGTTCTTTTGGAGCTCTGCTACTATCTCAGGTTCGTGCTTTTGCCAAAGTTCCAAATGCTGATCGATGACGCCGCCGAGTAGAAAAGGTGAGCACGTCAACCCGAATAGAGCCCGAGTAAACCTGTAGACTTTTATCAAATCACCGCCCGGATGTTTCTAATGGAATCTCTGTGTACAGATCCCCTTGATCGTTCTCAGATGTATCTTCCAATCCCAGAACGTCCAACCGCCATAGATGCTCGTAGTCTGTTTGGGAACTTTGGGTAAGTAAGATTTGGGTATGGTCAAACTCTGCTGTGTGTGTTTTGGTGGTTGTTTTGATTCGTGCATATTCTCCAGCGGTGGGCACCACATGGACCGGTAATTTTGGTTTCAAATCATGATCTAGAACTTCTACGCTCTTAAGATGCGGATACTTCTTAATCAAGTCATTGTATCTCGAAATGTCCACTGATAAAAGTTCCTCTTTACTGATCGTGACTAAGTTCACATCCATCTTAAATTCGCCGCTTACCGAACTGACCGATGTTTGGTAAGTTTCCAGATGTGCTACTTGTGATCCCATCAGCATGTCAATTCTTTTCTTCGTAACATCGACTGTTTTTTTCTTTAAGAGATTAATAAGCTTTGCCGACGCATATGAGCTGCCAGCTCCCGAGTCGATCAATGAAACTTTTCGGTTTGAAATCGGTTTGAAACTTGAGGCGTGTCTCAAAAAGTTTTTGCTCAAAATCGAGTTCTTGTCTCCGTTTTTCTTCACCCAATCTCCAACTGTACTCGTCAATCCATGTTGTCAAGCGTTTTATTTCTTGTTCTGTCTGGGCCAGTTCTGCCTCAATGTCTACATTCCATTCACCAATTTGTGTAAGGTCTTGTTCTGCTACGATCCTTCGTGTCTCTTCCTCTCTTCGATATTGATCAGCTTTAAGTTGACGCTCTATAGCTTCTGGTTGTTCACTTTGCAATACATTGTTTGTGCGATCTGCAGTTATTTTTAGTTGAGTCAATTTCGCTTTCAGTTTTGCTTCACTTGTTGTCATGGCGATATTTTACTCAGATCAAGACGGTTTTACTAAATAGATGTAATTCACAATTCGCTTCGCTAGAAATCCGTCAAACCATATAGCATTTATATATAATACCCGTGAAATTGAACAACTTTCGCGGTTTATGATACCATGACGCAATAATCCCGTTCGTTGCGCGTGGAAAAACTCGCAGTAAACTCGTGGTCAATCCTGTCTATTATAAAATTCCCGTGAGCAGAATCCTTTAAATCATCAATTTCTAGTTAAAATCGACGTGTAAGCTAATTCGCATCAAATCCGTACCTTATAAACACGCTCGAGTTTGCCGTTGAAGTGTTTTCCCGATATTTCCGTCTAATGGTCACTAGGTATTGCGGATAATCGCCTCCCAGAGCTGTACTCCGCAATAAGTCTCAAAAATAGTCTCAAAATTTGAACAAACCAAATCTTTTGTATTTACTTTCACAATCACTTTTCCCTCACACTTTTACCTCTTACATTACTTCATTTTACTGTCTATGTAAAGTAGTAACTAAATATTAAATGTCCCCAGTCTTCGACAATGTAGTGTTGTTGGTGATGTTCAAAATCAAAGTTATATTTTGATTTTAAGTTAGCCTTCGATCTTTTAAACCAGAGTACCATTGTAGCTATGGATCTTGCTGAGCCTGAGGTCTTCTTTGGGACTCCAAATCGGTAATTTTCACTGTATTAAGAGCAAGAGATTCATCAATTTGATCCGTTCGGTTTCGCACTCTTTCAAGTTGTGAATCTTTCTCTCTTAATTCTCGCTCCAAACTTTGAACTCGTTCCCGTAAACTATTGATGTCAGTGGTAAGGTTTTGATCTTTCGCCAACAGTTTACGGATTTCTTCACCCATTCTCGCATTGCCGCCACCATTGGATTCCAAACCTTCAATCCGTCTCTCCAACCCAGTTAATTTCCCGACCAACATGACGAATTTTTCGGCTAAGCCTGAGCGAACTTCGGTAATATCATCGCGCATTTTTTTAATGATTCCGGCGAACTCTGGTCGTGGGATGTAGCTCCCCAATTGAGATACCCAGTTAAGAGAAAACTGAAGCAACAGACGGACATGATCAATCAAACCATCATTCATATGTTGGCGTAGTTCCCTTCGTTTTAAAGTCTACAAATAATATATTAAATTAGGTCAATACTTTTTCATCCTCTGTTACTATACTGGATGGAACCTACACTAACTGTATTTATATTTGATGGCTGTTTGAATCGAAGTAACCTTTGATCCAGTGTTATTACAGGAAGAAACCTAGACTATAATTTCATTTATATTATTTTTACCTCCGTTGGCTCAAAGTTCACATGCATGCACTATTCATTGTCCTACGAATATCCTACAGCAAAATCTTACCTTGTCGTGATTACAACCGACGGCCTGGTATTCGCATTCCCCAGGAATCTCTTCACACACAACTTGCTCGTGTCTTTCGAGGTCTCTTCTCAAAACGTTTTGCTCACAGAACTTGCAAGTCACAGGTGCACCTTCACAGTTTGTACCAACATGATCCTAAACGAATCACTTGCTTATTTCAGGTAGAGAGAAATTAGTTTCGTGCAAACGAAACGTTCAATTTTACCTTAAGAGAAGCAAATGATATGTCTTTGTGGCAATATTTACACTTCACACTGCGATAGTCACATTCGCTTTTCAAATGTTCACCCAAATGAGAGCGTTTGAACTTCATCTTGCATTTAGAATGAACACAGTTTATCTGAGTATGATCACACACCTGGGAATGAGCCTGTATCGAAATAACATTATCGCGTCATAAACTGTTAACTTTAAAACCTGCCAAAAGATGGTGTTGAAGAAATATTTTCCCTTTTTTGCAATTGCATGAATTTCTTTAATGTTGATCATCTAATTCCATCCCCTCATGCTCTTTTATCATGTTCCGCCGTTTGTTCATTGTTCCCCTATCATATCTTCACAAGCTTACCTCTAAATCATCATATGTGCCGTACCAAAGACAGCCTTCGTTGGAACAATGTAACGACAATGCTCGTAGTTCACGTCTAGTGAACGTATCAGGAAATACCTGAGGTAAAATCGAAAAACTATAAAACTTTCTATGACCTTGAAACATTATACACTTAATGTATGCTCCCGAGGGAAATAGTGAATTTTGTTTTCCCAAGAGTCTGAATGTTTCCGGAGACGAAAAACATACATGTTACACAACAATTTCATTACAGAAAACACTTTGTTATGACAATATGCGGGCAACAATTTTTCACTTGTTTCCCTGGCGGAAAACATTGCATTTATTTAAAGTCATGTGACTACGAATGAACCAATCACATTTAAAATACACAGCACCTATATAACAAAACGAGTTATTATTTGTTGGTAACAGGCACTTACACACTAGTTAAGGTAAAAAACCTTTTTGTGGTGATCGAAAAAATACCCTACCTGTTCCTTTTTTAGTTCTGAACCATCATCAGGACATCTTGGGTCTGAACTCCTGAATAGTAATATAATTTTCATTATTATAAATTATAGTAGTAAAAGCAATTTGATTGGCTAATAGTTGACAGATAAATCGCGCAATCACGCAAAATTCAGTTATCTGCTAGCAGATAACTAAGTTATCTGTAAGTGAGCCTGCGGTGGTTAACAAGCGGTATTCATTTGAATGTATTTATATATTATGTAAAATTGATGTATTTTTGGATGTTGCTATTAAAAAAGGTTTTTCATTCGTTAATACTATGTTTACTATTCTTCAAATGTATAATAAAACAATTATTGAATAGTCGGTTTTTGTAATGTGCAGAGTTATCAAGATCTCGGTAAGCGTTATTCGACCTTGATAAAGGGGCGGCGGAACAGGGGGGGCTAGGGGGGCTTTAGCCCCCCCCAGAAGTAAAAGCGGGGGGGCCTAGCCCCCCTAAAAATTGATGAAGAATGCCAGAATGGGAGATTAAATATACAAATTATGTTACTACGAAGTCGTCAAATTAATGCTCGCCGGCGTATCAAATTCTAATAAGATATCCTATATTGTGATACGGATCAAGTAAATGTAAATTGACTTCCTTTGATCTTTCTTACTTGGCTTTAACAGCAGAATATTCGTGATTGTATATTGTTATTATTTTCGGACCGCCATTTTGTTTGGAAATTATTTTGAGAATTTGAGAGATGTGCCGTTTCAGTTCAGTTGTGTTTGCCCATGAAAAACTACGATGAAAGCCGCAAGTAAGACTCGGAGATGGCCATTTCTGAAGATCTAGAGCATTGAAATTCCAAAAAATTTTCGCCCAGCGCTAACCATGGTGGCGCCTCGTGAGATTAACCCCCCCCCAAAATATATTATGTTCCGCCGCCCCTGCCTTGATAACTCTGCATATCACAAAAACCTCATCCAATAATTGTTTATTACATTGACCCAGATCGAGAAAAGCTCCGAAATTTACCAGAAAAATACTAGTCTTCGAATAAAATCTTATATGATATCTGGTAAAATAGACAAAAAACTTTATGCTAAGTGAAGAGAATTAGTATAATTACCATCATTCATCGCAAGAGAGATAATTGGGGGGGGGGGGCAATATTTATATATTCGTGTCCTGCATTATTTAGATTTACTGTATGTGAACAAGAATGTATATGAATATCTGCCGCCCCCAATTATCATTCTTGTGCCCCCCCCCCCTGATTCACTAACACTGCAGGGTGTATCAAAAATTTTAAACACTTCGTAAATATCTTCTAGGTAGTCTGATTCATTCGAACACATCGTGCAAAAACGATTTGCCGGAAAACAGTCTTTTTTTCAAGTAAAAAAAATTTAAATTCTATTTAGGAACGGCTTACGCACAAAAATGGATTACAAGAAATGCCGTTTGACCTAATTGGTAGGCCTTAAATATGGAATATGCTTTGCTAGGACATAAAGTCATAAGAAATAAAGAATAACATACTCTAACATTGTGTCAACACACGAGGAACACATCAAGTGACCACAATGAGTCTGCATCGGAGCGGAGAGTAGTAAATTACAGCTCGTGCAAATAAATTTTCGACCAATCGTCTTTCGATCTTCATCTGTAATTTTTGTTCCTGGCATGTTGGAGGTGATTCAGCTGTGACGTAAAGAACATCAGTTGTTTTATACAATTCTATCCTATCATAAATTTTGCGGTTGTTTTTAAAATTTTGAACTGAACCGAACTGAACTGAACTGAAACAAAAAACAGTCACTTTCAAATTGAATTGTGTGAAATGACCACATTTTCGTGGTTGGAAACAAGTGCAAACCGAACGCTTTAGAAGTGGACACGGTATTGAAAATGTTCCAACCCGTCATTATTTATTTAAGAGTATTCACAGCCACTGGTTGGCTAATAGCTATATGAGTGAAATCGTCATGTCCAACGAGTGACGCCAGTCTTAACGTGGGATCTTGGACTTTTAATGTTCACTGTCATAATTATTTAGTCGTATTTCACATTACGACGTCTCGCCAATGTCGAAGACATCAACTCAACAAGAAAGTGGAAATGTTAAACCGACACAAATACTGGAAATGAAATTTTTAAAAATGTTCATTCTGAGTTCCTTGGAGCCGGAAGTGACATACGCGTTGGAACAACTTCACCAGCTGAAACGGCGTTCGTATAGGTGAAACGCAAATTGGCAAAAGGCTGAAAAGATTATGAATAGTTGAGTTTGAGCTTTTAGGTCTATTACTTTTTGTGTTGAGGGGAGGCTGGACAACAACACTTTTTCGTTTATTGCAAGTGGAAAGGCATTTTTGGCAAGTATGTACAAAACTTTAAAGCTTTAGGACAGCACAGAAACTGGTCACAACTTTATACTATACAAAGAGTTTTGAACATGATGGTGAGAAATCTGGAAACACTATTGAATTCAGCATGATAAACTGCATCCTTTTCATTTCAAACACTTTCCTTCATTTGAAAATGCAGATGAATTATCAAACGTTTTTTTGCTCAGTAGAACTTTATAGCCATAATAAGGACAGTACAAAAGCCATCACAACTTTATATGATGCAGAGTTTTGTACATGAAAGATGAGAGAGAAATCTGAAAACACTATTGAATTCAGCAAGATAAACTGCATATTTTTATGTTAACAGACTAAAAAAATGATTGCTTTGAAGGGAAATGATCATGCGAAACATGAATATACTAATATGTGCCTCTCAACTATCGACTAATCAATTATCCTGCTTCCTACGCCACTGCAGAACACTTTTGTTAAGGACCCTTAAGGATTAAGTTCTAAGTACTAAGTTTATATAATGACATATGTAAAATAATGGAGTATGGAGACTATTTGGACCTGTTCATCCCACTAACATTAAAATACCTTCTAACTATATTAAACTTTACAACTGATTATAAAACATTGCATTTCTTCATGAAAATAATAAAATTATCCCCATGTAATTACTCAAAATACCTCAAAATACAATATTCTCAAGTGGTACTTGAGGTATTTACTTTACTTTGTGAATTTTTTTATGAAATTAAATTAATCTAAAATTATGAATCATTGTCAGACCATGGGCATGGTCAGACATGAGACATATAAAAAATTCAAACGGTGCTTAACGGGAGTCTTAAATTATAGAGTCATCAACTCCTAACATCTGGACGAATATATTTTATCAGCCACAAACCTACAAGTAATGTGATATATTAAATAAAGATATATAAGTATACTCACTTTTATAAAGCTTGTTTTCGAAAAGATATACAAGTATACTCACTTTTGCAGCCTAGTCCCAGGCCTTTTAAGCGCGCGATGTATAATTATATGCAGGGGCAGCCCACGCTGAGAGTTCGCTGAGAGGCCTAGCACAAAATGTTGGAAATTGTCCCTGATTTGTCCCTGCAAGCAGTTTAGTCATTTTGCCTCCTATACGTTCCTTAGTACACGCGGCGAGACGGGAACTGAGAGGCCAAGAAGAAAATGTTATATTTTAGCTAAAGTGAGGACTTTTTGTCCCCACTTTCTGTATTGAGGTAATGAGGTTAGTTTACGATATACGACGCGGTTAGCTGACCTTGTTCGACGTTGCTAGTCAAATATTTTGCTTGAAATAAGCTACGGGAGATTAATTATGCTGCCAGGACTTGGGGTATTTACTTGAGGTATTTACTTTACATTGTGACGAGCTGGCTTCTTTTTGGTAGTGATATTTGTAGTCAGACGGGTCGGCCGAATGTTCTTTTATAAAACCTTGTCAAAAAACAGACAGTCTTTCAATGTAGCTATGTAAAATGTAACTATTTATTTTTTCTAAGCGTAGCAAAGTTTCGAACATTTTTTTATGAAATTAAATTAATCTAAAATTATGAATCATTGTCAGACCATGGGCATGGTTAGACATGATGAGACATATCAAAATTTCAAACGGTGCTTAACGGGAGTCTTTAATAAACTTCTTCAACTCGTCTTCAACTCCTGACATCTGGACGAATATATTTTATTAGCCGTAAACCTACGAGTAATCTGATATACTGAATAAAAGATATATAAATATACTCACTTTAATAAAGCTTGTTTTCGAAAAGATATACAAGTATATTCACTTTTGCAAGCCTAGTGCCAGGCCTTATAAGCGCGCGATGTATAATTATATGCAGGGGCAGCCACGTGACAGTTTAAGGATATATCCTTAAACTGTGCCCACGTTGAGAGGCCTAGCACAAAATGTTGAAAATTGTCCCGGATTTTGTCCCTGCAAGCAGCTTAGTCATTTGGCCTCTTATGCGTTCCTTAGTATACGCGGCGAGACGGGAACTAGACCATAATTTCATCGTGTCTCAAACAGTGAAACAGTGAACTGGTCTCAAATCATAGTTTGCAGAAAAACGAGGTGTATTAAGGTAGAAGTAAAACAGCCTTGGGAGTGTAGAGGAATAGTATGCTAGGACATAAAGTCATAAGAAATAAAGAATAACATACCCTAGCATTGTGTCAACACACGAGGAACACATTAAGTGACCACAATGAGTTTGCATTGGAGCGGAGAGTAGTAAATTACAGCTCGTACAAATAAATTTTCGACCAATTGTCTTTCGATCTTCATCTGTAATTTTGTTCCTGGCATTTTGGAAATGATTTAGCTGGAAAACGAAAGATTTTAAATTCTTTGAGGTAATGAACATCAGGTGTTTTATACAATTCCATCCTATCATAAATTTTGCGGTTGTTCTTAAAATCTTGAACTGAACTGAAATGAAACAAAAAACAGTCACTTTTAAATTGACGATTTGCATTTTGAAATCGAAATTTGGACCTTGCCGAAATGATATAAATCATGATGACGAGAATTAAAACACAATAACGGTTTTACAGATTTGACAACACGTCTTATGGGAAAACAGAAAGTTTTGAAAGATCATTGACAAATAAATTGAGAATGGTGGTAAATTGTGAGAAAATGACCACATTTTCGTGGTTTGAAACAAGTGCAAACCGCACACTTTAGAAGTGGACACGGCATTATTTGTAAATGATACAAAAAAGAGCTCTGAGGATAATATTTCCCCAGGTTCCATAATTATGACGAAGCACTTAGTGTCGCTGGCATTCAAGAATTGAGTACACGAAGACAGGGATTAAGTTATAAAAACTTTTTCATGAAATAGAATACTGGAAATAAAATTTTTAAAATTATTGATTCTGAGTTCCTTAGAGTGGGAAGTGACATAAGCGTTGTAACAACTTCACTCGCTGAAACGGTGTTCGTATGGCTGAAACACGTGGCAAATTTGCAAAAGGCTGATAAGATTATGAATAGTTTAGTTTGAGCTATTGGGTCTATTACTTCTTCTCTTGAGGACAGGCTGGACAGCAACACTTTTTCGTTTATTGCAAGTGGAAAGGCATTTTTGTACAAAACTTTAAAGCTTTAGGACAGCACGGAAACTGATCACAACTTTATACCATATAAAGAGTTTTGAACATGATGGTGAGAAATCTGGAAACACTATTGAATTCAGCATGATAAACTGCATCCTTTTCATTTCAAACACTTTCTTTCATTTGAAAATGCAGATAAATTATCGAACAAAAGCCATCACAACTTTATATGATGCAGAGTTTTGTACATGAAAGATGAGAGAGAAATCTGAAAACCCTATTGAATTCAGCAAGATAAACTGCATATTTTTATGTTAACAGACTAAAAAAGGTTTGCTTTCAAGGGAAATGATCATGCGAAACATGAATATATTAATCTGTGCCTCTCAACTATCGACTAATCAATTATCCTGCTTCCTACGCCACTGCAGAACACTTTTGTTAAGGACCCTTAAGGATTAAGTTCTAAGTGCTAAGTTTATATAATGACATATGTAAAATAATGGAGTATGGAGACTATTTAGGCCTCTTCATTCTACTAACATTACCACCTTCTAAGTAGATTAAACTTTACAACTGATTATAAAACAAATGCATTTCTGCATGAAAATAATAGAATTATTCCCATGTAATTACTCAAAATACCTCAGTAAAATTACTCAAAATTTTCAAGTGGTACTTGAGGTATTTACTTTACTTTGTAAGGAGCTGGCTTCTGATTGGTAGTAATTAATATTAGTGAGCTTAAGCAAGTGACCTTTTTGACAATATGTATGTTGACTGGAAGTAAATTGTTTTTCACTAATCACAATCCTTGATCCAGTCTTTTCACGTTACTGTTGTCAAAAACGTCACTTGCTTAAGCTCACTAATTGTAGTCAGACAGATCAGCTGAATGTTCTTTTATAAAACCTTTTCAAAAACAGACAATCTTTCAATGTAGCTATTCAAAATGTAAATATTCATTTTTTTTTAAGCGTAGCATATTTTCGAACATTTTTTATGGAATTAAATTAATCTAAAATTATGAATCATTGTCAGACCATGGGCCGGCATGGTCAGACATATCAAAAATTCAAACGGTGCTTAACGGGAGTCTTAAATTATAGAGTTTTCAACTTCTGACATTTGGACGAATATGTTTTATTAGCCGCAAACCTACGAGTAATGTGATATACTGAATAAAGATATATAAATATACTCACTTTTATAAAGCTTGTTTTCGAAAAGATATACAAGTAATACAACTGTACAAGTACAACTCACTAGCCTAGGCTGCCTAGGCCCAGGCCTTGTGAGCGCGCGATGTATAATTATATGAATTATATGCAGCGTTCTCACTTTTAAGGAAATTTCCTTAAACTAAGGAAATTTTGATCTTATTTCACCTTTTTAAGGAATTGTTTGAGGAATTTTATTTTTTAATGAATTTCTAAGGAATTCTGAATTTTATCGAAATTATTTACTTTCGTTACAAAAGTCATAAAACTGAACAAAACATGGCAAAAATTAAAAATTGTTACTCCATTCTTACAATGTTTTTTTAACTCTTCTCAACTTCTGTGATCAGTTCGTGAACTTGATTTATATATTGTTTATAACAACGATAATAATAAAACAGCTTTTTACACTAACTAATATAAAACCAAAACAATTTTCCCGCCTTTTTAGTAAACTACACCACTGAACTACACTAGGTCCCAGTCTTCATATCTGGGAACCCGGAGATTTAAGGAAATTTTACTCAATCTGAGGAATTTTTGTCCTTAGTCTAAGGATTTCTAAACAATAGGATGTGAGAGCCCTGATTATATGTTTGCAGGGGCAGCCGCCAGCCGGGCAGCCCACACTTGTCACTTGCCCACACTGAGAGGCCAGCACAAAATGTTGAAAGTTGTCCCGGATTTTGTCCCTGCAAGCAGCAGTCATTTGGCCTCTTATACGTTCCTTAGTATACGCAGCAAAACGGGAACTGAGAGGCCAAGAAGAAAACGTTTTATTTTAGCTAAAGGTGGGACTTTTTGTTCCCACTTTCTGTATTGAAGTTAGTTTACGATCTACGACGCGGTTAGCTGACCTTTTTCGACGTCGCTAGTCAATTATTTTGCTTGAAATAAGCTATGGGAGATTAATTATGCTGCCAGGACTTCGAAATATTCATATAAACGTTGCAATGTCATTCGCTGTCAAATGTCAATGCTATCGACCATCGAGTAAACTCGAGTCTGTACGTACATTATGATTATAATAAGCTTCAATCCGGCAATTTCAATGATTCATTCTTGCTTCCTTTATAACGGTGCGTGTTGTAAATTGCAAACATTTACTTTGTTACAGTAATTCTTAATAAAAGACAACATTAAATGGGCGGTTATGATGTTTATTTTATATTTTGATACAGGTAATTGGAACCATATTGTAGTTCTTATATAGTTATAGGTTAATTTGTAACAATTGTCTGAATTAAACCAACTAGAGAAAAAGGTTAGGTTGTGTAACGTTGTTGGTGATGTTCAAAATCAAAGTTATATTTTGATTTTGAAGTTAGCCTTCGATCTTTTAAAGCAGAGTACCATTGTAGCTGTTTGGCACTGCTACTTTAAACGCAAGTCGAACGGGAATTTCTTTAATATTTATTGATAATATATTCTATAGAAAAGATTAAGTTTAACTATATAAGTAAAAGGTGTAAAGATACATGCATTCCAATCATTTTCTTAGTTCATACGATGAATCAAACTAAACTTAAACATAAACACTAATCAAACTACAAACATACATGCAAACAGATAAATTTCAGTACCTGAAGGGTGGATCCCCGTAGAACTTTGTCTACTACAACTATTTCCAAATCAACTGTTCGTTCTGTCTCGCACTTCTCCTGACGCTTAACTGATTAGCAGTCACTCACCGAGTAGTATCTTTTATAAACTTATTAACTAGATATATTACATCAAAATTAATTTGATTATAATGATGGAATGTTGTTGGCTATTCAAACCAGTAGCTATGGATCTTGCTGAGCCCGAGGTCTTCTTTGGGCCTCCAAATCGGTAATTTTTACTGAATTAAGAGCAACAGATTCATCAATTTGATCCGTTCGGTTTCGCACTCTTTCAAGTTGTGAATCTTTCTCTCTCAATTCTCGCTCCAAACTTTGAACTCGTTCCCGTAAACTATTGATGTCAGTGGTAAGGTTTTGATCTTTCGCCAACAGTTTACGGATTTCTTCACCCATTCTCGCATTGCCTCCTGCATTGGATTCCAAACCTTCAATCTGTCTCTCCAACCCAGTTAATTTCCCGACCAACATGACGAATTTTTCGGCTAAGCCTGAGCGAACTTCGGTAATATCATCGCGCATCTTTTTGATGATTTCGGCGAACTCTGGTCGTGGGATATAGCTCCCCAATTGAGGTACCCAGTTAAGAGAAAACTGAAGCAACAGACGGACATGATCAATCAAACCATCATTCATATGTTGGCGTAGTTCCCTTCGTTTTAAAGTCTACAAATCATATATTAAATTAGGTCAATACTTTTTGATCCTCTGTTATTATACTGGATAGAACCTACACTAACTGTATTTATACTTGACGGCTGTTTGAATCGAAGTAACCTTTTGATCCAGTGTTATTACAGGAAGAAACCCAGACTATAATTTCATTTAGAGGTCTAAATGGTCTTGCTCTTGCCACCGGCATTGCACCGGTATCGCAAAAGCGTAGGTTCGATTCCTGCCGGAGGACCTATAATTGACTCCTTTTCCCATCAACTGTTCCTGGCTTGAATTTAAAGTGTGTATAATTCCACTCGATATTAAGACCCTAAACCTCTAGAATTTACCTGCATCGAGTGAAGTGCCAAAAACCATAATATAATTTCATTTATACTATTTTTACCTCTGTTGGCTCAAATTTCACATGCATGCACTATTCATTGTCCTACGAATATCCTACAGCAAATTCTTACATTGTCGTGATTACAACCGACGGCCTGGAATTCGCATTCCCCAGGAATCTCTTCACACACAACTTGCTCGTGTCTTTCGAGGTCTCTTCTCAAAACGTTTTGCTCACAGAACTTGCAAGTCACAGGTGCACCTTCACAGCTTGTACCAACATGATCCTAAACGAATCACTTGCTTATTTCACGTAGAGAGAAACTAGTTCCGTGCAAACGAAACGTTCAATTTTACCTTAAGAGAAGCAAATGATATGTCTTTGTGGCAATATTTACACTTCACACTGCGATAGTCACATTCGCTTTTCAAATGTTCACCCAAATGAGAGCGTTTGAACTTCATCTTGCATTTAGAATGAACACAGTTTATCTGAGTATGATCACACACCTGGGAATGAGCCTGTATCAAAAAAAAATTATCGCATCATAAACTGTTAACTTTAAAACCTGCCAAAAGATGGTGTTGAAGAAATATTTTCCCTTTTTTGCAATTGCATGAATTTCTTTAATGTTGATCATCTAATTCCATCCCCTCATGCTCTTCTATCATGTTCCGCCATTTGCTCATTGTTCCCCTATCATATCTTCACAAGCTTACCTCTAAATCATCATATGTGCCGTACCAAAGACAGCCTTCGTTGGAACAATGTAATGACAATGCTCGTAGTTCACGTCTAGTGAACGTATCAGGAAATACCTGAGATAAAATCAAAAAACTATGAAACTTTCTATGACCTTGAAACATTATACACTTATGTATGCTCCCGAGGGAAATAGTGAATTTTGTTTTCCCAAGAGTCTGAATGTTTCCCGAGACGAAAAACATACATGTTACACAACAATTTCATTACAGAAAACACTTTGTTATGACAATATGCGGGCAACAATTTTTCACTTGTTTCCCTGGCGGGAAACATTGCATTTATTTAAAGTCATGTGACTACAAATGAACCAATCACATTTAAAATACACAGCACCTATATAACGAAACGAGTTATTATTGGTTGGTAACAGGCGCTTACGTACTAGTTAGGGTACAAAAACCTTTTTGTGGTGATCGAAAAAATACCCTACCTGTTCCTTTTTTAGTTCTGAACCATCATCAGGACATCTTGGGTCTGAACTCCTGGATAGTAATATAATTTTCATTATTTTCATTAGTAGTTGACAGATAAATTGCGCAATCACGCAAAATTCAGTTATCTGCTAGCAGATAACTGAGTTATCTGCAAGTGAGCCTGCGGTGGTTAACAAGCGGTATTCATTTGAATGTATTTATGTATTAATAATTGATGTATTTTTGGATGTTGCTATTAAATAAGGTTTTTCATTCGTTAATACTATGTTTACTACTCTTCAAATGTATAATAAAACAATTATTGAATTCGGTTTTTGTAACATGCAGAGTTATCAAGATCTCGGTAAGCGTTATCAGCCTCGCCTTACGCTACCTCGACCTTGATAACTCTGCATATCACAAAAACCTCATCCAATAATTGTTTATTACATTGGCCCGGATCGAGAAAAGCTCCGAAATTTACCAGAAAAATACTAGTCTTCGAATACTGAAAATCTTACATAATATCTGGTAAAAGAGACAAAAGACTTTATGCCAAGTGAAGAGAATTAGTATAATTACCATCATTCATCCAAGAGAGATAATTGGGGGGGGGGTGGCAATATTTATATATTCGTGTCCTGCATTATTTAGATTTACTGAATGTGAACAAGAATATATATAAATATCTGCCCCCCCCAATTATCATTCTTGTGCCCCCCCCTGATTCACTAACACTGCAGGGTGTATCAAAAATTTTAAACACTTCGTAAATGTCTTCTAGGTAGTCTGAATGATTCGAACACATCCTGCACAAACGATTTGCCGGAAAACGGTCTTTTTTTCAAGTAAAAAGTTTTTAAATTCTATTTAGGAACGGCTCACGCACAAAAATGGATTACAGGAAATGCAGTTTGACCTAATAATTTGGTAAGCTTAAAATATGGAATATGCTTTGCTAGGACATAAAGTCATAAGAAATAAAGAATAACATACTCTAGCATTGTGTCAACACACGAGGAACACATCAAGTGACCACAATGAGTTTGCATTGGAGCGGAGAGTAGTAAATTACAGCTCGTACAAATAAATTTTCGACCAATCGTCTTTCGATCTTCATCTGTAATTTTTGTTCCTGGCATTTTGGAAATGATTCAGCTGGAAAACGAAAGATTTTTTTAAATTCTTTGACGTAATGAACATCAGGTGTTTTATACACTTCCATCCTATCATAAATTTTGCGGTTGTGCTTAAAATCTTGAACTGAACCGAAACTGAACTGAACTGAAATGAAACAAAAAACAGTCATAAATTTTGTGGCCTAGTGGCAGGCCTTGTAAGCGCGCGATGTATAAATATATGCAGGGGCAGCCACGTCACATTTTAAGGATATATCGTTAAATCTAAACGATATATCCGAGTAATGTGATATACTGAATAAAGATATATAAATATACTCACTTTTATAAAGCTTGTCTTCGAAAAGATATACAAGTATAATCACTTTCGCAGCCTAGTCCCAGGCCTTGTAAGCGCGCGATGTATAATTATATGTAGGGGCCGCAACCCACGCTGAGAGTTCGCTGAGAGGCCTAGCACAAAATGTTGAAAATTGTCCCGGATTTTGTCCCTGCAAGCAGCTTAGTCATTTGGCCTCTAATACGTTCCTTAGTATACGCGGCGAGACGGGAACTAGACCATAATTTTATCGTGTCTCAAACAGTGAAACAGTGAACTGGTCTCAAATCACTGTGTCTCAAACTCTCAATGCATTATTTGTTGAAGCTCTTGCTACGAACAGATTACGAAACATTGTAACACCGCATGTACCATGTCGCTGGCAAACAAGCGTTTTGCTGGTGATCCTTTTCATTTCAAACACTTTCCTTCATTTGAAAATGCAGATGAATTATCAAACGTTTTTTTGCTGAGTAGAACTTTATAGCCATCATAAGGACAGTACAAAAGCCATCACAACTTTAGATAAAATAATAGAATTATTCCCATGTAATTACTCAAAATACCTCAGTAAAAATGTAAAATTACTCAAAATTTTCAAGTGGTACTTGAGGTATTTACTTTACATTGTGAGGAGCTGGCTTCTTATTGGTAGTAATATTTGTAGTCAGACAGATCAGCCGAATGTTCTTTTATAAAACCTTGTCAAAAACAGACAGTCTTTCAATGTAGCTATGTAAAATGTAAATATCTATTTTTTCTAAACGTAGCAAATTTTCGAACATTTTTTTTATGAAATTAAATTAATCTAAAATTATGAATCATTGTCAGACCATGGGCATGGTCAGACATAAGACATATCAAAAGTTCAAACGGTGCTTAACGGGAGTCTTTAATAAACTTCTTCAACTCGTTTTCAACTCCTGACATCTGGACGAATATATTTTATTAGCCGTAAACCTACGAGTAATGTGATATACTGAATAAAGATATATAAATATACTCACTTTTATAAAGCTTGTCTTCGAAAAGATATACAAGTATAATCACTTTCGCAGCCTAGTCCCAGGCCTTGTAAGCGCGTGATGTATAATTATATGCAGGGGCCGCAACCCACGCTGAGAGAAATTTCAAACGGTGCGTAACGGGTGTATTTAATAAATTATAGAGTCTTCAACTCCTGACATCTGGACGAATATATTTTATTAGCCGCAAACCTACGAGTAATGAGATATACTGAATAAAGATATATAAATATACTCACTTTAATAAAGCTTGTTTTCGAAAAGATATACAAATTTTCTCACTTTTGCAAGCCTAGTCCCAGCCCCCAGGCCTTGTAAGCGCGCGATGTATAATTATATGCAGGGGCCGCAACCACTGAGCTATATAATAATTCTTATATAGCTCAGTGGCCGCAACCCACGCTGAGAGTGAGAGTTCGCTGAGAGGCCTAGCACAAAATGTTGAAAATTGTCCCGGATTTTGTCCCTGCAAGCAGTTTAGTCATTTTGCCTCCTATACGTTCCTTAGTACACTTGGCGAGACGGGAACTGAGAGGCCAAGAAGAAAACGTTTTATTTTAGCTAAAGTGGGGACTTTTTGTTCCCACTTGAGGTCAGTTTACGATCTACGAGGTTTATAGCTGATCTTATTCGACGTCGCTAGTCAAATATTTTGCTTGAAATAAGCTACGGGAAATAATTATGCTGCCAGGACGAAATCGAAATATTCATATAAACGTTGCAATGTCATTCGCTGTCAATGCTATCGACCATCGAGTTAACTCGAGTCCGTACCTACATGTTTATGATTCTAATAAGCTTCAATCCGGCAATTTCAATTATTCATTCTTGCTTCCTTTATAACGGTTATTGTTGTAAATTGGAAACATTTACTTTGTGACAGCAATTCTTAATAAAAGACAACATTAAATGGGCGGTTATGATGTTTATTTTACATTTTGATATAGGTAATTGGAACCATATCGTTCTTATATAGTTATAGGTTAATTTGTAACAATTGTCTGAATTAAACCAACTAGAGGAAAAGGTTAGGACGTTATGTTTTTGTGGGTATAGGGGAACATCATGAGTAATTTGTTGAAAAGTTTATTGTGAGTTAAGGGGCGTAAAAATAAGAATAACCAGATGGGGTAGTTGGGAATTTGTTGGACAACCGCCAACCATGTGGTGTGTTTGAAATAAATTTTTTTTGTAAAAAAAGGTTTTGTTTGTGTGTGATGGAGTTCTTCAAGAAACTATGTAGTTACGTGTGTAGTAATAGGTTGTGTATTGTTGTTGGTAATGTTTAAAATCAAACTTCACCAACAACAATAAGGCAACTTTTACTACACACGTAACTGCATAGTTTCTTGAAGAACTCCATCACACACAAACAAAACCTTTTTTTACAAAAAAGCTACAACTACCCCATCTGGTATTTTTTTTTTTTACGCCCCTTAGTTCACAATAAATTTTTCAACAAATTACTCATGATGTTCCCCTATGCCCACAAAAACATAACGTCCTAACCTTTTTCTCTAGTTGGTTTAATTCAGACAGTTGTTACAAATTAACCTATAACTATGATAAGAACTACAATATGGTTCCAATTACCTATATCAAAATATAAATTTTACATTAGGATTTAGAGAACATTTGTGCTAGGCCTCTCACGCGTGTTTCATCCGGTGACGTCACGGATTTTTAAAACCCGCGCAATGAGGCCTAGGAACTAGCTGTCACTTTTGGAGTTGGGGAAAACCCTAGGCACGAGGTTGGACACTAGACCATAATTCTATCGTGTCTCAAACAGTGAACCAGTGAACTGGTCTCAAATCACTGTGTCTGAAACTGTCAATACGTCATTTACTGCAGCTCTTGCTACGAACAGATTACGAAACATTGAACACCGCATGTGCCATGTCGCTGGCAAACAAACGTTTTGCTGGTGACCGAGCTCAAAAGGATCTTAACATAATTCAAAATTCTGCAATAAATCGAAGTACGTTTTCATTCCCAAAGACAAAGTAAGCTATAAAAAATTAGTTTTAAAAAGAATACGTGGTAATAGCAATCTCGCCCCCCATGGCCACTTGGGAAGTGGTACGCAGCGAGACAAGTTAGACAACGTGGCCCTTGCAGCGGTGTAGGAAGCACGATAATTGAGGGCAGCATATATTCATATCTTCACGTTAACAGACTGTAAAGACAATCGATTTGAATACATGAATATGTGTTCCCCCCCCCCGGATTACCGTGTCTCCTACGCTGCTGGGCCCTTCGCCTTAGGTTGCATGAGGATGCATTAACCCAGACAAAACGAGAAGATATAAATTATTTGATTGACAATGGATCCTATTTATGACTTTATTGTCAATGACAATGGAATATTTTACCGCCATATTTGACTACATTGCAACACAAGCCATGATGGCTTTACGAAAGGATTAAAAAAAGCTGGCCGTTTCAACAAAATTATATAAAACATTATAAAAAAAAATTTACATGGCACATGGGTCATGGAAAGACCCATTCTTTTCGACAAATAGAATACAAAATCAAATCATTGCCATAATCATCTTAATTCGTTTACCAAAGTTACCTGACTTCGCTTTTTTTCCGGCGCTAGGGTTTTGCGAAAATTTGAATTGGGAAATGGGATTGGTACCCCTCTTCAGGGACCCTCTTTACCGTGTCTGATACACACACAGTCAACCTCTAGTCATGATCATTGATCAATAGATAATTGATAATTAATCATTTTTCACAGATTAATCTTCAGTGGATACCAAGCAGTACTTGCTTAGTTTGTTTTATCTATATGCAGTATAATTTTTAGTATCTTAATGTATTCGTCTTGCAGTATTTTATCTATTTCTCTTAAATCTTGTATAATGATAATTATTTGGGAATAAATTCAGATCAATGTTTCAGATCAATTCAGAAAAATATTTTCGTTTGTGTTTTTAAACAATCCGTTCCAGGAATGACGAGAAAACAGCCTCTAATTGCAAGATTCAGTGTGGATCAGTTTTACTTTTAGTTCTTGTTCTAAGCGCTTGGTCACTTGATTGTCAAAAATGACCAGATATAAACTGTGAAGTCAATGACTATCGTAAAATACAGTAGAAAGCCTGTAAGACAATTTTGTAAGACAATTATTATAATACATGAAACTAATAGAAAACACTCGCTGTAAAATGTTCGGTATTAAAAAATGATAAGATTTTTTAATAATTAATATATTGATAATTAATTGATAATTAACAAGATTTGTGTTCAACTCTTTTCGCCGTCTTTGCCTCAGACAGAGTTATCTCTAAACAGTCAGAATTTCTAAGTATTCGTATTCCTTGTCGATTTTTAAAGCTTTCTTAAGCAAAAATCTGAACGGCCAACGATACAAAACATCACCTTTTGGTGAGATATCAGTCCAACCCATTCTTTCAGCAATAAACCCACCACTGAATTTGTTGGACAAGAAACGACTGGGTTCTTTTGTGAACTTCTCTTGTAGTAGTAACATTGTTTCAAAACAGGCACAATTATGGGCACAAGAGCGAGACTGGATTGTTTCTTTCCAGAGTTTCTTCAAAGCGGATATCGAAATGGTTTGACGCGAACTGAAATAAAATGTTTTTACTAAATGAAATCGTAACTCTGCCATGTGATCTGCAATATCAAAAAACCTGCCAGCAAAATGATTTGAAATTTTTTTTGGAATGTGTAGATCAGGAAAACTTGTTGAGAAATCACGATCAGCTTCAAATGTTATTTGGAGACAACGTGTGGCACATAAATTGACTTCAATAATGTCTTTTATGACTGTTTTATGAGGAAGCAATTCGTTGATACCTGGACATCTGAATAAACCTGTGTAGTTGAGCTCATTTCTCAAGTCGTTTGGCTGTATGTTGTAAAATAACTTGTTGTAAATCAAATGATACTCCGCCTCACGTTTGGGATATTTCAAAGGGGCTGTGAATGTTAAATTCTGCAGAGATTGTTCGTCTTCTGGCGACAGATGATGCTTTGTTGCGTGTTCTAGATAGACCAAGTACACTGGATGAATCCCGTCTTTATTTGTACAATTTAATGGTATCTGGGGTATTTTGTTGTGAATGATTTTCAATTTTCTCACTCCCTGACTTCCCGCAACGTGAAGTGGTGATAGGTCAATGAGCTCTCTGTTACATTGAAGGCTAGTTTGATTGATTTTTTCTAACAATTTTTCGAAAATATGCGTCGTGTCATTCTCATTCAAATAATAAAATGCTAGATAGATGCGGGTCGCCAAAACAAGAGGAGTAAAACCAGATTCTGTCTTCTTATAAATATCTACACCATTATCCATGAACCAGGAAAATACATCATAGTTCCCAGCCTGAATTGCTCGATGTATTGGTAAATATCCTTCCTTGTCGTAACATTCATTTAAAATATCGACACCTTTGGGATTAATGGCAATGAATCTTTGGAAAAGAGATCTCTCTTCATTTATGCCAAGACGAACATAAGCAGCGAGATGTAGCTCGGATTGTCTAAAAGGAATGCCACATTTCACATCCAAATTAATTATAAAAGTCATGAACACTTTCAGAGTTTCCTCGAGAATTTTTTCAATTTTTTTCCAATTAAAAACTGACGCCAAGGCTTTTACAAAGTGTTCACGAGCGCACTCAACATCAAGCCCTGATGTAAACCATTCATACAGACTGAAAGGTAGTCCGTGTTTTATTAAACCGTCCAGTAACTTCTTAGTTTTATTGTTGCAAATTTTAATCGAAGCATTCCGTATCAGATAATTTATTGTTTTATCGAACGAGGTACTCGCGATTGTTTTAAACATTCGATCACTTGTCATCCAACGCGAAAGAGGTTCATATTCATTTTCAGGTTTTTCTTTTAGTGCAAACTCCAAGGCAGTATCGCCTCTTTCATCTTCTATGCTACAATCAGCTCCTGCTTTAAGGAATATTTCCACGATCTTTGGCAAACCATGTACAGCAGCGTAATAAAGAGCAGTCCTTCCATGGTTGTCCTGTATATTTATCTCCGAAGCGAGTATTTTGGTCAGCAGATTTACCATTTCCAAACGTTTTTCATCAACAACATGGGTATGCTCTTCTTCCAGGGTTGGACAGTGGATAGCGAGAGGTCCGGATTTCTTTCTTTTGTTCGATTTATAAACCTTTGAAGCTGCAAAATGGAGCAGAGTTTTTCCATCTTCAAAGACACTTCTTAATCTCGTTCTTAATTCTCCACTGTTCCAGAGATATTTAAAAGTCTTCAGTGAATGACAAACAGCCACGTAACGCAATATTGTTTGAATGTGAGGAATGTTAGATATTTTGTTGCCGTACGTAGTATTGATAAAATTGATATCATCATAGATGGCAGCAACTGCTACTGGACTCCATCTTGGATTGTCCGTAGAAAATATCGCATGAGGTTGCTCTTTGGAGATCATCGGAATCACCACTTCCCAAAGTCCATGTGCGAAAAGAAAATCAATTACACGGTATCCACTGCAAATGGGTGAGGGAACATATAGCCCGGGTTTCAAATAGTATACACTGTTTCGATAATCACTCCAATTTCTGAAAGTTTCGCACTCCGCGTTAATATTGGCTCCTGCGTCAATAAGATGTCGAACCATTTCAATATTTTTTTTTGCAATAGCTCCCATCAAGGGTGTTCGTCCTGAGCCATGTTTACAGTTGACCGATGCATTACCATACTCGAGGATTAATTTTACCATCTCAGTGTTATTGTTAGCCACGGCGAGCCAAAGCGCCGTCTCTGATAAGCAAAGATCAAACTGAGTTACATTAGCATGGCAATCTTCTGTGCTCCAGGGTAAGCATGTGTCTCGTATTCCAGCGTTGAGAAACAGTCGCATAATTTCCGTGTAATTTCCTGCAGCGGCGTGATGAAGTGATATAGCATCAGGTTGAACTCCATGATTTAGGTAAAGTTCAACTATTTCAAAACGGCCCTCTTTTACAGCATAATGTAAAGGTTTCGATCCACAATATTCTGTTTTATTTATATCCGCACCACTTTCAATTAGGAGCTTTGCTATTTTGATGTCTCCATTTTTGGCTGCGATAGAATTCATACTCCTTCCTATTGATGGTGTATCGATGAAGACAAAGGACCCGCATACCCATTTGTCAGAAGTCATATAGTTAACATTTGCGCCTTTATCGATCAATACCTTTAAAAATTCATAGGAACCTAATTCTACGGCATACATTGCCGGGGTGGAGCCGTCATTATTCGATACGTCAACAGAAATATTCCATTTTTCTATCAGAGGATAAATCATTTCTGCGCCGTATCTGTTAATGATTGCAAGAACATGTAATATATTGCTTCCATCTGGACCTCTTACCTTCGAAACGTTTAAATAACTAAGTTTTTTCAAATTCTCAAAAGATCTCCTTTTGCCGGCATAAAAAATATGTGTCCATAATTCCAATAGTTTCGTTAAGGTAAGGTCAGTCTGTCTTTCCATGTAAGAATGACATAAAAAGTCGATTATGTATTGATGGCCATTTGATTTCTGAATCAAAATACCTTCGTTGCCGTCCGTTTGGTTAGTCAACCATTCTGCAAAGAATTGATGATGGAACTCAAGAGGTGCTTTGTGAATATCAGCCTTGAAATATTCAGAAAGGTCCCTGGCAACTTTTCGAGCATCATAATTTTTTTTCGAAAAATGTAAAATATCTTCAATCTCATCTAACGTTGGAGGTAAGTTAGCAGCAAGTAGGACCTCCAAAAGTGGCTGAAAATTATTGAGATGGGTATCATTGAACCGTAGTGTGAATGATCTCCGATAAACATCTCCTACACTCTCAGGAATGGACTGTGAGCTAATATTGTGAGGAAATCTTTGCCAATGCTCTAAAGTTTTGTTGAGAAATAGAAAATTACCTTTAGAAGACTGCAAAACAAGTTCAATCAAATCTTTGTTTGTCCAACGTGGTCTGGTTTTAGCGCTAAATTTTCGAATCTTTTGTTCTGCGTACATACGAAGGTCCTGCTCATTACGATTATCGTCTACAAATAATTCAAAATTTTGGAAACTTGGGAACTTGTTTTTTAAACCCAAGCCTTGTTTTCGGGAGGAAACTATTAGTTTCACCCAACTTGGCAAGCCGGAGGTAATAGAGGTCATTTCGTATAGAATCGTCTTTAAAATCGATCTATGACCATTATCCTTTTCCAAACACTCATCTAATGCGTCGATAAGAATATAAGAGTTAAATCTTCTTTCTGTGTCATCTAGTTTTTTAAGAGGCTTTATGATAGCGTCTTGAAAACATTCAAGTGGAACGTGTTTGCAATCGTCGTCATTGACGACAATTCCTTGTAATTTAGGTATTTTTCTAGCGATTGAACGAGCCAAGTTCTGCACAAATCGTCCTCCGTCACGTGTACGATCGTCGTTGAATTTACAAAAATGGTAACCAATTATATTGTTATGAATGACGGCACTGGAGGATGGTGAGTTAATCAACTGTCTCATGATAGTCGATTTACCCCAACCTGGGTCTGCCACAAGCAGAACACCGCGACTTTCTTTTGAGCTTGTCATGTTCTCTAACTCTCGAAAAATCCATTCTCGTCCAACAAAATCCGTATTGGAAATGGTTTGCAAAGAGACGGGTTTATTTCCCGAAAGGGTATATAATGCATACACAGATAGCAATATGAAAAGAGCTGGCACGCGAAACCAAAAGATTGATTTACAAAAATCTTTAATTTTCTCCTCAATTTTTTCCTCAATTTTCTCATCAGTTTTCTCATCAATTTTCTCATCAATTTTCTCATCAATTTTCTCATCAATTTTCTCCTCAATTTTTTCCTCAATTTTCTCATCAGTTTTCTCATCAGTTTTCGCATCAATTTTCTCATCAATTTTCTCATCAATTTTCTCATCAATTTTCTCATCAATTTTCTCATCAATTTTCTCATCAATTTTCTCATTAATTTTCTCATTAATTTTCTCATTAATTTTCTCATCAATTTTATCTTCAATTTTCTTGAAAATTATGTAGGAATCTTCACCAACAGGGCTTGTTCTCAACTCTTTAATTTCTCGAGTAGGGAGCGGTTTGTTGAGATGTTGATGAATTCTTATCAATGCATCCGAGATTTCATCCCAAAAGGTATTAAAATAATTGTCACTTACTTCAGTGTCGCTGTTTAAAACTTTGTTTCTATAAAACTCAATTCTCACCAGGTCAGCCTCCAGACTGATGTCGTCTGCCGGGGGATTCTCGTCCCATGATCCAGTAGAAGCAGGGGGTAGAGGCCACAAATATTACGTAATAAAATGACAAGCAGTGGGACATCATATTCACTTGATGATGATATTTCAACTGGAGGAAACAATACCTTCATTTGCGCAGGCGTGATCACTCCGCTTTCAAGCAGTGTTTCTAGTGTTCCGCGGTGGTCATTCAACGTTGTTGTTAAGGTGGCGGGAGGATGAATGGAGTCAAAATACTTTCGTTGTGTTTCCCTTCCTTGGACAGAAATCAAGCGGCTAAGTCTTGCTTCATTATCATTGGATTTGGGATGTTTTAATAACTCAAGAACCTGAATATATAAGCAAGAAGTCATGACATGATAGTCAGCATGATAGAAGTAGTGGGGCAGAGAGACGCGAATATGACTTAGGGGATCATTCAAACTTCAAACTTAAAGGATCGACCCCTTAATGCAAGTGCATGGAAAGTGTGTTAGATTTTGGACATGGCTTAGAAACACTCTGGAATTAGGTGTTCTGAAACGTTAAAGACAGCCATTTTAGTCTTAGTCACCTCTTTCAGCATACTTTTCAGTGCGATCTATCGAATATGTAGAATTGTTTTATCACTTGAACGATATCCAGATAAGAATAAACTCTACGAACCGACATTTATGTCTACTGGGACACACCCCTAGAACAGCAAAACTACATATTCTAAATTGTACCGAAAGAAGTTCCTTACTTCCGAGCAGTTTCAATGCTGTATACGGATTTTCAACGGTTATGGGATGAAACAGTGAAGCTGTACGTTAAACATGAAACTACCATGAGGACGATCGAAATACATTGGATTTCAACTTAACCCATGCACGTGTGTTTATGCATATACGCGTATAGAGAACGGAAACCTCACAAATGCAAAACTCTCATTACTTCCTCACTTTTCCTTTTTTATATATTCCATAAAAAGCCCTCGGTCAAAGAATTGCTTTCTTGAAGTGGAAAGAATTGGTTGAAGTGCACTTTAAGCAGCTGAAATCCCAGTTAGTCTAATGAGGTCGACTTACTTCACTTCTGACAGAAGTAAAGAGTTCCATGTTCAACTGATCAAAATACGAGTCAAAATCTGAAATATGAAGTTTAAACAATTTGAATATCTGTTTGGCCAACACAGTGGCCTTGCAATATAATATTCATGTAATTATTATAAGACGATAAAAAATACATTACCTTTATCTTTCCAACTGCGTAGCTCATTGCAAAATATTTCCTTATTTTCAGATGAAAGATTAATCTTCTTTAGTAAAGTCTCCATGTTCTGATAACAAGCACCAAACTTTGCTTCAGTCCACTCAGCAAAGTTGCAATGCGCCCATTCGTTTCTGTTTATCCTAACGTCCTTTGCATGAGGAGAAGCGGCAGTAAATGGTGCAGCTTCAGAAATCAACGACAAGGCTGCAGACGGATCCATCGTATGGTCAAAGCCAGTGAAGTTGCACATGTGGGGCAGAACAAACAACTTCGCCAAAGACAAAGGATCTTTAACTGCGTAATCATATGGAGAGGAGACATGATTGTTGTTGATATTTTTGTAGTTGAGCCTTAAAGTGGATGGGCTTAAAGTCTTCTTGTATCCAGAACAGAGTTGTTTGTCAATTTTAGTTGGGGGCTGACATAAAACGTTGTACCAACTGGGCATCTCAGTTGCAAGAACCTTTCTCAATGCAGGGGTGAGAACTTTGGTTAAACATAGTCCAAAAACAACCCATCTTCTTTCTTCGTCCGTTATCGGGGCCATTGTCAAACTATAGAAATAAACATATGCACTAGCTGCGGAAGTATAATACCTATTAGGAAGAAGGCGGGTGTGGGTCTCATATCAAACACGCTATTTGTGCTATCGTGTACTTTTTTAAGATCAGTACTTTTTCCACGAACAGGAAATAAGTTGTTTGTATCAAAATGTGTACTACATCAAAAATGAATCACCCAGCATCCCCCAATGCCCCTTGCGAGTCAGTAACTCTGAACCCCAATTACCCCGTATATATTATATTTGTTTATTATTATATTATTTAACTCTTAACTCTGAATCTACTGGAAGGTAAATTAGCTACTGTCTCCGAGTGAAAAAATACCTGTTAACGCTTCCAACATTGTTCATTACATCATTTTAAGTATTTCACAAGAGTGAAAGAAATGTTATAAACATACCTTGTCTTGTCTTGTCTTGTCGTCACGGTATGGCGGATATGAAAATAGATGTGTTATTGCACAGAATTTGCGAGTTGTTTCGTTGAACCAAGATGTTTCACGATTTAAAATATATACCACTGTCTACCAGATACCAGCAAATGCCAACTCTGAAGTTCATTACGGTTTTAAAAGATGAAATGAATATCACCACTCAAAGCTATAGCTATGTAACCCAATCGCAAACGCTTCAAAGGTCATACAATTTTCACACTGACACTGCATGTAAGCAAATTTCTTTCGATTTTTGAGATGCGCGTATTGAAATGCAAATTCGACAACGCAGTTGGACATTCTTCGGATTATATCATCAAACAACTGGTTATATATTTATAAGACATTACTGTCTTAAAATGAAACGCCAATTTCAGTTTCACCGATTGCAAAAACCACAAGATGCGGCAAGTTGTTTTTTGTCAAAGTAACAGATAAAGAAATGAAAGCACAAAATAAGTGAAAAAATTAGGCGTAAAATTATTTTCAAGGTAAAAATTACTTTGTAGAACGCTTTTAATTTCACATTTATGGAGAATCGCCGACCACGGTCGTGTTTTTTGCTGGTACGTACACGCACGTAAAAGTGTAACACCTTCTAAGGGGCTGTTCCCATGAGCCCAGTTGCCAATATTTTACGAAGCATAAACGGACTTTGAGGTATTAAAATGAGTAAATAACACGATTTTGGTAGTCGTGCAATTCTGACAATAGCATGTGATTGTTTTGTTTCAAAAAGACTTATTTTAATACCTCAAAGTCCATTTTACCCTTAGGCTTAGTTGTTATATAATTAATTTTATGCCAGAAAATAATTAATTTTATGCCAGAAAAACACACCAAATCATCAACAGAATCCAACCCTTATACATCCATTCAATAGTTGATTTCATAAGTAGCAATTAAAATACTTGAAATGATTTTAACTTTTATATTAAAAAACTGCAGCCTTAACTAGCGATTTATAGGCAACTAAGACAAGTTTCGATCGTGTTTATTAGATCAGCTGTAACAAAGACAACACATGGATTATTTGTATGTTCTACCAGTGGTAGTAAATTAATTTCCTCTTTTTTAATAAACTATTACAATGATATAGTACGACTGTTGGTTTAGTGAGGTATCTATCCGTTTCATAGCAAACAAGAAATCAGATCAATACCATGCAGTGATCTGAATAATGCATATAATTCGTTACCTATTTTAACCAACTACAAAATTGTTCCACCGGTATAATGTTTAATGCTCACAATTAACACAGACAACATCAGGAACCGCGATAGATAAGGGAATTAGGACAGAGCTCTCTAGGAGGAGAGACGCATTTGAAAAATTTTGGAATTAAGTCTTGCAGAGCCACAGGCGTGTAATCCGATTCTCACATTGCATCAGAAAAGGTTACAAATTGATACACAGAAACTTTTATAGGGTGGGGCAAGAAACCTACCTGGATACGCATACGCGGTCCCTATAACCTGACTATGACAGTACAAAATATCTCACTGACAATATGCACAATTACGATTAACTAGCTTGACATTTATCTGACAAAATATAGCAACTTATTGCCTCAAATGAGGTATGAATATATAAAAGTTTGTCTCTAAGTCAAAAACGAAAGAGGTTAACGCGCTTTAGGATTATTTTCCAATAATATCACGCAGATTTTCACTCATATAATAGGGCTTCTCAGCACTACCGTCATTTCTTTCACTGTCTTCAACTAGATTTCACAAAAGAAAATAAATCACAGTTAATACCTTGGAAACAAAAATGGAAACAAATGTACATTTACGGTTAAAAAATGGAAACAAATGTAAATTTTAAAGCGCTTTTAAGATAACGAGGAAGCAGCCGGGCTTTTTTGCGTTCTGTTTTCAGCAAATGTCCAAAAGTATCGAAAAAAAAATTCTTGACTTTAAGGCGCTGTTTGCTTGCATATTCAAGTTGATGAAATGCAAATTTTATTTAACAATTAACCTTTCCCCCGGGATCTTGTAAACCCAGACATTCTTCGGAGAGGTATAAATTTAAAGCATTTTTCTTCCCACTTTACACTTTAACTTGGAATTGCTGCCTTTTCTACTCATGCATTTATCATGTTAGCAAATATCGAAAGAAATCTTGCGAAATAATATTATTTGCTGCAAATTATCAAATAAAACTTAACAGGATCGTGTTGTTTTTATAGAAAATTCAATTTGAACGAGGACAACACCGTTTTGAAGAAAGGAATTTAGGGGAAACTTTTGTTATTAACTTACGGAAGCAGAAGAATATTGTATCAATAGCCATATCATAGACAGCAAAGAAAATGGCGGCAACGACCCAAGCACCGATCACACACACCTAAAATTACGTTGATACAGAAAAAAATTGAGAAAGCTACATCGAAATGATACCGACAAAATGTCGCCAAATCGACCATTGACGATGATACCGACCATTTGATTTTTGACGACAACTTACCACAATCGGCACGACAGAATACGACAACTGAACATCATCCGCATCGCTGATGAATCTGTCGAACCAGTAAAAACTACCAACGCCTTATAAACAAGAAAAACTTATTCTGATATAGCAAAAGCTGTTCCACTTCCACGGTTCCACCATATCATAACGAAGTGTAGCATGTTTTTTCATTGCCTGAGAATTGATGGCATTGACATAAAATAATGCTCCACAGTTTGTTATGATTGAAGTGGAACGCGATCTTAACTATTTGGACATATTTATTGCAAAAGCCCGCAGATGAAATGGGTTGTTAGAGTTCATTATGCGAATTAAAATTCATTCTAAAATATTCACAAGATGTACCATATGAGGAATACTAAAAACTTTGTTTAGCTGCTTTAAAAGTTTATAATGAGATAATCTTCATATTATTTCATCGTATTTATATAGTAATGGCAGCCCTAGGGAAAAGATTATTCCATTACATCCTCGGCTCGTAACTTGTATAGTACCTATTATTCCAACAACAAAAAGTCGTCCGATGAAGAGAAGGAACGCTGTGACACCATTGACTGCGGCGACTCTACATGAAGAAAATTCATTCATATTCAAAGATATTTCATTCATATTCAATGATAATTCATTCATATTCAATGATAATCACAATTATTTAACACAGTTCACAATTGACTGTGAAAAGAAGCACAGTCTACCTTAAAGCATTTCGCAACAACAGGAAGAAAGCGTCCTTGGCAGCTTTGCAGAAATTTTTGCCGTAAATTGCGATCTAGATAAATGGATTCAATCTTTCTTATAAACATGACTTCGCTCCAGACTGGCGTCTCTTACATTGTAACATTGCCTGTTTTAGGGCCTGTTTACCGAATTTTCGAATTTAAAGGCATAAATGAAATGAATATTGTGACGCATGATGCTACTCTGAGTCACCAACCGGGTAAGCTGGCCCAAAGGGTTTGATTCCCACCGTGGTCAAGCTAATTTTCATATATATACCTGAGTCTTATGCACTATTACTATCACTTAAAAGCATAATTACAAAGTACTTACTCCTATGTATGCATTCTTGTTTAAGAATCTTAAACATTTTTCCAAACACCAGAAACAACATTTCATACATCTACAAAAATGTCAATGTTTCAATGTCAGGGTAGGAAAATGGGAAGGAAACTTTCAGAAATGGCAAATTTTTCACGCAAAACACAAAACGCATTTATTAAAAAGATTATACGCTTACTTCATGACAAACTTAACAAAGCCATTATCCTGGTTTGATTCTAAAGATAAACATGAAGCAAACCAATTTTCACATATTGACTTTCATCGACACTGTCATTGTTTAGTTCCTGAATTTTGGACATCCATTTATGATGTATATAGATGTACTACATGTCCAATTTCTGTACCCAAGTGCTTGTTAAAGCAGTTTTTTGAAACCGTGCAATTGTAATTATTCAAACACAACATGTTCCGGCAAGATCAATCAAATATCACCTTTCAATTTGTGGTCCACATACTCCAGTATGGCTCTAATGAACTGCACAATGGCAATAATTGCTGCACCAAATGCAAGCGATCCCGTATGATATCTAAAAAATAAAACGGGTATGCCGAATCATAGCACATGCAGGACACCTAATTTGTTGAAAGATCATGCATAAGCGACATTTTTTAACATCCACATATATAATCTATCCTGTCGTTCACATCCATCAAAAGAAGAAAATCGAATGTAAAATCACAGCCGAAATGTTGCTAGAGGTCTTGCAAAACGTCCTTGTAAAAGGGCCTTGACGTCTGAAGAAATACGACTTATACGTATTTTGATTATATTTAAATGATTGTATTTCTGATTGTATTTCCCAATTCCTACCTCAATGTTCTGCCAAATGCCGATAAAACTGGTAAAGCTGGGACATCCTGAAAATGAAAGTGAATATTTAGGAAGAACACTTCACATATGTTACGGAATTATTATCGAACAAGTGCATACTCAATGGTAGAAACCAAATATATGCCGACGACTGTTCCTGTCGTTTGTGATGATAAACTGATTACTCTGTCTACAACCTTCCACTAGTTTATATTTTTTTGGGATAGCAATAAACTAAGTTCACACCATGAGTCAAACTTACGTCAGGTTTGTGGAAAGCAAAATACCAGGATGCAAAAGCACCGGCCAGAACGCATTCTCCAAGAGCGATGACAAAGTTCATTAACCAAAGCCAACCAAAGAAATGGTATACCGCCAAGCGATTGAGATTTCTGCAAATATTTTACCACTGATTGGTTAGTTTACTGTAACACCACGCCGGTCTCGAGCTGGGTCAAGAATTTTAAACTACAAAACAGGCGTTTCGAATACGGAGCGAGTTCATGCATAGTACACTCAAAAAATGGAATTTAAAGTTTAATGAATTTTCTGCAAAGAAAGTGTATGCACGAAAGAAAAAAGTATATACTTGTTTGTATCATAGCCAACCAAGACGCAGTCATATCCCGATATATTGGTGTCCTTAGTGAATAATAATAAAATTGAATAATAATATTGATTTAATAAAATTGATTTTTTAAAACGTAAAAATAATCCATGCACAAGGAATCAGAATCTACCTTTTCAGGATCACACGTGGTGTTTTGCATTGTGCTATTTGCTCCATATTTTAAAAGTTCGAACTTTGGAGTACCATTACTGACAAGGAATCTGAGGATCAGTCAAGGAACATAAGGGACAAATGTGGTTAATCCGGTACAGTGATGCAATAAACACTACAGGGTGTACCAATAAAATGTATCCCCTATAGAAACGAAGCTTCTGTTGGAATTTGAATGTTTGGCATAATAATAAGGCATTCAAATTAAAACAAAAGCTTGATTTTAAGAGGAGGTACTTTTTTGACCCACCCTGTATTCACAGTCTCAATTTTCAAATGTGATAGATAAAGTATGAAGGATACAAGGAAACTGCCACAAACCAAGCGAAGACGATAAGTTGCAAAATCCATGGGATTATCGGGAAGAATAGGGTAGAAATCATAGAACCAACGGCCCTGGAAAATAAACAAAAGACATTATCGTCAACTCTTGGTAATGACGGAACAGAAATACTTTATGTAGCACCGACCTGCTGGCTTCTTTTATAAGAGCAATAGCAATGTTTATCCGCTTTCTTAAAACCAGGAGAATCAACAACAAAACGACAAGAACAATTGTGAGGATTATACCTAAAAGTTCAAATAGGCTTTTGTAAAATTTCAATACGGACAATAGCATCCACGGAACCGAAAAAAATGTCCAGTATAAAGTATAAATGTCCAGTATAAAATGGTCCCTGCATTGTAATAGTCAACACGAAGAACGAGTGAAGAATACTGGGGCCTGTTGTACGAAGGCTGGATAGCGCTATCCACCGAATAGTGATTTTTCAACCTTTCTAAAAATGTTTGAAAAGCAATAAAACTTTAGCTTTGGAAGCAACAATTAAAGAGGATCCTCAATTTAGGAATACTAAGGTTTAATCAAAGATAGAAAAATCCACTATCCGGTTTTCATACAACCGGCCTCTGACGTTTACACATACGAGTGGGATTTCGGATTCCTCATAGATAAGGACGCCTAACTTTGTATATCATGGGCGAGACCCATGATATTTTAGAGACAATTTGATGTATTTGTTAGTTGTGAATTAGGACGTCAGAACGTACGAAATGGGCCTTGAGGAACTCATAGTTTAGACGTCTGATTGTCAGTGATTGATGACCCATGTTTATATCATACTAGTGTTTACAATCTTACCAGATGCAAGCCAGAACTTTTTATTGTTTGTAAAATCATCAAGGTTGGTAGTGAATTTCCACTCGATGCTTTTATCCTCTCCTTTATCTTCGAGGCGAGTGTACTTATCGTAGCAGAAATATATGCCTTACAAAGATAATAATCACAATCAAGACAAAATCCCATTGCACGTACACGACTGCATGGGTTCTCATTTTTAATTAAACCTGCTCCACAAGAGCCTCAGCCTGTTTACCACTCTCTCTGCATAAAAATATCACACTCACCAATAATCAGAAGTACAACCGCTGCTAAGATAGAGAACCACACCATGGGCCAAGCTATCCACCTGGAAATATTGTTAGAAACATAAAATAAATAAAAAATAGAATGTATGAACAGGGGGGCAGACCAGATTGGTATCAGGGGGGCAGATAAGATTCTGCTTATTAAGCAACCTTGACAATCGTACTCATTTATCTAAAAAACAATAACACTGCAGTCTTGAACAAATTGTATACGTATTTCTGCTGCATGTAGATACGTTCCAATATAATCAGGAAGCAGCGTGGCAGCGTCTTCAAACAACTTAGCATCAAATGTGGTGTAACAACTGCCTAAACTAGCTCTCCTGACAAAGGCCCTCAGGTCGAAACGTCGAGAAGTGTTTTTGTCTATTTTAGGCAGTTGTTATACCACATTTGATGTATTTCTGCTGTGTAACATAAAGGCCGTTTTCCGTCTATTACGTTCGCTTTCGATACTGTTTCATCCACGCGACCGTATTTTAATAGGTCGTTTCACCCGCGCGGGCAGAGAGGGCGTAATGGAAAATAGCTCTGACGCAAAGTGATCGGGCAAACTAATGGTGTGCCCCCAAAAGAAGATTAGGCCGGTACACCTATGGCTTACCGTGTAATGATTATCCAAATTAGCGACAAAATCATGGAAATAATGAAAGAACTGAAACAAAAAGGAGATTTTTGAAATGCAAATATAGAGAAAGCAAATTTACTGTTGCGTTATAAACTTCCTAAAGAAATGGTTGATGTTAATTACCCCAGTATCCAGTACCATACCATCTTTAGGTCTTCAAAAATCTACAATATAAAGTTTAGTTTTAGGTCTTAACACTGCATGATGTATAGCGATGTTATGAACTTATAACGAAAATAGATGTGTGACGTTGGGATGGGGTGTCGACGCAAACTTTTTTTCGGTAACCAATCGAAAGCATCTGGCTTTACGTTATTACTATCCATTGTTAACTGAGTTCCGATTTCGGGCGGGTTGAGAGCGCGGGTAAGAAAAATCGCTGTTAATCGACACGTAAAATCATTGCCCAGAGATATTTGATAACTTTGATTGTCGTTTCAGGAGAATATGAGACTGCATAAAAATCATTTAACAACAGTTGCATGCAATACCTTCACTCCAATACTCTTAGCATTCATAAACGACCCGAGACCACTAAAAAGAATTGAGAGGAAATTCTCGTAAGTGCAGTACGGATCCTTCTGAGATATCCTTTCTTAGGGGCAATTGTTTCAAACATATTTCAGCTATCGCACCTTTAATGAGTGCAGCGAGAAAAAAACTGCTCGATTCCAAAGCCAATATTGTGGCCATTCCGAAGTTACGGTAGTGGACTGGTGATAGTGATACCGACAACATATTACGGGACTGTTTTTGGGACGTAAACGAAAGGTTCGTCCCAAAAACAGCGCCATGGTGCATTGTCAATATTACTATTACCAGTCCATTACCTCAACTTCGGGATGGCTAACTGCCAGACTAGCTTTGTTTAATTTGCCTAACAGTTTGGGGGGGGGGTACATATATGTCGATTAATTCCTATCTTGTTTAAAGCAATGTTCAATCAATTCAAAGCTGTTCACCACCTTAGTTGCCCAGATAATATATCAAACTAACATGGAAAGTGACATGATGATCAAAATACCTGGATATATAGGAATTAAAATATGAAAACGTAAAAACGTAAAATCCATTTAGACTCATGCAGGAAACTATTAAAGGAAACGCACCTTATTCCATTTTCAAGATTGTCTTTTAATTTAGTGCCGTTTATTTTGTCCAGACCCAAGGCTTTTGGTAAACAACGATAGAGTACTAGAAATATTTTAATATGGTATTTAATTTCTCCAGTAAATGCCAAAGAAATTTACACAAATATCAAACGTTGCTACCAACCTGGTGAACTCTCAATGTAAATATTTGCACACTTATTATCTTCCACTAGTTGCTGCAGCTCTGCGAAGCTCTAAATTAAAATGGAAAAAAATTATCCAAACTAGAATTCACTACATCGCAATGCTTCCACTAATAGATCTTTCTCATGATGACGTCAAGCTCGGAAAGTCTGATGTTACACAAAGTTTGATTGGCTCGTTAGTTTTGTGGAGCCAATCAAACTTCGTGTAACGTCAGGTTTTCCGCGTTTAACGTCATTACGAGAAAGATTTATTATTACTGCCTCTAAACAGCTAAGTGAAAAGGCTAAAAGAAGCTTCTTTACTACCCTAAGGTTTAGAGACTATAATTTATATACCGAAGGCCAGTGGCGTAGGAAGGGGGGGGCACTGGGAGCACGTGCCCCCCCAAGATTTCTCAAGGGACCAAAAGTGCCCTTTTTGTGAAAAAAAAACGAAAAAGTATCTACTGTTTCCCAATAATCCTTAAATTGAGAGGGATTTGCGGCCATTTCAGAGGCCTATATTTCAAAATTTTCTCGGGGGAGCATGCCCCCGAACCCCCCTAGCAGTTCCAAACCCAAAAAATACGAAAAAATGCTCTGCGGTCGGCGGTTTCTGAATCAAACCGTCCCTATATATATATTTTTTTTTATTAACCATTTTAACCGCCATTTTTATTAACCAAAAGAAGTTGGTGCCCCCCCAACCTCTGGATGCTTCCTACGCCCTTGCCGAAGGCTAGAATCAGGGGCGCAGCGTGATTATCTTAACTGGGGGGAGGAAAGTACAGACACGTCTGTCGGTCCCTTGCAATAATGTCGTATAACGTATTATTGCACAAGTAATCCGCCATCTTGGGTGACAAGAGTTTTTCAGGTATGCTAATCTTATAACGTGTTTTGGAATTTTCCACGCAAAAAAGCAATTAGGACGCCAGTTGCAATAGCCCAATAAAATGAATAGCACTAAGGAGCAATTCATGCGACAAACATGCAGTTAAAGAAATTAAGCCATCTAGATAGACTAGCTCAGGTCATAATAATATATAGTGTAGAAATACGAACGTAACTTACCTTCGGTTTCACACCTTCCACGCAAATAGCGTCTGCAAGTTTCACTTTTGCCATCTGCGAGTAATTCCCCTCAACAAAACCATTGGTGTCTGGGCATTTTTCCACACAGACCTATGAAATAAAAGATATATAACTACAATTCTCCAGTTCATCGATTACGTACGTAATTTGTGGGAAACACAAACCTGAGGCGTGGGACACGAGAGGCTGCTGAATTCAGACAAAGAATTTTTTTTCAAACATTTTGTCAAATCGAAGAAAAACAAATGCTTCTTATCCCTAAAGAAAAGAAAACATCTCAGAATACTGAGCTTTGTCCATGATAATATTTTAGGAATAAACACTTTGAAGGATACTCACACAAGACCCTCATCCTTGCCACATGTTTTGCCTATATGACATTTCGAGAAATTCGTTGTTAAACATGTACTATACCTTATAAAATAAAGGGTACTACACACAGTCATCTAAGGGCTATTACTCTAAAGGGAATATCAGACATGTTTTCATGTGACCTAGACAATAAAGGCTTGTGATATTCGGGGATGTTAAGGGTTTCGCATTGCCATGTTGCAATAGCGAATGATAGGGCTTAGTAAAGGAATGGGGAGAAAGGGAGACCTATGGGGTAGATGTCTGATCCCCTTGAATTGCAATAATGATTCTTTAAAACAAAGCAAAGGCAAAAATATGTCCGATTTCGGTCAACAAAAAATACACAATTTAACGCTCGCTGACTTTACCATTGGAATCAGTAGGGTAAATGAGTCTATCCAAGTCACCCTCCTTGAAAGCTAAAACACAAATAGGAAACATATTAATGTCTATTCAAGCTTAGATATTCACCATAACATTCTGGTTAGGTCGGGAAGATGACGGGACGCTCCGATTCAAAATCATGGTAGCATCATTACAGAGACCTCACTACTATCACCATCAATATTGTCACCATCACACAATTAGCTACTATCACCACTACCATCCGAGTAATGTATAACATAGTGAATACTTGGAAAATTACCAATTATTCCAACAACCACCATCCCAATTAAATATAACGTGAAGATCAAACAACATGGAATGTCTGTGCAGGATCTAAAACAATGTAATAAAAGTACTAAAAAATATATATAGATTATAAACTGATTATTGACCAAGCGTGAGGTTTGTACTGTGAAGTATCAGACTGTGGCTTTTTAGTAGGATATGGGTTTTATTGACCGTTCGTCAACCAATCAGACTAGAGGATTTTGAAAAGCCATATAATAATATAATAATATTCCTAATCGAAGTTAATAGGAAGTTATTAATAAAGTGGAACGAGGATGAGTTCAAGTTTTATTTACTCATGTGTACATGCACGCAAAAAAATTGACAACCTTTCCTTGACAAAGAACCTTGTTCAAAAGTTAGTCATGCCAGCTTTTCAAAATTAAGGAAAAATGTTCGTGTGTACGGCCGTCAAGGACAACTTGACAAGGAATTGCGCAGTAGGGAACAGCGCACCAATCTTCGAGCCAATCGAGCCGTGGTTTTTGAAGTTTTTCAATTTCTGTTTGTTTTGAGATTCGGTCATATACTCATTTTATCATGGCTCATATTATCGTAAAATGTACTCATATTATCATAAAACTTGACAAGAAAAATTTGTCAATTTTTTTGCGTACACACGAGCAAATAAAACTTGGCAAGGAAAACTTCTCAACGAAAACTTGTTCGTCATACACACCAGCAAATGAACTGGTCAAGAAAACTTGTCAAAGAAAACTTGCCCGTCTGTATACGGGGCTCAATGCATAGATGACTATGTGTTGATTATTGAAGTTACGAGTTACACACATTACTAAACGTCATTACCATTAAAAATATTATGAGCAATATTATTAGCAGGTGATTATCCGCTTATGTTATAAAATCGTAAAAGGAACCCCTGCAGAACCCTATAGTCTGAACAAATGGACGGTTTCAAATATTCCCTACACTATAGACCTAGGAACGTTTCGATCGTCAAATATGTAATATGTTAAAATATGTAATAATATAAATATGTAATTTATATATGTCTTTTATTCTTCGACATAAGTATATACCAGCAAGCAGCAATATATTTTTCTGCGGGTATCGCTCGTGGACTTATCGCATAAGTATTTGCTTTACTTCAGGGAATTATGTCAATTTATTTTTTCTTTACTTCAGGGAATTATGTCAATTTATATACGGACAGTAAACTAGCAAGAAAAAATCTCACTTCTCACTATCCAAGGTTGTATACCTCAAGCTTGCGTTCAAGCTTGCGACGTGCGATTTTAAAACGTACGTTTGACGTTTCAAAACGTACGTTTAACGTTTCAAAACGTTACGTTTGCCGTTTCAAAACGTACGTTTTGTCACGCCCCCTGCCATGTTTGGGTAATTAAATTGACATGTTTTTGAAGTCTAAACGAACTTGGCATAATATCTAGTGTAAACAAATATGGATCCGTACTCTGTAAAAAAAGTAAATCTATATGGTCGCAGTTACTGTCCTGGTAAACCCATTGGCGAAGAATTTGCATCTTTTATCATCGATAAAATTTTGAAAGAAGGTGGCGACCGTATTACTGGTTACATTCCACGAACGTATGTACAGTACTCCAACGAATTTACAGTATCTCCCAATACGGTAAAAAATATTTGGAATAGATTTTGTGAAGAAGTTCCAACAGTACAACCCAAGCGCAGAGGTGGCAAAAGACAGTCAAAATTACAGGAAGATGACCTCGAACTAATCGAAGTGTTAAAGATTAATTCGCCGTCAATTTCTCTTGCGGAAATCATCCAGGAGCTAACAGAATGTGGCGTCCAAGAGGTTTCCATGTCAACTGTTTCGAGAGCAATAAAAAGCAGGGTGCCTTCAGGTGAACGGTATACAAGAAAGAAACTGACCAAACTGGCGAGGGAGCGGTTTACTCCAAACAACATGTTTTACACACAACTTTTCATAAACTATCTTTCATCGAAGGATCCAAGAAAGTTAAAATTTTTCGACGAAGCTGGAATAAAAATACCAAACGTAGGAACTCGCACGTACGGACACAGTGCTATAGGAACGCGCAGTGTGGAGATAATACGAAAGCAGGAATCTCCAAACAACACATTGAACTTGCTTGTTTCAATTGTTGGGCCCGAATATTATAATATTCTTAGCGGAGCAACAAACACCGCGCGTTTTCTTGCATTTTTCGAAGAGGCCGGAAGAGTGGTCAACGTTAATACAGGTCGTCCATGCCTTGAGGTGGGTGACATCGTTGTGATGGACAATCTTTCGTCTCATCACTACGAAGGTGGAGAAATTTTGGAAGAGTGGTTTGACACAATGGGTATAGAACTATTATATACGCCGTCATACTCTCCTGATCTGAATCCAATTGAATTATGTTTCAACAAGATTAAAAACATTCTAAATGGTGAACTCAGGAAATTGGTCCACGATAATTTACATCTTGCGGTTGCAGAAGCCGTCGAGACACTTTCACCAACGGACATGACAGGTTTCTATGAAGCCACATCTTACTTGTTTATCTAGCACTGTAGTATAGCCATGGTATAGTTGCTTTATTACAATTAAATGAGCATTTATTTTCATTCGATAATGCAGGCACGATTGAAATGGCTGATATAAAAATAGTTCTGACTTCTGAATATTAATTAGTATAGAGAAAATGTAGCGTCATCAGAAACAATAGTTCTAAATATAACGTTTCGTATTTCAATAAATCCAACATCAGTTACGTAATAACTCTCAAATTTTGCGACGTTGAAACGATGGTATTTTTTTCATTTTAATTTATTTCGATTATTTCAAACATTTTAACATTAACTGAACAACAATAAATCTGGTACGGAACAACCACAACGTACAAAATCGAATCAAGTTCCAGTAATATTAGCCTACTATGTAGCCAGAAGCATGCGAGCGAAACACAATTGCAAGGGTGTATTTTACGTTGGTTCTAAAACAAACCGCGGCGTTTAGCCAGCATCAATACTGTAATTGGAGGGGGGCATAAAATAAACTCACACAATGTAATGACAATCGATTTAAAAAAGAAGTTAATCATGCAAAACATGAATATATGAATATGCCCCCCTCCCAATTATCGACGTTTGCTTCGCCACTGAATTCAAAAACGATTTTAATAACGAAATGTTTTCCTTAGCCTGGTAAACCTAATGGCACCTTATTGAACGTAATATCAAATAAAACTTGGACTATGTCATAATATTATCGCATAAGATTAACTAATTGTTTTGCGATGACAAATTTAACAACATAGAAACTGCGTCATTTTCACTGACTTCAGGTACATCGTCACTTGTCGACTCTGCCGGCGCCGGCGTCATGAAACTGTTTGTCGGCGTACTCGTAGTTGTGCGAACACAGTCCCCAGTAGATTGGGTGTACGGCATTGCCATTGGTGAGTAGCTTGGGAAATAGGGACAAATCGATGCCAAAGAAGGCATTGCCATTGGGGTGTACATGTTTCCATATGCCATAGGGAGATCGAAGCCTGTCGGGGCATATGTTGACTGTGGGGTAGGGTAAGACAAGTTCGTGTTGGCACTCTCCAGAGTTTGCGGTTTTGATTTATGCAAGCTTTCTCTGATGACAATAGCTAATTGCTCAGCTTCTTCTTCTTCTGATGCAGGGGCACTATGCAAAATTTGTGAAGGCTTTTCTTTATCAGTATCAAAGCTTATACTGTTACTACAGGAACTGCTACTTTGAGTACTGACTAATCTCGAACTAGGAAACTCTATTCCATGATGCTCGAGTGAGGATCGAGCTGGATTTTCGTGTTTGCGTCGCTTGGTGTTCTGTTTTGACCGGCTGTAAAACTGGTTATTACTCGAATCGTCGTCAGCAAGACCGAGGGCGACATTCAAAATACGTCCGATATCATGTCTTGCGGGGATTTTTCCTCCCAAATTTTTTTTGCAGTACTCCTGCACTAGGTAAACGTGTTTTCGTAGTAATGACCAATTTTGGTTACCGTTTACCATGTAAGCCGCCCTATTTGCTTGCAACAGCTCACTTTCGATTCTAACATGTTTTTTGTCCGTCGCATTTTCTACAGCATGTTTTCTATTGCGAAGTTCTTCCCTTAACTGTTTAAGTTTGATTTCGTGTTGCTTTAATTGCGATCGCATTTCCTTTAATTTATGTTCGCCTGGGTGATTTTTTTCCAATCCGCATTTAAAGACCGATGTGCATTTATCGAGTTGACAATTGCGAGCAGTGTGACCCAACCTAAGGTGACAATTTCTACATATATTTCCATTATTTGGATCTGATTTGACTCTTGCTAATTTTTTTTCAACATTTTCAATGTTTGCTTGTAGCTGCCTAATTACTGTTTCCTGCTCGTCAATCTTTTCCTCGCTTTTCGTAATGTATCTCTCAAGTGGAGTTTTCTCAACACATAAGTCGTTATCTAAACGATCGTCACTGTCATTGTCTAGGCCCATGATCATGCGATCTTCCTCAGTATCATCACTATCTATATCCTCACAGCCCATAAAGTTGCTTACAAGACAAGATTTTACTGTACTTGACGTTGCATAGGTAGCGTCTTAATGCAGATTTTGACTGTGGCTGTCTGCAATGTGAATCGGTCACTTCCTCAACTTGGGCTCTACTGTCAACTTTCGCTTTTACACTTGGTGAAGAGCCCTCGAATACTCTCAATTTAAGACGATGAATATCCGTCCCTGGAATACATTTTATTCCAGTAATTGCGACTCGGAAACATAGGGGATCACTGTTCATTACCACGTATTCTTTCTCGTCATTTTCGTACAGCAATCCGAACGTCAAATCTCTTGTTTTAGGGATTTCTCGTTTTATAGCTTCGGTTAAATCATTGTATGTCCTCGGCGAGGCCGTGAAAAAAACACGCCGTGTTTCTCCAATCTGAACTTGCACTTGTATTTGGTCCATTGTCATGTCATGAATGTCATTTTTCAAATTGCTGTATTGAGTATTTTTAAATAAGTACAAACGTCGCTATATTTAAACATGCCGTATGAACTGCAAAAACATGTCAATTGGCTATCTTTAAAACAGGGAACGGGGAATAGGGGAATGGAACGGGGAATGGAACGGGGAATGGAACGGGGAATGGAACGGGGAATGGAACGGGGAATGGAACGGGGAATGGAACGGGGAATGGAACGGGGAATGGAATGGCTTCGGGGAATGAGCCGGGGAATGAAATGGCTTCGGGGAATGTGCAGCTTGTGCGTCAGTGATTAAAACCTGTAAACGCTTCCATGTCACGAATCATGAGACAGCTACTCACAGTTTGAATTCCTTGAGGTAAAAGACAAAGCGATTACAAGCTCATAGTATAAATGCGATGTTTGCATTGTCATTGTGATGTACATTGATGTACATTAATATATAGATAGAATTTGCATGGGTAGGTGGTTCAATGTAAATCCTCCAAAAGCTGAAGGCAATTAGTATAATACTGTAATAGTATTTTTTGCAGAAATCTTTTTAGTTCTTACTATGCCTTATAAAGCTCAATGTGTGTGATTAAAAGGTGAATAAAGATACTGACACAGTGTCACTTTGTTTTTTATTTCAGGCTATGTGAACAAGACCTCTGGACAGTTTTGTTTAAGCAGGAATAATGGTTGTGGTGGAAATGTGGTGAATGCATTCTTGACAAGTTAATGGGTTTGCTTCCAAGAATACACTGAAACTTGGAGCAACAATGACTTTGAATATAATTATGTAATTAATATATTATTTATTAATCTTAATTTATATGACTTTTTACCTCACATAATTCAAATAATGTTCAGATAAAGAGGTAAATATTTCACTGTTAATGGTGTAATAAATATTTTATATGTTGATTATATTCATAATGAATTATTTGGCAATTCTGTTTAAGAAATCCCACCATAGTAGATCTTTTTTGAAATAGTTACAGTCAAGTTGTTGTCTAGTTTTAGTACAAAATAATACAAGTGCTACAATTAAACAAGGGAAAATAATAAAAATTAATTACATAAGCAAGCACATTTTCTATTTTGAAAAGGTCTATGAATTGAGATGACATGTACTAACAATTTTGTGCATTAATTAAAGACAATTGTATTATTACTGTGGGTTCTTTAATATTGTCCAATACTCCCAGTGACATCCCACTGAATTCCTGCAGGTGTCTCAATCCATCAAACCAGTTTATCTTTTATTTCTATATTTAAGTCAGAATCAATGTATTCAATATCAATATGTAAAAATAATATCTAAGTTCTACAACATTATTTTGACAAGTCTGTTAAAGGAGAAAAGCAATTTTTTCTCTTCATCAGAATTGAGAACCATGTTCTTGAAGCCAACCCCCTTCCTTGGCAGGATGATTATGGTACAAAATGAGAAGGGGGGTGTTGAAAAATTTCTGGATTTCTTCTTGGGGGGTCTCCAAAAAGATAACATATTGATATTGAATACATTGATTCTGACTTAAATATAGAAATAAAAGATAAACTGGTTTGATGGATTGAGACACCTGCAGGAATTCAGTGGGATGTCACTGGGAGTATTGGTCAATATTAAAGAACCCACAGTAAGAATACAATTGTCTTTAATTAATGCACAAAATTGTTAGTACATGTCATCTCAATTCATGGACCTTTTCAAAATAGAAAATGTGCTTGCTTATGTAATTAATTTTTATTATTTTCCCTTGTTTAATTGTAGCACTTGTATTATTTTGTACTAAAACTAGACAACAACTTGACTGTAACTATTTCAAAAAAGATCTACTATGGTGGGATTTCTTAAACAGAATTGCCAAAGTATGGAGCAGGACAAATAATTCATTATGAATATAATCAACATATAAAATATTTATTACACCATTAACAGTGAAATATTTACCTCTTTATCTGAACATTATTTGAATTATGTGAGGTAAAAAGTCATATAAATTAAGATTAATAAATAATATATTAATTACATAATTATATTCAAAGTCATTGTTGCTCAAAGTTTCAGTGTATCTTGGAAGCAAACCCATTAACTTGTCAAGAATGCATTCACCACATTTCCACCACAACCATTATTCCTGCTTAAACAAAACTGTCCAGAGGTCTTGTTCACATAGCCTGAAATAAAAAACAAACAAGTGACACTGTGTCAGTATCTTTATTCACCTTTTAATCACACACATTGAGCTTTATAAGGCATAGTAAGAACTAAAAAGATTTCTGCAAAAAATACTATTACAGTATTATACTAATTGCCTTCAGCTTTTGGAGGATTTACATTGAACCACCTACCCATGCAAATTCTATCTATATATTAATGTACATCAATGTACATCACAATGACAATGCAAACATCGCATTTATACTATGAGCTTGTAATCGCTTTGTCTTTTACCTCAAGGAATTCAAACTGTGAGTAGCTGTCTCATGATTCGTGACATGGAAGCGTTTACAGGTTTTAATCACTGACGCACAAGCTGCACATTCCCCGAAGCCATTTCATTCCCCGGCTCATTCCCCGAAGCCATTCCATTCCCCGTTCCATTCCCCGTTCCATTCCCCGTTCCATTCCCCGTTTCATTCCCCGTTCCATTCCCCGTTCCATTCCCCGTTCCATTCCCCGTTCCATTCCCCTATTCCCCGTTCCCTGTTTTAAAGATAGCCCATGTCAATTTAATTACCCAAACATGGCAGGGGGCGTGACAAAACGTACGTTTTGAAACGGCAAACGTAACGTTTTGAAACGTTAAACGTACGTTTTGAAACGTCAAACGTACGTTTTAAAATCGCACGTCGCAAGCTTGAACGCAAATGGTAGTAGTATTCCGATAACCGTTAATCCTTGGCTATTAATGAATACGAAATTTCGAGCAAAAACGTGGTTGGCAGACTATCATGCATGCCAGCATGCATGGGTAGAAGTGTGAGTTGACACTAAGAATGGCAATATGGATATGGCCTCTTTATTTTAATAATATAATACGACGGTCAAATATTGAGCCTTGCCATCGAAATTTGCGTTGGCAAATAACATTGTTTGGGTTCGTTGATCATACGAATAAAATTCTTTGACACTTGTGACATGAAATAATTTTCTCTCTCAATGATTGTCGGTGACTGATAAAAGTTTTATATGTCGATATTTTTGTTGCCCACTTTACTCGAGTGTTTGTTTAACTTCCTCTTTTTTGGCTCCGTCTACCTTGCTTTTCAGTTCGTGTGAACTATTCAGTATTCAGGATGCAAGTTGCGGTCACCTCATAGCTTACCTGTCTTTAATCGGCCCCTTAAATTCAGGATCAAAGTGACGAGCCTTGCCATCTGAAAACAATGGAGAAACAAATCAACAATACTCAACAGCCAAAACCGCAGTCCTTTTGACTCCAAAAACCGTTGCGAGTTTCTCAGAACTGCTAGGATGCATAAATAGCTTTCTAGTGGTGGTAGAACTTTTCTATTTAGTCGCAAATCCGTCGAGTTTGGTAAGTGGTAATGCAGTTCAAGTAGCTAGCATTTAACAATAACGTCCAGAGGTCGGTTGCATAAAAACACCCATGCAACTATATAGCTACGACTGCTACGTTCTAAATACGCATTTCGCAATCAACTTGTAGTTAATACTCGATTGTAATTGTAATTGGTTAACTTTCGTATTATATTTAACTTCAGCTACATTTTTATACAACCAGACAACAGCAACACACACTTTGGTCTTTCAAAAGCATTATACCGTATATTTCAGACGAACAGCATGTTGCATATAAAAAAATTGTTGTCGAATTGCCACACATACTCCTTGTAATACTTTCCTAATCTCTAAATGGACTCAAATGCACTAACCATCGTCTAGAACAGGCTCTCGATCATCATCACTAGCGTACATTTCTGCTTAACCAAAAGTTGCTTCAAATGTTTTGCTAAATTTACCACACTTACGTGTTGGAGCGTGAAATTTATATTCACTTGTGCTTTCGAAATCCGATACAGCATGCAAATACTTCAAACGAGTTTTACGCAATCAATATTAAGGTGATGCAAAACTACGTAAGTCCAAATTTGAGTTGAATAATTCATCATTCAAGGAATCAAGCCAGGTATGTGACATGGATTTTAGCGTCTCCAAAATGAAAGGCCTTTTAAGCCTGGTTTATACGTCGTATTTTGGTCGGGTCGAATGCAAACAAACAATATATAATGAGATAATAAAGTTCTCATTCTCTATTGTTTGTTCAAATTGCACTCAAAGCACCTAAAATGCGATGTATAGCTGGGCCATCTTGTCATAATCCCCCTTTCTGTATCTGTTCCTCGCCACAGCAAGATGCCTTAGATGGCTCAAATCATTTATAAAGCCTGGCGCAAACTAGAGTTTTCTGCTTCGCTTATGCTCATGCGCGGCTATTTTTGCAGAGTGCTCAAGGCTCAAGCAGCTATAGTGCGCGGTGAACATTTGTGAGTTTTTTCCCACACAAAAAAGTTCAAGTGCTGCTTTAACATCCATGGTTCTCATAGGTATCTGACGGCCGGCGAAAGCTATTGTGAGTGGTAATTAAAGAATAAAGTACTTTGTTTTTCTTAACAATTTCCATTTGTGACACAGCTCACAAACAAATGTTAACAATACATCAGGAACCTTTAGATTGACGTGCAGTCTACAATGTCAGCGGCAGGGGCCGGTTGACGAAGGCTGGATAGAGCTTTTCAACCGTTCCAAAAATGCTTAAAAAGCAATAAAATTTCAGCTTTGGAACCAACAATTATATAGGAATATCATCGGTGGATAGCGCTATCCGCCTTTTATACAACTGGCCTCAGTGGTCGGGTCCAAGTCAGCTAAACGTAGGACACAATCGCGCAATTAAGCTTTTTCTTTTATTTGTTTTGGCCATTCTTTGTTTTCTTGACGGCAGTCAACGCTATACTGTTTGTTTTGTCATTGAAGTGTCATTGAATCCCACATGTTATCCTATGTGACTTGGTACCACGAAATATTTACATATTTTTTTTGTATTAAAATCAGTCAAACGGATCTAATTTTTGCTATTAAAATTAAAAAGAATAAATCGAATGCTGATGATCATACGAAACGCACAGCCAAAAAATTACTGGTGCTGGTTGTTTGATAAGCGAAGGTGGATAAGCCAAAGTCTAAAAGTACTCTCATACATTTTGTGAATTACTGAACCTGCATCTTATGCATTTAATATGTACTTCCATTAAAAATAAAACTATTTACATCGAAATATTCCAGCTCAGTTGTTTCGAACAACCGGCCACTGGTCCTCAACTTCTCACATAATTTAGAACAAATAAAAAATTTATACTATTCCTAAAAATTGTGCAAATATTTTTGCTAAGGTGTTTATTGATAACAGCATGGGGATTAAAAGCCTAGGCTATTACAAGTAAAACAATAACATTATTCATTAACAAGACCCAAGACTGACAAAGAAGCCAGAATGTATCACATTCAGAAAGTGACACAAGAACCTAGGCTTTATTATGTGGCAGAAAAAGAAGCCTTATTAGTTACTGCTTTATTAAAGATCGGATCCTACGTAAGCTATTTAAAGTGTGAAAACATTAATCAAATTGCTTTAAATAAATGTGAAAATGTTGTTTATGTTGAAGGCATTTCCGAGGGAATTAAAGCCAATATGGTAAATGGTAATGTGATAATTAATAGTTGAATTTTTTAGTTATTAACCGCTCTGTGTTACTATTTACTATCTGAAAATAAGATTGCTTTAAAATTAACTTAGTATAAAACAAAACATGAATATAAATGAAACTTAACACGTCATGTACATATTTCAAAATATAGTTTTAAGTTATGCATGTTGTTGCCATGCATGTCAGAATACTTTGATTGCGACAATTTGTCCGATATGGCGACATTTTTATTTCACGTCTTCACTACGTCTACATTATAAAACAACCATGTGAACCGGTATAAACATCGCTCCTATGCAATACAAGAAACTATATGTTCACAGAGAGAGAAAATGTGGACATATGTCAAAAAATGCAATATTTTTCGCTAACAATATTCGATACTGTCAATATACCTGACGGGCAAAACCTAAAATTGACTTTAGCTTAGCCTTGACTTAGGCTTAGCTTTTGAATGTTTATATAAATTGACTATTGCATAATTTTACATAAAATATACTTGCTCCTACCACTCTCGTCGCTTGCCATTCTCACAGTAAGTTTCGCTCAAAACACGGACTGTATTTTCTTGATTTCAAAACGATGCAGCTCATTGACATTGTACGTTAGTGTATTATAATTTGCATATCATTCAGTATTCATATTATGCGGTGTCACGCAGATTAAAACATATTAGCCATTGGCATGGATATGAATCAGCGTGTACAAAACAGAGTCAAAAAGTGCATCCAGAAATTCTTCACCCGCTGTGGATTAAACTGTGCTTGTAATACTAATAACAGGGCTGTTGTATGTAACTGGATACTGCTTCATTTTTGCAGCGAATTTGAAAAATTCAAAATAACTGAAATGCCGTTGAGTCCGTGGCCGTGATGATGAATGTTACCTGTTCCACGTAGCGGGATATAAGTAAAATCTGTAGTTGGCTGTTTTATTACTCGTTCAGGCGTTTTAAATAAACGAATTTAGTTACAACCAGATTCAGAACGTCTGAAGAACCAAAACGTTTATAGTTGATGACACTTGTTACAAGTCACTTGTATGTATTCGGTTATACGTGGGAACGAGGCCTCAGAAAAAATTATACTTTTAATAGGTTCGTATTCAGGCCTGATTCACCATTGCGACTTTCTACGATTCATTGTCTGTAATTACAAAATATAATGACTAGGTGTTGGCTTCTTCCAGTGTAGTCTATGGCCTCCTATTATATACCGCATGGTGGTCTGGACAGCTTTGAAACAAACCGTGTGTTACAAACAAACTGCAGTCTGTTATACTACGACTTTAGATAGACAGCAGGCACCTATAACCTTTTATATGTTTGTAGTAGTTTGTAGCCAACAATAAAGGGTTAAGGTAGTTTACGTATCATGTGATTTACGTTGCTACAAGCGCTAACAATCAATCATGACTTCTATTCGTTCACGATTTCTACTGAAGACGAAATCAGTCAACTAAAAACAACAATTTTCACAAGTGCACGGAGTAAGCAAGTATCACTTCTTAGGACATTCTTGCCCGCAATCAATAAACAAACTTTGAGAATAAGCCATCTATATTTGTATAAAATATACGGCTTGCTATTTCTTTCTAACCTTGCAAAAGTAACAATTATCGAAATTGCAAAAACATACCGACAAGCTCTGTCTTCTCGCCTTTTTCCTCAAACTCCATTGGCGCTAAATGATTGAAGAATATTTGCTGAAATTTCAAGTGAATGAGACACTACCCATCGAATATGATGCTCAACAAAGATAAATAAAGGCCAGGCCAAGGGTCATGTGGCGTTTGGTTACGATGAGTTTCGTTTTATCAATTATATTATAATTGTTAGGAAATTCCGAATCAAGCTAGGTCAAGTCATAGAATTCCGTCGCTCAAGTATTGAGCAATGATCTAAGATTAAGATTATTCATACTAGAATATGATTTCTTCCTTTCATGGTCAAATACTTGATTTATCATAGATGTGCTGCGCTTTCGTGTAAACAAAGACAGTATAATAATATTATTATTTATATTACTTTTCAAACTGACCAGATTGTAATTGGAATTGTGCCTTGAAAACTTGTTACTGTGTTACACCCAGTCAGTAAAGTCATATTTATATACAGTTAACCAAAAGCAGAAGATTTTGGTTGGACAAATATAGCAATCTATAAACATCGTATGAATTGTTTAGAAGCTAGGACGGTATAAGCATGGATGTTATCGTAAATTTGAATTGGTTGAATTGTGCCAAACAATTGCTAAAGGCAAGCAATTTTTCTGAGACTGCCGTTTGCAGACTTTCGTTTGAATCAATATCGGTCATCATAACGTGCAGTAACGTCTTATAACAACTTTTTCGAAATCTTGCTTTGAACAACCTAAGCCTAAGGTTAAATATTTGTACATTTGTACACCTCGCGAAATATTTAATCGTTATAGAACACTTCCAAGTTTTGACTACCAGTTTTTGCCACAGCTGAAGGATTCAATATCGCCTATTTTGAAAATTGCTAGAGCAAATACAATTATCTTACAGTGTGTGCAATGGGGCGGCTCAAGAAGAATCTAAATTTTTGCACTAGAATTCAGGACTAGCTCGTGATCAGAGCTGAATTAAGTTCAACCTCATCGATCGTTCTTATCTATATCATCGCCAAGAGTCACAAACCTGGACATATTCTGGGCTACTTAACTCATTACAGAGATATTTTAAAATTTGAAAGAATAAGAGCTTGTAAATGTATACGGAAACACCCTCAGTGGTCTACCAATACTGATAATTCGAATTATATTTATCACGCAGCAATATAATATTCTTATTTCTCGTTTTGCTTACCAACTTTTTTCTCAGCCAAGTTTTCCTGAGACATGTCTACGTTTCACTGCTGAAGACTGTCTAAAGAGCAACGTTTGATGAATTCAGCCTGATTGTTGAACTACAAGCAGCTTCTTGAACCAAGCAACGAACGGCTTTGAATACAAATTACCATAACTTCTGTATTCATGCTTCCAGAAGATCTAGACAGCAGCCAAGCGCTTAAAGTGTGTGCTATGAATTAGAAAACCGTAAACTTTTGTAAATAATCAAGGCATTTGATACGTTATATTATTACGCCTTGGTTCATCGCATGATACATACATTGAAGAGAAATAATGCTCATAAAAATAACTAAAAATCAAGTATTCAGTTATCCGTTTTCCCTGAATGAACACGAGTATATAGATGGGGTGCAATATTTGCATATTTGATGCATTGACAAGATTTAGGAAGCTTATAATAGTGTAATCCGAACCTACCCGTGGCTTCTAACATTTTTTACGTCAGGTGGGGCACGTCAATACAATTGAGCAACCTGTCTTAGTTCGAGCCTCTAACTAACAAAATCAGAATGCTTAGTGAATGCAATTTCGGATTCAAAATCCCAGGTGTCCCTTTGACTTAAGAACATTCTCAATGAATAACAGTAGAAAATGAGGAGATTAAACTACAATTTGTGATGTTCACGTTCTTGACACTGCTTCTTGTGGCTGATTACGTCACTTATTTCGATTTAACAAGAACACCAGGGAGTCCTTCCAATCTAAACTCCCTTCTCTGAACATCCTGTTTGTACTTCAACATCCCATTTGTATCACTATTTTTTAATTAATGCAAGATATCTTTCCCAGGCCCAGGTTCTCTCAGATGAATTTGGCTGAGATGAACGAGGTATAAACAATTCAGTCAGTGGCCTTTTCTCTCATGGGCACTACTCTTAAGCTGGTTTTCCACTAGCGATATTTTTCGCGCGAAGCGACATTTTACTTTTGTTTCAGAGCTCTCAACTGCAACCATCTGGAACAAATTGCTCAAATACAAAGGAATAAAGTCGCTTCGCGCGAAAAATATCGCTAGTGGAAAACCGGCTTTACTCGCTACACCTTTACCATTGGCAAGTCAATCCTACGATATTACCACGCCTATAATTGCTCGGGTTACTGAGGTAGCCGAGTCTAGGTTTCGCGATTATTTTTTTTTTCGTGTCGCAGGCTTAGTTTTCCGCGCGGACAGTCGCGTATTTACAGTGTATCAATATAGCTCAGTTTCAGTGCAGTGTATTTACCGGCTACATACCCCGAGTTAACGCCTACAGGGCGTCTTGTTTATGTATAAAAAAAAAGTCACAATTTTGTCTGCAGTTTCCTTTTCATGTTGGAATTTACTATTTGTACACAATAGAAATACACATCCCATGTGATTACTATACAATAATCTTTGTCTTCATATTTACAAAGTAAAATTGAGCTCTATACCATTATTCCTTAAAACAAATATAGACCGTAGCCAGTAACATCTTTCAAAAATAACCTCTACTTATTTCCTTTGTCGAAAGGTAATATAAATTATCATAATTATTATATTATTACCCAAACGTGTTCATGCCTCTACGTGCTGCCATTCGTAGAATGTGCAAATTTTGAATTGTTGTAATATAGGAATGGTCGATTTAATAAACGTTTCGAAGTTTCGATCAAATTTTGTTGAAGACCTTTGAGACTGTGTGAGAAGGATATGTTCTATAGAACTTGGTTGGTTTTTGGTCAATTGCTAGCAGTATAGAAAGTTTAGGAGAAGGTAAAACCACACCTTACAGCGCCCCTGTATGTAAGTGACGCGACTAGTCAATCGACCACACCTATAAAACTATACATATTTTAGAAACCTATATACAATTGATTTCGCCCTGGTGACATTCTATCAGTTCCCTGAATTCATTATCGAGTTTACTTGACGTATCGTCCAAGACGGCCCAGGAAAATGGTCTACTTAGATTATGAGTAGAAACGCTCGCCTTTGATTGGCGGCTTACGTGTGGAATCTCCTCGAAACTCGAATCACTGCCGTTGTCCGAGGATGGATTGGGAAAATCGAACGAGACTTCACTAAATGGACTTAAAGGTGTCCTTACATTTGGTAGTCGCGCTTGGGACGAGCGATCGAGGCTCAGTTTTTGAATAGAGTTTAACGACATTTTATAAATTCGTATTTGTTGATCTGACGTAGTCGCGGCGTGTGTTTGTTGTGTGTTTCTGTATTTGACGTTCGTGTGTCTCCGTTTGAAGTCTGATGATTGGTCTTCGGAAATTGTGAGCTGGGATGAAGCGAAGTATATGTCATCCTGAAAAACATTGAGAACTGATATCAATATACTGAGTGTGTAACATCCAATCTTGTTAGCCCGCCCTGGGTTATGTGATCATATGGGTTGGTTAAAGCTTCAGTCAGATATGGTGCAACAACAATATGCAACTCTGGCAAGAAATGAACCCTCCCTCCGTACCAGGCCTAAACGGAAAACGCAGTATTTACTAATGTGAAATGGACCGGGTTTTAAATCATGAAAACGCATTTTAATAGCTCTAATCACCCTCATCATGCAACATTACTTTCTCCCATCACGGGGACATGGTACGACTACGAGCACTGGTCCGGAATCTCACATACGTAGGTTTTAAAATTCCAACCAGATTTGCCTAACATGGCCAGTTTGCAAATCTTCCTGCGATATTAGATGCAATTTTCTTCTTTCGAAAAATGCGAGCAAGCTACGGTTGTTCAAATAACGGCACTGATCATGCATAAGGACAATAACAACACACGTCGGAGAAAATGCATATAGCTATATATTCGCCTATTTCCATCTATCAGCAAAACTTTCAAGTACGTTTCTGTCCTTCGTTCTATAGGATTACCAAGTGATGGTTTACCTTTGCAGAGATGAGATGAACTTTCGGCAAAACTAGTGTGTGAACCAATGTACCATTGACAACCAAGCGAATCTCAATCGTGTTACGCGTGAATGCCAAAATGTATGGAAATACGTAGACTGTATGATAAGAAAGATGAAATCAGGAATCTGTTGACTAACTTACGCGTAAGACAGAGGATATATACAGAAATATCTATAAAACACTCACCAATACTTTGTGGCGTGGCATTCCATTGGAAATTAAAACTGGATACATTCTCGCCATTGAGAAGTTTAGCAAAGGACGTATCTGCGCATTGGAAAATATTTTAATTACTTTAGTTTTCTAGACTACATGTTTATATGATTATATTAATATATATGCGGAGATTGTATAATACATACGATTGTAGGACAAAAGCAATGAGGGACCATTTTCTTCATAAACGTCAATGGCTGGTAAAAGATTTGGCTTATTCTAAGGGGAAAAAATCAGACGTGCAGTGTGAATATAAACGCACACATTACAATTATACTTGATGACTCTATCAACTTTGAACAGTTATTTGAGGATAAAAAACCCTATATAATTCCTCGCTACGATATTCCTTCAACGTTTAAAAGCCTTTACAACACGCATGTAAGAACGAAAACGTCAATATGAACGATTCATCTAAAATATGTTTCCAATACCTTTGGGGACGCCCCATCAATTTCGTGAAGTTTCGTAATTTTCCCAGAACCACAATCGATCAAATCAAATTGACTCCTGTATCCAACACACATGGTATAGCCTTTGCTACCACAATCCACCAGGGTCAGCAATGAAGGCGATTCGGTGATAACAACTTCTTTAACAAGTTCAAAGTAGTTGACCACTCTCTGGATATTCCGTCCTTCGCCATTATGCCACTGATATAGTTGGATCTTCTTGTTCGCAGCCACAGCAAAGGATCTGCAACCAATATTGTCACTAACTGCGAGTAGATGTGAACCTATTGGAAAAGATAATCAAATTATTAAATTGCTTTAAAAAAAATTGTATAATATTTTGGTGGCTGTAACAGTTCCACACTAATTATTATCATTCATTGGTTAGTTTGTCTATCTAGGAGAAATCATCTTTAAACTAACATTATTACGAAACGAAATTCTGTATGCCTTCCCATGTTGTAGGCCTTTCCTTACTGATCTCATGTGTTTATACAAAGTACAAAAGGTAGACTAATTGCAATTATTTGGGATACTTGTGTTTGTTCTAATCTGTTCTCTGTAGGATAATAAAGTGCCAGTAAAAGTCATCCTAATTGATCCACAATATCTCTAAAAAACGTATAAACGAAATACCTTTTGCCTTCTCCAGCTTATGTTCTTTGCAATCTAACTTGGTCTTTGACTGATCACTGCCCAGTTCTTCAAAATCTGACAATGCGAACACGCACACTTTGCCATCACGACCTACAGATAAGAATTAAAATAGGTACTGTAATGATACTGTAATGTACATGGTACTGTAATAAGATACTGAGAGAAATTGGATGACAGAAATGGTTGAGTGAATGACAAACCTTTGTCTGCTCGAAGGACCAACAAACCATGTTCCTCGTCAACAAACAGTTGTTTCACATCAACAGTCTTATCAAAAAGTTGTCTCATTGTACCACCTGAAACAAGAGAGCGACTATCTTGTTGAAAGAAGTAACATCAGTGTTGTCGAAAAAGGGGAGGAGGTAAGCTCAAAATAGAGAGGGGGGGACATTTCTCCATATCATAGGGGGGGTGAAAACCCCATCATAGAAAAGAGGGAAAGTCCTCCAAAAAGTGGAGGGGAATATTCTCTCTTAAATTGGGCGATGATACCTCTAAAGAAGTTAATAATGAAAACCAACCTTCGAGTTTAAACACACCCTCTTCGGTGCCCAAGATTAAACGTTCCCCTGCGAAGATTTAAATAAAGAAATTCGTTTATAACAGCAGATAAACAGGATAAATGGACATAACTATATATTTTACTAACCCCAGCTGTCGCCGCAAATAACTTTGGTTGGGAAATAATTACAGATACACTGTGTTTCCCATGGCTGCAAAAAGAAAAACAGTTAAAAAAATCGATGTTTATTTTACCTATGGATAAAAAAAACCCAACTGGATTATACCTCAGATCGAGTCATCCGCACACTGTTGTCCACCAAACGTGTTGGAACCTCGGCTGTTATTAAGTTCGCTTTCAGTTTCTAAGTAATGAAATATGAATCATCATACACATAGATCTATGATAGTTTTTTAATTTAATAACTTGGAAATGGTCTGTGCTCTCCCCCCCCTCCCCCCTTCAAATAACCATGTTATTCATATGCGTCGAGTGTACAAAATCTGGAATACTTCGCATATATTAGTGTCGTAGCTATCTATAACTATGCACTGACCTGGCCAAATGATATAAATTTCTCTCTCCTGTCATTTTCTTTATGTTGTTTCGCTTTGGTAGAGTCCGACAGAGTGTTTGTAAATCTCCTTGATTTCGTTTTCTGAAAAAAACGCCAGCATGAATGTAACTCATTATGGAAGTTCCTAGATTATCTCTAAGCTTAAAGCGTAAGCGAGATTTGGAGTTTGTTTTATAGCTCGCTAGCATACGAACAGGTCCAGCAAAATATAATTCACAGCATAGGCTGTTATGTAATTCTTACCTCGGCCGTTAAATGAGTGTTGGTCAAGTTGTTCAGAAGCATTTCTAACGTTCGATGTCGACGTTTACTGAAGGTTGGAGTAAGGTGTGTCGCTTTCTCACCGTTGATCACTACATAGAAAGGAATATCATCGAAATAACGCTATATTGACCCGAATTATCTGTACTTGCATATGCACAAAAATCTCCCTAACCTAAGATATTTTAAAATAAATCTAGTGCTTTTCTTCTAGGGAGAGAAAAAAACTCCAATGATAAATTTTGAAGGATTAGTTTTTTTCCAAGCCAGTTCAATAGAGGTATGTCATACATACGTGCTGAGTATTAAAACTAACAGTTACCTACTTTTAACAAGTAGAAATTCCCTAAATTCCTGGCGATTCGTGAAAACAGGAGAGGATGGTAACGGCGGACCAAATGCTGGAACGCTAACTTCAGAGAATACTGTGATTCTAGGAAAACAAGCAATTTAGTCAAACTTCAAGCACACTTCCCTCAAGATGAAGATTAGAGTTCAAACAACCACGCATGTCAATGATTGAGCTTTGGTGACAAAAGACATGCTCTAACCACTCACCGCACATGCACTACTTAATCATTAACTGCACATGCACTTATCACATGCTGTAACCACTCACCGCACATGCACTAATCACTAACTGCACATGCACTAATCACTAACTGCACATGCACTAATCACTAACTGCACATGCACTAATCACTAACTGCACATGCACTAATCACTAACTGCACATGCATTAATCACTAACTGCACATGCACTAATCACTAACTGCACATGCACTAATCACTAACTGCACATGCACTAATCACTAACTGCACATGCACTAATTACTAACTGCACATGCACTTATCACTAACTGCACATGCACTAATTACTAACTGCACATGCACTTATCACTAACTGCACATGCACTAATCACTAACTGCACATGCACTTATCACTAACTGCACATGCCCTGACCGCTTCACTCAAGGCTGTGTCAACAGTAGTCTCTATTTCTGGCCTAATATATAGAGCCTACCTGTAAGTATCTTCAGATCTTGAGTACGTTACGAGAGCGTAAATATCTGATCCAGAGAATTAAGAAATATCCGTTGTATAGCCTTATAAGTAAAAGTATAAGGAGCACATAGTAGGATAGTGAGGGGGCGGTGGGGTTTGAGGGTGAGGGGCGGTGGGGACGCCTTGACCTGGAAATACCCAAGCATCAAGCATGCACATCAAATAGGGTTTGATATATGTTTCAAATGAAAGGATACGTGTGAACTGAGACCGAATTCCGTACGGTGTGAATGTTGGTTTTTCATGGCTTTCGCATTCTTGAAACACGATATTTACAATGTCGTTGCCAATGTGACGTTTTCGTTCAACCTACAGGGAAGAATAGAAATCTACATTACAATCCAATAAACAGGAAAAGTATTATACAGCTACAGTATATGATACAAGACCAGAGCAACACAATAACACCGTGGTTCATTTTACCTGTTGTGGGTCATCAGAGAATGGTAAAAGTGTTGAAACGTGAAACATGATTTCATGGCCTTCGTAATGCGTATGAACGGACGTAGAACCTGTCATATTACCTGATAAAAACAAGGAAAAATATCAAAATTGACCGTTACACGTGAAAATATCCGTTCAACAATAGCTCGTGTTTCCATTCCGGTAAAAAGAGTTTACGAAAATCTCACGAAATTCTTGCAAGCCAATTATACAACAGATTTTCTAATACATACTCTTTGCATCAAGTCCTCCCCTAAACTTCTCCCATCCTTTGAGGAGAATTCGATCACCCAGCAACTTCAGAAAGTTGTCAAAAGTGTCACTTTCTTTTTCTGAAAATACGAAATAATGACCAATTATTATCGTCCCGGACTAAATGAAACTGATCAGACTAAGTCTAGGAGTAGACTCTTGCAATCTTTCATATAACGTTCTTTGTTTTTGCCGTCTTTGTTAACGTCCTCAATCTTAAGTATGCTAATTAATACTGAACCAAGGGTCAGTTATTCGAGGGCTGTTAACATTGGATAAGACAACGTCTTAACCAAATCCTTGTGTATTCAATATACTGTTGACTGCTGTAAATCGTGATCGTCCTATTAAAGTCGTAATATTTTAGCTTGAATGTGGTTAAATGCAAAGTAGATAATGAAAACAGTGGTCGCTCCGACGTGATCTTTTTGCTTTCCAAAACCATTTCACATTCTTTTGCATTTTTAATCTCACACCAAGCAAACACATATACTTTATAATAATGTAGTATAAGCCTTGCAAAGCGTTTGGTAAAGTGGCCTAGCGTTGAATATAGAGAGCTGGGTGTAGTGTGCAGGCTCGTGATAGGTTTTTGGATATATCGCAAAGTATCAGCCGTTTATAATCTGGAGGTCGGATTGGGAATTTAGTTTCTCGAGTTTTCCTAGGTTCTAATTACAAGGTAAGGAAAGACATTCTGCTCACAATGGCATTTAAAAAGCATTTCAGAGGAGGAGATGAAAAAGACGAAGCTGACTTCAATCAAACTCACCATTGCTTAATATTTCATCATCAGTGGTTTGACCTTGCTTTGCAAACAAAACACCAAATTTAAAATTAACAGAACCCTAAAGGAGAAATGAAATATTGCTCTTAAATGACTTTATGATGAAAGTTAATACACATAGTCATAGACTGGATTATGCAAACATCTCCATAAAAAATATCAAATTGTCAAATAATTCATTGGTTTAATGTGTCTTGATACCTCTTGATCTTCAAGAACAAGAAGTTCCTTTTGTATTTCTGGAACTAGAATTTCTTTTGGACCCTTGTCAATTTTGACATTGTAGCACATTCTACGAAAACAGATTTTGAAATAATTTTAGATATTACAAACACAGAATCTACTATTTACAACGGTGATTGAATTAAATAATATACTGCATCAGGAGCCATTCATGAAAGATTTGAAATATAATAATTATGTAAAAACATGCTACATCTACCACACATACTGTAAAATTGTTTTAGATGAAAGGGGTTTTCCAGGATCATATGGAATACATCTTCTTTCACTTCCCTAAAACAAGAATGAAGCAATTCATTGTCATATAATGATATTAAACCATCAATCAAGGTGCTGGTCAATACAATATTAAACCATCAATCAAGGTGCTGGCCAATTAAGCCATACCATTCTCTTCCACAAAATAGTTCTGTACTGTAAGACTGCATAATTATCTTCCTCTGTGACACAAATGGACAGCACAAATGGATTCTTATCCACATCCAGACCAATATAATTTTGGTGTACTAAAAAAGAGACCATTCAAAATGAACATGAATAGTTATAGAGCAAAATGGAAAAATTTAGTAATTTACTTACATTTTCCTAAGAAATATTTAAAATACCATCTTGTCTGCCACTCAGGATTTTCAAGATGAACCATACTACCTTTGACACTGTCAAAATGCTAAAAGAAAAAAAATTAAAGAAAGCCTTTGAAATCTTATCATCTTGATATGTGAGATTATATGAAGTGTCATAAGTATTAAAGGCAAGGAATATAAGGCGAGTATTCTCTGCTGTACCTGTTCTGTGTCAGCTTTATCCATCTCTCCATTTTCTACTCTGAATCTTAATGGACTGCGGAAATGATTACTACTGCTTTCATTTCCTGCTCTGGGGTTGCAAAGCTAGAAAAAGATATTTGATGAAACTGACTTAACCATTCTACCAACATCAAACATTTATCATGATGTACCAGGTGGCATACGTACCATTTCAGTAGATCCATAATAATGCTTTCTACTTAGCACTGGATTCTTCTTTGGAAGATCCAATGATGGTGAACTAAAAACCAAACGAACTTATCAATAAAGAACCACATAAAGAACCAGTGTTTTTCAACTTTTTTTTAACCAGTGTTTTTCAACTTTTTTTTATGATTGCTTCCACTATGGCAAAATAAAAATGCAAAGAGTGTAATATTTATTGCGATACAAGCTTACATTCTAAATCTCTTCATTTAAAAAAAATCAAAAGGTGAAATAGATTAAAAGGTGCATTGCAGACATTGCATTGTAAGTATGCATTTGGTTGCTATATAATTCAACATCATAAAAATAAGAGCTGCAGTGAGGCTAACATGTGATGTGACAATGTGACTAGATATGTTAAACTCATATGTTTTAATGGGAAATATTTTACAATTAGGACTTGTAAAAGCAAGCCAGAGAGAAACTCACAATATCAATTAGGAAAAATATTATTAAAATAATTCCCATCATTAACTTCAAAATATTCAAATTGGGAAAATAACACTTCCCAAGCCCAAAACACAGTAAATTGCATTTGCTGGACCTAATCTCTCCTAGTGCTTCACCCTCAAAATTAAAACCTCAGCTCTGCCACTGATTAGAGCAAGACAATCAATATTTACTTAAAGTTGGCATAAGGTAATTGAAATAATTATCATCTGTCATGATCATTTTCAGTCAACATTTCAAATTCTGCAAATTTATCCGGCTATGTAGACAAATTAATACCACAAATTGGAATAACCTGTACATAAATTCTGAATCTAGACATGCCATCTTAATCTTTTTAAAATCGATTGGGTATTTTTTTCGGAACTGGAGGTAAATAAATATCACTTGAATATAAATTCATTTTGAAAACATCTTCGCAAAATAAACGCTCGAATGGCCAAATTGTAAATTTCAAAAACGATCTATTATCTAATACTACTGTATATTCGTAGAAGTTACAATATAAATATTCCCTGCTTTTCTGTATGAAGATTGGTAGTAATACGTTTTAGGTAATTACTGATTTTTTTCAAAATCATCAAATCAATACCTTCGGCTTTCGGAAACACATCTATCTCTGTGAGCCATAGTTGAACACAAAATAAGCCGCCAGGAAATACGAAGTGAATTTTTAGACAGTCACTAAATTAGACACAGAGCAAACAAAAGACGCGCGTATTGATGTAAAGCCCTTGAATCCTCTCTTTTCAGCAACAAAATTCCTGGTGGTTACGAAAAGTCACACAATTAATGTCTTGTCCACAAGACTTCGTCAATATCATAACATAAATTAATATAAAGTTGCTTCTTTGGTAATGGCTCTCGCAAAACGCTTTCGACACGGTACAAATCAATTCGTTGGCATAAGTGACTTAAGATTAAAAATAAAAGTTCAGGACAGCACAATATATAAACGACGGCAAGAGATTGATGTATTGAACGTTACATTTCAGCTACTTAAATTGGGAACAACCGGAACGGTGCTTTGTAAAGTACAACAAAACTCCAAATATTCAAGTCAATGCCGGTGAGCCAGTTTCTGTCTTCTTCCTTTACTATTTCAATCAAAGTTTCCCAAACCTTTCCAAATATTTCATAGTTTATTTCATTGAATAATTTTGGGAGTGTATTGCCAAGGCTAGGTTCAATTGTTGTTAAAATAATACCACAACTTGTCATGAAAAATTCATATTTTGATAACGGAACTTTCATAATACCGCCGCTGTCATCTATGAATATTAATGAGGCAAAGATGAGACAAAAACATCTGCAACGATGATTCTGGAATAGAGCTTTATAATGTCTATATCTTTCCAGGTTTTTTCTGTAGTTTTCTTATCACTTTACAGCCTTGAATTTAACCAGAATACTGAGTGATTTTACTGCCATAGGTCATTGGTCGAAACTCGTTTCACTAATTAACGAGGCAATTAAATTGTGATCAAACGGCAATTACAATGTTTGTTAAAATCATACGCTCTCATTTTCAACGCCCAACGTTCCAGTTTTAAAAAAAGTCTTTAAAAAATCTTAGATCCAAGACATAACAAAAGACATTGCGGAAGAAAGATATATTGAACTGCTCAAAACACTTTCGGCAGCCTTTTTTAAAAGATTCTTCCGACAGGACTCACCATCAGGCAGGATACCTTGTTTTTGGAGTTAAAAAAACATAAACACAAAACACTGCTTTTTCTCACTTGCACAACCTTGTTTTTATTAGCTTTCTGCTATAAAATATTTCCCACATTGTACTCTACAACGGAAATACCGTTCGAGGCAGAGATTTCAGATCTCTGAACTAGAAAGCAAACATGAGAGGCGTGAGTGAAACCAATTTTTGACCACTTGGCCCTTTCTTTGGGACACATTGTAGATTTGTAGTCTCAATTTCATGAAACAATGCCGCCGTTCTCTTTAAATATACGATCATGTATGTATATATCGTTGTAATAATGCTAAAACATGTTGTATGTACATTTGAAAAAGCCATTCCTGTTGAAGACTTCTTCAATTCAAAGAACTTCGTAAAATCTTGCACATACGATCAATTATTAATTAGGCTATCATTAGTCTTTATTCAAAACTAACGATCAGCAAGTATGCAGGGTTTTTTCCGAGGTTACTACCATTTGCGTTCAAGCTTGCGACGTGCGATTTTAAAACGTACGTTTGACGTTTCAAAACGTACGTTTAACGTTTCAAAACGTTACGTTTGCCGTTTCAAAACGTACGTTTTGTCACGCCCCCTGCCATGTTTGGGTAATTAAATTGACATGTTTTTGAAGTCTAAACGAACTTGGCATAATATCTAGTGTAAACAAATATGGATCCGTACTCTGTAAAAAAAGTAAATCTATATGGTCGCAGTTACTGTCCTGGTAAACCCATTGGCGAAGAATTTGCATCTTTTATCATCGATAAAATTTTGAAAGAAGGTGGCGACCGTATTACTGGTTACATTCCACGAACGTATGTACAGTACTCCAACGAATTTACAGTATCTCCCAATACGGTAAAAAATATTTGGAATAGATTTTGTGAAGAAGTTCCAACAGTACAACCCAAGCGCAGAGGTGGCAAAAGACAGTCAAAATTACAGGAAGATGACCTCGAACTAATCGAAGTGTTAAAGATTAATTCGCCGTCAATTTCTCTTGCGGAAATCATCCAGGAGCTAACAGAATGTGGCGTCCAAGAGGTTTCCATGTCAACTGTTTCGAGAGCAATAAAAAGCAGGATGCCTTCAGGTGAACGGTATACAAGAAAGAAACTGACCAAACTGGCGAGGGAGCGGTTTACTCCAAACAACATGTTTTACACACAACTTTTCATAAACTATCTTTCATCGAAGGATCCAAGAAAGTTAAAATTTTTCGACGAAGCTGGAATAAAAATACCAAACGTAGGAACTCGCACGTACGGACACAGTGCTATAGGAACGCGCAGTGTGGAGATAATACGAAAGCAGGAATCTCCAAACAACACATTGAACTTGCTTGTTTCAATTGTTGGGCCCGAATATTATAATATTCTTAGCGGAGCAACAAACACCGCGCGTTTTCTTGCATTTTTCGAAGAGGCCGGAAGAGTGGTCAACGTTAATACAGGTCGTCCATGCCTTGAGGTGGGTGACATCGTTGTGATGGACAATCTTTCGTCTCATCACTACGAAGGTGGAGAAATTTTGGAAGAGTGGTTTGACACAATGGGTATAGAACTATTATATACGCCGTCATACTCTCCTGATCTGAATCCAATTGAATTATGTTTCAACAAGATTAAAAACATTCTAAATGGTGAACTCAGGAAATTGGTCCACGATAATTTACATCTTGCGGTTGCAGAAGCCGTCGAGACACTTTCACCAACGGACATGACAGGTTTCTATGAAGCCACATCTTACTTGTTTATCTAGCACTGTAGTATAGCCATGGTATAGTTGCTTTATTACAGTTAAATGAGCATTTATTTTCATTCGATAATGCAGGCACGATTGAAATGGCTGATATAAAAATAGTTCTGACTTCTGAATATTAATTAGTATAGAGAAAATGTAGCGTCATCAGAAACAATAGTTCTAAATATAACCTTTCGTATTTCAATAAATCCAACATCAGTTACGTAATAACTCTCAAATTTTGCGACGTTGAAACGATGGTATTTTTTTCATTTTAATTTATTTCGATTATTTCAAACATTTTAACATTAACTGAACAACAATAAATCTGGTACGGAACAACCACAACGTACAAAATCGAATCAAGTTCCAGTAATATTAGCCTACTATATTAAATTGCAAGGGTGTATTTTACGTTGGTTCTAAAACAAACCGCGGCGTTTAGCCAGCATCAATACTGTAATTGGAGGCCTAGGGGGGCATAAAATAAACTCACACAATGTAATGACAATCGATTTAAAAAAGAAGTTAATCATGCAAAACATGACTATATGAATATGCCCCCCTCCCAATTATCGACGTTTGCTTCGCCACTGAATTCAAAATCGATTTTAATAACGAAATGTTTTCCTTCGCCTGGTAAACCTATAATGGTACCTTATTGAACGTAATATCAAATAAAACTTGGACTATGTCATAATATTATCGCATAAGATTAACTAATTGTTTTGCGATGACAAATTTAACAACATAGAAACTGCGTCATTTTCACTGACTTCAGGTACATCGTCACTTGTCGACTCTGCCGGCGCCGGCGTCATGAAACTGTTTGTCGGCGTACTCGTAGTTGTGCGAACACAGTCCCCAGTAGATTGGGTGTACGGCATTGCCATTGGTGAGTAGCTTGGGAAATAGGGACAAATCGATGCCAAAAGAAGGCATTGCCATTGGGTGGTACATGTTTCCATATGCCATAGGGAGATCGAAGCCTGTCGGGCATATGTTGACTGTGGGTAGGGTAAGACAAGTTCGTGTTGGCACTCTCCAGAGTTTGCGGTTTTGATTTATGCAAGCTTTCTCTGATGACAATAGCTAATTGCTCAGCTTCTTCTTCTTCTGATGCAGGGGCACTATGCAAAATTTGTGAAGGCTTTTCTTTATCAGTATCAAAGCTTATACTGTTACTACAGGAACTGCTACTTTGAGTACTGACTAATCTCGAACTAGGAAACTCTATTCCATGATGCTCGAGTGAGGATCGAGCTGGATTTTCGTGTTTGCGTCGCTTGGTGTTCTGTTTTGACCGGCTGTAAAACTGGTTATTACTCGAATCGTCGTCAGCAAGACCGAGGGCGACATTCAAAATACGTCCGATATCATGTCTTGCGGGGATTTTTCCTCCCAAATTTTTTTTGCAGTACTCCTGCACTAGGTAAACGTGTTTTCGTAGTAATGACCAATTTTGGTTACCGTTTACCATGTAAGCCGCCCTATTTGCTTGCAACAGCTCACTTTCGATTCTAACATGTTTTTTGTCCGTCGCATTTTCTACAGCATGTTTTCTATTGCGAAGTTCTTCCCTTAACTGTTTAAGTTTGATTTCGTGTTGCTTTAATTGCGATCGCATTTCCTTTAATTTATGTTCGCCTGGGTGATTTTTTTCCAATCCGCATTTAAAGACCGATGTGCATTTATCGAGTTGACAATTGCGAGCAGTGTGACCCAACCTAAGGTGACAATTTCTACATATATTTCCATTATTTGGATCTGATTTGACTCTTGCTATTTTTTTTTCAACATTTTCAATGTTTGCTTGTAGCTGCCTAATTACTGTTTCCTGCTCGTAAATCTTTTCCTCGCTTTTCGTAATGTATCTCTCAAGTGGAGTTTTCTCAACACATAAGTCGTTATCTAAACGATCGTCACTGTCATTGTCCATGATCATGCGATCTTCCTCAGTATCATCACTATCTATATCCTCACAGCCCATAAAGTTGCTTACAAGACAAGATTTTACTGTACTTGACGTTGGGTAGCGTCTTAATGCAGATTTTGACTGTGGCTGTCTGCAATGTGAATCGGTCACTTCCTCAACTTGGGCTCTACTGTCAACTTTCGCTTTTACACTTGGTGAAGAGCCCTCGAATACTCTCAATTTAAGACGATGAATATCCGTCCCTGGAATACATTTTATTCCAGTAATTGCGACTCGGAAACATAGGGGATCACTGTTCATTACCACGTATTCTTTCTCGTCATTTTCGTACAGCAATCCGAACGTCAAATCTCTTGTTTTAGGGATTTCTCGTTTTATAGCTTCGGTTAAATCATTGTATGTCCTCGGCGAGGCCGTGAAAAAAACACGCCGTGTTTCTCCAATCTGAACTTGCACTTGTATTTGGTCCATTGTCATGTCATGAATGTCATTTTTCAAATTGCTGTATTGAGTATTTTTAAATAAGTACAAACGTCGCTATATTTAAACATGCCGTATGAACTGCAAAAACATGTCAATTTAATTACCCAAACATGGCAGGGGGCGTGACAAAACGTACGTTTTGAAACGGCAAACGTAACGTTTTGAAACGTTAAACGTACGTTTTGAAACGTCAAACGTACGTTTTAAAATCGCACGTCGCAAGCTTGAACGCAAATGGTAGTATTGTCCCGATTCAAGTTTTGTGCTTGCAGTGGCGTAGCCAGCCTGACAACTTAGTCATGCAATGTTGGTGTTCAATGAAAACAATGAATTTCTAAAGAATTTAGTAATTCTAATGACTTGGAATTTGCATAGCATGACCAAATTGTCTGGCTACGCCACTGTGTGCTTGATTTTACCGAAGATTATCATCAATTGTCTCTATAAAAAAATAACGCGTAGCAGTGACGCCGGAAGCAGTCAGGGGCGGCGGTGACAGAATTTTAAAAAGCGGGCACATTCATTTTACCTCAGTGACGACACGGAGAAAGATTAAACTTTAAAAAGTGGATTAGCAGACCGCAGGACAGAGCATTTTTAAAATATAATCAGAGTTTTAATGCGAAGAGCGTGTCGAAAATTAGATGGTGTCAAAAAGGATAAGGGTCAAATATTACTTATGGCAACAAGGGGCAGGGAGAGCCCCTGTAAGGGAAGGGCGGAGAGAGCCACCTGCCCCCTGAAACGTAGATATAAGTGGTTTTAAGTCGAGTATTTGTCTTTCTTGGGAAAAGTGTGGCGGCCAAATGTACACCTTAGTAGTAAAAGTACTTTAAAAAAAATGCCCTGCATATAGCTTCATAGTTAAAATTCTTGACCTGCTATACTACACCTTTAATAGTAAAATTTTTAAAAAAAAGACATGCCCTGTTGAACTGCAGACGGTAAATAACGTGCCATCTGCATGTTGTACAATTATATGCTTAGTTTCAAAGTGTATTCAAACTATTTGTCACAGTCATAAAAAAACGACAGCTGAAGATGAACGCTTGTTGAAGCTACTCGACTGTGTTTTTATTATTCAAACCACAAAACCTTTAGAAGATGTCTCTTCCGCCCACGGCCTGTCACCTTAAACCATGCACATCCTGTTTGCGCGCAACCCTAACAAGGTCTGAAATCTTCGAATAGTCTATTTACAGGAAATGCACTGTTGAGCAATCCATTGTAAATCATTCATGTCTACGAAAAGTGTTTACAATGTAGTTTAAGTAAATAATCCATAAAACAAAAATATATCTCAAATTGAAATATGATATATGCATCGGACGGCAGAAACAAAATACAAATTGACGTATATTGAATTACTTGGCCATACGTATTCACCACACATCCCAATTTCTATCAACGGCGACTATATACTGGTGAGCATATTTACCTGACTATCATATAACTGTTTATCTATTATCAAATGTGACAAAAATCGTGTCGACTTTTGCTCAAATCAAGTCGCTCCTAAAGATATTCCTATTCAAAAGACTCTTGCTTCAATGGGCGGTGTTCGTACACTTAACTTCATATCATGCTATTGTTCCAAAATTGGCAAAATACGTTCGTAAATCGTAATAAGAAAAGTTTTGAAATTCATTAATTGTATCAATCCAACGAAATTCATTGTATATTCAACCTTGGATTGAGAAAATTATTTTGAAATGAAAGTAAAACGGGTTTTACCTAAAGATAATTTGCAACGCGGCTTTTCTTTGTGATATTTTAAAGGAAGAAACGAAATCGTGTATTCATAAAATACGAAATGAAATAACCTTACCCATCTATGAACGTGTACTTCGACTTAGGTCTTCTAAATCTGTATTTACCACGACGAGCCATATTTCGACGCTGAGGTTTAGCAAAGCGCTGAATTTCGTCTGTCATTTGCGCGCTATCATTGTTGTTGTGATATTAATGTCATGTAAAGTATGTTTTGTATTCACCCATGCCGCGCGACGTATGTTAATTAGGGGTGTTTCCGGGTTTGAGTTACCAAGGGAGGGGTAGCAGAGATATTTTATTCGATAACATCTTATTTCAGTTACTTGAGGAGGTTTTGCCAGAGCAACCGAACAATTTATGTACGGATAAGAAAAGTCGTGTTGTCGTGCATGATTTGAGAAAAACAGAGAATATGATAACAATAAGCATATAAGCGAAATCACTCTGATAATTGGCAGGTATAGCCACTTGCCTAACTGTACCATAGCTGGAGTCCCGACTTTGACGATTTGATGATTTCAAATCTATTATCAACAAGATACGAAATTATTGACTACACGGGAATACCCCGCGAGTGCTGTTACAAGAAATCGTACCCTAAAAAAGCCTTACGTATTCTACAATCTAAGCAATATCGTCGAACAGATGGTCCCCGACTGCACACAAGTATAGAAAGTCGTAATTGTATAGTACGAATGTTTTTAATAATCCCATGCCTTCACACACGTTAATATTCTGAAATAAATAGCCAAATAGGTCAGCCGTTAGCCTCGGTGCTAGCTCACACAAACAGGCATGTCTATAGTATCAAGTCGGAAGATCGCGAATTATAATTTCAATTTATATACTTAGAACACGAGAATATCTCGTGACAAGACCAAGACCTGGGTCTGGCTGGGATATAAATAATGATATTGACATGGTATGATAGCTGTGACTAAAGAGTCGATCCATTATGGCGAAATCACATCAAGAGTCTAAAGTTTATCGTTTTTCGGTCAACGTTATAATACATTCACGTTTTAACATTTCAATATATTTATTTGGTGAGCTTGTGAGCTAATTCTTATTAAAAAATAAATCAAAACTTTCTTTGGACTGGAATGAACAGATCATTTACTGAATACTGAAACGGAATATGCTATATATGTCCCATTAACTTACATCAACTTTCATTAACACATTATTTGATAACATTGAAAATATGGTTGAATAATTGGTTGAATAGGGTAAAGGAGAAAGGTTTAACCAGGTTCACTCGCAACAATAGTAGTTCCCACGCGCATATTATGAGGAATTAAGCGGTTTAAAATAGTGTTAAGTCCGGTGTAATTTTACGGCAAAAGGTGACAAATCAATATTTTGTTTTTGAGAACATTTGAGAACTCAAACAACAACAAAGCGAAGACCACATTTTTTACGCTTTAATTTATCACTTTACAACTTCAGTTGGCACATCTTTGTCGAAATTTCAATTGCTTACAAACATGCAATTACAACGCTACTATATTGACAGACTCATGCACAGAGAGATAAAACAGGATCGGCTATACGAGCCTAGTCAGCCTACGTACGTTTTCGAGGGTTTCGGTTAAAGCCTGTTCCAGGAAGCCACACAACCTATCAGTCGGTCCAACATCACAGGATAAAATTCGGGTGGCCGTCGCCAAAGACCGGATTATATCAAAATATTATGCAACCACGAAACCACAGTGAAAAATGCTGGATAATCTTAGCTGAAAGCCTGATGCTATAAATAACAGTGTTTGATTATGTTTTGAGTTTGACGCCCTCATCCCACATTGTTGAAAATCAAAAAAAATTTTTGACCAACAGTGAAGCAGGATAATAGCCTTGCTCAAACTCTTACCTAGGCTAAGTTTAGTGAGTTTACTGAAATGCGAAAGCTTAGATTTTGAAAGAAATTCTAGTCTAATCTTGGAGGGAGGAGGAAACCTTCATTGAAGAGAAATTGGCGAAGCATACATAAAATATATATTGAAAAAGACATGAAGACGTGAGAACGTCGAAGATTTTTGTGGAGATGTTAAATCTTTAGATCTTTCAATCTCGCTATATACGAATGCGGCAGCCACACAGACAGACAGAAAGACAGACAGACGCTACGCGTTATTATCCATAACGCACCTTCTGCCTCTGGCGAAAGTGAGATTTCGTGGGAAAAAGATAGTGAAGTTTAAAAATAAAGCCCATTTTCCATGTGGCCGCCCGTGACCCTGGAACCCGTGGAACCCGAACACTTTTCATGCGGTATTTTCTCCCAGGTGATATAAATCACACCTTATTTAACCGTACATCCTGGCAGCAAAAGTTTTCATCTTTCCGGGGAAGGTTCATAAACATGCATTGAGCCACAACAACTTGTTCAATATCGACTTGATATTTAATTAATTTCATCAGATCTCGTGAATTAGATGTTATCGCTTGAATTGCAAGTATAATGGCTGTTATCTCTAGTTACTGAATATTTATGTGAGTTTATGCGGCGCCATTGGCATATAGCCAGGTGCATGCAGAAACTCAGAGTTTATTTTACAATGCACAAACAGCGAATAGCCATGCAAATTTAGTTATGATCGAGAGAAATTGTTCCGCGTTTGAAATTTTATACAAAGACTCCTTTTAGTCTGCTTTTCAGTGTCCAATAACAAATTCAAGAGACACATGACATGCACAACTCCTTACTTCACCCTTTCACGTATTCCAACCGCAATTCAACGCTGTTAGCTCGACGTCGCTAGTCAAATATTTTGCTTGAAAGAAGCTACGGAAATTACTTATGCTGCCAAGACTCTGAAATAATCATATGATTTCATATGATACAAACGTTTAAATCGAGCTAAGAACTTCCGATCTAGCTGATATTGCAGTTTCATTTAAGCTATCACGTTGCAGCTGCTTTCATGTCATCGAGAAGCCGTGAAAATGCCTCACTCGAAGGCGTCGTAAGGATGATAACGCTAGCTAGCTCTCACAAGTATATTGTCTCGCGTGTGGAGTTTCTTTGTTTTGCAAGCGCGTCGTCGAATTGGCTGCGTGCCTGCGTCGTACGCGAATCGTAATCTCCCTATATTATTTTGTTTGAGAGAGCATGGGCTAATCTTTATGATTTATGCACTGATTGTAAAAGTCGTAATTCCACGTCTTGCATAAAAATCAATCCCGAAATGCTCTCCTTTGTTTGTCATTTGAACTGGCTTTAAACTTCTTGTAGCTAGTTTAGTTCTCAAAACAAGCCTTTCAATTTCGCTTACTTGCAGTTGCTTAAAATAACGCTGTAAAAATGCAACAATATAAGGTACAGCCGTACAGTAATAAGTCACAGTCGATAATGACAAGTGTTGCCGAACTTTGGCACTTTCAAGAATGATTGGAGCCAGTATTCAAGGCTTTTTTTCTCAAAGCTTGACACCTTATAAGCTGTTTTGGATATATTGCCTCCCACGTGCGGTCATGTGTAAGGGAAAAAGCAACCTACAATATCATCAATATTTTCAAAAAACATTTCCTCTTTAATTCGTTTTTCCTTCTTGCGTTTTGCAAGCTTTCAATCCTAAATTTAGTTATATTTATTGGAGTTGAGTTGAGTAAAGTAAATAAAGCCACGAGCCCGATAAGGAATTACGTGCAACGTCTCCGCGACATTTTTAATGAACTAATCTACTGAAATGATGTTGCGACTGATGACCAGACAGAAATCTTTGTGTGATGGTTTTTCTATTAGTTCAAGTTTCATATTCATGATAAAGAAAACTGTATTTTGCGGAAGTGATATATAGCCTTTCTTTCGTTTCTGACAAAGACCTTTCATGGTGAAGAAGGGGAGTCACTGCCGGTTCCTATACGTCTACTGCATGCATGCCGTTCGCCTTTTATGCTCTTTATTCAAAACCAGACTAATTCAGATTTCAGAATAATATGGATTTCATAATTATATGCCTTTTTACCAAATATTTGGCATGCATCAGTATATGTCATGTATATTTATATTTATATACATTCTATGACAAAGTTCTTCCTTGGTCAAGAGGGCGTGGTACTGGAAGCCACAGACTATACCATATATATCAGTCTAAGCAGGCGAATACTGTATAAGCTACTAGACTTGTAGCCATAACTTCAACGCCGAGCCCTTTCCAACGTAAGTTATATAGTGTGCAATACGACAAACGTAAAACTGTTGCTCACCCGATAGCCGAAGGCAAAAGACCTTCTGGATCAATACGAGGAATCTGTTAGGCAACCTTATGTGCATGTACAACTTTGACAAACCGCTTGCTAACCTTACTAATTGAACATAACACAGTAGTCGAATTGATGATCTTATTGAAAACCTGCCCAGCACGTCCTTTACAAAAACAAAGACAGGGATGTGCTGGCAATGCGAACAAAAGGCCTCCTGCCTATCGAAAACACACACCAGTTGTGTTTGGAACAACGGTCTTCCTTCACACTGTACCAGCCAGCTATATGATTGAGCAATGTATAGTACTTGTATTTGAAAACAGCTCAACGTTACGTCCAACTAACTATTCAAGTGTCAACACACTTTGCCAATCTGAAAGCCAACATTTCCAAATAACCTGTCACTACTGAAGATTTCACATTTCGCTAATCGCAAGAAAAACAACTCAGGCATGACTCCCCACGAATCATAGATTAGGTACAAACTGAATATCCATGTGAATTGTAAAGATATAATTATATTGTTGATCAGCGTCAAATTATTTACCGAATAATTTTAGTAGAATCCAACTGATCTTATCGCTGCGGTAAACGATAAGTTTTTAACAAAATAACTGAAGTAAAGTTAAACTGCAAACCACGGAGTACAAAATCTTGTATAGTTTGGCAGTGAAATTTCCTGGTGTAATTCACTATGATGCTTTATAAGAATTCACCTATATATTATTCTTGTAAACAGTTCGCCTTTTTAGCGCCATAAACAAGTGAGATGACTTCAATTGGCTTACGGAAATCATTACACTGCTACTCGTTACTGATTATAATAGTTCACGAAAGAGGTGATATTAAAGATGAGAATTTAAATAGCTAAGTATAAATACGTTAGGGAGTACGGACTCACCATGAAGGTCCAAGCGATCTTGTTTTGGCTACAGGTTCTTTAGGGCTTAAAAGATCATCCTCAAAATGTTTTTCGGGTGAATCCGTAGACGATAGCTTTCGAAGACTAAACCGTCCAACACGGCGCTTCACCGAGGATTTCAGCGATTTGGAACGGCTCGCTTCCTTAATCCTATTGTCTCGTTGCATGTCTAAAAATCCCAAGCTTTTCTCTTTCGTTAAAACTAAACCATATACAGACAAACCCAGAGGGCAAACACGATTACTTTACGACGACCTTCGCATAATATAGTTTGTTGATACATATCCGCCCAATTCATATATGAAAGACATGAAAATGCAAATTTCTTCGTTTGGGTACTTAGTAACACACAGTGAACACCGCAAGTGATATAAACAGGTCCTTCATTAGAATAATTCACAATACTTGGCAACCGCAATTGAAAGGCCAATGCTACACACAACGGCGACCTGCAATGTAATTTTTGTGTTGATCTAACATTATTTTAGTGGCACATCCATCCATGATTCCCTCATCCCAAAGCGCGTGTTTGAATAAAAAGTTCTTTTGTTTGCAAAATTAAACATGATAATTTCATCCTTACAATTTTGTTCTACCTGAATAACATTGTTCTATGCCAAAAATTGCATTAAAAATCGCATCAAAAATTGCGTGGTGTAACAAAAAAGACGGTTATCGTTTTCAAAGGAGAGCTATCATTGAATATATCTGGTCTTTTTTTCTTCAGAAACTCGCTGTCAGTCGAGCCGTGTATTTGAATTACCTGCTTCAAGGAAAGATTGTTTACTTAGTCTGACATAGACCTGAAAATTAACGAATGAGCCATACTGAATACAGCTAGCACAAACACTCGACATACCACGCTTGATAGTTCCCAGAATTATTGTTAGCATAAAACAAACGTTCGTGCTGTGGTCAGGGTGATTGATATGCGGACGTGTCAAATTAATTAAGGCAATTCGATTGTATGTTTTTTTCCTCTTGAAATTAAAAAGAAACAAGATGGCGCGGAACCTTTTTAGGAGAATTAACCAGTGGAGCTAACCTTTCTGGGAGCGTCTGTCTAGACGTAATTGTCACATGCAACCATTTTCGGTTCCGAATACCGTTTTGTTCGACCGCTTGTGTGCCGACATAAAACGGACAGTTTTTCCAGAAATGGATTAACCGCGACAAGATACGTCTAACTGACCGTCCCAATTAGAGTAAAAACAGTATGAATTATACAAATGAACTAATATAGTAATAAATGGCGATATTTAGGAGTATAGGCCTGAGATATGATATTTTCCTGATAATATTTATCACCAGCCAAATATGTTCGCTTGAGCAACATATTCGGTGATGGGTCTGCGAAATGTGACAACGTATTTCGCAATCGTACGGGCTGACTAAGTGTGTTTTTCTACGTGACGTGGCGCGAGTGGGAAGCAGTGGAAAGCAAGCCTCTGCGAAGGGCTGCCATATTCGCAATCGTCGTCAAGGACAAGAAGAATAATCCCTCCCCAAAATAATGAACTAGACGTTACTATTGCAAGTGAAGTGCTGCCTTAAAGGGAGGGCAGATTGGGGATAATTTTACGCCATCAAGGACAAAAAGAATAATTCTTCCCCAAAATAATAAATAACTCAATCCGAACAAAAAAAGTGCCTATCTGTTAAACAGGCACTTTGTCAATCTTTCTCCTTCACCGCGTGTGGAAAGGCTCTGAATATGATGTTGTAACCAGCCTTAATCAGTCCAACTTCAGGCCCATTTACACTATGCGATTTGTCGCATACGATTTGCACCCTGGCGAACGTATGAACAAAACCACTCTGAACAGAATGAATGAAGATTGTGGCATATATAGGCCCTTGTTTACATTCTTCAGAATGATAATCGCATACAACTTATCGTGTAGTCTAACTAGTAGGCCTTTCGTCATATTATATTATTTGACTGTCAGACTCAGCAAAAAAGCAAGTCAATGTGTGTACAATTAGATCTGTATAGATCTGTATGTGTATTCTCAAATTATCAGTTTCTTTGTGGATGTATACTAGACATCCTCCCCTGCCCCAACCATTGAATTAACGACGGGCCGAATGCCGGTCAGAATTTCAGTAAGCCTTTCCATATTTTACTACTAGGCTGGTGTTGTTTTGAGAGTTTCCAAGAACGTTGAAGTGTCTCCAAAAACTTTTCCTGTTTTAACAGTTTAAGGGGTGCATTTCCAACTTCCAGTATTGAATCAGCTCGAAATCAGCTAAATGATAGTGTTTGCATTCTCGCAAACGTTGTGTACATGTAGTCCTAAGTGCATTTCAAGCTACCATATCGTCAGTAAGGACAATTCCCCTTTCCTCTTCCTTTAAACGAGATAATTTAAACCTTGGTAGTGTTTTTGCTGGCTGTCGCTCGTTTAATTCAGGATTACTACTTTTTGTATATAGAGCTCCATGCTTGATTGACATGACTACGCATGCTATTAGAGCTACTGTACCGAGAAATATTGCCCACCAAAATGAGTGAGTTATTTCTTTAATGCCTATAGGAAATAGGAGAAGTAATTAAAAAACGGATGTAATAGTCGCAGTAATGAAAATACATCCAAGACGGGCCAAGTACCTGCCCTGGCTAATTTTATTTTTACCCTTTGTGAGTCTATTTTAGTTTGAAACAAATATAATTGAAGGACCGCAGACACCGCAAGCATCCGGCTTTATATAGCACACGTATGGAGAAACAATATGTTTGAATGACTTACTTTTTTTTCTAAAATACGGATCATAGCGATTGGAAAACGGAGCATTGAGGTTTATTCGGTGACAATCGTGAAAAACATCGCAATATCCTCGCCTGCTTGAACACAATGATCCTGCACTCAGGTATATTGACTTGAGTCTTGATTTGATCTAAAACATTCATGCAGACAAGGTTTTTAATATGAATTAACACGGCTGATTGCCACTTGATGCCGGAACCTTTTTCTGGCTTGATATGAAATAAGTGCTCGAAACCGTCCGGTTTCTTCGTGTGAACAGGAATTAGGACCGGTCAAATTTTCACCCAATTTTACCGTCCGATTAAATGAACCGGGCGAATTTGACCTATTTGAGCACAAATCCAAATTCGTCTGGTCCCGGGTGAATTGAGCCTTAATGTAAAAGGCTGTCTGAAAGACTCTTAAGTTGATTTAGGTGATAAACAAGTTACATACCTTAGTAATATTCTGTGCCGGAAAGCATTTCCCCTTACTCAAACAACAAATTTTACATTCATCTGATTTATCTTTACAAAAGCAAGGTTGCAGCCCAAATTTACCACAAACAGATTTTCCACTACAAACGCCATTCATGCAGATGCTGGAATTCCAGTTACACTCCGAAAAATTCTCCTTGTGCGATGGTTCTGGGCATATTGAGGTGTTGCCATTGCACACTGCTTGATCCGAGCATTCTGTTTCCACTGAACAAATTTCTCCGGCATTTTTGTACCTACAAGTCTTGCCATCGCAACACGATCCTGGAAAAAAAAATGGACACTCAATAACACTTTATTTCCCATCCCTTTCACACGATAACGTGCCAATTTCGTACCATTCGAAACGCTGCATTCAGCGTGGACCCTCAACTTGCAGGTTCCAAAATCACAGCAGTTCCCAGGCTCCAAATCTTTACACATCTCGTCTCCGCCACAGTCACACTCTTCGCCATGTTCCACCACAGCATTTCCACATAAACTTGGCGAGTCAAGTTTAAAGCAGCCCTTCTCTGGTAACGTGTTCAGGAAAGATTTAATTTGTCGAACAGTGCATGGGGAGTAAACAAAATGATTGCCTAGATCTGCATCGAGGCCAAATTTCGTCATTATGAAGTGGTCATCCTTGTTCAAAGATTCCGAATGGCAGCTATCTTCATCGTGCTAAATAGAAATTAGGCTGAGTTGATACGAATATTTATGCTTTCCTCATGCAAATTCATGTATTATTTACATAGTAATAGATTCATATAGTATTGAACGCTTTTTTTGACTAATGCATAATTTTCGTCTGTTTTTTTTTGCCAGTATTAAATTCAACCTGACTGGTCACAATGTAGAAGACACAGGCGCAAATATCATATTTCGCTAGTAAAACGTCCCGGCGTAAAAAAAATATCAATTATAGCCGGATTCGACGATTTTCCTTTGAATATCCCGTACGGCCGTGTCCCCAAAGTTTTTCATCTCATGTCCCTGATGTAAAAAAATTAATCACGTTTCACAATGTTCGCTGGAGTATCTCGTGTTCGTGACCCTATAATTTTCCCCTTGTATCACCCACAAAATGACCTTGAGCTTCAGCGGCGTAATTGATATCCTTTCAATTCTTGCGATCGCTGGATCTCATGACACACACCTGTAAAGAGTCTGTCAATCGTTTTTCTGAAAATCCTTATTTCTCTCAAGGTAGTCTGCTCCTCTTTCGTAGCCTGAACTTGACCCAAACTAAACCTTAAACATGCATAGCTGTGTCTCTTTTTTGCATTATAGTGGCGGCAAGCAGTTTTTAGTCGAGTTGTGTCTTTCTATAACTATCTTGCTCAGTGAACTCGCTACAGTATGAGAAACGGAGATTTCCCCAATATAAGCCCCCTGGAAATGAAACTACCGAAATAATAACAGACCACATTGCCCAACCCGTTTTTGGTGAACCCAGTGAGCACATTCGGGAATGATATTGTTAGAATTGTGCAAACAAACAAACCTTAGCGCCAAATGCATGGCCAACAACATGAGCAACAGCAATCTCTGTGAGCAGCGGAGGCAGGGCCACACCCTCCCGTTTAAAGGAGACAACACCCACATTCAAGTTGGTACAAATCCCTCCAGTTTTGGCCACTCCTAAAACGCCGTCGTTAAAACTGTTGCCGGTAAAAAACAGGCCTAAACAATAATGGGAATATCCCCCCTTGTTTTGCATATGTCTCAGAAATGTTGCCGCGTCTAGAACGGTGGGTCCTAAGACCTGTACAGTTTCAGACTCGTTGTAAACTCTGACCCTTGCAATTTGAAATTGGACCATGCTGAGGTTACGGTGAAGTTCAAATACTTTCGCATGAGTTGACATATCTCTGTTGACAAAGGATCTGTAAAATATGCGATTTAAGACTTCTACGTGATTAATCATCGAATTAAGGGAATCTAAAGTACTGCCCATCATTTTGAGGAACGCAAAGTCGGCCTCTAGCGACAAACGGCAGATTTTTGGGTTAGTTTTAAATTCGGGATGGGTCGAAGATCGCCTTTTGGAAATGTGATGTTTTGAATTCGCGCGCTTCTTGTTTCCGTAGTTGATGAAATTGAAGAGGTCGCCAAGATCATCTGTATTATCCTTACTCCGATACATCAGAGAATGAAATCTTGGAGATATGAAGTACTTATTAGCCGGTTCAATGTAATATGTTTCATTTTGGGATTTAACAGTCCCATAGAAAAATCCCGACTCAGTAATCCAACCGTAGACACTAGACAATTTATCATTGTATACACTCCCAGCAACTAAGGTATTTGAATTCAAATTAAGTTCGGTGTTTATGTTGCCTTTGATTTCGATATCAAAAGGAAAAGACGAGATATCCTTACTTCTTAAAATAAGTTTAAATTTTCTTCCGAATGCTTCAATATTGATAACTTTGATAGACGACGCTTCCTGCGCGGTCGATGACCTTTCATCCACAAGTCGGCCAATTTCTGCCTGTTTATATTTCGTCTCATAATCAAGAGCTTCAAAGTGTCTAATGACTTTTCCCGACCGCTTATAACCAGAGCTCAGCGTAGCGGTGAAAGCCAGGAGACATATATAGTTAATCACGTTTACCATTCTGTTGACAATCTCGCAAAGCTGTTTCGTTTATTTCGCCCCTACAAAAACAGGTCATACGGTTTCAATGAGCCTTCTATTATGTCAAACATCAGTTAATGATTAGTGAATGAAAGATGTGCTCTCAATGGAAAAGTCAATAATATTATTAGCAGGTGCATTTGACCCATTTGGCAGTTGGGTTTACAATGAATTAATACGTCAGCGATGTAACCAAAATTCAAATCAACTTATACAAGTGATTACTACGAATTATACACAAATAAAGCCAAATAAGACTAAGTTAAAGGCCACATTAGGGATTTCAATATCCCGTCATCAAATATAGTCTAGGCTTATCTTTACTAGGCGTCATTACTGATTCAACGCGCTATATCTCATGATAGTTACAATATGTTATATGTATACGCCTCACCCTGGTTTTCATTTAATCGTAATTGTCGTGAACATGTCAAGGTGGTTGATGTATTAGAGTAATGCAGTATCTGAAGTCAAGAATGACGATTTAAATACAGAAGATAAAGACAAATTTACATCCGCGAGTATTTCACATCGGTGAAAATGACTTGTTCACGACGATAACGACAAAACAGAAAGTATAGGCTACACTATGATCAATATGTTATTAAAAATTATCAATATATTCTTTTTCGTCTTATTCGTTCAGAAAAACTTGGAAATATATTCAATTAATACATTACAAGTTGGATACACTGTGACATATTATTATTATACCGAATCACTTCATGCAAATTAATATGTATCAATGGGAGAAAATATTTTAGCGTTCATACATTTCACGTTCTGCTATTGCCGATCACTTTTGTCCTCGTCTTAAACACCCATTCGCAGGCTATTATATTGATCGATTGTATGAAATATTGCAATAATTATTGCAAATAACTACAGCGTGCGCAAACCAGGTTTAAACGCACAACACAAAAATTGAAAACCCAAGATGCTGTAAACAAAATTTTTAAAACTATCTTATTTTATAGTTCTTTGTCTTCTTTGAGCTCAGAATGGGCTCCTCTCAACTCTCTGCGGGCTGCTGGTCCATCGCTCCGATCAGTGCCACAGCAACAGAAGCTTGGTAAGGGTTCGGCTGGTTTACCATCAGGGTTATCTGTGCCAGTATATCGAGCACCATACACCACAAGCAGGACTATTATACCAACCAGACCTAGGGTACCAAGCAAGATTGCCCACCAGTACTTCCGAGTAAGCTCGCGAACACCTAAAAGTTTTTTTTAGATTTGTTTAACTCGACAATGAAAAAGTGAAAAACGTACAACATAATCATATTGAAATCTATCTAATTCCCTATTGAACTTTCAGTGAAGATTTATCAGAAAATCTCGTTGTTATATTCCTAATCTGTAGTATTATCCTAAACTTCACATTCAACATTCGACCTATAACCTAAGACCATTTATAATCTATTCACATTAACGAGGTTAAATATGGTTTAACGAAATAAGAATAAAGAGAATTGACTAGTCCAATATAAAAATAAATATATATTTTGCCCCTTGGACTGGCATGTATGCTCAATTGAGATCTACATTATTCACCTCCCTCAGTACATATACAACGGGTCTTGGGGACAAACTATATTTCTCAGTAGCTTCTAGGCTTCTAGCCGTGCTTCTATATAGTTACGCGGTATGTGAATTCCAGGACACAATTTAAGCCTGTATATAAGCAAACTCGTTCTCACTGAATGAGGGTTCACAGTCAACCGCGAGTCATTCTATGACGCGGGTCCTCCGGATTAAGAGCTTAATTTGAGTATTATACGCAAAATCTTCCCTTCGATCAAGTTACTACAGTATTGCGGGGGTCCCAGTGGATTAAGAGCTTATAATTTCGAGTATTTTATATACGTAAAATCTTGCCAATGATCAAGGAAGTACGTAAGTTACTATATGACATGGCTGTCAAGGAATCGCACCACTGTTTTCCCTACCAAAGTAGGAGTAGCAAGTTTATCTTCGGGGTATATCAGCACTATCATAGGCATTTTTGTATCTACAGTCGTGGTGAGGTTTATAGGACGTTCCATGCTAGCACGATATATTCACAGTTCCTCATTATCGTGACAGTTTCGCCCATCCCCCTGCTTTCAAAGTTTGTCTTCGAGATTATGGCTATTACTGTTGTGACGCGCTGAATTAACAACCATTGTGTGTCAATTATCGACTAGATTGAGGTTAAACAGCCATTATGTATCAACATAGACAGAAGGGGCAAGGCTGCATGATAACACATTCTTTGGGGTTTTGATCAATATTGTACCATCTGCAATGATCATATTGTAAACTTCAGACTTACCTTCAGAGGTAAAATACAGGTTAAACAGCTGTAGAAGCGGACCTTCCAAGTCAACTCTTTGACAATACTGGAAGAAATCACAGTAGCCCGTGTTGTTGGCACATGGGGTGCCAATACTGTAGTTATACGGCGTACTACGTTTCATCTGAAAAACATACACAAAACATGATGTTTGAGGTGGATTTCACTATAAACCCTTTCGATAATCACGTGATCTCGCTATTGTCCAAAGCTATCCTGCACCTGACCATGGCCCCGTTTATAAACCAGAGAGCGATTTCGATTTCGGATGTGATTTTCTCCCATTGATTCATGTGAATCAGTGAATAAGTTATACACATTGATAAAAGGGCACTTATAGACATCAAAGCGTTCATAATTATTTGTTCCTTTGCATCTATCAGAGGAAGAAAATTGCATCTAAAATCGAAACCTTCAAAAACGTCTGGACGAAAATACGCTGTCTTAAACATAAGACATAAAATAAGCACAATGCAGAATGCTACGAATCCCGAAAGTCAAAGTCTGAGAGGAGCATGGTATATTAATGATAGAACGCTGCAATATACCTTATCTATCTTATAGGCACTGCGACAAACGCCATTTTCAATACAGCAGGCATGGCATTCTTCTTTTCTTTTCTTGCATTCACAAGGTTTTAAGTTATATTTTGTACAGATGGATTTGCTACAAAGACCCTTATGACACAGCAAGGCCCCTCCTTCGCATTCGGTATCGACAGGACGGAACTCCTGAGATGGGCATTTGTAGCCGGTGATACTCTTGGCTGTTCTTTCACTCAAACTGGGGCATCTTGACTCTTTAAGACAATCGCTACCACGTCCACAGATTTTTTCTTCATAAGCTGTTTTGCATTCTTTATTACAGCATGGGCCTGTAAGTGTCGAAAATTATTCTCAGAATTATGGGCGAAGGAGCTTGGGTTGGGATTTGGGAACTGTCCGTTTTCGCTGAATACATAGGGACAGGGGGGCATGGGGGAGGGCACTTGCCACTTGCCCCCCAAAATTTCGAGAATAAAAAATTCGGGCAAAGTTCAGCCGAAAATTCGGGCAAACCGAAAGAGTTACATAGCTAAAATTATTATCCAGGCAAATACTCCCGCAAATTTCAGTTTTATAACTACAATTTATTACTAAGTTATTAACTTTATACTTCGGCGTTAAAACACTATGGTACATGGTCACAGAAAATGGTTCTTGATACCGTGATAGTTTATGACTTATTTGATTAAAGGAATTTAGTTTCCTGAAATCAATCTCTTGACTTTACGCCAACTTTGTGATTAAAGTTTGCGGGACAAACAAAGCCTGGTTTTCATCATTCACAGACTGTCGGCGATGCTCTGCGATCCTTTGTCGACGACCGATGAAGTGCAATTTTTTTCCGTCGGACAAAGCATTTTAGTTTTTATACGCACGAGTGAACTGCAAGTGATGAAAACCAGGCTTAAATTAAACCCGTCAACCCTTTCAGCTTAATCATCAGCGTGAAGCGACAGTTTAATAGCTGCAAAAAGGTGTAATCCCGTCTGATGCTTCCTGCCGAGAAAACTTACCTTGACTTGGACTGCACGTTTTTCCAATGTTGAGTTTACATGTCCGCCAATCACAACATAAGTTAGGTTCCTGGTACCGACATTGCTCTTCCATTCCACAGTCACATTCTTCATCACCCTCAATAACGCCATTTCCACAAGCATCCCCTCGTCCAACCATTCTACTGTAGCTCTCAAGACAGAGTCTCGGATATTTCTTGACGTTGCTGTCAATGACTTTTCCTCGTTTAGCATTAACGTTGGCCATAATCTCCTCAATACTGCATTGTGAGAAGCGATCATTTCTAGTGCGATCACCACTTGTTGCCTTGTCAAACATGATATAGTTTCCATCTTCACCTCCAGGTACACAATCATCATCTTCATCATGCTAAGCATAGAATGAAATATATATATATATATATATATATATATATATATATATATATATATATATATATATATATATATATATATATATATATATATATATAGAGTGTGAGGAATGTACTGTGAAATATCAGACCAAGGCTTTTTTAAAAAAAAACACATGCAGAAAACCTCTGTTTGATATTTCACAGTACAGATCGACCAAACAAGCGAGGTCAATAATCAGTTTATTATATGACTGAGCTGCATGAGGCATTCGGGATACTGGTCCGGATACAGAACATACAAATCATGGTCCGGATATGGGTTTTACAGACCGCTTGTCAACCAATCAGAATAAAGGACTTAAAAATCCATATAATACTAGATTACGTCAATTAAGTCAAATTATTTTATTAAACCATTGTTCATTGAATTGCTCTGACTAAGGGTAGCTGATATTGGGATGCCAACAACAGCAATATTTTCTGAACCATTTTTCTTATACATAAAGTAAAATAATATGGTAGGCAGACATTCAAGCACATGGGCCCAAGAGACAAGTTATCCATCTGGATGAACTTGGCAAAAAAAAAGTTTGTCTCGTAATTGGAAATGTGAGGCAAAAAACAGATGGATCTTCTGTCAAGAAAAGTTATCTGGGTAGTTTGTCTTACTTCATCATCACAAATTCCGGAGTTCCTAATGCCAGATGATCTGTCTCAAAAAATAAATTAAGCTAATACCACAGAATAGGCTTAGTGAATACAAGTGAATAGGTTAAAAAGTGAAGTGTACAGCTGCACATAACAACCTTATTGTAAATACTAATATGCCAACCATAGAACTCTCATCAGTGGAAATATAGTTAATGTATGTCTTGTATCATAACAGTCACCCCTATTATGATACTAGATCGCATATTAGCAACAATCATGTCAAAGTGGATATGGATTGCATCAACATCTTGCCCTAACCTAGCTGAGATAGGTAGGTTTGTTCAGAGAATAAACAGAATTTAGGCGGAGATACTTGACATATAGTTGACATAAGGTAACAGTCATGAAATTTAGCGAACTAGTAAACCATCTTTTATAGTTAAAAATAGCAATTCTGTGGAATTCTCTTTCACTAATGCAGTAAAACCAATATCATATACCCATTTAGGGAGACAATAAATATATTGCATGCATGTGTAAATAATTATGGTAATAATCAGAAAAGTAAAGTGTCGGCAAAGGCACGTATCCAACTTTCTAATATATTAGAAATTGAGCTAAGTTTTGTAAGATACCATAAAAATATACAAGAGAAATACCTTGGCTCCAAAAGCATGTCCAATTTCATGAGCAAATGTTATTTCTGAGACTTTTGGTGGAGTATTTCGTCCTTGAAGTGTAAATGTCACAACTGCTGTGTTATAACTGTTGGACCCCCTCCTGCCATCACACATTCCTCCAGCTCTACCCTGTGGATAACCAATCCATGCTAGCCCTAAAATACCTCCAGCAAAATCTCTGTGGGTGAAATAAACAGCCTGACAGAAAGATGAGTAATCTTTTTTCGACATTATTGATAGAAATGTTGAGCTATCAATATTCTCTCTTCTTAATTCTGTTGGAGTTTGGTCTTTATTGTGTACTTGCAATAGCCCCACATGAAATTGTAAACTATATGGGAAATATGTGCTGCTTGTATTGAATGTCTGGCCATAAATTATATTTACAGCTTGTACATGCTTTAATATTTCGCCAACAGCCAATATAGCGTCTGTTGCAAACCCCAGAAAGGTGTAATCAGCTTCCATCGACAGACGACAAAAGTTATTCTTCGGAATGCCTGTTGCTCTTCGAGTTCTTATATTGAAATCCTCTCTTTCCCCTTGCAAGTCGTTCCTTTTAAATCCCTCTTCAATCGGGGCAATTTTTGGTTCAGCAAATTTCACACTATACTTTACGTCTTCGTCCTTATATATCACGGAATGAAAGCCCATAGGTTTGTTGAAATATCGTTTTGCCGATTCGATGAAATAAACATCATCTTTCATTAGAATTTTCCCGGTAAACAAACCTGTGTCTTGATGCAAGACTCCATGAACGATAGAACCTGGTTCGCCGACAACTTCACCAGTTAGCAACGAATCTCTGTCAAATTCTATTTTCTTGCCATCTCCATCAAGAATTTCTGCATCGGGCGCTAATGCTTTTGTATCAGGCCAAAGCATTAGTTGAAATTTTCGTCCGTGAGCATTGAACACAAGAAACTGCGTCTTACCAAGACTTCTTTGTGTATCCCTTCGGTACAATTTGGGCTTTGCGGCATAATTCAGTGTTTCGAAATGTCGAACAAAATCATTAAGTGGCGTTATAGCAGAAGTTTCTTCCTTTGTAAACAAAAGCAGATAATAGACATAGCCTAGTAATAAAACTGCCATGTTTATTAGAAAAATGGTTGGACCCACAACGTTATTAGTAACTTATTACTAAAACTGTCATCAACTTTATAATTAGATATTATTTATATTTACAGTGATTTGCATACCTAGCAACATTTTAGCAACATTATAATTTACAAGCCAATAGGAAACGAGAATGGAAACGAGTATTTCCGAATTTTCTTTGGTAGGAGGCGGGGGGGGTGCGTTTAAAACATAAACATTTTAAAAATAGAGACACAATACTCTGAGTGGAGTATATGGGTGAATTTGAAATGATTATAAGAAATTTGGCTACATTATGGTTGGAAGATATATGAAAGTATTCCAAATTTGCAGATATGGTAAAATTTTAGTTGTTCATACTGACTACAATAGTAGAATAGCCCACATACAAAATATATAATTTATAAATTATTTTGTAACTTTGTTATCAACTGATTATCACCTTGTGTGATCTCACCAGTGACACCCCCTCACTCCTTGTGACACTCTCTTAAAATTGCACCTCCCATGCCTTAGAGAGTGTCATGTATTTTGTGAATGCATATTTTGAAAAAAAAACTGGTAATACCAGAACATCAATATATTAAAGTGATTAATGTACTAGGGCCAGTTGTATAAAAGACTAGTTAAGAACAGAATTGGCCAATCAGAGTTGTGTGTATTTCTGAGTTAATTAACTAGGATTTAACTATGCAAAATGTAGTTAAATAGTTTTATACAACTGGCCCCTGCCTATTTAAAGTAAAATTGTCTGGTGCATTGTATATGTGCTTATTTATTCATTAACTTGGCACAACCCCTTTAAACTCATGACAGTGGAAGACTTATTAAGAAAAAATATTTATTTACTAAAACTTACAATACCACTTACAAGTACTAGAGTCAACTACAACTAACTAACAACTGTATGAAACAAAACTTTTATATTGCCAGTGTTCATGTGATCATGACACAATCAAAGCATGTCTACCAGTGAATTTTGAAACAACCAATTACCCAAGAACAACCAAACTGCTAATCTTATATGTCAATAGATAAATTGAAATTTGTTAGCTGGTATATATTTTTCATATGTTACAGCTTTTTTTTCCAACAGGTATATCTGGAAGTTCAGTTTGTTGGCGAAAACTTCATACATCAAAAGTAACACATCTATTAGGTCAACCAACTGGTGTTACTCATCCACATTTAATGCAAAACAATGAAAGTGAGTTAATTGTTATTAGGTTCACTCCATACCATGTATAAATATTTTAAATTATGATATATAACCCCTCACCTGAGCACTGCTCTCAGTGACTTCCAAGAAATAAGATGTAAATTGGATGGTTAATATTTCACATTTAAAGGCTGCTAATATTTGACTCCTTTAGTCACACCTGGAATTTCCAGAGATGAGTATGTTCAAAGAAGAGATAACTTAATAAAGTAGGTATATTTATATATGTATAAATATCTTGAATGAAAATCGAGCTGAATAAGTAACTTATTCCCGTATTCCCAGACAAATTTCTGTATTAATTGCTTGAATCAAGAACTTTTATCTCTATTCTGAGTGACCTATTCTCAGGTCAAAAAGTAAGTGCACTGTGCACATGTTTGTCCTCGTCTTTATAATGTACCTACATAAAAGCTGCTCTGCATTTTTCAGAAGTTGTGAGACTTTGATGAAATTTATTTTACTTAGAGTTCTTAGGAACACACACTATGGAAAGTTACATAAAAGACACATTCTTATATTCACGTCAAGTCCTGAGTATTTCATGGGCCCGGACGTACCGTAAGTTATAGCGCAGTTATAGCCGTTCTAAATGCTAATAAACTTTCCTCATCATGACGTCAAATACGGAAAGCCTGATGCTACACGAAGTTTGATTGGCTCCGCAAAACTAACTAGCCAATCAAACTTCGTGTAACATCAGGCTTCCGCGTTGACGTCATCGTGAGAAAGATCTATCGTATGACAAAGCTTGATACAAAAATGTGGTATGATCGTATGATAGCTTTAACGCAATGAAAATACTAATTTTCTTTCTGCTAAATTAGGTATCCTTTCAGGCAGAATTCCAACTTTTTGTACCTAACAGGATATCAAGAACCGGATAGTGTCTTGATTGTAGGTTGGTACAACTGATTAGGCAACAGTTTTTTCGTTGGATAAGTTTTACATAAACTGCTTTTTGTCCTTTAGAAATTGGTGGGCATACTTCTCCTGGACAAGAATATAAAACCGTATTTTTCACAAGACCTAGGGATCCATCAAGGTCAGTTTTACTGTAATTGCCTGTAATGAAACACAACCACATTATAGGCGCACAAGTTTGTTTCATTTGATGACACAATTTTATTTAACGAGATTCGAATTTTACTTATTTTAGAGAAATTTGGGATGGACCACGAAGCGGAATAGAAGGAGCTGTTGAGCAATTTGGATTCCATGAAGTACGAGATATTTTTAGTTAACATGTTTCTTGATCTTCCCAGATCATTACGAATACCCTCAAAATGTGTCCATTACGGACAACAAACAACAAATATTATTTTCGTAATCGGGCTTGTTTTTTAAATTAGGCATACTCAATCAATGATCTATCACGAACCATACTAGAAAGGTGATGTTGTTGAGCGTTGAACCAAAGTAACTTTGTCAAAATATCCGCAGTCGTAGAGCAGTAATAACCTGATGTTAGGCCCAAGATTTAGTTCAGGAATCAATCAAGATCTACTTTTCTCTATACTATGAATGCAGGTTTAATGATGAGAATTGCCATATTTGGTATGACCATATGGAACCATCTCATCTTCATATTAACAAGGATATTACCGACGTTCTTTTCAATACAGCCAAATATAAATTTAGCAGTAAGTTAACTATGCCGCCTATGCAATGTTTCAATCACGTCCAAACGAATCTTATTAGGCAAAAATGAAACAGAATTCAAAGTCGTATCTAATTGTATTATTATTAGGAATTCATCGCGTCGGTCATTTGGTTGAGTCGCTACGAGTGGTTAAATCTCCCGCCGAAATTTCACTTTTGAAGAAATGCACCTCGATTACAGCCAAAGGGTTTATCAAGGTATCTCGACTGCTAGGCATGTAAGCATTATTCATATATTAAAGTAAAGAGAGTGGACTCTTGAAACTATTCGATTCTACATTCTGATTTTCAGAACACCGCACAAAAACAGCTTTCCGCTTGAGTGATTAGTCCATACAAGAAGCAGCAAGTGCAATGCATGCATTGTTAGTCCTTACGTTTATTGAAAGAAAAATAGCTCGGTCATGCATGCATTTAAAGCACCGTGAATGACTGCTGCTATTAAACATTTCAACGAAAAGTAACAATTGTTACGAAATGTCAAATACTTCAGCATGATACGGTTCCAATATAACCAGGGAGCAGCGTGGCAGCGTCTTCAAACAACTTAGCATCAAATGTGGTATAACAACTGCCTAAAACAGACAAAACACTTCTCGACGTTTCGACCTGAGGGCCTTCGTCAGGAAAGTTAGTATGATAACTCTCACGCTGACTCTCCTGACGAAGCCCTCAGGTCGAAACGTCGAGAAGTGTTTTGTCTATTTTAGGCAGTTGTTATACCACATTTGAATTCAGCATGAATTCGAGTGTTTCTTACTCAATGACAGCTGATAATACCTTTAAACCTGACCTTAAACATAAACAAGCATACTGCCATCGCCACCAAGGGTCGTCATCATGGAGACATGGACACATTTTCCATATATCCCTCATGATCACATACATGACAATGTCTTTTGTGTGGTGTTGAATATTTCGCATACATTCCTGCCTGGTTAGTAACTATTACTCCAATACACTTTAGACCATGGCAAATACCAAAGCCGGAATACAGGAATCACAGCTACAAAATATTATGGAGTTTGAATGTAAAAAACACGGAGCTGATCGGTTATCCTTTCCACCAGTAGTTGCAACTGGATCGATGGCTAACATTCTACATTATATTAGTAATAACCAAATATTACGGTAAATGTTGACTTGGTCATTCTTCAATTTGGTTAAGCTAAACGAAATAGCGGCTAGCCCACCTTAAGACATAGGGTAGACTAGGAAACATCCTTTTTCTGCCAATTTTTCTCCTGGCACTTTGTAATATTTTTATCCTAAAACTTTATTTCCGCAACATCATGATGTTTTCGGGTAGTCGAACAGAGAAACACATATTAGCTATTAATATATATATTGAGGACGGCACTTACCACATATTGAGGACAGGAAAACGTGACAATTTCATTTCAACCAACAAAATCTTTAAAATCCAGATCGGACGTTCCTTTATGCAGAGAAAGGTTTGGTCTGATTATCAAAATAGAAGGCGCCCTTGTATACCACCGTTGTCACATCTGATGTATATTTAGAGATGGCGAGTTATTATTGGTCGACAGTGGTTGTGAATACAATGGCTACAGCAGTGATACGACAAGAGTTTGGCCTGTCAATGGTAAATTTACAAAAGCACAAAAAGAACTCTATGAAATGATGTTGAATATTCAAAAGGAATGTATAAAGGTATCAGTCGGCCGACACCGCGGAAATTGGTATAGGCTTAGCCGCAATTCTCGATACTTAGACTTCAAACTTGGTGAGGAAAAAGATTTATAAATATTCAAGAAAATATGTCTTGCACAAAAGATTTGAAGCTTGCTCACGGTAAAAACGAATCGTCTGAATTAATAACCTTGTGTATACTTTAAGCCTCAAAATGGCCATTTCACAGCGGTCAGATGTGTATGATGAGCTGTCAAAAGATTGCAGAATGCGTATTCAGAAGAAAAATTGAACTTTTTTAAGATATTCAAAAGGTTTCTCTTTGATAGGGCGATACAGAAATGCACAATTGTGAACCAGCGATTAGATTTTCGGGTTGAAACGTCTTAAACACCAATTTCTGCGGTGTCCAGTCGGCCTGACGTTTTTTATACGATTAACGACAATCTTCAAATCAGGTTCTTTGTCGTCTAGTTATGCCAGGTCGGTACTTCAATTGATAATCTTTATCAAGCAATGACGTCAATGATGGAAAACGACTTCGAAGGTACGTATTAAACACAACATCGAAAGACAATAAAATTCAATTAAAAAGATAAAATTATCTTCTTGACTTCTTTACGTCTTTTAGCTCTTAAATTAATCCCAAAAGGTCTTCAACGACACCAAAACCAGCAGGTTAGTTAAACTTACTTTAGATAGGAAGCTTCCTGTTGCCATAATTTCAAGCGTATCGGTATAAATGCCAGACTATTTCTAATCGTCCGTAGGTCATTCTTATGGGACACTAAGTCAATTATCTCATGTTTTTTACAGCTTGTACGAAAATTGTGTCCCCATCATATTGGTCATCATCTTGGTATGGATGTCCATGATATTAGTTCTGTTGGTAAAAATCTTCCTCTGTCAGAAGGAATGGTAATCACCATTGAGCCTGGTCTTTATGTTAGAGATGAGTTGGATGTGCCAAAAAGGTGGATAAATATTGAGTTGTTAGTGTCAAGCTGACAGCATTTGCCAGTGATAAAATATTAAAGCCAAAACCACATCAAAAGTAGTTAGGGGACAATTACAGTCCAGCAATTATGGGACTTAGTCAATTATGAATTCACAATGAGTCACAATTTTTTGGGGACACCTTTTTTTTAGAAAAGTGTGGTATTTAATATGTACTGATTTTGTGCAATATTGATCTTTCAGATATAAAGGTATTGGAATTCGCATTGAAGACGATATTTTGATCACAAAGACAGGGCCTGTTGTCTTAACATCTGAATGCCCTAAAGAAGTGGATCAACTGGAGAATATTGTAGGAAGTTGTAAAACAATATAGTGTGAATAGTGGAAAAAGGAGTTTTACTTTAAATATTCTCAATTTTTGCTCCAATGTTTGGGTCTTGAAAATGCCACTGGGATAAAGTAGCATTTTAAGCCTTGCATTGCCCTGAAGCCTGTATGTGGATAAACTAGGAAATATTGCTTTATAGCTTGGTTCTCAAAGAAAACCAGAAATAAATGAAGGAGGAAAACATGAAAATTCAATCATCCTTGGTAATATAAAACCTGACATTTTAAACAATTCTATAATTGAACATACTACACCTTCTTACACAACTATCTACAATTGCCGGGTGTTAGTAAGCATAAGTGGCAGAAGATGATAGTCAGTGTCAAACTTCAGAATATTCATACTCAGGTCATATTGAAATCCTGACCCTGTATTGTGGGCTTGAAATACAATACAGCACAACAAAGTACTGTATAGCTTGCCTGACAACCATCTACTGTACAAACTCACAAAAACACCACTATTAAACACCATTATTAACACCCTATGGTATCACACAATGGTACCTTAACCACCCCTACACCCCCACCTAGTCTTCTATAGTTCATACCACCATACATCTTCCATTGGCTATTTGAGTCCAGGACCTCAATGGTCTTCAAGTAGGTGGTACCATCAAACCCGCCTACCGCAAGCAGCTGTCCATTAACAACAGCAAGACCCACACCACTACGTCGAGAGTTCATAGCAACCACAGGACTCCATTGGTTTGTCTCGGGATCAAAACATTCAGCACTGCTCAGCTCAGTTGAGTCATCACGGCCACCAACTAAAACACAGCAAACAAGAGATTTATTTGGATACAATGGTCTAACATTTAAACAAAGAAAATTATATACCAGTAATATATTTTTTGTGACAAAGTGGTTGATTCATGAAAATTAACATGGGATTTGTGCCTCTTCTTGTGTGTAGTTTAGGATTTTTAGGCCCATATTTATTAACAGAACTTGGAACAATCTAAAATGCTACCACGCAGGTCCAACTTAGCTAAGTTTCTCCCACTCGTGCAGGCTCATATTGTCAGCGGACAACTTACACAAAATTGAGAGCAAGGCGTAAAACGAAAAGCTTCTAATTTTTCATGCGAAGACTGCTGGAAAACTGAGCCCTCTTTACTGGGAGAAAATTTGCCGAATATGACCAACGTGTACCATGCCTTTCACAAATACATAAATAAAGTTTGCTATCAGTCCATAATGTACCTACCAGCAAAAAGTTTATCTTGAAATGCTGACACGCCAAGGTGCTTTCGTCTTGTACCCATTGATGGCATGGCCTTCCAATGATTAGCTGTAGGATCATATCGTTCAACTGTGTTTAATGGTGAGGTACCATCTGACCCTCCAACTGCATAAAGGTAGCCATTAAGCACTGCCACAGCTACGCCAAGCCGTCTGGTACTCATTGGAGCAACTCTGGTCCACCGGTTCTCTTTTGGGTCATATCGCTCAACAATGTTGAGACAGGATACACCATCCTGGCCACCAACTGCATACATATGGCTGTAGGAAAAAATTACAATGATTTCCAAAAACATTTTAGCTGTAAGCTATAAATATAGTAGATTGCCTATATTACAATATATTAGTATAATTTCAGTCTGTAAATAAAACTATTAGTTTTAGACATACCCTTTGAGAACAGCAACACCAACACTTGTCCGACATGTGCTGGTTGGAGCAACCTCAGAACTCCATTGGTTAGTCTTTGGATCATACCTCTCAACACTATTTAGGTAACTACTTCCATCATGGCCACCAACTGCATACAACAAGTTATCCAACACAGCAACGCCAACTCCACAACGTCGCTTATTCATTGGTGAAACCAACCTCCACTCACCATTCTGAGGATCATACCTCTCAACACTATTAATAGCATCACCACTACACCACCCACCTACTGCAAAAAGAACTTCAGTACACTTTGTTGGCCTTCGAGGTCTAGTTCTAGGCCCCTGCATTAGCAACCTTTGCTCAGGCAACAAAAGGTAATTCTTTGCCTCATCAACAAGGTCTCTACATGCTTCATCACTTTTGATTAACATATCAGTACCAACAACCCCTACCAAGAATTTCGGCCCTAGCAGGGGGAGTCGGACATGCTGTAAAACAGTTGGAAGGTGGTGACGACGCTCGGAGACGTTGTGCTTGATCCATGACATAACTGCCTTAAAAACAAGCTCCTCCGAGGAAACATTCAGTTCATCGCTTGAGAGAATGTCTAGCAACTGACCATATGGTAGCAATAAAAATTCCTCGCTTTCTGCAACCTCTTGAAAATTATGCTGTGTAAACATGTCTGCAAAACGCAGTAACTCGCGACATGCGTGAGTGTCAGCAAATGCCCGAATACCTAGACAATTCGTCGGATCTAACTGCTTTTTTAAAAACTCACAACAAATCTCCTGAATTTCGGTTAATTGTAGCAAGCAAGCAGCCGGTAGAAGCGTCTGGACGTTTGACTCTTTGATAGTTATCGATCCTGTATAAGCAAATGCTATCAATAATTCCATCGCGTGTTCATCTACATCTTTAATTGGCACCTCCATTTGTCGACTTTCAACCAGTTCTCCTGTGAACATAGCCTTGAAATACGGAGAACAAGAGGCTAGAATCACTCTATGAGCATACAGCACTCTCGACCCAACGCGTAAAACCACATCGCAAAGTTCTTTGCACTGTCGTAGCCCGTCTAAAGCTTCCAAAACGTGCTTCGGATGCTTGTCAGATATATGTTGGAGTATCGGTTTATTTGAATGGGTTTTCCTATTCATAGCACTCGTAACCGATACAGGACCCTCGGTAGCGTAGCAGCAATCCATTTACGAGCGATATCTTTATAGAGTAGATAAAAATGTTCCAAGAATGAAAAATTTATAGTGTATAAAACATTGTTTCAATGTATAATCTTTGTGGCGACGTAACAAAGTAACTAAGGCCACGCGAAAGCGAGGTTATCCGAACCAGACTTCGGCAGTTCAGCGCGCGTTGAACTATTAGCCTGTTTTTAGCCTGCGGGATGAACTATTTTTACTATATTTGATATTTTATAGAAATATTCATAGAAATATAGATATGGCTAATAACAGATGTTTATATTTATATGCGCAAACATTATACTCGTGAAGATAATATATTGAGAGAGTTTTCTAAAATAATATTTCAAATAATAACTACATTACCCCAGTGGGCCTGGCAGCGATAAGCGGAGATAGTCGCCACAAATTATCACTGATGGGCTCAATATAAGAGAAGTTGTCAGCATGCCTCTGAAATTACAGCATTCACATCGAGTTTTATATTGTTCAGTAAGAGATTAACACTGGTAAACAACAGAGACTGCAGAACAATTTTTCAAGATTGCATAAGGGGTGCAAATTGATCTGCTAGGGGAAGGGACCCTAATCTATTGTTCTCATTTCATTGTTCATATAGATAAGAATTTGTTACTGAAAACAGATCTCCTTCGAACATTGTAAACCTGAACCGTCTTCATTTCACTATTTTTTCTCTAAACTTATAGGAAAATGAACAAAATAATGGGTCATCTTTTTTTCTCAATCTCTAAAAAAAAGAATATCAAAGAGTTATTGGTATTTTTAGCAACATGGCATGGAAGTGCAACTGAAAAGTTGAGTATCTACATATTTAGCTGGCAATCTGCTCAAAAACAAGATCCAGAAGCATTAGTATTTTGCTCTCTCTAATGGCATGCAACTTCACTTGTCAATGCTAGATTAGGCAATAGGCAGACTGGCAGGGGCTGATAAGCAAGCTCACTCTACTCAGTGTCATTAGGTATCATAAATCATAATAAGTCAATGGCATTATTATATCATACCCAAATCTTCAAGTTTCAAAAATATATAATGCATAGCTTCATAAAGCTCATCTTTCTTCTTAAATATAAGTTCTACAGATGCAGTATCTTTGTTTGCCATCAACCAAGTGTTTTTCTCGTCACACAACTTGTTACCAGTTAACTAAAATTTAATATTCAAATAATGCATGAGTCCTTTGTCAATTATATGACTGGTAACTATAAGGAAATTACCTTGTCTTCTTTGTTTAAACGTCCAAGATTCTTCTCTGGATCTGTCACTGTACTTTTGATGTCCTGAATTGCTGTTTGTAAAGCAGCAATTGCCTCTAAAAATAATAGAATGTTTCCTACTAAAGTACTAATATTGTATAAGTTTAGACTAGCTTTTCCTCTCTGGTAACATAATAGACTTCCAGTCAACATGGAAAAACAGTTTAGAAGAGGTTACATATCCAATTAGAAAAGTCAGTTTCTACCAGCTCTGTCCAAGAAGTCAACACAATCCTGTTTTCCATATCTAGCTGCAGCCTCTCTTGCACGCTCTCCGTGAACATTTGTAACCTGTAGATCTACACCAAGGTTTACAAGCATCTTTACACAGTCTAAATGTCCCCAAGATGCAGCACGATGTAATACACTATAACCTATAAAGTTAGACAAACATGAATGTAATGTATTTTGAATTGAATAATAAGAATTGAAAAATTTGGCTATAAGCCTTCAACAACTTTGCATACACATGTATAAGTTATATAATGATTGCTTATTCTTAAAAGCAATAGATACCTTTTTTGGTGCTCGAATTAAGGTCAGCCCCCCATTCAATTAAAAGTCTTATAGCATCTTCCCTCCCAAGTATAGCTGCAAAATCCAAAGCGGATTTCCCGCTTTTATTTCGTTCGTTTAGAAAGGTTTGCCGGTCCGCGACCTCGTTTGTCGGGTCTTCAAGATACTCCTTCATTTTCACCGTGTCTCCTTGACAAACTAAATTTGTAAATGCAGACATTTGTCATTTCACAGTTCAACTGTTCAACATAGAGTTCAACATGGGTTTTTGTTTATAGTACTTGTTGCCATGTCATTTGGTTCATCGCCTAGACCCCCCCCCTGAAGAACGTACAGGGTATCATAAAATGCTAAAGTTGCCAAATTTTCATCATTTTTAAACTTGAACCACCATAGGCAGCCCGGTCACTGCTGTTACGTCATGCTATTATATATGTATATAATTACAATAAGGCTGGCAACTCTCTCGCAAAAAATATAATACATACATTAATACCATCGCTTAAAACAAAAATATTACGCTAGTTTCTTAAAAAAAACTACATACAAAACACCTTGGATATATTGACTATATTTATCTGTCATTTTTAGACTTGAAAGAAACTTTAAAATGCTCAAATTTTACGAATTAAAAGTGTGTTTTCGTTGAAATTTTGCGAAACAGAGGCGGGATGCAATTTACTCGACAAACGTCATCATCGGAGAATTCGTCGGCAAACTTCTGATTGGCTGTGGCAAGTTCGGAAAATTACGAAGATCTTTTTTCTTGATTGAGTTGACCTTCGTAATTTTCCGAACTTGCCACAGCCAATCAGAAGTTTGCCGACGAATTCTCCGATGATGACGTTTGTCGAGTAAATTGCATCCCGCCTCTGTTTCGCAAAATTTCAACGAAAACACACTTTTAATTCGTAAAATTTGAGCATTTTAGAGTTTTTTTCAAGTCTAAAAATGACAGATAAATATAGTCAATATATCCAAGGTGTTTTGTATCTGTTTTTTTTTTAAGAAACTAGCGTAATATTTTTGTTTTAAGCGATGGTATTAATGTATGTATTATATTTTTTGCGAGAGAGTTGCCAGCCTTATTGTAATTATATACATATATAATAGCATGACGTAACAACAGCAGTGACCGGGCTGCCTGTGCTTGAACTCGAAAAAGATTACACCTTCCTAGGCAATTTGCAAGGGTAGTCGCTTTTTAGTAAATCGTAACCATAAATATCGTACTGATACATTAACTGAACTTACCAAACTAAAACGACAAAAAAACTGTCTACAAAACATGTTCCATCGTAATCTTGTATCATTTTAATAGTATCAATGCTAAAGTATTGCATTCTGTAAACTATGCGATTTGACAAAGTTACACTACATTTTTACTATAAGGCACTATAGCCCCGTACAGACGGGTAGGTTTTCCTTGACCAGTTCACTTGCTCGTGTATGACGATTGGCGAACAAGTTTTTCTTGACAAGTTTTACGAAAATATATATTTCGAGTATATTTACGACAAAGTATACGATCGAATTTCAAAACAAACAAAAATGATAAAATTTAAAAATGATAAAAACCGCTCAATTAGCTCGAAGATATTTAATTGTTGCGCAATTTCCTACTTAAGCTGGCATGACTAGCTTTTGAACAAGGCTCCTTCGCCTCTAATCAAGGAGAAAATTTTTTTCGCGTACACACGAGCAAATAAAACCTGGCAAGGAAAACCCGTCTGTACGGGGCTTAAATGGGCTTAAATCTGTGATTAAATGATAAATCGCTGATATTGCTGATATAGCTCAGTGCCTGCACACCTTTTAAACACCTGCACCTCTCTAGGTGCTCGCCTGCACATGTGTATAAAACACCCAGAGTTCATCGCGATCTTCCTCTTCATTCCGCCATCATGGTAAGAATAGAAATTGAGCGTATATTTCAATAAATAATCCACTGAAATTTTCTCTAATCCTGCAATTGTTTTTTATTTTCCCCTTGCTTTCTTGTAGACCAATAATCATTTGTCCTGTTTGTAAGCTCTTTCTAAAATTGTGCATGAATTGTAGGCGAAAAACAGCCTCATAACAGTGGTACTTAATAAGCACAATGGAGTTCGATGATAATATGGAACGTTTATCCCTGTTTAGGCTCTCGTTGTTCCCGAGAAGTTCCAGCATATTTTGCGTTTGATGAACACAAATATTGATGGCAAAGAAAAATGCTTGTTTGCCTTCACAGCGATCAAGGTATTAGGAATGATCGAATGATTCCGTAGAAATAATTGTGAACATTTGATCAATTGATCTTATATCGATGATGACGAGTGAAATTCATCTAATAGTTTCATACGGGTTTGTTTGACTTCATATTTGTAATATGTGAACAAAAAAGAGGAAAATTAATTTAAACGTTTGTATTCGAGCTTTCCAAATATAATTAATATCCAAATTTTAAGTTGCCAGGGAAAACAACAAAGTGATGTTTTCATCTTAATGTAGGGTGTAGGTCGACGTTATGCAACCTTGGTGTGCCGCAAGGCTGATGTGGATCTTAACAAACGTGCTGGTGAATTAACAGAAGATGAGGTTGAACGTATTGCAACCATACTTCAAAACCCTCGGCAGTATAAAATTCCTGACTGGTTCTTGAACAGAAAGAAAGACATCAAGGATGGAAAATACAGTCAGGTTTGTAATATTACCAGTTGTGATAGTATGCGTGATGACCATAGACTGAACTAAATTGATGCTTTACCCAATTTTATAGGCACTTTCCAACAATCTTGACAATAAACTTCGAGAAGATTTGGAAAGACTTAAGAAGATCCGAGCCCATAGAGGCCTTCGTCATTACTGGGGGTAAGTATGCTGTATTGACCAGATAAATATGACACTTTTAACTGTGAAGCCCACCAAATAACAGAAAGGAATTGAGGTATCTATCTTTTTATCTAGTCTTCGTGTCCGTGGTCAGCACACTAAGACAACTGGCAGAAAGGGAAGAACTGTTGGTGTTGCCAAGAAGAAGGGTTAATAAAATATGTAGAATATTTCTGGAATAAAGGAATAAAGTTGACTTTCAACTACTATTTGTTTCAATAGTAATGCCAATTTACTTGACAGTCTGAAATGTGTATCAATGAAAACATTCTAAGTTTGGGATAAAATTGCAGTTGAATCACAACATGCAGCTAAGATCAGAAGAGCTACAGTTCAGTTGTTTATTTCCAGCTGAATGTCAACTATCCCAACAAAAGAACGCTTTCATTTGGATGCCTGACTACTATATTATACCTGAATGCAACGTTATATATTTACTATTGAAGCGCCTGGGTACGAGGCTGTTTGGATGCGCAGTCAAAAATGTGACTTTGCTTATTGAATTAAAAGTTTGGGTTCATTTCAACCTCTATCGCTGCCACTTCCCATTATATTCGGTCACTACTGTGTTGAATGAAAATGGAAAGGTCAAAATTTAGTAAGATACCATCGCTGCATTATATACAGAGTGCTAATGTTATAATACTGCACTTTTATAATAATGCTATGATACTGCACTTGTCTGGACCTTTTATATTGGAAAAGGTCGAAACGCAAGACCAACATTGCGATTATTTCATTGGCTTGACTCGAAAGTAAGCAGGACGCGCATATTTTCACTAACACAAAATGTAACTTATTTATTACTAGCCTTCTCCGCAGGCATCTCTTAACCTAAGCCCGCCGCACACGAGAGCTATTAGCCGAGCTAAAGACCTCGCGTGGCTGTTAGCCCAGCAAGTTACTCTCGTGTGCGGATAGTTTTTAGCGAGGTCGTTAGCTCAGCTGATAGCTCTCGTATGCGGCGGGCTTTATGTATTAAATATGCATGGCCTAATTCATTCGTAGTCTGAGATGAAAAAGTGTCCAAATTAGACATTAATTTATTTAAAATTTACTTTAAAAACCATTGAAAAACCTACCATCGCTCTCCCCTAAAAGGCCCTATTTCTAATAATCCACCTCAGTAAATTATTATTTGAAATCTTATTGTCTTATTTTGTAAGCTGTCTACAGGGTGTATAAAAAAGGAAACTTTAATAATTCCCAGAAGCCTATACGATCTTTTGTTATTGAATAGATGCGAACATATTACATAGACCAACAGACAAAATCCAAAATTAATGTTTCTTTATGAATATATGCGAACTTGTGTTTACAATTTATGTTTGTAATCTTTATGCATTCATTTAGAGTAAACGATACCCAAATCTTTGACAGGAATTCGGTGACCACTCATCGACTCGTGTTTGTCGATCTTTTTGCCAGACGCGTCAACGCCATGAAGGAATTCCAAATGAGCACTACTCTCCTTGTACACTTTGAAGCAACATCCAGCATGCTTGGCTGTATCTTTTACGAACCAATTAATCTTGTTTGGTTTTCCATCGTATTCCTTCGGCATGAAATACTTCCTCCCTCGATAATTAGCCACTTTTATCGCATTTTTTGGGTTGGTATCGACCTTTGAATCCATACTGGCGTACTTACTGAAAACGAACGGACTAAAGGTAGTACTGGGCGATTACTCAAATACGAAAATGTCCAATTCAATAGCAAAATATTGATAATTTTCCAAGTATCGACGATTTTAACGATTACGATCTTGCCGCAAGATTTATTAATAATTACACCATGACTCAAACCGGAAAAAGTTTCCATCCAAGTTTGGCGAGAATTGTTTCAGCACGTTGATAATCTCGTAGACAAAGGATCTTTGTAATCTTTACAAAATATCTTTGTAGATAAAGCCAAGATCACGATAGGCTGAACCATACGTGGATGCTCGATGTTCACTGCCTCTAGCGAATACGGGTATGCTTCGTTGTACCATCCCTTCGCTTACCAAAATCTTCCCAAAAACGCTGAGAACCAGTCCACTTTAAGAGTATTATAATAGAAACATTTTTCATTAACAAGTTTGCTGCGTCTCCGGGGGGTTGTCTAAGCATGATAATTTTTTTACTTGTTCGACAAGCGTATCTGCTTTTTCGCTTGTTTGTATTAGGATGAAAGTTATCTACAGCTACATGTTTTATTTAGAGGATCTAGTTTGCCCTATCGCGATAGTATCCCGCGTAAATCATTGTGATTCGCTCGCAAGTGCCACATCGTAAACAGAATTGTTCTGATTTAACCAGGCTTTGAATATTTGTGTTTTCTAATTTATTACGCCGATAAAATCAAGTAATGCATGAGCATCCTCGTTCCCAGGTTTTTCTGATGCATGAGCTGTTTTTCAGTTAAATCAATCTATATGTACCTAATATATATATTAAGACTGCATGGGCGATTTTTAAATAGCTGGGTAGCCATATGCGTGTCGCTCTTATTTCAATATCGACTTATACGCATCAACTGCTATTGACAAGAATAGCCATTTCGACTGTCTTTCTGATCCACTAACGAAAAGACAATGAAAAAGAGACCTGGAATTATTCTATTTAACGACTGGATGCTACGTCCTACTTGTTTTTCTGAACCTGTCCAGAACGTTTTTCTTGCTAAGTTTCCTTCTTTCAGTTATCTCATCTTGTGCCTTTTCTTTCTTTGTTTCCTTCTGTTTCTCTTTTATCAGCTTTTTAACTTTGTCCTGTAATGACCCAGTGAAATTGTAGAAAAAATGTAGAATTAATTTTGTGATCCTGATAAAGACCCTGTCCATAAACAAAACAGTTTACGCTTCTGAGGTCGGCTGTGCGAAAGCCGGATAGCGCTATCCACTGGATAGTGGTTTTTTCAATCGCTCCAAAATTGCCCGTTGTTCAGTATAACCATGATTAAATCTTATTACGCTTAAATTGGGGGTTCCCTTTAATGGCAGCTAGCACCAAATCGTAATTTATTTGCTTCCCAGGTTTACAACAGTTAAAAAATCACCATCCGGTGGATAGCGTCCCCCCCTGATTCACGTGAATGAATTCTGTTTGAAAAAGGAAAGGTTAACTACTTCATTTACACATACCCGTTTGTCCTCAGCTTGAACACCTTTTTTTCTACGGTGTTGCTTGGCAGAGGAACTTCTTCCTTTCTTTCTATGTCTTGGTGTGAAATCCTCCTCTTCCTGCAAAAATATGACACTTGTCCTTAGTTCACACTTTTTCTTCCTTTGGAATATTCAACCAATGAGAGATGCGCTAGGACTAACTGGATCATATTTCAGGAATAAAACTCGCATGAACAAAGATGGTAATATATGGGCTACCGCCGTAAAACCGCCGTAACCTGACACACAAGGTCGGTTTACGGCAACAGAGGGTTATTCAGTGCAAGTTAATTTCATGGCATAAAATGGTCTTACTGGTCGATCTTCATTCATCTCAGCAATTTTAACATTTCTGTCGACAGTATCAACACGGTTGATTTGACTCGGGTTTAATGTGATGAGATCTGGTTGAACCTAAGAAAACAGTTTTAAACGCAAATAGCTGTTTAAATTTGTAGCACTAGAACTGTGAACAAAACAGTCAAAACTCGCCTTCTCAAGTAACGCTTTCACTTCAAATTCTTGCCGTTGTTTTTTGTTTTGATATGGATTAGATTCGAGTCCGTCAAAATTTGGTTCACCCGCACCTTAAAAGGACATATGAAATATGGATTTCAAGAACATAGGCAATTCACTTAAGATAAAGAGAAATTTCTGTCAATCGCATCTATCAAATATCAATTTATTTACATCCAAATGCGTTATTACGAGGCTACCTTAAAAATGAAATTGATATCCATCCGTTTACAATAAATTAAATTTACAAAAGAAAAATTAAAGTCAGAAATCTGGCAAAATCGGGCAAAGAAAATATGGGGGACATCACAACAGCAATTTACTGGTGACAGAAACCGTTGTCTGATTCTGAACCGTTGCTTGCTCCCGACATTGGTCCAAAATTGCTATAAATTCCGTTCGAATGTTCCTCAAGTGCTTTCTAAGTAAACAATCGTCTTACCTGGGATAACGAGACTTGTAAATCCTTTAGAGTGGCCAACACCCAACACATCTTCGAACGGGCAGAATTCGACACCACGAACGGTGCAGCCAGGAAATAGATTGTTCATGTACGGAGCATTTTGTTTTGTTCGAAAAGCATCCTTCCACACCTGTAGGAAATTATTTGATTGTGGTAGTACCGCTTAGTAAAGGTCCTTCACGTTTGTGAACAAAGGGTAATGTACAGTGCCTGCAATATGCAGTTGATTAAAACTTCAATCACATGTGAGCAGAGTGCAGTACTACACAGAAAAAACTGGAAAATGCATTTAATTTGCATCCTTCCTTTAGGTCACTACCCGGTAGCAGTTTGGATAAATCCATAACGATTCTTCAACGAACCTGAACATGTGGACCGCATCCTGCTGCAAGAAGACCTCGTTGGCTAATAGCCAGGCTCGAGGCTGGTCTAACGGTACGATATGCTTGAAGTTGTTTGTATGTTCTTATATCCCAAATCTTTATTTGTGTATCGAGCGCTGAGGTTGCCATATACCTAATGAAAGTAACATGTCCGGGTCACAGACCGCATAACAGCGAGAAATTCTCATATAACTCTATATGAAGTTTGCGAGAAGTACAGAAGATATTCCTAGTTTGACTTTAAAAATTTAAATCTTGGAATGACAGTTACGACGGTGATTCAAAATTCAGTTAGCCATGTTAGCTAGTGTAGCTATGTTATTCCCAAAAAACCTTTTTGCATCAATCGTTTTATTTTGTTTAGTTGTTTCCTGAAGACCAAAGATAAAAACAGAGGTTTTTTGTTTCTATGAGAATCCGCTAAAATTGAAAAAGAGTCAACTCCTTTCCCCCTACCATCCTCCTTGATCCACAGCTATCGCCTTGACAGGGCCACGATGACACAACATTTTGACGAGGGGCACAGTGACATTTGGACTCCATAGAGTGACTGTTCCTAATTTGTAAAATATTGAATATTGTAAATATATAGAAACAGACATTTTCTTATCGCTGGGAAAGCTTGTTTCAAAGAGATAAAAGCAAACTAAATTATGATTTTAATTACCTCTGCAATGACCCAAGTGCATAATGGCATTGTGTGGATTTTTTGACATGCAGTCACATGGGCCGAGTCCAGTGCGTATTCTCGATATGGGTTTTCCAGTGGACACGTCTTGATATCTGAGGATACCTTTTTGGTTCTAAATATAAATTATTTTCATGCCTAAGGAAGTATGTACCATGCTAGAAAATGGGGTGGATTGTCAACATGAAATATTTTACATAAATCATGCTGCTAAATTACCACCATTTAATGCTTTGTATGATCAGTAAAAGCAAAATGAATTGCAGAGACTAAGTCCTGGACCCTTCCCTAAACCAAATCCATTCTCCAGAACTACATTCTGAATCCAACCCTATAAATTTAACCCTTACTGGATGTCATTACCTAAATTGCCCTATTCTGCCTTTCTAGTCATCAATATTTGGTATCAACCGCTATGAAATTTTATCACTTCAAGCTGGTTTGGGCAATTTTTTATCCCAGTTTTTATCTCATTAAACATCATTAATAAACAAGTAATAAATATGAAATACTCACAACTGTTGTTAACAAAAAATGATAAGGAAGAAAATCTAAACGATTCACATTCTCATGTTGTTTCAAGCAATGCAACTCCAGTCCTGTGTTGTCATAAATAAAAACGTTTTTCTTTTGTGCAACAGCAAACATTGTTTCAATATGCAACCACCTTCAAAAGAGTAAGAAAAAATTACCAAGCATTTTACATTTGTCAAGCATAAAACTGAAATACAACAGCTTCAATGTGGTACCTAACATCACGAATAGTTTCCTGTACATGAAACTCGCATTTTAATTTTTTATCTTTCCAGTCAAAGGCAGAAAGATGGCCCTTTCTTCCTCCAAGTAGAAGATACCTAGTTAAGACAGAAAAATTGCAGATTTATAGTTTAGTCTATTATGTGGGGCCCCATAATGTAAGGAATGAAGAAAATAAGAATTAGAAGTGAAATCAATAGTGTAAATTACCTCCCATTTCTTGTATAATTGATGTTATATGGTGCAAAGGTTTCTAGTTTAAGTTCAAAATGCTGCAAAAAAATGAAGTGTAGGTGTTTAACTAATCAGACATGTTCCAATATAACCAGGGAGCAGCGTCAGTCAGCAGAAAAGTCAGACACGGATGATGTTTGTCTTGAGGGCTAAGTAATAAGAGTCATGTTATTCACTTCACAGTTCACCAGTCTTCATATGGTGGTTATGGGGAATATCGCTGACCTGATGACTTGAGACAAAATAAATAGAAGAACTTACCTTGTTAGCAGTTGAAATGTCAACAGCCTTAACAATATCAGACTGTTTGAAGTGGTAGGTTTTCTCATATCCTTCAGCCTCAAGATATCTGATAAATGTGAATATAACTATCAAAAACTATTTTGACAAATTTATTTTTACCTGAAATGGCAGACTTTTCCTAAACTAATGGACATCTTACTCCATCACAAACCATATATTTCATGAAAATTTTTACGAGTCAATATCATCTCTTTACTTAACTTACCCAGCCTCTTCTGGCAGAAGCAACTCAGATCTGGCTGCTTGGAGTGCTGCTTCTTTATATTTTGATTCATGGCTCTTTAGCTTGCCCCTTAGTTTCTTATCTTTTAATCCCTGTATAATGTATTTAATAACAAAATAAAAAAATGCGTTTCAAAAGGCTATCAATGGCAAATATTTCAATGTGGAACAAAACTACAATTTCATTATTTCGTTGTCCTATAGCATTGTAGTGTTATACAACTTTCAAATTAACGAATATCAGTTGGAAATACTTTAATAAATCCATACGTTTTTCATAAAAATAATCAAACCTTATAAAATCTCAATTTCGATCCACGTAAGTATTTGTTGACAATATCTTGCGCAGGTAAGGCACTCTCTTCTACGTCCTACGAAATATTTTCACACACACTTGAGTTTACACGTGCTCGAAACGAACGTTTTACTTTAAAACTACAAATTTACTTGACTTTTACTCACTCGTTCCTCGTGCTCCGCCATCTTGAAGAATGATACCGTGTGAAGAAACTCGGGTCTACAAGTTTTGAATTTTTAACCAATCAGATCACGGAATTCTTACGAAAGTACCACATGCATGGTAAATGGTATTATAATCGACATTACCACGTCGTAAAATGAACGCACCCAAACGAACGCACCATATAAGAGTTATCACCTGCTTACCAATTAGTTGAAATTGGAAATTGTCGTGAACAAGTCATTTTTACCGATGAGAAATAGTGCGGATGTAAATTTGTTATTATTTCTGTATTCAAACGGTCATTGTTGACTGTACACACATAGAAATATTCTACTACATCAACCACCATGTTCACGAAACTCATGACTAATAAAGATGGAGACCAGGCCTAATTACTCGTGACCGTTAACTCAGCGTAGTGAATGGAGGAAATTGTGAAATCGATGCAGAATAGAACAGCAGTTTTAGACAATGTAAATGAGTAAAAAAGCCAATAAATAGTTCAGACATACTGCTTTGTGGACAATTATTCATCACGTTCCTGCCTGTTCACATTACTACATTGTAAGATCTTTCACGTTCGTAGAGTAGAGAATGCTTAATTATATAGTTACTATAATTACATAGACCACCTGAAAAGTATAACGAATCCATGGACCATGGGTATTTAATAGTACTAGCACTATAAGTTCTAATTTATTTTCATCTATTCAATCCAGGTGGATAAAAAAAATTAATAAATAACTACTCGCATAAATATAATTATATCCATGTAAAAAACTTGTTCATGTCAATAGCAACACATCGATTTTACAATGGGCACTCTTTCGAACGAAAGACCGAAAAACCTTCGCGAGGACTTCGCGGGGGTGTTTGCTGTGTAAATTCGTGTGCAATCTTCTTTTGAAAAGAACCTGGAGAATTTGTTGTATCTCTAAGGCCTCTGGAGATACCGTTGGACACAGGAGTGCCATAGTTACCACGCATATGCTTCCTCTCACAAGACCTTTCATCAGTAAGGAATGAGTACTTTGTTAATGTCTGTGCAAGCTCACGAGATGTTAGTCTCACATTCTTTTCTTTAACCTTCAGTTTGTCTTTGAAGGTTGAGAGAAAAGATAAACTTGATGATCTCTCGCGAGATTCTCTCGTAGATATATCGCGAGGATCACTCGTAGATCGGTCGCGGGATTCATGCGTGAGGTTCTCGCGGGAATCGCGAATGATTTCATCGAAGGACTGATTGGCGAAACCCACTTGTGATTGGCTAATTGATCTCTCCCGGGATTGATTCGAGCAATAACTTGTATCGAATTCCACGAGGCTTTGCGTGTGTTCCACAACGTTTGCGACCCTAGTCCTAAGTTCAGTTGCTATTTCAATCATTCCAGTAAATAATCGCGGCTTGTCTAGTTTCAATCTCTCAATGGCTTTTGTCAAACGCCCAGAAATGTCTGTAACTGACCGAGTGCCGCTGACCACTTGGTGACAGCAGTATACTCGTCTTCCAGCAACGGTGCATGGCGTCATATCTTTTAGACTATATAACGTTTTCTATAGGATAATGAAATTAACATATGATTGATGTCAGCGGGTTTTTGAACAGAGAAGTTCGAACTATCAAATTAATGAAGGAGATGACCTATGAAGTAATTTGACATGACCAACACTATACGACATGACCAAAAACTCGTTGAAAAATTACTAGCTTACTGATAGTTGATCAATTTTCGTCTTTATAGGCGAAGCCCTCCCTCATATCAAAATTAGCTAGATTTTACATACTTGTATGTCGTCGACATTTCGAGTACAGTTTAAAACAGATTTCAATAATCTTGTAGCGTCGTCTCTGATCTCTTTTTCCATCTAAAAATCAATAAAAAACACCTCATGACCTCTTGTTTTCAGTTAATACCGGTCAATCTGCAGTGATCTAAAACAGAGAATCCTCTCATACCTCGTTATTGCCTTTGTGAACCAGTTTTTGCATGCTGTTGAGCGATTCTTTGATGACTCTATTACAGTCTTGTACAGCGTCACGAAGAACAAGATTCTGCCCCTCCACAAACGCTGCCGCACAAGAACCTTGGATCTAATAAAAAATTAGCATAATATGTGCATCACTCTTAGAAAAGATTCTTATACTGTAACACCACTAAAAAGGAGGTGGCAAAACAATCTAGCGATTAGTTATTAAATCGTTTAGTCGAAATTCGACTTACTTCTAGTTCTTCAGCCAGGTTGTCTTCAGAGAATTCAACAGGTGACATTACAACCAGTTTTGCAACCTGTTTGACTAGAATGCATAGGCAGTTTTCAAGCTTGTCACCAGACTCCTCAATCAATGACACCATATCTCCATCACAGCCCTAAGGAAGATAGATTTCACACGATTTTTATGATACACTTCTCAAGTTATCGTAGTTCTAAAAGGTCTCCTTGAATTTGGATCCGGCAATGAATCATCATTGTCACTGCAGGAGGGGGGACATAGAGAAGATATGTTATATATTAGGCAGTGGCGTAGCCAGCCTGACAATTTAGTCATGCTATGCTAATATTTTGGTGTTCATTAGCTGTGAAAACAATGAATTTCTAAAGAAATTGATAATTCTAATGACTTGAAATTTGCATAGCATGACCAAATTGCCAGCAACGGTGGCTACGCCACTGATATTAGATACAAACTAACGGCAAGCTTCTAACCATAAAGGAAGTCAAATGCAGTGGTGAAAGGCGCGTGCATTAAACGAATTGACCATATAACCACTGAAAAAGTAATAAAGATATAGGAAAATCTATATTATCTATATATTTACCATTAACAGTTTTGCTAAATGTGCTGCAACTCTTCGTACTGAGTCTAGTAAACGCGATGTCATCTCGCGAACTTTTTCCACACCGCTGGCATCGAGTACCGTTCTCCATGACTGCGTTTGTTCCAGAAGTCGTTCCAAGGATGTCATAATTTGAATAGTATGACGACGAACGATTTCAGTCTCTCGCAATGGAACTTTGATAAGAAAAAAATGATTGGATTTGATTGGAAACTACAGCTAAACGGCTTGTCTAACGGTCACTTAAACGGAGATTTAGACGTACCCGCATGTCTTGCCCCGTTGTCGTTTTTAAAAGCTCTGCGCAAACTTGAGGCAGACAAGAGAACTTGGTTCACACTGTACACGATCCGTTCGTGGAAAGGCACTTCGCTTGACGTAGAAAGACCTTGTAAAAACGAAAGTATATAAATACACATCTAATCTTGACCACCAATAATGTCATTAAACTCTAAAAGTCGTATCCAGCAGGATTTCAGTTAATTTGAGAGGCCTTAAATTTTTGTAACGATGAAACAAGGTATTTTTATTTTAGTTGGATTATCAATGATAATCTGACAATATGTTTACTATTATTACTAGTATAACAAAAAAATATTCAATAAACACAAACCTTCCATTCTCGACATAAGACTGGAGACCATATCGCGGCAGATCGCTGGTACTGATGTGACATTTTGTAAACCTTGAACATGCATGAAAATATAAGTGAATATAAACTCGAATAACTTTTTGTTGACCAATGAAGAAGTTCCTTCCAAGAAAAAAATCTTTTTAGGGACAAAAGGTTCGGGGACATATCGTCGAAGAAAAACGACATATGAAAAACAAAGGTAACATGAATAGGTTGGGATTCCTGATATCAATTACGTCAAGAAGAATTTCCTTACTGTTTTGAAAATGATCAGACAGCGGTGGAGATGGCGATGGTGACGGAAATGTCTTCTTCACTTCACTAGAACGTGTCTCGTCTCTTTTGTACTTTGCAAAAATATTTTCAGCTTTTACTGAAGAGAATGAAAATTGCATTAAAATTACTATAGTGTTCTACATCCTTATTAAAACCCGTTCACACTTGCAATTCTTGCTACGATTTTTTGTGCGATTTTCTTCTTTTGATAGATGCGAACAAGTGATTTAGTTACTGGTGTTTAAATAAGAGCTCGTTAACATCGGAGCATTCGTAACTAATTACTCGTTCACATCTATCAAAAGAAGGAAATCGCAACATAAAATCACAACAAAAATCGCAAGTGTAAACGCGTCTTAACAAAGCAGGAGTTTGATCCAAAACCAATACAACGACAGGATGGGGCTATAGCGACTTAGTGAAGAAATAGTAACAGAATATTTGTAGCCTTTCTCTGGCCTGAGGTTAGACTACAATCAGTGTTTGCACATATGACTGGGATTGAAGCAGTATTTACTAGTGTGACATCAGCGATACAATATTAATATTACCATGTTGCCTGTTCACAGCGTTGTTCACTAAGACTCTAGCACGAGGTGATACACCGTAGAGAACCGATGGACTTCCCTGTAATAAACAATATTAATAAAAATATCGCTGTCATAACACATAAAGACAAACTGTGAGAAAGTTCGTGGAAAAAAAATGAGAGGAATTGCATAAAAACCTTTGATGAAAGTGGTGAAGCTAGCGAGTTCTTCAAGTTTGAAACTAAATCAAGAGTTTCTCGTCTGCTCATCCGTCTAGTCAGTAAAAAGAGGGAAAAAATTTAGAAAGAACATAATATACGTGGAGAAACTAAAACATTAACTTTCAATACAAGATCTGAGGGGACCAACATGGACCTATCATTTTATCAAGAAGGTAGAATGTTAGACATACATAGTTTCAGAAGGTGAATCAAGCCTGAAGTCTTTTTCCCACTGATCTGACGGGTCACTGAATGGATCTTCATCGCCACTGATACTGTCAGATTCGTTTTGCTAAATCAAAATTTAAGATAAATTTTAATGAAATTTTATCGCAAGATTCACTACTGCAGTTCATTATTTTACCTGATAAATTTCCCTCATCTGCATTAATTTCGCTTCAAACTTTTGTAAAGACCACACTGTTGTGATTCCAAGTTTTGTGTTGTTCAAACGAATTTTCACTTCCACCTTAGGTTGGAAAAGAAAGAATGAATAGTGGGAACGGATAGAACTTGAATAATGGGAATAAAAAGGAAGTATCACTTTCTGCTACAAACCTTGTCGTTTAGCAATATATCATCTCTGCTGAATGTCTAAATTGACAAGTTAAGAAATTAGTTTCTTATTCCATACCATAGGGTAACCATGATCATAAAACGTATGAAGTTAACGATGACTCATCCGTCAACGTCTCCAGCGGACATTATTCACACCAGGCAAGACGTATTTTACAATCTAATAATATATCTTACCAAATGTCTTTTTAAACTTTCACTGATCTTATTTGCTTCTCTCAACATAACAGATATGCGTAGCAATTCACTATTCCCTTTATTATCTGTCACCAAAATAAACGAATTTGAAAAAAATACACAGAAAAAAGCAAAATATAGCGTGAAAAAGACTCAACAATACCTTTAGAAACAATGCTCATTTTTCTCTGTTCTCTCGCTTGCTAAACAGAACAGGAAGAAAAAGTGTAAATCGGTTTGCAATCGTTTGTAAATCGGTTAAAAAATTACCACGAAGTGTGATTTTTTTCACAAAAGAAAATACAAGATTACTACCTTCGCGTTTTTTAATTTTTCTACATCTTCTCTAATCTTTATCTTTTCTTTTTCCAATTCAGAAATTATCCGAACTTGATTTACTTTCGTTTCTTCAAGAGCCTAATTGAAAAACAACCATAAAAAACGTGGTTGCATGTTGTCGTCTCCCGAAAGGACTGAAAATCTTTTTATTTTCATGATCAGGAATAAGATGCGTACTTGTTTAGCTGCTAAAGCCTCCATTTGCAATCTTTTCCTGTTGTTTAAAATTTCTTGTTCAAGCAGCTGAAAATAAAATTGATTAAAGTGTAAGTTTCTACGTGTATATTATCATAGCCTCGTTGTCGCTGCATAAACAAGAAATTACCATTTTATGCGCTTGTAATTGACTGATCTTGTCCTCTGCACTCTGGTGTGATTTCTCGATCTCAGTCTTCTCCGCACCCACCTCGTTCTAAGGGAATACAAAAAACAAAATTTGTTACCTCCCTAATTATCCTCATATTTTTGTATTATTCAGCCTGCACCTGTTCAAAATGCCAAATTTAACGTATTCAGAATATTATATGATCAAGAATTTATCATGCGCAGATTTGACGGCTGATTTGGTTCAGTCTCAACTACTTTCCCCTTCTTTAGCCGTCAAATTGACAGTAATTATATTCGTGACTCATCTCATAAAATTACCGGTGAGGGTGACTTCGCAACTCATCCTGGGAAGAACCTTAGAAAGAATGAGTGTTCAATGTAAACTCTTCACTTACCAAACTATTTTGTAATTGATTGAGACGTTTCTCGTAACATTGTTTTTGTTCATTCAACTCTTGTTGTGCTGTTTCCTGTCAAGAAAGAATGAAAGTTGAGATAGACAATCATTCATGTGACTATGCAAGGTTTTATTTTTAAGGTTATATGTGAATTTTTTTATCGTAATTTTGCCTCAATCGCCCACAGTTTGAACCAACTAATCACTGCAGGTATTTTTCAGTTTCTTCACATTAGTGACATCTTTCACGAGACGTTACGAAAAACTCACTTTCGCAACTTGTATTTCGACCATTATTTCTTCCTGAGCTTTTATCCTAGCTTCTTCCAATTCAGCTTGAAGTCTTAATCGTAGACAGAATCAAAAAATTAAGAAGTCGGCCACGAGGTTACATCGACCAAACAATGTAAGTTTAGAAAAAATAGTCAGCGGCAAAACTGGACAAAACAAGACAATTCTAACTCCATGTCAAGGAATTATTGGGAGGCCAGGCAGTCATTCACACAGGTAATAAAGTGAATTTTCTAGCTGACCTGGCATTCTGCACTTGAGCCAGTTCATTTCTTGCAAATTCAAAATCTTTCGGAGCAACATTCTCTCCCTTCTCAGAATTTTCCTGTTTTCTTTGTTGCACCTCAATGGGATGGTTGAACCTTTAACGAAGACGAAGGTAAACTCTTAGTCATTCATTTAACCTCCCCAACATTACCAACATGATATACATGCAGATGTCTAAATCGATCAACGATTATCCAACATGCTGGACCATAAACAGGAGAATATATTTTACCGGAAGTAATGATCTCCTCCAATGACTAAACGATCACCCTGCAAAGTGGGGTTAAAGGTTAACATCTGAACAAAATAATACGCAAAGCTTTACACACAACCTGTCAATAATGTTAAAAAACACAAATCCTGCCACGGCAAAACAATATAGTTAAATTAGTTATACGTAAAGTTTTTCGTATTACGTGATGAAGTAACGTCTCCTCGGATAACTGCAAGCCGTTCACATAGGTCGGAGCATCGTCTGTATCGTGGGAGAACATGAAATTCATAATTGAAACAAGTGAGAGAGTCAAAATCGTATCACATACGAAATTTCTCCACGCGACTTACCAATTGGCGTGATGTATACCTTCTCACCCTCGTTACGAATCAAGCTAACAAAATTAAAGAGAAGATATTAATAATTATTCGTGGGAAAAAAGAAATCATGCAGAGAGTGTTGTTTAAATTATACAAGACATGTTTTGTCTGCAGTACCAGTGGTTTTCTGCCACTAAAACCCCATTCAGCTGAATATCATGATCAGAATAGTGTTCACTTTGACGACGGCCTACTGTTGTTTCTCCTAAGAGGGAATGAAAATAAAAAACTACTGAGTAAACACTCAAAACATCAAACAACCAAACCCTCTTGTTGACTAAGCAAATTTACCTTCTTTCAACATGTGCATGTGTGTTTACCTTCTTTCAACATGTACAACAGCATTTCTGACAACTGAGGATCCTCGTTCAAGTTTACAAGATTAGGGAGTTTGTTATCAACCTTGAAGGAAACACCTGCTTTCTAAAATGGAAAAGGATTTTTTAATCTTTGTTAACAAAATACTGGTAATATTTTTAAATTTTATTTTTTGATGAAATATTTAATATACCTTCAACTTTTCGGCTTCCTCCACTTTACGTTTCTCAGAAAGCTCTAACTTCTCTTGCCAATTTCTATGAGAGATTTATATTTTAATGACTGGCCTATCGACTCACCGCTGAGACAAACAATATTCATGAGACAAAGTCTTACTTCGTGGATTCGGCCAATAAAGTCGTAGTTTCACGCAATTTTTCTCGTAGCATTGTTATTTCATCATTTAAGCTGACATTAACCTCAGGTTCTGATGAAATGGACGACTCTTTCAGACGCTCAATTTCAGCAAGTAATTCTGAAAAGGTAAACAGCCATTACTGTAAGACATCTGCATGTCGTTGTTTTTCAGGATCTATCAGAAGCCCAACCTATCAACACAATCCTTCTTATCGTATATTTCAAGTATAACGTATCTTTCTGAACAAAACAACACTGTGATAGCGGCATGCAACAGCACATTAAAACTTAGTTAAAATGCCTCATCCATTCTCACCTCGTATTAATTTAGCATTAGGATCTTCATTTACTCTTGCTCTGTTAACGATGCACCTCGCTTGGCTGGCATACCTTAGAGTACTTAATGTCTCTTCATAATGGACGATAGAAGGACTCACAGTCGCTATCATGGCTGTCTTAGAATTCCCCCCAAGACTATCCTTTAATAACCTATGTTGGAAAAATTGCGATAAAGTGCACGAATATTATGAGGTATTCTATTTTCACGCTGTTCTAAGCTAAGCTGACCAACCTAGATTAAGAAACGGATCACATGTGAAGTATCTTATATTATGCGTGGGAGGGGGGTGTGTGTGTGCGTGGGGGGTTTGTGGTTCAACGTCACGTAATTTTTGAGAAGGTATATGGGTAATCGTCACACAACATCACAGAGAGTTAACGCCGACACAGACCGGACGCGATGCGGCAACGCGACGCGAATTTTGAGTTTTCAGAAGCATATGAATTAAATTCTGGAAGTAAAATTTGGAAACTATGGACGCTAGAGCAGTCAAAATGTTTTATTGTTATGTAATATACAAGAATATTATGATAGTGTAAAATTTATTTGATTTTAAAAAATTAAAAACGTTGAAAATTCGCGCTGCGTTGCCAATTCGCGTCCGGTCTGTGTCGACCTATATACGGGGATGTAAAAAAGCGTCACGCATTTTGTGAACGGCCTCTAAACATCGAGCAATTTAGAAGTCGTCCATATTTATTCACTGTCAAAACAAGAGAAAGCCTAACATATATTAATTAACCTAATTTATCTGCTACAAGCTGTTCTGAAATATCTCTCCTAACTCTTACTGTTCACCCTTATGATTCTCCGAACTTACCAAGTTAACACTGAGTCACGGTACGGAATATGCACTTTCTTCTTTTTGCCAGCTTTTTCTCGACTTGACAAAACAGAGATGACTTTTCCAAGAGTATGAAGAGATTTGTTGATACTACCACCTTCCTGCAAACAAAATAATACGCTTGTCAAAAACCAATCACTTCAACAAAATCTTAAATACACCAATCTCCATTAAGTAGGGGGAGTATCTTATCTTTTTCATCGTGCGTGCATCAAATGGCAACTTATAGTAAAAAATGATGTGTAAAACGTTTCTCAATATATATAGGATGGTATTCAGAGGTGATTGGAAACGCGATGTACACATGAGTTATAAACAAAAATTTATGACTATTTGAGTATTACCTTTAACCTTAGATCGTAGGTTTGTTTTGAATCAATTACGTCATCATTTAAAGCAGTGCTGGCCCTTTCACTCCCGGCCAAGTCAATCAAATTGATTTTACTTGTTTTTGACATCTGAGTTTCTGTTCCTTCTAATAACTCGGTCTAAAACATAAGATCGAAAAAATCTACATCAACTATATGAATCAACCTAACTCTAACACAGCTCTCAGATCAGAGCTCTCAGGACTAAATTTCTACTTCCATAGCTCCAGTAATCACAATAAACAAAGGCATGCCAGCTAATTACTTGCAAGAAATTTCCGGAGTCCGCCGAGCACTTTTGGTCGAAAACCTATAAACCTGCACACAAGCTCATTATAAATGAGAGAGCCAGAGAGGCTGTCCGCAGGCTTAGGTAAAGTCGTAAAAACCTATCCATTTTAGATTGGAATCATGAACGCTTTCCATTGGTATTATGGTCAAAAAGGACTTTCCATTTTGGTTTAGAATTTTGTCGTCCTACCATATGCGAAAATGGGACTCCTTAGAATGATGAAGCGACTTATCGATTTTCCTTCCACACTTATCTAAGCCCTAAGTGTTTTGTGGTTTCATGTGTGGGAGGAATTCGATCAATTAAACCGTGTTGATGATCTCGAAATGCCATAATCTCGGTTTCTGATAATCCAACAAGTTATCAGAATACACCTGGAGCCACTGCAGGGAATTTTGAATTGAATTCCTTTTTTTATTACCATAAACAAACTTATGTAGTCTGAAAATATGATCTCAAATCCTGAATATTCATACCAACCTGTGTTTGGGTGAGTATGATGGTAAACACTGAATGCGATCGACTACTTTTTTCATTCATTCCCGTTGCTGCTGTTGCTCGACTCTTATTTCCCACAGCAAGCCAGGACTAAAATTATGCACAATAAAATTGTCAAAATGTGCATAGTAATCCCACACCAATTTATCAAAACATGAAAACATATGAACGTGTTTGAATCAAAACGCCGCGGTTTCAACACGAAAAGTTGCAATCATGAAGGTATTTCGGGAATCTGATGTATAGTTGCATTAACTCTCACAATGAAGGGAAAAAAAGATCACTTGACTATGGCCAAGGGATTAAATTTATTTCAATAAGTGAAATGCATAATTGTACCTCCACATCAGCGTAACTACTGACAATGTACCTAGACAGAAATATGCAAAGTGACGATTGAATTACAGCAAAAAAATTTTTACAGACAGGAATACGAGATTATGCAAAATGACTGAAAGCCAATTTACTTATTTTTCAACTCACGTGGATAAATCTTGAACATAGGGACCCAGTTCAGGATGCTCTCGAATACGTAACTGCAATGATAGTTATATCAGTGAAGATTGGGGAATAGTCAAATTCCTTGCATTGTTTTTTGTGGATTTATAAATAAAAAACTGATCAAGGATCCGTTAACAAAATACGTGACGCTCTTTGGGGTGACAAAACAACTCTTATAGTCAACCAAAGCGAATTTCATGCTTGTGGCAACATTTTCCAACTTGTTTCGCATTGCACAAAAAATTCGAGCTGAGAAAAAACGGGGCTGCGATATCAATGAATCAGATATGAAGTATATTATAATACTGTGTGTGTGCGGCAGTGCGGGGGAGTCTACCATTGGACTAGTGGTGGGAGAGGGGTATGTGCTTCAGACTTCACGTATAATTTTGAGAGGGTTTATGGTAATCATCACACAACGTCATAGAGGGGTTTCACGGGGGCGTCAAGTCTGAAAGTTCGTCACGTATTTTGTGAACGGACCGCAATCGTACCAGTTTTAAAACTTTAAATTTCAACTCACATTGGACTTTTTGTTGTCCCTTCCTTTCTGATAATCCAACAAGTCGTGAATTTTTTCATTGTAGATTTCAAAGTAACTGATTTCCACAGAAAATGTCAACTACATTAAGAATCACATAATTTACAAATTAACAAGTTACTAACAGCAGTATTAGCCCATGACACTGGCAACTAAATTGTCCACAATTGAGATGAGCATAATAATAAATATCAGATACTAAATGGCATTTAGTAAATGCAAGATTAATTCTTTCAGAAGTTAGATATATATGTTTCTGTTGAATGGCAGAAAAAATGGAATTATTTTCCAAGAAAACTCATACCTCAGGACTTGAAACGATTCTTTGAAAAAGATCATGACAAAACCTTGGAATGATTCCTGCTTGTTCTTGGTGATTTAATCCCATCATGCTGGTGCAAAGATACACACATAGATATAACTGTAGGATCAAACCAAAATCATTTACAGAAAAATCAGGCATCAGAGCATTGAACAAGGTCAATGGCTGCATAGATTGGCACCAGTAAGTTCTCTGTACATATTATGTGGGTTTTGTACCATATCAAATATTAACAATAAATTATAACCACTCCTATCTTAAATCTACAGTATAGATGATTTGAGTCACTTTTTCCACAAGACTCTGGCTAGGAAAAATAGCAATTTGTGCACATCAATGTGTTTTTGTAAATAGTGATTATATTTTAGATACTAATAAGTTTATACATGCAGTTTATATATAATTATATTACCTATATGATTTGCCAGATCCTGTCTAGATAAAAGATAAAGAAGTTAAATTAAAGAACTAAAGTTTGACATCTCATTATAAAATTTAAAATTACTATTGATTCAGCATTTAAATATGTCAATCAGCTTGCTCCTTCTAGCTTCGATTAGTCTACCTAATATTAAACACTGCTGCTCGTAAACTTTGTTACAGTGCCTCAACTTACTTGACCATATGCAAACAAACATGTATTATAACCATCAAAAGCATTCTCAACCAGAGGCTTGCCAATCTTGTTATAAACATACTCTTGAGTAGCAAAGGTCTCACAGTTCTCATCAAATGACCAAAAGCATTGATCATAAGAGAAACTATGTTTTAAACCTGGACCAGATGTAAATATTGTGTTTCCATCTGCTGTCAAATATAACTGAGTATTGGTGTTCCTTAGTTCTCTAGAAATTAATGAATGATATGTAATATATTAATATTTATGATACATTATTTAAATCAAAGAGCAATTTGCACACATTTAATTAACATCTATTCAAAATTTCGGAGCAGTTCCCCACAACCTATGAGCTAAAATGACTTATTTGCAAATGTATGCTCTCAGTCTGGTCTGATAGGGTGTAAATATTCTACATGGAAAAAATGCATACTTCAAATAAATTCAGCATATCCTTTAAATTAGGTGACCTAGCTTAAAGGCTGGATATTCTAGTTCCTTAATTAGGACTTTATTTATACATGGATTTTTAGATAAAATACTTCAACTTGCAATTAGTACAATGGTTGTATACAAAGTTAAAATTTAGCAACACTTTTGTGTCTTTCATATGATCAGGTAGTATAATAAATTATATACTATTGAAATCATATATTATATAAATTTATACTATATAAATTTGAGAAATTGTACGATTAGACATTGAAGGTCATTGAAACATTATAATCATCAAACATATTATTATAGCTCAATATTATTTATAAAAGTTCTTTCTTGAAGAAAGTATATTGTAAAAGACTATACAAAAATTGCATACAAAACATATCATTGTTTACATACTGCCATGGTAATATTATTTGAGTTCATTACCATATGTATTTTATAACAGCAGCTGCTAACCATATATGTAAAGTAAGATGCTTATCTTAAAATTATTACCTCCATAATATTATATACAGCATGTCATATGTTAGATATTGTATCAATTAACAGAACCAAAATTTTAAAAGCTTTTTTGGAGTAAAAATTCAATTTATGGGTTACAAATTAACTATATTTTGTACTTTCATTTTTGATGTTCATATTGAAAACAGCAGGTCAAAATTAACATGCTGTGAAAAAAGAATACTCACCAATTATAAGGTTGAGAACCCCTAAGTGGGCACACGTGGCATTCTAAGTACGGTTATAAATAAATTACCAAAAATAACGGTCAAAAATTCATACTTCCTCCCTATATGATTAAATAAACTCAAATATTACTCCAATTACGGAGCATTTGAGCAAACAGAATGCCATTATTATAGTTGTTTACCTTTGGTTAAAAGGACGAATACGTACAGCAACGGTGACACAGGATTTCTCCTCTTGATCAAGCCCCAATCCTGACAAACTATCTAGACTATTTATGCTTTCGCTTTTTGTTAAACCTCGCGTAATAACCGAGTTCTCTGAGCCTGGATGATTTATAGAGTCTGAAAACTCTTGAATTTTCTTAATTTTTAGTTCATTTTTCGACTGTTTATTTAGAGAATTTGCAGTCTTATTTGCTGCAGCTTTTTTCCTGGTTTGTGCTTTATTTATTTCTCCAGATCCAGAAATTTTTGAGAGTCGTAAGTCTTTGGAATGATTATTGTTTGCATTCTTTACAACCAGCTCACTAGAATGAACAGTAGCCTGTTTACGTAATACTTTGCCATTTGAGGTTGACGGTCTTTGGAGAGGTATTTCGCTCAAGGATTGAGTCCGTCGTACAGGCAATCGTGATGGTTTAATCCTATCTTTCCCTGTTGTAGCTAAAGGTGAATCTACGCATTTCTTTCTTGCAGTTTTCGGTGAACAAGTCGGCGATAAAAACACTCCTCCATTTGACGCTTTAGAACTTGGCAAGCTTGGAAGCGTCCTCTTTGCACGTGCCGGTTTGACCGTTGATATTTCAGCCATGTCTTTCATTTGGGTAAAAAATACAATCAGATACTCTTGATTATTAGTTTATTTTCGATGAAATACAACTATCGAATGGATTTTTTAAATGCTCTTCTGTAAACAGGCAACACGCATTTATAATTCCCCTAAGTGCGTCCTCTTTTGAAAGTAAGTTGCTCCTTTGAAATTCAAAATCCATCCAGTAATCAAAACAAACCGCTACGTCATCATTAAATAACATACCTCAGAAGGTTGAACCACGCTTGAATTACTTGCAGTTCTTGCTGTAACTACAGTAATCCCGTTGAATTGATTTTTTTAAAAAGTCACTGAAGAAGATAGAATGCCAAAAAATACGTATTTTTTAAAATAAAATTTCAAATGAAAATATTTCGCATGCCTAAAAACGGATTCTGGTGTATGGTATTTTCTAAAAAGAAATAATAAACTGTTTCGATTTTAACTTGAACATTCAATTATGTTTGAAACTGTTAAAAACTGTAAGTATTTAATATTCTTGCATGTTTGCATGGTGACATCAATAGGTGAAGCTTTGCAGTATTAAATACTTACGTGGTGTACCTACAAACTAAATTACTTTTTGTTCACTTTTATCCAATAATTATAACTCTTTGTGTCACTGATGCAATGTGTCCAGATGTGCCCTGCATAGGATTATGTCAATTTAATGTGATGCCATTTATAATGGCATAAAAAATTCATTTCTGTTATACTGCACAATCCTGTTAATAGTACCATTTGGCCAAAAAGTTTTGGTCATGTTAACAGGCAGGGATTCCACTGTAGTAATCACAATAAATATAACACACATTCATGGATATAAATTTAGAGAACTGGGATAGAGTGTTGGATCCACTTATGCAAATATGGTTTCATGGATGAATTATGTGAATGAGTATTTGTTCTCTTCAAGCTACTAAATGGTTGGTTATGATGAGGGCCAGAGACAATTAACAACTAGTCAATATGCACTGGCTGGTGCAATGTCAGGCATTGTTACACGACTATTATTGCAACCATGTGATGTTGTCAAGATAAGATTGCAAATACAACTTGAACCTACAAATAAGGTACTAACCTCAGTAACCTGAATGTCTCAATTACCTAGTTCTACCTGCTGGTTTAAGGGGTTTGATAGGTTTGTCCCTTGTGGTTTATTTTTTTAGAAATTGGTAGCACTCTCAGCGCTATTGACACTTGTCATGCTAATATATGTCATGCAATACTTTTATCAGTATGACAGCATCTAAGAAAGAGCTGGGGAATCATCTGAAGGCATTGTAATAATTAATAAAGCCTAACATTTTTTTTGTTTCTGCCAGAAGCCTATCATAGGACCCACAAGGAAGTACAGAGGACTCTTTCAATCATTCAAAATAATTGCAAAAGAGGAAGGCATTCAAGCATTATGGTGAAGTTAAAAATATGTGATTTTAAAAAGATGTTAATGTCCTGTTTAAAGCTGAAAAATTGAGTTTTTATTTCTGTCTGATAATTTTAATACATTTATTTATGTGTATGTACAGGAAAGGTCATGTCCCAGCACAAATTTTGTCCATATCATATGGGTGTGCTCAGGTATCTTTTTATCTTGCTTTATATGCAATAAAAAATCGACTATGTGGGGCCGGCTGACATATATGGTTGCAGTATTCCAAGTCCCGTAGGATTTCATGGAATTGAACTTGCATTAATTTCTAAGTTTCAAAAAGTAGATAGGATTTAGCATGAAAATTCTGAACTGGTCATTTATACGGTTTTTACAGCAAAAATGCTCTGGATGAAGTACAACTACAAACAGGGACATGGGAAGCATTCAGAGATTGGGAGGGGGGTGGTCTGTAGCTTCTATAGGCACTTTTGGTTATTAAAAAAAAGGGCAGGGAAAAAATGTATATGAACGGTTTGATTGCCAAAGCTGCAAGGACATCACTAGTGTAGTTTATATTTATGCTCTGCAAAAAGATTTAGGCACGTGTAAGTGAGCATACGTATGAAACAAAAAAGGCACCTTCGATTTTAAAATAGTATTTACAGCTACATTAGCTTTTCAAAAAAATCATTTTTCATCACAAAAAGGGCACTTTTGGCTCCTTGAAAAATTTTGGGCGACACGAGCCCCCTGTTCCTACGTCCCTGACTACAAACTTTCTCATTATTTCATGCATTGCCTCTCGAAGAAAGGGAGCCAGTTCATGAACTTCAGCTAGTCCATGGTAATCTGCCACTGCACATAAAACTGAATTTGAGAAATAAGAATTAAAGAAAGTTTCATAAAAACCTTTTGTAGATCCCTGTACGATTATCATAGTATAGTCTATACGACTATAGAAATGCAGCATAGTCGCTATAGCGCTAGTACAAAAGAAGTTAAGAACTGTTTACTGTACACTGAAAGATCGCGATACAAAAATTGTTTAAATAATTCCTCCTATAGAATTTACTCGTCCCTTACAAATATAAAGATATGAAATTATGAAAAGCCAGTCCCAAAATATTTTAGCTCCGCCCACCAAAAAAACCCAATAAGACTTCGTAATATGTGCTAAGAGTGTTAAACTGGTTCCTTCTGGGACATTTATTTTAGTTTGCATCATTTGAAGTCCTGACTAAAATGGCTTGGAAGACAATTTCACATAAGAAATACACAGACCAAAAACCAGGTGTGTGTATATATGTCTGAAACGGAAAATATAATGAGAATTCAGTTCTTTCCCATTTTTGAATCCAAATCCTTTTTTGAATTTTTTAGTGATACATTTTATTTGCGGTGGTTTAGCGGGGTGTTTTTCTTCCGTTCTTGTTTATCCTATTGATGTTGTAAGAACAAGACTGGTTGCTCAAGGTGAACCCAAGGTTGGTACTTAAACTGTGGACGCATCCTTATACATTACGGCGCCATTTGTGATTTGTTTAACTTTGCTGATACTTACAACAACAGGTCTACAATGGTTTATATCAAGCTGTCACCGCAATGTATTGTGAAAATGGCATAAGGACATTTTACCAAGGTACTATACTTTTGAAGCGTTTTTTAAAACCACTATATTTATAGCCTGGAATGACCTCTCCTAATCTTGATATGCGTTTTGTTTAAGGCCTGCTCCCAACTATGATAGAGATAATTCCTCAAACGGGCATGCATTTTGCGTTTTATACTCGATTACAAATCGTCTGGAGGGAATACATAAATTCACTAGTAAGTGCTTGTATGCAAATTTGCACTTGCAGTGTTTTATTTTGTTTATTATATATGCCTGAATGTTTTAGACTCAGAAGATAAAAAATTCTCGCTTTAAAAACAAGAGTTTCCAAGTTTTGTTATATAAATATGATTCCACTGAACAACTATATTGTTATCGTCTTGCAATTAATTGTTCGATGTAAAGTATCAAAGATGAATGATCAAATCTAAAGGATTTATTATACTCTATTTTCATTATTTAGCTTGATAGTGACGTTTCAGCAAGCGAGAGCTTGTTTTGCGGGGCTATGTCTGGTACCCTTAGCAAAATTATCATTCATCCTTTGGACGTTGTAAAGAAACGGTTGCAGGTAATGAAATGCCTTGTGCGCGAACTACAATGAACGGCAAGCCTTGATTGAGAATAATCTGTTATCCAGACCAAGTGCAATAATTGCAGGGCTGGGCAAAGAGGGCAAGGTTCCAGCTTAGTTTTTCGTGTTTTACTGGTTGTATTTGAGGCTTATTGTAGATCTTCTTATTTGTTTTTCGTTAAGATTGATGGTTTTGCATTCCGTGAAGATAGTTTGGTACAAGCTTCCCTCAATGCAAGGCGGCGGTCAGCCGGTATGATAAACTGTATCATGAATATACTTAGAAACGAAGGAATTCTGGCTTTCTATAAAGGACTTAAAGTCAATATTATAAAGGTCAGTCAATTCGATGGTTTGGACAGCTTTGTGTAGTTCGGATAATTGCCATTGCCCAGGTGTACAGCTGATTCAAAACATCTTGTTCCCTAACCTTGGACTTCAAACTCTTTAGCGTGCAGGGGATAATGGGAGCACAATTGGGGGTTATTCACCGTGTCCCTGGATCGTGCCCTCAACACTCTTGCCCAGTGAACTCTCTCTCTTGACCCGCTCAGAGAGTAAGACTGGTGTAGAGTTATAAAGTTTAGAACAGTTTCATTGAATTGAGTTGCCTTCAATTTCTCATGCTAGAAGAGTACGGCATAGTGACTGATTATTGTCTTTTATATAGGGTGCCAGTTCAGTTGGTGTGTCATTTATGGCGTATGAACAATGCTGCAAATATATGAAGTCTTATAATGAACGCTGAATACACACAAAAGTGTGATAATGTTAAAAATAATTGGAATATATTGTAAGATCTATTTAATTATTTATCATTTAGCTTGAAAATTGCTACGAACAATAATATTAACTGGCCACCTGGAGGCTTGACTGATATGTATGTCATAACGTAGGATCATCATTATTAAACATTATATTGATTTTATTTAAACAATTTATCTTAATTTATAATGTGAAAAAGGAGAACTTTTTTTAATTTGAATAATAAAATATAATAAACGACGTATTCATTATTAATAAATAACATTCAAATAGCTTATTTCATCTGTCACATGTGAAGTAGCCATTCCACAAATGCGTGTGAGTTTCGCATGTGTTAGGACTGTTTTCCATTGTCGCGTTTTTTGTACGTACGTATACGCACGTAAAGCTTTTTTTTAAAGGCTGTTTTCCACTTACGCGTTTGTCATACGCACGTACACGCACGTAAAAGTCTAAACCTTATACATGTTACCTTTAAAAAAACTAAGTGAATAAATCGAAGGAACTTGGTTTTCTGCATATTTTAGTATGCATTAGTTGACCTAGATGTTAAATAATAGAAAGTTAAAAGCATTTAACATTTCCCGTACGTGTACGTGCGTATAAAAAACGCGTAAGTGGAAAACAGCCTTAAGTCATTTAAATGCTTATGAAAAAATCAACGATTGAATTCCGTTAATGTTTTTTGTATGTTTTCTCTGGCATAAAAATGATTATACAACAACTTAGAACTGAGGTTTCAAGCCTTTACGTGCGTGTACGCACGTGCAATGCAAAAAACGCGACAGTGGAAAGCAGAAATGATAGGAAATGGTAGGAAAGTAACTCGGAGAAAATTTGCATGATTCGCGAGCCAATCCTACTTCGTCCGTCTGCCGCGTTTGTCATAATAATTAAAGCAGGCTTGACTCTTGACTAGTAATTTCACAGAATAAAGAGAAGCCCTCTCTTTATTATATGGTAATTTGAAACACCTTACGATGGTACTCAAAGCAAATCACGAAAATGCTCAGTCAAAGCATTTTCTAAAACAGCGGATTAACGCCTCACTTCAACATACAACACAGTATTACAGAAGATTACTCAAATAAACGATTTCATGCAGTTCGACAAGTACGGTTAGTTGTTACTAATTTCAGCTTTCGATTTTATTCAGACATTCAAGGCAGAAGTATCGAGTTCCTGACATGTTTTCCTATTTTTAGTACTTTCGACTTCCGGCGGGCATTGTTGACCGAGACTATAAATATGACGTAATCGTTAAACATCTTTATTTCACTCAAACATGTCGAGGTAGGGTGATGTCAAATTTACTGCTGATTCTATCGTGAATTTCACACGATTTCACTCACGGATTAAATTTATTTCTTACAGAAAAAATAACAAGGGCAATTTGCAATGCCCGCAACATCCAGATGCTTTTTTAGTCGAGGACTACCGAGCAGGAGATATGGTTTGCCCCGAGTGTGGCTTGGTAGTGGGCGATCGGTAATGACGAGACCATTTTGAAACAATATTATACTAGCTTTAAATCACTTACAAGTGAATGAATACTGTCTTGGCATTACGAAAAATTCGTCTACTTTTAGATAAGGAATTCTTGGGCTGTCAAATATTTTTATAAGCGGCCGATTTACTTAAAATTGTAATTATAAACAAATGCTTTTGATGTCAAACTGAGTCAGACCGGCTTTTAAAATCATCGTCTTTTCCGTGTCATAGAGTGGTCGATGTTGGATCAGAGTGGAGAACATTTAACAACGAGAAATCGGTGTCCGATCCATCGCGTGTTGGCGCAGCTCAGGTAAGTAAAAACGTTGAAAAATCTGGTCCAGATTCTTTGTCGAAATCGTCTTGCTTGTACTCCATATTTCTTTCTTCTTGATATTAAAGTAGAGCCCAGGCTATCGCAGGACTGGCCTACGAGCGCTTAAGTTTACCCATTAACTGGACCAACATTTTCTTTAGTGATAGATTTTTTTTAGTTAGATAATCGGGAAAACGGTAATTCGCATAATCACGGCTAATAGAACCGTGGTATAATCGATATTGTATTTAATTAGGTCACAGTTAACACATTTTTGTTTTTTGGTTTTTCTTGATTATTTTGTTATAAGATTTCTAACTAAGAAAATTTCGGTTCTCTGTATCGCCTAAAATCCATACCCTTCTCACTCGAATTGACGGACTAGAATTTCAGTAATGTACTCAAAATGTCAACACATAAAAAGCTTTACTTTACGTTGACCCGAAATCTCGTGGAAAACTGCCATATTCATTAGTGAGTCACTATCATTATGGCAATCAATTATCTTATTATTTTCAGAATCCACTGTTAGGTGGGACTGATCTTTCTACAATGATTGAAAGAGGTGGTCCTGGGAAATATGACATGGATGGTTATTCCAGAATGCATAATCGTGGTGGTGTAAGTACAGTTAATTGCAACAATCATAAGCCCTCAAAATTAGTGAATTTTTCCTCGACGAAGTTAGGGATTTTTTGTGGAAGCAGGTATAAAAACATTGTTAATATGCCTTAGCAATTGGCAAATTTCAGTATAAATTACATAAAAAAGAATGACATACCGCAATTTCAATTTCAGGCATCCGGGTCAGATCGGAGTCTATTACAAGCGTTTAGAGAAATATCTGTTATGGCTGATCGGATTAATCTACCAAAAAATATTGTGGTAATTGAGCTCAAACTTTAAGCATACACTGCTTTACTTACAATGAGGGTTAACAGAAGTGGGAATTTTCAGACACAGTCAACACCGGATTTTCCTGAAGTTAAACTGTCTGCTAAAGCCTGTCTTTGAGGACGGTTGGTTAAATTCACAGCAATTTAGGTTAAAGGTAGTTAATATGAAATTGTTGATAAATCATTTAGGATCGAGCAAACACATTGTTCAAACAAGTTCATGAACAAAAAAGCCTGAAAGGTCGAAGCAATGATGCTATTGCTGCAGCGTGTTTATCTATTGCGTGTCGGCAAGAAGGTGTTCCCAGGACATTTAAAGGTACAATACCATGGACAATAGACCTTTCTCATCAAGACGTCAAACGCTGAAACCAGAAAGCCTGATGTTACACGAAATTTAATTCGCTCGTTAGTTTTGCGTAGCCAACCAAAATTCGTGTGGCATCAGGCTTTCCGCGTTTAACGTCTTCTTGTTATCGCTTGTTAATAATTTTGCTTATTTATTTTACCGTTTTAATTTACCGTTTCATTTTCCAGAAATATGTGCTGTTAGTAAGGTTTCAAAAAAAGAAATTGGTCGATGTTTTAAGCTCACTTTAAGAGCTCTAGAGACTAGTGTGGATCTCATTACGTCCGGAGATTTTATGGTTTGTAGCCATTTGACCTCAATCAGTTCATTTTAAGCATCAATGAAGTTTTTTGATAAGCAGCGTTTTGATTTTCGTTTTTTTAATGTAAACATCTTTCTTTTAGTCCCGGTTCTGTTCAAACTTAGGATTACCAATGACTGTCCAGAAAGCTGCTACCCATATTGCAAGGAAAGCTATGGATCTTGATTTAGTGGCAGGGTTAGTATAGTAACTCTTAAATATGAGTTGTGACCAACATGTTGCATGCATTGTGTTAAATAAACAGTCCTTAGCTTGCTGTTTGGTATATGTTTACTGTTTGGTAATGCCGTAGCTACTGCAAAACACGAATGCAACTATGACGTAACTTGGTTTATACGTATATAGGTATAATGTATAGATATTCAATTTTCGACAAACAACCATTGTAGACACAAAAGCGCGGTGACAAAGTATTTGATGTTATAACGGATGCATGTTGTTCTTAATTCTTTTACAGGCGTTGTCCTATATCTGTTGCAGCAGCGGCAATCTACCTCGCCTCACAAGCTTCTGAGGGTAAAAAGTCACAAAAAGGTAGAATATGCATTTTCCACCTGCCTCCCACATTGACCCTAAAGTTTGTTTTCCCATTATGTTTTCCTTACCCGCGCGGGCGGCCATTGAAGTTTTTGCCTCTATAAGGTTTGCGTTGAGTTCTTTCACTTATGTTATGTCAATATTCTGGAATATAATTTTTTTCAGAAATTGGTGACATAGCTGGCGTGGCCGACGTGACAATACGACAATCCTATCGTCTTATGTTTCCCAAAGCTTATGAACTATTTCCCACAGACTTTAAATTTTACACACCCATCGAAAAGCTGCCATATTCATAGGAAAATAGTCAAAAATATATTAAGACATTCGCATATTAAAGCTTCTTTTAAGACATGCATTGGAGAATATAAGTAAAGTTATGTATTTTATAAGTTAGTTTATTTCTATCTTTCTGTTGCGCTTTCACAAAATGAAATGTGATCGCCAAATAAGCAATATTGCATGATTGTAAATTTTTATATTTAAAAATTGAAAGTTTATGTTAAATTGTGTGAAACCATTATACAGTTTTAAAACGGGTAAAAATAAAAAGTATTATTGACTTATCTATTTCACCATTTTCTTAGCTTCCTCTATCAGGGTTAGTAGCAAAAATGAATATATAGTTTAAGTATCAAAATTTTTTTGCGTACATCTTTTTCACCCTCCAGTTCCCTATATCAACCCATAAATCAATTCATCGTAGTGGTATATGCAATAGTGCTCGCAAAATAGTTAGTTTACTCTGCCATTTATTCTGTCTTTTGTTTACATTGCCAGGCGATTGTGCTGTCAGTCGTAAGTTCGTGGCTGTTTTGCTAGCGTTTTCCGAAGCAAGTTTCAAACGAGTCCCACTGTTGGCAAATTGTAAGGCAATCCTGTTAAAAGGGCACCTTCCCCCAACCCTCCGCCTCTTGTTAAATGGAATGATTGCCTATGCTGCCCACTGCTTATGCTGCGCACTGCTTATGCTGGCGTCCCTGCAAGTTAAATAAAAAAAATTCATGGAAATTTACGAAATTAAAACTGTTCTATCGCCCGTTCTTCTCATGTGCCAAAACCGTTAGACAAATTAAAAACAAGTGTCCACTACGCTCGCAAGCACGCCGTCGATCGAGCAAGAAGCAACCACTCACACAAGCCAGATTTATACAATACATTTTAAAACTGCAGAACAGCAGCACCTACAAATACTAAATTAAGATTAATTTTCGCTAAGCGATTCAATTGTGATCATTCTCATTATTTACATAAGGTGTGTATAAATATGACATGTCCATAAGATTTGGTGGAATACTTGATCTCTTTATAAATATTCTTTTACTGTTTATGAATTGACAATCCATCTTTATCATTGGAATGTAATTTTTCTTTACACGCCATTTGGCGTCTGGAAAAGAGTGAAATAGTTTGTTAGATTAGGAGTACTATATAAGGAGTGGCCTGGACTCGGCAAGATAAGAGATGGCGTCATGAGCAACCAAGGATGAATGACATAGATCTAGGTAATGAAAACCGCGACGCCGTTTTTTTTTTAAAACTTATATTTTCTGAAAATTCAAGTTATTTAACCGTTCAAATAACAAATTTTCAACTGTCGGACGCTTATAGATGTAGCCTAACCAGTGAGCTCTATATAAATACCTAGGTATTTTTACAGTTCACTAAGCCAAACAGAAGTGGGAAATGGAGGGTTGAAAAGGGGTGAAAAAAAGGGGATGGAAGAGACAGTAAGGGGGGTTGAGTAACTATAGTAAATTTTATGAATTATAATATTTGACATCCCCGCAGGCTAATGCAAATGCATGATCGAAAAAAATGGACATTAATTCCTGCCAGCTTAGCTTCATCCATCGGGGTGTGTAAAAAATTTGATGTTGGACTGAGCAACTGCTAACAAATTCGTTTATATAAACCTACCTCCACTAGGGGCAGGTAAAATAAATGACATCTTTGGTCGACGTGTCGTGTTCATCTCAGTCGCTGGGAACATAAGATGATCCTATCGAAAGCAATATATTTTAGTTTCCGCTTAAATACCTCGCGTATAAAAATGTGAAAAAAGGAGGCGTGCAAGCGAATGATCTAGAAATCTGAACAGTTCCATAAATCAGGTCACCAAGAAACTTCATTTCCTACCTTTCTGAAAGAGACGAGGTACGAGGTATCAGGTTGACGGTTGAACGCCTGTTGAAATGATCTAAAAGATCTGAAATGAGCAAAACGATTAGCATGTTGATCAAATATGTCAACGAAATATACTTTAATTAATCGATTGAATATGCCTACCCTGTGTATCTCGAGGCTATTTGGAGTTCTTTTGATTGCGAATTTTTTAGCATGAACGACCTGCAGATGAAAGAATACAAATATTATAATGATTTTCACCACTTCAGTCACTGAACGCGCAAGTGAAACACTTTTTCAAAGTACAAAACGATAGTTCAGTACGTTCCAGGATCAGAATCAAGGACTGGGATTAGAGATTTAAGGCAGTAATATGGGATCAAAATTTCGGCAAGTAACAATTAAGTTTATAACAGCAGATGTATTTCACGTTTAAAATGTTTAGATCTTCGATGCAAGAGTGGTTCAACTGAGGGGGATTGAAGGGTTTTATTTCGTAACAATGAAACCTCAGGCATTTGAAAGCTGTGTGAAACATTGAAGTTGTTATGATCTAAGATCGCAAACGAAAGTAGTTTGGTCATTTTACCTCAAGTCTGTCTTGCTTGTAGAATTCTGTTTTATTTTCGTCACAAGTTCAGAGATCGGTGATCGTACATATTCCTGGCTCTGTTTACCGAGTCGCTCCGATATTCTTGCCATTTCATGTTTCCGAATCAATAATTCAATCAGTTCGTTTAATCTGAGAATACAAGTATCAACAGATACATCAGTGATCGAAAATAATGACAGTATAATAAATGCTATAGAAAGCTATTAGACTAACATCACAGGTAATATTGTCACATGAACATCGCAAATATTCAGTTAAAAATAGATGTACTCGTGTGCTGAAAATATAACCAAGCTACTTGGCCATTCATTTTTTCAGTGTAAAAATTACCTGTTATTCTCAGTTTCGTTCAGAGCAGGAGCTGGACTACATACAGAAGGTGTCACTTGAGTAATATTTTTCGATGGTGTTCGACTTCCCTTCTTTGTCTTCTTTATAAAACGGTTTTTCTCTGACGAACTGACAGTTCTCCCGCTGTCTCTCTCACTCTCTAAACCCTTCTTAAAAATGTTCTTTTTATGTTCCCGTCTGTTCTTCGTGTTTTCCTCGTCTTGTTTGGCAGACGACAATTTTTCAATGTCAATGTTATATTTATCAGTATATTCCAACAAAGCTCGACCATGGTGTACTGTGGAACTCTCGAGCAGACCTGGGCTTTCTTTTAGTTGGTCTTTAAAATTGCTAAGAGCAAATAAAATGATGCTTTGGTTAATATTACATATCAAAAACGTCACCTGCCTGCAGGGGCGTAGGAAGCGTTCAGAGATTGGGGGGGGGGGCACTAGCTTACAGGGGCACTTTTGGTTAATAAAAAGGTCAGCTGAAAATATGTATAGGGACGGTTTCATTGCCGAACCTGCAAGGACATCATTACTGTAGTTTATATTTATGCTCTACTAAACAATTTGGGCACGTGTAGTTGGGCATACGCAGGAAACAAAAAAGGCACCTTCGATTTTAAAATAGAATTTTAGGGGGAGCCGTGCCCCAGGTGCCCCCCGGTTCCTACGCCACTGCCTGCATGCATGCTACATAAAGGGACATATTGCTGCGAGGGAGTCACGCAGCGATAACATGCACTTTATAGCTACAGAATAAAGGTTGACAAGAAAAAAAGTTGAGACTAACCTGAAGCCATTCAGGTTGAGAGCAACAAAAAGTAGAAGAACAAGAACACATGTTGACTTTGCCACATTTCCACTCAGGTTCATCCCAGTCAAGTTCTTAAATGCATTGTTCTATAAAATAAAATGATTGTGGATTGTATCATTCTTCAATCTGTGAGGAATGTAATTGCTGAAGGAATTTAGCTATAATACGTTTTATGATCAGAACTACAAGAGACAACACACAATTACCTCTCTCTCCAACTCCATCAACCTCTTTTTAAGCATCTCATTTTCTTGTGTGATTTGGGCATTTAAAGCCAATGTCTCATTCAGTTTTGCCTCCAGGCTTTGTAAATACTGACAGGTGAAAAAAAATTATTATCATCATTACAAAATTTACAATATTTACAGTAATGAAACTAACAGACATTCTATATACTAATTGGATGGAATGGAAATTGAAAGCAAAATTTTGCAAATAAAAAGTCCCCCTAAACTTAATAGAGAGGGGCTGACTAGATTAACGTGCTGTCTTCCCCTAAATAGGTTAACTTCACCTAAAGTAATTGCCTAGTCCTGCTATTATTATGAAAAATCTAGAACATGTATCAAAGCAACCAAAGCACATACTTCTTTTTTCTTTTTCCTTGACAAGCAGGCTGACTCTCTGTTTTTGATCATTCTTTGTTGCCTTCTCAGCACTTTCATCTGAAAGATGGACAAACATGTGTTACCTTTTTAAAAAGCTATTGTTTGAATAGTTGAATTCTTGTAGATATAGTGTCTTATTGTGGACCAATTCTGAATCTCTGCTCATATAAACTAACACCTGCCAGAATTTATGTGTTTAAACAATTAAGTGTCATTGCATCTTAGACAAATTCTTAGACAAGAATGTAAGTTTCATTGCTCACAAAAAAGCTTTAATCACACAAATAATTCATTTAAATGACTTACATCAACATCTGCTGAAGTTGAACTATTTGTTTGGTTAAGACCAGTCCTTATTGTGGTTGAATTATTAACTGTTCCCTGTTTAACATACAATGAATATTGTAAGTTACACAAAATTTATGTAATGAGAATGGAACCAACCACAATAGTTAGAGTCCAAATACATACAATGATAGTGTTTGTAGTTTGTGGAATGGTGCCTTGGACAGTTGGCGAAACAGGTATACATGTCATCTTGTTGGTGCCCGCTTGAACCAACACTAAATAGAGAAATTAACATGATTATTTTAAAAGAATAACAAATGTAGCCATGACTAACAAGACACCAGAATGTTTTTAATTTATGTCAACAATTATATTAAATTATATGATAACAATGTATGCAACTACATTTCTGATGAACTAAAACAATTGCACAGCAAAGGGGAGCAAACCTTGAAAATGTTTATATCAAGACCCAATTTCTACCTGTACATTAACTGAGATATTTGCCTTATTTTAGGTCATTTAGGTCACTTAAAAAAACAGGCTCCGAACCATTGCACTGAACCTGTTTTAATGTACAACCAGGGCATACTACAGAATCAATTTTTTAGGCTAAGTTCACATGTTTGCTTTCTTACATAAAAAGAGGCTTGACTAAGCAAAGAAGAGATTCACTAAAGCTGTACCTGGTTTTAAAACAGAAACACCAGTACTTGATACAAGATTCATAGAATGTATTTGAGGTTGTGTAGTTGTCACTGGCAACACAGTTTGTAGTGGTATACTACCATTTAATTGTTGAACAAACATTGGATTTTGCTTAGAATTCCGAGGCAATGGCAACTTTAAGGTCTGTACATTCTGCAGAATGACAGGCTTTTGGTCCAGTTGTTGAACACCATTTGAAATTACCATGCATTGTGTGGGAGCACTGATTGACAGTTCATTCTTTATTTGGGTATTTGAGCCATTGGACTTTAGGCTACATGGCTGAACCTTCTTGTTTTCAGACTTTATAACCATTGAAACATTTGGAACACTTGGTTGGGTTTTTGGTTGCTGCAGCAAGACTTGTTGATGCTGTTTTGCTTGCTGTTGTTGTTGTTGTTGTTGTTGTTGTTGTTGTTGTTGTTGTTGTTGTTCTTGTTGCTGTGGTTGTAGCAACTGTTTTTGTAATTGCTGACTGGGCACTTGTTGTTGTATAGAAGGTTCATTAGCTAAAAAGCTAATCCCTTTGTCAATTTCTTGTATAATGCACTCTTCTTGGCAATCATTATCAAGCATAACATCAGTAATCATAACATGATCATGGTGATCTTGGTCAGAGAGGGAGCCTGTGCTATGAACAGGGGATAAGTTACCACTTCCAGAACTCTATAATATAAAAAGTTAGAGATCAGGTAAACAATATTTTCAACAAAAGAAATACATAGAATGGGAAAGTAGGCAAAAGGGAGAAAATAGAATAATTTCTATAAGGGGTTAGGGTAAGAAAATATGCAGGTTCACAAAGTCATGTACAGTACCTGTGATCCTGGTGAACTTGGGAAGGAATCGTTACATGAAACAGCTGAATCTGGGGATAATGGCTCATGTTTAAAAATATCTAGGAAAAAAATTAACAAGAGTGTTACAGATATGGCACAAGTAACAGCACTTATGAAAGTGAAGCAGCTCCTGACGTTTCTACGTCATCCAGCTTTTTAACAAGCAGCTGGTCAAGAAACTAATTTGCATTTATTATCTAAATAACATAGAACAAACTACAAAAATGTAAAAATGGCTAGATGTATGATTAAGCATTTGTGCCATATGCTTTGAACCAGACTCTTAATTTATAGCTAAACAGAACAATCTGCCAGTGTCTCTTGTTAACCATGTGCCAAAATATACTTAAACTTTCAAATTTTACACTGCCAAAAAACTGAATGATTTTAAACTGATAAAAAGTTTTGTTGTTCGCAGGGACTTTACAGATATGCGGTGATGTTTTGCGCAAAATTTGTCTGTGTCAGCCAAAGGCATACTGTACATGCACCTATCACATGGACAGTCTCTTACACACAATCACTCTCCATCATGGCTTATGCAATGGATTAACCTGTCCAGCAATGAATAGGCACATAACTATTTAAATATTTATAACAATACAAATTCCTTATAAGAAATATTACCTAAGCTTGGATAATCCAAGTCTGGAAAATTACCTAAAAAATCATCTGATTCAAGTTTGCCAACTAAATCCTGCAAGTCAATATCTTTCATCTGTAAAAAAATTCGAAAACTTTACTAAATAAAATTAGGATATTGATTAGCAGATTAAAGCTGACGTGTAAGCCATAATATAAAGGTTAACAAAATGAAAGTTTCCATAACAAAATATAAAACATCTTAACTTCTGCATGAAAATTATCGCGTACAAAATTCGGGCAAAATAAAGTTGAAGTCTTGGGAATAGTGTACATGTTTTGTGAAAACAAAATGAAACATATTTTACAAAGCAATGTGTGATAAATTTACTCGCCCGACATGATGCCCGAATATAAACACGCACACAACGTAACGTGAACAGTTTTTACGGCTATGAAACTAACAATTATGGCTACGTTTAGTTTGATACTTGATTGAACATAAAATATACAAAACAATATATAAAACCGTGAATCGGTTTATTGCATCAGTTTTATACGGTGTTTAGTGTTTACACATCCTTCAGACGGAAGTTTAAAAATAGCAAGGTTGTAATAAACGACTTTCTATTCCAAATTGTAAGATTTGAAACCCGTTATTTGCTTCTGAAATATACAAGTAATACCAAAAAATACTCTCAAGTTACTTTGGAAGCTAAACTCAACACCGGAAATTGTAGGGGCTTTAAATTTTACATTTCTCGAAACAGTTTTTATACACTAAATGACTAAAATAGGTGCTGCTAAAGGTGCACAAGATAAACACCTACGATACAATTTTACTCAATAAAAAGGGTCAGACCTCTTCTTCCGTGAATTTAAGATCATCTTGTGGTAATAAAAAGTCATCAGGGTTGAAATGAGTATCAGATAAGTCACCTAGAAAGAAGACGGTATAATTAGAAAATGCTGCTTGTTGAAGATCATTCGCTATTAAAGTACACTACATACGTACCCCATTCAAAGTTTTCTTCGAAAGGTATGGCATGTTCTGCCAAAACAGCACCAGACATGGTTACTCAGTAAAGTTAGATGAAAGTCTGTAGAGTATCCTTTACGTTTTACACCTTTGTAAAAGCTTTAATTTGTAAAACAATACAAGCCACACAACTATTACTTCTGTGAATGAAACGGAAGACTTCGCTTGAACGCTTTCTGAGCCCGTGGTGTTTTTTTTAAAGTTTTTGGTAACGTCATGTAAGTCTCATGCACTGATCTCTTAAGGCAGCCCCGTTTACAACCGCAGCGGGCGGTCTCTCCCACTGGTCTCTACCTATAACACAGCGAAATTACCCTGGGTACGAGGTTGCCCCGTTTACACTACACTCAATTTATTGACACGGCACGGCTAAAATGGGTGCCCATAAATTCAGTGTAGTGTAAACGGGCGTTTCACTTTCACCAGGCAGTAACGTCATCGACGTAGAAGTGAGAACGAGATGTTTTCTTATGGCAACTAACATGACAATTATTTTCCTAATTATATTCATGTTTCAGGCTACACGAATTTGTTCATGAATCATTACCATGCAAATGCTCAGTAGCTTATTTTTCTGCATCTGTCCTGGTTCGTTCAAAATTTCAAATTACTGTTTGTTCAAAATTATTACTGTTGTTCATTTGTTGTTTCTGACTCAATATTCAGAAAAATATTCCAAGTAACAAACCAGTTGGTTTGACTCGAGTAGGCATTTCCATATAATAAAAAACCGACTCAAACCACTAGAAACAATTCATATAAGTTATAACAGCTTCAACTGCATATTACGAGTATTATTGAATAGTAAATAATACACTAAATTTTACACATTGTTTAAACATATATCTTAAACATGGTCTAAAAACTCAAATAAATTATTTGGGTTTTTTTCGACGTCCTGCATGCGCACGATGAGACCATATGCTAAATTGCTAATTAACTATATTAAATCAAATACATCTCTATGCAAAGAAAATCCTCAGTACAATTGCAAGTTCATAAGTGAAAATTCTTATTTCAACTTTTCTGTCATCTGTCGAAGTCTGGTATTTTCTCTCAATCTAGAAAAAAACAATAAATTGAGGTTGCTAAAATACTATCTTAATATTAATCATGGACAGGGTGGTACCGAGCAAGGAAGGAGTTAGTGAGTGAACGCCCTCCACCAACAACATCTGTCACCCAGACTGAAGGCGGTTCCCCAAGGCCCAAATGATCAGATAGATACGATGGACATGGAAACAGAAGTGAATGGTGCCTATAGGCTATAGGTAAAGGCTCTCAAATTGATTTTGCCCAGAATCCCAATTTCTGTGAACTGACAGTCGCAATGTGAACTGACATTCACAATGACGGCAGAGAGGATGTTGTGTGTTTGTTTCTCAAGCGCTTCCTAAAAGTAGTTTAAAACCAGGGAGATAAAGAAAATCGTACCGAAGAGCATTGATTCTAATGAACCCTGCGGCGTCTTCTGGGTTGTAGTCGCTGATCACGTCCATACTAAGAGAGAAATAGAAACACGTGATGATTTCTAGTGAGAGACAATTTTAAAACTGGCGGGATCGTAGTAATCTTCCAGTAATTCAGGGACATTTCAGGAATTGGGTGTTTTTCTTCAATATTAGTTCTTCCTAAACTTATTTCAGCTTGATCAACTACATGACAATGACAAAATCAAAACCTGACAAGTTCTTCGTTGTAAAGAGAAGTCTTTGATTCTCGACCCAAGATGTATACCTATAATATTGCAAAAATGTACAGAAGTCTAATGAGATACGTGATATTGAGTGGCCCACCTTGTCAAGGTCTGAGAGAAATACAGCAATTGCAATTAATCAACCATGGCTCGAGCATCCTTTTACTCACATGTCAGATATACAGATATATCATTTACTACCTGGGGCTGGTTGTATAAAACTCTTTAACTATATTTTGCATAGTTAAATCCTAGTTAACTCAGAAATACACGACTTTAATTGATTGGGCAATTCTGTCCTTAACTACAGTTAAAAGTTAGCTAGTGTTTTATACAATTGGCCCCAGGAGGCCAGGAATCAGGATACAATGTTTTACTTACGTGTCCTTTATAAACTTGCATTTGTACGATTCCTTCAACATTCTCCTGGCTTTTAGCCAAACACTCTCTCACAAAGTTACCCTCAGGACTGAACCAAAAGCCGGTGTAAATAAATTGCGAGAACTGGTTAGATAAATACTGCTTCAGTTTTCTGACTTCCTGAAAGAATAACGTATACGGCAAAATATTTTATTTCATTCAAGTTTCATATACTTCCCAAGAGAATTCAACTCGTGATCTGGAAGAGTTGAGCGGAAATGTTGAACATGCATTAAAGCCATCAAGTTTACAAGGACTACTAAATTACTAAAAATAATAGGGGAAAACTTATAATTGACCATGCACCACCAGGGAAAAGGTGGTACTCGACCTGACCGACCTTGTCCATTGTGATGTTCTCAATATCCAAGTGAGCTTGTCGCAATATTGTTCCAGCAGGAGTCTCATAAATACCTAAAATATCGAATATAGAATCATCCATTATGTTACTTTCCATGGTCGCGAAGCAAGCTCCAAAGTAACTTACTGTACCCTCACCTCGAGATTTCATGCCAACAAAGCGATTTTCCACGATATCTATACGTCCAACTCCATTTCGTGAACTACGTTGGGCAAATAAAATGAAATTGTAAAAAAGCTTTTTTATGTTTGCACTTTGCAATGTTCAAGGTAAAAAGACATATTTATAATCACACTGCATAATGCGTTTTTCTATACTAACCCAATTTCATTGAGTTGTTGATACATTTCTAAAGGTTTGTTCGACGACTTTTTATCACTATGGCAGAGAACACGGATCGGAACACCTGAGTAAAATGGAGAGACAAATTGTATATTAATAATAGTACTTCTGCATTAACCTATATCATCTTAATCTCTGTAAATCTGCAAATTTGATTATTATTCTATGTCTCTCACCTTTTTTGAATTCAATCTCAAATCGTTCAGGCTAAAAGATTTAGAATGCATTTTGAGAGGTAAAATATAAAAATCAAAATAATTTTTTTTGTGTGATTAAGCTTCACCTTATCAGGAGCGTCTTCCGGATGAGTTGTTCTTTTGCAAATATCTTTTGGAGCTTCAGTCTAACAGAAATATTTCGTATATTACATGTTATATGGAGTATTGGAGCTTCAGTCTAACAGAAATAATATTACGTGTATTGCATGTTACATGGAGTATCAATACAAATATACGAATACAAATACAATAGATGGCCATTCCGAAGTTGCGGTAGTGGACTGGCGATAGTAAGACCAACCACGCAACTGCATGCATTAAGAGGCTGTTTTGGGGACGCAAACAAAAGGTTCGTCCCCAAAACAGCCCCATGATGCATTGTCAATATCACTATTACCAGTCCTTTACCGCAACTTCGGAATGGCCTGGATGAGCGAGGCTCAACCTGATGACAATATTCACGACATACCTTAGGATTTTCTAGGATTCCTGATTCATAGCTGAAAAATAAAAAAGTAGCCATTATTGATGATTGGTTCGGTATTAACATCTTTTCAAACATTAACCTCTACCTTATATGCATCAAATTTTCGTCTGTACTCCATGGATTCTTTGGGGTGACTGGCAAAGGAATCCCATTTTTCTAAACAAGAAACACAGCATGAAACTTGGGCGGAGCAGATATCAAAGGACAGGGTAAAGCATGGTCTTCTTTTAATGAGCACGCTGGGTTGGCGCCAAGCGCCCAAAACCTGGTAGGCCCGGAATAAAACTTAAAAGCACGATAAAACTTTTTGCACCTTTCCTGAGCCTCGTCGACCAAGGTGTCTAGGGTGTTTAGCTCATCATACTCTCTCCCTAGGCTCCTAGCCTACTACGCAACAGGCGGGCCCCACTCTTCAATTGAGCGTTTAATACAGCCGGAAAACAAATTCCGACGAATTTCGAAACAGCAAACCATTACCTTGGCATATTCAAACAAATCAGTTCTTCCCTTGAATTTTTCGATAAAAACCTCCATTCGCCATGGAGCGATAACCTAAAGAAAAAAAGCAGAAACATGTCAGAGAGTAAGTGGGAAAGGGAGTTGGAGGGGAAGGAAGGGAGGAGGGAGCGAGGGCAGTCTAGAAACTAGTCTAGAAAGTCTCAATCTCGCTCGAGACAATGATGATTTGATATGTGGTTTTGATATGTGGTTATGCTTATCAACTGTACCGCACGGCGCACGGACAAGTATAATTAATTCCTTTTCACCTATTTTATTGCTTTCGTAGTCTTAAAGATAATGAAATAAATGTATTTACTATTTCATTGTAATGTATTTATACCTTTGCTTTTGGAAAGAGGGAATAATAGGAAAGTTCAAAACGAATTTGATCATTACCCTAAAAAAACAAGATTAGCATATTATGCGCCTGGTAATAAAGCCCACGTTTCACACATGATCAAAGTTTGCCACACCTTTCCAGTCGCTCCATGAGACAAAAATTCCGCTCCTTCATCTAATGCAACTTTCACCTGACCGCGAGCAATGCATGGGCGAGCAATGGCTGAAGGAAAAATGAAAAAAATCGAGTAACATGCAGCTTGAGCTGAAGGTAATGAATTAATCGCTCGCATTTACATGTTCCGAGAAGATAACGGTCTTCGTAAATCGAGTCAGCTTGAATCATTGGGTAAATAAACTCTGTGACAAAATTTTCTCGAAGATCTTCAATTATCACCTTGAAGGAAACGACAGATGGGTTAACAATAATGTTTCCCTTTTTCATTCATATTTCATACCATATGATATGATACGAACCTTTTTCGCACCCAAATTCGTAGCTTTCGCTCTGGCTGCTTCGAAGTCTTCATCTTGACCAATGTTTGCCTAGCGTTTCAGAAAAGAAGATTTTCTGATTTTAACATCTTTAAAATATATCTTTAAGTATTTGAATAGTGAATTACTCCATGTTGGCAATAGTTTGTTTCCTTTAATTTCTTAACCTCAACCAACTGGCCAAAAATATCGAAAAATTAAAATTTGAATTTATTAATCACTGTAGTCCAGTATTGGAACGCCTCAATCCATGCAGTATCACTGCTGAAAGGATCAAACTTTCGAATACCTTTAACCTTTATAATGACAAATATTTGCTAGTTTCTTATTAGAAGAGTTAAAGGACAAGTCATATAAAAGTTATTTGTATACAGCCTTTGCAGTACTGCTGAAACTTGAACCCCGGGTGCAAAGAATGATGATTCTCTGCTTTCGTTTTAATAAGCCCACTGCAATTTATTGGCATGGCTAAAATTGGTACCCGTACCCAATTTTTTTAGCGCCCAGGCTAACAATACAAAGGCTGAGCATGGATAAAATGGGTACGGGACCCCATTTTAGCCGTGCCGATAAATTGAGTGTTGTGTAAACGGGGCTTTAGATTTGCAAAATTGAATGTTTTACTCGTACGAATATAAACCATGGAATGATAGATTCATGACATACAATATACTTGCTGTAAAGGTAGAACGTTTTAGTTTAAAGAAGTAATGGGTGAACAACCGTCATCCTTGCGACTTGCGAGCTAAGAGGAAAATAATCCATAAACGGTTGGACAAGGGTTGAGGCAGCGGTAGGCTGTGGTGTGTATGTGATATAACCTATAGGCTATATACCTAGTAACTTTTGAAGTTTGGCTACCTCCAAAAGCATTGAAATCTACATAGAGGCACGCGTGAGGAAAGGTCAAAAACTATAGTTCTTTGGAAATGGAAATTTGTTTCGGATTGAATCAAAATACGATATAACATTCATTTATTCAAAACTATATCCTATAAGGCTATATGCATGGCGATAATCATTGTCGAACCGCACTTGTCAGTCGATTGTAAATATATTATTAATTAGTTGCTGTAATTGGTAAAAAAACGCTAACACTGTCTTTGTGTTTCGTGTTTCGGGTGTCACAAACACAAATGAAAGGTAGCAAATAGTGCAATAAAGAGAAATTGGATTTTAAATATTTACAACTTCTAAAGGAAAACCATTAATTTTAATAATGTTCTGCCGACAAGTTGAAACGCTATTTTTTCAAAGTAATTAGCAAAACCTAAAATCACAGATTGAAATCAATTAATCTATTCCGCTATATTATCTTTAAAGACACTTTCTTTCTGCTTTTACTGGCCGCAAAAATTGTACGTTGCCTAATGGCTTAAAACAAAGATGCTTGTGCTAGCGTGTCGCTGAGATACGGTTAAGTGGTGGCCTTGATATGCTGCCTACTCAGTACTTGACATTCATACCCTGTCTGTCCTTGGTTTCTACGAGATTGGTAAGAAATTGTAATGGATGACAAATATTTTTGGTAGAAAGTTGTCAAGGATTGAGATGAATTAGTAATTCGAAATTGAATTCCGCGTTTTCCCTCATAACCCTATTACTATGTCAATATATTAAATTGATTCAGCGAACAATAAGAATCTTAGTAGGCAATAGTGGAATATCACAATGCACAATAGTAATAGACCGTCTCTAAGCTTTATTCAGTCTGTTTGGTGACCAATCACTGCTATAGAAAGTATTGAAGTCAATGGTTATAATTGACTATAGTTAGTGTAATTGACTTTGTATATGTTTTGGCCAGTGAACTCATATAAGTCTTTTCACTATTTATTATTATTATTCATGAATATTTACAAGCAGGATAAAACACCTGAGTAAAAAATTACTGCTATTACCGTGTGTCCTTATTCGAGTTCATTGGTTTTGGCTTCTTGGCTCAGCTTTATGAAAGTGATAGACATCACATGAAAGTTTTATTAGAAGGGCTGCTTCTCACTTACGCTTTTTTTATATGCACGTGCAGCCATGAACGGAACGCCTATAAATTTTCATTTCTTAACACCTAAGCCAACAAATGCATACTAAAATAAGCGTAAAACTAAAATCTTTCGATTTTTAACTCATTTATTCGCTTTGTTTTTTCAAAGATAACTTATATAAGGATTTAAACTATTACGTGCGTGTACGTGAGTATGTAAAACCCTAACTGTTAAAATTGGTCATTATTCGAAAAAAACGTTATCTTTCCATTACTACAAGCTCATAATTAGGCTGCCAACGTGTGCATACCAATGAATGGTTAATTATCTGTGGCACATATAGCACGGATTTAAATACGACTTACGATCGTTATTAATAAAACATCTGTTCTTGTGCAAACACTAAAAGCTTTTGAAGACAAACAAAAATATATAGCTAGCTGTGGAGCAAATTTTAGGTAAACAAAGCCTGCCTTAGAAATAAAAAATTTCTGATGATCAAAATACATTGCATGTAAACTAAAATTACTAAATGGTTTTGACTGGTGGACAATTGATACTTATAGAATATTGGTTTAGAGAAATATCTTCATTGAAAAATAGCATTTATTTCTAGCGTATGTAGTTAATTAAATACACGTTTCGGTAAAACAGACTTAACGAAAGAATGAGGCATTCACGAACCAAAACAAAGCTGCGACCTTTATATACACACATTGATATCAACTACACTTCTGGGAAATTTCATATTTATTTTGCATAAAAGTCTTACTTAAAAGCATTTTAAAAACATTCACTTAATAAAACCTTAGGCTTATTACTCGGACAATACAAAAATATACATTAATTACATTTACAAGAGACAAATTTAAACGGAAATAGCAGATTCAACTCTGGCCTTACCAAATATGCAATGATATCGTAGCCTTGCTCTTTCAACCAAACTAAAATACACGAAGTGTCGAGTCCGCCACTATACGCCAGGACAACAGTTTTATTCGGCATCTCGGAAGAACTAAGAATATAGGCAAGAAACTAGGAATATAGGCAAGGAATACACAGCTTAAAATGTTCTTAAGGCGCCAGATGATTTTGTGGAAAGTACATGTGTCTGTTTGAAGATGAATATTTATAATGTAGACAGCCTGTTGACGAAGCGTATTGCGTTCCTATTGGCTGTTATTTTGCCGCAGAGTTTCCGTTACAAAACCGTATCCGCTTTATAGGGTTTTCCCTGAGGATAGGCAATTGCATCATTTCACGAATTCATGTGATTTCCACATGCAAACGTTTCTGGAGAGAGAGAACTCACAGAACTCAAAGAGATTTTTGGGCTCTTTGCGGGACTGTCGGTGTTAAGATAAACATTAATATTCCGATGACGTCAGTCTATCTATGAACACGTGTCATGATCACATGAACACTAGCAGTATAAAGTTTTTGTTTCATGTAGTTTTTAAGTTAGTTGTTAGTTGTTAGTTGGAACTGTTACTTGTAAGTTGTATAAGTTTTCGTTAATAAATATTGTTATATATAAGTCTTCCACCGTCATGAGTTTAACAGGTTATGGGCCCAGTCACAGTCACGGCCGCTTATTGTTCGACGGTGATGAACAAAAGTATGAGTTATGGGAAGTAAAGTTTCTAGGGTATCTAAGGCTCAAAAAATTAAGCGATACCATACAAGGACCATTGGCTGATGATGCGTCTGAAGAACAACTACGAACAGACACAACCAAAAACGCGGATGCATTTGCCGAACTGATACAAGTACTAGATGATCGCAGTCTGTCGCTAATTATCCGAGACGCAGTGAATGATGGACGAAAGGCCCTGGCAATCCTGCGTGAACATTATTTATCAAAGGGCAAACCACGTGTTATATCCCTATACACTGAACTAACCTCTCTAACGAAGTCGAGAGAAGAATCTGTGACAGATTACATGCTGCGGGCAGAGACAGCATCCACATCTCTAAAATCCGCTGGGGAAACCATAAGTGATAGTTTACTGATCGCGATGATCATCAAAGGATTACCTACGGAAGAGTATAAAGCGTTTTCAACTGTGGTAACGCAAAGAGACAAAGAACAATCGTTTAGCGAGTTTAAAGTCTCATTAGGAAGTTTTGAAGAGACCCAAAAGCTCTCAGAAAAAGGAAACCCAAAAGAAGATAGCGTCTTAGAAGTTCTCGGTAAATGTGGCAAGCACGACAAAGGAAAAATCATCTGCTATGGGTGTGGAAAACCGGGACATAAAATTTCAGAATGTCGTTCAAGAAACCGCTGGTGCGCTTTTTGTAAAAACAACACCCACAACACGGAAAGATGCCAAAAGAAGAGGACAAGGAAACCGACAAACGATGCCTCAAAATTCGTAAGAAATAATAATTATCATGATAGTGAGCATGATGATCAGTCATATCTTTTCGGAGTAGGTGTTGATATAGATAATATTGATAAGGTTAATGGTATATTAGTTGATTGTGGGGCTACAACACACATAGTGCATGATCTTAGCAAATTTGTTAAGTTTGATACGCAATTTAATCCTGAAAGGCACTTCATTGAGTTGGCAGACGGGAAAAGGTCAAACAACGTTGCGCAGAAAAGGGGTGATGCTGAGGTGTTGAAGGTAAAACACATAAGGCTCTTCTTAAAAATGCTCTTTATATTCCTTCTTACAAGCAGAATATATTCTCAGTCCATGCAGCAGTTAGTAGGGGTGCCACTGTGAATTTCTCTCCTAATCATGCTAAATTAGTTAGTCCAGATGGTACAGAATTTAAAATAGAACAGGAAGGTAAGTTATATTACTTAAACAGCGTAATCTCATCTGGCATGTCAAAACAGGATAGCAAGTCTAAGTATTTGAAGGATTGGCATGAAATTTTAGGACACTGTAATCTGAACGATGTTTTAGCCTTGGAAAGTGTAGTTGAAGGAATGAAAATTGTAGGAAAGAAAGAATTTGATTGCGGAACATGTGTGGAAGGAAAAATGACTCAATGTAGAAGCAGAAAGCCAGACAAGCGAGCTAATAATATTCTGGAATTAGTTCATTGTGATTTAGCCGGCCCGATAGATCCTATAGCAAGAGAAGGTTACCGCTATGTATTAGCTTTTGTAGACGATTTTTCGGGTATGATTATGATTTATTTTCTATTCAATAAGAGTGACTCGTTAAAGGCAACTGGGAAGTTTTTGGCAGAAATAAGTCCATTTGGTAAGGTTAAGCGCATTAGAAGTGATAATGGCGCGGAATTTACTTCGCAAAAATTTCAAGATCTTCTTGAAATTTTTGCGAAGTAAATGAGAAATCAGCTCCTTATTCGCCGCATCAAAATGGCACGATTGAGCGTAATTGGAGATCACTATTTGATATGGCTAGATGCCTATTAATTCAGTCAAAGTTGGCAAAAACATTTTGGCCTTACGCACTTAGGACATCCGCATACATTAGGAACCGCTGTTATAATCCACGAATAAAGCAAACACCGTATCAAGCTTTCACACGGCACAAGCCAAATATTCAGAACATGCATATTTTTGGTACCGTTTGCTATGCATACAACAGGAAAAGAAGAAACTAGATGCGAGAGGGGAACAAGGAATATTTGTTGGGTACGATAAGGGAAGTCCAGCTTATCTAGTATACTTTCCCCAAACCGAAACTATCAAACGTTGCCGTATTGTCCGTTTTTCTGATAAATTTGAAATTGTAAGCGAGACCCCAAAACAAAAACATGAAATGAATGAAAAACCAATTATTGTCAACCTGCCAATAAGCAGTGAAGATGAAAAGCAAGTTGAAGGGGATAATACTAACGAATTGCCTGCAACTAATCAAGGCACAAACAATGAGCAAACTAATACAAGCAGATATCCCAGGCGTGAACGCACAAAACCTAAGTATTTAGAGCAGTTTGTTGATGGCGATGAAATTGAAGAAAATGAACTTGTCAATTTCACAATCGATTACTGCTACAGAATAACAGATGCTCCCAAGTCTTATCAGGAAGCAATGTCCTCCGATGATTCTTCCAAGTGGCAAATAGCCATGGAAGATGAAATGCAAGCCCTAAAACATAACAACACATTTGAACTAACGAAACTACCAGAGGGTAAAAATGCAGTGGGGGGAAGATGGGTATATGCCATTAAGAATAATCCAAACGGAAAGGAAAGCTACAAGGCACGCTATGTCGCAAAGGGGTATTCCCAAACTCCCGAAATTGATTATAACTATTTATAAGGAAACATTCTCAGTACAATACAATTTGACTATACATCAGATGGATGTCAAGACAGCCTTTCTAAACGCACCAATTGATTGCGAGTTGTATGTAGAACAGCCGGAAGGTTTTATTGTCAAAGGGAAAAATGGCGAAAACCTTGTTCTAAAATTGCATAAATCGTTATATGGTTTGAAACAAAGCAGTCGTAATTGGAATAGTGTGTTGCATTCTTATCTAACAAGTGAGTTACAAGTGAGGCTTTTATTCAGTCGGAATCTGACAATTGCGTTTATGTTAAGGTAGAAAGTAGTGCAACTACAATCCTAATAGTTTGGGTAGACGTAGGGTAGACGATATTCTAGTAGCGTCAAATAGTACAGACAGTTTAACACAGGTGAAGAGAAATCTAGGAGACAGATTTCAAATGAAAGACCTAGGTGTGTTATCGTGGTTTTTAGGAATAGAATTTAACTGTACAGAAGGCACTATTAAGATGAGTCAGACTAAATACATAGAGAAAGTCCTATCTAGATTCGGAATGCAAAACTGTAAGCCTAGGACATCACCATGTGAAATGAACTCAACGAAGAATGTCAGAGACAGAGTAGAATCAGAACCAGCTGACAAACGATTATATAGAGAGATAGTTGGCAGTTTAGTCTATGTGATGACTTCTACTAGACCAGATCTTTGCTACAGCGTGACAAAACTCTCTCAATATTTGTCCGCTCCCACAGTGGATCACCTGAACACTGTCAAGCATGTCCTACGATATCTGAAAGGTACTTCAGATAAAGGTCTTATTTTCCGGAAGGTTGATAAACCAATGACTTTAATTGGTTATTGTGATGCAGATTGGGCTTCGTCAGAAGACAGGCGTAGCATCACAGGGTATGGATTTCAGTTGAGTGAGAATGGACCTTTGGTTTCTTGGAAAAGTCGAAAGCAAGCAACAGTGGCTCTGTCCACTTGCGAGGCTGAATACATGTCACTTGCTGCTGCTGTGCAAGAGGCAAAGTTTCTTTTCCAATTGTTGAAAAGCTACCTAGATACATCCAGAAATGTGTTTGATTCTATCATTCTATATTGCGATAATCAGGGTGCATTAGCATTAGCTAAGAATCCAGTCCAACATCAAAGATCTAAGCATATAGATGTACGATATCATTTTGTATAGATCTGAGATTGAGAAACATTTGTTAAAAGTAATGTATATTCCATCGAATGATAATTTGGCTGACATATTTACGAAGCCAGTCACAGGATCAAAAATGAAAGTATTTCTGAAACGTATCCTAGCAGAGTAAACTCAATTTTTGTAAATAGTTATATTTCTATCAATGTTAATATTATATGTTTAAGTGGGGGTGTTAAGATAAACATTAATATTCCGAGGACGTCAGTCTATCTATGAACACGTGTCATAATCACATGAACACTAGCAGTATAAAGTTTTTGTTTCATGTAGTTTTTAAGTTAGTTGTTAGTTGTTAGTTGGAACTGTTACTTGTAAGTTGTATAAGTTTTCGTTAATAAATATTGTTATATATAAGTCTTCCACCGTCATGAGTTTAACAGTCGGGATATTTACTGATTTACGTGACATTCATGTTAGTGATGATGATAATGATGAATGATGATGAGCTTTATTATAGTGTCAAAATTTATAGCAGAGCACATATGCTCCACTTCGGTTGTATTGAGTCGACTGCCTCGTACCCAGGCGCTTTTGATACTATTCAGGAAAATTTCTCCCCTGTTAATATTATCGTTTGTTCACTGCTCTGGAAGGACACTGCTCGAGGATTGTTTGCGATGGGGTGCGCACATTCATGATCATTCTGGAACAATTATTAGACCGCGATTAGATGGGGCCGCATTTTAATGTGGCAATTCTGGATGCCACCATAATGCAGAGACAACAGACGAGATGAAAAGGATTAGGTACAAACAATGTCAAACATTTATACACTTGTGGTTCTCAACAGGGTGCTCAGGCATTCAAAAATTGTTATACATAGTGATTTCAATAGTCTCGGTTTATTTGGGCAAGTGCGGCATTTTTAATGCCTAGGCAACTCGTGATTCTAAGATTTAATATACGTTTTCTTATGTTCTCTTCCAACCTTTACGTAAGTAGTAAGTAATAATTTATGCAACTGGATAAATTTCCATTTTTAAAGATGTTTTTGCATTTTTTAAACGTGTAAAATAGGTTGGGCGTATAACGATGTGACGATATTCGTAACGAATAAAAAATATCGACCGTGAATTATTTACATTCACTTGTGTCGGAAACTGAAAGAATAGATAAATACATTATTATAAGCAAAGTAGCAAAGTTACTATTCAAGGTTCGTGCATGACGTTAGAGATAGAATTGCAACCATTTATTAGATAGGGTGTAACGAGAACGAGAGGAGAGCGAGAGTGATTGTGATTGAGATAACGTTGAAAACTGTGATTTTGTACATTTTCTTTTATGATTAAATATCATTAACTGTGACGACATTCTCGACATTTGCATGAAATAAGTCTCTAAGTGCGCAAGGGATATTGGGTTATTAGCAGCGCGTTATTAGTTCGGCCGGAGCAAGCAGGTTCTGTCAAGCAGGGTCTTCTATTACAAGTCCAAATAGGCAAAAACCATCTTCACTTGGGGGCCAGAAAAGAGAGCCTCAAATAGCTTCAAAGATACTGTGAATCTTCAAGTTGTGTAAAATAATGGCACGCCTGATTGAATTAGGTGGGCGGCAGAGGCAGCTGTCCCTGCTGGCAGAAGGCAAGGGACATTTCAAGTGCAATAGCTTACAATAGAAATCCATCGGGCAAAACTAAACATATGAATGATGTTCACCCACCCTCAATTATCGTTTTAGTTACGTCCCTGGTAGAAGTGCAACCAACGAGCTTTACGAATAGCAGCACCGAAATTAAACATAATCATGAGTTGCAATCGTTTCCCAATCAATCTTGTTGTAAATGGTTTCTACGGGACCAGACAAATGTTGTTTCAGTTTTAATTTTAAAAAAGAAAAGAGAATATAATAATGAAAAAGGAAGAGATAAAGTCAGTTAATATATCCACATGGGCGTAGCGTGCAGCAGATCACTGGTGTAGGCGTCCCACCCCATAGTTAAGATAGTCACGCTGGTCACGTAGCGCTCCGTGGATATTTAAAAACGTACTAACATGTCTGCGACATCTTTACTGATCACAACATGACTTCTTTCAGGCCATCATTGGTCAAATCTGTGTCGTCATGATTGGGGATTATGAGTAAATGGTGAATATATTGCGCAACTAAGCCTGGGAGGAATACGCTTAGATGGTTATGACAAAATTGTACTCAGATGTACATAATGTTCGCTGCTATAAAACCACTATAGTACATAATTGTACACATTTACACTCAGAGCATGTGACAAATCCTCAAGCGTTTGCGGTTTTGTGGCTTTTATTTCATTCGAAGTTTATTCCTGTTGCTTCGTGTATCGACTTGTTTAAAAGGCTGAAATCATGGCTGAAGAACAACAACTCCCATCAACTAGTGTCATAAAAGAATATCGTATCCCTCTACCAATCTCAGTCGACGAATACAAGATCGGCCAGTTGTACGCTGTGGCTGAAGCAAGCAAGAATGAGACTGGGGGTGGTGATGGCATTGAAGTTGTCGAAAACAAACCTATGGAACATAAAACCTTTGGTAAATGTCAGTATACGTACAAAGTCATTCATTTGTCGTCAAAAGTTCCTGGTTATGTGCGTCGTTTAGCGCCGACAGGTTCGTTAGAAATTCACGAAAAGGCGTGGAACGCCTATCCGTTTTGTCGAACCATATACACCAATGAATACATGAAGGACAGTTTTCATATTATAATTGATACCTGGCATAAACCTGGGAATAAAGATAACGAGAACGTACATGAGTTATCTGCCGATGAATTGAAGAAACGACAGATCGTTGATATTGATATTGCTGCATCAGTTGAGTCGCGGGATTACAAGGAGGAAGAAGATCCAACCAAATTCCACTCAGAGAAAACCGGCCGTGGGCCATTGGGTCCAAATTGGCAAGAAGACATCAAGACCCAAGATGTGCCTGTTATGACATGCTACAAATTGTATCGTATCAAATTTAAATGGTTGTTTCTACAAACGAAGGTTGAAAGCCTAATTGTTAGTTCTGTTACCCGGTTGCTAACCAATTTCCATCGGCAGTTATTTTGTTGGTTGGACAAATGGTTTGGCTTGACGATAGAAGACATCCGGGAATTGGAAGAAAAGACAAAAGCAGAACTTGAAGAGCAACGGAATAAAGGAGAAGTTCGCGGAATGTGCGAAACATAGATGCTAGACAGTTTAATTCACATCAAGAACCAAATTATTTACCTTTTAAAACTTTTACATTCCATTAAAGAACTATGTAGTATTGTAATTGATTATTATTTGTGGTCAGTGAGAAAATTGATATTTTCTCTGTTGCTTTGGGAAACTTGGAAGGTTTTGTATGTGTACAGAACTAGATTGCAATAAATGCATTGCAGGGATTTAATTATCTTGTGTATGATAAGCAGAGAAATGTGTTAAAAAATATATGTATTAAATTAGCTTGTGTTATGCATTTACCTGCAATAGTGGCTTGCAAAGCACTTTCCACCCACATAATTGTTTAAATTTCACATTGTAAACTAATAAGTTAGAAAAAATAGAATTTGTCATTAAAGATTTTATGGAACATTTAGAAAGTAATCTTTTCCACCAACAAATAAACTGCTAGTCAGTCATGCAAGTATTATGCACTAAGCATGCACTAAATATATTTTATGCCCCAGAAAGCAAGGATAACAGTTCACTGAATTTATTTCCTAATCACATTGTCACTAATTGGCTCAAGACCCAGGTCAGGTGCATATAGAGTTTCAGTATTCTATTCTGTCTGTAATAAACACATGCACATTTATTATCACACACTCTCCATTCTGTTAAGATTTTTATCTCGCGTTTCAACTAAAAGTAAACTGCTTGTACATAAAGCATGAATTAAAATCCCAAAGCTACGTTTTTTAAATTTCTGTTAAAAAATTCAAAACAAACTAAAATCAGAAGCACTGAAAACTATATGCCTAAAAATTAAAAAACATAAAAAGTTACTGGCGCAGATCAGATTCCCATCCTCTAAAAAATGCAGCTTGAAATATTGTACCAACCAATGTTTAAAATATTTTTCAGAACTTTATCAGTATGGTTGTATTTGTGGGATAATGGGAAGTGCGTATGTTTGCCCAAATTTGTCATAACACTGACCAAATTAACTTTTTCGGAGGAATCATTCAGTATTTTTTATGTTTTAAGACCATAAAAACGAAGCTCGCCACCGTTACAATATCAAAGCATTGTAACAGTCTAAGGTTACAGGAACCTCTTGTTATCTGGTCAGGCATAGGTAATAGAAATTATTTAATTATTGTTTTATTTAAATATGAACCTACGAAGCACCTAAGAAACTAATGACAGTGATGTGTTTCCTGGGGTGCAAATTTGGGTATCAATTCAAATTTAGGGGGGTAAGTATATAAATCAGTGCCCAATTATTTTTAGACTGCATTCAGGCAAAGTACCCAAAACTGGTGCCCAAAATTAAATTTGGTTTTTTAAAACATGCTGAGCACATGCAGTGTCCTTGTTAAGTACTACACTGGGGCTAGTGCACCATGCCTTTTTTCATTTGGATTTTCAACCTAAGCATTAAAATATATGATAAGCACTGGAGCCAAGCACTCAACTCCTATGCAACAAACTTGAATCTATCCTGACTAATGACAACTCTTCCCTCCCATCTCCCTGGCTTAGAGCTAATAAAACAACCAATTTCATGTGCAGATATGTTTAATGAGTTCTTAATATAACTACAGCACATTATACAACAATGGTGAATTAATTCTGCTACTGTGCTTTCTCCTTTTTTAAACCTTTTTGCATCTCCATTACATCATTTAAGAAGATGTCGAAGTGAAGTTCCCCATTTTCATCGAACCATGAAGCAACAGATCTAATAAATGAATACATTTTTTTGACATTTGACAACAAAAATAGGACCAAAGAAGCTAAAAGCCTAAAACACATGCATAGGTTTCAATGATATGCTAAATTGTTATATGAACAGTCACATAATGTTGTACAGGAAGTCACAAACTACAAAAGCAGCTAAAACTTGTGCAAGTTAGCTAAATCAAGCTTATCTACGCTTTGTTATCATACTTTTTCATAGTTTGTTCTTCACTTCTTTGTGTCTCCCCATCTTTATAACACAGTGTCAACTCATAAATATCATCATATCTTTTCAGTGTTGATCGTGCACTCCACAAGTGATCTGGACCCTTATAATTATTGCAAAAGTTCAATAAAATAAACGTTTATCACATGGGCTGAAACAAAATATTTCATAATCACCAATTAATGCTTACCATTCCAGCCTTATCTTTTTCATTTGCAAACACTATGTAGTTCTTTTCTCTAAATGTTGTGAACACTGTTAATACACCCATTAAGATAAAATATCTTAGTCAGTCAAGGAATACAAAAGATTTTTTTCCCCTTTTTAAAGGCTGATTTAACCTTAACAGATATCTTTGACATTTGTTCCAATGATTATTGGACATTATGATGAATCATGAATTAGTGAATCAATCACCTTAGCAGATATTTTACAAAATATTGTTGATTGCAACATTTCACATTGCATTCACATAAAAATGTCCAGCCTGTTTACAATATGTCACGTAAAATCATGGAGGCCTTTCACTTTTACACTATAAAACTCAAAACAGCTACAATTTATGTAATAATTCAAAATATTTTCATGGATAAATATCTAAATTGATCAATAGACTTAGTATTTTCCCAATTTCAAGGTCTATGTGACACATAGACACACCATATTATTTGAGGCTATTTGTTCCCAGGCTAGTATAGAGTGACTAATGAGAGCTATAATTCCCTGCTGTGTGGTGCTTTGACTGCTTTGCTTAGCCAAACAGTGTCAAAGTTTCCAAGAAGTGTTTCTATAGATTGCCTTGTACAGGCTGATTCATTTGCTTCAAGGTAAAATCCAAAACATTTACATTTCAGCTCACAAAAAATAGGTAATTCACAGATCACACACAATTCTAGTCTGGGTTCACAGGTCACCTATAAATCTGAAGTTGTATTTAGTCTTGTAGAAATTTCCAAGCAAGTATCATAGATTTAGTAAATCATCAATCACATTTAACTGGTAAAAATACCACAATCACACTTCACACAAAAAGTATAGGTGACCCTCTTTAAATGATCACTCTGCAGCTACACAAACTCTCAAAAGGATACGCAAGTACACAAAGGATCAACACTGTACGAGAATTAGGAAAGGGGGTGATGTAATCATATATTAAGGCACCAATAGCAAAGAGACAAGCTACTGTGCATAATGCAAGCCTTGTGTCAATCACACTATTGTTTTCAACAAATTTGAGGTGTTCTGTCAAAATCTACAAAAAATTAATGTATATAGATATCACCAAAGAATAGCATTGATGAAATGCATCTATGAAATGGTTCCAGCAACACACCTACATGACATTTTGCATTATTTCATAAGGAAATTTTGCATAAGGATTCAGCCCCCATATAGCTGAGCCTGAGTACATGAAAAAAATTACCAACCTTTCGAACAGCGTCATCTAATGCATTTTTAACTGCATTTCCATCCCATTTATCTATCTGGACTGGTTTTTCATCTCCAATTTCCCACTAAAGTGCATTCAATTATAAAAATGTTTTGGAGAAATTATGCACTATCTTCCTTTTAATACTTTGCTTCTATTATAAAGCTTTAACAACTGCTACTAACCAGTCAACTGAGGCCACCATAACTGACTTTAAATTATTAAATAATAGCACTCGATTTACTTTGAATTTATAAGTAATTCCATTATAAGCAATCATTAGAAATTTACCTTAGAAAGCAAGCCCTGTTTTCCACCCTTCCTGGAAGCCATGTTGGTTTATTGACACCGATTATACACGAACTTATTACGAAAGTAACTCGACTAATGCTTCGACATTCGTCGTAAATGTCTCGTAAAAACAAACTTGTCCTGCATTGATTGGCTCATAGAGATTATAAATAAAACATTGTTATTTTAAAACAGTGTTATTTATAATCTCTATGGATTGGCTGGGCTGGGCTATCTTTAAAAGGGGGAACGGGGAATCGGGGAATGTGGGAATTGGGGAATCGGAGAACAGGTAGAATGGTGGAACTATGGAGTCATTGAACAGCTAAACGAAACCAAAGCCCGCGATTCTGTTCCACATTCCCCCGTTTCCCCTTTTCTCGCACTCTGCATTTCCTCCATTCTTTCCATTCCTCTGTTCTCAGTTCTCCTGCTCCCGAGTTCCTCGGATTCCCCCATTCATTCTTATTCACGTCAACGCAGAAAGTCTGATGTTACACGAAATTTGATTGGCTCAACAAAACTATCGAGCCAATCAAACTTCGTGTTACACCAGACTTTCCGCGTGACGTCATTATGAAAAAGGTCTATTGTGACCTGTGAAGGGAATCTGCTAGGGTCGAATTCTCACAATTGAAAAGAAAATCGAGCGAAAAATTTTGTTCGATCGAAAAATTCCGTCTATTCTAGTGGAAAACCGGCTTTAGACCACTGAAATTATTTATTGTTTTCATTGATCCGGATCACTGATCCTGATGCATAGCTATGTAAATTTCTCGTGTTCATTAACTGTAAAAGTTAATGAATTTTTAACTCGCATTTATACCAACATGTAAATTTACGTGATCGTGAATAGGGAAGTTCATACCGTACATTCCTTGTAAAAGGTGGACAAAACATAACGTACGCGTTGCGTAGGCAAACTTTGGAAAAAGTCAAAATAGATATAATTTTAAAATTCATCATCCGTGAAAAAAACATATATTGGTATTGTCAAATTCCATAAAAGATGTAACGATATTTGCAAAAATATTAATTGAGAAATATCTAACGGCTAGGGCAATTTGTAATGTTAATCTTTTTTAATGCTGCACAATCATGGAGAGCATTTGCTGAATAAATACTTTGTTTACACTGGATTTTTAAGATCGCATTAGATTGGGTAACGTAAAATTAAAAAAAGGCCGAAGCGCATGGCTAATGTTTTAAATTCTTGACAAAAAATTCCTGGTAATATAGAAATTCTATTTTGCCAATTTACTGGGAACGTTTTTGCGTGAGCTTTCAACTAAACAACATACGTCGATTCAAGCAATTATAAAACGATTACTAGGAATAAATATATTTGAAAATTCAAAAGAAAGCAATTCAAAAATAATGTGTAATATTTGTAATAATTGTAACTCACGCCACCTCTTTCGCTATTCTAATTGGCTATTCGAAACAATACCTCACTTGTGATTGGTTTTTAGAAAAATATAACCCGAAGGCAAACCAATCAAATGTTCCCATGTTCAAAGTTCAAGTAGCAAGTTCCCTGAATGTAAACAAAGTTATATTATGTTGAAAATAATAAAATTGCTCATTTTTACCAACACCTGCAACTGCAAGGGCGGTCCGCGAAATTGAAAGTTCCTTTAAAATGATTCGCTTTCGAAAATCTTTGATTGCTATCGTTTTAATAGTCGCAGCAAGTGCTTCACCATTATTTGGCAACATTCTTGAACTGCCGGGATATTTTTACGGATTTGCGTCTGGTGTTATAAACTTTCAACGTTCAAGTAACGTGTTCATTCATGCGTATAGTCATGCAAGGTACATATTAGTACAGTATCTCAGCCTACACATAGTTGCCGTCGTGTTTATCGCTGTTTACAGTTTCACCCGATTGTGGCGATTGTTATTCTCGCCGTTAGATTATAAATGCAATTTAGCTGATACGGGATATTTAGAGGAGGGGTTGTCAAAACGCGAAACTGCAAACCAAGTTCGAAAGAGGCGAAAAATTGGTGACATTCCTCCCGTTTACCCAAATGGATGGTTTTTTGTTATTTTATCCGCCGACTTGCCAGTCAAAGCTGTTCGGTATGTGCAAATTTTAGGCGAACATTTGGCGGTTTTTCGAGGTGAAGATGGAGTAGCATATATACTGGATGCGTATTGCCCACATCTTGGGGCTAACATTGCAGTTGGCGGACAAGTCAAAGGTAATTGCGTCCAATGCCCTTTCCATGGCTGGCGGTTTGAAGGAAATACTGGACGATGTGTGGAGGTGCCTTATACTAAATGCGTACCAGAATTTGCTAAAACGAAGTCCTGGAACGTGATTGAGAAAAATAAGAGGATCTACGTGTGGTACCATGCAGAAGGGGAGGAGCCTGATTGGTTTCCTGAGGATATTGAAGAAATAAAGAATGGCACTTGGCACTACTGCGGTGAGACAATGCATAACATAAACTGCCATATAGAGGTAGGTATTAATAGTAAATTTGAAATCAAGCTTCTTTTAATTCCTTTGCAATGCCTTGATTGGTTCTAGGGTGGAGTATCACTCGAAAGAAACCTCAGTCTGTAGTGACCATCTATTTTAATGAAGAAACCTGAATAGTGAATAGTGCATTTTAATTGTTAAAAAGTCAAATTTGGTATTTTAGATTAGTGCTCTCCACTGGATAGCGAATTTTTCAGCCATTCTAAAAATGCTAAAAGGCAATAAAATTTCAGCTTTGGAACAAACAATTATTAAAGAGAATTTAAAGCAATTGAAAAAACCATGTGGTGAATAGTGAATAGAATACAACCTGCCCTGCAAAGACAACTCCATTGTTTTTTTGTGTAAGTGTGATTCATCATGATTCATCACTCAGCAAGTACCATAAATAGAAGAAATCACCCCCTTGCCTATGTTTAAAATGGAGTAATATTTGAATATTGGCAGGGGTGTGATTGCTTCTATTTACAGTACTTACTGAGTGACGAATCATGACAAATCACACTTATGCAAAAAATAGTGGCATTGTCTTTCTGGGGCCGGATGTATCAAGCCCATTTAGCTTCAACGGTGGATAAGTCAAAATAAATTAGTCAACTTGAAAATTATGCGCTGAATATGTAGTTGTAAACAGTATCTTTGTATTAAGGTTAAAAACATTTAGTTTGCTTGTTGAATAAAACAATAGACTTTCTTAGATCTATTTTGAGCTCAACTACCGTTTAAGCTAAACAGGCTTGATACAACCGTTCCCAGATGGGTATCTGTGATTATACAAAAATAATTGGTACAATTACTTTAAAATGATAATATACTTACTGTGTTTATAGATGGCCCAATCCAAATGCCCAATATTGAGAGAGTTAAGAAAAGTGCATTATTAAGGAGTCAGATGAATAAAGATTTTAATTTGATGATTTAATGAACTAATTACCTTTAGGCCTCATATAAGATTTTCTTTACTACTAGGACCTGCCAGAAAATGGTGGAGATCTTAACCATCTAAACATACTTCACACACCACTGATTGCATCTGGCAAGAATCTGAACAAAATTTTTAGTAGTTTTTGGAATTTTGGCTATCATGAGTGGATTGCCACATGGACACCACTTGAAGGAGATGAGAAGCATTGCTCAGTGCTTTCAATTCTTCAAAAGGCTCATCTGTTTGGATTTCATTTATCATTTTTTGATACCTATGTCAAAGCGAAACAGGTAAAGGGATAGTATGTATACAGTTTATACCCCAATCAATTTTTTAATGACTTAAATATATAATAATTTGACACTTCACAGTTGGATCCCCCACTCATTTTGGGCTAGTCTATGACCCTGACAAATACACTTATTATTCATGTCCAGCATCCAAAATGATCAGTTCTGACCAATTACATTTTATATATAGTTTTTTCTATTTTTGTAGATTGGTCCTGGCATTGTTTACATGACATGGGAATCAATGTTTTTTAAAGGCGTATTTACTCACGAGGTCACCCCTGTTGAACCACTTTTACAAAAATTAACTCAAACAAATTATGGCTCTTGTCCAAATATAATAGGAAAATTAATGTTATATGCAGAAGCAACACAGGTAAAGGATAATGAGTACAACACTATTTGTGCTTTGAATTATTAATGTTATTGATGTGGCCATAAGAAGCCCAGAAATGAGTGTTATTTATTCTAAAATCATGTTTCTGTTCTTGTGGCACTTGGGTGTGTTTGCGCAAATTTACTCAGTCTATTATCATGACTTATAATGGGTAGACTCCTGCATACGCATGAATGTGAGCACCACAAGAACAAAAACACAATTTTAGAATGAATAATTAACATTCATTATTTCTAGGCTGCCTATGATATCACTAGATGATCATCAAAATACAACGATGTTGAATCTTTTTGAGCCATCAATGTTCAACTATCGGTATTGATGGCTCAACAATTATTGTTAACAATGCTGTTCAAGGGTGCAGCACAACATTGTACACTCTTGTTTTAACAACTTAATTGCATCAACATAATGATTTTAAATGACTGGTAAAGGTGATCATGACTGCATGAATATAAGCATGAAAATAAGGCATTAAAGATAGATCAACAGTGCTAAATTAATATTTTCTATACAACAGCTTGAACGAGATGTGATGGTGTGGAACTACAAGACATATCTCTCAAAGCCACTACTTCTGAAAGAAGATATAGGAATAAAAAAACATAGGAAATGGTATTCTCAGTTTTATTCTGAAAACAGCCCAAGATTAACTATGGCTAAAAATAAAAATATGGAATGGTGAAGTGGCACATTTTATTAGATATTAATCACTGAATATTAATGATTTCTAGCAATTTTCTTAATTTACTCTGATAACCAAGCTATATATTATTAGGACTTTTTTGTGACAAAATGAACCTTTTACATTTAGTTTAATTATTTTTAACTCAGCTGATATGCATAAGTTGTGTGTGGTGGTATGAATAATACTCCAATCTGGCCACTACCAGTGATAAATACTATAGGTAAATAAAGAATACACCTGTGATAATCTATCATTAGAGTGGTGGTACATCTGTAGTGTTATATAATAGTAATGTATAGTCTTGAGCCATCTTTTAGAAATGAATTTAGTCTTGTGTTGTGTTGTTTTTTATGGATTCTGTTGTAAATTTTTTAAAACTGGATTTGAAGTATTTATTAATTATACTATTAGTTTACGCAAACATACTAAAATCAAATTATTGCTAAAATTGTCTCTTATTAATTCTTATTAACATTTCCAAGTTGATTGCTATTGTATTTTATCCATTAACTGGCTAGCATATTTACATTGCAAATTAATGGGTTGAGAAGTCAAACCTACTTTGTTTGAATTGTTTGTCCTGTAGATGGTACCACTGGATAGTAAAACAGTCTGGCTTTATCGAGATGCAATAGCATTATCAATACAGACAAAAGCAGACTTAAATAACAGTACTACTGCAATAACAAGCTAGATTAAGAAGTGAATATTCACTTCTTGAACTGACCCAATTCAATATGCACCCCATGCCAATATTCTAAGATCTCTTGATAAAGTTTGGAAGACATCATCTGTTTAGAAGACACCTGGTGATATACAATAAAATATTGGTAAAATCAGTAATCCAACACCACTATGTTCAGCATTACATCTGGATGGTACTTTTCACCTTCAACAAATCTTTCAAGGTCAAGTTCAAGGTGCAAGATTGCATTACCACAAATATAGTGCAGTATCACTGCAGATGGTCTTTTGTTTTGTGACAATATCTAATTTCACTAATACCATATATGTTTCAACAGCATTACTACCTATCAATCTATACAAAATATTCCCCTATTACTTTAGTTTGTTGCATTTGGATAGTGACATACCAAATCATTTAGTGATTGCTAACATACAACTATGACTACTTTCCTTGAATCTAATCCTCCTACGTGTATGGACTGCCAAGACATGACCATTAACCACAAAAGCATGGAATTCACAAAATTCTTAGAGGATAATTGCAATTAAACAGTTTAATTTTGAAAACAAAGCATAGCCAAAACAATAGTCCATATGCTGCAGAGTTCCTACACAACAAAGACACCCTTAACACACCCACTCAACTTGCCTTCATCAATATAAAAACAACTAAAAATATTTTATTGTTCTCCAGGCAACACATATTTTCAACCCTTTTGGGCATTCAACTTCCATTTCATAAACTCACAGAAGTAGAAATAACAACTGAAAAATTCAAAATTTCAAACAAATTGATTTATAACAAATTCAAATTGGTGCTTATCATAAATTCTCTACATCTAAATATGTACACTAGATAATAATATTGCATTTCTATAACCCTGCACTAATGATTATACAAAATTCTCAAACCCTATTTAATCTTTAGAAATATTCTGACATTTTTAAAAAATATATTACAACTGCATATCAGCCTTTATCTGTATAAAATTTATCTGCAATTTGTACATTCAATTTTTGTGTATAAATTATAACATAGGTGCTTCTTTAAGATGACGAATAAAGAAATGTTCCTTGAATTGGTACTTTATGACCTAAGCGTTCTAAAGAATTCAGAAATGTTCTTTTATTTATGTTCGTGATTTTCAACAGTTCAATGTCACGATCATGAAAATTATGTACACAGAGCTCACGAGCGATAAAAAATATTTGCTTTAAACAAAGACCCCATGTGAAGCAATATCTCATGAAAGAAACCAAATACTTTCGAAGCTTTCCGTACTAAAGATTTCTGCCACTGAAAAAGGAGATTGTTCCCTGTAAAATTTCTTCAACAAACGAGCAAGGTCATGAAATGGATCCAGTGCATGCGAGCATGTTCTTTGACTTGTCGGACGTAGTCAATTTGCGCTGACAGACGTGGCGAAGTTACAGTAGTTATCATAACTTTTCTCCACTTCCAAGCAAAATCCTTAATTTAACTGCATTATTTCTCTTTTACGTCCTTCAACAGCCAAACTGCTATTTACAGCAGTAATGAGCGGTAACAGAGCCTGTTTGTTCAAACCAGAGCTCTTGACTTTCTTGCCATTCCGTGTCGAACCACAGACGTCGAAGGCTGGATACTCGCTCGTTTCTGTTCTCTGTTTTCGTTTAAGAGAAGAACTCCCAACATTCATTCTTGATAAAGATGCTACCAAAAACTCTCGTATATCAACTTCATTGTCTTCGTTTGCGCTAAACGGGCTTGGTGAACACTTGTCGAAACAGAATTTTTTTCGAGCTCCACTCTGGGGGCTTGGAGGCGGTGCACAAGGGCACCGTTTCGTGTCGTCTATAGGTAGCTGTTTTAACACAATTGCCATTTTATTTTGCCAGAATTATAGCCACACTTTCTTTCTTTTTCCATACAAGATATTACAAAGTGCTACTTCGCACAGACTTGAAAACATAAAGCAAATATCAGTCTACTTTGCTTTAGCAAATTTTTTTCTCTAGCAGAACATCGAACTTCTCTTTCAGCTGAGGGAAGCCTGGCATATTTTGTAACATTGTTGAACCAATCAGACTCAAGGGACTTTGAAAGGAACCAATAAGAAGCAAGTACGGCTCATTAATATATCATCGGGAACAATATAGCATGTTCCTGCATTCCCAGGCACAAATCGGAAAGTCAGACAATTTCATATTTCCGGCGACACGAAAGTTCATAAAGGTGGCTTTTTTAGCACGCCCAACCCCCATAATTTCCGGTTGTTCACAAAAAGTTCCTAAATAGGTAGATACTCTATACAAGAATTAACTTTTATGGCATATAGTGTCGGCTTCTGCAATACTGAGTTATGTAATGTGGGTTGTTAGAATTTTTTCATTTACAATACTTTCTTCATAAAAAAGCAGATTAAACTATTCATCAACCAAGGAGAACAATAGCTGAACTATGACGCACAAAATGCCACAATCGGACGTGCTGTATGTCTCACAATAAAAACAATATTTCTTTCTAATGTACAGTAACTTGTTGGTTAGACCAGGGCACTATAAAACACAACATGCGTGTTTTATAGCGCCCTGGTTATATTTACGAACTCAATCATGGACGATGCATAAATGGATGTATATATCTAGCTATCTATGTTGTCTTATCAATATTGAATTAATCGGTGTTAAATTATATTGTCATATACTTCCTATATTTACTATCAGTATAAAAGAGGTATTCGTAACTGGTAAAAGAATATTTATAACGACTCCCTAGCTACGGAAGAGTTTCCTTCCTCGGTCATTGAAAAACAGTGATCCAATGTTATCCATAGAGTCAGAGAGATGAGTTTTTGAATATTATCAAAAAAATATTAGATGAACAATTCCATTAAAAGTATAACTTTTATTTTGTGTAATATCTTCAATATTCTTAAATTTGCAAAAATAAGTTTTAGAGGCGTGTCCCCTTGGGCGTATCTAGCAAAGTGAATGACGTCTATTTTAACGTCATCATGACAAACGGCACGTTCCTACCCTACGCCTATGTGGACAGACTAAACAGGAACGAAGAGTATTTGACCGTAAAAGTTGGATTGTATACACTCTAACTATAGCTATTGAAAATTCAAGTAAGATGTTGAGTTTTAAAAAGTTCAGCCGAATGAATTAGATATTTTGCAGAAAACTTAGAAAAAATGGTCGTGTCTTTGTTTTGGCGTAAACACAAAAGAAACTATACTAGTAACTGTCCCGATGATAATTTCCACAAATGAAAGATAGCCTTTCGAACATTGCAGTTTTTGTTTCATGGAAAAGAGACAATAAAGCAAAACCGAACTATATGTTTCTATAAGGTTAGATATTCATGGAGTTAAATACGTTCATTCAATAATTAATAAATAATATTAGCTAACAATACCAGAGGTTGTTTGACTATCGGGATTCACATTCTTTTCCGTTTGGCTCCCCGAGTCTTTGTCTAAATATTGCTTGAGGTATTTTAATTGTCCGTTATTGGTACCATTTAGAATTCCTTCAACCTAAGGAGTTTGATATACAGTGGTCATGTCATTGCATGTAGGGCTAGTCATATGATTAAGACCCCGTTTACAATATACCGGATTCACATGGTCACGACATGTTTTATGGTATCACTGTCCCCAGAACTTCCTTATTTGACAAATCATGTTAAAGCAATCATGCCATCATATCAACATATTTTTGATGTTAATGAGTTCACGGCAACCAGTTATATAGTCCATCGTAATTATCGCTATTCTGGCTTTCATTTAATAAAACCAGAGTAGCGATAATTACGATGGATATTTTTGATGTTGTGACCATGCGAATCTGGTATAGTGTAAACAGGGCCTAAATTCAGGGGTGGCGGAACACTGCAAATTCACTCTGTATAGTGAAAACTGGGTTATGTACTATAGAATATATTGTAAAGGAAATTAGGAATACGAGAAGGCGGTCTTTTCACCAGTTGGAAGCTCGTTTAATACTATATATTTACTCAGGATGCTCTAAATTCGGAAGCCCTAAATTGACCAAATAGAATCACGTCACAGCATTACCATTTTAAGTTTTCATTTAGAACCAACTTGGTGGAAGCAATGAATTTTACGATTTACTCTAACGAGCTATATTTGCAAAGATGCAAAATATTCTCGAGTGATCCTTCCCCTACACACGAGACTCGGAGCATTGTTTGCTCGTGTTATGGCAATATGGCGTATATTCCCCAATTCATTGGTCAAAATAAAATAATCCATCGCAATTATCGCCACTCTGGTTTTATTAATGAAAGTAATCACCACACAAAGATTACATTCACGACCCGGCCGTGGATTCAATTAAGCATAGTGAAAGTAAAACTTGAAATAGGAGAATTTAAAATCATATTTCTTAGGTGCTTCTAATTTGAAAGCGATAATCTTGTGACGTTATTATCGACTATCAATCGTAATTGTCGATTCTTAGATTTACATACCTCTTTGGTAACGTCTGATCTGAACGAAGCGATATCATTTTGTAATTGAACTGCTTTATGTCTCCATTTTAGTTGTCCTTCTCTTAATTCAGCTAAATTATCCAAGTTTTCCTTGAGAAAAGAAGTTTATACTACTACTAACGCATAAACTAGGAACATGTCAATTACTGATGTGCCCATGTTACTGGAGGATTGATATTCCTAGTCTGCCCATGTAACATGCATGATTGAAATGGTCTCAAGTGAGGTTCTTTTATGTATAACGACACTAGGATAGGCAGTCGAAGAATTTAGACTACAGTATATTAGGTAAGTGGTGCGGAATTGTACAAGTGATATGTATTACTCCAATTAAAATTTAAGAGGATTAAAAGAGTCTCCTGATTCGGAACCATATATGTTTGTGTCATCGAGTATGTCTCATTACGTATATATGTTATCCGCAATTAATAATCAGTCAATAACTTGCAGGTTCTGGCCAATAAGAACGTTAATTGTATTTAGTGTAATGGTTGTCTACTCCGCCTTTTGGACAGAATATCACAAAACAAGGGTACGTTGCATCGGGTAGGTCTCCTAGTCCGCTCTTTATTCTATCCCAAAGACAATAGTCAACGAGACGACTGGGTCTGGCGCCGCAAGCAATGACGTTATCAACGTATAGTTAGTTATAAACAACTATATAAAGGCCTATTTAGACTACACCTATAAGTTGTATGCAATTTGATGCAAAAAAAGGCCAATGCCACAATCTTTATTCATTTTGTTCAAGGTGGAATTTAAAGTGTCATGTTTGTACGTGTGTTCATACGTTCACATACGCCAGGATAAGAATCGTATACGACAAATCGGATAGTGTAAATGGGACTTAATTTTGTCAAAGATGATTTATGTTCACACCTGCATTAGTTTAAGACCATCACACATGTTTTCATCCTCAGGATTTGGATCTTCTGACGGACCTGGAGGTTGTTCACCATTCATATAACTTAATTGGCAAAAAAAAACAATTGTGGTTGTTGTTTTGTTTGATTGCATTTTTTTATCAAATAAAATAACTTGAATCATGTGAAAAAAAAGGAAAGATTTAACTTATACCGATTAAATTCTTCTTCGGTAAGTGACAGAGATTGGGCGTCAATCATTTCGATAAATTTTGCTGCACAGCACTAAATATATATGGAAACACAGGTTTAGTTACAGTAGGTCTTGGTGTTAATTTGACTGGGTACTAGTTTACAGCGTCATTTTATTCAATTTCTCTGTTTTCTATTCCTAAGATTTTTTCTAATAGTCACAGAGAAAAAAGTGCCAAGGCAAAACGAAGAAAAATCCATGAAAACTCATGCTAATTGAACAAATTTCTCTACTCGTTCACTCGTAAAATGGAACTGAATCACAATAGACCTTGCAACATAATAGACATACAAAAATCTTCAAAACAAAATACAAACCAAATTCGTAAAATAATATCCCGCTTCACCACTCATTAGTTTGTTAGCATTACAGAATCTTGTTATGTATCTGAAAAGAACGATTGTTTGATATCATTCCCTTAAAACAAGCAAATTATTGCAACAATTAACCAGAACTTACTGGATATTTGAGTTAAGCTTAGTAGGATTGGACTTTAATATAACATATATAAGACACGGTAAGAATTCGTCAGCGCTGCCAGGACCTCCATCCGGTGATGAAAGACGAATAATATCTTTGCGAGTGTTAAAGTAAACATCGTTATTTTTCCAGTTGAGCTGGTAGTCGTGGACCAAATAAGTTTTGTACCACTTCGGGATATAATTTAACGTAGTTCTCCGTTTTTCTTTTGTTCTATCTGTCTCTACCTGATTCGCAGTGTTGCCTAGTTCTGAATGAAGTTCCCTTTCTGTCTACACTGGCTATTTCTATAATTCTGACTTTAGAAGCGTCCTTTCTCCAGGTATAACCCAACCACTCCTATATCTACCCACTAGTGTGGACAACACAGGACGTTAAGGATACGAAACACACGTTTGCTGCATCTGACTATACACGCCAACTTGTCTTGCGGAGCTCTTTTCGTATTTACCTCAACAATATCTGAAAATGAACAACAAAACTTCAATACAAGACGAGAACATGCTGTACGGCAGGAATCAAGTTCTTATCAGGGATGAAATGAACTCGATTTCCTCCAATATAAATAAACGGAGGAAGCGATTCAATCGCTGACGAATTCCAACTTTCACGGGAACAGAATTGCCTGGTGAAATATATAAACAAGCACGAACGAACGCACTTAAAATTACAGCCAGATAGATTAGAAAGAAAGCTGATTACCATTTTGTGCGTCTTCCAATAACTCCAGGACCTTACTGTTCTCCAGGTCGATGGCTGCGTCCAAGTGTTGCCTAGTAACCCACTTGAGTTGACGAATCTTCTTCTGTATTTCCAAATCCTTGAGTTCATCGTCGGTCGATTGCGGACAAAAAACCCTGGGTATATGAAGTTTTAAATTTGTTTCTTACTATAAAACGCCTTTCATTTACGGATTACCCAAGGAATTCTGTCCTACAAGTCTACCAAGTGTCACAGATGATAATGCGGGGGGGGGGGGGCTGAAGGTGGTCGGGGACCACTTACAGTATAAAGCAGCGGGAAGGAGCAACAACACAGTAATGGATTATTACCATAGAAATATTGCATTGGAAAGATTTCATTGGTCTTTCTTTTCCTAATAATTTACTTCTAAACACAGATTGGGCCTTCAACAAAAATATTACTCACATTTTATATATCTTAGTCATGACATATTTTTCAACTCCATCTAAGGCAGTTTGTAGTTGAGCTGGAGTGGTCCCTTTAAACACAACATGACTCTCCAAACGTTCTTCCATATGCTAGGAAGAACAAAGCAAGAATTATAGGCATATGCTAAAATGTCAAACAATGACCAAATTAACCCTTAAATTAACAATGTTGATTTTTGTATGTGTGACCTAATGAAGTAGCTAAAATAGTAAAAATCCAATAAAGAGAAATTCTTGGATCCTTTTTTGGAATTCAGAAAGTTATTCAGAAACAATGGTGTTCTAATCTCACTTACAATATAGAATTTTTGAAGAAATTCACTTTGTCGCTCAACAGACCAAGTAGGGTTGTGTATAACTTGCTCTGTAACACTAAATTGAGAACATGCATAGATCAATGTGTGCTTTTTTCAACCACAAATATAGTGGTAACAGCATACAATTAAATATTACTTACAATTTACATTTTCCAACTATATCTTGTGCTGCTGGTTTACGTAGAGTTTTAAGAAAAATGTTGAAATCAGATGCACTTTGATACACATCTGATGATGGCACTAAATGAAGAGAAGATGTTAGACTTGAAACCCGACTCTTAACTACAGGTATGGATATAGCTCCATTGGCTTAATTGGAAAACTGGAATAACTTTTTTACTGTCGGCTAAGATATTCAAAGTGATAAGTATATAAAAAATCAATTACCATAATGGCCATCAAAATCATTTCCCCTTACAGCTGACATTGAGGCATTCGGTTCTAAAGGCACCTCTATTGGCAGACCACCTTTAGTCTTTGTAAACAATTTCCTTACACTTTGCCTGTAAAACATGTTCATAACTTAATTAGTATGATTTTCTGCTAGAGTGGGATGAAGTAGCAAAGTTATGGTGGTTCTGTGGAAACTAGCAAGAGTAAGGTTAAAATAGAAATAAAAGAGTAGTATAACAGTCTTACCTCTTTGAAGTGGTCTGAAGTTTCTTCTTCTCTTCAAATTTGGAAAATGCTAATGTTGTTTCTTCATTTGGTGATGCTTGATCTAAGAAAGTAAAATTAAAAAAACTGTGGTATAATCAATGATGACAATGGCAGTGCCTTCATACACAACTTCTTTTACTTTATCCCACACCTTACCCTTTTATTGTACAAGAAAATAACTAAACAGATTATGAAGAGAACATCATGAGATAGCATTATGTCCATAGCAGCAAATTAATCCCAACATGGGTGAAATATGTTCAGATGGATATAAAATGAAACATCCTGTGTATATACTATATGCATTAGCCACTTCTTACTTAGCAAATGTATTTAACTAACTCACCTGTCCCAAAGGATACACTTGACTTTGTAGCATGTGTACTTTTCTTCTCACTCAACCTATGTGCTGCCTCATTTGCAAGATATGCTTTGTAACATAGTGAGCAATAACCATGCCATGCTGGGTTACCATAAAAACCACAACTGAAAAAATTATTGATTTCAAATGTTTTAAAGATTTTATATTGCAGCATTGAAGTGATTGAATATTGTTTTTTAAGCTGAATTTCCTTAGATTAAGGTAACTTGTAATTTTGCGAATTTAACTACTGTAAAATGATTTTTTGAATTTGTCAATGTGATGGTCATCAGTATAAATATAATGGTACAAAAATTATTTTAAATAAGCTGAAAAATACTTAAACAGGTTTGAAAATGATATGGAGATCTCTCAAAATTTGATATATCTCCATATATATATATGGACACCATTTGACAGTTCTGAAATTGACTCACCCTACATGATTTATATTACAGTAATTCAAATAAAGATTGCTGTTTTCATTGGCATTGTGAGATTTAACTGCAAGACGAGACTTGACATCACAAATCAAGCTCACATGTACAGTCAACTTTTAACTGGAAGGGATGGAAGATGATTTTGGGTGTGGAAAGTTCTAGATGAACCATTAAACCTGATGAATATGAAGATGCTTTTGAAAAAAGTATGGCTATCAAGCCTATCATTCAGAAAAATATGACTATAATTCAGAAAAGTATGACTATATTTCTGTTATTTTCCTTTAATAATTTTGGTTCAAAATTATCTTTCAGGTTTGAAGTTTCATGCAAGAAACTGTTGAAATATTGTGTGATTTTGTTTCTAAAATATAGACAGTTATAAGTATAGGGTCAAACGATTGGCAAAGCATATAAAACTAAGAAATACACATTACTGAAATTGTTTTAGATATACATACTTGTTTCTGCACTTTAATTGCGGATTTCTTTCACTCAATTTTGGCTTCAAACTTTTCTGAGACGTTGCCATTTGCTGCAAACTTTACACCTCTAGGGCTGTTTGTGACTAGAAAATTATGTAAACCTTTTAAGGACAACACGATTTAAAATATTTGCTAAATATATTGCATTGTCAACCACATTGATTATACTGTGTTGTCAATTGTTTACATCACGAGATATTCTCGAGATCCAACAAGACATAACGATGCAAATGTCGCACTTTTACGATCGACAGTTGCAAAATTCGCGAAAAAAATAGAGCACTGTAAGAAAACTACGCTTAGAACATTCCTGTGTTCTGCGCATGTGTGGCGTATGCTGTAGGTTACCCATGGGCAGAAGTGCTGCCTGAAAGTGTTTAGCTTGCAAATCCCCACTGCTACTGGAATTCTCTATAAGTAATGCCGAAAGGGGACGCTATTATATGCAATTTTCCTTGCAACGTGCAATGCAATAGACCTTATGCATAATGACGTAACAAACCGTGACCCTGGAGGGAGTTCTGGTCTTAATAGTCACGGCGGAAAATTTTGATGTTTGAAGTTATCGTTCCAGTTTGTTTTCAGTTCTTTCGTTAACTATATATTGTTTGTTTACAGTTCAATGTGTTTGAATGAACCAGGCGTCACGGCTTGATACGTCTTTATAACATTAGGTCTGTTATAATTAAATTGACGAAGCTCAAGGATTGCATAGCAATATGCGTCGCTATTCTGAACTCAATTACGGTGCGATTATTCCCAACGCACGTTTTCGTAGCACTTCATTCTCGTTACATAAATGATAAATATTCAGGAGTGTTAAAACACCATACGTGGCATGCGTATTCACGTACCAGCCCAATTTATTATTACTGTTGCATAAACACTGTTTGCAAGATCCTTGCGTCAGCATTTGATCGTTTTAATGGTCCCAACATATACAATTATTTCCCTGTTTTTTCACAATAAGTGTTAACATTATCACTCCAGTCTCCATAGTATTTCACAATAGAGTTAACATGATCACTCATATCGTCCCTTATTATAAAACCCAGCTGTACCAGCATGCGAGCAGATTTCATCCTTTCGACAGAAACGCCACCATGTCGAAAGGTAGAAAAATCTGTTTATCTTTTGAAAAATCAACGAATAGTTATTTGCATTTTGTACGTTTCATTTTGTTTTGGACTGTCCATTTCGTTCACTATATTTTGTAAGTTGATATTGCAAGAACGTGATATGCTTTCTGGCCTGCTACTGTGCAATCGTCGACGAATTTCCAACGGTCGGCCCAACGTGACAATAATTAAGTATCGGGGCACAGGTGTCGGTCCAAGAACTCTTACCTGTGGAAACTGAAAAGCACCATTGCAGTATTCAACCTAACACGCTGTTTTCTGTCTGTAAGGAAACTTTAACATGTTATCCAATTAGTAATAATTCATATTGGACAACTTCTGAAGCAAGATCGAATGATTTTGCTAAATTTAATAAAAACACTCCCACCGCTTTCCCATTTCTGTTAGTTTCACGGTGCGATTAAGAATCTCTGACTTGTTTTAGACATTTTCATCCTCCCCTTAAGCAAAGTTGAAAAAATTTGGCTAATCGGGTACCGTAATAGAATTGGCAATGAATAATTTGCAATATTGGTTTACGACCTTGTACTACATGCATATAACAATTTATTGTGTTGTGACGCGAAATAGCTGCATGGGATGGAGAAAATATCTCATTTAGCCCATGCTTTTCGTCGTAAGAGTACGCATGAAATGAACATCACCGCACATTTCGAACTACTATTGTTTCATTTGTTCGTACGCCCATGCCGGGCTCAGTCTCGTCATGCTGCCTATGCATACCAGTCTCAACATGTCTTATTCTTTTACGCCAGTGTTCTGGGAATCAAACCCAGAAGCCGAACACTCGCGTTTATGTGAAAAGAGGATTTCTCGATTTTGTAAAATGTGCAAGAAATCGTTTTCACTATCAACGAACACACGTTTGGCCCTTCAAATAGACACTGTTTGTTGAAGTCATACAAAAAGGAGGAAAACCGGAGTGCGCGGAGAAAACCCCTCCAAAGGTAACCTGAATTTCAGGTTACCTGACCAGCGGTCCGAATTTGGTATTTTTATTTAGAAATCGTCTGTAATGACAGTTCAGGTTTTATTTATAGTTTCGACCAATATAGTTCCGCTCGTCCGAACGGAGTCTAGGAATTGCATATTGCTATGCATATTGCTATGCAACTTTTGAGCTTTGCCAATTGAATCCTGATGATGGTCTAACGTGCGCAGCGCGCATATCGTCCGCTGCAAAACAGCAGGGGCCGGTTGTAAAAAACCGCTCTTAAATACATTTTGCGTAGTTAAATCGTAGTTAAATCGATTTGCACCTCATGCAACGTTTTCCTTTTTTTATACGTTTTACGGTTTTACTGGATTTCGGTTGACCGAACATGAAGGAAATAAACGTAATCAGGCTCAACATGCAACTTACTCAATATGGCTAATCAATAATGTTCCTTACCTTTCGCACCGTATAATTACTTTTGGCAAACCGTGTACCGAAATTTCAGACCCGAATTGTCATCATGCATCGTTCACACGCAAGTGAAAAAACTAGAAATGTTACATCGAGGAACCGTGAAAACGCCCTCATAAGAGCTGTGAGAAATTTCCTGTTATCATGCATTGTCGAAAACTTGTCACTTGATGTGTGCATATACTTGGTTAGACCACCAGGAGGAATAAATTCGACAAACCATCGATCAATTCATTTTAGACCCGAATTGTACCCGGCGAATATAATCGAACGGCTATGCACTAAAGTCACTATTGACACAAAATTAACAAAACATTTTACCAAACTAAGCCGTTCAGTCATTTATATTGAGTCTCCTTTCCAGAAATGATGACATTTCGAGAACAATGAAAACACCAAAAGAGTATCAAAACAATGAAAACACTTAAATTTTAAATTATCGCATTAGACAATATTATTTTCTCGTTAAAAACACTTAAAAAAACGTTCAGACGTTAAAATATTGTAATTTTCAGGAAAAGCTTAAATACGTAATATCTATCTTCGCTCTCAAGGCATCCCATCACACTGTGGCCGATGCGTCTATGTACGCGCTAGGTTTGTGGCATAAAACCCACTCTGTCACCGAGCCGAACGGTTAGGTGCACGTACATCATGGTATGGGGGTCGTAAGGCATCTTCCCCTTAGTCAGCCGTTAAGATAGGGGGGAGTTCTTCCTATAGCAACTGTCCTTTCGCCAGCTGGTAATCTATGTATATCGCAACTGGTTCGCCAGTCTTCGGCATTGCTGTCAGCGAGTAGTATAGAGATTGATGATCTCTTTTGGAATTTTTTACGTTCTTTCCAATTTTTTACGTTATTTCCTTTTTCATACAAAAAAACACTGTTATAAAAAATATATGGAACGGATATTATCAATGGAATAAAATTCATACTGAGTAACAACCACCTTAATTAACCGCCGAGTAGTCTCCCCAGTCAGTTTTACGAAGGATATGTAAATATCTGTCAGCAAATTTGTTTCAGGACCGTAGCTAGAAGCTTAATTGCGGGGGTGTATATTCATAGATTCGTCCTATGCCCGACTGACTTCTTTTGTCCTATGCACGACTTATTTCTTTTGTACGCTATTGTTCCTACGGTATGTAAGCATGAATATATGAATATACACCCACCCAATTAAGCGGTCTAGTTACGGCCCTGCGGCCCCTGCCTTGTTTGAGAGTTGACATCCAAACATTACACTTGGCACAGATAAGTTTAATTTCTTTATAGGAGATTCAAAGAGTTTTCGAGAGTATTCAAGGAAAATAATTTACGGAGTACTTACGTGTATTCAAGTGAGGTAAAGCAAAGTTATTAATTAAGCAAAAATTACATGACATATTTCATACCTTGAGTGCATAATTCCATGTGATTGATGTGAATTGTTAAAATGCAGCACTAATCTCAATTTTATCTGGTCATGTACCAAACTAGGTCCCACAACTACCATGAGTTCACTCAGTGCAGATAATCTTGCAAGTACTTTGGGTAAACCTGGCAAATTACAGATGATCTTGTACATAATGCTATGTTCCAATTTATTCTTTCTGTGTTGGAATCATTTGGCCATGGCATTTATGGGTGCAAAAACTAAATACCATTGTGCAGTGGGGAATATCACACAAATAGATGAAGTTGTCCCCCTTGTAAAGAAAGGTGGGAAGACGTTGTGGGATGGATGTAATCTTTATGTAAATGTCAGCACTAAGGAAAAGAAACCATGTTCCAATGGATGGACATATTATTTGGAAGGACGAGAACAAACTATTATATCTGAGGTAATGAATTGATGGTATTTATACTGGTTGGTTATATTGTGGTAGCTCTTTATCTCTGTTGATCCTTCTGCTAATGACCAATGATTTTGGGGAGAATGGTTTTAATTGCGTTTTCTAGTTTGATCTAGTTTGTGATGATGCATACAAAACTAATCTGGCTACAACAATCTACTTCTGTGGTGTGTTAGTTGGTGGTCTGCTGTTTGGAACATTGTCTGATAAATTTGGTTGACGACCAGTACTATTATGCTGTTTGTATTCTCAGATCATTCTTGGTATAATGATATTCTTCATAAGAAACTATATCGCTTTTGTGATATTGCGTTTTATCCTGGGAGCTGTGTTACAGGTATAAGATTAATGAAACAACTCAAGGCATGGATTTATTCCGGTAAACTTATAATCATTACCAGTCTCATCATATTTTGGATAGGAAAAGCAGAGCACTAGATCTTTATGTTTTTCCAGGGTATGGATGCAGGATATATTTTGATAATCGAGTTATTTGCTTTGAAATATCGAAGTAGAGTTGGTACCATACAAACCACTTTCTGGCCAGTTGGTGTGATGTTTCTAGCTTTGATTGCATTTCTCATTCAAGACTGGAGATATATACAATTGTTTATAACACTGGCAACAATTCTTCAGATTTCTTTAATATGGTAATTTTAATGCAATTTTTTGTGACCACCTCATCATGACATAAAAGTCATCACTGATCAATATTATCATTATCATCATAATGATCACCATGATCATGAATCACAGTCCCTTTAAATCATTGCAAAAATTGTTTCTTGTTTTTAATCCTATCAGGTTGCAGCCAGAATCCTTTCGTTGGTTGATAACGCAGAAGAAATTCGACAAGGCCGAGCAAGTGGTCACGAGAATTGTTAAATTTAATAACTTAGAGTTCCCTCGTGAAATATTTGACGATGTTGTTGAAAAAAGTAAAACAGAGAAGATCACTGTTGTGAAGAAATACACCATCATTGATACGTTTCGATATCGTGTGCTGAGAAAACGATCAATCATTCTGGCTTGGATATGGTAAAGACTTTTTAGACTGAGTTTTCTTCCTCGTATAATTTGTTTCAGTTACATTAGGTTGACATGGAAACATTAAACAAACGTATAATTTGTTATCACTCTAGGTTTTCCATCTCTGTTGGTTATTATGGTGTATCACTCAATATCTCAAGTTTAGCTGGAAACAAATATCTCAATTTCTTCATCGGTGGGACCCTGGAACTAATACCATATTTCTTAACAGTTTTTATAACCGAAAGGTGATTTTTTTCCCTAGAAACGTTCCTTGCTATTTGACTAAATATTGACGACTTGAGCTAAGGCATATTGAAGCAAATATCACTTATTTGTTCCAAGGTTTGGTCGTCGTAAACCTCTCTGTACGTATCTCATGATAGGAGCAGTCATGAATATTACTGCTGGAGTTCTTTCTGAGAAAGCTGCAGGTTAGTTGGGAGTACTCCATATTAGAGCTGCTTTACCTTCATTAACAATATCTAACGAGTGAGATTAAATACTTTGTCTTGTTGTTTGCCAGACAATGATGCACTTCAAGATTTAACGACAGCTCTCGCAATTATTGGTAGAATCGGGTTTAGTGGATCATTCAGTGTCTTGTTCATTTACACCTCTGAATTGTTTCCAACTGAGATAAGGTAGGTTTTCAGGCGATATTTTCGTTTTATTTGTTGAAATGTATTCTTCTAATGCTCTGTCTTAACGTCAGAAATGTAGGTTTAGGAGCTTGTATGTCATGGACCAGGTTTGGTGGTATGATTGCTCCTCAGATTCTGTTGTTGGTACGTAAAGTATTAAAAGTTTCTACTCTAGTATCTACTCTCTAGATCGAATTCCATCTTTTCATTAATATTTTCTAGGGAGAGAAAAGCAAGAAGTCCGTTCCGTTTATTATTTTCGGACGTTTTAGCTTCATTGCTAGTTTGAGTTCCTTGTTGTTGTTTGAAACTTTGAACAAGAAACTGTCGGATACGATTCGCGAGGAAGAGAAAGATGATTCCAGTGAAGAAATGAATATTCCCGTTGAAGAGACACGTCTCTTCCGATAGATAAATAAAAGATTTTTTATTCAGTTAGTTCTTAGTTTGAATTGCGATGTTGACAGTGACCTTGTTAGTTGTCAGTGGTTGTTAGTAACTGCCGGTAGTACCTATTACGTAATTAATAACGTGACAAATGTCACCTGACTTTGTAGATAAGTATCCTGGACATTTTATATTATAGTGGTTATATACACATAGTAGCATGCTAGAAAAGACACAGTAAAGTTTGCATGAAAACATAACAGTACTATACAATGTGGCTGCCATGCAACAGCGCTGGTAAGTTACCATTTAATGGTGGTCATAACCACCCAAAGTGTAACTACCATGTCACCACCCACCCCGTGGGTGGGTGAAGGCTATTTCAGATATGGCAGAGCACCTCGCCAGTCGCCACTAGGTCTCCAACTTATACGCGGCCATAATATCCAATATGGCGACCATATATACGTTAAGTTTACATGCAAATTTAGACCAGTGAACTCAAATAAGACTGAAACGCTCACTCGCTGACTTTCCCTCATTAATGAGTGAAGCCAAGATGGCGGATCATGATGCCTTTCTTGTAGGTATGATCCAGGCCTCTGGCGCGGAAACTTCAAAGGAAAAATCAGAATTCCCGACAAAATTTCCGCGTGGAGGCCTGGATCATACCTACAAGAAAGGCTTCATGATCCGCCATCTTGGCTTCAAACTTCCGACAGAGTGAGCGTTCCAGTCTTATTTGAGTTCACTGATTTAGACCAATTGCGAAACTTAGTAGCCGCGCCTTCGCATAACATGGAAGCGAGGCTTATTATGCAAAAAACAATATTTGTATTTTTTGCCGTACAAAGCTATCCGCCGAGTTATATCCCGGTTTTCGCCTTTGGTTTACATATTTTTCGATACCTTTAAAGCTCGGTTTCATCGTTGTTATCATAGTTTTCAGGTGAGGGAGTTTTGCCTTTCATTTGAGGCGTTTTTGTGATGTTTTCATTAATTTTTTCGGCTGCTTTCGTCGGGGAAATATGGAAAAGGCCGACACAAACTCAGGTAAAAATTCAGTTTTTTCCAAACTATTTCGTCTCAAGTCTTGAAAATTTATTTCATTTTTCTTCCTCTTATTTGTGCAAAATTTGGCGATATATATTTGGTGCAAAATCTATGTTTTTGTGACAAAAATTGTTGAAAACTAAATGAAAAGTGACAGTCAGATTTTATAATTTCACACCTAATGACTGAAATGGTTCAAATTTATTCACAAATATCACTATATTTTTTATCTTTATACCAGAGTAATACTGTGAAAATGGCAAAAAGTAACTAACTGAAATGTTTTTGTTTATTTCGTTTTAAAAAAGTACAGACGATGCATGGCTTGCATACCGACATGAAGGCCGAATTTTATTTAAAAGTCGAATTCGAACGCATCTGACGTTCTGTATATTTTTTGTCACTACAAAACACTATTCTTTCTATCTACTACCATGCAATAGATGTTTTAAATAAGGGTTAACCAGGAATACTTTAAAAGGAAAGGATTCCGTTCACCATCGCATTATAAAACGGAAAACACTTCCGAACTTCGGGGTTGTATATTTTTTTCGCCTTCGGCTTTGCCATCATGTAAAGGCATATCTTAAAAAACGCTGCTGCTCGCATTGTGGCTACCTTTATAGTATGATATTGTGGGAAAAGAAATATTAAATGGTAATTCAAAATAGAGAATGATATTATGTCTTGGTAATAAGTATTTTACTATCCATGTCATGCATGTGTGCCAAGTTGAAGAGTTGTTTTGCTTTTCAGTCGGCATCACGTCACATGTACTGTAGTCTATATACACAGGGAAAATAAACCAAAAAACTCCGTTGTATATTTTATCTCCGATTGTTTCTGTCAACAGAGTTCTGCTAATTTTTTCCTGAGCTGTAAAATTGCTGTGAAATTACAGCTTATCGATCGATAAAATTGGTGTAAAATAATTTTAAATGAGAAATGTAAACATGGTGGTTGTTCGACCGTGACTTTTCAATAGTCCTTGTCACAAAAACATAGATTTTGCACCAAATATATATCGCCAAATTTTGCACAAATAAGAGGAAGAAAAATGAAATAAATTTTCAAGACTTGAGACGAAATAGCTTGGAAAAAACTGAATTTTTACCTGAGTTTGTGTCGGTCTTTTCCATATTTCCCCGACGAAAGCTGCCGAAAAAATTAATGAAAACATCACAAAAACGCCTCAAATGAAAGGCAAAACTCCCTCATCTTAAAACTATGATAACAACGATGAAACCGAGCTTTAAAGGTATCGAAAAATATGTAAACCAAAGGCGAAAACCGGGCTATAACTCGGCGGATAGCTTTGTACGGCAAAAAATACAAATATTGTTTTTTGCATAATAAGCCTCGCTTCCATGTTATGCGAAGGCGCGGCTACTAAGTTTCGCAATAGACCTTTCCCCTTTTAGCACTAGGCGCGCTAAGCATGACGGTAGGAGTATGCAAAGTTGCTTTCGAACGAAATGGCTGCCGTATGTGCGGTGAATTTCGTGCGAGAGAAGAATCGGCGGATTTTTAACATCATTTCGTGTCCATCGATATTTGTTTTCTTTGGAAAATTGCGAGAAGGTTCGTCACTACAAAACACCGAAATTTCATGACGATCTGGGCGTTAATGGCGATAAAAATCCGTCGAGAAGATGCCAAGTTGTGAACAATATTCGCTCAAATTTGCTTGCGAAAAGTTGACTAACGTGCACTGAAACAGGTGAGTTCGCTTTTCAACTTGCGATCGGCTGATTATTTTTACAAAATAAGCGTAACTGATTGTGTTTCTTTTTGGATCTCAGCAGTATTTTACTTTTATTCTTGTGCAAATATCGTTTTAAGCTTCCAGAAATTGGCATATGTTGCCAAGATTTTGTTCGAATTTGCCACTAAGCTGCCCTTGGCCCTCGGAAATGTTTTTAGCTTGTTTTGGCGCGAAAATACCCGTATTTAAATAAGCAACACAAGCCGTAGCAACAATATATAAATTTGAAAGTGTTTTTCTTGGTTTACTGCTGTTGTTTGTCCTCTAGTTGAAGTCTGCATTGGTTCACACCCTCCACTGTAATTTAATAAATTTCTCGTTGGTTATAGAATATCATTTAGGTAAATAAATTTAATTTTTTTAACAATATAACATAGTAAATAAATATTTAGATAGGATATTTTAGGTAAATTGGTTTAAGATAGTTTAAAATTAAATAGATAGGATATTTTAGGTAAATTCAATTAACATAGATAGATTATAGTTTGAAATTAAATAAATATATAAATATAAGCATACAAATTTTTAAACCATATAATATGGAGAGTGAACCAAGCACTTCGCATGAGACGAATAATAGTGAAATACCAGCATTAAAAAGATGGACAAAAGATTTACATGGCATTCCAGAATTTACATATGAGCTGTTAATCAAGCATTTGGGAACTGAACATTCTGGTACAGGTGCTCAGAAACACAAAAAAATGGGTTACCAAATGTTCAAAGACAAATATGTTGGGCAAGTCCAGGTTAAACCAAATGTCATTAAGGGAAACATATCATGCTTCATACTTAAATGCATTGTTAATGCTGCAATGAAAAGCAATACATACACTGTTTATGTCCATTTAAATGAAGCAAATGGGGAGGTTGTGTATAGCAGCTGTACGTGTACTGCAGGCAAAGGTGGTAAATGTAAACATGTTGTTGCTCTGCTCTTTCAAGTTATCGAATATAAACAATTAGACATGACTGAGGTCCCAGATCATCCTACCTGCACACAGTTATTACAGCAATGGCATGTACCAAGAAAAGATGAGTCGGACGAAGCTGTTCTCTATGAGAACATTGTGTTTGAAAAGAATGTGTATGAGAAAGATATTAAGGCTAAAAAGAGGAAACACAAACAGTCACTCCCCATATACAATCCCACTCCACATTTCTCACGGACAGTGCAAAAAAATGATATTCAAAAGCTTGCCAATGCTTTGATTGAAACAGATGAGAATAGTTATTTGGGCAACTTGCTAAAGTCAAGTGACTGTCAGCCATGTCCTTTTGACACAATGCACCTAGATATGCCATCAAAGAAGCGATACTCTGAATCAATGCACCTCAATATAAATAACTATAGTGTGCGTGATAAGATACTTGAGAGATTACCTTCCACTACAGCTGAAGAATTGGTAACTAATTGTGATGCTATTAATAGTTTAAGTGGCTTAGTAAAAATTACACATGCACAAGTTCTTCAAATTGAGCAGAACACTAGGCAGCAGTCCTCAAGTGATGTTTGGTTTGATGAACGACAAAAAAGGCTTACATCTTCAAATTTTGGAGCAATAGTAAAGCGCAGAAAGCAAAGGTTCCCCAAATCACTGTTGGCAAATATTCGCAAGTCAAAGCAGACCACTTGTCCTAAACCTTGCCAGTGGGGAAAAGATAAGGAAGCGAAAGCAATTGAAGAGTACTATAAATTTAAAAAAAATGAAGGAAAAAATGTTGATGTGTGTGCAAGTTGTGGGTTTGTTGTGAATTTGAAGTTTCCATGGTTAGGTGCTAGCCCAGATTTTTTAGTGTTCGACAGCACAGAACCAACATCATTTGGTATTGGAGAAGTCAAATGCCCATTCTCAAAAAAGAACTTAAGCATTGATGATGCTTGCAATGACAAAAACTTCTTTTTGGAAAAATTGAACGGAAAAGTCAAATTAAAAAAAACCAACAATTATTTCTATCAAATTCAAGGGTGCATGGCTACACTTAATGTTAGCTGGTGTGATTTTGTTGTGTTCACAAATGTAGACTTGCATATTGAGAGGATCTACTTTGATAATGACTTCTGGCAAAAAGTTGTTCCAGAGCTAAGTAGTTTTTACTCTGAATACATGTTGCCAGAACTGTAATATAGAATAAACAATACAATTAAGTTATCAAGTTGCAATTACATTTACATTTAACAAAAAGTCACTGGTAAATGAACAAACTAATCTTGTTTTTCCTTAATGAGAGGTGGTAAAAATAGAGTTAAATAGGAGCATACACTCCAAATGTGCTCTAAGTTCTCAGCCAATGTCAGGGGAACTACTTGATGCAAAATTCTATAACTTTTTATCCTTGCGATTGCACGTTCAACATGTACACGAACTGATGCAATTTTTCGTGTTTTTGCTTCATCCTCAACTGATAGCTGAGGCTGTCCATTTAAAAAAGGTGGAATGTTTAAAGACACACCATTTGGCATGTCAGCCTCAATGTCGAATCCTCTGTCTGCCATTAATTCATCACCGGGTTCAAGAAGCTTCAAAATACCACAGTCATGAGTAATTTTCTTATCACTAGTTCGGCCTGCATACAAGCTAGAGATGAAACTTGGGTATCCATTTGGTGATATCCCAATTAGGCCCTTTGCAGTGTTGTGGTTTTTGTAGCTCGAAAATGTAATGGACTGACTTCTGCATGATGATGGCATTTCAATGAAAATTTCAGTGCAGTCAATTATCACTCTAGTTTTAGGATATGTTAGTTTAAAACAGCCAGGCATGTTATCATCAACAAAATCCCGACTGGGCCAAATTGGTAAAGAACGAAGGCGTTGGTATAAGAATACAATCCATGTTTTAAATATTCTAGAAACTTGTGTTGTGGAAATATAAGCGATGTGCAATATCTTGTACAAGTAACCCCAAGCGCAATCTTATGAGTACAAGAAATAATTCTTGCTCTGGAGACATAGATCTTGGTTTGCCACATTTGTTTTGAGATTCCGAGGTTATAGGAGCTGTATTTGAACCATAGTATTGAAGGTGTTCACAGGCTGGGGAAAGGTAGTTATAAAATGCCTTGAAACAAGAGTAATTTGGAAAGCCAGTGTAAAATTTAAAATCACTGTCACTGTTAATAAATTTCTCCATCTGAAATACCCCACATTTTAATTTAGCAATATCTTCATTATATTTTGTGTTCAATGCCATGTTTTGTGCTTCTAGTGATAATATTTTATCCTTAAGTTCCTGCAGTGTATTTTCAGAGTTGTCATCTTTACTTGTGCTATCATCAACAACAGAGCTTTCTTTACTTGTATTTTCTAAATATGTTTCTTCAGTAATTACTGGATTTTTAGCTGCCACTGTCCGAATAGTTGGGCTTTTCCTAGGTTTGCTTGTAGCAGTGGCAAAAATTGTTGGAACATTGTTGCTGTATGTTTTTGCACCGCCCACAAAATGTGCTGAGCATACTCTATGACTTGATCCAGGATCCCTTATACCTTTTCTTTTCAACAAACGTACCCACTTTTTCCTCAACTCTGGATTTTTTGGAATTTTATGAAATGACATCTCAGGATTTTTTCTACTATCACTTTCACACTGTGGTATACAGCAGTATCGTTTACACATTCTTTGACCAGTAATTTCATAAGTTTCACTATTATTCGTCTCATGCGAAGTGCTTGGTTCACTCTCCATATTATATGGTTTAAAAATTTGTATGCTTATATTTATATATTTATTTAATTTCAAATATAATCTATTATGTTGAATTTACCTAAAATATCCTATCTATTTAATTTTAAACTATCTTAAACCAATTTACCTAAAATATCCTATCTAATATTATTTACTATGTTATATTGTTAAAAAAATTAAATTTATTTACCTAAATGATATTCTATAACCAACGAGAAATTTATTAAATTACAGTGGAGGGTGTGAACCAATGCAGACTTCAACTAGAGGACAAACAACAGCAGTAAACCAAGAAAAACACTTTCAAATTTATATATTGTTGCTACGGCTTGTGTTGCTTATTTAAATACGGGTATTTTCGCGCCAAAACAAGCTAAAAACATTTCCGAGGGCCAAGGGCAGCTTAGTGGCAAATTCGAACAAAATCTTGGCAACATATGCCAATTTCTGGAAGCTTAAAACGATATTTGCACAAGAATAAAAGTAAAATACTGCTGAGATCCAAAAAGAAACACAATCAGTTACGCTTATTTTGTAAAAATAATCAGCCGATCGCAAGTTGAAAAGCGAACTCACCTGTTTCAGTACACGTTAGTCAACTTTTCGCAAGCAAATTTGAGCGAATATTGTTCACAACTTGGCATCTTCTCGACGGATTTTTATCGCCATTAACGCCCAGATCGTCATGAAATTTCGGTGTTTTGTAGTGACGAACCTTCTCGCAATTTTCCAAAGAAAACAAATATCGATGGACACGAAATGATGTTAAAAATCCGCCGATTCTTCTCTCGCACGAAATTCACCGCACATACGGCAGCCATTTCGTTCGAAAGCAACTTTGCATACTCCTACCGTCATGCTTAGCGCGCCTAGTGCTAAAAGGGGAAAGGTCTATTGGTCTTAATTTTTTCCCACAATAAAATTCATTTCAGAATAATTAATACAAGTACATTATTGTATACTTAATAGAATATAAGGATAAACTTACTGTTCCTGCTGTCACTTGCCAGCCCAGCCGCTATGTTTATATCTGCCAGAAATCACTCAGAAGCACCGGATCGGAAGCAATCAAGGGCAGGCAGGGGTAGCATAACAGGTAAGGCATCTTAGTTTACCAACTCTGTCTTTAATCTTTATTCGATTATTGAAAATTATATGAACAAACAGCAACAAACTAGACAGTCTTAATTTGGAAAAGCGAGACTGGTAAGATACATTCAATTTCCATGAGCATATATAGGGCAGGCACCTTAAAATTACTCGTTGTGTTAGTTACTCCGAAAGTGGAGGCCTTTTGGGGCGAGGTGCTTTGCCAGGTTATATTTTCATGTTACGAGGGTTCGAATATACATTACATATATTAGCATAAATTATATAATACACACTAATATATATACATACGGTATACATAGACACTATATATACATACACACTAAACATACATACACACTATATATACATACACACTATATACATATATACATATATATACATATATGGTTACATCGTTACATGGTTAGTGGTTATATGGTTATGTGGTTAGTGGTTATATGGTTATGTGGTTAGTGGTTATATGGTTATGTGGTTATATGGTTATGTGGTTATGTGGTTATGTGGTTATGTGGTTAGTGGTTATGTGGTTATATGGTTATATGGTTATGTGGTTATATGGTTATATGGTAATGTGGTTATATGGTTAGTGGTTAGTGGTTATATGGTTATATGGTTATATGGTTATATGGTTATATGGTTATATGGTTATGTGGTTATGTGGTTATGTGGTTATGTGGTTAGTGGTTATGTGGTTATATGGTTATATTTATATGGTTATATGGTAATGTGGTTATATGGTTAGTGGTTAGTGGTTATATGGTTATATGGTTATATGGTTATATGGTTATGTGGTTATATGGTTATGTGGTTAGTGGTTATATGGTTATGTGGTTATATGGTTTTATGGTTATATGGTTATATGGTTATATGGTTATATGGTTATATGGTTATCTGGTTATATGGTTATATGGTTATATGGTTATGTGGTTATATGGTTATGTGGTTAGTGGTTATATGGTTATGTGGTTAGTGGTTATATGGTTATGTGGTTATATGGTTATATGGTTATATGGTTATATGGTTAGGTGGCTATATGGTTATATGGTTATATGGTGATATGGTTATGTGGTTAGTGGTTATATGGTTAGGTGGTTATATGGTTATGTGGTTATATGGTTATGTGGTTAGTGGTTATATGGTTATGAGGTTATATGGTTATATGGTTATATGGTTATGTGGTTATATGGTTATGTGGTTATAATGTTATATGGTAATGTGGTGATGTGGTTTTATGGTTATATGGTTAGTGGTTATATGGTTATGTGGTTATATGGTTATATGGTTATATGGTTATATGGTTATATGGTTATATGGTTATATGGTTATATGGTTATGTGGTTATATGGTGGGTTAGTGGTTATATGGTTAGGTGGTTATATAGGGTTATATGGTTATATGGTTATGTGGTTATATGGTTATGTGGTTAGTGGTTATATGGTTATGTGGTTATATGGTTATATGGTTATGTGGTTATGTGGTTATGTGGTTATATGGTTATATGGTTATATGGTTATTTGGTTATCTGGTTATGTGGTTATATGGTTATATGGTTATGTGGTTAGTGGTTATATGGTTATGTGGTTATATGGTTATATGGTTATATGGTTATATGGTTATATGGTTATATGGTTATATGGTTATATGGTTATATGGTTATATGGTTATATGGTTATATGGTTATATGGTTATATGGTTATGTGGTTATATGGTTATGTGGTTAGTGGTTATATGGTTAGGTGGTTATAGGGTTATATGGTTATATGGTTATGTGGTTATATGGTTATGTGGTTATATGGTTATGTGGTTAGTGGTTATATGGTTATGTGGTTATATGGTTATATGGTTATATGGTTATATGGTTATGTGGTTATGTGGTTATATGGTTATATGGTTATATGGTTATTTGGTTATCTGGTTATGTGGTTATATGGTTATATGGTTATGTGGTTAGTGGTTATATGGTTATGTGGTTATATGGTTATGTGGTTATATGGTTATATGGTTATATGGTTATATGGTTATATGGTTATATGGTTATGTGGTTATGTGGTTATGTGGTTATGTGGTTATTTGGTTATATGGTTATATGGTTATATGGTTATATGGTTATATGGTTATATGGTTATATGGTTATGTGGTTATGTGGTTATGTGGTTATTTGGTTATATGGTTATAATGTTATATGGTTATATGGTTATGTGGTTATATGGTTATGTGGTTAGTGGTTATATGGTTATGTGGTTAGTGGTTATGTGGTTATGTGGTTATATGGTTATATGGTTATTTGGTTATGTGGTTATATGGTTATATGGTTATGTGGTTAGTGGTTATATGGTTATGTGGTTATATGGTTATATGGTTATATGGTTATATGGTTATATGGTTATATGGTTATATGGTTATATGGTTATATGGTTATATGGTTATATGGTTATATGGTTATACGGTTATATTGTTATTGGTTATGTGGTTATATGGTTATGTGGTTAGTGGTTATATGGTTATGTGGTTATGTGGTTATATGGTTATGTGGTTATATGGTTATATGGTTATATGGTTATATGGTTAGGTGGTTATATGGTTATGTGGTTATATAGTTATGTGGTTATATGGTTATGTGGTTATATGGTTATATGGTTATATGGTTATGTGGTTATATGGTTATATGGTTATGTGGTTATATTGTTATGTGATTATATGGTTATATGGTTATATGGTTATATGGTTATATGGTTATATGGTTATATAGTTATATGGTTATATGGTTATTTGGTTATGTGGTTATATGGTTATATGGTTATATGGTTATATTGTTATATGGTTATATGGTTATATGGTTATGTGGTTAGTTGTTATATGGTTAGGTGGTTATATGGTTATGTGGTTATATGGTTATGTGGTTAGTGGTTATATGGTTATGTGGTTATATGGTTATATGGTTATTTGGTTATATGGTTTTCTTGTTATGTGGTTATATGGTTATATGGTTATATGGTTATATGGTTATGTGGTTAGGGGTTATATGGTTATGTGGTTAGTGGTTATATGGTTATGTGGTTATATGGTTATATGGTTATGTGGTTATGTGGTTATATGGTTATGTGGTTATGTGGTTATGTGGTTATGTGGTTATTTGGTTATATGGTTATATGGTTATATGGTTATATGGTTATATGGTTATATGGTTATGTGGTTATGTGGTTATGTGGTTATTTGGTTATATGGTTATATGGTTATATGGTTATATGGTTATGTGGTTATATGGTTATGTGGTTAGTGGTTATATGGTTATGTGGTTAGTGGTTATGTGGTTATGTGGTTATATGGTTATATGGTTATTTGGTTATGTGGTTATATGGTTATATGGTTATGTGGTTAGTGGTTATATGGTTATGTGGTTATATGGTTATATGGTTATATGGTTATATGGTTATATGGTTATATGGTTATATGGTTATATGGTTATATGGTTATATGGTTATATGGTTATATGGTTATATTGTTATTGGTTATGTGGTTATATGGTTATGTGGTTAGTGGTTATATGGTTATGTGGTTATGTGGTTATATGGTTATGTGGTTATATGGTTATATGGTTATATGGTTATATGGTTAGGTGGTTATATGGTTATGTGGTTATATAGTTATGTGGTTATATGGTTATGTGGTTATATGGTTATATGGTTATATGGTTATGTGGTTATATGGTTATATGGTTATGTGGTTATATTGTTATGTGATTATATGGTTATATGGTTATATGGTTATATGGTTATATGGTTATATAGTTATATGGTTATATGGTTATTTGGTTATGTGGTTATATGGTTATATGGTTATATGGTTATATTGTTATATGGTTATATGGTTATATGGTTATGTGGTTAGTTGTTATATGGTTAGGTGGTTATATGGTTATGTGGTTATATGGTTATGTGGTTAGTGGTTATATGGTTATGTGGTTATATGGTTATATGGTTATTTGGTTATATGGTTTTCTTGTTATGTGGTTATATGGTTATATGGTTATATGGTTATATGGTTATGTGGTTAGGGGTTATATGGTTATGTGGTTAGTGGTTATATGGTTATGTGGTTATATGGTTATATGGTTATGTGGTTATGTGGTTATTTAGTTATGTGGTTATATAATAGTTATGTGGTTAAATTTTTATGCGGTTATGTGGTTATATGGTTATTTGGTTAGTGTTTATGTTGTTATATATGAAAATATGGTTGTCCGCTATTATATCACAGTTTATGGATGTATATCATGGACAGTTGTGTGGTTTTTCAAGTTACGACGCATACGTGAGTATTTTGGATGCTCTTAGGTAGTTATATCACACAATTAAAGGCACTGTAATTGTTGTTGTGGTGATCTTTTGGTTTTACGTACAATTATTTTTCGTTGCATTTCATAATATTTTTTTCCTTCAAGGAATTTTTTTAAAATTTATAATTTATAGAGGTATAACATATCAAAATTTGAAAGGAGGTTGTAAAGGCAGGTTGCCGATATATTCACGAATGAAGATTGCCACGAATTCCTTTTAAGATTTACTTTTCGTAATACTGAGCAAATGTTACCGAAAAAAAAATTACCGAAGTTGAAGGAGACGCGAGAAAAATACGTCTAAGATAATGTTTGAGCGGTTATATCGTTTCACTCGTTTGAGCGCTAAATATTGAATTTCAACACGATCTTCATGGGATTCTTACTTAGTGCGTTTTTTTAGTTTTTTTTCCAGAGGAACATATGTAGAAAGGTGAAACAGACGGGCCTATCTTTAGTTGATTCGGCTAGCTCGGATTTTTAAATATTATATATATTAAACATTTTCCATAACTTTTTCACGTACTGACAAACTTTCCATCAGCAAGGTCCAGGACGTCAACGTCAATGTATCTCAAAGACTAAAACCACACGCTACTTGATCCCTGAATTAAGATTTTGGATATATATATATATATATATATATATAATTATATATATATATATATATATTCTATGTACAAACCACCATTATATTAAAGAATAAACGTTATATATCACTGAAACTGGTCCCAGTCATTTTTAGCCTAGCAATATAATTTGAAACAATTTCTCTATATTATCATGACAGTGTGATGGAGAACCTGTTCCGAATCCAAAATCTTAATTCAGAGATCAAGTAGCGTGTGGTTTTAGTCTTTGAGATACATTGACGTTGACGTCCTGGACCTTGCTGATGGAAAGTGTGTCAGTACGTGAAAAAGTTATGGAAAATGTTTAATATATATAATATTTAAAAATCCGAGCTAGCCGAATCAACTAAAGATAGGCCCGTCTGTTTCACCTTTCTACATATGTTCCTCTGGAAAAAAAACTAAAAAAACGCACTAAGTAAGAATCCCATGAAGATCGTGTTGAAATTCAATATTTAGCGCTCAAACGAGTGAAACGATATAACCGCTCAAACATTATCTTAGACGTATTTTTCTCGCGTCTCCTTCAACTTCGGTAATTTTTTTTTCGGTAACATTTGCTCAGTATTACGAAAAGTAAATCTTAAAAGGAATTCGTGGCAATCTTCATTCGTGAATATATCGGCAACCTGCCTTTACAACCTCCTTTCAAATTTTGATATGTTATACCTCTATAAATTATAAATTTTAAAAAAATTCCTTGAAGGAAAAAAATATTATGAAATGCAACGAAAAATAATTGTACGTAAAACCAAAAGATCACCACAACAACAATTACAGTGCCTTTAATTGTGTGATATAACTACCTAAGAGCATCCAAAATACTCACGTATGCGTCGTAACTTGAAAAACCACACAACTGTCCATGATATACATCCATAAACTGTGATATAATAGCGGACAACCATATTTTCATATATAACCACATAAACACTAACCAAATAACCATATAACCACATAACCGCATAAAAATTTAACCACATAACTATTATATAACCACATAACTAAATAACCACATAACCACATAACCATATAACCATATAACCACATAACCATATAACCACATAACCACATAACCATATAACCATATAACCATATAACCATATAACCATATAACCATATAACCATATAACCATATAACCCTATAACCACATAACCATATAACCACTAACCACATAACCATATAACCACTAACCACATAACCATATAACCATATAACCATATAACCATATAACCTCTAACAACTAACCATATAACCACATTACCATATAACCATATAACCACTAACCACATAACCACATAACCACGTAACCACATAACCACATAACCACATAACCACATAACCACATAACCACATAACCATATAACCATATAACCATATAACCACATAACCACATAACCATAAAATCATATAACCAAATAACCATATAACCATATAACCACTTAACCATATAACCACTAACCACATAACCATATAACCACTAACCACATAACCATATAACCACATAACCATATAACCATATAACCATATAACCATATAACCATATAACCACATAACAATATAACCACTAACCACATAACCATATAACCACTAACCACATAACCATATAACCACATAACCATATAACCACTAACTACATAACCATATAACCACATAACCATATAACCATATAACCATATAACCATATAACCATATAACCACATAACCATATAACCACTAACCACATAACAATATAACCACTAACCACATAACCATATAACCATATAACCACATAACCATATAACCAGATAACCACATAACCATATAACCACTAACCATATAACCATATAACCACATAACCATATAACAATATAACCATATAACCACATAACCATATAACGACTAACCACATAACCATATAACCACTAACCACATAACCATATAACCACATAACCATATAACCATATAACCATATAACCACATAACCATATAACCACTAACCACATAACCACATAACCATATAACCACATAACCACATAACCATATAACCATATAACCATATAACCATATAACTATATAACCACATAACCATATAACCACTAACCACATAACCATATAACCACTAACCACATAACCATATAACCACATAACCATATAACCATATAACCATATAACCATATAACCATATAACCATATAACCATATAACCATATAACCACATAACCATATAACCACTAACCACATAACCATATAACCACTAACCACATAATCATATAACCATATAACCATATAACCACATAACCATATAACCATATAACCATATAACCACATAACCATATAACCACTAACCACATAACAATATAACCATATAACCACATAACCATATAACCATATACCATATAACCATATAACCACATAACAATATAACCACTAACCACATAACCATATAACCACTAACCACATAACCATATAACCACATAACCATATAACCACTAACTACATAACCATATAACCACATAACCATATAACCATATAACCATATAACCATATAACCATATAACCACATAACCATATAACCACTAACCACATAACAATATAACCACTAACCACATAACCATATAACCATATAACCACATAACCATATAACCAGATAACCACATAACCATATAACCACTAACCATATAACCATATAACCACATAACCATATAACAATATAACCATATAACCACATAACCATATAACGACTAACCACATAACCATATAACCACTAACCACATAACCATATAACCACATAACCATATAACCATATAACCATATAACCACATAACCATATAACCACTAACCACATAACCACATAACCATATAACCACATAACCACATAACCATATAACCATATAACCATATAACCATATAACTATATAACCACATAACCATATAACCACTAACCACATAACCATATAACCACTAACCACATAACCATATAACCACATAACCATATAACCATATAACCATATAACCATATAACCATATAACCATATAACCATATAACCATATAACCACATAACCATATAACCACTAACCACATAACCATATAACCACTAACCACATAATCATATAACCATATAACCATATAACCACATAACCATATAACCATATAACCATATAACCAGATAACCACATAACCATATAACCACATAACCATATAACCATATATCCATATAACCACATAACCATATAACCACTAACCACATAACCACATAACCATATAACCACATAACCACATAACCACATAACCATATAACCATATAACCATATAACCACATAACCATATAACCATATAACCACATAACCATATAACCACATAACCATATAACCACTAACCACATAACCACATAACCATATAACCACATAACCATATAACCATATAACCACATAACCACATAACCATATAACCACTAACCATATAACCATATAACCACATAACCATATAACCATATAACCATATAACCACATAACCATATAACCACTAACCACATAACCATATAACCACATAACCATATAACCATATAACCATATAACCATATAACCATATAACCACATAACCATATAACCACTAACCACATAACCATATAACCACTAACCACATAACCATATAACCATATAACCATATAACCACAAAAACCATATAACCAGATAACCACATAACCATATAACCACTAACCATATAACCATATAACCAAATAACCATATAACCATATAACCATATAACCACATAACCATATAACCACTAACCACATAACCATATAACCACTAACCACATAACCATATAACCACATAACCATATAACCATATAACCATATAACCACATAACCATATAACCACTAACCACATAACCATATAACCACATAACCACATAACCACATAACCACATAACCATATAACCATATAACCATATAACCACATAACCATATAACCACTAACCACATAACCATATAACCACTAACCACATAACCATATAAGCATATAAGCATATAACCATATAACCAGATAACCACATAACCATATAACCACTAACCACATAACCATATAACCATATAACCATATAACCACATAACCATATAACCACTAACCACATAACCATATAACCACTAACCACATAACCATATAACCACATAACCATATAACCATATAACCACATAACCATATAACCATATAACCATATAACCACATAACCATATAACCACTAACCACAGAACCATATAACCACTAACCACATAACCATATAACCATATAACCATATAACCACATAACCATATAACCAGATAACCACAAAACCATATAACCACTAACCATATAACCATATAACCACATAACCATATAACCATATAACCATATAACCATATAACCACATAACCATATAACCACTAACCACATAACCATATAACCACTAACCACATAACCATATAACCACATAACCATATAACCATATAACCATATAACCACATAACCATATAACCACTAACCACATAACCATATAACCACATAACCACATAACCACATAACCACATAACCATATAACCATATAACCATATAACCACATAACCATATAACCACTAACCACATAACCATATAAGCATATAACCATATAACCAGATAACCACATAACCATATAACCACTAACCACATAACCATATAACCATATAACCATATAACCATATAACCACATAACCATATAACCACTAACCACATAACCATATAACCACTAACCACATAACCATATAACCACATAACCATATAACCATATAACCACATAACCATATAACCATATAACCATATAATTATATAACCACATAACCATATAACCACTAACCACATAACCATATAACCACTAACCACATAACCATATAACCACATAACCATATAACCATATAACCACATAACCATATAACCATATAACCATATAACCACATAACCATATAACCACTAACCACAGAACCATATAACCACTAACCACATAACCATATAACCATATAACCATATAACCACATAACCATATAACCAGATAACCACAAAACCATATAACCACTAACCATATAACCATATAACCACATAACCATATAACCATATAACCATATAACCATATAACCACATAACCATATAACCACTAACCACATAACCATATAACCACTAACCACATAACCATATAACCACATAACCATATAACCATATAACCATATAACCACATAACCATATAACCACTAACCACATAACCATATAACCACATAACCACATAACCACATAACCACATAACCACATAACCATATAACCATATAACCATATAACCACATAACCATATAACCACTAACCACATAACCATATAACCACTAACCACATAACCATATAAGCATATAAGCATATAACCATATAACCACATAACCATATAACCACTAACCACATAACCATATAACCATATAACCATATAACCATATAACCATATAACCACATAACCATATAACCACTAACCACATAACCATATAACCACTAACCACATAACCATATAACCACATAACCATATAACCATATAACCACATAACCATATAACCATATAACCATATAATTATATAACCACATAACCATATAACCACTAACCACATAACCATATAACCACTAACCACATAACCATATAACCACATAACCATATAACCATAGAAGCATATAACTATATAATATATATGTATATAGTATGTGTGTATATACAGTGTCTATACACACTATATAATTTATATAATTTATGCTAATATATGTAATGTATATTTCGAACCCTCGTAACATGAAAATATAACCCTTTGCCATATCTGAAACACTGATCTGAAATCATGATCTCAAAAAGTGGAAACACACGCTTTCAAATTTTCCCAGATTTATCGCATTGACGCATTCTGCTATTTTGTCCAACAATGGCAGAAGACGTTAATGTCTAGTCATTGAAATCTTATTGTCATAATGAGATGTTTATACATCACTCGTGTTTGCGATCAACACAGAAAAATGACACAATATGCTGTTAAACACGCACTTTCTAAACAGTAACCCTGTTGAGTTGTGCAAACTCAGTGAGAAATCAAAAATCATGGCCAATTCAGCGGGCCAATTCAGTACATCGAGCTCAAGCATCGAGGGAGATATCTCTAAACCTGATTGGAAGATACCCTTGGCGAAATTGAACTCAGCTGTTATCCAGGAAAAAGAGGAGGCCAAAGAAGCAATACATCAATTGTTGCTCTCGGGATCCAAACAGTGCCATGCAATTATGGGAGATTTATTTAATCTGTATGTGAAAACCAGTTGTCGAGCGGCGGGAGAAATACTCTTGGATCAGAGTCAACAAAATCATGTGAATGTAGGTATTGTCTTTAGTATGGTAATTAACGACATGTTTGTCAGATGTTTTGAATTGTGAAGATGTAGTTTTTTAGCTGATTAGTATGTGTTTTGAACCATTTTGAACAAAACTGTTACACATATAGTCATTTGATGATTCTCTGTTACAATATAAATATCCACCACCCTGTTGAAGACCTCGATTTTAACTCTCTCAATGAAAAGTTGTCTAGTTTTAAAGTTGTTGCCATGATATATTGCATCTTATTGGTTTTGAGCTTCACAGTTTTAAAGTAATATAGACAAACTAGTGGTAGTAATATAGACAAACTAGTGGTAATTCCTTCATGGTACTGGTTTCAAGGCCACGTGTACACAAGAGCTGTCACTCTGGGGCCAGTTGTATCAAGCCTGTTTAGCCTAAACAGTGGATAAGTTCAAAATAGAAAGCAAGTCTGTCGTTTTATTCAGCAAGCGAACTAAATGTTTTTTACTTTAATACAAAGATACTGTCTACAACTACATATTCAGTGCATAATATTCAAGTTGACTCATTCCAGAGAGATGAGAGTGTTATTTAATTTTCACTTATCCACCTGTTTAAGATTTTACATTTCATTTTGTGAGATGAGAGTTTATAGACTTCCTCATATGGCAACTCGACCTATTAACTTGACCTCACTCCTGCGTTGTGTGTTGGCAATTTTTGCAGTATATTACCCAATTGCGATAGGTATAAACCTCTCTTTCTCACAATAAATTCAATGATGACAATGCAGAAAGTCTGATTTATTTTACACCAAGCTTGATTGGCTTTTTCATTTTGTGGGACTATCAAACTTCATGTAACATTGGGCTTTCTGTGTTTGACTTCATTATGAAAAGGTCTGTTGACCCTCTTAATAGCAGAATTAAATATCAAAAGGGAGTTGTGAGGATAATTTATATAAAAAAATGGAAAACTACATTCAAAATAGACATAAAATGGGTTAAACATATTCAAATAGTGAATCAGTTCTAAAGAAAATGAAAAAAACATAACTTCAATTCTTTATAGGCATGTGGATCTGTTTCAAAATGGCTTTGAGAGATTTAAATTCTTGAATAATTTTCTTTTGATGACAAATAACATTTGTTCTTTTATTGTAGTTTTTATTTGAGAAAATGAATGAAGGTTTGAAGAATCCTGAAAAAAGATACGCCACTTTAATGCTACTATGGAATATAATTCAGCGACAGGTATAATACCGGTACTTGGTTAACATAATCAGAGCATTGTTATTGTATAATGGTTGATTATTATAATATTCCTTGTTTGTTTTAGCCATCATGGCGTCACACAATAATATCAACCTCTTTTTTCAATACATTTATCAAGTGTTTGAAGGTAAGATTATGGTTTGTGGGTGGTCGTATACACAGTCAACATTGCATAGTTTGTAGTTAGATTGACGGATAGTTATGTTATTTTATGTAAATATTACTTAATTAAGTTCAGTCAATTTTACGTCCATATGTTGAATTGAGAGCAGCATTTGTGTCAGACTGGTTAAAATTTTTGAACTACCACACTGGTTAACCTTTTTTATGGTTAATCTTTCATCAAAAGCCTCTCTTGTTAGTCTACCTTGATTGATCTCTTGTTTCTATTTTGATTATTGTCTCCAAGAATAATAAAAACTTACTTTTGAAGGTGGATAATGATGTTGTAATATTAGTAACTGGAATATTGATTATTACGGCCTTGCTTCCATCTGTTCCATCTCTTGTTGGTTCAATTTTGGAGGATTTTTTTGACATCTTTGAAAGACTTTTCTTATATACAGCAAGACAAAGGGGTTGGTTATTTATTTATTACTACTATAGAAAATATATGTGTACTTTGTTTGGGTTTCATTTAGGATCAGGAGATGTGAAATGTAGAAATCCCTTTAAAACACACCCAATCACATCAGGTTTCTGTAGATCACTACAGAAAGACACGAAAAAGAGAATTTCCATTATTTTTTGCAGGGATCACTCCAGACACACACATACTTCATTTAAAAGTCGCTGTTTATGTATTTTTTCACCGTTTTTATGCCATGTATCCAAACAATACTGTAACATTCATGAAGTCTTTCTTTGAATCTAATCATGGAAAGGATGTTCAAAGATCTATTGAGGTATGATCGCGTTAGGATTCTAAGAGTTAGAATTTCATGGTAAAAGCAATTAAGGCACAAGAATGAAACTCAAGCAACCAGGTTATCTAATGTCAAATGTCCAAAATCTATATATTTTCAGGAAGCCTGCTGCTCCCCAGGGCAAAATCTTTCTTATATTTTAGTGACAAATTAAAAATGTCACTGTGACTGTAGAGTTGTCCAACTTTAAGAATTGCCACTGTTAGAATTTCCCATCCTATTTCATCTAATATATATGATTTGTTTTTCTTTATAGTTGCTTTTAAGGTGGGTCAAATTCCACCCTTGGCTAATAACAGAAACTGATCAATCTGAAACTGGCAAAGACAGGTAATGTATTAATTCTAGGCAAAACACGAGTGTTGTGTGAATGATTGCTAAAGAATTTTTTTTGATTTTGTGAAACAGAAACTTTTTCAAATTTAGATGGCGAAGTAAGGAGCCACATGATGTTATAGTTGACTGCGAGAAGGTCTCGCTGGAGCCAACTTCTTGTCACTTGCAGGAAAGTGAGACTTTATCATCAGTGTGTACTTCAAGACAAAGCTCGTCAGAAGTTACAATGTCCGAGAGCTCAGGAATCTTAACAAATTCGGACAACAGCATGCAGCCAGCTATGAATAGTGAAGATGAAAGATTAGACATGGCGACCCAAACTGGAACCTCCTTACAAAATGCGACCTACCAACAAGATGAGAGCTCTGTTGATAGTGGCACCGATATAAGTAGTATCACCCCTCTGGTGGCATCTTCTGCAATGATTAATAGCCCTACAACTTTATGTAGCCTGACCACACCCCCATCGTCTAAAAACACCTCGCCCTCTGGAAGCGTGCACGATGTCTCGATAGGCCACACTACCCCAGGCCAGCTCAACCATTCCAGTCATGAAGCGAGCGATGCGAGACTAAGCATGCAAACCCCCACCCCCTTGGGCTCGAGACGATCAAGTTTTAACCATCATACCGCTAATAGCTTCGCGGTCATTGATGACTCGTCAACATGTGGTCGCAATACTCCCCCTATACTATTAAACCCACGGGCAACCCCCGTTAAAGAAAAAGGGCATGCCACCTCAGAGTCGAGCAAGTACGACAAGAAAGATAGAGAGAAGTCAAGTTTTGACTTGATTGTAGACGATACACTTCGTGATCCATCAGAACAAAAACCTGAGACTCCAATTCGACCATCTGCGGAAAAACTTTCATTGTCGAAATTCCCGTGGGATATTCTAGACGCGTTGCAGCCGTTTACGACAAATATTTGTAACCATTGTCTGGAAAATTGCTCTGGGGGTTCCAGCAAGAAAAATGCGGATTGGGAAAGTCAGTTGTCTCCTGCACAATTGCTTGATCATTATCTGCTGTTTGGGCAAAATTTACAACAAGGAAAACTGAATAGGTATGTGAGTGAGCATAGGAGTACGAGCCAAAACAAATTGAGGGGCAAACGATTTGATGACTCGTGAGTACAAATTGACCGACTTATCCCAAGTACTGTCTAATCTAGGGGGGCTGTCTCTGCCCCTTCCCTCAATTGTCTAAGATGCATATTTGCATATAAGTAAGGTAGAATTTAGACTCCTTGGGTTTTGTTAGGAATTATGGAGGGAGGATTTAATTGAGTACAACTTCTGAAAATTATACCACAAATACGATCCTTGGCCAAACAGATATGGGTTTTGCTTATTTCCCGAGAACTAACAAACAGATTATCAAAGGAGTATATCGGTGACCATATAGTTCATTGGTTGGTCATTATGTGGGATTGTCGTCTTGTGACAGTATTGATTTAATATACTCAAAAAATCATCCTCAGTATAAAATCATCATTAGTAAAGTACGGTGTTTTATCTTTTACAGTATACCGCTAACAAGCCAGGAAGGACTTGATTGGACTCACTTTGGAGGTATTTTGTCCACGTACCAATTAGAAGCCTGCTTTGTTTGGAAATTGTTTATTATGCATGGTCTACATATTGTGTGGATAAGCAATGGATATTGTATATGTAAACTATTTTCTAATTATGGTCGTCTGATCATATGAATGTTATAGGTTCACCTCCCAAAGATGAAATAAAAATACTTCGCAAAGAACTGCTATTACTTCAGAGTGAACTCTTATTCGAAAGACATAAATGTGATCTTCATGCAACTAGAAACAGAAGATTGGTTGGCAAGGTTTTCCAGGTTAATGCTGTCAGAGAGGAACTATTTGCTGTGGTATGTCGCGGAAAACTTGTAAATGAGAACTGTAGGAATCTGTAAATCGAAACTCCGTGCTGGGTCCTAAAAATTGTCAAGCATTTCCCTCCTTATAAATTGGCGATGAAAAGCTTTATAAACTAAGTTCTGTATTTATAGACATCTGGGGGAAAAAGCCCCCCCCCCCCCAGATATATAGCTTGGTACATTCAGCCTCAAAACTCTATGTGAACTGGAACTATAACTCGGTCGCCATCTTTGAAGCGGAATTGGGCACCAGTGTCAGTATATATCCATTGTTTTTGTCATGGCGACGATCGTGCCCAATACGTCAAAGATGGCGACCAAATAACCTTGGGAGATAACCGCCAGTTATCGCTCCAGTCTTTGTAGGTTCACTGCATTCAGCACTCCATCCAGCAAAACATTTCCGCTTGCGACATGAAGCCACAGAAAACCTTTTAGTTTCAGCAACCCCATCACATTGTATGTTATGTTGTCGCCATTTTGTTGACCCACACTCTTTTAATGTTTAAACCCAAGCTAGTTTGTTTGGAACGGCATGTAACTTCTCCTCCTAATGCCAACATTATAAAATTCAACAGAAGGATCAATTAAGCGTCCTTCAAAAAGAAGTTGCTAACTTGGAACAATCATGCAGAGAAAAAGTTAAAGAAAACAGGTATTACGATGCTTTTAGAGCAAATTGTGTTGAGAAGATTATATCCCTTTTGTCACTAGTTTCAATTTATCGTTATTATAGACAGTTGAAAGAAAAAACAGAATCTTGGAATCAGCAACAAGCGGAAATAATGAGGTATTGTAGCTCCGATATTAGGTTCTTTCTTCGTAAAATAAATACTTTGCTGGCATTTTTAAATGTGAGCACAATTTTCAAAAAAGGTTTTCATAATGAATAGTTAATTTTTTCCCCAATATAGCAATCTGTCGAAAGCAAACGAAACATTGACTTCAGAAAAACTAGAGCTAGAGGCCGAGGTCGAAGATTTTCGTTTAGAGAACGAAAAATTACGAGAGGTAAGACGGACAAATGGTAATCTTTCGAGGCTCGTGATCGTATTTAAAAACGAGTTATCGACTACGTGTATTAGGACTACGTAGAAATGTAGAATAGCCAATGAGGTAAGTGAGTGGAGCCAATCCTCAGACAGGAAATTTAATCTAAAATGACTGTTGAAAATAATATATATGATATATCTTTTATATATATTTTGCTTCTTTACAAATCTAGGAAGTAAAGGCGTCGAAAGCACAGATATTTCAACTTGAAAATGATCTATCATTTCTCCGGCGCTTAGAGAAGGAAAATGAAGTTTTGAAGGAAAAGGTGATGATTGCATTGTAGAGTTCATACATAGAGTTCACTCTAAATACTGGGACGATATTGATTTTTATTTGGCCGCCATATTTGAAGCCGGAGTGGGCACCGGTGCCAGTCTCTTTTTATTGTTTTTGTCGACCCTGTCGTTGGTCGTAAAGACAGGCACCTATTTCGACATCAAATTTGCATGGCGACCCGGCAATCTCGTTCCCCGAGCCCGCGATTCCTCTGGCGAGAAAGCAAAGGCTCTGGGATAATCCAGACCGTCCAAGAGCCAAGGGCTCGGGGAACGAGATTGATGGCGACCGAGGTATCTCTTTCCAGTTCACGTAGAGTCAACTGCTTTGTACCCACCTCAAATGGTATACAGTTTGTAGTATTTATGAAAGGTCCCAGTCATTCTCCATTTTGATCCAATATTTCTAGTAAATCCTACTTTTCAGTGATTTATTCGGTTCCATAATATAAAAAACTAAATTTATCTTACATACTAGTAAGACTCATTTTTTGGTCCAACCGTCAGAAACAGATTCCACGTCCGAATGCACTAAAATGTACACAAACTATCTCTTAGCATCCTCAAATATATCCAAATATCTCTAACAGTTATGTAATGTTCTAATCCTCGGTAATTCAAGGCTGACACGCAAGCAGGCAATTTACTGGTGATGGGCGAGAGAGAAGAGCAACTTCGGGATTTGATTCATATTTTGCGAACAACAGTTGAAAAATCGCCACAGGCTGAAGCGAAGTTACACGTTTACGAAAAAGAATTAGAGGGTATGCGTGATGCATGCATGGCAGTGATTTCACTGGGACTCAGCTAATTCTTTTTGTAGGCGATTTATTAGTTTATTTGGTTTGACTCGTTAAATATTTCTTTATTTAAAGATGCACGTTTGCTAATCAACGAACAAAATGCAGAACTGCTGTGTCTTAAATCAAATTTCTCAGAGCTGGAAAATATTTCAGCACAAAAGGTTGGTTGCAAGTTAAACTCTGATATCTTGAGGTATTATAGGTATTTTAAAAAAGTCTGTGTGTTTTTTTCAGGAGCACCAGATAAAAGATTTAAAGAATTTAATCGAAAGCATAAAGAAAATTTGGAAAGATAAACTTGACGTGAGTTAAAAGCTGGGAATCTTGTTATTAAAACATATTTTTTTTAGTTATATGTTTATCTATGTTTATATATATGTGCTATTGCAGTTACCCAAATTCCAGTCAGCATGGTTCTGAAAGTATGAACATATAGCAGAGACCAGGCTACTGAGGGGACTATCGAGGGAGGCTACTGACGGGAGGGGGGCGAGGGGGATTTGCCCTAAGCTTACAAGAACCCGGAAAGGTTGTACTTTGTCCACAAATGTTTGCAATGAATTTTACGATAATAACAAAAGCCATACAAGGAGTGCAATATCCTTACAATTATGACAAGAGGAGTGGAAGAGGGAACGAAAAAGCTGACAATGGTCAGTGGAAGAGGGAACGAAAAAGCCCTCATGAAAATTATGTCCCAGGCTTCGCTCAACCTCTCGCCGGAGGGGGAGACTGATCTGAAATTAGTGGAGTTTGACATCCAAGCCCAAAGATCGATCCCCAAAAGCCGCAAACCTGTGATTATTTGGTAATTCGCATTATATAATAACTATAGTGAAACACGCAATGTGATTGGTCAATAGCCGTGCAGGATCAGACAATCCTGCACGCGTTTTAGACAATCCTGCACGCGAAATTTAATTTTAATAAAGTTAACCGTTGTTTCACTACAGTTATTTTATAAAACAATTACCAAATGATTTTCCGTGCAGGATTGCGTGATCCATGCACTTGGGATGTTGCTCGACTTTCGGAAAGCGTGAAAATACACTCGCCTACGGCTCGTGTATTTTCACGCTTTCCGAAAGTCTCGCAACATCCCGCGTGCATGGATCACGCAATCCTGCACGGAAAATCATTTGGTATTCCTTTAATATCGTGCTATTATCTTAAAACGAGGAATCCTCAAACCTTTACTGGTACAAATAAATTGACGTATACCCCTATTGTCAGGAGCTCTTTAATAGGTAGTCAAACGCAATTTGAAATGTACAAATTTGTAATCAATTTTTTTGCCTTGTTTTAGGCGGTAGAATCAAAATACCAAACGATTAAAAGGACTAATCAGAGACTAGAATCTGAAATAATGAGTTTACATTCGAAATTGGATGCTAGAAAGAAAAAAGATAGGTAGCACAAAAAGTAAGAGAATATGCATATTTAATAGAAATATTTTTGCTTTATTGTATCATGACTTATTTTTGGGGGATACACAACTTTACGGGCTTGAACAATTCGAAAAAGGCGCGAAACAAACTTACAACCATTTGAACCTGGTGGAGGGCTGTTTGCGGTTGTCTTGTGAGGGAAGTAATTTTGGGATAGGTTTTCCATTGGCCCACTGTTTCACGCGATCACGTGAACCCGTGTACACACAGGTGAATAATGACAAATGTTGTATTGCAGCACTTGCATGGAACATGATTGTGAACAAGCTGTAAGTAACAACTTGTTAGGCTTTTATTTTTAACAAAATTGTATTTTGTACCCAACAGCTCAAGCTGTCTATGCACTTGATGTTCTCAATCACCAGTTTCATTAATCCTGTTATTCGTACCTTTTCATTGGTCAGTAGGAAGCCTTGTGTGTTTATTTTTAATCCTTATGCGTGACACTGGTTTCTTAGCAAGTTTGCTCTCTTAGTTTACACGCAAATATTTTTTATCTATATAAAGAGTATTAAATTCGTATGACTGTTGCAGTTGCGTAAAGATATATTTCTGGCGATGGCGTAAGATTTTAATTTTAAATATCGTAAACGAGTGTTACATCAGTAGGATTCTCATTCATTTGAGGTAAGTGTGTACCTATCTCTCCTGGTCAAACGAGATCGAGAATTATAAGATTTGATTGGTTTTTATCACTCATTTTTGTTTAACCAAACGCTGTTTGGTCAGCTTGTTAGTTTAAGGGACAAAAAAATTGAGTAGCCAAAGGCTCTCGTCGACTCTTGCCGTGTGTGGGAAGATGTGATATTTGCCTGAGGGTTCAGGGAAAAACATAGGCTAATTAGCCTTTCTCACGATGACGTATATGCGCCATTTTGGGCTACTTTTAATTTTCTTAAATGCGTTTAAGCAATAATAGCAATGTATGAATAATTTTTTAGGAGTCCATAGACCATTTAAACAATAAATGAAGCCTAAAATTAAAGACAAGGCCCAAAAATGGCGGCACATTCGTCATCGTGTGAAGGCTAATTGACTCTCGATCATCAGATTCAAACGAGGCCGTTGCATAGAAAAGTAGCTTGGAGTTTAGGTTTGTTGGTTGGGTTTGTTTGGTTTGTTGCAGTGACTCTTGCTGCAAACGTAGACAGTTAGTGTGATTGATTTAATTACAAGTAAGAAAACATACAGGGAGTGAAGGGTTTTACTTTATTCAACCAGTGTTAGGGAATGTGAGAAAATATATTGCGAAAATATTTTGACTGAAATTTGCTTGTGTTTGTCTTTGGTATTTTTTTTGTCTGTTCACCTCCATGTGTACCAGGCATTGTTAAGTCAGACAAGTGCTCTAATAGCATGTCTCTAGACAGATCGAAAACTTAACAGTTCAGCGTGAAAAAATTATTTAACAGTTCGGCATGACGGTTCGTAAAATGTACTAAATTTAGAAAGGAAATGGGAAATTGTATATTGATTTCGGAACTATATCCCTACGCCTACGTTATTCAGAAGGTAAGGAATGATATTGCGGGGTTGTTGATTGTATTATTCTGTAGCTCCTGAAAACATGAATGGAAACCAGATGATATTTGTATCGAGCTACTAATATAAATGTCGCAAGATGAGCTGGTGGGCGCGGTAAATGTATTATTTTGTGCTCGTTTAATACGTACGAACTCTACTATGGCTATGCTGACCTTTTCAGCTTTTCTACTATGAAATGCAAAACCTTTTGCTAGCATGCCTTTCTAGCTAATTCCGAGATATATACACTTTCAAAGCATGTATGTCATGGTATGACCTATTTTTGCAGAACCTTTGTTATTTCCAAAAGCAGCAGTAAGTTGTGAAGGAATAGGTAAGCCTGGATTGCAAGAAAACTCGCATTCTAATAAATATGCAGCGCTATTGGGGTGAAACAGTCGCTAGTGACAATAGTGTACCTGTTTTGCCACTGTTTTGCATCAGTCGTCTTTTTAACTTCTACATGCATATCAAAATATCGAAATTTTCCATGCGGGTCCCAGCTTGCATGAAATTCCGATCCCCCACACAAAAGTTGTGAAATTTAATCGAGAATATTATTCTTTTGTATATTGCAACAGCACACGGTCACGGTGCAAACCTTAGACCCGCTTAAATCTGGTGAAGTATAGCTCGCACTTCAGTCTTATTAGTCGCTGCAGTGATAAGAAGTGGTTTGGACAAGCTTTTATGCAGGTACGAATAAATTGTACAGGGTTTATTAATCCATTTTTTCCCAAAAGTACATAAGATTTTTTAAGGCTCTTTATTGGATCACTTAGGGTTGCGGGGTTGCGTTTCCTTTGTACATCGTAACAATTTAGATGACATGACATTGTTCAATTTTAGATTGTTCAGTTAAGATATCTGATAAACATCGACATTCGAGACAGTAAAAGCAATTAAAATTCCACGGCCATAATAAGTAGGACTTTGAGCGGAAAGAACGCCTGATCTCGTGGCTGATAATTCGTTGAGCCTATAAGAAGTGTCAGCACCTGGACCAACTTTTACTTAAGTCAACATTGGCGTAAGGTAAGAATATATTTCTATCACATGCGCTGCATTATTAGTCTGATAATTTTGTAAGTTGTAAGTTGATTTAGCGTGTTTGTTATTAATTGCAAAGACTTAATGATTCATGAAATTTCGTTCACGCGATCACCTTTATAAGCGCGTGGTGTAGTAAATGTCGAATTATTTCTATAACACAATTGAAATATACTTCAAAATATGATCGCAAGCCGCCTCGTACATGCAGAACATGAACCAGTTTCATCATACAATTTGTCAGTACAGAAACTGAGAGACATGTATCCCAGAGCTAATATAATGGAATATTCCTATTAATTTGCATAATAATATCGGCTGAACTTACAGCAATGTTGTGAGCTTTGTGTGACCACAGGTTAAAACGTTTTGCGATTGGGAAATTTTGAAAACAATTGAATTGTCTCAAATTATATTTTGTTGTGGCCTGCAGACTGTAGTTGTCTGCAATCCAGCTACAGTCACACACGCCTCCACCTAGTTACTTGCCCTCTTATCCTCCCCTTTGTACGCCCACTGCATGCGATACTACAGGCGGTTAGTGATTGGTTGGAAATTCTTATTGTTTATTGGTCCAATCAGATCACTGATCAGATATAAAATTCTCCTAAAATTCAACCATCCAGGTTTCGCTTTTCGCGCAGTCACTGCTATGACGAAATGGCAAACTAATATGGCGGACAAATCTGTGGGAAAAATACGGATTTTCGTGTTTTATGGCCAAGATTTCAGGCGTATTGATAATATATATCTAAATTTCCACAGAAGATCGTGACTATGAAATTTCAAGAGCATCTAACGTCGCATTTGACACCGGAATGGCGTGTTCAATACATTCAATACGAGGTACGAATATAAGTAGAACTGTAGAAGTGTCCATTTATTGATATTAACTGTCACTTGACTTACTTCCAGTTTTGGTCTGTTCAGTGTTACTTTTAGTTGTTATCTATATTGCTTAGTATCATTACTCGTATAATGTCTTATCACTTATTTTATATTCCCTATTGCATTGTTCTATTTTGGTCAAACCAGTGTCGAAACATTTTGTTTATTTTTGAATTGTCAACCCCTGACCTTATCTAATCTTTTTATCCGTAAAAGATTTTCAAGTTTTTCCCCATGAATAATGATTCGCTGTCTGTTATATTTAGTTCAAGTCTTTTTTGTACAAATATGTAATGTAAATTATTCAGATTATTTTGTTTATAATACTATACTGTATAGAAATCTGAAATTATCTATTGTGGCACATAATGGTAGTATAAGAATATATAAATAAAATACTCAATGCGAAAACATGAAATCAGACACAACTATGGAATACTCTGCAGGGTCAACTAATTCAATTAAGTTATTCATCCTGCAGAATAATATTTTAATTGTGGGGTTAGCTTTTTCTTAGGACAAGTATATTTTATTTCAAGCATTCCTTATTGGTCATACTTATATATGTGGATTTCAATAAAGTGTAAAACTGTAGGGTTATTTATTGAAACATGCTGCCTTAATGCTTCGCAGGGTATTCTATAGTTCCTGAAATTGTTTCAAATTTAACATTCCCCACATTTTTTTACAATACAGAAAATGAAAGAAATTCTTTATGATGCTCTGGAGAAAATGCCATCAGATGAGGGTAGGAATATGTCTACAAAACACAGGAAAACTTTCTCTGTATAGACAGATCCCTCAACATAACGCTGCATAAAAAGTGTAGTATTTAAATCTTTAACCTCTTCACAGTGCAAATCTGAGCCGCACCAACTGACCAATATGGTCGGTTGAAGTAGGTTTCCAATGCCCTAAATGCAGCCAGATAATTACCTTTGGCAAGAAATATGAAACCAAATTTAAAAGTTAATCCCGTAAATTGCCTATGTGTATGTATATTATGATAGCTACTGTGAAACATCTTCCTCCAGGTGCATTTCCCACAAATATTGCATTGTTTAGATGTGAAACTATGTTTATTTGGTTTAATTATTGTACTAACTTGTATTATATATCTACCAAATCTTTGCAGAGGCTGACCCAAGCATAAAGGAACAATACTTTGCCCAATTTGAAGAACAGTTCTTTATGTTCTGTGATAAGGAATTAGAAAAAGTTAATACCTTTTTTGCAGGTATTGTTATCTTTACTTAACATCTTATTGGTTAATGCAGTCAGATAATAGGCTGTTAAATAGTATTTCATTCATTCTTTATGCAACAACATCAAAGACTGAGAGCCATAATTCAGTAGGAAATAATGTCCTATAATGTTTTGTAAACAAGAACTTTATTAGAAGGCCTGTAATTGTAATTGGGCTACACCGCTGAGCAGTTGTTTACTTCACTTTGGCCACTCACTTTCCCCTAAAGTTCCACCAATCTGCTATAAAGCATTTGACGGAAATTAATCTCTAAAGAATTCAACAATGTAATTAAATAAGTTGAAATTTATATAGCATGACTAAATTGTCAGACTTGTTATTGGTATGTACAATTACCATACACTTTCACTTTCAATATATTTACATTAAGTAATAGTCAAAAATATAAGTCAACTGCCTCCTAATTATTAAAAGCAAAGCTCTAAACCCCCACGACTCTTTCCTTAAAATTATGAGTTGCTAAGGCGTAATTCTTATATTTTACCTTCGGGAGGTAGGCATATTTACTTCCCTATAACCAATTCTAGGATTGTGTTGAATAGGCTGAACACACAAGAGTTCTGTATCAATATTATAGTCAGTACATGATGCAGGAGAAAGTGTTTATAACTGTCCTAAAAGATATGAAATATTAAACTCATTTTTGCTGCAAAGAACGGGTTAGGGTCAGCTCACTAGTTAGAGTTTTGTGTCGAAAACATGGCGACTGTGACGTCATAAACTCTGCCTGGATTCCATTTAGTCATGAATGTCATGAACATGTGATTGATGTAAAGATGGCTGATGAGATGTGTTTGCAGTCACCAATGACCGATTTGAATGCAGAGATAAAGATATATTTAGATCTTGACTATTTCTCATCGGTTAAAATGACTTGTTCACGAGAATTACGATTAAATGGAAATTTTGGAAATGGATTTTCCTCGGCGATTTTCTCTTTCTTGCGCATATTATTGGGTGAATTATGTACACGGATGTATAACTAGGACTAGGTGGCGTAAAGTAAACTACTGTGTTAAAAATTCCTAATAGTATACACCATGAGAAGAAAATCGGTGTCAAAAATAAACCGCCGTTGCCAAGGGTTAATGACTGTTTTTGAAAATCCCCTTAAGCGGGCGTCACTCACGGTTTCAAAAACAAAGTGTGCTTCCCCCACGCGGGCTGGGAGAACTTGATGGTAATTTTTCCCTTATATTGGAACATACATTAGATGATACCCGCGTTACCTTGGCCAATAACTTACGTGGGTGAGCGGCAGTCTGGAAACAGGAAAAAGCAAGTTTAATTTTCGCTCGAGGCAATGAATTTTGCGCCGTTCTCAGTAGTGTCAGATATGATTCGCAATATTTCATATTTCTGAGGATGGTTCTGGAATTAAATTAAAACACCTCGCGTCCTCCATAACGAACGTTAAGTCTTCAGAGGGAAATACTCTTGCAGTTTAAGATTGATAGGAATGGAAGTGTTTATATGAGTGGCTTTTCAAGTCTGAACCAATGATCGTGTGATTCTAAAAGGAATCCAATATATATGAGCTAGATTCTTCAAATTGCAAAGAAATTATTCGCTTATCAGTCTTCATAACATATATTGAAATTTTGTAAACACGTTTTTTAAAGAAAGTATCTGCTTTCGATAAATGAATAAAGTAATTGACCACAAAGGTTGTTAGACATTAGAATTAAGTCAGTTTAGGCCATGTAAAGGCCCGTTCACACGATCCAACTTTGTCGGATCCAATTCACTTTTGACGTATGGAATGTAGTGTGTATTATTGATAAAACACTACTGCATTGGCTTTAGTTGATTTGCTGTCCATATACTTTGCAAGTCAACAGACTATAAAACATCCATCAGAAGTGAATTGGATCCGACAACCTTGGATCGTGTCAACGCCAACGGGCCTTTTACACGGGCTCATTTTCAGTCAATGCTGAAATTGATATTGACCTACGAAATCTCACACAATTCTCATTTCACTTTTACGAGCTTTTTTTACTAATTCTTGCCGTAAATTAAACATGACAAATATAACTGGAAAGAAATGAACGAAAGTGATAATCATAATATCTAAGTGAAGGTAGCCAAATTTTCACTATTTTTTTATGTTTACATTCTTGGCCGCCACATTTCAGAAGTTCCATTGCAAGTAGTCTATTGTAATATATATGTCGGAAGAGTCTGTTGTTCGAAGCAAAAATTCAATTTATGGCCATGTAGCGCACGAGATGTACCAGGCAGGCGGTAACTGTGAACGCTGTATAAATTTAGAGACCCAGCATAAAATAAGTAAGATAGCTATATGAAATATTCTTAATGATGAAATGAAATTCTAAAAGGTTTTGTCCGTAGAAATAGCGATATTTTATGTTTAATTACAAAGCTTACAAAGCTACGAGAATATATATGCGGCTACATTAACAAATATCCATTTACATAACAGATTTTTCTTGAAGGCTAATCCGTTACTAGGAACCCCGCATTCGAAATAATACTGTGCTACAAAGTCTTGTTGCCGGGTATTAACCGCATATTTCCCCATATCACTCGCGGGGAGACCCCAATATAGGTATAAGTAAATATCGAGTCTTTTCTCCTATCATCCTACACATGCCATGCAAATCCAACTCAAGACGAGAGGGGTGGAGGGCCGATTGCTCGGAACCCGGTAAGGATAAATGCTGAACAAGTGGATAATATTGATCGCGTTTATAAATCCCTCAAACAACCAGACTGAAATACCTATAAACACGCAAGTAAAATAAGTCGTAAACTTTTACTTTGGCTCATGAAATCGAAGCTGTGCTATCCACAAAGTAGGTGAAACTGTGCTTTTCTATACTGTTTTATCAAATAAAGGGTTCGAACAACCGCCCCCAGGATTTTATCTGGCTGCTGATTCCGTCACTTGAAAAGTGCTGTGGAATGTCAAGTCCTACGCTTACGTCTAGACCTAATAAAACACAGCTGCTTGTATTTATTTATTACACCTCTGCGTACTCACAATACTTCTCTCCATTATTTTACGTTAGAGAAAATCGCCGAGGCTCAGCGAAAGTTCACGACATTAAAGAACGAAGCGGAATGTGGCGGTTACCTTTCCGCGAAGTCAAGTTTGAATCAAATACGGCGTGGTGCTATTGGAGGAGTGGTTCTAGACGCGAATGTTAAGAAACTGCTAGCGAAAAGCCATCGCAAGGCGAAGAATTTAAAGCTTGCATTTAGTGAATTCTATCTCAGTTTGGTTTTGCTGCAGAACTTTCAGGTGCGGTTCAAAACATATCATTTGAAACACATGCGATTCTGAAGCCCCACGATCCCTCTGGCTGAAGTGACGTTAGGAAAATCGCAAGAAGCGTGTCACAGATTCCGAGGTTCATATAAGATCTGGAGAATATGTTTCTCAGGAAATATGAACCCTTCATAAGCCTGTTCCACTAATAACCAAACATGACATGTTGGTGATTGGTTAGGCTGATTTTCGATTTGCCGAATGCTATCTCCATTTATAGTGTCGGCATGCTGATATTTTACACTTATTTGAAAAATCTTGTGATATGAAATCGACGAGGCAAACGTGACAAATCGTCCAAATCCCTTGTTGGTTGAAATATTCGCATATACATCCGTGCGCATAAAGAGATCACTACTTAAATTACGAATCTTCAATCTTTACATTGTTACTCTTTTGCAGCAACTGAATTTTACTGGCTTTAGAAAAATTTTGAAAAAACATGACAAGGTGTGTGCCCTTGACCATTTGTTGATTAATTAATAACGATTAGGAACCATCATGTATAATCAACAAACTTTTTCTTTGAAGAACCAACGATACTAATTGTCCAATGATTTTTTTCATTGCCATTTAGCTTTTCGAAACTCAAAATGGTTTGAATTTCAAGAAGAAGGTCCAAAAAGCTCCGTTTTTTGTCAACAAAGGAGTGGATACCCTCATTAGTGAGACTGAGGTAATTAGAGAGCTCTTATGATGGTAGGTGGGTGAGGGCCATGATAGGTGGGTGAGGGTCATGATGGGTGGGTAAGGACCATACCCATGTCAATCCTGATGCGCCCTTGATAGTCTGATGTTCCCCTAAGTTATACACTGCACACTTGCCAGTCAGTAGTCTTGGTAGTGATTTTATTTAGAAATGCTACAAACGTTTCTCTATTAGAATATCTTTATCAATGAACTGGAGGAAGGGGATCGTTCGAAAGCTATGAACCGTCTTCGTGTCCCACCTTTGACGGAACGTGAGGTCAGTGTTTTTCATAATTCACCTCAACATATCCATCTCATGCACCATCTTTTTACAAATAGTAGATACAATAGTAATTATAATTCTCTATTTCTGTGGCCATTATTCATATAGAACAGAAAAAATCTCTGGAGTTCCCCAGCCAATATTCGGCCTTACCTCAAACCTCGCACCCAGGCGCTTTAGATAACGATAAATAGACACATTACAGGATTTTCCATAGATCAGTGGCTGTAAGCTGAGCCAGCGCGCGAGCCTGTAGTGTGGTTATTCTTGTGTGGCTATATGGCTATCTTTAGCGCGTTCCATTCATTTAGCGCGAAATCATCCTCAGAGGTGCCTACAGAATGTTAAAAACAGATGTCCCCAGGTTGATCATTGAAGAATCTGCACTCATAATTGATTTATCTTTTAGAAACAATCTGAATAATAATTGACATATCTTGTAGAAACGTAGCTGGGTGATCTTCCGTGGTGGACTTTTCTTCGGAATGTTTCTCGTGTTAATAGTCGTTATAATTCTTGGATGTGAGTAATAGCTATCCCTTCACGTAACACAATTATATATTGTTCAATCAATTCTGAACTGTTTTCACTTCTCAGCCTGTGTGGTACGGTATGACTTTCCCCAGGTCTATTGTACTCCCGCATCTCAACACAGCTCTATGTTTCTTAAAGATGCCATGAAGCGTACAGTTTTAAGCTGCAGTGCAGTTTTAACACTGGAAATAAATTTACTCGCATGGAAACTTGTAGTTATCCGTGATATTTCCATTCCACGTAATTAGACATAATCAACAAATCCATTATTTCTTTTCCCGTGTGAACAAATTTCCTTGTTGCGTGTGTTAAAGACAAATAATGGGGTGCAAAAATATTTCAACGAGGAAAAAAATTATGAAATGGAAGGCTGTGGTACGAACCACCATGCACAGCCAAACCACTTAAAATTACAGTACTTAGAAATTTTGAATTATAAGGGTGCGACTTACTATTTACGGTTTCAACCTGTGCTTCGACCCTGAAGTATAAATTTTTCTAAGTCATCGCGCTTTACCTTTATATGTAGTTGGAACTAAAGGATATGGCGATGAATGGATTCCAATATTGAGAATGTATCGTAGTGTGTTCTTGTTGGTAATGATGATATTCCTCGTCGCAATAAACACATGTGGTTGGCGGTCAGCGGGTGTTAATCATGTCTTGATATTTGAACTCAATCCCAGGACTCATTTGACTTTTCAACAAGTTATGGAGGTAAGTCAGAATTGTGGAGTTTTTAAGTGCACGTATAGAGATTCAAGATATTATTCTTTACATATAGGCATCAGCTTGTTTATCAGTGATATGGTGTTTGAGTCTTCTTGCTTATATATATCACAACGATATTGGCATATACCCTTTCACTCCTCCATTAGTAATGGCTATTATCATATTGGCATTTACTTTAAACCCGTTCAAATGCGGCTTTTACGGTGCGAGATGGTGGCTTTTAAAGATAGTGGTATGTACCAGAGTATTGAGTTTTTTTAATGGTTTTCATTCAGTTCTGGTTTTTAGTATAAGTTCAATCGCGTTCTTTAGATTTTGCTAACATGAACTACTCTATTGTTTTCAGTATCGCGTTATCACTGCTCCATTCCATTCTGTTGGTTTCGCTGATTTCTGGCTTGCAGATCAGATGAATAGTCTAAACACGATGTTTTTAGATATTGAATACAGTTTTTGCTATCTTGTATACGGCTGGTATAGTTCTGGGGGTGAGTAGCGAAGTGTGCCTATATAAGGGGGGGGGGGGGTGTAAATTAAATGCCTGCAAAGATGTACCATCTTTTCAGCTGACATTGTCAATAAATACAAGCCAACAACGATGGTGATATTGAGAAGTTATATCCTACTAAACACCCACCCCTGCGGGTGTTTGGCCTCCAAAACATCATTAAATCCTTCCCTGATTCTATTTTTATCTATTTCACATTCCAGATACGTGTTCCACCAATATATATGGTATAAGACCAATCGTTCTTTGTCTACCAGCCTGGTTCCGTTTCGCGCAATGTCTAAGAAGATACCGCGACACAAAACACGTTTTTCCGCATCTCGTTAATGCTGGCAAATATTCTACGACGTTTTTCATTGTTCTGTTTTCTTCTCTTACAGCGATGGAAAAAGGTAATTCCATGAATTTGTTGCTGATTTTCCGGGGTTTATTCAAATACAGGGAGGAGCCGCGCTGTTCAAAAGTGTTATTTAGCCTAAATTGTCGATTAGCTTAAACGGCGGTTAAGGGGCCGGGTGTTTGAAAGGCGTTTTGCTTAAATGGCGGATAAGTTGAAAAAGGAAATCAAAATTATCTATTTATTTATAGAACAACTGAGCTGAAATATTGCGATGTGAATAGTTTAATTTCAACTGAAGAACATATTTAATGCATAAGATGTATAGTTTCAGTCATTCACAAGATGTATGAGAGTATTTTTAAACTCTAGCTTATCCACTGTTTAAGCTAAACGCCTTTCGAACAACCGGCCCCAGAATAGGAGAATATCTATTGATTAATCGTTCTCATGAGGTTTAAAAAAATTATGTAATTTTACCTTTTTATATACCATTTAGACTAAATAGCCTTCGTGCACCTATATCCCCCACGACCTACATATATGGGACTATCTCTTGTAATTATCCTTTTCTTATTTATTTTTTGTCGGTTACAGATAAAAATAGTTCATATGTGGGAGCATTTTTTATATTATGGATAATCAGCACATTTATTGGCACGTGCTATACTTTAACGTGGGATCTCAAAATGGATTGGGGCTTACTGGAGTGGAATCTTTCTGAAAACACCTTATTACGTGAAGAAATTGTATACCCGTATAAGGTAAGGTTAAGCGTGAGACACTTTTATACAGTACTTTTATCCGGTATATCTGATGTTCAACTGGAAAATAATTGGAATAGTGGAGATGCCACTGGATTTCCTTTTTTTTATTAAATCGAGAGATTCCAAATTATTTTTATTCACCAACGGTGATCCTTAAACTCGTCTTAGTTTTAATGTAAAATTAATGCTCTCTCGAAGTCCTAAAGCTATTAAAGTTGGGTTTGTCGTTTGTTGTCATGTCCACCACAGAAAGGCTAACATGACGTCTTTCTCTGTAGTTCCTTTATTACTTCGCCATTGTTGAGGACTTCATATTTCGTCTCATTTGGACATTGAACGTATCCGTTGGATATAATGGGACAGTTAGCCAGGAATTAATGACCAGTATTCTTGCTGTTTGTGAGATATTTAGGTAAGTGCGCGTAAATTACTATTCTGCTCACCCAGATTATGCCATGCTCGTAAAAATCAGTTAATAAAGACCATTTTTCTCCTGAGCTAAAGGTTTCTCAACTATTCATCGGACTTTCTCACACCTTTCTCAAAGTTGAAGGTTTTGAAAGTATAACTTAAGGAACTAATCCCAAAATAATATATGGAGTGGCGACTACACTCGGCAGGCACATTAATGCATTATCATTGTGATGAGTGCACATTATGATGAGTGCACATTAATCCACTATCATAATGAGTCTCACGTCATTGAGAATTTGAAATAACAAGATACCGATATAAAGTAGAATTTTCTAGAATTTTTTAAAATTTTTCTTCAATGCGTCAAACCTAAAATGACGTGTGAACAAAAACCCTTTCTACGAAATGCAAAAATAATTTCCTGCGAGTGATATTTTTAAAAAAATTCTGACATGCAGCGCTGTTAAGAGAGTTGAAATGAGCTTCCTAATCTTATTTGCAGACGATTTATTTGGAATTTCTTTCGACTCGAGAACGAACATTTGAACAATTGCGGCGAGTTCCGTGCAGTTCGCGATATCTCGGTGATGCCAATGGATCCTGATGATCATATTTTACTTGAGGCAATAATGGACGATGAGACGGGTCCACCTCGGGCAAGCAATAGCCGTGTTAATGCAAAAGCTCAAAAACGATCAACCATCATAAGCAATTCATCTAACCATACCTCGGTTGTATAGGGGTGGGAATTGATCATCGGGGATTATTATAGTCCTCGCGAAAGTGCTGGGATGTCACTTGACTATAAAGATGGGAAGGTTCGAAGAAAATAATTTATTCCACGATAACTCCAAAAACCTTCACAAAATTCAAGGTACACCTGTCTTGTAAACCCCTTGCATCTCAGAGGCATTGTACCTAACGGTTTTGGGAAACCAGAACTATATGAGCCGTTTATCGAGGCTAAGAGGGGACACAGCTTCCCTTCCTTCCAAATAGCAGGAAATCGTTGCAGCAACTGGGAGCTGCAAAAGACTCGGTCAAATTAAATAAGCCCGCGTAGATATATATTTAAGACATTCTACAGATGTTGTAGTGTGTCATATATTTATTTTATTCTATAAACTTGTAGAATATTAAAATTTTAGATGTTATATAAAAAGTTTAAAGGTTAATTGAGCCAGCCCATGGAAAATTATTTGGGCTTTAAACATTCGATAAGTTGGGTTTGGATTCCGTTTACGAACGAGGTGATTTTTTTTTATAAAGAAAGGTGTTTGTTAGAATTTATATTTACAAATTATATGAAATAAATAGGATCTCTTATTCATTGTCGACAGTATGTTTGTTGTTTTTTGACCATAGAAAATTTGCACCCTATAGAAATATTTGCCGAATAATTGTCAAAGATAAGATTATGAGGATTATTAGATAGAACTTCAAAATTATGTTGTTATTAATGATTTCCAATATTTTCTAGTAGGAGAGAAAGTGAAATTCAGGTTAACTATTCCAAAAGACCCATGCAAAATGCATATTCAGAGTTCAAAAAAGGGTGCACCTCCATTGAACTTTGAGCACTCCAGAGCTGAAAATCCGTCCTTGTCTATATTAAACATGAAGTCAGACTGTTCAAAATTCGTTTTTACAAAAGACTCATCGCAAACGAAAATTTATAAACAGTAAAATGTTGATGCTAAGTCAATGGTTTTCAATAACCCAGCAATTAAAAAAAATGGAAACAAAAAAGGTTAAACGAAGTTTTTCCATTTTCATGCTGTGCCACTGCTCCAAAAACGTTTTGTGACCATCGTATATAATTATGTAAATGGCACGCTCAATAGCTCACGTGCAGGCGGAAGTTCTCGTAAATTTGCAATGAAATATCCCTATTGTAAACTGTAAAACCGTTACTATTTACTAGAACAATCCGAACGACTGTACTTTATTTATAGCAACTACAAGATATTTAAACAAGCGTTTGGATTAAAAACCATACGCTATAAACATAATCTCAAGCCCACTACAATATTAAAAGTACCATCTTTAAAGTTCAAAGACTTCTCTAAAAGTTCTCTCTGTACAAATTAAATGAATCGTCTATTCTATTTTTCTAGTATATCAAAGCGCCCGATTGGGTATGTTAGTGTTTCTTCATTGACTATTTGCACTTAAAATATCCTTGCATTATTCAACTTTGCGCATGCGTTTAAACGTATGTTATCAGTTTATCAACAAATATCAATGTGTAATTTTTTGAACTTCTAAATGTCTAATCTCTTTTCTTCTTCGCAGGACTTGCCATACTTCGCCTGTTTCCGCTTAGCTTGTGCTTCTTTGCAGACTCTTTCGATTTTGCGATCTGTGTTTTGATCACCATTGCACGAGTCATTTTGTGCAACAGCCTGTCGACTTGACCTGGCTTCGGTAGGGATGACTCGCGACCCTTTATCAACGCCACAGGGAGATCGCCCTCCTTGGCTGCCATTCGTAATCGAAGTCGATACAGCTTCGCTAATTCGACAATATGTCGTCTTTCAGCCTCAGATGCAGTGTCTAATGTCCCTTCCTCTCTACTGGAGTCCGTCACCAGTTCACTCATTAGTTGGTTCGCGTTTAAGAGAAAATCCAAATCAATATATTTGTCCATCGGGTTTTCATTTGAAGGCTTTGAGGATACTTTCTTAGACATAGAATCTTTTTGCTCGGTTTCTTTCGAAAAACTCTCACTGGCTCGTTTCGAATCTTTGTCTGTTGTTGCGTTGGTTGGGCTTGCTGGACGTTTGCTAACAACGCTTCTTTGCTTTAATGGACTGTTTTTAGTTTTAACATGTGATTTTGCGATAATCTTTGTGGTCTTTTTGGAGCCGCTATCTGGACCTTTTCGAGAAAGTTTGACGCCAACAGGGCTTTTCCTTTCTATCTTGCTCACCAGCGCCATTTTACTCGACGATTCTCTTGACATCATACTCTTTTTTGTAATTTTCGATGTATTTTGTTTAGTCAGGCTTCTTTGATATAACTGGCCACGCGGTTGGCTTCTTTGGTTTTTCACAGGACTTCTATGAAAAACCTGTTTGGTAGGACTTGTTTTCGGCGATGAGTTGCTTTGGAATGTTTTTGAACTTTGTATTTTCGGTGACTTTCTGATTACAAATGGGCTTGTGGAATAGACTTGCCGATCTTTACTCGTAGATGAACTTGAACGAGTTTCTATCGCCTCAAATCTATTGCTGAAAGAACGGTTGGTTTTCTTATCGGATGTGACTTGCTCTTGGCTATCCGACTTGTTATTAGTGTTACTTCGGAGTACACGAAGTGCATTTTCCCGCTCTGAACTTGTACTCGTACCAGTTTCTTTGTCCGGTGATGTTGATATATTGTTGTTCTCCTGCTGTAAGGGTGGCGATGATGATGATGGTATTTCGTGTGATTCTTCTAGTTCGTTCGTACCTCCATTTACAATTGATGGTATAGGATCATTTCTGGCACCAATTCCATTGTCCTCCTCGCCAGTTTCGTCATTGGGACATAGCGAAGATACCTGGCCATTGTCAGAACTTCTTTCACTTTCTTTTTCAACCACGTCTTTGTCCAAACTTGGCAACGGTTTTTCGCAATTGTCAGCCCTTTTTTTGTCCTCTTTCACCTCAGCTTCTTTATCCAGACTTGGCAATGGACCTTGGCTATTGTTAACACCTTTTTCAGCACCTTTCTCATCATCTTTAACATCATCTTTCACATCATCTTTTACATCATCATTTACATCATCTTTTACACCATCTTTCTCATCATCTTTCTCATCATCTTTCACATCCTCTTTTACGTAATCTTTCACATCATCTGTCACAGCATCTTCACCACCCAGTGATGTTTGATTCGTACTTTTGGCAGTTTCATTGGTAACATCCATTGTAGTGTCTGAATCTGGCATGGTGATAAGTCCTTCATCTTTCTCACTCGAAGCTATGAAAAAATTGTTGTTTAGCTTAAAAGTAAAAGTCAAAAAGCACAATGTAGGGACCTGTAATGGCCAGTAGGTTTGGTTTTCTTTGTAGTTTTGTTGCAGAAAGGATACTAACAGCATTCTAGTAGGTCAGTGTTACAAGGCTTAAGAATGTCCATGGACTTTTTCAACATCTTCCCAAATACTGAACTGAGTAATGTAAATACTGACATCACAATACCTGCAAAACTTTCATCTTTACCTGTGTTTTCCAATGGATAGTTTACATTATTTGGTATAGATCCACCATCTAATTCTTCGCCATAGCCATAACTTTCTTCCATTAAAGAGATTTGTGATGAATCATCAGGTTCTGTTTCATTTTGACTGCATTGCTCAATAGCACTGCTTGTTTCTCTTGACCTCTGAGCTTCTTCAAAATCACTAATGGAAATGTACAGTGTAAATGTACAGTGTAAATGTTGGTAAATCACCTAATGTATCTCTCACATATCTAATGAAAAAAGTTGACAATTTTCAGTACATTTTGTTGCTCAATACCAAGTTATTTTATTTACTTGTTTCTAACAGAGGTTCTGCTAGTAGTAGATGATTAAGATAAAGAAGATAATTTAATCTTCTAAAGATGTTCATAGATTTTTGGCAAAGTTTGAAAGTCCAATTTTGCAAAATGGATTGTCAAATTAAAAAGGAACCTTTGAATTTAACTGCATCTTGCAAATGTCTGCAAAAAAACAGAATATTTTTGCCAAAGGTTTTATAAGATTGTTAAATTATATCTAACCATTCTAAAGATTCCACAGTTGCTTGCACTTCATTAACATGATAGTGTAGATTTGTGATGTTATTAGTGAATGTGTGTTCTTGATCTTCTAGATTTCGTTCCAATCTTCTGATTTCTTAACAATGAAATATATATAGTGGAAATTATTCATGAGATCATTTGTAAATGGGAATTATTAACAAGGTACAATTAGTTGTCTAAAGTTTATCACTTTAGTGAACTAAAGGCAACATTTTGCTCATTTGCAAATGGTAAAATTTGAATAAATTGGGATCAAGATTGTTTTCTTATTGTTGATTTCACATAACTTTTCAAAGCGTGGTGGCGAAGTTCATTGCGAAGTTCGCAATTATGTTTCGAATGTTCGAAGTTCAATACGAAGCATTAAAATATATTGTAAACTATGACTTATCAATGTAACTGCATAAGATAAGACCATTTCAAATTAAAAGAAAACTGTTTTAGTAAGTTGACTAAGTTCTATTTGAAAAGGTATTTTCAAATTGTTTATGAAATTGACCTTCAAAGTTTGTTTTGAACTTCGAACAATCAAAACGTAAGGCCTGTTTTCCACTTCAACCGTATTGTAACGTAACGTAACGTATTTCTTTGTTTCCGAAGTATTCGACCAGAACTAACGACTTTAAAACAATGAGATACGCTACGTTTCGCTACGATACGGCTGAAGTGGAAAACGGCCTTAATTGCGAACATCGCAACGAACTTTGCAACCACGCTTTGAAAAGTTATGTGAAATCAACAATAAATGGTAATATTTTCATACAAACTATGGCCAAGTAAGCAGTGCAATCTGATCCAATGTGAAAAAGAATTTAAATTCCAACAAAATAAATGTAGAAAAACTCTTCAACAAAATGTCTTGTGTTCATGAACTGTTCTTCATGTCAAGATTATTTTAAAAAAATCTCTTCAACCTGTACAGCTATTTAAATGCACCCAATCTCTTGGCAGCAGAAATTTCCTTTGTTATTGCTAAAGTACTAAAATGGTTAAGCTGGGTTAAGGCAAATCTTTACATTTTTTACAATTGCTTCTTTACAAAGTTCTAAAACGAACAGTGGTTCAGAAGCATGTGAACTAAAACACATGATTATAATTTAACCCAGGGTTAGAGCTGACCTAACTTTGAACAACTGGCCCCTGATTACAACAACCTAGTGCATGTTCGTTTAGAAGCATAGTAGTGTTTAATCTGGTGTATAATTTTCAGTATATAAATTTATAATACTGTAATGATTCAGTTTCTTACATTATTGGCTAAAATTTTCTTTCAAAATATATGTAAATGCCAACAGAATGTTAGTGAAGTCAATAAATGTGACATAGTGTTGTCAAACACTGACTCATTTCCGTCTTCTTTTTTGTATTCATATCAAAATTGTCACATATTAAGAAAACATACGTATATTCTTCCAGTTAGTCTATAGCGCTCAGTGGGAAGATGTTTATTAGAGATTATTTATTTTAGTTAAAAGATCAACATGTCATTATCACTGATATGGATAATTTAGCATACGCGTATGCTTTAACTTAGAAAATAAATGCCATCACTGCATAGCTTATCTAAAAACATTTCTTTTCATTCAAACTATACCTGCAAAGCTGTGACGAAGGAGTCTTTGGAGCTCTTCGATAACTGTTATTAACCCGCCAATTTGACATTGGACAGAACCGTCTAATCTGCATATTGAAACGGCTGAGGCAATAAGCTTCTCAAGGTTTTGAAATAAGTCCGCCCGTTGCTGTTCTGTGCCGTTAGCAGGAAGAGAATCGGGACCATTTACACGATTTTGCGACGCCATTTCTACACGAAAATGAGTAAACTCAGCTGTAAAGCACGCTGTAAACCTGAGTCTGCGTTATTATAGCAGTGGTCGCGTGATGTACTTCATCTATTATTCATTATTATAGTTATTGAGTTAAGTTCGGATTATTTCTAATTTTATTGGAAGATTTTTCTCAGAAGACTCAAAGCTTGAATAAAAAAAAATGATTCAATAACGAAGTGAAATTTTAAATTTAAACGAAATAAAGCTAATGAATAAAACGAGTAATAAATTGCCGTCTTGTCAAACTTAATTTCGTGACGTTCTGGAGCGGATATTGAAGCGGCTGTTTCAAACCGGGATTAACTTCAATCTGTCTGAACCAGGGATTCTAAAAATGTACTTCCACCCCGCTGTTTTTGTTGATATTTCTTTTAGTGTGTTGTCCAATGAAATAAAGGCGCGCGTAAAAATTATAATAAGACATCAAATTGTAGCCAAAACAATTCACACAAAAGAAATCTTTAATTCAATACTCTGAGTCTCTGGCTGTCGCGAAGTTTATGAATACGTTTATTAAACGCACTGCTGTCCAGCATAAATTAACATGATATTTGCCCTATATCTACTATGCTAATGTGCAAATTATGTGATTAATTGTGACAATAAGATTGATATGTGCCAACGTGGAATGTTTACACGATGAGTTTTAAAGGAATTTTGTGCCTTATTCGCTGATCTGTACTTGGTATTAAAAGGTAAATTTCATATTCATTGCTAGAGGTATGTATTCTTATTAGCGTTATGTTCATGATAACTTTTATTGTCAGTATGCAATGTGTGATCAATTAACAAATATTAGCCTTTTTTATTGACTGCCTATGTAGCACAACACTACCTGGCACTCGGATTTATAGCAATCATAATACATTTTTTTTTCATTTAGTATTTGCTTGTTGCTAGTCACCAAGTAATGTTAGAGTTAATTGCAAATATTCATTTGCAGAGAGAAAGGGCATACGTATGGGGGTATATATATTCCAGTAAATGTTTTAAATAATCCCAAACATGATACTAGAAAGCCAAACTGTCAGATGCGAGTACAACCAGCAAGATCCAACACTCTTTAGCAAAGCAGATTTAATATGGTTAATTTCATTAGGGATGTTGAGTTTTCAAAGAAGAGGAACTGGTATATTATTGACATGGTGCTTTATTGGTGTTGCTGTTCTGTATTGTGTGTATGTTATAGGCAAAAGTGTTTTCATAGGTAATTTTAAAAATATTATACTCTCAACTTAACTATTGATGATGTCCTAATTGAATATTTTGTTAGATGTTGAATGACATATATTGCATATCCCTTGAAATATGTATTAAATTAGGCCCTGCTGGACTTGACATTTATTTAACAGTTTTGCTTGAAAATTACAAAAAAAAACAGCAGTTGGCAAGGTAGCCTAGTTGACAAGGCCTGCCTAGGTCATGTCAACAGCCTGTAAGTTATAAAGATAGGAGCACAAGGGTCCATGCAGGACCACATGAGTAACCGGGGAAGTTGGGGAAGTTGCTGCTATTGCAAGATTTCCATCTGCCTACTAAAAAACTCTTCAAGGACCATGCACCTACTAATTCAGAACCAACCACCATCAACTTAACTGAAATATATATATATTAAAACAAAATGAATTGTTTGAAATTGTGGAATAATCAGAAATCATGAAATTCTAGTGCACTTTCACTATTGTTTTGACCTCAAATCAGCCTCAACTTATTCTCATACTCTTTCACTGATGTGTAAAAGCATCTAGTGTATAGTAAAATACACAAGTAGGGCACATCTGGGTGCATTACAAGCTGGGTCGTTAACATTACCCTTCCTCTACTAAGTAGATATTACTAGTAATGAAATAATTGGTATTAAATTGATACAGATGTGGATAATGTGAATGACTGTTTGTTTTATACAGTTCATGGTGGTTACAGTGAGTGGTCAGAGTTCACAGCTTGTTCTGCAACATGTGGAGGTGGGGCGAGGTCCCGGACACGAACGTGTACAAACCCAATACCTAATTATTTTGGTCAAAACTGTTCCCGGCTTGGAGTAGCAATAGAAACATTGGAGTGCGGTACCAAGCCATGTCCAAGTAAGGATTGATGTCTGAAACTAAGCTTGTGGTCTTGTGGTTAGAAGATTAAAATTTAATCTAGCTATGAAAAGGAGGGAATTTGTGGGGGTCTATATATTACTCTCACATTGAGGTGAAATAAACTGCAGTACCCTAATGATCAAATGAAGATGTGCATAAAAATTAAAATATGATATTCTAGCCATATAATTCTTCAAAAGATATCCCTTGTTCAATACCCTGGTTTGTTTAATAACTGTTGAGAAGTTAATGAATATGTTTGATCGCATAATGCTGTTCTCCTGCATAATATATATTAGCATGTTATTTCAGATCTCTACCAATATGCTAATGAATATATAATTTCAACAATACGAATATTACAGAAATTTTGTCCCTGACATTCAATGAAAATAGGGAAACAAGTTGTTTTTATGTTACCTGGGTTTTCAGGTCAAAAGTCTGGCATGTCTATTTTTCCACCTCAAACAACACGCGAAGCACAGCCTACAGGAAGCACGTGCCCCACCCTCTAAAAAAAGAAATTTTCAAACGTTCTCTTTTGTGTGATAAAAATTGCCCTTTTTATTATTATGTTTTGGAGGCTTGTGCCTCCCTAAATCGAGATTTTTACGCCTCTGCGCAAGGTATGCTCAAGTGCATAGCGACTACCGGTATCATTTGCGCGATGCTGCCAGCACAATAAAGAGACGCCATTTATTAAACAAAGGGACGCTTTTTATGATCGTAATGAGCACAGCTGGGTTTACGTGTAAACGTATGTAAATTTATGTAAAGTGACATATGACCATCAAATCCACACTGGGTTAAATTACAATATATCATCCGTGATCCGTTATTTGTCAGACCCTCACCCGACTTGCATTTGGTAGTGCCAGTTACTCGGTTTCCTGTATCATCACTAACTGTAGCATCAGCATTTTTGTTTAACCGACATCTGTCACATTTTGCCTTCCTGGCTTGCGAGGTTAATCTGCTTCCATTACAAGGCCCGTTTACACTTGTGCGATTTTCGTCTTTTGACAGATAGCTATGAACGAGTGAAATGACGGATGTTCAAATAGGAGCTCGTACGCGTCAGGGGCTGGTTCAAAACACCGTAACAAAAGCCGGTTAGCTTAACCCTGGGTTAAAGGAAATCTTTACATTAAGTTTTCTTCTCGCTTGTTTACAAAGTTGAGAACCTTTTTTCATGAATTTTTTCTAGACCGATGGAAGTCATATTTTCTAAAGTTTTAAAACGAACAGTGGTCCAGAAACACAAAAACTAAAACACTGTCACTGGATTAAAGTTTAACCCAGGCCGGTTATAGCGCTAACTAACCTAGCTTTGAATAACTGGCACCAGAGCATTCGTAGTCGTACACATTACTCGTTCACATCTAACAAAACAAGAAAATCCAACATAAATGTAAACGGGCTTTAGGCTTGTGTTAGCGTCATTCTTCATAGCAAACATATGCAATTTTGTATCATGAAATAACTCCTGTGCAGCACGGCATTTGAGGCTGACCCCACTTGAATCACCTGCAAAAATGACGCCCACCAATAAACCACCTTTCTAATTGTTTTAGTAAATGGCCAATTTAGTGAATGGCTCCCTTTTGGTCCGTGCAGTGCGTCTTGTGGTGATGGTATACAATCTAGGGAACGTATGTGTAACAATCCTTCGCCACAGTATGGTGGGGCGGATTGTAAAGGCGTTGCTAAGGAGGATAGAAAGTGCAGTAACAAACCATGTCCAGGTTAGTTCTTGACGGATAAAAAGGGTTCATATTTATCGAAGTTAGCTTAATTAAAAGTAAGAGGGTAATATCCGAACCTCGTCTGAAATCCTTAAAACCTATGAATAAAAATTTGCAAGATTAAGTGTTTGAAAACGCAGTTGGACACAGTTTTATGCTATTTTTGACATATTTTCGTTGGTATTCTTTCAGTAAATGGTGGTTACAGTGATTGGGGTGCTTGGTCTTCATGTAGTGTAACTTGTGGTATGGGTGAGCGGGCACGGTCTCGAAAATGTGATAAACCCGAACCTCAACATGGCGGCACAAGTTGTGTAAAGCAGGGCTTGGGTGGAGATAAGGCAACCGAAAAATGTACCACAAAACCATGCATAGTTACCACTATGACTACGAATAATACAGTAAACAAAAATAGCACGACCAAATAGACTGGGAAGTATTTCTAGCAGCAAATAACGACCTGCATTTGATGTGAATAATGCAGTGAACAGTGGTAGTAGTCTATAGCTGATGTGTCCAAGCTCTAAAACCGCACACCAAACAAAAATCACAAAATAGACAAAAAAGTATTAGCACCTGTTAGCACTTGAATCTCTTACACAAGATGAAGGCTTAGCCTTGAATAGTAGAATGTAATCAATTCTGCTCTCGACTGTTTGTGATCTTACAGAAAACAACTAATATTGTGTATCACCAAACCTCTTCACAATGTTTTCCTCTTTGAAACAGAAACTGGTCACAATTCAATTAAAAAAACTTTTCTAACCAAGCAAATTTTCAATTGTCGTTTCTTTAATTTCAGCACATTGACCAGTTTTAAAATCTTTGTTCCGCAGAGGAAAACGTTTGAAAATGAGGTTGGTATATGGCAGAAGTCAGGCTTTGTTTAACGTAGTTAGGAACGCACAGCGCTATATAATATCGCTATGATTATTTTATTAATTTCCATGCAACTTACTGTTTATTTATTGTATGCACTGAACACCTTATTTGTATTCTAATACATTCTAATTCAAAGTTCATCGGCGCAAGCTAATTTACGTTTTCCAGTTCTTTGTGAGATATTTTTAGTGTCACCAGGTTCTTTGACCATAAGATTGAACCACGTTAAACATTTGACCATGTACCATGGTGACTTTCGTTGATGTTTTCACAGGCGCGTCATTTTCAGTATATCAGATGGTTCATTCAGGAACTCCATTACGAAGCATTACACCAAGATCGTTATTATTGTAGGATGACCTCAGCTGAAGAAGTACGTTGATTGAAGTACTTCGTTGAGATCAAGCGACCCGCGTTCCGGAAGTGGGCCGAAATGAACCTCGTCACGGGTTGAATTTTTTAATGGTCGACGCATCCTAGTAAAATATGAAACCATCTTTAAAGCACCTGAGGTATTTTCGGGCCAGGTTTATGATGCAAGATAAGTTTGTCGATTGGTTTTGAATTTAGGAATGCAGCAAAGCACCTACCTCCACTGGCGTTTCAAAATTAGGGAGCGATCGGCGCGGGCAGCATTAGAAATGCGGGTAATGCAAAGCACTGCTATAGTTTGCATTCTAAGAATGAAATATGTCAGATAATCGCTACTTACCTTTTCTTTCCAAATTTCTTAACGAAATGGTTGCGCAGATCTTCAAGGATGGGCTGACGGTGTAGGGAGACAAATTGTTCTCGACATATCTATAAGTATCGGGAATTGATTTTAAGAAGTGTTTGAATAACAGTGTACATTTACTCGTGAGAATAAGGCTCTAGTGAGATTCAGAAAAGGAAAGGCAGAAAAGATCAAGTTTTTGCCATCCCTTTTACCTTATTCATTGTGTCCACATCAGCTGCGTGGGTCCAGAAACTATCGTGGACAGACGTGAAAGTCAGACCATGCTTCTGACAATGTAGCGCAGTCAGCATCATATGACATGAGTCCAGTGAATGTATAAAGTTCGGTGGAAATCCACCCTTTTGTTTTTCGAGGTTTGGTAACATTTCTCGGCCAGGTACACGGATTTTGATGTGCTGAAGTGGAGTTCTTACTTCACGTTTGGTCATTCTATGGTAAGATTGCATCACGGGAAGATTAAGTGGGGTAATCCAATCAACGCAATGACCACTTAATGCGATTTGAGCTGCAGCGCTCGTAAACCAGTCCTAAAAATTAGGGATGAAATGGTGAATTGATATCTTTTTTTGAAGGTGGATATTTTCGAACTGATAGAGCCAATCAATATAACTGGACATATAAAAAAAAGTTGTATCAAACGGCCACTCGGCCGCTGTAGTAACAAACATGTCTTTATCCATACTTCCGCCCCTTATCTTTCAAGAGTTTGGTACGAAGTTGGTCAATCAATATCTCTGTTAAGGCGAATCTGTGCAATCCGTTTAGAGCTATTTTATTTTTCTTTAGGATCAACTTATATTTAGCCATTTGTGTTGTAAGAAAAGTAAAATACCCTTTCAAACGTTTTCATATTCTAACCAAATAGATGACAGTTAACAACCACACCTGGATATCTTTAGCAGCATGGAACATCTCTCTGATGCTTGCAAACACATTTCTTGTAAGGTAAGATGAACCTTTCCACACCACGCTGGGAGCCAGTCCAAGATCATCCAGTTGTCCACTGATCTGTCTACGACCCCCAACAAAGGTCACGCCATAGACCAAAGTCATAACAGTCTGTTTTACCACCTTACGACTGACTTTACCAACTAACTGCTGCGCAATTTCCACCCCATTTGCCGCATCGCGTTCACACATCTTCTCCACCAACCTCGCAACCTGAAATTTACAAGAGCGGTGACATTGTGTTCAGTGAATGCAGATCTATTCACTATGGAGTTGTCTGTTGCAAATATCCAAAAAATGAATAATTTCACTCCAATTAGCCTTTCTCACGATGACGAATATGCCGCCATTATTGGGGTACTTTTTTCAAAAACCGTGAGCGTTAAGACTTGGTAACGGCGACTGTCTTTAATTTTAGGCTGAATTTATTCTTCAAATGGTCTGTTTATTCTAAAAAAATTGCTTTTGATGTTTAAACATAATTTTTAAACCCATTTCAGAGAATTGAAAGTACCCCAAAACGTCATCGTGAGAAAAGCCAATTGCATGCTTCAGAAAGAGTGAGAAAGTGCTTCCGAAAGTTCGACTTGTTTCGCTCAACAAAAACCACTTATTCATCTTACTTCTGAGTAAACATCCTCAGGTCTTTCTGAAGGAAGCACATTCACTTGTTTCCCGCCATATTCATCGCGACCTAACGCAGCATAATGCTGTAGACCATTACACGATCCATCCTGCTGAACTGGCAGATGAGAAATGAAGTTCTCCGGATCACCAGAACGGATCGCCTTTGATATCTCCATACATGTCGCTAACACCTGCCATTTCTCATCAGCCGTTTGCCACCATCGATTACCCTGGAATGACGGATTTAGAGCTGAAAAATCTGCCTATGTCATTTGCAAAATTATACTTGTACATTGATGGAAAATGGCCGTAAAAGTAGCTAGCTGTCTATCAAAAAGTTGATAAACTATCCACTATAATTACGTTTCCTTTTGAAACATCATTTTAAGTATGACATATATTTGTCTTTTTCACAGTTCAGCGATATAATAAAGCTTTTTGCAATAGAAATAATAGTATACGTTCTTATATATTCACTAATTTTTATACGATACCGTGAGTGGATAATCAGCTGAGTCATGAATTTCGTCTAATAGTTTATCGGCATAGTCAATTCGTTCTTTCAATGAAGCTTTTTTCAACTTTCCATGTAAATTGACCAAATGAACTTTCAGCCAGTCCAGGCCTTTGGGCCCGAGAGGTTTTCCTCTGGAGAACTGGAGAACACCCCGTGTAGAGTCGTCACCTATGTACGAAAATTACATCAGGAATGTTTTTCTTCTGTGCGTGCAAATGTGTGTCACAGCTGGTTAGCTCAGTTTAACTCGTGTAGTACGTTTGATCATAATTTAGCATTAGTCACATGTAAGAAGTGTGTTTTTTGATGATGGGCGGATGAAAGGTTAGAAGTGTGCTTATTGATGAGGGGGGGAGGACAGGTTAGAAGTGTGCTTATTGATGAGGGGGGAGGACAGGTTAGAAGTCTGCTTATTGATGAGGGGGGGGGGACAGTGATACCCACCTACATGACTGCCATAGGGTGGTATTGGGTATGCCCTGCCGCGGAAATCCAAGTTGCATGGCATCCAGAAAGTCCTCTCTCGGACATGATTTGCCACAGAGAGATGGTACAACATAGCCATTCTCAGCGCATGCGCCTCGTGTAACTCTTTCTTTGCATTGGTTTTCTCCTTAAGAAAAGCTGTGTATAACTCTGGGTGATCATTTAACCTGAAAATGATAACATACATCATCTTCAAGTTCTTAATGCGTTACATGCTTTCAGCAGGTTACGAGATTATATTTTTTTTAGGAGTTAGTAAAATAAACGAATACTAACTCAGGCTTGAACTCTGGTATTTTCGGTAAATCAGGTCCTGGGATCTCTAGTAGCTCATTTCCTTTATCGTTAAATATATCAATCATTAAATCAAGTATTTTGCCATTTACTCTCCACCCGCACAGCCCGAGACAATTAAGGCTGTCATATATCGTGTTCAGTTTCGACGCCTGGCAAGCTTCTTCCAAAGCGGTGAGATTTTCTGCTGTTTTGTCTTGACCTCGTGCTAACTGAACTAAAATGATAACACAACACTCTATTGACATTGGCTAGTTGGAATAAAGAGTTTTTATAGAGGTTTTTTGTGAATTAAGCATTATCTTCAGTATATTTTACCGGAGAACACCAAGTGTCCACCATCAGTGATTGAGGTCCACGGTCTGGAGGGAATTAACATTGGCAGTTTACTGGCAGGTTGTGAGATATCTCCACAATTACTGACATGTTTTTGATACAGTTGTATTACACTCGGATGTGCCTTGATATAACCTGATACCGTGGTGTGTTCGTATTCATAGGTATGGAAGAAAGCAGGAGTGATCTTCTCTTTCTTGTGGTTGAACATATTTGCGTCTGTCTCACATTCTCTGATAAGCATGTCAATCAGCGTACAACCAACCTAAAACGAGTTGCCACATATAAATTGAATGCACAGGTTTCCTCATAGGCAGCCCAGCAAATAATGTTGGTTCGTTCGTAAGGTTACGTCATTGTATTAGTGTTACTATTATAATAACATGATACAATGATGTTATTATAATACACTGATACAATGACGTAACCTTACGAACCAACATTGTTTGCTGGGCTGCGTATGGTTTTCCCCTGGGTTTCGTTATATGCAGGTTATAAATTTTATACTACACCTTTGGATAAAAATTTAAATTTAAGTAGTAATGGGGTAGTAGCCGAGTTTCGTTCTGCTTACCAATACTCTAATCGAGGTAGGCCATGGTGTAATATCACAGTATATTGAACCTTCATAAGGCGTCGATTTTTCCAGTTGTAACCACATCTCCCTCGGATTCATCGTTTTACATGCCTCGGGATCGCAAGCAAGTCTTGCAAATTGCTCGTACATAACTCTGATCTTAAACGAGAAAAATACAATACGATGGGAAATTAGTTAGGCAAGGGTTTGACCATGATATTTATGCAGCTGTCTAGGGCAAGTTGTACGAACCGTGTTTAGCATAAACGGTAAAAGATCAACAAAAAAAATGAATAAAAGAATAAGCTGTGTAAATTTGATATGGTGCAATGGATCGCGGTAACATGAGCAAGATTCAGATTTTACTTTAACTACCACTATACTGCTACAATTGAGGAACCTGGAGTAATGCAGTAAGTCTATCAGGTTAACCAAACACGAGGGCAATTGTCCAGCGAGAGGTGGTGGTAGTCGAAATGAAATCTGCATCACCCGCGCTATTAAATATAAGCAGAGTTTGCATAACCTAGCCCTTGAGCACTTATAGCTAAACGGTTAATCTTTCTGTCTTTAGTTACATTTATCTAACATACTTTATCAACAACGCCGGATTTTTCTTTATGTTTAACGGCGTGCCTATTATAAACTTGTGTTCCAACAAGCCAACAGAGATAGTTCAGTGGTGCTCCGTACGACTGGCTGCATACTGGTCCAGTTATCGTCTCGACTGCGAGTGCAGCGTACTCCTCACACGGTACCATTATTCGTGTAAATGGTCCTGTTTTACTTCGTTTGTTATCTAGATGTAAACCAAACAGGAAATGCATGACTTAGCTTCTTGTCGAAGTGGAATTATGCAGTTCGGAGATGTTTAGGGTGCTATCATATATAGTGGTTAGTGCTTGCAAGAACAATGCCTTATTTTAGGAGTCTTGTTGAAAGCGAAACGAAATTACAGACACAGTACAGACTAACAGTTCGCGCTTTGCCTTCTTAACTTGCGCTTTCTGGTCATGCTTTATTTATGCATTCTTCATACTCTTATGGTGTTTCAAAAATGAGTAGTATAATCGTATTAACGCGTGCATATAAATGGTTGAGAAATAACGCGACCTATTTCTACACATGCAAGCAACAACTTGACTCTATTAGCGAACACGATTTTCTCCGGGTGCTCTAGCTTTTTGTCATAAAAACGCTGAAACAGTATTGGAATGTTTTGTTGCTAAAAGAAAGCGTGTTTCTCTTAAACCCAACTCTTTTAACATATTCATATTTTTCTTAAACCCCAGGAACACGAAAAGTAGTGTTGAATTTCCACCTGTATTTCCCGCCTTAACCAGCTCAATTTCTCGTTCAATAGCAGAGGTTAGTCGCTGTTTCCATTTTGTTTGTATCTCATCAAAACCCTTGTGATTATCCTCGCTGCTTTTCATCACGTCTTTTTTCTTTTCCACCGATTTTATGGTCCCAAACCCGACTCTCTCTTGTTCCAACTGTTGCTCGAAGTTCTCCATAACTTCTCTCACAAGTGTTTCAGGTACATTATACTCTATATTTTTCTTATTTTCTTCATGGAGAGATTGCACTAAAGGTGAAATGTAGGTCGAACGTGTGTCCATACATATTTCAGCCTCATAATTTGGGTAGACCATCCGTATGGCTTCTAGTATGCGTTTCGCTTGTTCCCTTGTTAAAATGGATTTCTTGAAGATCTTTTTTATGTTATGACCCTATAGAGGAAGATATTTGAATGTCTTTATGGAGCACGGATGTCATTTTAAACAGAAAAATGCGACTTTAAGGACATCAGGAGGTCAGTTTGAAGTACTTAAGCATAGGCATCCGGTATTCACTCTTACTAAAATGGCCTTCAATCTATTTGATAACCTTGGACCTAAGGAGAAGGTTGGTTTGTTCATCTATCTGTCTGTTTATACCTGGCTATTCATTTTAGCACATATTTCTTTTATCATTTTCGCATCTTTAAACTGTCCATAAAGATCCAGCATTGCAGCATATGTCTGTATGTCAGGCTTGACATTATCTCCAGCCATATTGTGAAAGAAAACCTGACAGTCCAGAACTCGTTTCTTAGCTGCAAGACCATGGAGGATTTTATTGAATGTAGAAATGTCAAACTTGTGTCCTTTGCGCCTGCATCGGTTGAAGACCTCTATTGCTCCATCTACCTGTAAATGAAAGATATGAGAAAGTCATAGCCCATCCTCTAATATAACCATGGAGCAGCGTGGCAGCATCTTCAAACAACTTTACATCAAATGTGGTATAACAACTGCCTTTAGAAGGAGTTCGTCAGGAGAGTTTAAGTACCCTCCTGAGAAGTTGATCATTCTCATTGCATGCCTGCAATTGGTATGCATAAAGGAAACTCTGTCATAGTCGATGTACCAGGCTGTCTTACATTTCCACAAAAGAGATATGCATCAATTTCTGCAAGTCGGGCTGCTTCATCAATAAAATTATCATTCTTCTTCTGACTTCTTTTTTTCTTTACACTTGGTAATCCTTCAAACTCTTGTGCATGATTTTCAGAGTACAACCCCAACTCCCCAACTCCATTTAGCTCTTCTAAGACACCTGAGTTATCAGCTTTGTTGATCCCATTATCATTATATTGAGTTCTCGATACATGCAAATGAGTTGTGTTTTGTCTTGAATGTAAGTTCACCAATGTTTTTGTTTGAAGTAACAGGCTGTTTTGGTCTGGTATTAGCCATTGTGCCGCACTAGAACTCACTATAATTTTTGAAATATAAACATACATCAAGTGATACATCAATCTATAGTTTACGTTTAGAGATATCATATGGCATATGTCAGTCGGATAGGTGTCTAGTGTCTAGTGATATACTATAAAATTCTATGTTGGGTGTGAAATCTGCATTATTATTAGTTCTTGTTCTAGTCCCACCACTTTTGAACAGGTTTTTATATGGGATTGCTATTTGTCATACTGATTTGTCATACTAGGGTAAGCAGTTGGTCGTTAATTGGTAACCTCCAACCAATGGCTAATCTGCCCCTGGCTGCCAGTGGGCTTGTAAATATCAGTCTATCTTGCACATGGTGCATATGCAGTTATGGCTCACAAATATACTGAATATTATATACTGAATATTGATTAATAAGATACAGATTGGCACATTGATTGGCACATGAAATATCACGCACACTGGCTGACATGACATGCAATAACTAACCCAACCATTGGAACGTATTTTTACCATATTTTGCGAGTTTAGTGAATTTAATAGATTCCTCCCACTTCTTCACAAAAAATAAATATCGTTTACAGTAAGAAAAACATATTTTCGCACGGTTTACACTTCTCACCGTGATCATTTGTGCCATGAAAATTATATCTGAGCCAGTGAGCATGATTTCACATTGGGCAGCGTTTTTCATGATGAAGCTTGTTATTCTCAAGCGCAATATCTTTAACTTTACTTTTTGTTTAAAGTTTTTTTTTAATTTTGGATTTCTTGTCAGGTTAAAGGCGAAATAAGTTGTAATTATGGCTTATAAACTTAGTGGCGTACTCAGGGGGCACGAAATGGACGTTAGAGGTGTCTGTAGAAGCGTTTTTCCTGCAGGTGGTCTGATTTCTGTGTCAAGAGATAGATCAGTGAGGGTGTGGAAAAAGGACGAGATATCAAATGAGTTTATTGAAGGACAGTGTTTCTCAGGGCATCAAGGATTTGTAGCAGCTGTATGCACCATGCCTGAAAGTGATAAACACCCACATGGTATGGTATGGAGGGTAGTCATCTAGTATACTAATAATGAATAGGTATGGCTAGTGCCACTGTGCAATATGGTAAGAATACTTCCATTAGGTGAAAGATGGAATATTCTATTCAACTTGGCTTTCATGAATATTCTATTAAATTTGGCTTGGGCATTTCCATGAAATGACCAAGCCAGACCATCCCATTTGTGTTTGGCATCCAAACCCCACACCAAAGAATCCCTTAGGTACCATCCTCTGTATTTACCAAGACTTGTGGACCACTAATCCATTGTGAAAACATAAGCATTGTGAAGGAAGCTGGGGGAAGGATGCAGGGTAACTGCCAAAAAACATGGATACATAATTTTCACCTCTAACATTTTCATTTTTAGGATTAATTGTTACTGGTGGACATGATAATCTTATTCTCGTATGGAATATAGAATCATTAGGTATGCTGTATACATGTTGTTCTTTTTTCTAGTTTTTTGAATATAGTTGTTCTGGTTTGCACTAATTCTTCCAAATTGTATTGCAGAGCCTATACAAACTCTCTCAGGCCACAATGGTGCAGTTTGCGCTCTGGTTGGTGGAAATTTTGGTACCATACTTTCTGGATCTTGGGACAAGTAAATTTCTATGTTCTTGGATGAACATTCATCATAAGTTGATGATGTGTTAGAATGCTGGGCATGCACTATAGTTAATACAACTTGCGCCATAAAGCTTTGTAACTAGGCTACCTCTCTGTGGGAAAAAATACCACCAGCTTAATTGTTTTATCTCTCTCTTAATTTTCCAAGATCTCTTGAAAAATTAAAAGTTAAGGTGTCATGTTTGAAGAAGGCTTTGTTATTGAAAAAATTATAATCTTTTTACCAGAACAGCTAAAGTGTGGTTGAATGCAAAATGTGTAATGACATTGAAAGGTCACGAGCAAGCCGTTTGGTCTGTAGCCTTGATTTCTGAACAAGGCACAATGTTAACAGGTAAAATCTGCTTTTTGTACATACATGCACTGTAGATGTATCACTGATAAGAGAATATCACAATTAAAAAAGAGAATATCACAATCAGCATGAGACTGGTTTGCAATACCAGTTTTTGATCATGCATGTTTCTACACAATACAGGTATGTACACATGGTGTACCTACTTTTTTAGTCTTCAAAAACAAAAGGCTTCAGTAGATGCTGGAGTGATGTACCCCAAAATAGATCATAAGTAGTGAATATGTAACATGGAAAACAAAGTATTTTTAGAATATGAACAAATTTCAAATGGCATCACTTCTTGTCTTAGCTTCTGCAGATAAAACCATAAAAATGTGGAAAGCTGGATCATGTATAAAGACCTTCACCGGACATACAGATTGTGTTCGGAGTGTAGCAGTACTCACTCCAACTGAGTTCATCTCTAGTTCTAATGATAAGTAAGAGAACAAATACCTTCTTTGTACCTAAATTAAACAGCCAAACATTATGAAAAATGATTAAAAAACAGAAATTTTATTTTTCTGCAGCACAATTAGACAGTGGAGTACGAGTGGTGAATGTTTACAGATTTTTGAAGGTCACACAAACTTTGTGTACAGGTATTGATCTTAAATGTACAGGAATATACTCATGGAAATTCCCTGTGTCCCAGTCCACTATAGCCTAAAGTATACACAATAGATTGGGCCACAGACTAGCATACTGGGCGATCATGTTCATTTTCAATGAGGTGTGTTAAATCAATCCCAATTCCGAAACTAAAATGAGGACTGTAATGCAACCAAAAATACTCCACAATCCTTCCGCTACGTTAGCTGTTATAAGACAACTGTAAGTTGGAGGTTAAAAGATGAGTCGCCATTTGTTTTAGCAACGGATGTTCTAATTTTAGTCTAGCTGTATTGCCAAACGAGAAAGAAAGTTTCGTCTCAGGTTCCGAAGACAGAACTGTCAGAATATGGAAAGGTAAGTTTGGAGTAATCTTGACACGTCTTCTTTCTTCACATTGTGTATAACGTTGTGAATCAAAATGCTGGGGTACCTGGCACACTGGGGGCCAATGCAAGGGTTCGGCATGCGTCGTTTCTTCGTCGTTTGCCCAAATCCTGGGAATCGGTGACTGGATTCCTTCCTGCCAATTTCTTCCCCAGTCCTTTTTCTTTCTTTCAGGAGGTGAATGTGTTCAGGCAATAACACTACCGGCGCAATCAGTTTGGTGTTCAACGTGTTTGGATAATGGTGACATCGCTGTTGGCTCAAGGTAAAAATAGTAATTAAGACAATAGGAAATTTACGTTCAACTGCGAAGTCCGACATTGTTGCGGGAATTTATTTAGTTATAACGTCCGTATTATATGATATAGTGATGGTGCTATCCGAATATTCACGTCAGATTCTGAGCGGGTGGCTTCTGAAGATGTGTTAAAGGTAGAATCCATTGGAACAAGTGTTTTTAGGATTAACTTAATATGTTCTGTGTTCTTAGTTTGGATTCTCATTCAAACATATTCGAATCGTACATTGATTCTGCTAGCCTCAAGCTAATAATAAACAGGATTCAGAATGTTCCTAAAGGTTAACTTCCTTCACTCCTCGTAATATGGAGAATCGTCCATGTCATTAGTATTCTCCTGTGTTTCTTACTTTAGCAATTCCAAGAAGAAGTCTCGAGTCACGCTATTCCAGCTCAGGTTTCAAGGTAATGAATAAAAAAAATTGTGATTTTCATCGTCTGCGAACATTTATCTCGCTGAAACTGCTGCCTTGCATGTCACCTTTTTCTCTCAAGTGATGGCAAACTTGGTGATATCAAAATCGCAGATCTTCCTGGACCAGAAGCTCTGCTAAGGCCAGGTATTGTTTCACTTCAAATTTTACTAGTTTATTATATTTTCAAGGCATCGTGGGATATTATTGTTGTGTTTTTAGGGAAATCAAGCGGGCAAAATCTACTTGTCAAACGAGGAGGTACCATTGAGGTGTACCAGGTGTGTAACTAGTAATTTTTAGTTTTTTTGGTGGCTAAGGAAAAGAGTCGGAAGAACTGTGGAGAGTATGGTTGAGGCTAAAGAAGAGAGTGGGAAGAAATGTAGAGGTGGGTTGAGGCTAAAGAAGAGAGTGCATGGGAAGAAATGTGGAGGTGGCAGGAGGTTAAGTAAGAGAATGGAAAGAATTGTGGAGGGTGGGAAGATTCTGAGAAAAAGAGTGGGGAAAGTTGAAAGGATCGTGGAGGTTTGAAGGGACTGGTAATGAGGAGAGTGGGAATAGTGGATGGTGTGGTGGCATGTAAGTTAGATTGGGTGAGAGTAAATATTTCGTATTTAAGGTCGGTTCTAAAAATTTCTAATTTTGCACCAGCCTTTTTCTTTTACATTTTTATTTTAAATTTCATTTATTATGAAAAAAATATTCTCGTGACCGAATAGCTTCTTTTGCTTGCGGGTTTTTAAGTATTTGGCTTAAACACAAAATAAACCTGGATCTAACTGTGACAATACAACAGGAAAAAAGTTCATTTCGATTTACCCTTTCCTTGAGCACTATTTTTTGTTCTGCAATAATTCCTGCGAAAAATATATCTTTATTTATAGTGGAACGATGCTGAAGGGAAATGGGATAAGGTACATTTCCGAAACTTACTTGAATGTGCGTTGTATTGTTAGCCGTGAAGCCTGACATAGGAATTGTTCTATATTTCATTTTAGGTTGGTGAGGTGGTAGGTGCTGGTGGTGGTTCTGATGAAGCATCACAAAACTCAGGAAAGAAAACGTTTGAAGGGAAGGTAATAACCACATCGCGAAGTACATCATTCTTCCATCACAGGATATGTGGTGTTAAGTGGAATTGCTTTATAGATTTTCAAATTTATTCTCCTCTTCTAGCAATATGATTTTGTTTTTGATGTTGATATACAAGAGGGAAAGCCGACGTTGAAGTTACCCTATAACTTAACTGGTAATATTTTATTCTTATTAAATTGACAAATTAAGAAAAGATGCAAACATTACACAAAACAAGCAAAAAAATTGAAAATGAAACACCGTAATAGCGGTATCCAAATTGGGCTATTTTATATAAAGACAATAAATATAATGTTTAAAATGTTGAATTTATCTTGGTGGAGTCCAGGCCACTAAACTGTACTTAGTACAATATAGTTGTATACTTTAGTATAGTTCAGGGGCCGGTTGTATAAAACTTTTAACTACATTTTGCGTGGTTTAATCGTAGTTAACTCAAAAATACATAACTCTGATTGATCAATTCTGCCACTAACTATAGTTAAAAGTTAACTACGTTTTTATACAACCGCCACCGGCAGTGGTTCAGGCTCAGGTACTGTAGCTAGATTGCTAAATAAGCTATTCTCTAAAAATACTCTTTATCTCTGTCTTTGCTGTAGACGATCCTTGGTTTGCAGCTCAGCAGTTTCTGGAGAAGAATGAACTTAGTCAAATGTTTCTAGATCAAGTAGCTCATTTCATCATCAATAAAAACCCAAGTCTTTCACAATCGGTCCGCAAACCAACCAATCTTCAAATGCGGATCCGTTTACCGGCGGTTCTCGTTACATTCCCGGAGCGTCGGTATCAAATGAAACATCAGATGTTGGAAGAGCTGGTGCTGACCCGTTCACTGGTAAATATTTTCCTCTTAATACTTTGATAATAACCATCAATAGTAGCCATGAAAGTAACCTTTGCTATTGTCGAATACAGAGTTGCCATGTTGGTGAATAAATCAGGCTTGATTTTCACAAGCAGTTTGGGAATATTTCCATGATTTTGTTTTGAATTGGGAGCAGGTTATTAGACTGCTGCCAAAATTCAAAAGAAAACATCTAGTTTATCGCTGGCGATCTATTTCTACGCAAGTGGAAAACCGCCGTTCTGAGAAACACGCCGCGCATGACTGTGTTTGGCTGCATGATTTATTCATCCAAAATGGAACCCCTGGTAAAAAATGTTTTTGTCTGGGGATAATAGTATCATATCCTGTAGTGTCAGACTGAATGCTTTCTCTTGAGACCGAATTATAATCGGATTTGTCTGGCCTCTGGTCCATCGGGCCTTATCCACTAGCGATATTTTTCGCGCGAAACGACTTTATTCTTTTGTATTGAGGCAATTTGTTCAAGATGGTTCCAGTTGAGAGCTCTGAAACAAAAGTAAAATGTCGCTTCGCGCGAAAAGTATCGCTGGTGGAAAACCGGCTTTAGTAATGGCGGTTTTCCACTTGGCGGATTTTTTCGACCGAACGAAATTTTTCGTCTGATATTCTTTTCAATGGTGAGAATTCGACCGTAGCGGATTCCTTTCGCCGGTCACAATTGTAGAGAAAATCGAGCGAAAAATTTCGTTCCTTCGAAAAATTTCGCCTAGTGAAAAACCGCCCTAATATGCACGAGTTACGCACAGAACAGTATGCATACTACAGATAACTTCTAAAGTTTGATTTTTCTGGATGGCCTTTAAATATGTACAGTGATCACCATATCAGCTTTCTTCTATCTCTGTAGGGCAAGGAAGTTACCGGCCAAGTTACGCTGCACCTATGGTATATAAAATATGTACTGTACAATCTCATTGCTCGTTATTCTACTTTATTTGACATCGTTTTTTTTTAGACTGTTGAGGAAACAGTCACCGCCGCAAAAGAAAGTAAAACACATCACGCTTCATACTTCCCAGAGGTTTGTAATAATGTATTCTGTATATAATTGAAGGTTGTGGGCGAAAACTATGAACATTCTCCTCAATGCTCTTTTCTCAGAAAACATATCTGAGTTTTGATCAAGTCAAAGTTGATGGTCTCATGGGACGATTGAATGAATTCAATAATAAGATTGATGAGGTTAGACAAAGCGTTATTTTAATTCGTTAATAAACACTACTTTGCAAATTTTTTATCAAACATAGTTGGCCCTTGTTCAGTCCTACTTTTCTGTTTTAATATTACTTCTCATGAATTGTTTTACAGTTAAATATTTGAAATCTAATTTTCACCACACTAATTGCGAAGACACACTAGCATAATTATGTTCACGGGACCTACAAACAAAAACAAACTTTAATTTTTGTTTATTTCAGGATGAGAAACTATCCAATGAAGATATAGCGGAAATCAAAAGTAAAGTGCTAAATCGTATTGATTAGCATTTGTATGAATTGAAATCCCCTGAGCATGATATATACTAAATATATATTTAGCGGTATTGTACGACTATAGTTTTCTATATTTTGTAGATGTCTTATCGTTAGCGGTAGACAAGTCAAAAACTGCCAGTCCTTTATCGCATAAACAAGTGGAGATCTTAACTAAATTAATTCGATGGCCTACAGATATATGTTATCCAGGTGTGTTCCAGAGCGTATTTGGGAAATCAGTTTTTACGCCCGCTTTATAATACTTGTAGACTGCAAGTATCAGTGTATGGTTATAGCTATAATGTCAACAATTTAATCTGTTAAAAAGTTTTCAAGGGTTTTTTCCATAAACCAAGATCAGACGAAAGTGATTTTCATGTGGGGAAAGTTGACAAAAACGTTTTTGACGTCCCGTGCATTTCGATTCTTTAAGGCTTATCTTTGAGCCTTATTATATATACGTATATATTACAAATTTTATATTTTTGCAGGTCTTGATATTTTAAGAGTGTTAATTCGAAGCTACGAAACGTCACAACATTTTGTCAACAATGGGGATGAATTAACTCAATATTTATTAAAAGTAATTAGGTAGGTGTAGCTATTGAAGCAGTTCTTGCAATTGTATGATGTCTGTATTTAGATGACTGCGACTGCGTGTTAGTGTCGTAAAATTCTGTTTATCCGGTTTTGTAGTTCTGAGAAGACAAAGAACCATGACATAACTACAGGCATAGTTTTTAGAATATTTTCGAACTTATTTCTCCATGAGAATGGAAGAACTGTCATGTCTAAACAAGGAGAAGAGGTAAAAATACGTTTTAGCTCCTTAACGTTTCATGAAAATCTTTTTCGTCAAAATCACGATTTCAAAAAACATGCTCTTTTCCCCCAGATTCGACAGTGTATCAGTGACAACTGCAGGAACCCAAATAAGCTTATACAGATTGCTTTATGTACTGTTCTAATCAAGTAAGCACAAAATTTTATTTAATAGTAACATCAATTCTGGAAAAAGTAAAACCTTTTTCTGCGCAATAGTTATGCAGTAGCATTTGCCAAGAAAAGCGACCTCGAAGTGAAGGCTCCATGGATCAACACAGTGAGAGGGGTAAGGATGTTTTTCATGTTCAGTCGTATCGTAGGGAAGAGTAGCATATTCCTTGTTTCCTAGTTACTCAGTTAGAACTCAGGAATTTGAAACAAAGGAATACGTTACGATTCGCTACCATACAATTGAAGTGCATGGAAAGTTGGCCTATTACACTGTTAATTTTGCGGTGTCATATTGACACCAAAAAAGGTGTCAAATAAAAAGGTACAGAATAACACCATTTCGGGTGCTAAATTGACACCGCGAAATAAGGTGTCAAATTAGCACGATCTTTGGTGCTTGTTTGACGCCTACTTTTGGTGTTAATCTAACACCTGAAGTTTGTGTGGATTAGTTTTTGCACTTTTAGCGCTAGCAATGGAGCGACTAAATAGCATAAGCTATAATCATACGAAGTAGACCAAATGCGATTAAAAAATATTTATTTCTACATATGCTGTGACAGGAAAATCAACGTAGCTACAAGAATGTTTAAAATGTTTACGGTACTTAATGTCCTTCAAAAGTTTTTGTCCTAAGGCTTCCCGACGAGAGCAGTTTCCAAGAATGCACACACATTTGCCACACCACCGATGTACTCCATGTTTAGTAGATAAAATGAAGTTGAGTCTGTTCTTTGATAAGTTAACATTTGCCCCTCCACCGCAATCATCAAAGTTTGAACATCTTAAAGGTCTTCTGAACGAATTAGCCTTGGGTCCTGATCTATGGAATCAACAACGTATAATAAATAACAAATATTTTTAAAGAGGACTTTAAAAGTGTTTAAAAAACAAAATCAGCCCACAGAGTTTTGTCACACTTAGGGTTAGGGTATTATGTCGAACAAAGAAATTTGACAGTCAATTATCTGTTTGGATTGTTTGTCAACAAGAATTATGGCAAAGTGTTGAAATAGAGCACTTGACATCAATCCAACAGGTACCTTATATCGACATGAATGCTGTAAACTAAAAGCAAACTTACCTCTGTAATAAGCTGAAGTGCAGGATATTCTTCTAAAATTGTTTCAACCTATGGCCTTGTTATGGTCCATGAACCCTGTATCAGAATGAATTGAATTATCATGTTTAACCAGTCAGACCCATTTAATAAAGGTATATACATATAAGAGGTGTTATACTGTACTTTTTGATAGCATGCCTACAACCAGATTCAATTTCCTACTCCCAACTATTCAACTATACTGACACCCTAGTTCAGGAACATTTTAAAATCAGGATCAGGATTTTCAGGATTTTTTTCAAAATACAAACCACACAAAATACAAAATCTAAGATGAAAAGGGTCGACAGAAACCAAGTTTGGCAAACACAGATAATCATAAAGATTACAACAACAAGGTTATCACTTACTGTTCCACAACCACAATTGAGTCAGCAAGGAAGGGATATTTCTAAATTATCATAGATGAAATATTTTGTTTTTCTTCCATAGTTGGATACATTAATTGTATACACTTTCATTGTTGACAGTAAATATCCCTTCATACCCTTGTCATATCATTAGAATTACAGTTTCCCCTTAATTTGCCACATTTGAGGCCTTCATTCAATCTTGGTGAAAACTTAAAATAGACAAGAATTATAATTAATCATAGGTATTGCAGATTTATTTATAGTTGATAAATGTATCAGTCCACAATTCAAACTCACTATAGAACACAATCAATGGCTGGGCAATTGAATGACTGACAGTATTTGTTAGAATACAAGTTGAATTCAAATTTTTCAGCAGGGTATTAAATAGTACTTTCAAGTAACCTGTAGGAGATTTTATGTCTCAATAATGTTATCAAAAGACATATTACATAGGCACATATATTCCATGAAACAAAAAACTTTCTCTAACATCAAATGTATCAAATAGGGCACAAATTGTCAACTGCTATTAAATATAGGATAAAATATCGTTAAATTACATCAATATAAGAGCCTAGTGCAGATGCTTCATAAAATCACGGTAAAATAAACATGAATAGATACCTATTATTGCAATGATATTTTCTTCGACCCAGATTGCTAAAGAGATCATCGCAGTATTAAAAGTAGAATTCATTTGGCTTCTCTATAATAATAAATAACACACATTTGTTTGTTTGGCGATTTGGCCGTTTGAGCGAACGTGGACCTCCGTACTCGATCAAATTCAATTCAATTCAACTTACCAAGATATTTCTGAGATAATATCATAGCCAATTCTCTTGATATTTCCTTATGTGAGTCCGTTGTTGTTCAGCATATTTAGAAGTACCAAAATAGTTAAGAAAATACGCTCAAAACGTCTTCAACACGGCAGTATGAAGTACGATTCAAAAGAGTTTTCAAACGACGCGCTCAAAATTTCCATACAGGCGCTGATCACGTGTTATATTTTGTTCCTTATATGGACATACATATCAGGCGATTGCGAAATAAATACTTTGTAGCAATCAATACATATAGGCAGTCCGAAAATATAGCACGGAATAACATAGTTTGATGAAATGAAAAGGACAATACATCACTATCGATGTACCATTTGTCTAGTATTCCTCTCTATTGGTTTTTTTGTATCATAGGAACAAGCCGAATTTCCATGTCGTCAGATCACTCAGATGAATAGTTGTGAGAAAACGCACAGGAATTTCTTGTTCCAAAACATTGATTCGAAAATACAGATTTATTTTCCAATAACTTAAATAACCGCTCTTTCCCTATCCATTCTGTCTGAAAATGACTTTGTAATAAAGTCGAAAATTCTCTACCGCCATTTAGTGTTATTTTGACACCCCATACTTTAACTCTCAATCTGGCGTTATTTTAGCACTTTCCGTCTGCAAAATAGGTGCTATTTCAGCACCTTGCGAAGGTGCTGAAATTATAAGGTGTCATATTGGCACTTTTAGCGTAATGTCAGATTTGGTGGTGTTAAATTAGCACCGAAATTGGTGTCAAAATAGCACTTTCTATTTAACACCACTGCAATGTGTTGATTTGGCACCTACGCTGGTGCTATTTTAGCACCTCAAAATTAACAGTGTAGAACAGTGAGTGGTATACAAAGGTTCTGATTATTATTCATGTACGGTTTATATCATCTTCCTTTCATATTTTAAGGAAGCTTTCTTTCGGTTCCTTCGGACTTCAATGTGATCCGAAACAAAAATAGAAACCAAAAATGAAAAAGTAAAACAAAACCGATAAAGGAAGTAACGCTGTATCACTGTCGAAAATGATCACTCACAAACGTCTTAATAATTCGCAATTTTTTCTTCAATAGGTCATGAACAATTTAGTGGAAAACGAAGCGAAATTTCGTGCAATGGTGGCCTTGGGAACCTTAGTAAGTGGTAGACGTATTTTTAAAACTCATTTTAAAAAATGCAACTTTATGCATTTTAATGTGAGCGTTTTACAATTTGTGTTTATTAGATCTGGGGAGATGAGGAGAGTCTTTCGTACGCAAAAACCTTGGACTTTTTAAATATAGTAAATCCGTTAACGTCCATATCTAGCCCTGCAAAGGTAAATCCTGTTGTATATATCTTAATTAGCATCAAATGTGGTATAACAACGTCCTAAAATAGTATCAACTCTCCTGACGAAGGCCCTCAAGTCGAAACGTCGAGAAGTGTTTTGTCCATTTTAGGCAGATGTTATACCACGTTTGATGCTAAGTCGTTTGAAGATGCTGCCACGCTGCTCCCTGGTTATACTGTTGTATATATATATAACAATCACTTAAAAATCGCGAACAAATCGCATCTTTCATCCATTCTACTAAATTTTTTTAAAAGGGGGCTATAAGACCTATATAGCTAAGCTAACTTTTCGTCAACCGTTTAAAAATAATGGAGCTTTAAACTTTAAAGTGTCAGAAAATGGCAGACATTTTCCTGGTGGTTAAAGTAGTCCTTTTAAAAGGATTAGTTATGCATTAGTTGTGTTTGTATATTCGCTGTCTATGGTCTAAATAAATTTTGTTAAAGTTTCTCTCAAAGGGTAGGAAAGAGCATGTCAGAGCCATAGGGCCATTTTCCGCCTAGGGGTTGTGTATCTATCTATCAATGATTTAACCCCCTCCCCAACCTCTCCAACACGTTCCATGTTCCCTGGTGTCTTAAGCAATTGTCTTATGTTTAGATTGGGGAATGTGCCTCACAACTTAAAGAAGCTCTCAGGTGACATTAAAATTCCCCATGAGTGATGAATATCACATGAACTCAAATAAGAGTATTTAGTCACATTCATAAACATTAGCATGCAAAGAAAATGTTTAAATGAAATCCCTTGGACAAAGCATACTCAGTGAATTTTATACTTATTTAGTAAAAACGTATTAAAGAGAATACTTATTTAGTAATATTTACAACATATGTATCAGTTGAAATATCAGTTTAAATGTTGATTCAATCTTCATTTTTATAGATCATGTCATGTTTGTTAATGTATTATTTAAGTTTTTGTATATTTGTGATAACTTATCACACCTTCATGTTTTTTTACTATGATCTAGATCATAAACTATATCAGTATTTCTTCAATCCAAGATTGAATCAATGACTTCAAGTAATGACTGTGGGTCAGGTTTCTTTGGAATACCAGAAACTGTTAGACCTAAATTTTGCATTTCCTGAGCTGTAGACTGACCAATCGCAACAAGCTTAACATTTTCAAACGACTTTATTGACTGTTGCAGAGCATTATGGGCAAAAGTAACTCCAGATGGACTAAAGAATACAATGCAGGAAGGCTGTGCGGGTGGTTGCGATGTTTCTTCCGGAAATTCCGACGATAGTCCGGACGCTTCAGAAAATTCTGTAGTGCTGCTGGACGTTTGAAAAATTATTTTCAAAGAATCAAGCAGCTTTGGGTCAGGTTGGGTACAATACGATGTAATACAGCAAATACCGTAATGTTTTTCTTTCAGAATATTCGGCAGAGTTTCCTTTTTAATATTTGCACAGGGGAAAAGCAATTCCTTGTTCAAATCTGCTGGAAGTGTGTTCAAAATGGTTATCGATAATGCCTGTGCGCTTCCTGAATCCTCGCCAAAAACGGACGAAAAGTTCAGTTTTTCTCGGACTTGTTTTCCCGTTGCTTTTCCGGTGACGAAAACGGGAAGATGTGACCATTGTTCCTTCAACAATGAACTCCATTTCTCCTCAAATACTGGATCACTGAGGCAAAGTTGAACAGCTTCAATCGCTCGCTGACTTGTAAATATAAGTCCACTGTGTTTTTCCGGGTTATTTAACCGATCTTTCAGGGCTTCCTGGTTTATGAACTTAAAGGATAGAACAGGAACAAACACTGTTCTGTATCCGTGTTCATGAAGCAATCGTTCGTAATTATCGTTTTCGTTTTTAGACTTTAAAATCAATATAATAGGTTGATCGCGATCATTTTTGTCCGCCATATTGGAAAATAGACATTGCTCACTCTTACATAAAGTTTGGAGGATTCTATTGAAATGATGAAATATTTCTCAACTTTTGCTTTGAAAATTTGCTTTGAAACAAAGTTTTTCACCCGTAATTTTCACCCGTACTCGCAATGCATCCCAAAAACGAAAGAACATTTGTTGAAAAGAAATTATTTTGGAAAGATATCAAATTTTGTGTTACTGTGAAAAGTAAAAAGTTAAAATTTGTTTTACTGACCACTTGTACTCGGGGCACTTAGGCGTGGTTTGTTTGCCATAAACAATAAACTTCGAACGGAAACAAGACTGTTGACTCTAGTTGGAAACCGAAAGGAATCAAGAATTGTAACATTTTGCGTATAAACGATGGCAACGAAGCATACCTTTTTCCCCAAGCGTTTTGGAGATCGTGCTGCTTGTATTTTCTTGGTTGTAACGTTGATTGTCGTGATAGATTTTGAATTGATGACAGTACTACCTTTGTATCATGTGCCTTTTTCATCTGGATGGTGCGTCCACGCGTTTTGTGGTTTGTTTGCCGCCGTCAATGTCTTTACAAACTTGTATTACATGATGGCAACAGATACAACGAGTGGGAGTGCAAGTTTACCCTCAGTCCTAAAACCTGGGTGGGTCTACTGTCCATTTTGCCAACACAATTCCCCACCTCGCTCCTTTCATTGTCATATTTGCGATACCTGTATCCTGAAAAGGGACCATCACTGCATCTTTGGTGGGACATGTATTGGTTACAAGAACTATAGATTTTACATCATGATGGTGATATACTTATGGATTGGTGCTGTTTATGCAAATGTATACCATTTTGAATATGTTCATGAGATTGCAGGCGGATTCAAAATGGCAACTTTCTTCACAATGTTCATGCCATTCATAATGCTTATCTTCGGATATGCTTCTGGGTATCAGTTTTATGTGTTGTTCCTTGCAGGAGTTTCAATATTTTCATTACTCCTGTTCACTGGCTTACTTTACCTTCAAGTGAGGCTCATCACCAAGGGTCAAGTCACATACGAGCGAAAACGAGGGAAACTCGAGTATGATTTAGGATTGATTGAAAACATTAAGGATGTTTTGGGAACACGGTGGTATATTGCTTGGATAAGTCCATTTATTTCATCTCCTTTGCCTTGTGATGGTGTCATTTTCAGACGACGGGATGAGTTTGTTGATGTTAAGAAAATGTAGATGTAAATATTGTGGATGAACGATGCAAGACAATTATTTAAACACATAATTTTTTAAAAATTTCGACCAGTCTAATATTTTTAAAGTTTAGATCTCATAATTATTTATTTCTGCTGTACTTTAATGTCTACATTGGTGTGAATATAAACCTAAGAGAGCAATTCTTAGAAAATCTTTATGTAACTCTTTATGTGCTCTGGGATAATCTGAATTAAATTAGCTGTATAATTATATTGCATAATATTTGTTTTACTGGAGAGAAAATTTCAATCAAATGATTCAAATCCTATGAAAGTATGAAACTTCAGATTTTGTACTTGTGTGTCAGTTCTCTGTGAAATTAGTCAATGTAGGGTAAGCTAAATTATTAGGTCATTCTGTATTAAATCATTACATAAAGTCATTCATCCATGAGTCATCATATTGTATTGTTGCAATACGTTATACGTCATCCAATGATACACAAAGTGATGTCATCGAACGGGAATATCTTCTGGCCGCGCGTTGTTATTGAAGTAGGAGGCTGGAAATGATTAATCAAAATATAAACATGGAACTTTGTTAGCAGCAGGAAATATTCATTTTTTCTTCGTAAATTGTCAAATTCTGCTTTGACGAAATAATAAATATACTGCAAATAATGCCGCTTTTTAGAAACAAGAAACAAGCAAAAGATGAGAATAGGAACAAGAAACAAGCAAAAGATGAGAATAGAGGCAAAATTGAGAGGAAGCTAGTCCTGGTTAGTATAGTATTATTAAAATATGGCTTGTATTATACGTTTATATCGTTATAAAATATAGGGCTTCATTAGGAACAAATGAAAGGTAATAGGAAGGTTTAAGCATGTATCTTATTTTTTTATCTTATAAAGGCTCAAGATGACCCAGAACCAACATTTGATTTGTCGTCGTGCGAGGCAAAAGAGGTACGAAAATGCTGAATATGTATATTGGTACTTGAAAACCATATTAAATTGCAAACAGCTGAGTTTTCAGACCTCGATAATAAAGAGTGTTTGTTTATAACCTCGTCGTTAGCTCTAAACCTGGCACTATAAAATATCCTTCCCAGCTTTCCCAGAGCTAAAATATTCCTAAAACGTTGGCAAAGTGCTTTACAAGTTCTATTGCACATATGGTTCATTTCTCAATCATCGTTTGTACTGATATGTACATGTATAAGAAATCTTGTACTAACCTTATACTATAAATATACTAGTATCACTGTAAATTGTAGGTCTATTTATTTGAATGATTAATTAAGCCAGTTGTCCCTAAAATAAGCTAGGTCTAAATTAAATACTGCTTAAAGCTCAAGGTTTTGAAATATTGTCAACCGGGATGTTAAATCCTGTTATTTGTTCAAAATGACAAATATTGTCCCCTATTCAGATACTGCCAAACCACATTAGACACTGTCACACATAAATCATTGCTTCCTTGCATTAAATAAATTACACAATTTGGATATTGCAATGTCACCTATAATTTATTATGGTTTATATTGATGACCATAGTTGAAATTGCGAGGAAAATTGAATTCATTGTTCTATTTTGCTGAAAAAGGTTCCTGAAAAAGTATATTCCCTGTGCAAAGTAATTCAAAAAGAGGTATGGTACTGTAATGTGCTAGTCACTTACATTTTTTTAACAAAATAATGACTTATGTCTAATTGAATAACAAAACTACAACAAGTAGCTGTCAACCCAAGAAACCAGCAAAGAGTGCCCAGTACCCAAAATATCAAATGCCTAAAAAACGAAACATTTCAAAGAAAGGGTTTTTGGCATTTGATGGTTTTATTATAGATGGATTCAATACTGCTAGCTGTTTTGTCTTACATAGTGTCCACTAGTTAAAATATTAAGACAATTAATATTATTAAATATTAGGATTTTATGGACTACCATAAATATATCTTATATACTATATAAAGTTTGAATTTCTAGGTTTTACTGCTGCATGATAATCTTATAAGGGACTTGAAAGGTGGAGGAGATCTTAAGAATTTATCACAATTGAGGGTAATAAAACTCCCAATAACAGTGAAAATGTTAATTTGTTTATTTAAAAAGTATATATATATAATTATGCTGGTGGATTATTAAACAAGTTAATTTTTATCAGGTTCTTGATCTTCACAAGAATTTACTTTCTGAACTGCCGGATGAAATCAGATTCTTAACAAGCTTACAGGTAACAAGTCATAAATCTGTGTTTTGATATGGCATAATATGTTGGGCTGTATGCAAGCTGTTTGCTGTGTTCTAGCTAGTTATACAAACATTTTTAGCCTTTTAGGTTTCCTTTTTAGGTGTGTGGCTAAAAAAACTAGTAAAAACATCCAATGTTTTTGAACACTACAAACAAGCTGTTTTAACTCTGAAACAAGCACTGTATGCAAAGAGTTTAAGGCCATGAGACTACAGGGTATATAAGAAAGCTACAACCTCAGAATTTCTAAAGTATATTGTCCTGTTCTCAAAGCACAAAAGAGTTTTGTCTCCTAGCAATTTTAAGTAGCTTTTAATTGTACTCAAGGAGCATAACTCTTGAGTCTCTACAACTCTTGAGTCTATACAACTCTCGCGTCTCTACAACTCTAGAGTCTTTACAACTCTAGTGCACACAGCAGAATTATATGAATAGAAATTTATGAATTTTAACATCTTATGCTTCATGAAAGCTAAGCCTAGTTCTCATACATCACCTAGATACATCGCAATGATCGGCGATGGATGTTATCAGTGAATGTTAGAGAACTACCAATTATACCTAACATTAGCAATTTGATAGCATTTATTTTCATTTTAATACCACTAGAATTAAGCTATAGTTAAGATTCTTTATAGGAAACTCAAATTCTTTGTGCTTCATAAGAACCAAGTGGATTTCTTATAAAATTCGGTCGCGTCTTTGTACACACCCTGTATAGTTTACAGAACGTATTTGAAAGTCATACCCATGCAGCCATCAGCTGTTACATAATAAGTTAAACACCGATAATTTTTTTATACCAAAGATACGTAAAGAAGAGTTTAATGGTCACGCTCACAGAAATACAAATATTATGTCATGTTCCCTTGAAATAACCCTGCCAATTTTTAAGAAAGTCATCAAGTTGACGTCGACAGTGTATTTAACACCTCAAAATAACCTGTGAGAACTCGGCTTGTTAATAAAATTAAAATGAATTTATATGAAACCAATAATACCAAACTGGCATATAAGCACATGCTATTGTTAGCTATTTTATTCACTTACTTCAGTACTTAAAGCATGTTAAATTTTAACATCCATTTTTCCAACATTTGATGTTTGTCTTCACTATTATCTGATTACAAGTATGTTTTTCGACGTTTTCTTGAATCACATTTAGTTAGTCACTAACTATATTTCGTTTTTTTAGGTTTTAAACCTGAGTCACAACTGTCTGAAATCTATCCCAAAAGGAATTGAATGTTTACAATCACTCCAGACTTTTGATCTTCAGGGTATGAATTTTTTTTGCAAAAATTAAAGAAAAACGCATCCTCACTAGATTGACTATTTTTACTTGTACAATGTACAAGTTACACACTGATAACATTTTGATCCGCTGTTATAGAAAATAAGTTGAAAGTTTTGCCGGATGAAATTGGAAAAATGAAGTCGTTGCGAACGTTGAACATTTCTCACAATAAAGTCACAAATCTTCCTGTGTCCTTGGCAAATGTTAGAACATTAGAGGTATTGGAATATCAAGCACATTTCAGTTTGGTTAAGAAATATCGACAGGTCTCGGGTCCACAAAACATGTTTCCTTCGGTCGCAGTAAATAAGTGTTAATTATCACATTAAGCTACATTGATCAATGCCAGAGGCCGGTTGTAAAAAACATAACTCTTGTTTTAGTAGTTAAATCGTAGTTACCCAAAACGTCCGTCACTAACTATATATAATTAAAAATAAACCCCGTTTTTATGTACAACCAGCAATTTAGGAATACTAATTAAAGTTTCAGCCAACAACGGGCGATTTTAGAGCGATTGAAAAATCCACTATCCGGTGGATAGAGCCATTCCGGCTTTCATACAACCGGCCCCAGATAATTGATGATTTTTCTCAACATTAATATGCCATGCATAGCTACTTCCAATTTGCGGTGTTGGAAACACATTGAAATAGTTTTCTGTTGTTTGCAGAATTTAATTGTGGATGTAGACACGATAATATTTCCTTCCAAAGGTGAGTTAAACGTATGCAAACATTGTGGCATTCACTTGCACTGGTTCATCGTCATTTCGTCATCATTGTCAAACGTTTTCTGATACTCTGACTCTTTCTGTGTAGAAAGTGCAGCTGGTGGAACGGTTAAGATGATGAAAGAATTGTGCGCAGGTTAGTTTATATGCGTAATGATAAAATTTTATCCCTTTACCATTTTTTAAAACAATAAAATAATTATTTTTTAACAAAAAACTGGGGCAATTGTTAAGTCAAATGATAATTTCCGTTTCAGCGGCTGGGATAGAATACATTCCTCCTTCAAAATGTCTTCTTCCTGTTTTGGGTAAGAGACTTTCCTGTATTTACCTGCATTTTTAAGTGCGGTGAATTTACGATAGGATAACGTAATTAAGAAAATCGGGATGAGTCTCTAGGATCAGCAGGTTTTTAAGTTTAAGGACTGCCTTTGTTTTGACCGACGACAATGTAGAAAAGAAGCGCGTGAGACAAATGTGTCTTTTAGAGCCTAGGGAGAAAGATATAGCCAATATATCATACTAACATGGTTGAACAGTAATTTTGATTGTGATATGGTAGGTTGAAGAGACCCAATTAGGAAGTTCAATAGTTTAAGTTAAATGGACAAAAATATTTTTGTTGCGTTTAAATCAGGTTGCATTTATATATCCCAATAGACAGTGGTATGAATAGCAGATTTCCTGAAGTCAACTCACTGCAGGAAGACAAAAGTATCGAGGTATTAAATACGTGTAATTTTCATCTATTGCTAGTTATTTATAGAACAAAACGGTGTGAAAAGAATACAAGAGAGATGCAGTTCTTTTTATTAAACCATATTTATTATTACCATCCATTATATTTTCATATTATCAGAACAAGATTGAAGAAATGGCAAAAGGGAGAGAAAAGAAATTTGAAATGTTGGCTGTGGAGCAACAGATACGCCAAGCTAAAGAGGAAGAGGAAATTCTTATTGCTATGAATAAGAAGGGAAAAGAAGATTTATTGAAGGCTCTTTCAGAGGTAAATCTCCACCAGTTCAGAAGAAAGTAGTTCAGAATTGGTGATGTTCTTTAATATAATATTCAGCTAATTTGAAAATGCTGATTTGAAATGGCGGGAACGAAACGGGACTAGTGTTCAAATAACAATCCATTTTTAGGTAAAACATCTTAATATCTCTTGACTACTGCATGTGCTTTGCGTAGGATGAAAGTAAAGCCAACGAAAAACTTCTCATGGAACAAAAGAGGAAAGATAAAGAGATGGATTATAAATTGACCGCTTTAGCAAATGGTAAATAGGATGTATTTTATATGCAACATCCCCATTTCCCTTGTACAAGAAGAACAAAGATAGTATAGTAATGATGTCTTTAATCAAGGATACGACATACAGTAATAACTTGTCTTTATAATTATGGATTAACATACATATATATACACGCGCGTATGTATGCATTTTTTTTCGAACATGATTATTGTATCTTCTTAATTCTTGATGTTTTAATTTCTTCTTGCAGAAGAGCAAGAGGCGAATGACAGAGTTACAGCACTTCTGCAAATGAATGACAGGTAAGTGTCTTGGAAGGTGGCTGAGTATTCCTCGTTCCTGCAATCAAGGGTAATATGAGAGACTTTTGTGGATAAGTTTCGTGTCATTTGCTCGCTCCAGTACAATATGAGTGTTGATATCAGTTGATATGCTTTAGGTTGACATATCAATTTGAAAACTTTTATTCTCAAATTCTCAGGTCAAAAAATACAGAACAAATCATGGATGAAATGGAGAAAGAAAGGTAGCTATGTCTGCTGGGTATGAAGATGTGTTTAACCTTGACAGTGACGTCCAGTTTATTATAGTGGATAATTCAAAGATTTATAATTATTTAAGAATTGCAATGGAAAACTTAGTCAAGATTTCGCAAGAAGACGCAGAGAATTTGAGGAAAAAAGAAGTTCTCGGTAAGATTACAAATTACCGACGCGCAACTTCACTTTTGTCTCGTTTGAAGGTCTTTTGGGAAGAATATTTAATTTCCTTTCGCTTTTCCCCGATAACATCTGCAACATATTATATAATTTCACTTGATAATGTATTTGATAATGTAATGTAGTTGGGTTCGCTATTGTGTACGGACATGTTTCGTTTCCCATTTCCCATCATTTCCCAACTTTGCTTGCAAGCGAGGTTGGTCCACGAATTGTCCAACCTCATGCAACTACCTGCCGGTTCCTTTAATACTCAAATATCATCTGTTGTCAAGATGTCGGAAAACTGTGTTTTATTTCCACTTCAGTGCATGAAATTTTATGTACTAGAAACTCACTATTATGCATTTATTGTTAATTTCTAGAAAGCATGAACGCTCTGCTGCAGAGCGATCAGGTACAAGAGAAAGTATTACGTGATTATCAAGCCATGAGGAGTGCAGCGACAACTGAAGCACTACAGTCGTTAGTATTTTTTGTTTATTGTTTTGTCATAATTCTCTCATTGCAAGCCATTGATGGATCCACTTGGTCTGACTGGGAGAGGGATTGACCTGATTGGAGAGGATGTATGCGTGTTATTGAGAACGATTCAAAAGTAGTTTTCCCTGTATGATGAAAAATTTGGATCCCTTTCTTCACCTTTTTGTCTCTGAATAGAAGGTGTTCAACACTTGGATTATATGGAAATTGTCTCAGTACATCAAGTCTGTTTTACGTAATGTGTGTTTCAATTTTTCTACAGAGCATTGGATGAGACCAAAAAGATTGATGCAGTGTTGAATGAAAAAGACAAGGATCACTCGGAATTGATCAAGAACCTTGCCAACGAGGTAGAAAAAAGTGTAGAAACATCGCGAAACTTGTTTGTGTTTGGGCAGTATGAATGGCTGTAGTGCGAGTAATGTTGATGGTAGTAGTGTATATTGGTATTTATATTGATATTTGATGGTCTTTGTAAACATTGTAGACATTTTTGTGAAGTATACGATCAGTTGCAATCAAACAGCCGCCCGCTTCATTCTAACATCTGATCTTTGTTTGTATTAGGAGCTTGCTCAAAGGGAAGCATTTCATGTTCTTCAACTACAAACAGATGAGAAACATCAACGTATCACAAATCAAGTAAGTATAAAGTCCACGTTTGGAGAAACGATTCTCTCAGCTGGTTACATTCATTTTATCGCTGTTGTTTCTCCTTTTGTAGCTTGAGTTACTGGAACGTGAACTTCAAGAGCTTAGTTTCTTGGAAATAGAACGTAAGCAAGAACGGCAAGAGGATGATTTGGTAAGTTGATTTGTATACAGAAATGAGGTGGTATACGCTTGACGGTGGAAATCATATAGTGCGACTGCAGTGTGGATGAAAACGATGTAGCTTCCGTCGAACAATTGGTCAGATGGTCAGACATTTGCAAGAATTTATCCATGCATTATACACACAGCAACCTACAAAGTTAGAGCAACCATCGATGAAATTTCAATAGTAGGATTGATAAAAATCGTCGAAAATTCATGGATCAAAATATCGGACCGACATGAGCTGATCGACCGATTTTTATATCCTTTGGCAAATGGCCGATTTCTTGTTATTATTCGCACCAGTAGCAGTTTTGCTTTATTTTCAGAATCGCTTGGAAGCCAACCGTCAAGCGTTGACAGATTTGTTTGTGCAATTGATAGAAGAAAGGCAGAGAAGAGAAGAGGAACTCGCAAAACGTTTGGTAAGAACGAAACTCCTTGGAAAATGTCCTTTATTCTTGATTTCTTGATCCCCCGTGGGCCAGGTCAATTTCGCCGCTATCATAAATTCATGACAGGAATTTCCGTGCTCTGATATACGATTTTCTTGGAGCGTATCTGAGCCATATCAGGCGTTCCTGTGTGGATTGTTTTCGCTTAATTTTTCATTATATTTCTTCATATTTTAGGTCGAACTAGAGGAGAGACGCGAAGGGGAGATTGAAGATTATTGGTTGATACAATTCCAAAGATTGATGGATCAAAAACCTGAAACGCTTATTGTCAAGGTAAAATAAACTAACCTTATATATCTATACAATATATTCAGCGTATTGCAGTATTGTTCAGATTTTTTATAAGCTCAGTAAGAACTGTCTGTTGTTTTCAGGATTAATGCCAGAAGGTCCTCCGACATTGATCCTTAAAAAATATGATAGAACCCCTTGTTGCTCTCACATAAAATTTCCCCTAAAAATTATGATCGAACGACTGACTGGATATAGCCTAACCATTGTAACTTTGTCTCTTTTATAGGAAGACGGATGTGATGAAATGATAGCCCAGATATTGGCTGAAGCAAGCGCACAAGACTATATCAGCAATTTTGCCCGAAATAAGATTTCGTGGCAAATTCTTCGCGACATGAAAGACGAAGACCTCAAGCAGGTAGCTACGGACATTCAACGATTGATATATATATAGAGCTATATGGTGTCTCGCTTTGTATTTTGAAAATTTGATCAAATAAAAAGAAAGAAAGTGGGGCTAATTAAGACTGACCCGTTGTGCAGTTCAATGGGAAAACCCCACTCCATCATATCTGATGTTTGTCATCTGGCCGATGGTTGATAACTGATGGTTGAACCTTGGTTGATGGTTATTTCTCATAGTTGACCTCTGGTTGGTGGTTGATCGCTGATAGTAGAACCTTGGTTGATGGTTATTTCTCATAGTTGACCTCTGGTTGGTGGTTGATAACTGATGGTTGAACCTTGGTTGATGGTTATTTCTCATAGTTGACCGCTGGTTGGTGGTTGATAACTGATGGTTGAACCTTGGTTGATGGTTATTTCTCATAGTTGACCTCTGGTTGGTGGTTGATCGCTGATAGTAGAACCTTGGTTGATGGTTATTTCTCATAGTTGACCTCTGGTTGGTGGTTGATAGCTGATAGTCGTCCCCCTGCTAACCGTATGCATGTGCCTAGTGTGACCAACATGTTGTTGTTTTCGTCGCATAGATTGGTATTCATGAATATGGCGTTCGTTGGAGAATTCTTAAAGCTGTTCAAACAAAAATTGAAGAGGAAGACAGAGCAGCAGCCAAGACGAAGAGACTGGAGTCTGAGACAGGAAATGACAGTGTTCCTGTGGTACAAACAGTTAAACCCAGTGCCCCACCATTACCAGTTGATTCCATCGAAGTTCACGAGGAAAGTCCTTGTGTTATTTGTATGGAAGCGAAGGTAAGTTGAATTACCTAGAGATTTATAGTGTATCGCGAATAGTATATGCATGGTTTGGTATGATATGCTTGGTGTATATTATGGTGCATAGTAATAGTGTTTCATATATGACATTGGTATGTTGTATGGTTTGGTATGATATGCTTAGTGTATGGTACATTATGGTGTGTGTTAATAGTATGTTATATATGATGTTGTATTGTGTGGTTTGTCTACAGTATGATTTCCGTATGGTATCTTATAGTGTTGTCAGTTGTCTGTATAAAAGATACTGTGAATTATAATATTGTTTTGTTTGGTCTGGTTTATAACTATATGTTACTGTATGACGGTGATGTCACTGTCAGTTGTTTAGCATGCTAATTACATGGTTTTAGTTTGGTAAATTTTGTTTGATGATCATGATATATGTCTACGGACAACAACTAAAACACTGGACAAGTAGTGTTTTTACTGATACAACGTCGGTTCCAAAGATTAGCACCTTATTGTATTCTGTATTATATTTTAGCGTGATGTGATATTTCTTGTTTGTGGTCATGTATGTTGTTGCTCAGGCTGTTCAACTGGTCTTAAAGAGTGCCCGATATGTCGCCAGACGATTGTGAAAACAGTCAAAATGTTTATGGTCTGATAAGCTGTTAATAATTGATATACCTTTATAGTCACATCACAACTGACATATCACCCAAAGCAATTTTCACTAAAATCAATGGACTAGGAAAGATTTCAAAATTTATATCGACAATCATTTTCAGATGATATACTTGAACATTTTCGGCTTTTTCTTGATATACGAGGAAACCTGAGTAATAATAATAATAATAAACTTCCGGCTATAGATTCAAGGTATGCATGGTTAGAGACATGGGGTCGGTTGTATAAAACTCCTTAACTAAATTTTGCATATTTAAATCCTCGTTAACTTAATACAACTCTGATTTTCCAATTCTGTCTTAAGTGTCCTTACCTCGTCTTCACCTTTATCTAGTTACCTAGCTTTTATACAACTGGCTCCTCGTCATTCATATATCGAGAAGGCTACCCGGTTTTTAAACGACCATACTCTCTGTTTTCAAATTGGCCACATTTTTGTTCGTTTGTGAGTGTACTTTTTCCATTCATTCACTGACCTTTTTATCTTCCATTCATTTTTTTACATGTAATATGTGAGTTTAAGAATGGAATGTAAAAACTTGATCGAACATGGCCTTTGCATGCATGTATATACAAAGCAGAGTCTGCAGAGAGGTTTGTTTTGACTTGTGTATATATATATATATATCTATATATATAAATGACATTAACGTACTTGTGAAGTATGATTGTTAATGTATATAATAGAATAGTGAATTTGTCGAGCGAACAGTAGCGTGCTGGACGTGCTAAGTTAAACTGCCACACATGTATATATTGAGAATTTTTCGTTTATTGTGTGTCGCCGTGTGTGTATATATAATTCGTATCGTCCTTTAATGGACTAAACTACAATCATGATGATTTTATTCTTCTAAAATAAATGTCACATATATTGTACTGGCATTGCTCTGTGTGAGTAAAGAGAAATTCACGGGCAGCAAAAGATTAGTGTTTTTTTGGGTATTTCATGCGTGTTATAGAAAATGAGTGTATCACGGTTGGATGAATATCATTAACTTTCTTTTCTATGCGGTGACGTCATACACATAATTGACATGTTTAGAACTCAAAAGCTTTAGAACGACTGTCATCGATCATTCGATCTTCAGAGTTCAGTTTTTAGTGCCTTTGTAGAAGTGACAACTCATTATTCCAGTTTTTAATTTGGTTAATCGTATTGGAAAGACAATCATATAAAACTCTGTTTGACATTTTATCTGCAAAAACTTATTGTATTCAAGTTCTCCTTTGAATAAATGTAATTCAGATTGTCAAACAATATCCGATGATATGTTGAATAAAAAGTTTGTTTCTTTATCAACACATTGTCCCTACATTCATTATTCAGATCATGCATGCAGCGAGCGTTTAGCTTATCAATATCTCGCAGACCTAATTATGAAGTAAAGCTATAACGTTCATTTAGTTGTACAGCAATTGTGACATATATCACCAATCTAATTGAATAATCACTTTCGGCTAATTTAGAAGTACGTTGACTTTTCCGTCAAACCAAAAAAGGGTATGTTTCATTGGAACAACTTGCATTGCAAATTAGACAATAAAAATATGATTCATTAAAACCTCATTTGCATTGCGAATTTTGTTAAAAGTTGTCACCACTTTATTGTATCAAGGCGTACAGAAAGGCTTTCCTGTAAAGTCATCACCAGCTAGTTATATCCCTCATGAGGTAATGGAAGCGGAGAATTGAAGAAAATTCCTTTCATATCGTGATATAGTTTTACAAACATTATTTTGCAAAACATTTTGTCATATTACCTTAGCAACATCGTAGCCAGGTGTTTTGGACCGCCACCTGTTAATGCAGATGAAGAAACGCTTTACTTTAAAACTTAGCAAACGTCAAACTCGTTTAGAACTATTAGAAAGCAGACATCAGGCAGAATACCAAATGCATGAAAGCGTTCTGGCGCTGCTGTCGTCATTGAGGGGGAAAAATTTTCGCGCTTTGATGAAAACTTGTTGGCTAAATTGCAGTTTAATGTGCGTTAAAGAATTAAATTAAAGGTTGGTTACTAATAGCTTGCAATTTTATTTGTGTTTTCTTTTGTGTATGACATATCTTGCTATAAATTTTGGTTTATTTCATCTTATTAACAAATTATATACGATATATTATTGGTATCTTATTCTGATAGTTATCTAACAATGTTTTCAGTTTATTTGGTTGGATTCTGATGTATCATCACGATATTTCGATGAATCTTTGCACTGCATGTCATTAGCACTATCTTCTGTTTAGATAAACGCCTTCAAGGAAGATAAAAGCCTGAGATGATCTGATATTTCTTTCATGTAACAGGAAGCTGTCTTAATGGCGTTTGGTTTGACTCTTTGTCTTTTGGTAGTGGTCGTTAAAGGTGGGCAATTTTACACGTTCAATTGTGGGTCCCTTTAGTGAGTGGCATTAATGTGTTCAACTAATATGTACTAAGTGAATCATATTCTTAATTCTGAATTAATGTCACCAAATTAACTTAGGTTACTCTGTGATCCAGAGTATATTACCCGGGGACGTAAGAAACATAATTATATATTTTCTTTTTATTTTAATCCAATACATATGTAGATATATTGTTGGTACTAAAAGAGTTGAGTTTCATTTTTGCTTCGAATTTTCGCGCCCTATAGGATGTGTTGGCAACAACAATACTACTGCGTGGAATAATAGTAGGACATATTCTTCAACAACAACTCTTCATGGATCATCACGTACGGCTTCGGTTGCACTCGTCCCTCCAAGTACTTTGATAATCTTTATGAATACGTCAGCACTATTATTACCAACGACAACTTCCCTTTCCTCCCCATATATCAAGCCTAATCTCTCCGTGGTACCATCTGTGGGGTCATTCCTGACATCATCTGTGCGATCATATGTGGTATCATCTGTGGTATCGTCTGTGGTATCATCTGTGGTATCATCTGTGGTATCATCACCTGTATTATTGCCTAGGGGATCGTCCATGATATCCGCATCTGCGCGAATGTCTTCTTCCAATATCCAGATGTCTATTGACTCTGGTAGGTGATGATTATAAACTTCTCTGAAAACGCCTCTGATGGATTAAATCATTCTATCAAAAAAGAGAGGCCTCTATTGTACCTCGAGGAAGCACAACTTAGAATTTTTAAATATAGTATTAGTTATCCTCGGGAAATTTGAAAGGAAAACTTCAGTCATTATCCAAAATGGAACGGCAATTCCACTCAGGATAAATTTTAACCTCCTCTACTCTAGGCACAATAAAAAGATATTTTGCGAATGGAAGCACGAGCATCCTAACTTTAACTCCATCCACGTTTGACGGTTCATCCGTGTGGGCGAATTCCTCGTTTAGTTTGAAGGCGTCGTCAAGAACATTGATTGTTAATCATCGTGAATCATCAACTGTGCAACTTTCCTCCAGCAACGTTGTTCCACCGCATGGACCAAATAGTATGTTCTCGTATTTTTTCATTATATAAAATTTACTGATTACTGTGCAGAACCAGTGGGGTAGCCAGTCTGACGATTTGTCCCGCTATGCTAGTATTTTGGTGTTTATTGCCTGTGAAAACAATGAATTTCTAAAGAAATGAATAATTATAATAACACGAAATTTACATAGCGGCACAAAATCGTCTGGCTGGCTACGCCACTGTGCAGAAAGATTAAAATTTTGTTTATGTGCAACCCAAAAAGGGAAAAAATTATCTAAAAAATTTTAAAAATAGAAGCCGTATTCCTAAAAACGCATGCGATAAGTATAAAATCATCTCAAGACCATGCAGTTGTTCGAATTTCCTTGAAGCACAAAAAAGTGGTGGATATAAGTTAAAACACTCTTGTTCTTCATCTTCCAAATGAGCTAGTTTAATTATTTTCGATCACAGTCATGCATTATCATTTGATTGATCGATTCAGCTGATCTGGGTATAAAGCTCAACCAATCAGAAGCCAGATCTTCGACAAAACTGAATTATCATTTCCTTCATTGCATATGACTTCGACACTCGAATATATCAAGTAATTTTATTATATTTATGTGAAAATACGTTTATTTTTTCCCAACTGTAAATTAGAATTTGAATTTTTCACCCTTTATACTATTAGTTGGAAGAATAGGGACAAATAACACCAGGAACATGATAACTCAGTTTTGTCGAGACGCTTTATGACGTCATGATCTCAGATCAGCTGGATTTGGTGTAGAACTTTATTTTTATTGCTCAATGACCAATCAACTCTTAAAGAGTGTAAAATATATGGATAGACGTAAATAAACTAACTTATATAATACGTGAACATGGTAGGGATACTGACTGATATTGTATTACACAATCATCTGGCAATACGTAAAATTGCTGTCGAAAATCGTGTTTTTTCTGGGGTATTTTCAAATGGTTTTCCCTTAAATGAATATCACCGGATGGGATTCATATATAGGTGTAAACTTGCCGCATATTCCGTGGTGCAAATAGGTGATTAAAGAAACGATATTTTCATTACAGACATATTTATGGTTGAAATAGTAATTCAAAATATGAACTTCAGCTCTGAACACCAAAACAAAAGCTCGTCTGGGTTTAAGAATGCATCTTCAATCATAAGCACTTCGGTAAGTGTTCTTTTCGGTTCTTTCAATTGTTCAGTCAGTCCAGTGAGCTCATAGAGACCAGCTCACTGATAGAGACATGGTTTACACAACTGGTTAAATATATTGGTTAAAATGTTTCAGATTGATTCAACAATGAAAGACGACATAAATTACAAAGGATGTAAAGTTGTTAAGATAAGGTTTGTTGTCCAAATAGTCACAGCAGAGCGTTGTGTTTTCTCTATCAAATGATGCATGTTTTATCATCACACTTCAGTTGTTTTCCTCTATAGAACTGCAAAATAGGTTTTAGTTTTCCCTGAGATCCCGTTTGTAGGTGAAGGGTTAAACATGCAGGGATCTTTTACTTAGGAGGCTTTTTAGTGAGTTTTACTGTTAGGAAAAATAATAATAGAACAGATTTTTTAAAAATGAAGCGGTAGGTAGTTCGTATTTGAGGAATTGAGTCCTCCTTACGTTGCAATGTGGCATTGATATATAGTAGTTATGTCTTAATGAATAATGATATTTTCGGTCATTGCTAGTCCGAGCAGCCGTAAAGTAACAATGGAGATTACCATGGGACCGGCCTCAAGTAGTGACGCAGAGACGTCGTTGGCGAAGCTTAAAACTGCTGTAAAAACAGGACGCGTGGGCTCTTTAGATGTCGATCCCAATCACTTCAAAGCATGGACTAAAGGTTGGTTAGCCTTTCTGTAAAGATACTTTATTTGATGTCATACTTTATTTATTTGATATACATGTTATTACTAACGCTATATGTACATATTTACAAATCCCTTGTTCAAACATAACCACTGGAAATCTTTTAGAGTTTCATGTAGTATAAAATGGATACTGCCATACTGGACTACTATGTCTTTTATTTTTATTATGAATTGTTTTTTGTACACAGAAAATCCTACAGAAAAACGCGAACGTCTTCTACCTGGTCAGCTCGCAGGTGTTGCCCTGATATTATTTATCCTAGTAGTACTCCTCTTAATCATATGCCTGGGGAATTTTGCCGATGAACCTACGTTTAATGAGCGAGAGCTCTTCACGGAAGAGTTCAGTATGGAGAATGTAGAGAGTGTAAGGGATAATAGGGGACAGCAAGAGGATGAAGAGTGGAAATTTGATCCCTTGTTTGCGTGGTCACCAAGGAAGTCATTCGACTCTAAACTCTAGAAACGATAAATAGGTTGCTTTAGTTTATAGTTTTTATAAAATGTAATGAAATTTCAAATGAGGCGTAGCAATGATGTCATAATAATAAAGTCGTGATTGTATTGTAACGTTATAAGAGGACGGTTATATCAACCAGGTTATGGTCTAGATTTTGATAGAGCATTAGGGAACTATGAATTCCACGTAGGCACATACTACATATAGGCCTAATTTTTTTGGTTTATAGCTTATGTATAGGGTTAAATATTCGTTAGCGTCGAGAGAGGATGGGGAATTGGCTTTTTTACTAGAGGAACTTTCATAGGAGGCAGTGCCCTGCAGCCAAGAAATTTTAAGAAAATGTTTCCTCGACCAGTTTACTGAAAGAGATTTGAGACTGTGGAAATGCCATTGGCGACTATTTAAAAACTTTTTTCTTCGTGTTTCATAAGGCTTCAAATTAACGCCACAGTAACATTTCAAGCACCGAACTGAAATATTTCTCTGCGACCTGCCCCACCTCTCGACGTACTGTAAATATTGGTAATAAATATTGCCTTTTGCAGTTATTGCACTATTTGTCTTCGTTGAATTTCTCATATGCCGCAAATAAAAAGAGTTTTCACAGCCCAGCCTGTCCAGGTAATAAAAGGACAGTTAAATGTGTAAGATACGTTTAAAAAATAATCACAGAGGAGCGCGTTAGTTTTTTCGAATGTTCAGCGCAACAATAGAGCTTTTCAGCTTGCATGCAAATTAACCCATTTCAGATGTTGTGACCATGGAATAGTTAATTTAACCATTTCAGACCATATGACTTGAAATGGGTTAATTTGCATACAAGCTGAAAAGTTCTATTGCCTAAAATTTAAAAAATTCTCGAAGTTTCGATCTGTCTTCGTCAGAAGAGTTATTCTATTACCAGCTAGGTCCTTTAATAGCTCGAAAAGTCCAAAACCTCTTGTATATTTGACGTTTCATTGCAATTGCCTACAAACCTCATTCGTGATGGCAATATCCATTTCCCAATATATCTCTACAACACATCATATCTTTACCACAGTCTTTCGTGCGTTCACATGACTTGCCAAAATGATAGGCCGTTTGAAACGGACAGTAATCCGTCACTATATGAAGAGAGTAAAAATTAGATGACATTTTATACATATTTGGTGGTATTGGTATATTTATTCTCATGGTTGTATTGGCCTTTTCCCTGTTCTACTTCCCCTAAACTTTCTGTTTATGTGTATACCGTTAAGATATTTCATACAAAATTTGCCAACGAACACGGCATTATTTTCATGTTTTTCACACTTTAAAATACTCTTTCCAGTTTTTATGAATATTCCTTAGTTTTTAATATAGTTTAATAGGGAAAAGGTCCATCCATAACTCATAAAAGACAACATGTATATATTCTATAATACTTACCGCGTGAAACACACATTTTTTTAGAGTAGTCAGGACAATTTGTAGAGCAGCAAACCATACTTGCTCTCGTTGAACAATCTTTATCATTTCGACACGGGAACAGATACAATGTATTTAAACAGTTGATCTTCGACTTAGGTGGACACAAATCTAGAATGCGAATGTTCAGTTCGTTATCTCACTAATTTCTATTGTATTTGTTGCCCCCATGGTACAATATTTTTGGTACAATGTATAAATTTCTATCAAAAGCGAACATCTTCGTTGTTTGACAGCGAGCAGAACTCGTTGAGTTTCATTTTTTGTAACGTTTGGTCATCAAATTATAATATTCAATCAAACCATATACGAATTTCCCCTATCAAACCATATACAATAATTAATAAAACAAATATTGAATTTCACCTTTTTGCGCCAATGTTATCTATACAAAGAGAGAGTCGAAGTTCTCATTAATAGGCCTTATAAACAGTAAGTTCAAAATTAGAACGAAATAAAACATTTTTTGCGAGCTTACCTGCGAATATAGGAATGTTAATAACAAAAACTTGAATCGCATAATGAACTATGTCGAATTCTTAAACTATCTGTATGACAGAGTCTACGTTTTCATAGCAAAGAAACTAGTGTTGATGCGGCGAAGAGAAATTCTTCAATGTTGACTTCAATGTTGACTTTATTGTCTATATCTTATCGGTTTGTCATAATGTTTTGGATTTGGAAAAAAATTTTGTTTCTCCAAACAATCTCAAGCTAACAGCTATAGCTGGTATAAAATCGGATTTGAGCAGGTATTCAAATGAAAACAAATCCATCCTTTCAAAATCAATGATCGTCACATAGAGAGTGACGACAGGTTGGGACTGATAAAGGTATACATGTATGAGCTAAAAACCCGTTTGGAATTAAGTTGGATTTATTCAAAGGCTTAGTTTCCAAAGGGTGGTGTGCATTAAAAACACACTAATTTTACGACACTTGTTTCTGTGATTTGCATAGCCGCTAGCCCACTTTTTAAAACATACAGAGTAAAATGAAAAATAGATGATTGTTGTGTAATTTAGGTCATATATATGCATGTGTATCATATACCGACGTTCATATTCAAGTAATATTCATTGAATTATATAACGTCATTGGAATATGAACTCATTGCACTTGAAAAACATTAAATCAATATTTTGTTAGAGTTTTGATAGCCTTTTAGATCAATATCAGATATTGGATCGTGTGAACACTAAAGGCCATGTTACACGGTGCAATTTTTCCTGCAACTTGCAATGCAATTCTTCTTTTGAGAGATTTAAATTAAATTTTGCCAACTACCAAACTTTTGTCTTCATTACATTCATGGTGTTTCTTACACTTACATTTTGAAGACTCTTCACTAATTTACATCTCTTAAAAGTAGAATTGCATTGCAAGTTGCAAGAAAAATTGCACCGTGTAACATGGCCTTAAGTTGGACATGGACCGCGCGAAGCAATGCGAAGACAATGAGCATTTTGTATCCAGATTTCCCGAGAGCGCGTCTGCAAAATATGGGTATCGGTTATTCTCGCCTGTTGCATTTCTGGTGTTGTCTAAAGCAAATTTACTTTATCAAATTGCAATGATCCTTTAAATTGAACGAGCATTCTTTGCCGAAACTTAACAGAAATGTTACTACGACACGAATATCGTGCTTCGTCGAAAACGAGGCCATCGTGTACGAATGATTTAAAGATAAGGTATATATTATCTAATCTACCAAAATCAGACCCTTAACGTTATGACTTGACTTATGCACATAAAAATGATCTGTCCAGAGAGATAACGATGTATTTGTGATCCTGGGCATCTTTTCCGTGCGAAGTCTTCGCACTCATGGGACATCCCAGACCTGAACTAATAGGTTTCCATCATTTCTTCCTGTGTGGGTTTATGGCAATATCCTTTTCCGGCGATGTCAAAACAACATGTAAAGCCTTTCTCGCAGTCATTTCCGACGTTGCATTTTCTCAATCCAGTGAAGGTGATTGGCTGTAAATATGGACATTTGCTGTTCTCTGCAAAGATATAGAGTGATAAAGATGTAAGCTGATTTCTCTCCGAGTAATGCTCTAAAGAAACTTAAGACGAGGTCCAAATAACCTTCGTTACATCGAAGTTGGGAGCATCTGAGAAAATTTGTCATAATTAACTTAGGTTAATAAGTTTTCAGTAAACTGTTCTAGAAATCCAGCAAGAGCTATAAGTTGGTTGAGAACTATCAACACACTGAACAACTGTCTCTTTCAATGCGTTGGTATAAAAACCATAGCCGGCATAACTATTGCTTTTAGGGTTTGGTTCTCGATATGGAGTAAGCCGATGATCGATAGAGCGATGTCAAACTGGATGGAGCGAAGGGTAACAACCAATACGGTGACCATATATCGAACGTCCCTACCTTCAGGAACGCAAACAAATTTTGAATCACCAGTGCAACCAGTTTCACAACAAACAAACTGTGGACCAGCATATGAACAATCATAATTTCCGTTGCATGTCTTGGAGTACATCACGTTGGCACAGTTTAGTTTTACTTTTGACGGGCAAACTAAAATACAAATGCATACATTCCTACAGATTAAAACTGGGATCTGAGTCCAAAAGATTTTCCAACTGATGAGGCCGCAATAAAAGTGGGTCATCAGTTTCATCAAGTGGGTCATTTCGAACTATATTTCTCTCATGCATTTACTGTGTACAGTAGGCATACCTCGATGTATAATGCCACGCCCATCACTCTTAGTATCTGTCTTCAGCCCCTTTACCTGAACAAAAAGCACAGCAGTATTTGAAGAAGATCCAAGTAAAAATGACATAATCAAAGTTATAACATAGAGAGAAATACGATTAAAAAACAAGGCTCCATACCTTCAACCTCCTTCCAAAACATTGTTCAAGACAAATGAATATTACGACGAGTGTAATAAGCTGTTTTAGAAGCATTATCACGTCAAACCTTGAAATTGTTAAGAATATTCGTTACAGGATTTCTTTAAATATAGAAGAAAGATTATTCCCAAGAATTACAATTATATACAGTTAAATTGTAGTACTGGGACCCAGTAATGGGGAGTATAAGAACTTCTGTTTGGGTCTAATTCACGGGCACTTTTTCTAGGTGAAATTTCGGAGTTCGCTTGAAAATTTCGCCCGTGGAAACAGGGCTTTAAAAACCAAAAATATATAAATTTGATAATGCTTCCGATAATACATAGCGTGACCATGCAATTAAAGCCTGGTTCCCATGGGTCACCGACAGTTGGCGGCAATGTTAATCGCCGGTGAATCGGTGATCACTGAGGAATAAACTGCTTTGTTATTGTCATTGTGAATAAATCTGCTTTGCTTATCACTGACCGCCAACAATAGATTGCTGACAGTCGGCGACATGAAAGAACAAGCTAAATAAAGGTCTTGAGAATCAATTTTCAACGTATTTATGAAAAACTAATGGCTGAAGCGAATTTATTTTACCAAATTCTTGACAAAAGAATCTTACCTTTTTATACTCGATTACATCGAATTTTATGGTGCCGTATCGATGCCTCAATTTCCTTTTTTGTTTCTTATTTTTTACCACATTATAAAAATATACAAACGTTATTCCCTAATATTTACAGCCTTGAGAAAGTTTTGATTTCCGTAGAGAAAATTGAAATCAAAACACGGCAGGTGTACGACCGGTTGGCCATTTGTTGTTATAAAAATATAAACAAAGATAAGTGAACCTATATATGCTACGTTGATGCCTACATTGATTAATATCATGTTTTTTACTTTTCGATAACTGTTCCTGACAGTTAAAATTAAGTTTTATCAGCAGCTATAGTAATTAGACAGCATGTCACTCCCTTGAAACTGTTGTATAAGTGCATGACTTAACTAGTTTAAGACTACAAACTTTGAGGACTTTTAGAGCAAGACCGTTGTCTTAACATTCGATGATTTATTTTAGCTAGGGAATATATGCCTGCATGGCTTTAAAGCGCCCAGTACCTAGAATCTTTTGTCGTCACACGTTTTCCTTTTGAACATCAATCATCATGCTCTCTTAATCCTAAATTCATACATCGCTGAATTCTATATATGGCTAAAGTTCTGCTATAAAACGTAAAATTTTATGCAGTATTTTAAACTCCTTCACAACAGAAATTTATGTTAGCCGTGATCTACTTTTGTGTATATGCTTTTGTGTCAGTTTGTGATTTTCAAAGATTTGTAATGATTTGCAAATTATGTGCACATGACGCTGACCGGATGATTGTTGTGTAATTTAGGTCATATATATGCATGTGTATCATATACCGACGTTCATATTCAAGTAATATTCATTGAATTATATAACGTCATTGGAATATGAACTCATTGCACTTGAAAAACATTAAATCAATATTTTGTTAGAGTTTTGATAGCCTTTTAGATCAATATCAGATATTGGATCGTGTGAACACTAAAGGCCATGTTACACGGTGCAATTTTTCCTGCAACTTGCAATGCAATTCTTCTTTTGAGAGATTTAAATTAAATTTTGCCAACTACCAAACTTTTGTCTTCATTACATTCATGGTGTTTCTTACACTTACATTTTGAAGACTCTTCACTAATTTACATCTCTTAAAAGTAGAATTGCATTGCAAGTTGCAAGAAAAATTGCACCGTGTAACATGGCCTTAAGTTGGACATGGACCGCGCGAAGCAATGCGAAGACAATGAGCATTTTGTATCCAGATTTCCCGAGAGCGCGTCTGCAAAATATGGGTATCGGTTATTCTCGCCTGTTGCATTTCTGGTGTTGTCTAAAGCAAATTTACTTTATCAAATTGCAATGATCCTTTAAATTGAACGAGCATTCTTTGCCGAATCAATCATCATGCTCTCTTAATCCTAAATTCATACATCGCTGAATTCTATATATGGCTAAAGTTCTGCTATAAAACGTAAAATTTTATGCAGTATTTTAAACTCCTTCACAACAGAAATTTATGTTAGCCGTGATCTACTTTTGTGTATATGCTTTTGTGTCAGTTTGTGATTTTCAAAGATTTGTAATGATTTGCAAATTATGTGCACATGACGCTGACCGGATGATTTGGTCCCGAGCAGTTGAGAGAAGAAAAAAGGTTTCAGTTTTGCATGCATTGTTGGTTCTCAGGGGCCCTCGCAAAAAACAACCTAGTAACAACATATCATATTATGCGAATATTCAACGAAGTTAACACATAAGCAATAACATCAGCCAACACACTTGCGTGTTTCTTTTTTTCAAGTTTTCTTTATAAATTTACCTTCTAGGCGTACAAAAATAAGTTTTTTAACATTTTTATCGGGCGAGAGCTAAATGAACGATATTTACAGTCAGAATTGACAAAAATCAGTTATTTTAGGACCTAAATTATCTTATGATAGGTCCGGCTCAGGAAAACCGTATATATTTTCCGCCTGTCTTTATCTTCCTGTTATCCGGCATTAATTTCAAAAAATTTGTGCTGTGTAATGACGTCTATTTATCAATTGCTTGGTGTTTATGGCAATATCGTCTTCCAAGCATGTCAATGCAGCAAATATGGTTATCTTCACAGTCAGCAGTCGTCGCGCAGGTTTGGAGGACCTTTGTGATGTAGGGTGTCAGCAAAGGACACTCTCGCCAAACTAAAGTGAAAAGAAGTCTTGATAACTAAAGTCTGAACATACGTATTTATCCTCATTAAGTAAATTTTTCATGTAGGTTGCCTCAGGTGTTTGGTTATCGTCTTTTATTCAGTTTAAACACTTACGATAAAATTTCTATTCTCTTTTCTGTTTTGGATTCTACTATCTCGTTCTATCGACCGAGTGTTCAAGTGCAACTTACTTCGATGACTGAAGTATTTATAATTCATTTACCTTTTGGTACGCACATACTGGGTCCGTACGAACAACTTGTCGGACAACAATCCATTCCCCTCAACTGACAAGCAGTACTACTTTGACAAGGATACGAATATAGCAGATTTAGACAGGACAGTTTTGATGGGTCTGGACATTGCCCTGAAAGAAACCCCCAAAAAACTTAAATCACGTGGAATTTTTTTTAAGAGGTAATATATCATGAAAAGTTCATCGCTGGATTTCCTTGTTTTGTATTGTGTTAATGAAAATATGCTATTTATTGTATTAACCTCGTGTCATTAATGCCCCAGATTGTTCCAGGACGCTTTGAAGTGGTCGAAGTACTGTTTGTCTTGTCGATGACTCTGAAAACGCATAGGGATATATAGAGATAAATACAATTGTTGAATTTGTTTTATTGATGATACGTTTCATTGGGTCGACACGAACGTTCAAACTAACCCTTGTTCGTCTCCTTTGTTTCAGTTTTGCTTTTTTTGGCATCTTAAAAAAAGTAAGAATTATCTCTAACGGTGAATCTGAATGTATAGGTTATTGCTATATGGTACAAAAAGGCGCCAGGCTGCCCCCACCTGCATGTCTCAGGATTAGTTAAGGGCAGTGGACAGCCGTGACTTCAATGCCCTTGATCCTAATGATCAACTGCTTTTGGGTGATACATTTTCGAAGTGTCAATAATATCCTCAGAAAAGATGATGTATTTCATCTCAAAGCCGTATAGTTATAAAAGCTCTTTCTTAACTGAAAGATTATTTAAAGGCGAAGTGCTGAAACTATTTAAACCGCCTTAGATATCGCAGTACTAAATCTAACATGAATGATGATGAAAGAGAGAAAGCAAAACTTATATAATCGCTATGTTCTTAATTTCTGTGCAGCGGTTTTGAAACTGATTCCTTAAAATATGTTTCCACAAAATAGATTGTTGGCTAATGACAGAACTGTAGCTGAATAACACTAGAATTATTTGAGAACGCCGTAAGACAAATAGCCATAGTTCGTTCACTTATAATCCTTACCACCAGTCACTGTATTTACTGAAGCGTTCTTCGTTTTAGCCTTCTCATCTTTCCCAGTAGACTTTCCAGATGCATGAACTAAGAAAAACACAAGTAAACAAAGAACAAATACATTCTTTTTCATGTTTCTTCGACAAAGAAACGGCAAAACGTTCCTTATTTTACATGGAGTCTCCCGACTACGATATATTAAGATAACAATTAGGTCATTGTTTGATTTGATATTTTGTCTGTCTGTGACTGGTTACTAGAGGCAGGTTGTCGTGAGATAGTAAAGATTCACACCTCGAAGGCGGCGATTGAAACCCAAGAGCGAGTTGCGAGTCTTTCAAATTTGTTCGCAAATACTTTTTAGTAGTACTTCTTAAATACTACCGTTCGGTTAATAATTTAATTTGCTGCTATCACATTTAATAAGAATGATGGACTTAGAATATACCCACATTTTACAAATATAATATAAATACAATATGACGTACCCTCACTCGTATGGCTGCTGATCTCCTCTTTCGCGACTGCAAGCAAAGCGTCAAATGCACGTGTGTTTAAAATTATGACTTTCAGTTTTAAATCTGAGATTTTGTTTTTATTACAAAGCTATCGACAAGTTTGATTGAAAATATACGTTATATTGTTAAAGATGAACAGTTTACCTTCTTTGTTGTCCAATGAATTGGATGGGATTGTCATAAATTGTGGCCCATTTTGGGTGTTATATTCAGGTCTTGGAATGGTATCTGAAAAAAATTATATTTGGTGAGTCAATGGGTAATTATTTCTTGACGTTACTGTATTGTAGATATCAAATGTTTTCCAATAAATTGTTTGTGTTGCAACGAATGGTCCAATACACAGCTTGTATATTTTGTAATTTTGACATCGTGTTTGGTCTCAGAGAGTTTAGGCTAGAGACTCGAGTAATAATTAGCTAGCATGCTGATAAATATAATACCTCTTACGCTGTCCGTCAAATCATTCACTGGATTTATTTCTGAAAGTTTGTTTGGCTTTACATCACTTTTGCTCTCATTTTGAACATTTGACTTCTCCATTAGTTCTTTAAAATAATGATAATGTCTTGTGATTGGTACAATGGTTTGTCATAACTAGTTTGTACACAAGTTGCTTCATAATTCATTTATCTGCAAAAGCTACTACTATGGATAATGTTTATATAATAAGTTATATATTTTTTTATTTGAATATTTTATATTGTGCGGATATAGCTATATGAAATATGTAAGAAAAGCAGTCCCAAACAGACAAAACAAGCTGGAACTAATTGATCTTATTTCATACGAAAATGTTTATCTGATGACACAAATAAATACCTTTTCCAGAGACATAGGTTGCAATAAAACCAAGTTTATTCACACTTTGCTGACCAGACTTGAAACTTAGCTTAAGTATGTTGCCACTGCTGTTATAGGCTTTGGGTAGATTACTTCCGCAAAGTTTTGTTGCATCTGAGTCACCTTGTAACAACAGGTAATCCTCATCACAGGTGCTGTAAAAAAGATCATTTTAGGAGGAGGATCGAGGACCATGAACAACTATTGTGGTGTAGGCTAGTGGTGCAACCAGGGTAGGACAGAATGAATTACTACAAGTCTAATTTGCCATTGCATAGGTAGATTTTTATTTCAAAATACTCTATGGAGATCTATTACCAATAGCATTTTAATAAAGTATTTTAAATATAAAACTCAATGAATTTTGCCCAACCCTAGATCTGCCACAGGATACAAAACTGGTTGGACTTTAAACCAGTTAAACTTTAAAACTGGTTTTTCATCATTCTTAGATAAAGTAATTAAGACTCTGCAATGAGCTCTATTATTGGGGTAATAAGGTTACTGTAAAGGCACTGCATGTATACTAGGAGTCACAGGTTTAGGGCAATCTATTCTTTTCAGTGTTTTTTTTCTGCCTCTGTAATAAGAACTGCTGTAACAATTAATCACTATAAGTTCAAATGTACAACAAACATGAAGAAAAGAACAGCGTTGTATATATCAATAATACATGTCAACTTTCATAAAATTTTTTGCAAAAAAATGCCTTGATGAATGACAGGCAGGCAGGGAGGTTGAGAGGCTGTGTCCCTCTGCCCTGGGCTTAAACAAAGTGCTAAAATGGCACCGAATCATTGCAGGTGCACAGGTCACAAAAAATGGCAAGCTTAGTTTATATATTTATCAAAATCCCTTAAATTGTAAGACGTGACTTTTCAGGAAAAACCAAACTGATTTCAAGATATTTCGAAGGCATATTTCAGACTTTTCACAGTTTGTCTATGAAGGAGGGGGATATATCACCATCTGACCCAACCTCGTACCCAGGATAATTTCGCTGTGTTATAGAGGGGGGGAGAGACCGCCGCAGCGTGGTACGTGGAGCGGAGGTAAAGAGACCTTGGGTACGAGGCTACACCTGACCTTCTCTACTTCTCACCTGACCGTCGCTACTAAACCATTTGGATGCTTTATTAACCCGACCATCGACTGACAGCGTCTTACCAAGCATTCGACACAGAAGATACAAAACTATGATACATGTGAACTGTTAGTATTACATACTTACTCATCTCTTCCTATATCAAAATACTGAAACTTCAATAGGATCGGACCTTCCAAAGTCTTGATTGTCATATTACACATTTCATTGGTTGGATACGGTTCAGGGTAGTTGGGTGAGGCAAGAAGACCAACTGTAGCGCTGATGATTGAACCACAAGGATCTTTTGGTCTGGCAGGTTGTTCCACGGCTTCAAACGAGGCATTAAAACCCTTACTGTTCCTTGACTCATCCGAAAAAAATTTCACGCACAACTTGTTTCTAGTTGATAGGAATGGTGCTGTGTTATGTTGGCCACAGTAACGTGTCTCCGGACCACCAAAACTACAATCACCATCCACTATTTTGACAAAATCCCCAGTACAAGCACCATCAACCTCGCTGTTTACACCACCGCTTAAGTCAAAGCTAAATAAAAACAGTTTTGAACACGTTTATACACGTTTAAGACACAAATCAGTTTTTATCTGGCATAGAATTTCCCACATCCAGGCAATCTTGACAAGCTCGTAATATTAAACCTCACCAACCTGTTAAATACAAGTTTAACAACTTTATCATCTGGGACACTGATGGAGTGCATACATTCTTTGCCGTTGGGATATTTATCTGGAAATCCAGGACTTGTGATATATCCTTTTTTTTGGTTGTGTTTACCACCACACTCACCTAATGAAATAAAAAATGTCTTAACCCTATTCATCATCTTTCTTATTTTCCATTATCTGACATTGTAAAATGGATATTTTAACCCAGTAGCTTGCAGATGTTCCCTACTTTAGTATTTTACGCTGTCTAAAAGGGACAGTACTGTCAGTTAATGTGTTAACACAACTATTTTTCAATGTCTCTTGTTAATCCCATTAGCTTGCAATGCAATGATTTATTCCGGACCTTTCTAAAATGGCTGAACAAAATGGCTGAAAGTCTTTACCTCCTGGACAAGGGTTATGCACGTTGCAATATTCTTCACTAACAGGTTTTATAAAATCCGAACATTTTCCCTCATTAACATCAACTGTATCGCCGTCTTTGTTTACTTTTTGACACCTGATTTTTCTTTTTTGAACACCTCGACCACAGCTGGTAGAACACTACGAATAGCAAAATATGGACATTCAGTCTCTTATCTCCCTCCATTATGAAGTTATATCTGATTACCATTTTTACTCGAGCAATTAATGACAATGCCACTACAGTAGTTGCACATCACGTCTGCTCACTAGACAATTTTCCTTGCCAATGAAAGAGTACAAAAACAGAAATGTGCTTAGACGGGTCTACCTCATTTTTTATAGGCTAAATCAGTTATTTGTGTGAGAACAAGTCTATTTCAATGATTTATTATGAACAGAATAATCGTCTCTAACCGTTCCAAAAGGCTGCGCCACCCACTCTGGTCTACATTCTTGTTTGTTGCATTTTTCTTTCGTATTTGGTTTCATTGCTTCGTCGCACATTTCATCTTCAACGTCATACTCAATTCCATCATCCACAATTTGAACACATCGAACATGTCTTGTTCGTGTACCTTCATTGCACGTTTTACTGCAGTCATCCCATCTGTCTGTTCGCCATCTAAGGATAAGAGTAAAATTGGTAAAGCTGTGGTGACGTTTCTCGTAAACGACGCAGGAGTCTGTTATGAATAGTTTTCTGAGCCTTTTTTACTATAGTATTAAGTGGCTTTTTACATCAACCGGACCTGCTATAAGCCCACTTTTTTCCCACAAAAGAATGTTTTAATTAACTCTACAGTAAGTTGGTATCTCATAAGTCTTTTAGCGGCCGTTTACATGAGCCCGGTTACTCAAGACTCAACGAAGCGTGAGATGATTTTGAGGTATTAAACTGAGCAGATGACATGATCTTGGAAGTAGTATAATCACCAGAACAATAACATGTCCTTGTTTGGTGTCATAAAGACTTATTTCATTACCTCAAAGTTCTCCCACGCTTCGTTGAATCTCGGGTAACTGAGCCCATGTAAACAGCCCCTTAAAGACTATCTCACGCTGTCTTATTTGTAAACTTATTTTGTGAAAGACGTGAGTGCTACTGGCTTGTTGAACTAAACGGGTCATCATTATTTTGATAACATATCTTACTCTGGTTGACAAGGCCCCCTATTGCATCGTGCTGTTCTATCTGTTGGTTTTGTTTTCACGTCGCAATATTTTTCTGCCACAGGAGACCCATCATCTGACCGACGACACTCTGACTTTGACATTTCCAGTCCTATAATGTTTCACATCTTTAGTATCTAGTGTTATCATAAGTTAGCAAGAGTGGTAATTGTTCAGTTGTATCAATTTAGAAAGTCTCATTTCAAAGCAACGAAGAGAGAACCTAGAGACAAATACATATCTGGAATCTAAACCTTAATAACCGTTGTCTCGACTGACAACCTTTACTAGGTAATCTGAAATAGCGGGAAAGGATTGGTACTAGTTGTTGAATAAAATTCATTTCTCAGTTGAAACAGACAACTTAAATGCTCTTGAAATATACTTTATTTCGGTTTCAAATTCATGTCAAAGCTACAGTATATAAATAAAATAAAAGTTCGCCTAGTTTCATAAAAAGTTCGACAACTCTTTTGAGCGCTGATTGGCTAAAATATGAGCGCAAGATCACGTGGTAATTAGCGAACTATATGAACTGACCTCCTCCACACGTTGCACTACAACCAGTTTTGGTTACAGCCCAGTAAAAATCTGATATAACTTCATCGATCTTGGCCGAGGCGTAGTCTTCAGGAACTCCGTAGCCCATATTCTTTAGCAGTGAAAGCGTCTTTTTAAAAGTGCGCCCTTGTTCCTTGTACTTTTGTGTTAAGTTGGCCTTTAGGTCTTCGTCAGTGTTATTTCCATAGCGACACGTGCTACCGTCGCCATTGCAAACACCACATCTGTCCAGTTTTGCTGAAGAGCCAATTACACTATCGCATCCGATGGGCTAGAATTTGATTGGATAATTTAGAACAGACCTGCAGCTATTGGTGGTAGTGTGTATGGAGAGTGTGTGTATAGTCGAAGTTTTAAACGCAGTATTCTCTGCTTATAAACTGCTTTCAGGGGCCGGTTAGCTTTATAACCCTGGGTTAAAGCAAATCTCTACATTAACTTTTTTAATTGCTTGTTTACAAAGTTGAATATCGTTTTTCATAAATATTTTCTGGACCAATAGAAGTCATATTTTCTAAACTCTTAAAACGAACAGTGGTTCAGAGACACATAGACTAAAAAAATGGATTAAAATTTAACCCAGGGTTAGCGCTAACCCAGCTTTGAACAACTAACTCCAGAGTGTTTACATGCATGCAAAACAAAAACACAATAATTATACAGTACAAAACCGCCATCCCTACCATACAATCACCATTGACGCATTTATCATCAGTATCATCATCACAGTTTGTACCATCCTCCACATTTCCAAATGCATAGCCTTGGTCAGTGTTCTTTATGAAACATCCCAACGTACATTTGTTCACTAGAATGATGGGTTTTTACAGAGGTCTAAGAGATTGCATGATAATATATCTGCTTCTCAGGTGCTTATGAAACATTGATTTAAGTTTGTTGTGTTCAACGTTTCTGAACATGTTTGACCCGTGTAACGCACAATTTTCTAATCACTCTATTCTATTAAACACCAATTAAGATGCATCCCACATAAAGGGAAACTTACAGAGGTTTGAAGGTCTCCATTCCCACTCGAAGAACTTGTCATTGAACATTTCTTTATTCTTCTCTTCACATTGAACGTTTCTAAAATTCGTTTCATCCTCACATTTCTGGAGAAATAAAACCGCGGTTATTAAGATATAGCCGTGTAGACCAAGTTGAAAATATGGATCAGAGTGTAGCTCCACGCTGTTACCTTTGTATTACAAAGCCGATATTCTCTGTGTTCACCTTCGCAAAACTTCCCTCCGTTTGTTGGTCTAGAAAAAAAAACACGAAATTTTTGTTTAACCTTCATTATTTAGCGTTAATATAATGCTTATATGTAGTCTATAGTTTATATTGTCAGGCCATGGAACACTAACATATAACTTTATTTACCCATTAAACAGTCATTATTATACCAATGACGAGAAAATCGTTTAGCATCAGACAATGAAACCTTAATTTCGGCATAACGAAGGCAGTCAAAAGTGTCGTTGATTTTGTTAGCATGAACCGTAAAGCAAACGGATACGTATACACTTCGACTTACAGAGGATTGTTACATTGTCTGGTCCTGTACTGTACACCAGTCGAACAAGTTCGTGTGCATTCAGTGTAATCTTGAGACCATTTTGACCATCCTCCATCAATAGCATCAGGTCCTTCTGTATATTTCTCTACACATTTTCCTCGCTTGCACCACTAAAAAAATTTGCTTTTGTATGAATTTAAGGGCTTGCGTAAGCTCGCCGGAGCAAAACCTTCTGCACATGGCAAAACAGAGCAACAGATAATGAGTACATTTAGTTGCCATCTCTATTTATACCTTTTGCTCTCCACATTTGGTACCATCAGCGAGTGGTTGATTTATACTACGACAGTTGTTGCCTTCTCCCGAGGGGACTGAGCACCATAACTTACTGCACATTTCCTGGGAAGAGTAGTTCAGGCATCAATACATTAGTGAGCTAAGGACTAACAAGTGTCAATAAAGTTAGCTTAGGTTAAAACAGTTTAGAATTACTTGAGATATGCAGGAATAATGGGATGTTTATATTCATTGTATATTCTTATACCTCAGGAGATTTTTCTTTGCAATATTTAGCTCCTTCACCAAATGATAACGCACATTGTTGATCAGCGTTATAGAGAAGACCAGGATCGTTAAACATCTGAAGATTGATTGTTTGTTTTATCATAGGTTTATCTTCCAAGCAGTGAGAATCACTAGAACTAAAAATAAAATCAGTGAAGTTAAAAAGAAATTAGGTGAGTAAGATTTCATATGTTTAATATCTCCAGGCGGTACAGGGGGGTGAGTTTCTGTCTTATACGTAGTTGCCTGATTATATTTTGAGTTTATTAGTTCTTTGATGGGTTAGGTTTGGGGTTGGATCATATCGATAATGTGTTTCCAGGTAAACACCTCAGGTGTTCTCCAGGTCTCTGTAGACCATGCTACCAATATTTTACGTGTAGGGAAACAATATACACTCAATATATACTCCCGAGGAAAACAGTGAGTTTTATTTTCCCAAGAGTCTGAATGTTTTTCGAGACGAAGTCGAGGGAAACATTGAGACTCGAGGGAAAACAAAACTCACTATTTCCCGAGGTAGTGTACATTAAGTGTTTTGTTATATAGGAACAAAGACATACATGTTACATAACAATTTCATTAAAAAAACCCCCTTTATTTTGTTATGACAAGAAGCGGGCAAAAATTTTTCACTTGTTTCCCCTGGCGGGAAACATTGCATTTATTTAAAGTCATGTGACTACGAATGAACCAATCAGATTTAAAATACACAGCACCTATATAACAATAGCTAATATACTGCTACCTAGGCAGCAGTGATTGCTTTTCAATCCACTTACTCGAGAAACTGTTTAAGAAACATCCTGCTGCATTTTGACCATTCAAAAGCATCGCTTCCTTCTGGATGTAATGACATCATTTTCTGACTATCACCACAAAAGGGCCGCGAATCGTGGTTCATGCCAAGACTAAACAGAAATTAGTTGTTCAAACAGTTGTATAGCAGATGTTTTTGACGTAATCCACGAGTAGCTACTTACGAATGACCAGTTTCGTGTGCAAGCGTCTTTCCCACCATAAGACCATTATCTTCGCATATGGACACTGAGCTAGGAAACTGACACATTCCCCCAACATTGGTTACACCTAACGGTGAAAAGAATTTTATTAGTAAATGACAGCATTCTCGATAACTGATAGTATTTGAACCACGCGGAAACATCGTAGGAGACTTTTTATACATGAGTGTGTGTACTTACCAAGTGTATCGCAGGGTTGATTTTTATCTTTACAAATGTCGTATCTAAATGCAAGCAAATTTCTCATTAATCTTTCTACAACTCGAGTTGACGTAGTTGGATATTTATCGTTATTTCTTTCTTCTTTATCAAACGAACCTAGTGAATAGAGTTGCGTAGTCGTAATGTTGTGGATCAGAGTCATCTGGCACCGTATTTCTTTCTGCCCATTTCCCAAAACTTGACAATGAATTCATAGCGTGATTGTTGATCAACAATCCTTCCTGGAGGATGATATGAACGATTCAACGATTAGTTGTGTGAACTTCGATGTGGGTGAACGTAGACTAAAGACATGGTGTACTATATATTGCATTCCGTTTTTTTTAAAGATGAACTTAGACGTTTCATACCTGGGGCATGGTATGTATCTGCATTTTTGTGATAACCAGATTTACTGGATTGGAGCCAATAGACGAATCTTTTAGTAAACCTGACGCCTATGGAGACATTGCAATGTATATTAAATCTTTGATCATTGTTGTGATGCCTTGAAGTTTGACAAATTTCCAGACAATATATATGTCTATTGATAATGGCTTATAATAAATATAATTTAGGTTCATTCAATAAAATTACTGTTTAACTCACAATATTACAAGCTGCTAAAGTGAACTGTTTCGCGGCATCTTCGCCATGAAATGCACACATCTTTTCATCGACCACCACCAAGGTTTCGATGTATCGTTCAGAATCCTTGTTACCATCATCATATTCTTGTTCTTGACCTAATTCCCTGGTCAATCTTATCTTCGGATCATCTGAAATGAAACACAAGAATATGGCAAGTAGTAATTCATAGAACCACTCCTTACTTGTATCCAAACCTAAAAACGCCCAAACAACTTGCGCCAAGATTAGGGATGGATTTGGAGATTTTGAGAGATTATCTTCCCACCTTCTGTACCACAGAACCCACTTTTTTTCTCGGTAACCGTCGATCGTTCCTGTCGTGTCATTCTGGATGATCCACTTTTGTAAACAATATGAGGAACACTACTACTAATACTTGGTGCAGACCGTCTGTACCGTTCAACAATATTCTTTGGTAGTGGTTCAATGAAATATGATTGATCTCTTAAGTGAATGGAACCAGCCTATATATAATCGTTCAATAAGATAAATTTGTTTTGAAGATTTGCTCTGGGAGAATATTTTCAGGAAAGAATACCTTCTTCGATCCACCTGAAAATTGGCAAGTAACAATTTTTTAATGTTTACCGCGTTCAAGGACATGGATGAGAAACTGCTATATAAGAAACAACGTTTCCAGTTTGCTTCCAGTCAGTGGCGTAGCCAGCCTGACGATTTTGTCCCGCTATGTAAATTTCGAGTTATTATAAATCTTTAGAAATCTATTGTTTTCACAGTCAGTGAACACTAAAATATTAGCATAGCGGGACAAATCGACAGGCTGGCTACGCTACTGCTTCCAGTGGTTACATTGCGGAATATATACTGTAGCTAAGAGAGGTATTCCATCGTTTTGTTTCTTAGAGGATCTGATTAGGAAGTAACTAGCGATATTGTCTGGTTAACCTCTGTACAAGCATCGGATGTACTCACCAAATTCTCACAGGTACTCATCGTCGCCCTGGACTTTGGATGATTCTTAGAGTGGCCATGGTAATAACAATTCCTAACTTTTTCTTTTCTAAGAAGTTTCCCATGATGTCCCAGAACCTCCACCTCGAGATCCTTCGCAAAAAGTTTATCGTTCTTCTTTAAATGAAGGTTGAAATTTTCTCCGAATGCCTTGATATTGTAATGCAAGTTCCTTTCTTCACGAGAGTCGTCTTTATGTGAGAGTTCATGGCTTAGAAATTTACCCTCTTTATCGACTTTCCTTGGTTGAACGACCTCATAATCTGGTACTGATACATCGAAATGCGCACGAAAAGTTAGCGTTAGCATTCTGTAGATTTATAGATTAGATAACTATACTAGATATAGATGCAGTAATCCTGTGCTCCATGTTTCAGAATTGTTTAAAGGAACATTTCCGCTTGCAATTTCCGCTGTGATTTATTGTCATTTAATGGATGTGAAAAAGGTTACGGAAGTTCAAATATTAAAGTACAGAGCATTTGAAATTGTTCATTATTCATCTATCAAAATGCGACACTCATGACAGGCCTTAATAGGAGCCTAATCGGCAAAACATAAAATTCCCGATCAATAAGTTTTTAAATCAGTTGAGCGATATAGAGATGAGGAAAATCTTAACAGTTCGTCCTATAATAAACTGGATGCCCCTAATATTATGTCGTCCGTCTATGGTTAACTATATCAGGAGAAGTTAACAGCAAATTGTTAGCAAAGGGTTTTAGCGAATTAGTGAAAAGCCAAGAGTCTATACTAACCTTTATCATGTTTATCAGTGCCAAAATAACGTGATAATTCTCTTTTACTCATGTAATGATGGATACCGGAAAACTGTGACTAAAAAACATATCAAAAATTGTTTACACTGGTTGGTTGGATATAGCGCCATGTTTTATAACCACTTCCTAAAATAGTTGCTATAAAAATACGTTGGTAAAAAATTTGTAAAAGTTTCAACTCACCCGTGAGGTTGTTTCGACTATAATCAATAATGAAAACATCATGAACGACGAGGCCACCCAACTGATGCGTGTTAAATGAATATTCTTCGCCATTCTAACTTTATCAAGAACCAAAATTTGATATGGAAAAAAAGTACGTTCAAACTGCTTAACAGTATACTAAATTCTTAGATCAGCATTTTTTATGTTAACCTTTTCGACGTTTAAGTTTCAAACGGTACTTTGAAGATGTATGTACTTTTTAACTGTAATTTTAAGCCTTGTATATATTTACTTGCGAAGCTGCCTTGAAAATTCTTCACGAGTTTTCGCAAGTCTGCTCATCCGTGAAATGGATTTGATTCCAGCTTTTTATATATACATATATAAGCAAAATGTCCCCTTTTTTTATGAAAAAAATAATTTAAATGTCGTGAGTTTCAAAGATTTTGAATTTTAGAGTAGAGCGTCCAGATGTATTATCGACCCTGATGTAACTGATCAAGGATCAAACAGCGTTAAATACAATTAATGCCGGAAATTAACGGTCGATGTCATTGAATTAACTTCCATAGGAATGTAGTTACAGGCGTGGATTCATGCATGATCATGAGTTGTATGACCACATATGCCATAAATAACATTTTATAATGATTTATATATACAACTCTGTTTTATCGCTAGTGCATGCTCTTCGATGTGTGCACCTTGTAACTGATCACAAATCATTTCGCGAAGATCTGGTTAGTATTTTTACCATGTAGTCAAATATATCTATGTGTACATGCAGTTTTATATCGATCTCTAAAAATGAAATTCTGTTTTTTTTACATGTGAAAAGTTTTTTAATCGCGAAAATTTTCAAAGCAAAGCATTTCATGTATAATTTCATATATATAAGCAAATATATAATTTGGGATAGTATCTTTCTGAACTTACTAACCACAGAAACAATTTCAATTATAAAGAGTGTTATGAATCAGTCGTTTTTAATTATAGCTGTCGAAATCTGTTCGCCATTTTTATAACGCTCCAAAGCTTGTGTTAGCGATGCGTGTGCGAAACCCGTCGTGTGTGTAGCGAGGGTTTATATAACTCCTAGTTGACTGCTTCATTTTTCATATTGCATTTTAGTATACAAAATCACCTTCCTTACCTTCGTTTATTTCATTTCAAAGAAACTTCATTTTCTTCAAAACCTTTGCCATATATATCGTATTTTAGGTTGATTTGGGACAGGTAGAAAATTTAAAAAATCAGTGTTCATCTCATTTGTTTATGGCCGGTGGCCATTTTGGATAGTTATTGCACTTATAGTTCTTACGTAATGTTATTACAATGAAATTACAGTGTGAAGCGGGAAATTCGTTTTGGGATATTATGTTCGTCTCATTCATGTTAACTGATATAACTAACTTTTGTGTATTTAATATAATGTTCTAAGTGCATGAAACTGGTTTTATCAGTTAGAGACAACACGAATTACGGAGACGAAGTTTGGACTATAATTAGGATTCACAGATGAAACTAACCAATAAACTGTATACTAAGAAATATTTAATATTATACTGACAATCTTGTCTGAACGACTTTTTCACAATTATCATGTGAGTAAATCATGCGGGCCTGTTACTTCTCCAAAGCTTTACTAATGCTGCATCCAATCACAAAAACAAAGATGGATTTCAAATCTAAGAAATATAGCTTCAAATATCTCCCAACGAGTTTCAATGAAGTCAATTTTCGACACTGCAGTGTATATTGGTGTAAATGGCATGCAAGAGTATCTCACCGGTGAATCTGCAATGAAAGCTTGCAAATACGCTATATATACTCTTCGTTTCATTCAAAACATGAAAACTAAGTCTTCAAGATGCTCTGAACACCTCGCTAGATTTTTTGATGTGGTTCATATCTTAGCACCGTTCGCGTTATCCGTGGCTTCATTTTTGCTCCATAGCAGATATACTACTCATTCTCTGTTTTCATCCGAATTCTTGCATGGATCAATGAATTCCAATTCATACCCGATAGCACCCAGTTTCATATTGCAGTCTGTAACACAGGATTGCAAGAGATCACTTGCATGTGTTCGTCACAGACCGAATGAAGAAGTGGACACCGATACTTCACGTGTACTTAGGTTCGTCCGTGAGCCAGCCACCACTCGATCCTTAGCAGTCTTGGTTCCACGATTTGTTCCATATTTTCGAACGTTCGTCCTCCTTCGGCCAAGAAGATTCACAACCCATCTGAGAGCCCTACGAAAGTTCTGGTGTCGCCACGCGTAGATGAATGGGTTGAGAACGCTGTTCAGATACACTACAGGCTCAGATGTTTTGCTCAGGAAATAATAGAACTTGGATTTATTGCATGATGTGCAGAAATATTCCAAATGAATGAAAACAGCATAAGGCGAATATGTTAGGAAAAAGAACGATAAGATGAAGAATATTGTCACCAAAAGCCGCCTGTCAGATTTCATTCTTTTAATGTTTTGTTTAGTTGCATTGTCTATATTTACCATAGATGTGACTTCTTTCAGTTTCTGCCTTTCCTCTGTCTTTAAGTTGGAGTATATGAAAGCAAATAGGAGAGTCAATGAGAAAAATGAGAAAGTTACATGCAAATGTATATCCAGTAAGTCATAAGCTTTCTCGGACATTCCCATCAGAGGAATTGTGCAGAAAAATCCAGAGTAAATCCATGAAATGGCCACAATTATTGCAGCTGATTTTAGTGTCATAACTCGACGATACAGGAAAGGTTTTTTAATAGCCACACTTCGGTCGATGATGAGTATTACGGTTGTGACTACAGCGTTGGTGACCGTTAAATAAGCGTTGAAGTAAGAAACAAGGAGTATTCTCAAGTAATATTTGTTTCGATAAATACCAAAATTGTAAACAGCAAGCAATGGATCAACAGCAAGTCCTGTCAGCAAATCAGCGACTGCGAGGTTTGCTACAAATACTATTGGTACGTTACGAAGACATTTGTAAGGATCGTAACAGATGGCAGTTAGAAGTAGTGCGTTGGCAATTATTGTTGCAAGAGATATTACCAGCAGTAGAATACCAATCGTTAGCGAGAGATCTCTCTCAAATGTCGTATATTCTGTTGAACTGTTGTTTGATTCCATCATTCTATTTAGTGCTGTTCTTTAATGTTCTTACTTTTTGGTCCTGTAATACGAAAAACTACTCCGTTAAAACAACTAATTTGAAATTTGTTGTCTCCGATTCTTCTCTTGATAAATTTTTAGGTATAATAACTGTTGCGCGATATATGATGCATGAATGGTTGTATCAGTTAAAGTTTTATAATATGCAAATCATTGTATATAAACCTAGACACATTTGTAGTAAAATATGTAGACTTCATCATATATATCTAGAATATAAATCAAAACATTGGCGACGAGAATAGCTTAGAAATAAACAACAGAAGGGTTACATTATCGCGAATAAAACGAAAGATTGTTGATATTCTTTAACCCAGGCGTTTAATTGAATAGCACTCAATTTATTTGAACGTCAATCGAATTGTCTTACGAAAGCTCTTAAAGTTGAACAATTCTTGCCAACAGATGATATACTTGAAACGTCATCGAAATGGAAATCGTGGAATTATGCTAAGAGAAATATCGAGCTACAAATGGATTATTTCGAAATTAAAGACCCGAAAAATTAAAGACAAACGAATGTGTTTATTAGTCAAAGTCGGCGAGCATATTTTAGGTCGTTTTTTACTTTTTTTTTAAATCAGCCATTTCCGAATCGAGAAGGGAGCTGGGTCTAGTCTCGAACCGCAAAGTATCTATGGACTGTTTGGAGGAACAGGAAATATAGATCCATAGATGCTTTGCGGTTCGCGACTAGACTCAGTAGTCAGTACCCTGCTCGATTGGAAAAGGCTAATTGTCGGCTGTTCATGGTTTTTACGCCTGGCTAAGGATTGTGAATTCCACGGTTATGAAATTACAGCAGCTTTCATGTCATCGAGAAGCCGTGAAAATGCCTCATTTGTAGGCGTCGTAAGAATGTAAACACTTTTGGGGCCACAAGTTATGCATACTTTTTGTCTTATGTGTTGTTTCTTTGTTTTGCGAGCGCGTTGTCGAGCTGACCGCGTCTTATTGGTAAACTCCATAATGATTTTAAATCCAAAATGGCACAGGATCCAGGCGAATCGTCAAATGACCTTGTCAGAATTAGCTCATTACATGCATTAACTCAATGTTTTGATAAAGATATGATGAGGATTAGCTTAATGTGTCCATGTTTAGCTTAATGTGTCTATGTTTAGCTATCCCAAAAAAAAGACATTCAGCAATATTAGACAACAAAAATCACATTTGATGATCTGAATATATTAAGATAACCAGTTATCGGCGACATCAATGTTGTGATTGTCAAGAATTGTCAAGTACAAACTCTATCATTCAAGCTCAGTCTTTCATCGTGTATACATATTATCATACAAAATGGCCGCCTCAACCAGGCAAGTTTTGCTTACACGTCTCCGCTACGAGTGCTCAGAGATCAGGCCTCCTATACGACGTATGTCTTTTGGTTAACTCAAACATCAACTTTATCACATTGACATACATTTCTTAGTTACATTTTTTTAGTTTCCGTTTCCATTTTTTTTAGTTATATTTCTGTCCTCTATGTAGATGACACTTATAGCTAGCTCATGGTCAAACCTTGCAATTATATTTAACATATACTTTAACTCCTTCGACAGCCAAATAGAATTTACCGGTATAGATCAACGTGACATTGACATAAATTTCTTAGTATATAGATGTCCAATTTTTTGTTATTAATGTTAGCTATTATCGATGTTTATATTAACCTGTTAAAAATATTTTTGGAATAGGTCAAGGCTTAATTTCCCTACCGTAAAATGGCTCTTGTTGTTTTGAAGAGTATAGGATTCACTTTATTTACGCAAAGTTCACATGCATATACCGCAATGTAGCTGTACATGTAAGGGCTGTTTTCAACTTTAACCGTATCGTAGCGACACGTAGCGTTACTAGCGTCTATCATTCTTTCCTGGGCACTCGGATAGAACTAATGACTTTGAAACAACGAATGTTCGTTACGATACGGTTGAAATGGGAAATGGAAAACAGACCTAATTCTCTATAATAAAGGAATATAGGCGTTAGACTAATATATATATATATATCTATATATATATATATATATATATATATATATATATATATATATATATATATATATATATATATATAGACCAATTGCGAAACTTAGTGACCGCGCCTTCGTGCAACATGGAAACGAGGCTTATTATGCAAAAAACAATATTTGTATTTTTTGCAGTACAAAGCTATTCGCCGAGATATATGCCGTTTTTCGCCTTTGTTTTACATATTTTTCGATACCTTTCAGCTTGGTTTCATCGTTGTTATCATAGTTTTCAGGTTAGGAAGTTTTGCCTTTCAATTGAGGCGTTTTTGTGGTGTTTTCATTAATCTTTTCGACTGCTTTCGTCGTGGAAATATAGAAAAGGCCAACACAAACACAGGTAAAAATTTAGCTTTTCCAAACTATTTCGTCTCAAGTTTTAAAAATGTATTTCATTTTTCTCCCTCTTATTTGTGCAAAATTTGGCGATATATATTTGGTGCAAAATCTATGTTTTTTTATGTCAAAAATTATTGAAAAGTGACAGTCAGATTATATAATTTTCAAACCTGATGACTGAAATGGCTTCATTTATTCAAATTTATTCACAAATATCACTGTATTTTTTTTCTTTATACCACAGTAATACTGTTAAAATGGTCAAAAGTAACTGACTGAAATGTTTTTGTTTATTTTCGTTTTAATAAAGTACAGACGATGCATAGCTTGCATGCCGGCCTGAAGGCCGAATTTTATAAAAGTCGAATTCGAATGCATCTGAGTTTGCATCTGAATTCTGCATTTTTGTTCGTACAAAACACTATTCTTTCTATCTACTACCATGCAATAGATGTTTAATAAGGGTTAACCAGGAATACTTGAAAAGGAAAGGATCCCGTTCACACTTCACCATCTTAAACGGAAAAACACTTGCGAACTCCGGTTTAAATATTTTTCGCCTTCGACTTTGCCATCATGTAAAGGTTTATCTTAAAAAACGCTGCAGCTCGCATCGCAGCTCAAAATAGACAATGATATTATGTTTTGGTTATAAGTATTTTACTATCCATGTCATGCATGTGTGCCAAGTTGAAGAGTTGTTTTGCTTTTCAGTCGGCATCACATCACATGTACTGTACTCTGTAGTCTATATACACAGGGAAAATAAACATAAAACTCCGTTGCTTATTTTATCTCTTATAGATTTCTACTACTTTTTTTGCTGAGCTGAAAAATTGCTGTCAAATTACATCTTATCGATCGATAAAATTGGTATAAAAAAATTTTAGATGAGAAATGTGAACATGGTGGTTTGTTCGATCGTGACTTTTCAATAATTTTTGACATAAAAAACATAGATTTTGCACCAAATATACATCGCCAAATTTTGCACAAATAAGAGGGAGAAAAATGAAATACATTTTCAAAACTTGAGACGAAATAGTTTGGAAAAACTAAACTTTTACCTGAGTTTGTGTCGGCCTTTTCTATATTTCCCCGACGAAAGTAGTCGAAAAGATTAATGAAAACACCACAAAAACGCCTCAATTGAAAGGCAAAACTTCCTAACCTGAAAACTATCATAACAACGATGAAACCAAGCTGAAAGGTATCGAAAAATATGTAAAACAAAGGCGAAAAACGGCATATAACTCGGCGAATAGCTTTGTACTGCAAAAAATACAAATATTGTTTTTTGCATAATAAGCCTCGTTTCCATGTTGCACGAAGGCGCGGTCACTAAGTTTCGCAATTGGTCTATATATATAATTAAACCGCGGATTTCGCATTAATTCAAACATCCAATTAAAACCTGTGAGCCTCATTCTGACGAATAATCATCAACCAATAGCTTTTTGAAATTATATACGGGTTCTCACAAAGGCCAGTCATGCTAATATATAGTTATATTGGTGTCCTATAATTAAATTTGTAGCCTCGAAGAGCGACATAGCTTGATGAATATACAAATGCGTAGTTTTTAGGAATTAATCAACATTGGAATTTAGCTCAGGGCAACATATTATAGGAGAGTTACTTTTATCTAAATAAAAATTAAACTAAATATGTGAACGAACTGTACACTGAAAAAAAAACAATTCATCTAAAATTTGCACCTGTTACATGCATTGAACATTCTCTTGACATGATGATTATCCCAATATGTGGGCTCTTAAATGTTTTTCAAACAAATCTGCCCTTCTTAAATTAAATTTCTTGAATATATATAGATATTCAACTTTTATGCATGCACTGCCTATAATAAACACATTGATCTTCTTCTTAATATCTTGGGTTAACCCTGGGTTATGCTTCTGCACTGATGTTTGTTTCAAAACTTTACAAAATAATACTTCTATTGATCCACAAAATATTTATGGAAAAATATGTTCAACTTCATAAACAAGCGATTAAAAAATTGATGTGAAAATTTGAAAATTAGTCAAATTATACTCAGACGGTGCCATGCTGCTGGCCTTTGGTTATATTCTGTTTTTTTTTTGCACAGAATGTTTCCGTGTTTATAAATGATATAGGTTGTCTACTTTATTGATCGAATCGATAATTTGACGGCAAATTATTCGCAAACTTTGCAGATATAGTTTTTCACAGCATTCTGCGATCGCGATTATACATAATTTCATATAAAATATTGTATCGGTTTTTGGTCAAATTTTTTATCAACAGCATATATTATCCTGTCCATATTATTATACTATTCATGCATATTATTATTATATTAACCTGTTGAAAAAGTTTAAGAATAAGACAATAAGTAGACTTCCCTTACCGTGATATGGCTCTTGTTGTCTTCAAAAATAGGATTATCCAAAGTTATATTTACATGTAAATATATACGCTACGAATATAGGTGTAAACTAATTCTGTATAATGGAGAAATAGGCGTTATATAGACTAATGTAGTCAAACCATTTCAAACATCTAATTAAACCTGTGAGCCTCATTCTGACGACTAATTATTAGCCAGTAGCGCTTGCCGAAATTATAAACGGATTCTCACGAAGACCAGTCATGCTAATATAGTTATACTGGTGTCGTATATTTAAATTTTGTTATTTTTTTGACGCAGACTTAGCTTGTCACGAAGTGCTACATGTAGCTTGAGGAATACAAATAGCTGCATAGTTTTTGAGAATAAGCAACATTTAAATCTGTAGTCAGACCATGCACCATATTACGATAATAACCTTTATCTGAGGTGAATTTTGGGAACGAACTGTACCGAAAAAAAAATTCCCTAGAAATTTGCATCTCACATTTTACACCCTATATATATTTACATAATGATCGCAATATATAGGCTCTTAAACATTTTACAAACGAATCTGCCCTTCTTATGAAAGTTTAATTTCTTGAATATATATTTGACTTTTTTATTCAAGGTTCCCTGTAACGTATAACGTCAGGATATGCAAGCCTAAACACATTGTTCTTCTTATATACTTGAAGAATTTATCTTTCTTCAAAGCTCTACTAATGTCGTATTTGTACATGCAATATTTGGTCCACAAATTTGAACTAATGTAACTTGAAATATCTTCTAGCGAATTTTGATGTCCTTACTAACATTTATAGTAAATAAAAACCTTTCAGTTCAAGCAAGTCTTCAAACATACTTCCAATATCCCGCTAGATTTTTAGAGGTGGATTTTAGACAAATTAAAAAGTAGCCCACCTAAGAGTCGTGATCACATGTGATGTGTACATGAGTTCGTCACAGGTCGCAATATAAACTGGACACATATACTTATGGCTACCTACGACACTTCACAATCCATCCCAGAGCCTTACGAAAGTTCTTGTGTCGCCACGCATAAAGAAATGGGTTGAGAACACTGTTCAGACACATTACGGGCACGGATGTTTGGCTCAGGAAATAATAGAACTTTGATTTACTGCAGGATATGCAGAAATATTTCAAATGAATGAAAACAGCATAAGGCGAATATGTTAGGAAAAAGAGCGATAAGATGAAGAATATTGTCACCAAAAGCCGCTTGTCAGATTTCATTCTTTTAATGTTTTCTTTAGTTGCATTGTCTATATTTACCATAGATGTGACTTCTTTCAGTTTCCGCCTTTTCTCTGTCTTCAAGTTGGAGTATATGAAAGCAAATAAGAGAGTCAATGAGAGAAATGAGAAAGTTACATGTAAATGTGTATCCAGTAAGATATAGGCTTTGTCAGACATTCCCAGCAGGCGAAATGTGCAGAAAAATCCAGAGTAAATCCACGAAATGGCCACAATTATTGCAGCTGAATTTAGTGTCATAACTCGACGATACAAGAAAGGTTTTTTAATAGCCACACTTCGGTCGATGATGAGTATTACTGTTGTGACTATAGCGTTGTTGAATGTGATAAAAGGGATGTATTTGTTTGACTGGGATAAAAGAGATATTTTAGAGTAATGTTTGTTTTGATAAATACCAAAATGGTAAACAGCAAACAATGGATCAACAGCAAGTCCTGTCAGCAAATCAGCGACTGCGAGGTTTGCTACAAATACTATTGGTACGTTACGAAGACATTTGTAAGGATCGTAGCAGATGGCAGCTAGAAGTAGTGCGTTGGCAATTATTGTAGCAAGAGATATTACCAGCAGTAGAATACCAATCGTTAGCGAGAAAACTCTCTCAAATGTCGTATATTCTGTTGAACTGTTGTTTGATTCCATAATTCTATTCAGTGGTGTTCCGTTTGATTTTCTGATTTTTTGTCCTGTAATTCAAAAAACTCTGTGTTAAAACACCTAATTTGAAATTTGTTGTCTCAGATTCATCTCTTTTGATCAATTTTGGAACCACGTTTTTAGGTATCATAACCAATAAAAAACTGGTCCAATAAATGAATCTGAGGTGCTGTTTTACAGTTGTTATAGTAGCAACTTTTGGAGCAGGTTTCATGCGTGATGCAACTTGGAAGATTCGGCTGACTGTAATCGCAAAGGAAAGAATAACTGCACAATAGATGTGATTAAATAGCCTAAACAGGGGCTATCATTAGCGTGACTATAATTTTAGGGCTGCTTCCCACTGTCGTGAGTAGTAATGTCCTGTACGCTACTACTGTCGCGGTTTTTCTACGTACGTATACGCACGTAAAGGCGATTCTCCATTACCGTCCGCTTCACCCGCGCGGGCGAAGCGGCTTTTGAAATCTGCCCATGCGACCGTGCCCGGCCTGAAAAACAAAGCGCGCTTCGCCCGCGCGTGCGGAGCGGACGCAATGGAGAATCGCCTTAAAAGTTTAATAAGTGATACTTCTGAAATCAACGATTGAATAGACACATATAGGGTTGGATTCTGTTGATGATGGAGCGCGTCTAAAGAAGGCATATAGCCTTTTGGTTGGTTGGTGCATATACAAACATTATTCACTGATTTCTGGATTATACTTTTTACCGACGCTTGTGTGCTATTATAGGGAGTTCGCGATTCACGACGCGGCCAGATCGACCGACGGCGCGCGCGCTTGCAAAACAAAGACACACCACCAGCGAGACAATATAGCCATGCATAACTCCCACGACAGCGTTGCCTTTCTCACGACGCCTTCAAATGAGGCAATTTCACGGCTTCTGGGCGTCGACGGTTCTTAGCACAATTGAAAAATTTGTATACATGATTATTTCAAAGTCCTGGCAGCGTAATTAATTTCTACCAATTCAAATATTTTGCTTGAAATAAGTTATGGGAAATTAATTTTGCCGCCAGGAATTTGAAATAAAACGTTTCAACTGTGCTAAAAACCTCCGATGTCTGGCTGCTATTGCAGTTCCATATATAAGCTATCAAACAGCTATAACGTTGCAGCAGCTTTCATGCTGTCGAGAAGCCGTGAAAACGCCTCATTTGAAGGCGTCGTAAGAATGTAAACACTTTTGGGACCACAACTTACGCTTATCTTTTGGCTTGCGTGTGTTGTTTCTTTGTTTTGTGAGCGCGTCGTTGAGCTGGCCGCGTCGTGAATCGTAAACTCCATAATCATTTTAAATCCAAGATGGCGCAGGAACCAGGCGAATCATGAAATGACCTCGTCAGAATTAGTTTGTTGAATTCCATCCCTTCTCTATTTGGACTTACATTACTCAATGATTTGATTTGACTTAAAACTCTAGTTACATTGCTATAACTTTTAATTTTCTACCAGATATTATTGCTGCAAGTGCTGAAAATGTTGCAAAATGAGCCTCCATGCTTGAGATGATGAAGATCAGCTTAATGTCTTCATGTTTGTTATCCCAAAAAATAGACAACAAAAATCACGTCTGAATATATTAATATAACCAGCTATGCGACATAAATGTTGTGATTGTCAAGTACAAACTCTATCAAGCTTCTTTCATCGTGTATGTATATATTATCATACAAAATAGCAATTATAGTATCTATATTAACCTGTTAAAAATATTTTTGGAATAGGTCAAGGCTTTTCCTACCGTAATATGGCTCTTGTTGTTTTGAAGAATAGGATTCACTTTATTTATGGAGAGTTCTATTCACATGCATGCATATACGCAATGTAGCTGTACAGGGCTGTTCAACTTTAACCGCGTATCGTAGCGACACGTAGCGTTACTAGCGTCTATCATTCTTTCCTGGGCACTTAGATAGAACTAATGACTTTGAAACAAGGTATAAGCTACGGTTCCCTAAGATACGGCTGAAATGGAAAACAGGCCTAAAATAAGGAAATAGGCGTTAGACTAATGTATTTCGCATTAATTCAAACTTCCAATTAAAACCTGTTAGCCTCATTCTGACGAATAATCATCAACTAATAGCTTTTTGAAATTATATACGGCCGGGTTCTCACGAGGACCATGCAGCCACGCTAATATATAGTTATATTGGTGTCCTATAATTAAAATTTGTAGTTTAGGGCGCAGACCATAGAAATAATAGACATAGAATGCGTACTTATCACGAATACGTGTCCCACATTTTTTTCAAGCTGTGCCCTTATAAATGCGCCATTTTGAATCTCGCGAGGATTGAAAAATCTTTCAAAAAAACTTTTAATTCAAAACTTAAATTTTGGGTAAAGGCATATTTAACAGTCAATTATTAGTACACAGAGGTAAAAATGCCAAACCCAGTTCAGCATTCAGTTGCAGAACAGAAAAAAAAAGAAAAACAGAAAAAGCGACAAGCGATAATCGACAATCGAGAAAGAGTCGATTTTCACCGGCGTTGGCGTTGAGCACACAAACACATACCACCAGCCTATCGCCATATATATATTCATTGTTATTAGGAAATATAGTTAGTAGAGAATAATGTTTATTGTAATAGGTTGTCAATTACTATCGTCTAGCGAATTTTTAAACTGTGCTTTGTTTTTTGAGAATTTTCGCGCTTTTTACATGCAACCGTTTGTTTACATAAATTGTTATTTGGCTTGAACTTGATTATTTGTCCCATGACCTTGCTTTGATGCAACGATAAATGGTTTAAAACCTTTTTGCCTAGCTACGAAAAACATATCACTCTGACTCTGTATAGATTTTTAACAGGTTTCCACGAAAAAACAAGCGATTTCTGCATAAATAGTTGAAGCCGTGGGAAGATAAATGACTATGTCTATGACTATATATTTAATTTCGCTTCTCGTGCATTTTGTGGATAAATAAGAACACATAAAACGAGTTTAATACAATCAAAAACATCATTTAGCGTACCTCAGACCTCAGTACCAGAGGAGATCAAGTGTTAATTATGTACTCCACACTCTAAAAGTTATGCCTTGTCTTTGTGTAGGTAATTTTCATTTTTCACACAATAAATACTGCGTTATATATGTCGACAGCGAAGCAGGATTCCATTATTTCCGTATTATGACTTATGTACGCTTGAAACAAGATTGATCGAAAGCTAGAAAGTAGGAACTGCTATCAGACTCAATCAATCAATTCATGAAACAATGTAGTCAAAACCAAAACCAATTAATGCTCCTGTGCGTGATAAAACAAAAATAAAAACAAGCTTTTCTCTCAAACTCACTCATATATATAATTATAGTGATATATCTCGCTCGTCGCGACCGCGCACAAAAAAAATTCCCCGCAGGCACAGAATACCTAACAGAAGTGGAACCAATGAGTGGAACTCTATACTATTTTTTCGTAAGTGTGATTCGTCATGATTCGTCACTTAGCAAGTGCATTTTTTTGAGGTAGTCACCCCCCTGCCAATGTTTAAAATCAACGCATATTTAGTATTGGCAGGGGGGTGACAGCCTCAAAAAAATGCACTTGCTAAGTGACGAATCATGACGAATCCATAGAGATTATAAATAACACTAGAGGAGTCATCGAGGAGAAATTGGGGAGCGCGTTAATGGGGGGCAAATCCAAGTCCTGGATGTTCACTCATTCACGATGTCCGAGGCCAAAATAAGTCGTTTTTAACGAGTTTTTTTTACTTCTAAAAGTTTTTTTGCCTAAAATATCGTTTCAGGATGTCTAAATTAGTAGAACCAGTATCAAAAAGCACTGTTTTTCCTTAAAAAACCGGCAAAGCGACCTAAATAACGAATATATTTTTTTTAAAATTGTTGCTAACGTGGTTGCTAAGGAGGCATTGATCTAGCCAATCAGCGCTTGGCTTAGCATCCGGGACTTGAATTTGCCCCCCATTATCGCGCTCCCTTTTTTGACTGATGTTTCCGATACCAATGCCTCCTCTAGTGTTATTTATAATCTCTATGGACGAATCACACTTACGAAAAAAGTACAGGAGTTCCACTTCTGTTAGGTATTCTGTGCCGCAGGAGTCTGAATTCTGCGGATTCCCCGCAGGAGTCTGAAACGAGGAAAAATGCCCTTATAAATCCGCCATTTTTGGAGACAAATTTTTATAAGGGAAGAGGTATCAGTACGCATTCTATGTCTATTATTTCTATGGCGCAGACTTAGCTTCTCTCGAAGAGCTATATAGCGTGATGAATATACAAACACGTATAGTTTTTAGGAATTAATCAACATTTAAATCTAGGTCAAGGCACTGGGTCAGGGCAACATATTATAGGAGAGTTACTTTTACCTGAATAAAAATTAAATTGAATATGAGAACGAACTGTATACTGAAAAAACCCAATTTCAAATATCTTCTAGGGAATTTTAATGTCTTTTCTAACATTCAGTAACTAAAAACCTTCCAAGCCTTCGTTATCATATGTGTGCGTTCGTAAAAGACCGAAAATAAAAAAACTAACATCTACACTGAAAATAATCCAGTTCTGCGACATTAATTTTGTGATTGTCAAGTAAATGCAAACTCTATCTATATTAACTTTGCGATGGCGTCAATAAATGCGGAACTGCAAGTCGACAAACCATTTCATTATTTTGCAAAATAATTTCCCTTCACCTTTGTCGAAGTATTCTTATAAGTTTATTGTTGACTAAACCAAGGAACATACTCAAACTCATAATCACTCTTGACGAAGACCCTTATTATATCTAAACGCTGGGCAGTTGCCTTTCCATTTAATAAGAAGCTACTTGAAGACGCTTCCATGCTGTCCTTTGGTTATTCTGCATCCATGTTGTTGTTTTTACACAGAATGTTTCCGTGTTTATAAGTAATATAGGTTGTCTACTTAATTGATCGAATCGATCGTTTGACAGCAAATTGATCTCAAACTTTGCAGATCTAGTTTTTCACAGCATTCTGCGATTTCTATTATATATATACTGTATATAATTTAATATAATATATTGTATCGGTTTTGGAATAATTAGCTTTCGGTCAAGAATAATTAGCTTCCCTTACCGTGATATGGTTCTTGTTGTCTTCAAAAATAGGATTATACAAAGTTATATTTACATGCATGTATATTATATTATATACGCCATGTATATGGGTGTAATTCTCTATAAGATGACACGCACTGCCGGAAATGGGAAGCAAACTGTGGGTAAATTAAGCAATCTGCACGAAACAAGTGATGTAGATTTACAATAGTGTGCCAAAGGAGCAAACCGACTGTGACTCGAGAGCCATCGAAACACTTCATTCTGTAAACACCGCGGCTAACGAGTGCAAGCGCAAAGTTGACGAACAGAAAATCGTGACCCCACCCAAACCGAAAACTCAGGAATGCCAGTACACGTTCATGTTTTCCACCTGCGTGTCACACGTGGGATGTCCGGACTCAAAACAAAACAAAAATCTACCAAATCCGAAGCAAAAAACAAGAATGAGAACTGTGTTTGGACAGACGACAAGCTTGAACTCCTTCTAAATGTTGTTGTAGAGTATATGAACAATTGTGCATAACCATGCAAATACTTCGACGTATAAAAAATACTTTCTCAGCAAAGAAAATAACTCACAATGAAAATAACCTATAAAATAAGACTCCAACTCAATAAGACTCGTTTGACGCTAATATATAGTAATATATTTCCTCCAGAATACGTAATTTTCACGTCGTCTTTGACGTTCACGTCCTCATGCTAAATCTCCCTAATCTTAATACAAAGAAAGAATGCTAATAACAACAAGCATCCTAAAAAGAATGCTAATAACAACAAGCAGGAGGCGTTCATGTGGTAGAAGGCCCAGATAAAATGTATTTTCGTAAGACAGCTATTTGTCTTCGGTGTGAAGCCATCATGGCGTTATACAACGCAACATTTAACTGCAAACAAACAATTATGTTTGCTAGAAGCACGAGAAACTTCATATCGTGCTCGTCCGCCATGTTTGGTTGGAATTATGCCGCGGATAACTACTTAAGACCTAAAATGAGTGGCAATCACTGGTGGCAATCGATGCGTGTGACGTAATCGTTTTCAAAGTGTGAACACTTGTGCGCTCTGCTCTCCTTAAAGGAAGTTTAATTTCGTGAACATATTGATTATATTCTTTTAACTTTCTATAATTTATATTCTATAAACTTTTAACTTACATTATTATATTATATAAACTTTTAACTAACCGCGGTTCTAAATATTTTTAGGAATAATTCTAGACTTTATAATTCTAGACTTACATCCTAACATGACTCTTAATTAATTGCTTATTTTATTCACAAATAAAACTTAAGTTTTATTTACATGCATATATACGTCATGTAGCTATAATTTCCTATAGTGAAGGGAATAGGATTTAGACTAGTGTAGTCAAACCAGTTTCTGTATTAACTCAAGCATTTATTCGACAACTGGGAACCTCACTCTAATCATTAGGCAATAACTTTGAAATTATATACGGCGACAAAGACCAGTTATGCTAAAGATGCTGGTGTAATTAAATTTTTATCATTGTCTTTTGAACGCAGACTTTACTTTTCTCGAAGAGCTACATAGTTTGATAAATACAAATGTATAGTTTTTAGGAATTAATCAACATTTAAATCTGTAGTCAGACCACCATACTAGGATAATTACTTATATCTAAGCTAAATTATGAGAACGAATTGTACCAAAAAAAAAATTCTGCGGAAATTTGCACCTGTTAAATTTTGCTCCCTATTGACATTTTGAGTCGCATGCAATTTATTTACCAATAAGTCGGCGCTTCTTAAGGGAGTTTAATATCTTGAATATATGACCCTTCACATTATGCAAGGTTGCAAGTGCTTTTTGCGTGTAGCTTCAGGCAATGCCTATTTTTCCATATTCTCAAACATTCGGCCTTTTTCGTCCACGACACTTCACGACCCATCCTAGAGCCTTACGAAAGTTCCTGTGTCTCCACGCATAAATAAATGGGTTGAGAACACTGTTCAGACACATTGCGGGCTCGGATGTTCGGCTCAAGAAATAATAGAAGTTAGATTTACTGCAGGATGTGCAGAAAAATTTCAAATGAATGAAAACAGCGTAAGGCGAATACGCTAGAAAAAAGAGCAATAAGATGAAGAATATTGTCACCAAAAGCCGCTTGTCAGATTTCATTCTTTTAATGTTTTCTTTAGTTGCATTGTCTATATTTTCCATAGATGTGACTTCTTTCAGTTTCCGCCTTTTCTCTGTCTTCAAGTTGGAGTATATGAAAGCAAATAAGAGAGTCAATGAGAAAAATGAGAAAGTTAGATGTAGATGTGTATCCAGTAAGATATAGGCTTTGTCAGACATTCCCATCAGAGGAATTGTGCAGAAAAATCCACAGTAAATCCACGAAATGGCCACAATAAGTGCAGCTGATTTTAGTGTCATAACTCGACGATACAGGAAAGGTTTTTTAATGGCCACACTTCGGTCGATGATGAGTATTACTATTGTGACTATACCGTTGGTGACCGTTAAATAAGCGTTGTAGTAAAAAACATGGAGTATTTTCAAGTAATGCTTGTTTTGATAAATACCAAAATGGTAAACAGCAAGCAATGGATCCACAACAAGTCCTGTCAACAAATCAGCGACTGCGAGGTTTGCTACAAATACTATTGGTACGTTACGAAGACATTTGTAAGGATCGTAACAGATGGCAGTTAGAAGTAGTGCGTTGGCAATTATTGTAGCAAGAGATATTACCAGCAGTAGAATACCAATCGTTAGCGAAAGATCTCTCTGAAATGTCGTATATTCTGTTGAACTGTTGTTTGATTCCATCATTCCATTCAGTGCTGTTCTTTAATGTTCTTATTTATTGTCCTGTAATTAAAAAAAACTCGTGACATCTTTAGAACTTGGTTTATGCATTATGCATGCATTTAGGATATTTTCCTGACTATATATAGTCACATAAATAGTTAAAAACGTCACATCAAATGCGCATTACCAGCTGTGTGAAATACACAAAAAAAAACATCACAGCCAGTTTGGACCTTTCCTTTCGTCACACTATAATTCTCCTTAATACAAAATTGCATATACGCGTTTAAAGGATAATAATTCCTTGGTGAAGGACTAGACGTTCAGTTAGACAAATGTATAATCAAACCCTTCTACCCGCGGTAACCTCATGAATCATTAGATTTTCGACATTAGTAACGGGCTCTCACGAGGACTATAGTCATGCTAGCGTTATATATGCATGCCGAGTTTACACTACGTTCTTTGACCAGACCTGGACCAGGGCTAGGTCTATAGGCGTAAACGTTGTTTACCTGGCCTAGACCAAGCCTGGACTAGGTTTAGGCCACAAAGTCAAGGGGCCGGTTGTATCAAGCCCGTTTAGCTTAAACGGTGGTTACGTTCAAAATAGAAAGCCATGCAGTCTATCGTTTTATTGAACAAGCTAAATGTTTTTACCCTTATTACAAATTAAGATACTGTCTACAACTACATATTCAGTGCATGATATTCAAGTTGACTCATTCAAGAGAGATGTAGAGTGTTATTTAATTTTAACTTATCCAGTCAGCAGAAGAAGGTGGTCTGGAGGCCTGGACTGGACCTGTACCGATTTTTGTAACGTGAACGGGATTTAGCGTGTTTGGGGTGTTGTGCTAGACCTGATCTGGGCCTTTAGTGTAAACACGGGTATAGATTTTTGTTGTTGTCTTGGAATGCGCGCTAGCCTCTAAAATTTAAAACCGTACCCATGCACTATATCAGTTAAGAGAATTACCTGCAAATCTCGTGGACGTTAATATCTTCAGAATTTCTTACTTTAGTTTTGTGCTAAAATCGATCTAATTTTTCATAGCATCAGTTCTTGGATCGCTATTATGAAACAAAGTTCCTGCATATTATATCAGATACGGTATATTTTTTATCATCATTATATAATAATTTTTAAAAAATATTTTAAGATTAAATCTAAGCTTTCTTTACCGTGATATTGCTCTTGTGGTTTTCAAGAGTGCAAGGCATTCACTTTTATGCAAGTTCTATCTGCATGTACGCCACGTAGCTGTATGTAGTTCTCTATATAGTGAAGCCGCAATGGCGTTATAATGTATTATATAGTTAAACCAGTTTCTGTATTTCTTCAAACATCCAATTGAGAATATAGGAAAGCCTCATTCTGGAGAATCATTAGTCAATAGCTTTTTGAAATTATATACGGGTTCTCGCGAAGATCAATCATGCTAATATATATAGTTATACTCTGGTGTCCTATAAATGAATTTTGTTATTGTTTTATAGGACTTAGTTTGTCACGAAGTGCTAGATATAGCTTGAAGAATAGAAATAGCTACATAGTTTTTGGGAATAAGCAACATTAAATCTCTGGTCATACCACCATATTACGATAATTACTTTTATTTAAGCTGAGCCTGAATTATGAGAACAAACTGTACCATTAAACAAAATGCTCCGGAAATTTGCACCTGTTACATTTTACAACTTCTTGACATGCATGATGATTTTGAATCGCAATTTGTGCGCTCTTAAACGTTTTACAAAATAATCTAGTCTGTCCTCCTTAAAGAAAGTTTAATTTCATGAACATATTGATTATATTCTTTTAACTCTCTATAATTTATATTCTATAAACTTTTAACTTATAACTTTTATATTCTATAAACTTTTAACTTTCCAACCAGTTCTAACCAGTTAAATATTTTTAGGAATAAGTCTATAGACTAGACAAAATGTTTCCGTGTTTATAAGTAATATAGGTTGCATGTCTACTTTATAATATCTTCATGATTTCTCACTTTAGTTTTGTGCTAAAATCGAACTAATTTTTCATAGCATTCTGCGATCGCTATTATGAAACAAAATTCATGCATACTATATCGGATACGGTCTATTTTTTTATCAACAGCATATAATAATTTTTAAAAAATATTTTAAGAATAAATCTAAGCTTTCCCTACCGTGATATTGCTCTGTTTGTTTTCAAGAATGCATGCAATTTATTTTTATGTAAAGTTCTATCTACATGTACGCCATGTAGCTGTATGTAATTATCTATAGTGAAGCCGCAATGGCGTTATAATGTAGTCAAACCAGTTTCTGTGTTTCTTCAAACATCCAATTGAGAATAGGAAAGCCTCATCCTGACGAATCATTAGCCAATAGCTTTTTGAAATTACATACGGGTTCTCCCGAAGATCAATTATGTTAATACAGTTATACTCTGGTGTCCTATAAATAAATTTTGTTATTGTTTTAGGACTTAGCTTGTCACGAAGTGCTACATAGCTTGAAGAATACAAATACATAGTTTTTTGGAATAAGCAACATTTGAATCTCTGTCAGATCCTCATATTACGATAATTACTTTTATTTAAGCTGAGCCTGAATTATGAGAACAAACTGTACCATTAAACAAAATTTTCCCGAAATTTACACCTGTTACATTTCACACCTTCTTGACATGATGATTTTTAATCGCAATTTGTGCGATCTGCTCTCCTTAAAGGAAGTTTAATTTCGTGAACATATTGATTATATTCTTTTAACTTACTATAATTTATATTCTATAAACTTTTAACTTATATTATTATATTATATTAACTTTTAACTTTCTAACCGCGGTTCTAAATATTTTTAGGAATAATTCTAGACTTTTCTTACATCCTAACATGACTCTTAATTGCTTATTTTATTCACAAATAAAACTTAAGTTTTATTTACATGCATATATGCGTCATGTAGGTATAATTTCCTATAGTGAAGGAATAGGATTTAGACTAGTGTAGTCAAACCAGTTTCTGTATTAACTCAAGCATTTATTCGAGAACTGGGAACCTCATTCTAATCATTAGGCAATAACTTTTCAAAATTATATACGGCGACAAAGACCAGTTATGCTAAAGATGCTGGTGTAATTAAATTTTTATCATTGTTTTTTGAACGCAGACTTTACTTTTCTCGAAGAGCTACATAGTTTGATAAATACAAATGTATAGTTTTTAGGAATTAATCAACATTTAAATGTGTAGTCAGACCACCATACTAGGATAATTACTTATATCTAAGCTAAATTATGAGAACGAACTGTACCAAAAAAAAAATTCTGCGGAAATTTGCACCTGTTAAATTTTGCACCCTATTGACATTTTGAGTCGCATGCAATTTATTTACCAATAAGTCGGCGCTTCTTAAAGGAGTTTAATATCTTGAATATATGACCCTTCACATTATGCAAGGTTGCAAGTGCTTTTTGCGTGTAGCTTCAGGCAATGCCTATTTTTTCATATTCTCAAACATTCGGCCTTTTTCGTCCACGACACTTCACGACCCATCCTAGAGCCTTACGAAAGTTCTTGTGTCGCCACGCATAAATAAATGGGTTGAGAACACTGTTCAGAGACATTGCGGGCTCGGATGTTCGGCTCAAGAAATAATAGAACTTGGATTTACTGCAGGATGTGCAGAAAAATCCCAAATGAATGAAAACAGCGTAAGGCGAATATGTTAGGAAAAAGAGCAATAAGATGAAGAATATTGTCATCAAAAGCCGCTTGTCAGATTTCATTCTTTTAATGTTTTCTTTAGTTGCATTGTCTATATTTTCCATAGATGTGACTTCTTTCAGTTTCCGCCTTTTCTCTGTCTTTAAGTTAGAGTATATGAAAGCAAATAAGAGAGTCAATGAGAGAAATGAGAAAGTTACATGTAGATGTGTATCTAGTAAGATATACGCTTTGTCAGACATTCCCATCAGGCGGAATGTGCAGAAAAATCCAGAGTAAATCAGGAATTATATTATAGATCAGTGCTGTTTCCCGACTGGGATATCCTTATATAGAGTTGTTGACGTATTAAAATTCTAAAATGGCTTGCAGAATTTAAGATTTTTATAGTTTATTCATTAAATTTGTTGTATTTTTTTGTGTTTTATAAAGTTGAAAAAGTCAAGGTTAAAAAATAGACACGTTTCACGTCTCGGTCTCAAAAACATCCCTCGGCCAACGGCCTCGGGCCGTTTTCGAGACCTCCGGCACAGTTTTTTGCATCCGGACCGAAGCTGCCGATAAATAACATATATGTAGTAACGTTAATAACCTAGCCATCATATCTTGGGCTTCAATGTAAATTCTTTACTTCCGCGTCATATTGATTTGGTGCGTTTTTATGCTAAAGATAAAATGCATGTCTGCGAATTTTTCAGACTTTTTTTTAATCATTTTTAACACAATTTTGTGCTCGCTATTATAAACGTTGGTTATTTTATCGGATTTGAGTTATTTTCTTCAATAGAATATATATAAACGTCCTAAAATGTAGCTACTACAATATCATATTAGGAATAATTTTGCATGTATACTTTCCCTACCGTATAATGGCAAAAGCTCCTGCTCTATTCAAGATTAGGGTTCACTTTTGTACAAGTATATATTCCAAGCAGCTGTTATACTCGGGAATGACTAGGCATGCAATTAGACTAATGACAAGAAACCAGCTAGTATATGCACGCATTAATTTGAACATCCAATTAAAGCCCTTATTCTGATGCAATATTAGCCTCATTCTAATGAAATATTAGCCAATTGTTTTTCCGGCGAAATTGCTAGTGGGTTTTCATGATGATTAGTCATGCTAATATAGTTATTGGTCTCCTGATTGAGTTATTGCTATTGCCTTGGGCAAACACTTCTCACCTTTTCACGAAGAGCTACATAGCCAACCTCGCAAGCCAGGCTTTTTTATCTACGCTCCAGGCGAAAACCCTGTTCAGGACTGGTCATGTGACAGCGCAAAATCTTCTAATTTTTAATTATAGCACTTAGTTCATCTCTAAGGGAAGGGTGGCGAAGTCAATATGCCACTTCTGCTTTTTTAGCACTTGTGACAGTCCAGGTCGCTTTGTACTGCCGCCACGCAATATACTAAAATTAGCGGTTCGCAAAATAAATAAATACAGGACATGTTGTAAAAACTGCGCTGGACTTTGGATCATTTTTAAAATTCGTCATCTATAGATTTTCGTATTGTCTTACTTCACGACCCATCCCTGAGCCTTAGGAAAGTTGTTGTGCTCTTCTTTAACATTGCAATAATTTCTTATTTTTAACAATTTTTACGATGAATAATTGTATACTTTACTACAAAATTACTTTAACTACGCGGGTATTGTTAAAACCTAATACATTTCATTTAAAGTCCATGACATGTTCAATAAATTAGCACAATCATACTGAAGCTTTTTATTAAGTTATTTCAAGAGCATCTTATGAAACTCGTTCCTTTGATATCTTCCAGGCTCTGTCTTGAAAAATATTGACGAAAGACACAACAAAACTAAGTCTATTCTAATGTTTAAAGTATTTAATAACCACACTGCTCCCAACCTAAGGGCGTCCTTTATTCGAATGAATGATATTCAGAATAACTGATTTGATTATCCCTAAACCTAAGAGCGAATATGTCAGTTAAAAAAAACTTTTAAGTATAGTGGAGCTTTTACATGGAATTCGCTCTCTACAGATGCAAAGCTATCAACTACTTTAAGTGCTTTTAAAAGGGATCTTGAAGCCTAGTTTGATCAATACCTATTATCAAAGACCTTCTAAGAAACCTTCCATTCAAACTGAAAGTTTTATTTTTTTTGTAAATATGTTTTATCTCTGTGACGCTTCTTAGGAAGAACATCAATTTAATGGTGATGAGAAATTAATGCGTCATTAAATAAATTGTTTATGTATATGTATGCATGCATGTATGTCAACTAAACATCGAAACTTTATGATCAATTAACCAATGAACTGTATAGTGAGAAATCATGACAATCCTTTATTGTATGACTGTTAAGTAATTCTGAGTGTATTTGGTTTCTTCAAAGCTTTAGTATTGTCGTATTTGTACACAAAGCCGGGTCTCGAATTGAACATTGAAAGTTCAGGTATTTTGTAGTGAATTTTGACGTTTCTTTTCACACTCATCACTAAGAACAGACTGAATCATGATACATAAGCACCATTCGCTTTATTCTCAGGACTCTCACATCATGTTGTTGAAAAATCCTTAGATACGGGGCAAAAATTCTTTAAATTGCCTATGATCTTCTAAAAATCGTGACCTACACGGGGTCATGATATTTGAGATCCGGAAACTAGTGTAAAAAGGCGGGAATGGGACTATGGGAAGATGAAAAACCCCCGAAAGAAGGGTGAAAACCAAACTGTACAAGCAAAAATTTCGTTTCATATGTTATTAAACAGTCATACTCGTAATAAACAAGTAACTTAATTATTTAAATAAGTTATTTGTTTAGATAAAATTAGATTGTGTGAAGACTGAAGAGACCTTAATAAGAACAGTTTTCATTGGCTCCCTTTGTTCAATCTTGTATTTTTGAAATATTTTGTGAACTTCGGATTAAAAATCAGAATTCCTTAGAAATTCATTAATAACATATAATTCCTTAAACAATTCTTTAAAAAACCAAAAAAGGTTGAAATTTCCTTAGTAATAATTTCCTTAAAAGAGTGAGACGCAATATAAAACTGGACACCCTGTTTTATGCCTAGGTTGGCTATTCATTCATGCTCAAGACACCACTTGCTTCTCAGCGGTTTTGTTCCATATTTTCTTAAACAACATTTCGTCTACTGCACTTCACGACCCATCCTAGAGCCTTACGAAAGTTTCTGTGTCTCCACGCATAAATAAATGGGTTGAGAACGCTGTTCAGATACACTACAGGCTCGCATGTTTTGCTCAAGAAATAATAGAACTTGGATTTACTGCATGATGTGCAGAAATATTCCAAATGAATGAAAACAGCATAAGGCGAATATGTTAGGAAAAAGAGCGATAAGATGAAGAATATTGTCACCAAAAGCCGCTTGTCAGATTTCATTCTTTTAATGTTTTCTTTAGTTGCACTGTCTATATTTACCACAGATGTGACTTCTTTCAGTCTTCGCCTTTTCTTTGCCTTCAAGTTGAAGTATATGAAAGCAAATAAGAGAGTCAATGAGAGAAATGAGAAAGTCGCATGTAGATGTGTATTCAGTAAGATATACGCTTTGTCAGACATTCCCATTAGGCGAAATGAGGAGAAAAATCCGGAGTAAATCCACGAAATGGCCACAATTATTGCAGCTGAATTTAGTGTCATAACTCGACGATACAAGAAAGGTTTTTTAATGGTCACACTTCGGTCGATGATGAGTATTACTATTGTGACTATAGCGTTGTTGACTGTTATATAAGAGCCGTAATCACCAATTTCTAGTGTTTTCGAGTAATATTTGTTTTGATAAATACCAAAATGGTAAACAGCATACAATGGATCCACAACAAGTCCTGTCAACAAATCAGCGACTGCGAGGTTTGCTACAAATACTATTGGTACGTTACGAAGACATTTGTAAGGATCGTAGCAGATGGCTGTTAGGCCTAGTTCATACGTCGCATTTTGGTCGCGTCGAATGCAATTCAAACAATAGATAATGAGATGATAAGCCTCATTTAGCCTCATTTAGCCTCATTACCATCTCATTATCTATTGTTTGAATTGCATTCGACGCGACCAAAATGCGACGTATGAACTAGGCCTTAGAAGTAGTGCGTTGGTAATTATTGTAGCAAGCGATATTACTAGCAGTAGAATACCAATCGTTAGCGAGAGAACTCTCTGAAATGTCGTATATTCTGTTGAACTGTTGTTTGATTCCATCATTCCATTCGTGCAGTGCTGTTCTTTAATGTTCTTATTTATTGTCCTGTAATAAAAAAAAACTATTGACATCTTTAGAACTTGGTTCATACATTATGCATGAACTGAAGGATATTTGCCTGACAATAATAACATAAATAGTTGAAAACGTGACATGAAATGCGCATTACCAGCTGTCTAAAACATACAAAAAAACTTCACAGCCAGTTTGGACCTTTCCTTTCGTCACCCTATAATTCTCCTTAATACAAAATTGCATGTACGTTTAAAGGATAATAATTCCTTGGTGAAGGACTAGACGTTCAGTTAGACAAATGTATAATTAATCAAACCCTCCTACCCGCGGTAATCTCATCGTAATGAATCATTAGATTTTCTCACGACATTACGTTCTTTGACCAGGCCTGGACCTGGACCAGGTCTAGGCCTATAGGCGTTTGAACGTTGTTTACCTGGCCTAGACCAAGCCTGGACCTGGTCTATATAGGCCACAAAATCCAGGGACCGGTTGTATCAAGCCCGTTTAGCCTAAACGGTGGTTACGTTCAAAATAGAAGAAAGCCAGTCTATCGTTTTATTCAACAAAGCTAAATTTTTTTACCCTTAATACAAATTAAGATACTGTCTACAACTACATATTCAGTGCATAATATTCAAGTTGAATCATTCAAGGGAGATGTAGAGTGTTATTTAATTTTAACTTATCCAGTCAGCAGAAGAAATTGGTCTGGACCAGGCCTGGACCTGTACCAATTTTTGTAACGTGAACGGGATTTAGCGTGTTTGTGGTGTTTCCCAAGTATTTTGTCACGATGTTGTCTATACATTTTTGTTTTTGTCTAGGAATGCGCGCTCGCCTTTAAAATGTAAAACCGTAGCTACCATCAGTTAAGAGATTACCTACAATTAACGCAAACTTGTACAATTTGTACGTCTTGTTTTCTGGCAAATCTTAGAATATGTACGTCTTGTATTCTGGCAAATCTCGTGGACTTTAATATCTTCATAATTTCTCACTTTAGTTTTGTGCTAAAATCGATCTAATTTTTCATAGCATTCTACGATCGTTATTATGAAACAAAATTCATGCATATTATATCGGATACAGTCTATTTTTTTATCAACAGCATGCATATAATAATTTTAAAAAAATATTTTAAGAATAAATCTAAGCTTTCCCTACCGTGATATTGCTTTTGTTGTTTTCAAGAATGCATGGGATTCACTTTTATGCCATGTTTCATGCCATGTAGCTGCATGTAACTCTCTGTAGTGAAGCCCGAATGGCGTTATGATGCAGTCAAACCAGTTTCTGTATTACTTCAAACATCCAATTGAGAATAAGAAAGCCTCATTGTGACGAATCATTAGCCAATAGCTTTTTGAAATTATATACGGGTTCTCGCGAAGATCAATCATGCTAGTGTCCTATAATTAAATTTTGTTATTGTTTTAAGACTTAGCTTGTTACACCATATTTCGATAGTTATTTTATCCAAGCTGAGCCTGAATTATGAGAACGAACTGTACCATTTAACAAAATTCTCCGGAAATTTACACCTGTTACAGTTTACACCCTCTTGACATGATGATTTTGAATCGCAATTTGTGCGCTCTTAAACGTTTTACAAATCTAGTCTGCACTCCTTAATAGAAGTTTAATTTCGTGAACATATTGATTATATTCTTAGATACTATAAACTTTTAACTTTCTAACCGGTTCTAATCGGTTAATATTTTTAGGAATAAGTCTAGACTTTCCTTACCGTAATATGACTCTTAATTGCTTGCGTAACATGCACATACGTCATGTAGGTGTAATTTTTCATAATGAAGGAATAGGCGTTACACTAATGTATTCAAACCAGTTTCTTTATTCACTGCATGAAACATTTAATTGAGACCTGGGAGCCTCACTCTAATCATTAGGCAATAACTTTTCAAAATTATATACGGCGACAAAGACCAGTTATGCTAAAAATAATGGTGTAATTAAATTTTTGTCATTGTCTTGAACGCAGACTTTGCTTGTCTCGATGAGCTACATAGTTTGATGAATACAAATGTATAGTTTTTAGGAATTAATGAACATTTAAATCTGTAGTCAGACACCATACTAGGATAATTACTTACATCTAAGCTAAATTATGAGAACGAACTGTACCGAAAAAAAATAATTCCCCGGAAATTTGCACCTGTTACATTGTGCATCCTATTGACATTTTGAATAGCAATTTGTGTGCTTTAAACGTTTTACCAATAAGTCGGCGCTTCTTAAGGGAATTTAATATCTTGAATATATGACCCTCCACATTATGCAAGGTTGCAAGTGCTTTTTGCGTGTAGCTTCAGGCAATGCCTATTTTTTCATAATCTCAAACATTTGATCTTTTTCGTCCACGGCACTTCACGACCCATCCTAGAGACTTACGAAAGTTCCTGTGTCTCCACGCATAAATAAATGGGTTGAGAACGCTGTTCACTTACACTACGGCCTCAGATGATTGGCTCATGAAATAATAAAACTTGCATGGATTTACTGCATGATGTGCAGAAATATTCCAAATGAATGAAAACAGCGTAAGGCGAATATGTTAGGAAAAAGAGAGATAAGATGAAGAATATTGTCACCAAAAGCCGCTTGTCAGATTTGATTTCCTGAAGTTTTTCTCTAGTTGTGTTGTCTATATTTTCCACAGATGTGACTTCTTTGAATTTCCGCCTTTTTTCTGTCTTCAAGTTGGAGTATATGAAAGCAAATAAGAGAGTCAATGAGAAAAATGAGAAAGTTACATGTAGATGTGTATCCAGTAAGATATACGCTTTGTCAGACATTCCCATCAGGCGGAATGTGCAGAAAAATCCAGAGTAAATCCACGAAATGGCCACAATTATTGTAGCTGATTTTAGTGTCATAACTCGACTATACAAGAAAGGTTTTTTAATGGCTATTAAACACACTTCGGTCGATGATGAGTATTACGGTTGTGACTACAGTATTGTTGACTGTGGTAAAAGCGATGTAGTGAGAAACATTTTGTATTTTCAAGTAATGCTTGTTTTGATAAATACCAAAATGGTAAACAGCAAGCAATGGATCAACAGCAAGTCCTGTCAACAAATCAGCGACTGCGAGGTTTGCTATGAATATTATTGGTACGTTACGAAGACATTTGTAAGGATCGTAGCAGATGGCAGCTAGAAGTAGTGCGTTGGCAATTATTGAAGCAAGAGATGTCACCAGCAGCAGAATACCAATCGTTAGGGAGAGAACTCTCTCAAATGTCGTATATTCTGTTGAACTGTTGTTTGATTCCATCATTCCATTCAGTGCTGTTCTCTAATGTAGACCTGTATAATTAAAAAAATAGTGATATCACAAGGCTTTGAGACTGGGGTTCATGCACGATGGAAGGTATGATAATAGACACATCTAAATATATTAGGCAATTGTCTGACGTTTTTTTACAAGAAAACCTTTACACTAACTGTCTTGATTACAAAATATTATGTAATATATTTCACCTGCTGTAAATCCGCATGCAGTAACTTCAGTTTCCGCGATGTCGGAAGAATTTGAAAACGCAAAAATATTTCTCCGTTATTATATTTATTTGCATATGTCACACGTAAAAACAAAAACGTTTCAGAAACGCTTCAGTATTTAAGTGATCCCACAATGGGATCTTGACCACTTGGGATGTTGAATTCAAAACAAAAATCTACCAAACCCAAAGGAAAAAACAAGAATAAGGACTTTGTTTGGACAGACGACAAGCTTGAACTCCTTCTAAATGTTGTTGTTGAGTATACAATGATTAATTGTCGTGTACAAAAAAATTGTGTATAACCAAATACTCCGACATTCTGGTTTCTCGCGTGAAAATCCTTCCTCGGCATGCAAGGATTGGCGAAAATTTCACACACAATTAAAATAGCCTAAATAAGATAAGACTCAACCTGAATAAAACTCTAATATATATAGCAATATAAAAATGAACTGATAAGGGTGGATTTCCACTTATAGAGCACTGAATATAGTTCGCCAGCGAAATATTTGCATATTTTCTTTTGAATTGAGAACATTTACGCCTGCGGTATTCAAAAAGCTCACTCACACTCACTGCGTGTGAGTGTGACATAGAAATCCCACTTAATCAGTTTGAGTGTGAGTGAGCTTTTAGAGTAAGCTACTACAGGCGATAGTCATGTTGAATTTATGCCGCTAAAATTATAAAGAAAACTGATATGCATCTATTTTGCTAGTGAACTATTTCCTACAGTGTGAAAATTCAACCTAAGCCACAATGCTTGAAAGAAACCTCATTTATATGGAACGATATGATACGTTACTTTGCGTCATCGTTTCGGCAAAGCCGTTCACATGAAGTTACCATGAAAGCCGTTCACAGAAAGTTACCATGCATGCACGATGCCGGAAGAATTTGCGAAAATGCAAAAATACCTAAAATATTTATCCGCGCGTCCACATGCAAACACAAAAACGCTAAAGTTATTTGAACCCGCAGTACACCTCCATGTTTTCAACCTGCGTGTCACACGTGGGATGTCCGAACTCAAAACAAAACAAAATGTTGAGTATATGCCGGAACAATTGTGCATAACCATGCAAATACTCCGACATATAGAAAATACTTTCTCAGCAAAAAAAATAACTCACAATGAAAATAACCTTTAAAATAAGGACTCCAACTCAATAAGACTCATTTGACGCTAATATATAGTAATATATTTCATCCAGAATACGTATTATCAGAAGGGTGACTTATTTTCCTGCCTTCAAATTTTCCCAAAATGTACACGTCATGCACACGCTATGAACTGATGGCTGCCTGTGAATTTTTTATTATTTCTGCCATTTCACATGGCAAAGAGCATATAAAATGACAAATGACGAATATCACGCAATATCACGCAATAAACACTTGCCAGCAAGATGGCTGTATGGGGCATTTTTATTACTCCGGGGCCGGTTGTTCAAAAGCCGGTTAACTTAACCCAGGGTTAACGCAAATTTTTACATCATTTTTTTTCATCACTTGTTCATAAAAGTTGAATATTTTTACCATGGGTATTTTCTGGTTCAATAGAAATCTTATTTTGTAAAGTCAGTTTGAAACAAGCGGCGGTGTAGAAGCACGTAAACTAAAACAGCGGATTAAAATTTAACCCAGGGCTAGCGCTAACATAGCTTTGAACAACAGGGCCCTGCTGATGGACATCTGTCCATCTTTTATCTATGCATGGTATAGCTCTGGGTGTAGCCTAAAGGCTGCTTTAATTCCACTGTCGCGTTTTTTGCACGCGCGTAAAAGCTTAAAACCTTCAAAGTTGTATAGTTAATCTTATGCCAGAAAAAACACAGCAAATCATCTACACAATTCAACCCTATATGCAATCGTTGATTTCATAAGGGCCTAATTCCATGCACGGGTAAATTGTAAAGGTTCAAAAGGTCTTAATTTCGAGGGAATAATTAATTTCGAAATTAAGACCTGTTAAATTTCATGCATCATCTATATATTCTAAATGATTTTAAACTTTTATGTGCGTATCCGTACGTACAAAAACACGACAGTGGAAAACAGCCGTAAGTCAGCAATTTTTCTGTTCAGGTCTGGTATAATGATGGTTGAAGCTGAACTATCAATTAGCTCATGTATTATTGTCTTCTATAAACTCTAAATATATATAGATTACACTTCATGCAGGCTTCAGTTCTGGCGAAAGCTTGCAATATTCAACATGTAATTTTAACTGCTTCGACACCCGTAGATAGAATTACGCGGTTTATCCGCTTCCTGCAATGCGGACACCGCGATATTTCGTAAAGACACAAACGTTTTCAAATGTTCACATATATCTACCTAAGTAAATGTTGAACTATAATTTTTTATAATTTTTTCTGCATTTTTGTAAGTCATATATAGGCTGACCATATTTTCAATATGAAAATAAATTTAAGTAGTAACGTTAATAACCTGGCCATCATATCTTGGGCTTCAATGTAAATCCTTCACTTCCGCGTCATATTGATTTGGTGCGTTTTTATGCTAAAGATAAGATGCATGTCTGCGAATTTTTCAGACTTTTTTTAATCATTTTTAACACAATTTTGTGCTCGCTATTATAAACGTTGGTTATTTTATCGGATTTGAGTTATTTTCTTCAATAGAATATATATAAACGTCCTAAAATGTAGCTACTACAATATCATATTAGGAATAATTTTGCATGTATACTTTCCCTACCGTATAATGGCAAAAGCTCCTGCTCTATTCAAGATTAGGGTTCACTTTTGTACAAGTATATATTCCAAGCAGCTGTTATATTAGGGAATGACTAGGCCTGCAATTAGACTAATGACAAGAAACCAGCTAGTATATGCACGCATTAATTTGAACATCCAATTAAAGCCCTTATTCCGATGCAATATTAGCCTCATTCTAATGAAATATTAGCCAATTGTTTTTCCGGCGAAATTGCTAGTGGGTTTTCATGATGATTAGTCATGCTAATATAGTTATTGGTCTCCTTATTGAGTTATTGCTATTGCCTTGGGCAAACACTTCTCACCTTTTCACGAAGAGCTACATAGCCAACCTCGCAAGCCAGGCTTTTTTATCTACGCTCCAGGCGAAAACCCTGGTTCAGGACTGGTCATGTGACAGCGCAAAATCTTCTAATTTTTAATTATGGCGCTTAGTTCATCTCTAAGGGAAGGGTGGCGAAGTCAATATGCCACTTCTGCTTTTTTAGCACTTGTGACAGTCCAGGTCGCTTTGTACTGCCGCCACGCAATGTACTAAAAATAGCGGTTCGCAAAATAAATAAATACAGGACATGTTGTAAAAACTGCGCTGGACTTTGGATCATTTTTAAAATTCGTCATCTATAGATTTTCGTATTGTCTTACTTCACGACCCATCCCTGAGCCTTACGAAAGTTGTTGTGCTCTTCTTTAACATTGCAATAATTTCTTATTTTTAACAATTTTTACGATGAATAATTGTATACTTTACTACAAAATTACTTTAACTACGCGGGTATTGTTAAAACCTAATACATTTCATTTAAAGTCCATGACATGTTCAATAAATTAGCACAATCATACTGAAGCTTTTTATTAAGTTATTTCAAGAGCATCTTATGAAACTCGTTCCTTTGATATCTTCCAGGCTCTGTCTTGAAAAATATTGACGAAAGACACAACAAAACTAAGTCTATTCTAATGTTTAAAGTATTTAATAACCACACTGCTCCCAACCTAAGGGCGTCCTTTATTCGAATGAATGATATTCAGAATAACTGATTTGATTATCCCTAAACCTAAGAGCGAATATGTCAGTTAAAAAAAACTTTTAAGTATAGTGGAGCTTTTACATGGAATTCGCTCTCTACAGATGCAAAGCTATCAACTACTTTAAGTGCTTTTAAAAGGGATCTTGAAGCCTAGTTTGATCAATACCTATTATCAAAGACCTTCTAAGAAACCTTCCATTCAAACTGAAAGTTTTATTTTTTTGTAAATATGTTTTATCTCTTTGACGCTTCTTAGGAAGAACATCAATTTAATGGTGATGAGAAATTAATGCGTCATTAAATAAATTGTTTATGTATATGTATGCATGCATGTATGTCAACTAAACATCGAAACTTTATGATCAATTAACCAATGAACTGTATAGTGAGAAATCATGACAATCCTTTATTGTATGACTGTTAAGTAATTCTGAGTGTATTTGGTTTCTTCAAAGCTTTAGTATTGTCGTATTTGTACACAAAGCCGGGTCTCGAATTGAACATTGAAAGTTCAGGTATTTTGTAGTGAATTTTGACGTTTCTTTTCACACTCATCACTAAGAACAGACTGAATCATGATACATAAGCACCATTCGCTTTATTCTCAGGACTCTCACATCATGTTGTTGAAAAATCCTTAGATACGGGGCAAAAATTCTTAAATTGCCTATGATCTTCTAAAAATCGTGACCTACACGGGGTCATGATATTTGAGATCCGGAAACTAGTGTAAAAAGGCGGGAATGGGACTATGGGAAGATGAAAAACCCCCGAAAGAAGGGTGAAAACCAAACTGTACAAGCAAAAATTTCGTTTCATATGTTATTAAACAGTCATACTCGTAATAAACAAGTAACTTAATTATTTAAATAAGTTATTTGTTTAGATAAAATTAGATTGTGTGAAGACTGAAGAGACCTTAATAAGAACAGTTTTCATTGGCTCCCTTTGTTCAATCTTGTATTTTGAAATATTTTGTGAACTTCGGATTAAAAATCAGAATTCCTTAGAAATTCATTAATAACATATAATTCCTTAAACAATTCTTTAAAAAACCAAAAAAGGTTGAAATTTCCTTAGTAATAATTTCCTTAAAAGAGTGAGACGCAATATAAAACTGGACACCCTGTTTTATGCCTAGGTTGGCTATTCATTCATGCTCAAGACACCACTTGCTTCTCAGCGGTTTTGTTCCATATTTTCTTAAACAACATTTCGTCTACTGCACTTCACCACCCATCCTAGAGCCTTACGAAAGTTTCTGTGTCTCCACGCATAAATAAATGGGTTGAGAACGCTGTTCAGATACACTACAGGCTCGCATGTTTTGCTCAAGAAATAATAGAACTTGGATTTACTGCATGATGTGCAGAAATATTCCAAATGAATGAAAACAGCATAAGGCGAATATGTTAGGAAAAAGAGCGATAAGATGAAGAATATTGTCACCAAAAGCCGCTTGTCAGATTTCATTCTTTTAATGTTTTCTTTAGTTGCACTGTCTATATTTACCACAGATGTGACTTCTTTCAGTCTCCGCCTTTTCTTTGTCTTCAAGTTGAAGTATATGAAAGCAAATAAGAGAGTCAATGAGAGAAATGAGAAAGTTACATGTAGATGTGTATTCAGTAAGATATACACTTTGTCAGACATTCCCATTAGGCGAAATGAGGAGAAAAATCCGGAGTAAATCCACGAAATGGCCACAATTATTGCAGCTGATTTTAGTGTCATAACTCGACGATACAAGAAAGGTTTTTTAATGGTCACACTTCGGTCGATGATGAGTATTACTATTGTGACTATAGCGTTGTTGACTGTTATATAAGAGCCGTAATCACCAATTTCTAGTGTTTTCGAGTAATATTTGTTTTGATAAATACCAAAATGGTAAACAGCATACAATGGATCCACAACAAGTCCTGTCAACAAATCAGCGACTGCGAGGTTTGCTACAAATACTATTGGTACGTTACGAAAGCATTTGTAAGGATCGTAGCAGATGGCTGTTAGAAGTAGTGCGTTGGCAATTATTGTAGCAAGCGATATTACTAGCAGTAGAATACCAATCGTTAGCGAGAGAACTCTCTGAAATGTCGTATATTCTGTTGAACTGTTGTTTGATTCCATCATTCCATTCGTGCAGTGCTGTTCTTTAATGTTCTTATTTATTGTCCTGTAATAAAAAAAAACTATTGACATCTTTAGAACTTGGTTCATACATTATGCATGAACTGAAGGATATTTGCCTGACAATAATAACATAAATAGTTGAAAACGTGACATGAAATGCGCATTACCAGCTGTCTAAAACATACAAAAAAACTTCACAGCCAGTTTGGACCTTTCCTTTCGTCACCCTATAATTCTCCTTAATACAAAATTGCATGTACGTTTAAAGGATAATAATTCCTTGGTGAAGGACTAGACGTTCAGTTAGACAAATGTATAATTAATCAAACCCTCCTACCCGCGGTAATCTCATCGTAATGAATCATTAGATTTTCTCACGACATTACGTTCTTTGACCAGGCCTGGACCTGGACCAGGTCTAGGCCTATAGGCGTTTGAACGTTGTTTACCTGGCCTAGACCAAGCCTGGACCTGGTCTATATAGGCCACAAAATCCAGGGACCGGTTGTATCAAGCCCGTTTAGCCTAAACGGTGGTTACGTTCAAAATAGAAAGCCAGTCTATCGTTTTATTCAACAAAGCTAAATTTTTTTACCCTTAATACAAATTAAGATACTGTCTACAACTACATATTCAGTGCATAATATTCAAGTTGAATCATTCAAGGGAGATGTAGAGTGTTATTTAATTTTAACTTATCCAGTCAGCAGAAGAAATTGGTCTGGACCAGGCCTGGACCTGTACCAATTTTTGTAACGTGAACGGGATTTAGCGTGTTTGTGGTGTTTCCCAAGTATTTTGTCACGATGTTGTCTATACATTTTTGTTTTTGTCTAGGAATGCGCGCTCGCCTTTAAAATGTAAAACCGTAGCTACTATCAGTTAAGAGATTACCTATCAATTAACGCAAACTTGTACAATTTGTACGTCTTGTTTTCTGGCAAATCTTAGAATATGTACGTCTTGTATTCTGGCAAATCTCGTGGACTTTAATATCTTCATAATTTCTCACTTTAGTTTTGTGCTAAAATCGATCTAATTTTTCATAGCATTCTACGATCGTTATTATGAAACAAAATTCATGCATATTATATCGGATACAGTCTATTTTTTTATCAACAGCATGCATATAATAATTTTAAAAAAATATTTTAAGAATAAATCTAAGCTTTCCCTACCGTGATATTGCTCTTGTTGTTTTCAAGAATGCATGGGATTCACTTTTATGCCATGTTTCATGCCATGTAGCTGCATGTAACTCTCTGTAGTGAAGCCCGAATGGCGTTATGATGCAGTCAAACCAGTTTCTGTATTACTTCAAACATCCAATTGAGAATAAGAAAGCCTCATTGTGACGAATCATTAGCCAATAGCTTTTTGAAATTATATACGGGTTCTCGCGAAGATCAATCATGCTAGTGTCCTATAATTAAATTTTGTTATTGTTTTAAGACTTAGCTTGTTACGAAGTGCTACATATAGCTTGAAGAAAACAAATACATGTTTTTGGGAATAAGCAACATTTAAATCTCTTGTCAGACCACCATGTTTCGATAGTTATTTTATCCAAGCTGAGCCTGAATTATGAGAACGAACTGTACCATTTAACAAAATTCTCCGGAAATTTACACCTGTTACAGTTTACACCCTCTTGACATGATGATTTTGAATCGCAATTTGTGCGCTCTTAAACGTTTTACAAATCTAGTCTGCACTCCTTAATAGAAGTTTAATTTCGTGAACATATTGATTATATTCTTAGATACTATAAACTTTTAACTTTCTAACCGGTTCTAATCGGTTAATATTTTTAGGAATAAGTCTAGACTTTCCTTACCGTAATATGACTCTTAATTGCTTGCGTAACATGCATATACGTCATGTAGGTGTAATTTTTCATAATGAAGGAATAGGCGTTACACTAATGTATTCAAACCAGTTTCTTTATTCACTGCATGAAACATTTAATTGAGACCTGGGAGCCTCACTCTAATCATTAGGCAATAACTTTTCAAAATTATATACGGCGACAAAGACCAGTTATGCTAAAAATAATGGTGTAATTAAATTTTTGTCATTGTCTTGAACGCAGACTTTGCTTGTCTCGATGAGCTACATAGTTTGATGAATACAAATGTATAGTTTTTAGGAATTAATGAACATTTAAATCTGTAGTCAGACACCATACTAGGATAATTACTTACATCTAAGCTAAATTATGAGAACGAACTGTACCGAAAAAAAATAATTCCCCGGAAATTTGCACCTGTTACATTGTGCATCCTATTGACATTTTGAATAGCAATTTGTGTGCTTTAAACGTTTTACCAATAAGTCGGCGCTTCTTAAGGGAATTTAATATCTTGAATATATGACCCTCCACATTATGCAAGGTTGCAAGTGCTTTTTGCGTGTAGCTTCAGGCAATGCCTATTTTTTCATAATCTCAAACATTTGATCTTTTTCGTCCACGGCACTTCACGACCCATCCTAGAGACTTACGAAAGTTCCTGTATCTCCACGCATAAATAAATGGGTTGAGAACGCTGTTCACTTACACTACGGCCTCAGATGATTGGCTCATGAAATAATAAAACTTGGATTTACTGCATGATGTGCAGAAATATTCCAAATGAATGAAAACAGCGTAAGGCGAATATGTTAGGAAAAAGAGAGATAAGATGAAGAATATTGTCACCAAAAGCCGCTTGTCAGATTTGATTTCCTGAAGTTTTTCTCTAGTTGTGTTGTCTATATTTTCCACAGATGTGACTTCTTTGAATTTCCGCCTTTTTTCTGTCTTCAAGTTGGAGTATATGAAAGCAAATAAGAGAGTCAATGAGAAAAATGAGAAAGTTACATGTAGATGTGTATCCAGTAAGATATACGCTTTGTCAGACATTCCCATCAGGCGGAATGTGCAGAAAAATCCAGAGTAAATCCACGAAATGGCCACAATTATTGTAGCTGATTTTAGTGTCATAACTCGACTATACAAGAAAGGTTTTTTAATGGCTATTAAACACACTTCGGTCGATGATGAGTATTACGGTTGTGACTACAGTATTGTTGATTGTGGTAAAAGCGATGTAGTGAGAAACATTTTGTATTTTCAAGTAATGTTTGTTTTGATAAACACCAAAATGGTAAACAGCAAGCAATGGATCAACAGCAAGTCCTGTCAACAAATCAGCGACTGCGAGGTTTGCTATGAATATTATTGGTACATTACGAAGACATTTGTAAGGATCGTAGCAGATGGCAGCTAGAAGTAGTGCGTTGGCAATTATTGAAGCAAGAGATGTCACCAGCAGTAGAATACCAATCGTTAGCGAGAGAACTCTCTCAAATGTCGTATATTCTGTTGAACTGTTGTTTGATTCCATCATTCCATTCAGTGCTGTTCTCTAATGTAGACCTGTATAATTAAAAAAATAGTGATATCACAAGGCTTTGAGACTTGGGGTTCATGCACGATGGAAGGTATGATAATAGACACATCTAAATATATTAGGCAATTGTCTGAAGTTTTTTTACAAGAAAACCTTTACACTAACTGTCTTGATTACAAAATATTATGTAATATATTTCGCCTGCTGTAAATCCGCATGTAGTAACTTCAGTTCCGCGATGTCGGAAGAATTTGAAAACGCAAAAATATTTCTCCGTTATTATATTTATTTGCATATGTCACACGTAAAAACAAAAACGTTTCAGATACGCTTATTTAAGTGATCCCACAATGGGATCTCGGCCACTTGGGATGTTGAATTCAAAACAAAAATCTACCAAACCCAAAGGAAAAAACAAGAATAAGGACTTTGTTTGGACAGACGACAAACTTGAACTCCTTCTAAATTGTCGGGACTGAGCGACAACGGGGCGCACGAAATAATAGGGGATGACACGCACTGCACAGAAATGGGAAGCAATATGGGTAAAATAAGGGATCTGCACAAAATTGAGTCAGTTGGTGATAGAGGGTCATAGTGTGCGAATGTGACTCGAGAGACGCGATATTAATTCGACATAGCTGCAACGTGAATTTTGGGTGAAGATTTAGTATAACTTTTAATTTTATTTGTTAATCAATATATTTCATAAACCCAATCGAATTTGTGTGAATTGAGACTTGTCGAGGACAAACGATACTGAACGGAGGCTAATTCTCGACACCTGGCACCTCCGACGGGATTGCGAACTCGTTGAACAACGATGGAAGAAGAAAAAGAGAGTACTGCTGGAGAGACAGTTACGGAAATGGCCGTTCAACCAACCGGAGAAAGTATACCTCCAGAATTGACAAAGGCAGACATCGAATTGGAGACGAAATTATCCCAGCTGAAATTGGTTACGAGAAGGTCAGATAAAATCCTGGCAACAGGTAAGCGTGAAACTATAAAACGCCATATCGAAACACTGCAATCTGTAAACACCGCGGCTAACGAGTGCAAGCGCAAAGTTGAGGAACAGAAAATCGCGAGAAAAACAAGCATGAGCGAAATTTCCGATTGGAGCGACAGTGTTGAGGCGACACTCGAAGTAGCTGATTTACAGATTTCAAAGTTGAGCGATTGGTTAGCTGAAGAGAAACGTAACGCTAAGGCTGCAGGACTAGAGCAGCAACGTGAGGCAGAACTAAAGTTGCATGAACAGAAACTACGCATGCAAAGGGAAATGACCCCACCCAAACCGGAAACTCAGGAATGCCCAAGTCGAAACGCAAAGCTACCGAAACTTGTGATCACGAAGTTTAATGGGTCATTTAAAGACTGGCCTAGGTTTTGGGGACAATTTACCGAAGGGATTGATAAGAGTTCCGTGGCCCCCATTACCAAGTTTACGTATTTGTTAGAATTATTGGGTCCAAAGGTCAAAACATGCGTCGAGTCCCTGCCCTTTTCAACCGAAGGTTACAATAGAGCCAAAGCCATTCTCCAAGACAATTACGGCAAGGAATCCGAGATTGTCAAAAGCTATATAAGGGAGATTCTCGATCTACCTCATATTCCGAACAGTAACCCCCGTAGAATTGCCGAATTTAGTGAGACTTTGACCTATTGCGTGCGAGCCTTGCAGACCTTGAGGAAACTCGATCAGGTTAACGGAAATGTCTCGATGACATTAGATAAATTGTCAGGTATCAGGGGCGATTTAGTTAGAACCGATCCTGAATGGGAAACATGGGATTTCGAGAAGTTAGCTGAGGCATTGCGACAGTGGGTAAAACGCAATCCGGTAAACGAAAGCGACCCTCCGCGCAAAGATGATTACCGTAAGAAGTTGTTTCGCGCGAGCGGAAATGAACAAAAACTTTTGGGCTGTGTTCATTGCGGCGATCTTGGCCATAAGGCGGTTTCATGCACAAATGTCGTGAATCCCAGTGACCGAAAGCAAATTTTAGCAAGAAAGGGTTTGTGCTTTAACTGCGCTACGAAATTTCACCGAGCTTCGGACTGTGCCAGCAAGACGTCTTGTGGGCATTGCAACAAGCGTCATCACTCATCCATCTGCGAACAGTACAAGCATGAACGCGACGAAAGGTCTGGTCAAGATCATACAAAAGAAGGGGACCAATCACCCGGGGCTAAGAAAGTGATGACAGATGGGGCAAGCGCGGAAGGGATATTTCCAGTCGTTGTTGTGAAAGTTAATGGTGTAATGACTCGCGCACTTATTGATTCTGGCGCCGGCAGTTCCTATGCGTCCGCGAAACTTGTCAACGCGTTAAACATTAAACCCAGCGAAATAAAGAGCCAGCGAATAGACATGTTGATGACTTCGCAAACAAAGCGAATAGAAGTTTTCGATGTAGAAGTTAGTTCCTTGGACGATTCGTGCAAAATAAACGTGAGCTTGAACAAAGTTGAAAAGAGCGAGCTTCTGACAACTGGTAACCCCAATTACGACCAACTCGTGAGACGATATAAACATTTGAATTCGGTCAAAATGGACGAACGCGACACAAAGAGTGAGCTACCCATTCACCTCGTGCTGGGAAACGGCGAGTATGCTCGGATAAAAACAAGGACCAAACCCCTGGTAGGAAAGGACGGTGATCCCGTGGCGGAATTTACAAGGTTTGGTTGGATGATCATGAGTCCTGGAATCGAGTTGGACCAGAATACGATGCTACTGACCACAACATCTCAAAACGATTTCGAGCGATTGTGTCGGTTAGACGTCCTCGGTCTTGAAGAACCCACCGAGGAAGGCTCTCAAGCGATTTACGATGATTTTAAAGACGAGCTCACACGCGACAAAGAAGGCTGGTACGAGACTAGCTTACCGTGGAAATCGCATCATCCACACCTTCCGTCGAACAAAAGAGGAAGCATAAGGAGACTTAACAACCTGGTGAAACGTCTCGAGAAAAGAGGAATTTACAAAGAGTACAACGATATTATTCAAGATCAGCTCGTGAAAGGTATTGTCGAACCAGCACCTGCCACAGCAAAGGGTAAAGAGTTTTACATTCCCCACAAGCCCGTCGTAAAGGAGACCGCAGAGACGACGAAACTTCGGGTCGTTTACGACGCGTCCGCCAAAGAATCGGCATCTGATCCATCCTTGAACGAATGCTTGAACCCTGGCCCACCACTCCAGAACCACCTGTGGGATATTTTAGTTCGTCTACGTTTCCTCCCCATCGTGCTGACCGCTGATCTCGAGAAAGCCTTCCTGCAAGTCCGGATACGCGAAAACCAACGAGATTCCCTACGCTTCCATTGGAAGGCACCAGATAGTGACGACCTCACAGTCTATCGGTTTACTAGGGCGCTGTTTGGGCTGACCTGTTCTCCCTTCCTTCTTGGAGGTGTCCTGAACGAACACCTAAAGAGTTGGGAGAAAAGATATCCGGCTCTGGTGGAAGAGATAAAAGGCGGCCTGTATGTCGATGATGTGATGGAGGGAGGTGATAATGTTGAAGAGGTCAAAGAGAAGAAAGCGAAGACGGTTAGTATTTTTGAGGATGCCACTTTCCACCTGCATAAATGGCACTCAAACGCCTCTGAACTCGAGGATACCGACCAGAGCGCCAATGAAGGCAACGTGGGCAACCCGGAAACTACCTTCGCGAAACAGCAGCTGGGCACAAAGGGGACTGAGACAAAGATCCTCGGTATGGGTTGGAACAAAGCTCAAGACCGTTTAAGTGTTGTAGTAAACAAAGAACGAGACGAAGCATCTACGAAAAGGGAGGCCCTGTCGCAGGTTGCAAGTGTGTACGACCCACTCGGCCTGGTTTCCCCAACTACCCTAGTAGCAAAACTACTGTACCGTGAAATGTGTGAAGAGCAACTTGCCTGGGATGAAGAACTTAACGGTTCTTTGAAGAGACGGTGGAAAGAGTGGTACGAAAACCTGCCAGGCCAGTACACGGTCCCTCGAACTTTAGCCCCTCACAGAGAGCCAGTACAGTCAATCACCCTTCACGGATTCGGGGATGCCAGTAAGAACGGAGTTTCTGCGGTCGTCTACGCAGTCGCAGAGCAAGAGAGCGGAACAACCCAAGGTATCGTGTGTGCAAAGTCCAGACTTGCAAAGAAGAGCCTCACGATTCCCCGTTTAGAGCTTGTCGCTGGTCATATGACCGCAAACTTAGTGACGAACGTCGAGCGAGCGATCGGAATGGAGAAGGTGACCGAGATACACTGTTGGTTGGACTCGACAGTCGCGTTATATTGGATCAATGGACAAGGCGAGTACCGGCAATTCGTATCCAACCGAGTGAAAAAGGTCAAAGAACTCGACCGGATCAGATGGCATCACGTCCCAACGAACGAGAATCCCGCTGACCTAGGGAGCCGCGGAGGAGATGTGGTGGGAAACGAGTTATGGAAGCACGGTCCAACGTGGCTTAACAACCAGGAGACGTGGCCACCGGAAGTTGTTCCTGTGGCGAGTTCGGATTCGAAGCAAGAGGAAAAACCGTCGACGCGAGTTTTGGTCACGATGAATCAAACGGCACACGAGGACGTGTTTGACCAACTACTAGAGCGGTATACGTTGCGGAAAACCCTTCGAATTTGTGCTTGGATTAACCGCTTCATTCAACACACCCAAAGGAAAGCGAAGTCCCTGGGACCGATAAAGACGCAGGAGATCGAAGACGCACGGTTGTGGTGGATTAAACGAGTTCAAGATGGAGCTAGGGACGCACCGGAATTCGAGAGTACGAAAATCGAGCTAAACCTCCAACCTAACCAGAACGGAATTCTAGAGTGTCGCGGGCGAATCGAAGGCGAGTATCCGGTATACTTGCCTGCAAATTCGCAGTTTTCAAAGAAACTAGTCGAACAAGCGCACATCATCACTCTTCACGGGGGAGTACCGGCGACCATGGCTGAAGTTCGTGAGCGATACTGGATACCTAGACTACGTCGCCTTGTGAAGCAGGTACGAAGCAAATGTCATGGATGTGTGCGATTCCGCGCTCGTGCGTATCACAGACCACCGCCTGGACGACTACCAGTTACGCGAACGCAAGGAGAAACCCCATTCCAAGTGATAGGAGTCGACTTCGCTGGACCAATCAAATACAAAACAGCAGGAAAAGCGGAAAAGAAAGCGTATCTGGTACTTTACGCGTGCAGCCTCACAAGAGCAGTTCATTTGGAGCTGTTGAAATCATTGGAGGTTGTCCAATTTCTGCCTAGCCTAAAAAGATTGATCGCTCGAAGGGGGAGACCACAAATCATATACTCAGATAATGCCACTACGTTCAAGGCTGCGGCAAACTGGCTGAAAAAGGCAATTGGAAATGAGATCATAAACGGTTTCCTTACGGACAAGGAGATCCATTGGAGGTTTAACCTGAGTCGCGCACCCTGGTGGGGTGGACAGTTCGAGCGGTTGATCGGGCTCTTTAAACGATGTTTTTATAAAAGTATCGGGAACGGTAATCTAACCTTTGAAGAATTATCAGACGTGATCCTAGACATAGAAGTTGTAATGAACAATCGACCGTTAACATACGTTGAAGACGACGTAGAACAAACTGTTCTCACCCCCGCAAGAATGTTGCAGATAAATCCAGTTATCTTACCTGAAGTGGAATCTTATCACGTTGAGGACCACAGCCTTCGGAAGAGAGCGAAGTTTCTTCGTAGATGCAAGGATTTGTTGTGGAGACGGTGGTATAGAGAATACGTTCGTGGGCTAAGAGATCGACACCGACAAGATAATGGGAAAAACGCAGATCATCCCAACCGTGGTGATGCTGTTATCATCGAAGGAGAGGAGAAGAACAGAAATTTATGGAAGATGGGCGTAGTCGAAGAGCTGATTCGAGGGCGTGATGACGTAGTACGGGGAGCAAAGATCAGGACGCCAAATGGAATTCTTGAACGTGCAATACAGCAACTCTACCCGATAGAACTTTCCTGTGACTTACCACCTCCAACCACTTTAAACCCAGACACCCCTCCCTTCCAACCCCGACCGAAACGTGATGCAGCAGCAGCGGCAGCAATCCGCTTACGGGATCAAGCAGAAGAAGATGAACGGTGACACTTATCCATATTAGGACACTAATATTAGATTGCATTTAAGCTTGAATCAGTAGCACTAGCTCAGACCCTTTGTAGACATATATCACAGCACTAAGATATATGGGGGGAGTGTGTCGGGACTGAGCGACAACGGGGCGCACGAAATAATAGGGGATGACACGCACTGCACAGAAATGGGAAGCAATATGGGTAAAATAAGGGATCTGCACAAAATTGAGTCAGTTGGTGATAGAGGGTCATAGTGTGCGAATGTGACTCGAGAGACGCGATATTAATTCGACATAGCTGCAACGTGAATTTTGGGTGAAGATTTAGTATAACTTTTAATTTTATTTGTTAATCAATATATTTCATAAACCCAATCGAATTTGTGTGAATTGAGACTTGTCGAGGACAAACGATACTGAACGGAGGCTAATTCTCGACACCATGTTGTTGTTGAGTATACAATGATTAATTGTCGTGTACAAAAAAAATGTGTATAACCAAATACTCCGACATTCTGGTCAGGGGCGTAGGAACCATATTTAAGTTGGGGGGGCCATTAACGTCTAGGGCACTTGCCTGATGAAAAGGGCATTTAACATTGCCACGTATTATTGTTGAAAAAAGTTGAATTATATTATAATTTGTTGCGTTGGCATAGACGTTTCCACAAAGAAAAAGGGCACTTTACCTCAGCAAAAGGGCACTTTTTCTATTATTTTTGAAAGTTGGGGGGGCCTTGGCCCCCCCGGTTCCTACGCCCCTGATTCTGGTTTCTCGCGTGAAAATCCTTCCTCGGCATGCAAGGATTGGCGAAAATTTCACACACAATTAAAATAACCTAAATAAGATAAGACTCAACCTGAATAAAACTCTAATATATATAGCAATATAAAGTTGAACTGATAAGGGTGGATTTCCACTTATAGAGCACTGAATAGTTCGCCAGCGAAATATTTGCATATTTTCTTTTGAATTGAGAACATTTACGCCTGCGGTATTCAAAAAGCTCACTCACACTCACTGCGTGTAAGTGTGACATAGAAATCCCACTTAATCAGTTTGAGTGTGAGTGAGCTTTTAGAGTAAGCTACTACAGGCGATAGTCATGTTGAATTTATGCCGCTAAAATTATAAAGAAAATATGCATCTATTTTGCTAGTGAACTATTTCCTACAGTGTGAAAATTCAACCTAAGCCACAATGCTTGAAAGAAACCTCATTTATATGGAATTATATGATACGTTACTTTGCGTCATCGTTTCGGCAAAGCCGTTCACATGAAGTTACCATGAAACCCGTTCACAGAAAGTTACCATGCACGATGCCGGAAGAATTTGCGAAAATGCAAAAATACCTAAAATATTTACCCGCGCGTCCACATGCAAACACAAAAACGCTAAAGTTATTTGAACCCGCAGTACACCTCCATGTTTTCAACCTGCGTGTCACACGTGGGATGTCCGAACTCAAAACAAAACAAAATGTTGAGTATATGCCGGAACAATTGTGCATAACCATGCAAATACTCCGACATATAGAAAATACTTTCTCAGCAAAGAAAATAACTCACAATGAAAATAACCTTTAAAATAAGGACTCCAACTCAATAAGACTCATTTGACGCTAATATATAGTAATATATTTCATCCAGAATACGTATTATCAGAAGGGTGACTTATTTTCCTGCCTTCAAATTTTCCCAAAATGTACACGTCATGCACACGCTATGGACTGATGGCTGCCTGTGAATTTTTTATTATTTCTGCCATTTCACCACATGGCAGAGAGCATATAAAATGACAAGTGGCGAATATCACGCAATATCACGCAATAAACACTTGCCAGCAAAATGGCTGTATGGGGGCATTTTTATTACTCCGATGGACATCTGTCCATCTTTTATCTATGCATGGTATAGCTCTGGGTGTAGCCTAAAGGCTGCTTTAATTCCACTGTCGCGTTTTTTGCACGTGCGTACACGCGCGTAAAAGCTTAAAACCTTCAAAGTTGTACAGTTAATCTTATGCCAGAAAAAACACAGCAAATCATCAACAGAATTCAACCCTATATTATGCAATCGTTGATTTCATAAGGGCCTAATTCCACGGGTAAATTGTAAAGGTTCAAAAGGTCTTAATTTCGGGGGAATGATTAATTTCGAAATTAAGACCTGTTTTAAACTTTTATGTGCGTATCCGTACGTACAAAAACACGACAGTGGAAAACAGCCGTAAGTCAGCAATTTTCCTGTTCAGGTCTGGTATAATGATGGTTGAAGCTGAACTATCAATTAGCTCATGTATTATTGTCTTCTATAAACTCTAAATATATATAGATTACACTTCAGTCTTCAATTCTGGTGAAAGCTTGCAATATTCAACATAATTTTAACTGCTTCGACACCCGTAAATAGAATTACGCGCGGTTTATCCGCTTCCTGCAATGCGGACATCGCGATATTTCGTAGAGACACAAACGTTTTTAAATGCTCACATATACCTTACCTAAGTAAATGTTGAACTATAATTTTTTGTGCATTTTTGTAAGTCATATATAGGCTGACCATATTTTCAATATGAAAATGAATTCAAGTAGTAACGTTAATAACCTAGCCATCGTATCTTGGGCTTCAATGTAAATTCTTCACTTCCGCGTCATATTGATTTGGTGCGTTTTTATGCTAAAGATAAAATGCATGTCTGCGAATTTTTCAGACTTTTTTTTAATCATTTTAAACACAATTTTGTGCTCGCTATTATAAACGTTGGTTATTTTATCGGATTTGAGTCATTTTCTTCAATAGAATATATATAAACGTCGTTTAGGAATTAATCAACATTTAAATCTAGGTCAGGGCACTGGGTCAGGGCAACATATTATAGGAGAGTTACTTTTACTTGAATAAAAATTGAATTGAATATGAGAACGAACTGTATACTGAAAAAACCCAATTTCAAATATCTTCTAGGGAATTTTAATGTCTTTTCTAACATTCAGTAACTAAAAACCTTCCAAGCCTTCGTTATCATATTTCATATAATATATTGTATCGGTTTTGGAATAATTAGCTTTCGGTCAAGAATAATTAGCTTCCCTTACCGTGATATGGTTCTTGTTGTCTTCAAAAATAGGAATATGCAAAGTTATATTTACATGTATATTATATTATATTATATTATATACGCCATGTATATGGATGTAATTCTCTATAATGAAGGAATAGGCGTTAGACTAATGTAGTCAAACCACCTCAAACATCTATCGGGACTGAATTTATAAAGTTAGGTGTTGACCAAGCCAGAAATGGGCGGCAAACTGTGGGTAAATTAAGGGTCTGCACAAAACAAGTGATAGAGTGTTATATTGTGCCAAAGGAGAAAACCGACTGTGACTCGAGAGCCATCGAAACACTTCATAAAACGCAATCCGGTAAAGGAAAGCGAAGATGATTACATTCACTTTTCTCATTATGCAAGGTTCCTGTGCCCTTCGTAACGTCCGGATATGCACGCCTAAACACATTGTTCTTCTTATATACACTTGAAGAATTTATCTTTCTTAAAGCTCTACTAATGTCGTATTTGTACATGGAATAATGGTCCACAAATTTAAACTAATGTAACTTCAAATATCTTCTAGCGAATTTTGATGTCCTTACTAACATTTAGTTCAAGCAAGTCAAGTTTAAATATACTTCCAATATCTTGCTAGATCTTTAGAGGTGGGTTTTAGACAAATTAAAAAGTAACCCACCTAAGAGTCGTCATCACATGTGTTCCTCACAGACCGCAATATGAAACTGGACACACGTGCATACTTATGACAACCTAGGTTCGAGTCATCCGTGCTAAACCCACTCGTTCCCCAGTGGTTTTGGTCTCACGATTTGTTCCATATTCTCTAAAATTCGTCCTCGTTCGTCCACGACACTTCACAATCCATCCCAGAGCCTTACGAAAGTTCTTGTGTCGCCACGCATAAAGAAATGGGTTGAGAACACTGTTCAGAGACATTACGGGCTCGGATGTTTGGCTCAGGATATAATAGAACTTGTATTTACTGCAGGATGTGCAGAAAAATTTCAAATGAATGAAAACAGCATAAGGCGAATATGTTAGGAAAAAGAGAGATAAGATGAAGAATATTGTCACCAAAAGCCGCTTGTCAGATTTCATTCTTTTAATGCTTTCTTTAGTTGAATTGTCTATATTTACCATAGATGTGACTTCCTTTAGTTTCCGCCTTTCCTCTGTTTTTAAGTTGGAGTATATGAAAGCAAATAAGAGAGTCAATGAGAAAAATGAGAAAGTTAGATGTAGATGTGTATCCAGTAAGAGATACGCTTTGTCAGACATTCCCATCAGAGAAATTGTGCAGAAAAATCCAGAGTAAATCCACGAAATGGCCACAATTATTGCAGCTGATTTTAGTGTCATAACTCGACGATACAGGAAAGGTTTTTTAATGGCCACACTTCGGTCGATGATGAGTATTACTATTGTGACTATAGCGTTGCTGAATGTGATCACTACGCTGTAGTAAGCAACAAGGAGTATTTTCAAGTAATGTTTGTTTTGATAAATACCAAAATGGTAAACAGCAAACAATGGATAAACAGCAAGTCCTGTCAACAAATCAGCGACTGCGAGGTTTGCTACAAATACTATTGGGACGTTACGAAGACATTTGTAAGGATCGTAACAGATGGCAGCTAGAAGTAGTGCGTTGGCAATTATTGTAGCAAGAGATATTACCAGCATTAAAATACCAATCGTTAGCGAGAGGTCTCTCTCAAATGTCGTATATTCTGTTGAACTGCTGTTTGATTCCATAATTCTATTAAGTGGAGTTCCGTTTGATTATCTGTCGTTTTGTCCTGTAATTCAAAAACAGTGTTTAGTTGCAATTTTGGAAGATTCGCCTGAATATAATCACAAAGGGAGAAATAACTGCAGAATAAATAGCCGAACCGGCGTAGCGTGAATATCATTTTAGGACTGCTTTCCACTGTCGCGGTTTAAAATAATTTAAGTGATACTTCTGAAATCAACGATTGAATAGACACTGACATAGGGTTGGATTCTGTTGATAATGAAGCCTAGCGCGTCTATAAAGAAAGCATATAGCCTTTTTGGTCGGCTGGTGCATATACAAACATCCACTGACTTCATATATCGATATCACTGGTAAAAACATGAAAGTAAAGTTATAACTATAGGTCTTATACGTTATGCGTTTTAGAAGTGTACATAATTATTGAATATGATTGGACATTGCATGCGAAACTTTGAGAATCTTTTATCACTTTGAAACTATTTATAAACAGACGAGTGAGACGACTTGTCGAATTATCGCAAGCAATTGAGCAAGTTGAGCAAAATGATACTTTTTACCGACGCTTGTGTTACCTACTATAGGGGGTTTACGATTCACTTCCCGGCCAGATCAGGGCGCTTATACAGTGAGCTTATATAGTGAGCTTATATTTACTATGTAAGCGCTGGGCCAGTTCGACGACGCGCGCTTGCAAAACAAAGACACCACTAGACAGCTATAACGTTGCAACAGCTTTCATGTCATCGAGAAGCCGTGAAAATGCGTGAAAATTTGAAAGCGTCGTTAGGATGTAAACACTTTTGGGGCCACAAGTTACGTATACCTTTAACCTTTTGGCTTGCGTGTGTTGTTTCTTTGTTTTGCAAGTGCGTTGTCGAGCTGGCCGCGTTTTATTGGTAAACTCCATAATGATTTTAAATCCAAGATGGCGCACGAACCAGGCGAATCATCTAAATTAATGACCTTGTCAGAATTAGTTTGTTGAACTCCATCCCTTCTCTATTTGGACTTACATCTATAACTTTTAATTTTTTAACCGCGGTATTATTGTTGAAAATGTGCTGGAAAATGGGCCTCCATGCTTGAGATGATGAAGATCAGCTTAATGTCTTCATGTTTAGCTATCCCAAAAAATAGACAACAAAAATCGCATCTGAATATATTAATATAACCAGCTATGCGACATAAATGTTGTGATTGCCAAGTACAAACTTCTTTCATCGTGTATATATTATCATGCAAAATGGCCGCCTCAACCAGGCAGTTATATAGTATTTATATTAACCTGTTAAAAATATTTTTGGAAAAGGTCAAGGCTTTCCCTACCGTAATATGGCTCTTGTTGTTTTGAAAAATAGGATTCACTTTTTTTATGGAGAGTTCTATTCACATGCATATACCATATACCGCAATGTAGCTGTGTAAGGGCTGTTTTTAACTTTAACCGTATCGTAGCGACACGTAGCGTTACTAGCGTCTATCATTCTTTCCTGGGCACTCGGATAGAACTAATGACTTTGAAACAACGAATGTTCATTACGATACGGTTGAAATGGAAAACAGCCCTAATTCTCTATAATAAAGGAATATAAGCATTAGACTATATAAAAAACCGCGGATTTCGCATTAACTATGCATTAACTCACTGGACATCCAATTAAGACCTGCGAGTCTCATTTCGACGAATAATTGAAATTATATACGGGTTCTCACGAAGTAATGCTAATCTATAGTTTTATTGGTGTCCTATGATTAAATTTTGTAACCTCGAAGAGCGACATAGTTTGATGAATATATACAGATGCGTAGTTTTTAGGAATTAATCAACATTTGAATCCTGGCCAGGGCAACATATTATAGGAGAGTTACTTTTGCCTGAATAAAAATTAAATTAAATATGAGAACGAACTGTATACTGAAAAAAACCCCAATTCTTCTAAAATTTGCAACTCATCTTACATTGAACATTCTCTGGACATGATGATTATCGCAATATGCGGGCTCTTAAATGTTTTTCAAACAAATCTGCCCTTCTTAAATTAAATTTCTCATGTTACATTGAACATTCTCTTGACATGATGATTATCGCAAAATGTGGGCTCTTAAATGTTTTTCAAACAAATCTGCCCTTCTTAAATTAAATTTCTTGAATGTATATGTTCGACTTTTATGCACTGCCTAAACTAATTCTTCTTCTTATATACTTTTGAAGAATTTATCTTTCTTCAAAGTTTAAAGCTTAATAATTATACCCGGTATTTGTATATGGTATATACAGAGATGCAATAATAAGTCCTCATGAGGACTTTGGACTCATGTAGCTTACTAATTTAACATTCAGTAACTAAAATCTTTCAGTTCAAAGATTCAAATGAGTCTTCAAACATACTCCCAATACCTCAGAGGTGGTTCTTGAGGTGGTTCTTATAGATGAGTGTAGTGTAGCAGCCTAACTAAAATTCGTGACTCATATGTGCATGTGTGTTCGTCAAAGACTGAAGATAAAAAAAAAACATCTACACTGAAAATAATCCAGTTTTGCGACATTAATTTTGTGATTGTCAAGTAAATGCAAACTCTATCTATTCAGTAACTTTGCGATGGCGTCAATAAACGCGGAACTACAAGTCGACAAACCACTTCATTATTTTGCCAAGGGACATACTCAGACTCACAATCATGCACTTTTGACGAAGGCCCCTAATAGGTCGGGAAAGTTTTTTTTATATGTAAACGCTGGGCATTTGCCTTTCCTTTTAATAAGAAGTTACTTGAAGACGTTTCCATGCTGTCCTTTGGTTATTCTGCATGCATTTTGTTGTTTTTACACAGAATGTTTCCGTGTTTATAAGTAATATAGGTTGTCTACTTAATTGATCGAATCGATCGTTTGACAGCAAATTGATCGCAAACTTTGCATGCAGATCTAGTTTTTCACAGCATTCTGCGATCGCTATTATATATATACTGTATATAATTTAATATAATATATTGTATCGGTTTTAGAATAATTAGCTTTTGGTCAAGAATAATTAGCTTCCCTTACCGTTATATGGTTCTTGTTGTCTTCAAAAATAGGATTATGCAAAGTTATATTTACATGTACATTATATTATATACGCCATGTATATGGGTGTAATTTTTATGATGAGGGAATCGGCGTTAGACTAATGTAGTCAAACCACCTCAAACATCTGTCGGGACTGAGCGACAATAAGGCGCAAGATGACACGCACTGCCGGAAATGGGAAGCAAACTGTGGGTAAATTAAGCAATCTGCACGAAACAAGTGATATAGATTTATAATAGTGTGCCAAAGGAGCAAACCGACTGTGACTCGAGAGCCATCGAAACACTTCATTCTGTAAACACCGCGGCTAACGAGTGCAAGCGCAAAGTTGACGAACAGAAAATCGTGACCCCACCCAAACCGGAAACTCAGGAATGCCAGTACACGTTCATGTTTTCCACCTGCGTGTCATGTGGGATGTCCGGACTCAAAACAAAACAAAATCTACCAAATTCGAAGCAAAAAACAAGAATGAGAACTGTGTTTGGACAGACGACAAGCTTGAACATCTTCTAAATGTTATTGTAGAGTATATATGAACAATTGTGCATAACCATGCAAATACTCCGACATATAAAAAATACTTTCTCAGCAAAAAAAATAACTCACAACAATGGAAATAACCTATAAAATAAGACTCCAACTCAATAAGACTCATTTGACGCTAAAATATATTTCATCCAGAATACGTAACTTATTTGCATACGCACACGCTATGGACTGATGGCTGCCTGTGAGTTTTTTATTATTTCTGCCATTTTAATTGTAATTTGTTGGCAAATAAATTTGCATGCAAATGCCGAAACATTGGTGAAATAGGTCTCATGGCAGAGAGCATATGTAATGACGAATATCACGCAACATCACGCAATAAACACTTGCCAGCAAGATGGCTGTCGGCATGGGGGCATTTTTATTACTCAGATCATAGGAATCCCAATAAATATTGTTGAAATAATAAGTAAATGGTCCAGTTACGTTGCAAGTTCAGTGACGTGAGTGATCGCGAAGAATAACTATATCTTATGCTTCGCGATCACTGACGTCACTGAACTGGGATTCCGATGCTCAGATGGACATCTCTCCATCTCTTATCCATGCATGCATGGTATAGCTCTGGGTATGGCATAAAGGCTGCTTTAATTCCTTTAAAACCTTCTAAGTTGTATAATTAATCTTATGCCAGAAAAAACACAGCAAATCATCAACAGAATCCAACCCTATATTATGCAATCGTTGATTTCATTAGGGCCTAATTCCACGGGCTTTCTTTTGAATTTCGACCACTTGAATAAATTAATTCTGCTTCATTGCTCACAATGCAAAAGAAGCTGGTGAAATATTTCGCACGTTGCTTGAAAATTTAGCCCGTGGAATTAGGGCTTCTAAGGGAGAATTAGGCACTTCGATCACTTGATGCAGGTAAATTGTTAGGGTTCAAAGGTTCTTAATTTCGAGTGGAATTATTAATTTCGAAATGACCCGTTGATTTCATGCATCTTCTATTCTAAATGATTTTAAACAAAAACAAGACAGTGGAAAACAGCCGTTAAGGCTAAGGCTAGTTTCCACTCGGAAAAATTCTCCTTTGGATCGAACAGGAGAGGAAAGTTTCCTTTGTATAAACGCCGCCTGAGAACTCACCGACAAAGGAAATTTTCCTGTCCGTTCCCGATCCAAAGGAGATTTTCCTAAAATGTATCTACTACAATATCATATTAGGAATAATTTTGCATGTATACTTTCCCTACCGTATAATGGCAAAAGCTCCTGCTCTATTCAAGATTAGGGTTCACTTTTGTACAAGTATATATTCCAAGCAGCTGTTATATTAGGGAATGACTAGGCATGCAATTAGACTAATGACAAGAAACCAGCTAGTATATGCACGCATTAATTTGAACATCCAATTGAAGCCCTTATTCTGATGCAATATTAGCCTCATTCTAATGAAATATTAGCCAATTGTTTTTCCGGCGAAATTGCTAGTGGGTTTTCATGATGATTAGTCATGCTAATATAGTTATTGGTCTCCTTATTGAGTTATTGCTATTGCCTTGGGCAAACACTTCTTATCTTTTCACGAAGAGCTACATAGCCAACCTCGCAGGCCAGGCTTTTTTATCTACGCTCCAGGCGAAAACCCTGGTTCAGGCCTGGTCATGTGACAGCGCAAAATCTTCTAATTTTTAATTATAGCGCTTAGTTCATCTCTAAGTATAAGAGAAGGGTGGCAAAGTCAATATGCCACTTCTGCTTTTTTAGCAATTGTGACAGTCCAGGTCGCTTTGTACTGCCGCCACGCAATGTTCTACTACAATTAGCGGTTCGCAAAATAAATAAATACAGGACATGTTGTAAACACTGCGCTGGACTTTGGATCATTTTTAAAATTCGTCATCTATAGATTTTCGTATTGTCTTACTTCACGACCCATCCCTGAGCCTTACGAAATTTGTTCTGCTCTTTTTTAACATTGCAATAATTTCTTATTTCTTTACGATGAATAATTGTATACTTTACTACAAAATTACTTTAACTACGCGGGCATTGTTAAGCCTTAAGGCCTAATACATTTCATTTAAAGTCCATGACATGTTCAATAAATTAGCACAATCATACTGAAGCTTTTTATTAAGTTATTTCAAGGGCATCTTATGAAACTCGTTTTTCTCAATATCCTCCAATCTCTGTCTTGGAAAAATATTGAAGAAAGACACAACAAAACTAAGTCTATTATAATGTTTAAAGTATTAAATAACGGGAATGGGACTATGGGAGGATGAAAAAATAGCCCCCGAAAGAAAGGTGAAAACCAAACTGTACAAGCAAAAATTTCGTTTCATATGTTTTTAAGCAGTCATACTCGTAATAAACAAATAACTTGGATAAGTTATTTGTTTAGATAAAATTAGATTGTGTAAAGATTGAAGAGACCTTAATAAGAACAGTTTTCATTGGTTCCCTTTGTTCAATCTTGTATTTTTGAAATATTTTGTGAACTTCGGATTAAAAATCAGAATTCCTTAGAAATTTCTTAAAAACATATAATTCCTTAAACAATTCCTTAAAAAACCAAAAAAGGTTGAAATTTCCTTAGTTTTATACCTAGGGGTCGGTTGTATCAAGCCCGTTTAGCGGTGGATAAGTTCAAAATAGATTTCACCTTTAAACGGTGGATAAGTTCAAAATAGAAAGCAAGTCTGCCGTTTTATTCAACAAGCGAACTAAATGTTTTTGACCTTAATACTAAGATACTGTTTACAACTACATATTCAGTGCATAATATTCAAGTTGACTCATTGCCTCAAAGGCCTGACTAGGTTTCTAGTAGGTCTCTAGCCTAACATTATTATAAAATCATATGTAATATTTAATTATAAAACTGTACATAGGGGAGAAAATAAAAAAAGAGAGATGTAAGAGTGTTATTTAATTTTGACTTTTAAGCTAAACGGGTTTGATTGATACAACCGACCCCAGGTTGGCTATTCATTCATGCTCAAGACACCACTTGCTTCTCAGCGGTTTTGTTCCATATTTTCTTAAACAACATTTCATCCACTGCACTTCACGACCCATCCTAGAGCCTTACGAAAGTTTCTGTGTCTCCACGCATAAATAAATGGGTTGAGAACGCTGTTCAGATACGCTACAGGCTCGCATGTTTTGCTCAAGAAATAATAGAACTTGTATTTACTGCATGATGTGCAAAAAAATTTCAAATGAATGAAAACAGCGAAAGGCGAATATGTTAGGAAAAAGAGCGATAAGATGAAGAATATTGTCACCAAAAGCCGCTTGTCAGATTTCATTCTTTTAATGTTTTCTTTAGTTGCATTGTCTATATTTTCCATAGATGTGACTTCTTTCAGTCTCCGCCTTTTCTTTGCCTTCAAGTTGAAGTATATGAAAGCAAATAAGAGAGTCAATGAGAAAAATGAGAAAGTTACATGTAGATGTGTATCCAGTAAGATATACACTTTGTCAGACATTCCCATCAGGCGGAATGTGCAGAAAAATCCACGGTAAATCCACGAAATGGCCACAATTATTGCAGCTGATTTTAGTGTCATAACTCGACGATACAAGAAAGGTTTTTTAATAGCCACACTTCGGTCGATGATGAGTATTACTATTGTGACTATAGCGTTAGTGACTGTTATATAAGAGCTGTAATCACCAATTTCTAGTGTTTTCGAGTAATATTTGTTTTGATAAATACCAAAATGGTAAACAGCATACAATGGATCCACAACAAGTCCTGTCAACAAATCAGCGACTGCAAGGTTTGCTACAAATACTATTGGTACGTTACGAAAGCATTTGTAAGGATCGTAGCAGATGGCAGCTAGAAGAAGTGTGTTGGCAATTATTGTAGCAAGCGATATTACTAGCAGTAGAATACCAATCGTTAGCGAGAGAACTCTCTCAAATGTCGTATATTCTGTTGAACTGTTGTTTGATTCCATCATTCCATTCGTGCAGTGCTGTTCTTTAATGTTCTTATTTATTGTCCTGTAATTAAAAAAAAACTATTGACATCTTTAGAACTTGGTTCATGCATTATGCATGCATGAAGGATATTTGCCTGACAATATAATCACATAAATAGTTGAAAACGTGACATCAAATGCGCATTGACCAGCTGTTAAGTTCAAAATAGAAAGCCAGTTTATCGTTTTATTTAACAAGCAAACTAAATTGTTTTTAACCTTATTACAAAGATACTGTCTACAACTGCATATTCAGTGCACAAGTTGACTCATTTAAGAGAGATGTAAGACTGTTATTTAATTTTGACTTATCCATCGTTTAAGCTAAACGGGCTTGATACAACCGGCCCCGGGTCAGCAGAAGAAGGTGGTCTGTACCTGTACCGATTTTTGTAACGTGAACGGGATTTAGCGTGTTTGGGGTGTTTCCCAAGTATTTTGTCATGATGTTGTCTATCAGATATCATCAGCAAGCAAGACAGTGTGAACGTGGCACATATTTCCTAGACTTGTCCTAGACCTGATCTATGCCTCTAGTGCAAACGCGGGTATAGATTTTTGTTGTTGTCAGGAATGCGCGCTAGCCTCTAAAATTTAAAACCGTAGCTACTATCAGTTAAGAGAGAATTACCTGTCAAAGCAAACTTGTACAATTTCAAAAAGATTTGCACCTGTTACATTTTCCTCCCTGTTCACATAATTTCGGATCGCAATTTCTGGGCTCTTAACTAACCTTTCATGAGATAATAAAATCAGCTGAATGTCCTTTTTTCCAAATATAGACCAAAAAATAAAATCTACACTGAATATAACCCAGTTATGCGACATTAAAGCTGTGATTGTCATGTAGAATTTCTACTTTCTTTCATCGTGTACTATATCTAAATGGCGGGCGGGCTAAACCGCGCAATTTTGCCATAAGATATAGAAGTCACTTCTCCGTAGGTTTGAGTCAGAAATCTATAGTCCCCCAATATTATTGCCTCCTTGTCTTCTTTATTTGATCAACTTCATGTCCTAACATTTACGTTTCTTATGGACATTGTCGTGTCACAATTAACATGTAAATTTAGAGGCAGTAATGCATTGCGTGGTTAGATATGAGATATGTGCCTATAGTTGGGGACTTCACTATAAACTTTTTAGCGTGTTCTTTTATGTTATTTCGACTTCTTGTCTGGGGAAATTCTATCGAAGAATTACAAGTGAAACTATTAGAATACTAAGCTTCATACGAAGCCGTTTATGTACGCTTTATAGGTGAAATAAAACGTCAATTACTACACGTGTGGAGTCGAATTATTTGATAAACACCGGTTGAAACTACGCTCTCGTTCGCGAGACGTGACAGACATCCATTTTTTTTCAAATGGCCATTACTGTAATCTTGATTGCATCAATGAACAACATCAATGAATGCAAGCCGAAAAACCACCTTTCATTATTTTGCAAAATAATTTCCCTACACCTTTGCCCGAGTATTCTTGCAAGTTTACTGTTGATTAAACCAAGGGCCATACTCAGACTGCATGAATCCTGACGAAGGTTCTTAGGTCGGGAACGTTTTCTTCTATGTACACACTGGGCAATTACCTTTCCATTTGATAAGAAGTTACTGGAAGACGCTGCTATGCTGCCCTTTGGTTATTTTGCATGTTTTTTTGACAATTGACAAAATGTTTCCGTGTTTATAAGTAATATAGGTTGCATGTCTACTTTATTTAGAATTTAAAGCCCGGCGCACACTGAAGGAAACAGCTGAGCTGAGCGTCACACGTGACTGTTAGCTGATCTGTTTCCTCAAGTGTGCGGTGTCGTATTCTTTTTTCTGGCACGCGTAATATCGGCGTCGCATATTCGACATGTTGAATAATTCTGTGCACGAGTGAACATTTCCTCACAGTGTGCGCGCGTCCTGAGCCATCGGCTCAGCAATTGGGGCGAATGTAAGTAACGTTACATTAACATTAAAGAACGTAACGTTATATGTGCGTCTTGTATTCTGGCAAATCTCGTGGACTTTAATATCTTCAAAATTTCTTACTTTAGTTTTGTACTAAAATCGATCTAATTTTTCATAGCATTCTCCGATCGCTATTATGAAAAGAAAATTCATATATATTATATCGGATACGGTCTATTTTTTATCATCAGCATATAATAATTTTTAAAAAATATTTTAAGAATAAGCTTTCCCTACCGTGATATCGCTCTCGTTGTTTTCAAGAATGCATGGGATTCACTTTTATGCCAAGTTTTATGCCATGTAGCCGCTGCATGTAACTCTCTGTAGTGAAGCCCGAATGGCGTTATGATGCAGTCAAACCAGTTTTTGTATTACTTCAAACATCCAATTGAGAATAGGAAAGCCTCATTCTGGAGAATCATTAGCCAATAGCTTTTTGAAATTACATACGGGTTCTCCCGAAGATCAATCATGCTAATACAGTTATACTCTGGTGTCCTATAATTAAATTTTGTTATTGTTTTAGGACTTAGCTTGTCACGAAGTGCTACATATAGCTTGAAGAATGCAAATAGCTACATAGTTTTTGGGAATAAGCAACATTTAAATCTCTATTCAGACCACCATATTACGATAATTACTTTTATCCAAGCTGAGCCTGAATTATGAGAACGAACTGTACCATTAAACAAAATTCTCCGAAAATTTACACCTGTTACATTTTACACCCTCTTATAATTGACATGATGATTTTGGATCACAATTTGTGCGCCCTTAAACGTTTTACAAATAATCTAGTCTGTCCTCCTTAAAAGAAGTTTAATTTCGCGAACATATTGATTATATTCTTACATACTATAAACTTTTAACTTTCTAACCGGTTCTAATTCAGTTCAGTAAATATTTTAGGGATAACTCTACTCTAGACTTTTCTTACCGTACGTAATATTACTCTTAGGCCCTGTTTATATGAGAGGCGAGACGGGACGTTTGCCGGGACGGGACGTTTTTCCATCTCGCGTTTACATGATTGTTTTATACGGGATGTTTTCTCGCGAGAATACCCGTGACGTTTATGAAAATCATTGAAAATGGCCATATTGGAACTTTGTCTGTTTAGATGACGCGTGACAATAATCAAATAGTGCAATGTCAGCGTAATATTGTCCCGATCAAAGCGGGATGGAGCGTTTATATGACAAAAAACGTCCCGCTTAAAGCGGGATCCCGGTTGCTCAAAGCGGGATCCCGCCTAGGCGGGACGGGACAAAAAACGTCCCGCCTTCATATAAACACAGCAGGAAAAATATTATACAAACATATACATGGCGAGATCCCGGTCATCGTCCCGTCCCGGCAAACGTCCCGTCTCGCCTCTCATATAAACAGGGCCTTAATTGCTTATTTTATTTACAAATAAAACTTTTAATTTGTATTTACATGCATATACGTCATGTAGGTGTAATTTTCTATAATGAAGGAATAGGAGTTAAACTAATGTAGTCAAACCAGTTTCTGTATTAACTCAAACACTTAATTCAGACCTTGGGAACCTCACTCTAATCATTCGTCAATAACTTTTCAAAATTATATACGGCGACAAAGACCAATCATGCTAAAAATACTGGTGTAATTAAATTTTTGTCATTGTCTTGAACGCAGACTTTGCTTGTCTCGAAGAGTTACATAGTTTGATGAATACAAATGTATAGTTTCTAGGAATAAATCAACATTTAAATCTGTAGTCACACCACCATATTAGGATAATTACTTTTATCTAAGCTAAATTATGAGAACGAACTGTATCGAAAAGAGTATCGAAAAGAAGAATTCCCTGGAAATTTGCACCTGTTACATTTTGCACCCTATTGACATTTTGAATCGTAAATTGTGTGTTCTTAAACGTTTTACGAACAAGTCGGCCCTCAAGGGGATTTAATTTCTTGAATATATGACTCTTCACGTGCAAGTGCTTTTTGCGTGTAGCTTCAAGCAATGCCTATTTTTTCATTTTCTCAAACATTTGACCTTTTTCGTCCACGGCACTTCACGACCCATCCTAGAGCCTTGCGAAAGTTCCTGTGTCTCCACGCATAAATAAATGGGTTGAGAACGCTGTTCAGGTACGCTACAGGCTCGAATGTTTTGCTCAAGAAATAATAGAACTTGGATTTTCTGCAGGATGTGCAGAAAAATTTCAAATGAATGAAAACAGCATAAGGCGAATATGTTAGAAAAAAGAGCGATAAGATGAAGAATATTGTCACCAAAAGCCGCTTGTCAGATTTCATTTTTTTAATGTTTTCTTCAGTTGCATTGTCTATATTTACCATAGATGTGACTTCTTTGAGTTTCCGTCTTTTCTCTGTCTTTAAGTTGGAGTATATGAAAGCAAATAAGAGAGTCAATGTGAGAAATGAAAAAGTTACATGTAGATGTGTATCAAGTAAGAGATACGCTTTGTCAGACATTCCCATCAGGCGAATTGCGCAGAAAAATCCAGAGTAAATCCACGAAATGGCCACAATTATTGTAACTGATTTTAGTGTCATAACTCGACGATACAAGAAAGGTTTTTTAATGGCCACACTTCGGTCGATGATGAGTATTACTATTGTGACTATATCGTTGTTGACTGTGATTAAAGCGATGTAGTGAGAAACAAGGGGGATTTTCAAGTAATGTTTGTTTTGATAAATACCAAAATTGTAAACAGCAAGCAATGGATCAACAGCAAGTCCTGTCAACAAATCAGCGACTGCGAGGTTTGCTACAAATACTATTGGTACGTTACGAAAGCATTTGTAAGGATCATAGCAGATGGCAGTTAGAAGTAGTGTGTTGGTAATTATTGAAACAAGAGATGTCACCAGCAGTAGAATACCAATCGTTAGCGAGAGATCTCTTTCAAATGTCGTATATTCTGTTGAACTGTTGTTCGATTCCATCATTCCATTCAGCGGTGTTCTCTAATTTAGACCTGTATAATTAAGAAAGTAGTGATGGAAATGTAATGGGAATTCAAAACAAAAATCTGCCAAACCCAAAGCAAAAAACAAGAATGAGAACTTTGTTTGGACATGCTCCATGCTCCTCCGCGTGAATCCTTCCTCGGCATGCTAAAAGGTTGGCGAAGATTTCACACACAATTAAAATAACCTAAATAAGACTCAACCTGAATAAGACTCTAAAGGTCTGTTCACACGATCGAACCAATTCACTTCTGACGTATGAAATAAAGTCGGTTATTGATAAAGCAGTACTGTATTGGCTTCAGTATATTAAGGGTGGATTCCCACCTACAGAGAAATAGTTCGCTAGCGAAATATTTGCATATTTTCTTTTGAATTGAAAACATTTACACCTGTATTGAAAAAGCTCGCTCACACTCACTGAGTGTGACATAGAAATTTTATTATTACTGATCAATGAGAAAATTCTTTCTTAGCGGTCAATGAATAGATTTAAGGTAAAACATTATCAAGCCAAGGTAAGGCAAGATCAAGCCATTGTTTGACTGAAAAAAACGCCATGGAAAAGTTATGAGAAGATTGAGAATTGAGATTTCCCACTCAATGAGTTTGAGTGTGAGTGAGCTTTTAGAATACAGGCGATAGTCATGTTGAACTAATTTATTTATACCGCTAAAATTATAAAGAAAATCTGCAAATATTTCCCTTTAAAACGATTAATATATGGAGACAATTTGATACGTTATACGTTACGTCATGGTTTTCAAATTTATACGGCAATTATTCACATGCATGCACGTATGTATCGGCTCAGTCGTCGTTTTCAAATTCTTCCACTCTTGAGAGCGTTTTTAGATTCTTCCGTTTTTAGTAGGCGAAAACGCCGGATACGTGTTGTCGTGTGGACGCATAACCGTCAAAATATTTTTGCGTTTTCAAAGTGTTCAAAAGAAGAACAATGTGTATATAGGCAGTGTTTAGCCTGAAGCTACAGAAGGCACATGCAGCCTTGCATGAACTGAAAGAGTCGTCCAATAACAATAACTCAATCAGGACTCAATGTGACTGGGCCTCATGAAAACCCATTAGTAATTTCGAAAAGCAATTGCCGAATTGGCTACTATTTCATCAGAATCAGAGAATTTTGCACTCGCTATTATAAACGTGTGACTTAATTTTGGAAACAGGATGGTTATTTTATCGGATTCAGTTTATTTTTTTTCAATAGGATATAATAATCTCGTAAAATGTACTAAAATATCATAAATTAATAGGAATAACTTTGTATACTTTACCCTACGGTATTATGGCTGTAGCTCTTCAGTGCTGTTTTCAAGCTTAGGATTCACTCCTATACAAAATTTCATACAAGTATATATTCCAAGCAGCTGTTACTTAGTTAGTGAATGACTTGGCGTGCAGTTAGACTAATGAAAAGAAACCAGCTATTGTTTTAATTTAAACACCCAATTAAAGCCTGTTAGCCTCATTCTGAGGAAATATTAGCCAATTGCTTTTCGAAATTACTAATGAGTTTTCAATTTTTTCATGAGGCCCAATCATTTAATATATAGTTATTGCATGGTGTCCTGATTGAGTTATTGTTGTTATTGTTCAGGGCAAATACTTCTTACCTTGTCTCAAAGAGCTACGTAACTTGCATGGTGAATACAAATGCGTAATTTTTTTGGTATACCGAAGAAAAACAATTCACCGGAAACTTGCACCTGTTACAGTTTACACTCTATTGACATGATGATTTTGGATCGCAATTTGTGCGCTCTTAAACGCTATACAAATAGGTCTGGCCTTCTTCAAGAAATTTAATTTCTTGAACATATACGACTCTTTCAGTTCATGCAAGGCTGCATGTGCCTTCTATAGCTTCAGGCTCAGCACTGCCTAAACAAATTATTCTTCTTTTACACACTTCAGGAATTCATCTTTCTATAGCACAAGTTAAATTCTAGTTATTTTTTTAACATCAACTATATATAATTACGAATTTGTATAAATGCCTTATACTTTATCTTGTACCTGAGGATTAGCAAAAACCAAATACCTTTTTCAGAATATATTGTATATTTCAAAATTATTTGTTCTCGTGCAGGTTTTGTTTGAATTAACAAAAAATGACATTGAAATGTGATTGGAAATGATAGCGAATCTCACGTCAATTCAAACAGTATATTGTTTTTTTGCACAACACATTTGCTTTTGCACACATGCTCAAAGACAATACTTGTATAACGCTTGTCGTATATAGTTGAAATGTACGTAAAAATAGATTTAGCTAAAAGTGAACAGTTTTAGGTTTAACAGTTTGTGTCCTAACAGATAAACGTAGCTTTTTTGTAACATTGCAATCATTTTTAATTTTTCAACAATTTTTACAATCATCAATTGTATACTTAAAAATTACTTATCTACGTGGGTATTGTTAAAATCTAATATATTCACTTTAATGTTTACGACACGCATGTTCAATAAATTTGCACCATTTCAATATGATGTATATTAACTAAACATAGAAACTCAATCTTCAATTATTCAATGAACTGCATACTGAGAAATGATGCATGACAATCCTTTATGAGTGTATTTGGTTTCTTTAGTAATCATATTAATATAATTTATTTACCATCTTTGGTGGAAAAATACAATGTTATTACAACTCTTGAAAATATATTAGGCATATATAGTATGTCGATCGTATTTGTACACAAAAGCCGGGTTATACGAATTGAACAATTCAAAGTTTGTGGGGAATTTTGACGTCTCCTGACATTCACCATTCGCTTTATCTGTGTGCCTTCGGTTAGGTAGCCTACCCATGAGTGGTTATCACTTGCGTGCGTTCACCGCGTAATATGAAATAGCACACACGTACTTTGTATGGACTACCTATACGTTCGACTCATCCGTGCTCAGGACACCACTGGTTCCTCAGCTGTGTTGGTTTCACGATTTGTTCCATATTCTCGAACGTTCGTCCTCTTTCGTCCACGACACTTCACGACCCATCCCAGAGCCTTGCGAAAGTTCTTGTGTCGCCACGCATAGATAAATGGATTGAGAACGCTGTTCAGATACACTACGGGCTCAGATGTTTTGCTCAAGAAATAATAGAACTTGGATTTACTGCATGATGTGCAGAAAAATTCCAAATGAATGAAAACAGCATAAGGCGAATATGTTAGAAAAAAGAGAGATAAAATGAAGAATATTGTCACCAAAAGCCGCTTGTCAGATTTGATTTCCTGAAGTTTTTCTCTAGTTGTGTTGTCTATATTTTCCATAGATGTGACTTCTTTGAGTCTCCGTCTTTTCTGTGTCTTCAAGTTGGAGTATATGAAAGCAAATAAGAGAGTCAATGAGAGAAATGAGAAAGTGACATGTAGATGTGTATCCAGTAAGATATACGTTTCGTCAGACATTCCCATGAGGCGGAACGTGGAGAAAAATCCGGAGTAAATCCACGAAATGGCCACAATTATTGCAGCTGAATTTAGTGTCATAACTCGACGATACAAGAAAGGTTTTTTAATAGCCACACTTCGGTCGATGATGAGTATTACTATTGTGACTATAGCGTTGTTGACTGTTATATAAGAGCCGTAATCACCAATTTCTAGTGTTTTCGAGTAATATTTGTTTTGATAAATACCAAAATTGTAGACAGCATACAATGGGTCCACAACAAGTCCTGTCAACAAATCAGCGATTGCGAGGTTTGCTATGAATATTATTGGTACGTTACGAAGACATTTGTAAGGATCGCAACAGATGGCAGCTAGAAGTAGTGCGTTGGCAATTATTGAAGCAAGGGATAGAACCAGCAGTAGAATACCAGTCGTTAGCGAGAGAATCCTCTCAAATGTCGTATATTCTGTTGAATTGTTGTTTGATTCCATCATTCCATTCAGTGCTGTTTCTTATGCTTTTGTCCTGTAAAATTAAAAAAAAATTAAGTAGTGACTCCTTTTAGTCGACTGGGGTTCATTTCTCAGTTCTGTAGTCTGACAACTGCATGATTATGTTTTGAAACAGTAACATGCGAAAAGAGACCTTTTCAAGTGACATTTTCTTTGCTCTTAGTTTATGAGACAAGAAGTAATTCATAACCTGTATAAAATTATGTGTGATTAATTCTCGTACGGTATAATATCTTTTGTTACAATTGAGTCAGACTGTCAGTCAATATAAAGAGTTTCTATAGTTTAAAACGAAACGTGAAAAGTGAAAATGGTTGATGGAAGATGAAACTATATATATACGAAGAGAGTTTCGGTGATTAATCAGTATACTCAATATTTATATATCAGGGGCCGGTTGTATTAAGCCTGTTAAGCTAGCTTAAACGATGCATGATAGGTCAAAAATAAATAACTTTCATAAATAAATTACATCTCTGTCGAACGAGCCGAACTTGAATATTATACACTGAATACATCGTTGTAAACAGTATCTTTGTATTAAGGTCAAAAACATTTAGTTCGCTTGTTGAATAAAACGATAGACTTGCTTTCTATTTTGAACTTATCCACCGTTTAAGCCAAACAGGCTTGATACAACTGGCCCCAGAGGTTTTTTAGAAAATCGAAGACAATTAAAATATTTTCAAGACCGAACCAGGAGCAGAAAATTTTAGCAAATTTTAGAAAATTTTAGTCCTGTGCGGTGCCGATAATGTCGTGATAATTGCGTCATATACAGAGCGGAAATTTTGAACCACATTCAGCGTCCGGTTATATTTTTTAAGATCTCACTGCAAGTCTTGCGCAATATATAATTGGGAATATAGTCTGGTAGTAATATCATAACTATTCACCATTCAGAACTGTGATAAATATTGGGTGCTATTAAATACATTTGGTATACGAGCAATTAATGAAAGGCGTGTAGCACAGACAGACTTTTATATCATGCTTATTGTCATGTGCAGTGGCAGTGATCATGAGTGACTGGCAGCGCTTCGTGTCTACATAATGCTCCTAGAACTGAGGAAAATCACGACATTTACTTGGCATTAAAAAAAAGCAACGTGGCTCCGACGTCGGGTAATTATCCATGGTTACTTTGACTTCACTCTTTGGTCATTCCTGACGCAATGATCTCGTTATATAACACAGGAGAGCAGTCATAGTGATATTAAGTCATATAGTACAGAAAGGCCACTACAATATATAGTATGTTCACTAACCTGAATGCTTTATATTATCTTTATACAAAAATCAGAATAACGTTTGATGTGTCTTTCCTAATCTTCAGTCGGTATTATTAATAAAGGTTGAATACCCGGAAGTTGGTGTCATTGAACATCGTCTATTTCCCTCTTTTTATTTGCATTGAAAGTTAATAATGATGTGACGATTAACTTTATAGCTGACGTATTTCACATCAATGAAAAATGACAAGCTTACTGTGACATGTCTTAATAGATTAACATTGTTATTTTTTCATCTTTAATCCAGCTTTCTTAAAAAGAGATGCCGTTCAACATAAAGCCCTTTTCAGGAGTGAATCGAATTGTCAAAACGAGAGATTTTGAAATATTGCGGGAAGTCGACAAATAGTCTGAGCGCTTTTATAAATTAAAACATTATTTCATATATAATGTATAGGCAGATTATGTTAATTTTGTAATGAAAAGGACATTTTTCATTAAGAAAGATTGTAAGTGACGGCGAACGAACATACTTTTGAAATGTGTATGACTTGATAAAATATTTACTGTTTTGTAGCAGGTGAAGCTGTGATACTTTTATGCATATTTAATGTACTGAATCCGTATTTCCAGTGCAGATAACATGAAAAACCATAAACTTGAGAGTCGTATTAAGATTTCTAGGCCTCAAATGACCTGAAAAATATAACGAGGATTTTGTGTTTTTTAATGATACTCCATGAAACTTATTAAAAACACATTTTTATTTGTATTTTTTGGGGGCATACAGGTATTCTCACTATTCTGTACCTAAATACTGTTGGTAGCACAGTATCGTGTCAAGCATTTTCATGCAGTCACAGGCTCATTTCCACTCTTTGTTCTTTTTAAGAACATTCAGCTTTCTCAATGTTGAGAGTGAGTTGAGCAATCGAGTTTTATGAAAAGTCAGACTTCACGCAAGGAAATATTGGCAATAAATCTTTCGATATGAACATCGGGCAACAGTCTACGAACTTCTCTGCCCTCGGCATTTTGTCCACAATCTCCCATCGGTCTTTTTCAATGTCATAACACTCGACTGTATCATGGAAATTACCGCTGTCCTCACCGCCGCATATTAGTAGGGTCGTGTCGAATGCCGCAATGCCCGCATAGGACCTGGGTACGATATTGCTAGAAATCATGTTCCATTGGTCAAGGGTCGTGTCATAAGTTTCACATGAATTGTGGGATACACCAGGGGCGCGCACTCCACCAATGACGTAGATCTTATCCTGGATGTAAGCAGCAGCCGATGATGCTCGTGCAACATTCATGGGCGTGGTCAGTGTCCACGTGTTTTGAGATGGGCTGTAACATTCGACCGATCGTAGAAATGTGTTTTCGTCCTTCCGACCACCAATGGCGTATAGGTTTCCATGGCAACTGACCAAAGAAGCTCCGCTACGTTCCTCGTGTAATGAAGTCACTAAGGTCCAGTTGTCTTTACATGGATCGTACCGCTGTACGATATTAAAGCGGACGCTGTTACTTCTTCCACCCACAACGTAAAGAAAACCGTCCAGTACTTTCACTGCCGCAGCTCGAGTGGGGACTGGCAACGAGGCTTTGGAGAGCCACGAGTTGGCGGAGGGGTCGAAACATTCTACCACATTCGAACTATCATCACTTGAAGCTAGGCCGCCAACATTATAAACCAGACCGTTGAAAATGGCTGAGGAACTAAAAATTCTCGGTGTGGGCACTGCGGCCATTTCTAACCATTCTTTACTGGTCGGAATGTATGCGTATACATCCGGAGTAAGCACACAAGTAACCATGGCAATATGGCGTCTTGGTGGCGCAAGCGGGTTGATTGTGGAATGTTCCAAATTCTCCGAAACTGTATACTCCGTTATAGTTTCCAAGATTTCGAAGCGAACTTCTTCATCGGGCAGTGCTAAGACATCATCTTGGATAGTATTCTCAATGTAGTAACCCGATAGGTGTTCAAGTTTTATTAACTTAAACAATTCGGCAAATTGAGTCCACCTTTCGTCGGATTTCTCTTCACACCAGCGCTTCAAAGCTTCATAAACAACCTCTTCGTCTGGAACACGTAGATTGTTGCAAGAAAGCAAGAGCTTTAAATCTCTAGCGGAGAGTTTTACAAAGTCAGCCGTGCGTGAGACGCTGTTAAAGTTATCCAATATGAATCGAAATGTGTGCGTAAACAGCGCACGGCTTGAAAATCTGTGGGACCAAACCAGCGTACGGAGGCAATTCTCCGGGCTTAGAGCTTCAACCATGATTTCTACTGCCTTGTGCTTCAACCCCGGTAGTATTAGATAGTCCGCAGCGAGGTATAATTCTCTAGCATCATCAGAGTTCGGGTTCGTTATAACACCAGTGTATATATAATCCAAAACAAGAGTCATTGTTGCGGGGTCAATATTGTCCATCTTGATCGTCTGTTTGTTCTTTTCGCTCATATCCACTGTAAATAAGCTCTGAAAAAACGATGAACTAGCAGCAAGGATGATTTTATGCGCTTGGAATGCTTTTTCTTCTGTGGAAATTATAACGTCGCATAGCTGACCATTCCGACGAAATTCGGCCATGGTATCTGCAAGCTGGTTTGTATAGCTTCCATTTGTCCCGCAATTTTCAGCGCTAGGCGACTCAGGTGAATACCTTTGTATATCCATATTCACATTGCCTTTAATTACGCATTGATTTACCAATGCATTCGCCATCAACTGGAAGAGATCTTCGCTCTTCGACGTAAACGTAACTGATTGACCTGAAGTATGTATTACCTTTCTTTAGTTGTTGAAATTTCAAATATTTTCACTAATAAACTTATTCTATTTCCGGCTGTTGGTCGAAACCGCTTCATTTTGTCAAAGTTTTTCCCTTTTTTTCCACATTTGTATTCAGTATCTATTATTTAGTTTATATCAGTTCAAAAGGTATTCAGCTGAAGCAATTAGTCTGTGGTTTGCACGGCTGAAGTTACAACTTATGAAATTTTGATGGATTATTTTGATACGTGTATGAGGCAATGTTATGAGACAATCTTTCATCAGATTTGATCAAATTGGGCTATATTGCCAATTTTGCGGTTTATTTCACGTATATAATTACTTTTTAGACCGTTTACCATTCTTGCTGCGATTTTAGGAGCAATTTAGGTATTTTTTTCTTTTGATGATATGAATGAACCAATTAATTATGTATATGCCCTATTATAGTTTAGGAATATATGCAAACCATTAATATAACCTAAATTCGTACAACTATAAATCTCTTGGATAAAAAAACACCGTTAAAAAGGCATTCTTTAATGCAGATTATAGCATTTCCTTATTCACAAGAAGAGGGTGTAAAGACTCAGCAGAATTTCCAAGATTTTAGCCTATCGGTGACCGAACCTCGTCCCAGGGCCAAGTTCATTTACCTCCGCTCACCCCACGCTGCGGCAAAGACTGAGTGAGCGACTGAAACTACTTTAAGTGCACCTGAACTAGGATCCACTCAGCCGTTTTGGCTCACTTTTTTGCACTACCTTGAAAACGTGACTGATTAATATGAATTTGGGTTGGATTCAAGTTAGGATTATATGCTAGGATTAGGATTGGGATTTCAGAGTTTTATTCATTGTTCAGTCGTTAATAGGATTAAAAGACTTGAGTAGGAAACAAAGTAAAGTATTTTGGGATGGGGATCTGGATACAAGTGGTCTATTTGTTAGCAAAGATGAACTGTGGGTTTCTATTTCTCTGAAAACCTCAATGCAACCTCCTTCCGTTATCTGAACCAAGGAACTGAAAGATATATGGACGATAACTTGTTTGTAACGTAAACTCGAACAAATTTGCTGTTTATCTGACCGATAAATTGGTGGCGGTGTTGAGGCTAGAGAAGAGCATCGTGGTTTGCATTGTGTATCCATATAGTTTAACTGGACGTCTGGACGAGAGCCGAGAGGGTATGAGCGTCTGGTATCTGAGAACGAGTGTAGGGGCTTACAGCCCTAATGTCGAGTAATACAGAATGTTCTAATGTGTTCTGTGCTAATTGCTAAAACATTTTGCGTACAAGATGGTTTGCAAACAAACCAAAGTCTGGGAAAAGTTACGACGTTGACTCAGATGGGTTAATATTATTAGATTAGCCCTAATCAACTCGCAATGCATCTCTCTTTATCTTATTGCTAATGTTGCTAATCTCAATATTATGGTTTATTTGGTGTTATAAATATAATGAATAAAAATCCAAAATAAATTTGGAGTTGCAACACAGGTATAATAATATAGGCAAAAATGTTCTCCGTGTTTACCATACGTACCCTTGACGGGCATATTCAAACCTATTTAAACGAAAATTTGTCCCTTTCCCTCACCAGCTCACTCATTACGAGTGTAAATGTATATATATATATATATATATATATATATATATTCAACTATAAGATCAAAAGTGTTTGTCACGTCTGACCACAATGATAGACAAAGCTACTGACCATCATCAACACTCGATAATTATAAGGTGAGTTAAAATTATGACCAACACGTATAGTTATCAAGTATCAAAAAAAATTCTTATGGCTGTTTTCGCGATGCAATGCTATTTTTACTTGACCAACACGTGGCCTGCCATTGTTCGCCGTGACAATCCAATATTATGATACTATCATCAATTCATGCACATGTGTGTTTGAAATTTGAACAATACTCACAAGTAACGGTCTTTGTTCGACGTTGTTTCGACCGTTTGATTGGCTTCATTGAAATGGTATTCGCTCAGCGTGATCACTTGAGATTACTGTGTGCTTATACACTTGGTGTATAATAATTGACTACATAATCATTCTAGTCGACACGACGCACGCGATATGATGAATTAAGTCTTGTGATCATATATGCACGCTTGATCGACCCTGCATATGTCAACGTTGATGACATTATCAAAATTAAAAGTTTACTATATTATACTGCTGAACCTTGAAATCTATATTTAGTACTATCATACAGTAACTTCATCAGTCTTCTGGTTTTCTCTTTGCAAAAGAAAATTTGAACTAACCCGAAAGATAACCTTGTTTATACTGTATGTCTGTGTTATATACCATACTGTTGCAAACAGTTTTATCTACAAACCCAGTGTTCCTAAAGAAGAACTAAGTAGCTATTTTTGGATATATTGAATCGGTTGAAGTCAACAAGTAGATATAGGTATTGAACTCAACAAGTGCAATAATTGTTTAATGTCGTGATTGGTCAGCAAAAGAACCTGTAATTAGGGTAAATTTTCCTCGAAATTGTTCTCCTTGCAGGTCCAGTGATTTAATCTTTTTTGAGCTGCTATACATCGGTGAGACCTAAACCAGAAAACATGTAGTCTTTCAGAGTTATTAATTTACGTAACTGATTAGTTACAACTATAAAATAGGTTGGGTACTCGAGTCCATACTTGCTAATAACATCAAGATTTTAATCAAAGACGGAGTTAGCCAGTTTATCCAATGAGAGGCATAGTTGAATTACTTGAATATCATTTCGCGATGCTGCAACACGTTTGTGGTCGTAACAACTTGACAAAAAATTACAAACTGACAACACCGCTCGATGCTGGAGTTGAGCCAACGAGGGCTCGAGGTGATAACTTAGATAATTTCAACGAAGCTCTGCAAATTGACATTATTAACGCCATTTAGCAACGTGTTAACAGACTGACTACAACTTGTTCATCTATGCAATCTTTCTTTTTTTAAACTAGATGGGTGTAGATTGGGTCTTGGATGGACGGCAACGACTCTGTAAAATGACGTGCGCCCGTATGATTGTCCTCTCGGTTATGAGGGTGACGCAAGATGAAAAAACTTGAGAATGCAATTCAACACTCGAGTATTATTGACGGAAATGCGCCATAGACGTCTTCATCTTCAGAAGGTAGTTAATAATAGATTTCCTCTTTCTGAAAGCTGCTTCGTGTTTGATTATGACCTAATACACGGTATTCCTGTTTTATGCAACCCACCATATCCGAAATTCTTTCAACAACCTTTCTTCTCTTCAAACACCAGCACCTGGTTGCCGCTAATATGCTTTCAAAACACACGCGCATTGCAATATACACATCGCTGTTAACCCATTGAGCCTAAATTATTCATAGAGCCATGCGATTGCCAGTGTTTGAAAACAAAGAACAATTTTGATACAAACTAAGCACCTGCCGTTACTGCGGACATGCGTGCTTTTGATTGGCGCACACATAACATGTGCTATCTCGCTTTGACCTTCTTACACCGTGTCTCCCCCTGTCACTACAACATGACCCACTCTCGTAGTATTTCGACCTACTTGGTTGGACCTAACAGCTCAACATGTAGTCAGAAAATTTTCAAAAGTTAGCGTACCGGAAGTCAGAAAATATTATGAGGATAATTTTCAAGCTTCAATGGTTACTTCTGTTCCATGTAATTGACGGCGTAGGTAATATTTGTGGAGTCGAGTGCTGAAATATTTTAATATGGCTTTCAGTTAAAACTAATGTGAGCTGCTTCTTGTTCCACTGCATTTAGCGCGGTCGTATACGGGCAGACACAACTCGAGAGAAGGTAACACATGTACGCCTCGGTTGAGACCAAGAGTGTATAAATGGGCTTGTAAAGATATTCTTAGCTGTGAAAATGATAAAGATTGCACGGGATCAAATGAAATCTGTATATGCGACGAAGATTGTGGAAAATTATGCCGAAATCCACGTAAGTTGCCGTGTTTTGTCTTTCACTTGCACAAATTGTTATGAGAATGGCTATAATTTCCCGCTGTTGTTATGCCGCATACGAGTTTTAACAAGCAGAAAAATTACAACGGTGTACAGAAAGACATTACTTAGAAATTTTCCATCTGTTTGTATAGGCGTATTAAGTAAATTCTCGTATCTTTGGCATCTCGGTGTATTCGCTTAGGCATGTAAACACAACAATATGCCACAAGGCTGTGTTTATGCCTATTAATTAAAAAGTCAAGACTGTATATTTCTTGACCATTTTGCATCGAAACCGCAAACCGAAATTTCGCAAGTTTTTTTTTACTACGGAAAAAAGGAATTTTATACCTCCTCTCCCAAACCCGATATCGCATTGGCATCAAAAGTTGAGATAACAGGCTAAAACAATAACGTGAATCTGCCCGAGTGAAATATGTCTTGGCATGAAATAATTCCTTGCATCACATACTCATCATCTGTTTACCAGCATATTAATTTCAAAGCAATATTTCAGATATATGTTTTGACATACTATAGTAATTTTATTGTGATTGTCAAGTCGATTTAGACCGGGCATTGTAATACCCGTATTAACGGTCCGAAGCAATTTGTCGGGACGTTTCTTCGCGTTGAAGTGTTTTGTGATTCGTCCATGAATGTTAGTCTGCGCTGATTAAAGTTGCACGCGCCGCGCTGATAACGCCGGCGGTATTTTCCCATTTTGCACATACAGTTTCTGAACTGGCGCTTCTGTATACCGACCGTGTGCAGTGATAATCGATAATTTCGTTAACACATTTTACTGATTTTAGATAGTGAATTTTTTCCGGTGAACTTATATAAACGGAGTGTATCGGGAATGGTTTTGACTTATCGATTAAAAATTCTGATCATTTTTACAAAATGGATCGAGTATAGAGTTTAGAATTACAATCTATAGACTATAATCATAATCTTTGGAATTCGTATGCCTCGCTTGAAGTTTTACGCAGCATATTTTTTATAAAAGACTATTAAATCTCAAGTAGAATATAATTTATATTTACATGTGTAGATTCAATCGTTCATTTTTGAAATAGAATTTCATGCAGCATAAAAGAAAAGCTTTACTATTCCACGTTATTAATTGCCCGTCATCTCACAATTTGAGTGATTTATAGTTCCGTCTTGTGTCCTTTCTTATATCATTTAGAGCCAGCACTGACATATATATAAGATTGTATCATTATTATTTAGAATCCATAACAATTGAATATCTCGAAAATGCATTCATTTATATTTGTCGATGTGATCCGACTTCTCGTAATTTTTAATGAATTTCCTGAAAGCAAAATCAATTTTGCTCTTGCTTGCTTGCTTCTTGCTCTAAAAGAATTATGTCTTTTAATATATAAGCTGAATTCAAATGTAGAATATTTATTTTGAAAGGATACTATATGCATGCATGCATACTGCATAATTTTAACTAGTAAAGATTACATTGTTTAATTTTACTTTATATGCTTGTGCAGTATTAAGCGAGCGCATTTGGCTTCTCTACGGCTGTAGATAGCGTAAAAAATTCTTCACTATTCCCGTTCATGCCGGCATTTTTCACGTTGAAACTATACTTAAAAAAGAGTTTAAAGAGATAGCCTAAAGCGGTGTCTGTAGTATACCATAATAAGTCGTTGTGGTTTATGTCATGAGCTACCTGCCGAGAAATATCCCCAGACTGATAGAGTTTTATTATGTAGGTGCAACTGACCTATTAGTTGATATAACTATATAAAATACCATAAATCATAGCAAGGGGTTTGAACCTGCACGCGAGCATGCCTGCAAGTAATTCACACACAAGCAATGCCATGCAATGAAGCCAACATGGTTGATAGAGAACTCGGGGTCAGGGTAGAAATTGCTAAGCTCTTCAGTACTTCATGAAAACAAAAATTCATAGACATAATAGTAATATATATCAAACAATGTATAAATAGGGGATTATCCTTCTTCTTTTGCGAGACAATGAGATGAACGTTTTCTTGTTTGGTAGTCCTGTCGTTTTATTAACATTGTTTCATTTCAATAGGCAAGAATATGATTTATTTACTCTCGGCACGTGCCCCGAAATACCCCTGACGTTCTATACAAAACACATTATTAATTTTTTTCATCTATTCACAAAAGACTCATAAAACACCACCGCGTTTTAGTTATTGTGCGATTTTGGCGAGCACTTGGTATTAAATTATATAAAATTATATACTCGGCGTCCGCGTTTACGAAAGCAAGATCCAACGATTTTCAAATGATTTCAGAACTGGTATATTTTAGCCTTTATATATATAGAATTAAATGTTATGTATATATCATGCATGCATTCTGCAGCACGGTGCTGTTATCGGCTGACAATCCCGAATAAAAGATAAAGTCAAAGTTTGCTGAATAGTAACTCAGTGGTTATAGGAGGCATTGCCATTGCTGTTTGGTTTAAATAAATAATGTGCAAAAACATTCAAAATTTGAATAATATTCATTATTACGTTGCTGAAAATTACAATAATACAAAACTCTACTTAATTCATATAGTAATACGAATCGATCTGACTATGAGCAATGTACATGCGATCACTAGTTCGTTGCAGGCAGCAAGAATTTTATCATTATATTGATCGAATTTTGCTATTCCTATCATTCTGTTTCACTGATTTTTATTGTTAAAGTACATGCATTGTTTTCTGTAAAGCAACATGCTTCCAACCGTAATTATGGACTAAAGTTACAATATAGCTATAATTATCGACAATGTCACGTCACACAACCTATTATGTTAGTCTAATCATGATTTTACAATTAAATCTAAGTATCACACGAACTCAATTTTTGTCTTGTATTCGTCGTATCTTAGGTGTCAATCTTACGATTAAATATTCTATTATATTCATTATAAATAGCGCTCTTACCCATACCATACGACACACGAAAAGTATCTTATAACACAAAATTTGTCAGTTGTACTCTCGTAAACACACTATAAATATAACTATATAAACCTGTACAATTTACCAGCTTTGGGATTCCCATGCATGTTGTTGTTTGAAACTGCACGACTGAAATTTGGTTGTTGGGTGCCACATGTTTTGCCATAGTGCTGCTAACTATGCGTCCAACTGGGTGCAAACACTATAAATATATATAAGAGCCATTTATAGTCATTAGTCGCGTTATTCTGTGATATATCAGCCGATGCACTGCCTTATAAGACCTCTTCTCTTATTCCAAATCGTTCCCACATTTCATTATGCTTTTTCAGTGTTCAGCGAATTTATACTTTGTTTAACTGCATTACTCGTTAGTGGACCACTGTTTCATGCACAGTTTTTTCCATATCGGTAGCTGTGGATGAATTGTTAAGAAAACATAGAAGCAGATCGAGTATGTGACTGATTTTAGTTCTTGATTTTTGTGCCATAATTTTTTTGTGTTAAATCAGTTTATGAAGTTTTATCCAATTTTACCCATTCGAACCTTCAAAGAATAGATTAACAAAATCTGTTGGGCTCCTTGGCCCTTTTTCTATTAAATTGCTGGGGTATTTTCAGGCTAATCCGTGAAACCCGACTGACATTGATGAATTTAACCGCAGTTGATAAGTTTTCAAATCTTATAAGTCGCTTTTGTTTTTACTTCATAGAATATTGTTTTGTATTTGGCATGCATACAGGAAACCCATACTGATTCGGGATATGTCGGTCTGTCTCTGCAAAGCGGAAAGCCGGCATTGCTACACAGAATATAGCTGTGTTCATTGTAGCTAGTTTCCCAGGTTACTGACGGCCTACTGGTGTACAGTCGCTGACATAGGCAAATATGAACCTTTTCCTTGACAAAAAAACGTCGAAGAAACTTTTCAGTTTGAGAGAAGTTTAAATTCCGTCCGAGAGAACGAATCAGTTTCGGATTTCTGTGTATAGTGACGGATTGCATGTCCTTGGAATGATTCTGAATTATAGAACTATCCAGGGTAAATATTATTATACGGTTTGTTTTAGTTTTTATTTAGGACTTTAGGTCATGCAAATAGAGTGAGTTCCTTTATTAGTCTTACGTTTTTTTTTCACAGCATGCATGGACTGAACATAAATTACACAATGTGACGTTAATGACATTTTAGAAGGATTTTTTGCAAAGGGTTTCGGTTCGGGCACAGCGGTTAGCCAGGTAGTCGCGAAATGTGGTAGAAATGCTTAAAAGCTGAAAAATATGAAATATTCTTCCCAGTTTTTATGGAAAATCATACCACTCCTAAGCCTAATATACTCCTAAGCCTAAAATACTCCTAAGCCTTAAGCCTAAGGCGGACTTGGGGAAAGCCTAAGTACTTTCCATGTAACCTACCTAAGATTATGGGAACCCCGGCACCTTGTAGTTGTTTTAGTTGTTTTAGTAGAATGTCTCCGTGTTTGAGAAGCAATCCTCTACCGCAGTTAATGTCTTTACAGGGTATTCATTTTTTCAAAATCAGTAATAAAATTGAACTACTTGCTAAAACGCGCCAGGGGTAATGCGGATTATAATGTGTAAACGAGGGTTTGTGAGGGGTAATTGGGGCACGCTCCACCATATGATTACTTCTGGTATGTACGAAGGTTTTGTAGAGATCTGACATTAGAAAGGATTCCTTTTGTGGAATTAGCTTAAAGCGTTACCTTTCGAGTAGGAAGGCACGGCGGATACCTTTAGGATTTAGGGTGCTGTCGTATATGTTTACCATATAATATATGTTCTTGTCCGTGCACGGTGCATGATCGTTGATAACAATCAAATAATGTAACTGATAGCTACACAAAGTTCACGTTCACACGCTATTTAGGCGCTCTTCTTATTCATTTGACGCACGTTTGCCGCGCGCGCATACGCTATTCACGTTATCATGATATCTTTTACGCATTTTTACACACATTTTGATACGGCGCTCGCATTGTAATCTGGAAAAAATGATATATATGTATATCTGCATAATTCGCGCTTATTTAGACGATGTTTGCATAAGTGCTGGATGTTTGCGATGATGTTTGCGTGTTTGCAGGATTTTTTATATTATATGCATAGTCTGCATGTCTCTGCATATCTTGCGTGTAATTTGCCTAATTTGCATATGGTGCACATGTTCGCTTGGGTGCAATCAAAATTTTACAAATGGCAAATTTTCTTTGTTTCGTTTGCTTTGTATGGTTCTGTTGTTCTTTTTTGTAACAATAGTCCAATTTAGGTGATGACTTTAATTTTAGAAATCTTCCCTCGTGCACTATACTTTAGGGTTGTCTGTCGTCTACAGCTCATTAGGTGGCTCTTAAGACGATTTACTGAGTGTCTCTGAAAACTAAATTTGTTCTAGATGTTTTCTGTGACCTTTTCACTGCCTGTTATGGCGAGAAATATTGTCTTAGGTCTAGACATGAAAGCGTTGCATTTTCTCTATGTGTGGTATTAGTCTGACGTAATTAAGCAGGGAATTTCGTGCAGTTGAAAAGTCAGTGTGCGGTCATTATATTTTCAGATTATCGGGTAGTTAAAACTAGATAGCATTTGAGGACTGCAGAAGCCCCTATAACGATGACATGAAATTTTATTTAAATATTGCATTAGCTTTATTAATTTTCTTCTTCAAATCTATAAATAAAGCGTTTGAGTTATGTTATTTAATATTGGGTTATTCAATGCTAAGAAACAAACAAACAAACTTAAAAACGTGACCCCGTGGCGAATGATGACTGTCTACCCTGTCAAGTGTCATTAATAAGAGTTGAAAGTGATGGTTGGGAAGAGGGACTAATGCCAAGGTTTGGGGCTTCCCCACAACCTCGTTCCCAGAGCATTTCTCCTGGGAACGAGGTTGGCTTCCCCAGTCAAAGTACGGCCACAACACATGTGGGCCTAGCCTGCGTCCTGGTTCACTCGCCGCGGCTAGTGGAATGCGGCGCAGACTAATGTGACTTAAGCCTGTTTTCCACTAGGCGGAATTTTGCGCGCGGAGCGGAATTTCTCTTTGTTTTTCTCACATTACTTCTGCGTGAAAGCGCGCAGACGAAAAATTCCGCTCCGCGCGCGCAAAATTCCACCTAGTGCAAAGTCGCCCTTAGCATGATTGATTTGTTGCGCAATCAGTGTACCAGCTAGGAAGCAAATGTTTCGTGATCAATGAATGACCTTTTGTTACCTCGGTCTGAAGTAACGTGCACCGTGTGTATATAGATCAGTAGACCTGACGGAAGCGCTGATATGAAGCGCGTTTAAACAGGAAACGTAATTAACGCGATAACAGAATCAGTCACGCGAAGCAACCGTTCAGTCACGACAGGGCACGCGACAAATTGCGCGTAAATTGGTCCAAAAACGCACCACGAGTTTGCGGACCATTGCTTAGTTGTGCGTTTTCTGTTTATGGTAAAGTTTTTAGATGGTCCCAAATAGTAAGCGTGTCAATACGCACCCATCTCATTTATATACGTGGGTGAGGTTGTGCGCGTTTTATGCAAAGATAAGAAATGTCGGCTGGCGTGATATATTAGGCTTACCTGTCAGGTATAGTGAGATAGGCATTGAGGGGGCGGGGTATATAGTTTCAATGAATAGAAATGACATCAAACCTTCGTTGATTTTGTCTGAGAAAAAGTTTAACAACTATTACAGTTTGGTAATACCACTTGAAGAACTTTTTACCGCATGGGCATTAGAACTGCGTTTTTTTTCTATTAGGTAAAAGTATAATCAGATTCAATTTTTATCGTTGTTGATCGTTCTGACGTTCTCTACCCCTTTTAAAATATTGTACATATATTTGATTGAAGTATTCACAATTTAAAATACTTCTGGTTTTAAATTGAAATATTTGCTGTGGAAGACCGAAAGAATATTCTGACCCTACAAAATATTGTCCCATTGCTGGACTTTTGGCTTTCAACGCCCCGGGTATCCGGTATGCATTGTGAATTTTGGATTTCACCGCTACAACAAGCCGTAACTGCTTGTGTTGCCAGAGTTGTTTAGTTGGACTAAAAATTTGTCAACAATACTGGAACCATGGCTGCGTAATCAACAAAGGACAACCACTCCTTCGTTTCTGCTATCTTGATTGGCTTTGTTGACACAGCTGTATGTGGTTTATGATGTATGTAGACATACAGTCCGCATAAAGTGAAGCGAAATGAAAAGGAATTCAGTACTAATGACCCAAAGCCGTGGGAAATATCGAGGTGGCCCGCATAAAACTATAAACTAATTAAAATAGGCCCAACTCTATATTTTACCAATTTATAATGACTCTCGGTTTGTTCTATCTTGTGGGTGTGCTTGGTGTCATCCCTTATTTGTTCAGCTTAACAAAACAAAGAAAATCTGAACACTTAAATTTAGTTATCTACACTACAGGATGGCTCTGTAAATTCTAAGTCCTGTTTCCCCTGGAAGACCATAAGTTTTATCACATGTCCATTCTAGAGAACGAGCAAAAAACAGCGATCATATATTGGCGATGCCAATAGTCCGGTAGAATTTGAAAAATTTTGCTGATGCATCATCTAGCGTTTTTTTCCGCACTCAGAATTTGTCAGTAATATGGATTAGCAAACCAAGTAGTAATGCTAATTCCTTCCAGAAAATTCATGGCATTTTTGGACTTCTGGCATGTGGTTCTCGAAATTCTGCTTGAACTTTAACTCCTCTAATAACTCTTATGTTTAATTTATTACTGAATACTTTAAAATAGTTCAATGTTTCTATATATATATGTTTCTATATATATTTATATATATGTCTTACGCAAGTCGAAGTATGCAACTTTTCAATATTGGTGTTGTGACATGATGACCGCATCTTCGTGTTGTAGCTGAATGAAAATTTAACTCTGTTCTCGTTAAAACTTTCTAACAAGTAACATTTTTGAGCGACAACTGGCTGAATTAACCGTAGTTAATGCTAGTCAGACGATGTTTGAAAAGAATTTTAGGTTTGTAGAACTAATATGCGGTTGCTTGCAAAACAAAACTAACTTGTTAATCGATGTGATAAATTTTGATGTTTTCTAAATTTGTCCACGTACGTTTTCACTCGTACGCCGGTCTCACATCAGTACTATTAATAGACTTACGTATTAAGTTCTGGTATTTGTAACAAGGCCAACTTACAATAAAATTTAAGAGTATCTGAGAGTATCTTAGATTTCCCTACATAGCCACAAGTTGATCAGCTGACACTTATGGCGATGTTGCCTTCCTCTCATACGTCCTTTAAATATAAAGAGATGGTGGTAGAAAGACTTGATATGAGAGTACAGGTTCTTTGCCGCCTGAAATTGGTGAACGAGAACAAAATAGACTCTGTGAATTTTTTTTTTGGCAAATAAAGAGCCCATTCTAACTATATAATTCGAGTTTATATCGACTATAAATTTCACGAAGCTTTGTGCTGAGGCGGTCAAAATTTATACATATCCAATTCATACAATATAAATCCGTTTCGTCTGGTTCTAATTTTTCCATCGCATATTTTCTTTCCTATCTCAAGAGATCGTGGCACATTGTTTATGAAATATTAAAAGCATTTTCCCGTAGCGTCAGAGAGTTTCGCTAAAGCGACTTCCTGTTTGACAAATTTTACCCAAAACAGTTTATCCCCCTCCAACTGTGTTCCAGGATTGAAGCATGCATGGTACAGCGTGTATATGTGGGTTTGTAAAAGGAAAAACTTGATCATCAGGATGGTATATTTATTCTCGCGTGCCGGTATTTAAACTGATCACTTGAAATATAGTTCACCGTTATGCTCTTTGCATCAGACACTTCTGTTTTCATTCACTAAAGAGCCTTTTATGGTATTGTTGTCAGTGAATAAGGTCTTTTAGAAGGCATACCATTATAGCCGAGTTGACAATAGAGACGGAAAACTCTTCTGAGACGGGAAACTTGGCAAATATACGAGCAATACAACAGTTTCTCGTCGCATAGTTTATACCTGCATGGCTCTAAAGTCTGTTCTGTCTTTACGGTAACTGATTATATCACTACATATATAGTTCTTTACATTAGGCCTATTCAATTCAATAAAGGTAGTATATATGACTATAACAATACTATATATGAGTGATTTTCCCATTCTCAGATGTTTTGCGCAATATGGCGTCATGCACTGTAGGGTAGCTACTTTGAGTTCTAGTGGCTCAGTGGCTGGCAAATTTCTCGTCCAGAACTTTGATTATAGTCTGGTAGGGCTTGCACTATTTCCACGCAGAAAATAGTTCACATAGTGCATGTATTTTTAACTTTGTTCGAGGGAATGCGATATACTCATAATATCTCATTACTCTAAAGTGGTGGTAAAACACACCCATGAAAATATATCTCTAGTTCTTAACCTTGATTAGCTTAACAGTAATATCTTTTCAACACCAGATCATTCATTTAGGGTGATCGAATCACTGGGTCGAATCGAATGCCTTGCATGTAGTAACTTCATAAATTTCACCTCGGACAAATCTGGTTGAGTTCTTCCCTAATATATCAGAAAATATCACTTCTATAAAGTGTAAATTTTTCCGGCGTGTTTTAATTAATAACAATATATGAACCAATCAATGGTCATGCCTAGCTCAGTGGTCTGTCTTTAATAAAATAATATTTACAAGAAGTATTTCTGCTTGTACGTGCGAGCCAAAAAGTCTGACTGGCGAAGCTCCAGCGCATTTGCAGGACGTCGAAAAATTTTCCCGTCTTCAAAGAAGGCCCACGCACACCGGACATGATTCGGCTAACTTTAAACGTGATCTACGTTTTTCGCTGTAACAATTTAAGACGTTTTCACTTTGCCTTGACGTGTGTTTGAACTGCAAATCGGAACTTCGCTTCGTGCAATTTTGCGGGGCCACTATTTTTGAATTTGACGAAATCGAAGTGCATGGGCTCAATACGTATTTCCTCTGGTGACCCGAATCGTTTGAACTCTACGATCCACTCAAAATTGCATGTCGTGTCCCGTTGTTCTCGTAAATATTACAAAAAATGTGAAGTATCTCAAAATCGTTGGGTATTCAAGTTGAATGATCTCAGTAACAACCTGCATTGGCATATAACAAATAGTCTTGACTACTTGAATGTCGATAAATGATTTGAAAAAGACGGTCGGGATAATATAGTCATCTTTGCTGTAAATACAGACAGTGTTGAGAGAGACTCGGGACAAGTCAGACCTAGATCTATTGATCTATGGCTGTTTTGCATGCATAATTGTAATATTGGCTCTAAAATGAACTACCGACTGCTATGATGATATTTGGGGCTGTGTATTCTAAATTTCCAACAGGCAATATTGCGCTCTTAGCCCATTTAAGGTTCTTTTCTTATATAACACTTGTCTTCATTAATATTCAAATTACAGGAGGTAAGCCACACCACACAAACAATGTTATTAAGATGAGGCATTAGACAGGAGCTGAAAGCGATCCAGGCGGGGAAAACGGAATTAACAATATAGAAAAGGATGTTTAAGGCTAGCAAAGGTCTTTATCGATATTTTTGTGCTTGAAATATGTAGTCGTGTTTGTTCAGTCGGAATTGTTTCATCTTGTGGTTCGCAAGGGTTGGGTAGGCGGCATATCAGTTTTCATCCGTTTCATCATGTGGGATACACGGAGGAAACTTGAATTGTTTAAAAAGATTATTCTCAGCAAATTATTATTGTGGATATACATCCATGAGAAAGCAAATTGAACAAATTCTTTTAATTTTATTTCTTTTCCATCATATACGTGCACCCCAAAATTGACAAGGATTGTCATACATATACCTCATGCACGGATAATTTGCGAATGATGCTAGTATTTTTCACAGCAATCACTTCCTTTGTTTTTAATAAACGTATACATATATATGTAACCCTCGAAATTGACTGTTTCCTCTTTGACTTCGTGTTTGAAGATGGTTCTTTGTCTAGGTTCTTCGGTTTGTTAGTTTATCTTACCCTTGTAATCGTCAACTAACCCTCATCAACTTTGTCAATTATATTGTAAAAATTTGTTGGGTATCTTCCTTCCGAATTGAAAATACATATAAACTGAACTATATATATATCGTTATGCTATACTGCGATTAATAAACAACATTACATTTCACGGAGCACCATATCTGATATGCAGGGCGTTGGTTTTAATTGCTACTTTAGTAGTGATCATGTGCTCAATATTGCTCTAGTGTAATGTCTTGTGATAGAGACCGGGTTTTTATCACAAGCGATATTTCCGACATTCTAGAGAAATGATTGAAATAGAAATTTTCACATGCGAAAATGTCCGAAAAAGATTGTGCAATGACGTATCTCAAGTTGATATGTTTTGCAAGAAGGACTCGGTATATAGTGCTATTGTTTAGGGTTTAAGATATGAGTTTACATCAAAGCACTTGTGTTAATATCGTAGCTATGAGGAAATGAAAACCTAAATATGAAATATGATTCAAGTCTAATCGTGCGACTAAGAATGCATGAACCCAAGAAATACACAAAGCTTGCAGTACTGTAGTGATTATACTGTATATTCTATTTAATTCCCCACGTCGATATAGACAACACACTATGCAGAAAATATATTTGTTAAACATTAAAGTTTATTTAAACAAACTAATTGTCGATTAAAACGGACCTGTTTAGGCCTGTTATTATTACTGTTAGTAATAATAAACCGTATATCAAAAACAAGACCGCAGTTTGAGTCATCTGACTTGTTGATTATCTGAAGAATAATCTGAAGAGTGTATATACTGAATGATTCAGTCACTATGTGCGGCAGTCATTTTTTGCTATTTTTAAAACTACAACTTTAAACATTTATATCACGTCTAATATATTTTTATTTGCTATACATATATTTACACAGGATAACCACTTCTGTTATGTAAACAGCGATATCACAGACAAGTGCCGAACACCTAAATTTAATGTTGTTTCAGAAAGAATAATTTAATTAACCTATATATATAAATACAGTCAAAACAGGGTATTTTATGCATGTTTTACGGGCGAAATATGTTCAGTGTTACTGTAACCATGCCGTGTTATCGATGACATCATTTAACCTTTTAAAAATCATACATGAAAGTTCACCAAAAGATTGACCCACGTATTACGAAAGGATTAGAAAGTCTTATGCAATAAGACACGTTTGACAATAGTAATAAATCACAAGAGAGCATATTTTCCATCTGTGCTGATTATATATATCAGACAAGGTTTATAGAACGAAACCAAAACGCGTATACATTATTAGGGGATTGTTCTCGTGGGGAATATTGAACGCTTGATTGCTCTTTCTTCTCGTAAGATCTAATGACCTTAATGTTTTGATGAGTGAAATAGACAGTAGTCAGTAATGATTGACGTCTTCAGGATACCGTCATGCAGCTGTTGATACGCTACAGAAACTCAGCTTCCAGTGTCTGAACTCTGAAGGAAACGGTTTTCGTCATTTTCGTGACTTTGTGTAGTCAAACTGAAAGCAATTATTTCACATGTGACTGATCTAAACATGTAGAGTAGATTGAAGTGTTCACTGAAATAACTCGCAACATATGTAGCTGAAGGCCTTTGTTGATTTACTGTGCAGAATCTTTATCCTGTAACTTACATTCCACTTTCTGAAACATTGAGGAAAATCAAATAATAAATAATCAGATAATCCACGAAAAGCTTCTCTCAGTTTTCTATAACAGCTGCAAGTATATATAAACACGTTTGTAAGAGTTTGGCGTTTGGTCTTATATTCGACCTTCAGGTTTTTTAACTGCTTCCACTCTCCAAACTTTGACTGCGTAGCATTCTTTCTGCCTTACTTTTATTCTAACATTTTCTTAAAATTAAACCAGAATGAATGTACGTAGCTATAGTAAAGAAATCATGATGTCGATGAATTTGCCTATAAAAATAAGTGACGTCTTCATGCACTATAATATTTATTTTTTGGTACCCATTTAGAAAGGGTACCACTCAGACCTAAATGGCAATTACTTTTCTAAAATGAGGGTTCTAAAGGAAGTAGAAAAGAGCTTTCATTCTTTAATCTTTGCGCTGGTTATAAGTAAAGAATCTCTTTGTTGATACCAAAATCGCGAACTCAGCGAAGCTGTGGCTATAGCCTTCTGAAAACTGGACAAAATGGACAAATAATTGCTTGTATATAAAACCTACACGCAGTTTTTCTGTTTTGAACTTTTTCGAATATACTAGATTTCATCTCAAAGCTACTAGATTTTTCTACTTATATAGTGTCCAGTTATATAAACGCTCATCGGAAACTCATTTTAGACGATAGATGATTTACTCTGTGGCAGAACTGATGTAGCTTACTAATTGTTTCACAACAGAAAAGACGTACATGGGGTAAATTTGCATGAAATTTTAGGAAAGAACCTTGAATAGCAGTCGCGTGAATAATTGTGTTTAAACCAGATTTAAATAGATATATGTTACAGTATAGTGAATGTAACTAGTATATATACATTTGCCTATACTGGTTTTGACTTTGATTATGCACGTCGTCAATAATTAGTCTATAGGAAGTTGAAGAAAGAAAGGATCTTCTGGGCGTGAGCGGAAGCTATTTTAGTCGCCATTTTAGAGGTAAAAATAAAAACACCCACACATTGACCACATGCAGTCTGGGAGAGACACAAAAGCGATCCGTACGGTACTCAAAACATGATTGAATTTTGTGGACTATGTGTACTATATAGTCTAAAACTATTACAAAATTATTATTTGTTTGAGATTTATCGAGTTTCCACACATCGTCTTAATTGCGAAGTGAATGATGGCGGTTAACTAAGACCTATTCTATATAACGGTACTGGGAATAATTTTCGGTTATAATTTTAACAGAGTTATAAAGAATCGTACAATGTATGAAGAAATTGCCGAGTAACCACATGGCAGACGTTTCTGACACTGTTCTAGCTGTCCTGTTTTATTGATGTTTTGTTAACTTTCCGAGTTAAAAAGTTCTCACACTCACGGTAAGAATGCCACGTTGCATTGTACACTGTGAGAAAAAGTCTAAAAAAATCAAACACCGGTCACAAAAGGCAAATATGTTGATGATAACTGATAAAACAATTCCATGCTGCTTCATCGCAGTAAAGAATATAATATGCCGATGTTTTTCAGCAGATATAGAGTTCGTGTATATAGGCCTATGCTTCTCTGTATATGGCTAAAGTATTTTAGAATAAGTGTGCGGACCCTATGTCAACGCAAGAACACATGCTGCCAGTTCAATAATAAATCTATTATTTATTGTATTCAAACTAGCCAAGCTTCAAATTTCCTAAAGTACTTGCATTATCATTACAACTGACCACAGTGCTATTGTGCTCTGCACCCTCGCCTAGTTCCGACAATCAATGACTGTGTGCCCGTTTCCATGGTGATCGTATTGTTTCAGCCAATCACGGACCGGTACGCGTTTGAAGTGCGCGAGCAACCACTGGGTAGGCAAACGGGCGTGACGACGCTAGTGCTCTCCTGTTGCGAAAAGTGCATCGTAAAATAAAGAATCGGAAATTTTCCCACAGATTTGAACAGTTCCCTAATGACTGGATTAAATTAATGTACGAAAGTTGCAATCAGTTGTCAAACTTCATACCAACAGGGTGTTTAGTTTCCAGTCACGCGTTTTTTGCATAAAAAATATATAACTTCTATGCTTGGCAACCTCATTCACGATAGCTGGTTAGTCCAATCGGCAAGCTTCAAAACTTGTTTAGGTAGGCCGTTATCAACCATGTACGAGTGATCGTATAATGCTGAAAAAATACACTTTTTAAGGTTCGCTTTAGACGTATGATACAAAGATCTTAAGTACATCAAATGGGACAAAAGTGTTCGTGCTGACAGGCCCTATTTTCGGCGACGCTACGCTCGATTTACTTGGTCAAGGATTGCAGTAATGCAATGGCGAAACAGCAAACATAGGGCCATCATAGGGCAATTTTTGCTTCGATTTTCTTTCTCCGGCTTTGATAGCTGGTAACGAGCGACTTGATAAATTATTTGATTTTGAGGTGCCCCGTTCTCTTATCTGAACATGCATGACTTAGATACTCGCTCGTTCACCTTTTCAAATTGAATTGAATTAGAAATGTAAACGGTTTCAGTTCATAGATTAACAGTTGAATGAAGTGGACATCTTGCGAAATCATAGGCTAATGCTAGAATTTGACATGCACAAGATATCATACCAATATACAAGATACAAGAAGTTCACTGATAAAATCAGTTCAGTGTATGTTAAACTAATTATCTTCAGAACCGTATTATAATACTACAAGGTCAGCGTTTTACTTACGTGAAAAAATAGGTACACGTGTAGGTGACCCCTGTTGAAAATCGATACTGATTCAAGATACTAATCAGCTACCGTGTTGCCGACCTACAAGGTCATAACAGTTGCGTAATTCAATAGTTCTGGATACTTCGACTACAAAGACAGTATGATTTATTTATAGGGGAAGTTTAAAAAGTCGACTATAACATTAATAAGGGAGCTTTTATATAGTATGCGTCGACGACTAAATTCAAAAATCCTGTATAAAGCGGGAATGAAATCTGACATTATCAAGAACATAAAAACGTATTAAAATGCGTCTATATTATATTGGTTATCAACTAGCAAGAAGATTGAAACGTCGCAGTGTTGCGAGGGACTCGCAAGTTTCAATAGCAATATAAAGCAAAATCCCCCGGTATAAAGAGACAATGTTTCAGGCATCTAAACATATTCTCTTTTAACAATAGATGAAATCCTATTTCTATTTCCGAGTCCATTTCGGTCATTATTTATACATTGTGAAATAAAGAATGATAGAAAAGCGTGACAAAAGCGTATTCCGGCATATGACTGCATCATGCAATACGGTCAACCAACTGTGCGATCAGTTTCAATTGGAATCGTGAGAAAATTAATGAATATATAGATGTCGTCGAAAAGCAAATCATGCTTAAAAAGTCAGTTATATAGAATACCACAGCTTTGTATGATTTGGCCAGTGGGCTATACCTTTAGCTGATTTGCTTCTGCCGAGTTCTGAGAAGTTTGAATATTGCAAAACTCAGACGTGGGCTATACCTAAATAAAGTTTATTTGCTTTGTGGCATAAGTAAAGCAGATTGAAAAAACTGATAAGCTGTAGGCCTTGTTCTATGACATGTTTTTGACTTCTCTCACGTAAGATTGGCCTAATAACGCAGCAGGAAAATTTTCCTTTTATACTCGTTGACATTAGGGGCTGAACTACGGATTTGCACTTGAGACAAAACGGCGCGAAAAAATGCCAATTACTCGTTTGTATTTACAATGTAAAATTACCTAAAGTCGCTAATCTACCTGCCTATATTGTCTTAGGACACATTTTTTCTGCCATGTGTGACATCGGAGTAAACATTGAAAGACCCTTTGGCACGCCTGATCAGGATTTTTTCTACATTTCTATTTGGAAATTCCATGCATGAAAAATTATGTAACATGTAAACATGTTATTTGAGTGTTTCTGAGATGGTTTGGCTGTGTGAAATCAGAGGCCAGCTCTTTTGTGTTGCAAAGTAGTTTTATCCCAGTGTGATTGTATTGACGTCCGTTGTTCATTCACCGAAAATTTTACTTCACTTGTACTGTTTGTGACTGTCGCCTTGATTTTTATTAGAACACTCTGCGAGCATTCCAATTGGGCAACAATTCTGATTAGAACAAATTTCGAATGGTTCTAATTGAATGCAAGAATCACTGCGAATACGAGGCAGAATAGGAGCTCTTTACAGATCTAAATTACGTGCTAATTTACGCAAATATGTGCTATAGCTGTTTTCTCTCACCAAGTGACGCGTATTAGATGGTATAGTTTTGCTTCGCGTCTATTTGATTCAAATCTATTGAAAGCGATCAGCATCTATAATAATTGAATAATTTTAACCACAGTCCAGGTGTTTTATTGCAGTTTTGTGTTGTCTTGCTCATTAATTCTTTGAACCCCCAGGGGCCACAGAACATACCTACACTCTTCAGAGTAATATTGACTTAGGTATCGCGTCGCTGATTGGTCAGGTCTTATAATGGCCATTTTGATTGGCTGAGCGTTGGCTTTTGGCACTGCTGTTTGTATTCCACGGCACAGTCGAAACAACATAGAATTGGCGAATGGCGAAAGATACAATATAATAGCGAAGTAGCAATTTGGTAAATCTTCACGATTGTACGCAAAGATTATATACGGAAACCATTGGAATGAGGAGTTAGGGTTCATTTGTGTGTATGAATTGGACTAATCAAGTAATGGATCGCTTCTTAGTGTGGTTATGCGTTGGAATTTTTCTGTCGACTCTGTTGATCATTAATTCTGGTATGTGTCGACCAGGTTGAATGTTATTTTGCCGAAGCGTGACTCTTTACTCCTATAAGGCCGCGTATTTGTTATACGGACGTTGCTGGGAATCTAGGAATCCACTGTAGCATATATGGCTGCATTTATGGTCGTAATTTAAATGGAAATTTCGCTGTCGTTTGCGAGTGCCTTGACGTGATTCACCGTGATTATTATATGAGTGCCAAATACGTAGTCGTGTGCCTGATTTGAAACTATCGCACAGACTTGTTACATGTTCACTTCATCACATCATATGCGCGGCGTTTGATGGGGATGTAATATAGGGATAGCTGGTTAATCAACCATTGCCTACCATTGGCGTCTTGGTCAAAATTTTGACTCGAATAATGGCGGCGGTATTGACAATCAGCCTTTCTACGAGATATCATCGCGTAATATCGCGTCAAAAAATTATGGCTATGTTGATGATTTGACTACAACGCTTAACGATTCGATAACATTAACTTTAAACACACGTCCGATACTATTAACTTTAAATAACTGTTCTGGGGGCCATCATACGTGTTTTTGTAGTATTCTATATGGTGGCGGCGTTTAATTGACGACACTGTGACAACTAGCGAAATTAAGTTTACTCTGAATAAACCACCCTAGAGGCAATGCAGCTCACAAATTGACCTTTTTTGTTTTGTTTTTAGTTGCTGCTTGTACATCAGGAGGTTGTGGGACTGGAACTTGTGAAAATGGTAAATGCAGGTAAGCGGGTTTGTTTTGTGTGAATATTTTCTTTCGTTCATATTTAAATGCGCGTTTAAAATATGCCGTTTGAATGCAGTTGCCGCTACAATGGTCACACGTGTGAGAGAACTATTGACATTCCTTTAGTGAGAGTCCCATTAATTCGTCGAAAAGCTGGTAGCTATCAAATGATCGTGTACATAAACTCCTACATACTCGTAAATACACAAAAAGTGTAGCGTACATTTCACGTGAAATTGCTAATCCAATTCTTGTTCGAACGATATTAAATATTCGTTTTTGAGTCAAAACGATTATGATCATTCGGTTTTCAGTTAAAAAGTGTTTGATTTCGAATTTAGCAGATCGAGATTTCCTTGAACCTCAATTAGAATTTAAATTGTAATCAACGAAGTATTGCGCTACGTAAAGTACTAGTAATAGAAGGACTTCGTAATAAATCTTTAGCCCATTTATTGTAGTTCTGATTATTTTTTCCTGAATTTCTTTGTCCAGAGATATTTTGTAAAACATACATTAAACCGAAAGGAAGCGTGAGGATTAACATTTAATAGCAATATTCTGGGTTTTTCCAATGCGGCCATTTGAATTCTGAGAGGCACTAATCGTTTAAAAGAATGTTTAGGAACGGCGAGGAATTATGGCTTGTCAATTTCGTGCGTAATGGCTTGCGAGTTCCAATTTATGTATGCTACCTGCCCTTAACTTTTAGTCTGTAGTTAAGGAAATGAGGAATATCTATTCACACCGCATCCTGTCCGCATACATATAAATGAACTTCTATCTTGGCCACTTTTTTCATCAAAAGCATTTTTAAGAGTCCTTTTGAAAATTTTCAATGTATTTTACTTATACAGTGACAAACGTTTCGCTTTTCACAAGAGGTATTCTTTGATAAGTGTTGGAATAGCTCCAGTTTTTGTGAAAGAGATGAACCAACACCTTTGACAATATTTTATTTTTTTAAACTTATTTAAAAGCTATGACTATTGAAGTGATACGTTGATAATCATATCTACTGGAGTATTTTAGTGATTTCAAAGCCTTATTCGTTCAAAAATATGTTAAATGTAATGTGAATTTTGAACATTTGAAGTTGAATGTTGGGTCTTGTCTCCATTAAATAAAGATATATTCCTAGTTGCTCTGTTGATCACAAATTAAAGTTTCGAATGTTAACTTTACGAACTTATGGACCCAGAACAGAAAGACCTGGAGTTAAGTCTATACAATGATAAATATATTATCTGAATAAATTGCTACTGAATTAGGTACAGGAAAAGGATTTTTCAAAAGCAGATATATTTAATTTTTCATCTATTGTTTACAAACCTTGTCCAAAGTTTAGGCTATTAGTTATCTAATTGTGACAGAGTAGGGTTGACATGTTGTCTAATGAATGAAATGGTCCATTTGTCATGATAATTGTCACATTTCAGGCACAGGATTGAGCTTGTTTTACTTGTCTGAATGTTAAACACTATAAATGTGCAACTTTGCTTTCACTTGTAAGGATTTATACACTTTGTGTGAGCAAAATACTTTTTGTGGTTGACAATATTGTTAGTATGAAATACTGGAATTCATCTTTCTAAGGATTTTTTAAAGTGGAAAAACAATTGTTAAGGGATAACCACAAATGTTAGGTTTCCCTTGTTAGAGCATAACTAGACCCACAACTCTCTATACGAGCTGTTAATATTTCTGTGGCTTTCGTTAAAAAGCTGTAGTTTTAGCTATAGTAAAGCATTTAAAGAGCATTGAATACTATGGATTGAAATGTATTTATTCTGAATATAAACAGAAAAACATTTTGAGACAAATAGATATAAGCCTTGTCAATTTATCAGCTTCATTGCGGAAATGAAATGGTTGCCGTTTAAATGCCCTAAAAGTCTCAAGTGTCAAACATTGCAGATAAACTTGCTTTGTTATGTCACATTGAAGTAAATAATAGAAGAACAATACATAATATCCAATTCATTTTATGATGGCAATAATTTTTTCACAAAATTGTAAAATAGAATTTTTACTAAACATTAGATTACTGAAAGAAGCGTGTTAGTTAGGGTAAAAGTATTTAGAACATATTTGAAATAATCATAATCACTTCAACATGCTGCACAGCAGGGATGCCCTCAGATAACTAATTACCTTTTTTTTCTAGGAGTTATTCTTTAACAAAATATTAGAGAGATTTCCCATGAACTTAGGAACACAATTTTTTTTCATTGTTTTCTATGTCACTAATAGTGACGAAACTTGTTTGAAAAATATGCACTTTTAAATACAATCTTCTAAGTGTCTGTCTGTCTGCTGGAATATGATATCTAGCATGTTAAGATAAATCAATTTACCATCTGTTCAAAGGACTCGCTTTATCTAAATGCAAAGCAATACCATTCATTTATGTTGTTAAGGGGAGGCAATTTCTTACAATTGTTTTACTTAAATAATTTTGTCAGGGATTTGAATGCAGAAGAATAGGAAATAGCCACACATTGGTTGAAGTTATTTTTAGTTACCTACTTTTCCCAAAGAGTTTGATTACAAGGATGATAAAGTTATATCACATTTGTTTTGAATATAATGTTGTCCTAGTTGTTAAGTCATGTCAAAGTTAAACATTGAAATTTGTCATGATATATCCAGTATATATGCAAGCAACATTTCATTTTTTTCATTCCCATTTGCCTTAATTAATTACAAGAAAAGTTTTTGTGCAGTCATGAATTTCTTGTTCATGTTGTTAATTAATCTGAAATAAATGCTTTCTTTTCCTAATGTTAGCAAAGGCTGTTTCAGATCTTATAGTTTCACTAATGGCTCACTCTTCGACATTAATGTGTGTCCATCTATATGTTAAGTTCATGTCTGGGATATTAGGCCCTTCCAAACCTCAAATTAATCGTATACAATATCTCTTGCAGCTGTCCGCATGGAATGACTGGTAGCATGTGTGAAAAAGACATTAATGAATGTGATATTAAACCTGATATATGTCAGAATAGTGGAAGTTGTCACAATGAAGAGGGTTCATACAGATGCACTTGCAATGCTGGCTTCAGTGGAAAGAACTGTTCAATAAACAACGATGAGTGTGTTACGCAAAATGGTACAACAAACTGTAAAAATAATGGCACATGCATGGATGGAGCTGGCAAATACACTTGTAAATGTGTGGATCCATTTACAGGTAATTTTGATTTATTGCTTACTAGTCCATATGCAGGTTGTCAGCAAAGGAGGATTGGTCTCCAATAGTCTTCAAAACTGTTCTTTAGGCTCTGTAACAGAAATTTGGGTCAGTAATAGGAGGAAAGGCAAACTATATCTGTTTGTTAGCGTTCACCAAGACATCCCATGTATGCCTTCCTATTGCCTCTACTATCTTTTTGTATGCCTAATGTACTTTTCACTCATTCAAAAAAAAGTAGTTGTCACCTGCCAATTAGTTAAACAAATTAAAGCTCAGTTCACAAGTGAGACTGTCTAAGACAATAAAGTATGCCAATAAAATAAAATGCATTGATCTTACCTAACGTGCACACTAGAGTTCCTGGAAACATTAGGATACAGGGGAAGTTGCCCCAACTGCCTTTCAACCTCTAATAATGCTATGCATGCTCTTCACATTGATTCCTATTAAAAGTACATTCCCCTGTTGACATGCAAATCTTTGTGATTAAGTTCAAACCTTCATTATGTGATTTTCTTAACATAAAATAAAAGTGGTCCTTTCAGGAATTCTGTTTCTGCTGCCCTGAACTAACTTTATTCAATTGACAAATATGGTGGTTAAAATATTGTGGTATTGGCAAAGACAAAGCAGGAATCACGCATTCAACAAGTATTTCATAAGCCAAACTACCGCATGCATGCCATTGACCATATACAGATCCAAAGATATCTTAGATATCTTAGAAACAATCAACCACACCCCAACTTCATTCAATTGACAAATGAAATACATTGCCATTTTATGGTCTTATGCCTAATTGCTGGTCCTTAATTGCTATTTGTTACAGGCATTCATTGTGAGGTAATAAATGAGTGTATTCAAAAGAAAAATATTTGCAACAATGGTATTTGTGACATAAACAATAATGGATCAGCAAACTGCAGATGTCATCTGGGGTATACTGGCATGTACTGTGAAAGTGATATTGATGAGTGTACTGTGACTCCATCACCATGTGATAGCAGTGTTTCTGATTGTACAAACACGCCTGGATCATATAGGTGTGTCTGTAAAGAAGGCCGTACAGGTTTGTTGTGAATATATTGCTCTTATTGCATTCTGGTAATTGTTTCCTACAAAAAGGCTTTATTGATATACCCAAGAGTCCGTTTCTAATGAGCTAGAGGCGTCAAATTTTCAAAATTTTCTCTCTTGGTTCCAACCATCCTGTCCTGGTATAACGTGCACTACAAAAATAATTTGTGCCTTTAGGTTTCCACTGTGATCAACAGATTAATTATTGTAAAAGTGATACATGCCAAAATGGAGGGACTTGCCAAAATTACAGGACTACATTTAATTGCTTGTGTAAAGGAGGATTCACTGGCAAATATTGTGAGACGAAAGTAAATGAATGTTTGAGCGTGCCTTGCAAAAACGGAGGACAGTGCGTTGATCAGGACAGTTCTTATCGCTGCAAATGTCCAAGTGGTAGGTATGAACGTAAGCTATAGCCTATTATAGGCAGTATAGCTTGTGTTTGTGAACGATTGAAAACATTTTTTTAGAAGCTGGATAGAGCTGGATATAATAATTTCCAACTTCAAACCACAATGCATTGACAACCAGTAAAAGTTGGTTGAGTCTAATTCTTTCTATGTTTATTTTAGGATACACTGGAACAAACTGCGATACTGAGTTGGATAATTGTTTAAGTCGTCCATGTCAAAATAACGCAACTTGTAAAACTATAGGTGGCACTTTCAAATGCACTTGTACACCTGGGTTCACTGGCTCGAATTGTAGCATTGATATAGATGAATGCCTTTCAGCGAACTGTCAGAACAATGCCACTTGTATCAACGGTATTGACAAATACACATGTTTATGTGCATCAGGATTTAATGGTACATTTTGTCAGAACGATAAAGATGAATGTGAATTAAATCCATGTCAAAATAAAGGGAACTGCACTAATACACATGGAAGTTATAATTGTGATTGTCCGTTAGGTTTCACAGGTGAGTGTTGTACCTTTGCAGCCAAGGGACAAGGGAATATCCCTTGCTCCTTGGGAGGTTTTGGACTAATAACAAGCCATATTGTCCCAGTAATAATTGGGCCTCAATTTTGAAATAAGTTAGAGTTTTGAAATGCCTGGATTTATTTTGTTCGTTTAGGTCAAGATTGTGAAAAAGACGTGGATGATTGTGCCAGTGTCAAATGTCTTAATGAAGGGATATGCAAGGACATGTTAAACAATTTCACTTGTATCTGCCATCCTGGCTTCAGGGGGGAACTTTGTCAAGAAGATATTAATGAATGTGAAGCTCAGCCCTGTAAGAATGAAGGGATTTGTGTAGATGGTGTTGCTGGGTACACTTGTCAGTGTAACAAGAAATGGACAGGTAAGTAGTTTGTTATTGCTGTTAATATAAGTTAAGGGGCTTATTGTGCCATAGACAGATGATCTTAAGCAGGGGTGGCGCCAGGAATTCCCCGACACAGGGGCTAAGGTCCCCGACAGGGAGGCTGGAAGGCTGAACTCCTGGTAGTTATTTAACGTGTAATTGTAGGAATCACAGTTTTCGGGTCATTGCTACAGTCCCATGCCTTAGATTTGGAGCCTATCCTCACCAGGCGCCACCTTAGGGGGGGGGGGGTTGTAGTGTGGTTTCCTCCGACTATGAAGTTGACTGGGCGGGTAAGGACGGTGTTAATACCAACTTAAGGATCTTGTGTCCTATCGTAATCCGGTTTGCATTGGGCAAAGTCAAATACAATATACTACCTGTTTGTTTAAAATCATTTCCTAGGCAAGAACTGTACGATTCCGAATGACAGCTGCCAAACACACTTTTGCGAAAATGGGGCGACTTGCGTGATCAATGGAAGCTCATATTTATGTAAATGTTCCCCGGGATTCACTGGAAAATACTGTAAGATCAATATCAACGAATGCTCGTCATCTCCTTGTCAACATGGTAGCTGTGACGATGATGTGAATGACTATCGTTGCAAATGCGAGCCAGGATGGTCGGGAAAGAACTGTGATGTCGCTATTGATTATTGTAAACATAAGTAAGTTGAGTTTGGAAGCCCATGTTGCAAAGTTTTTCAAATCAAATGTGAAAAGTATACAAACATTCAAGTGTTTGCCTAGTATTGTTTGAAACAATACTAGCCCAACAGTTGAAGTTTTCCGTCGGAACCATGTCAGAAATATAACATCACTTAACTGTCCCATTCCGACAAGGCTGTTCCTTGTCTGGTTAAAACGAGTTAGAACAATGTCCGTGGGAATTAACTTGGTCAACTAATTTTGTGTAGATATTGTTACAATAACGGCACTTGTAAGAATGGAAAGCTAAAGGCATCCTGCGTTTGTCCTGTTGGATTCTATGGAGTATTTTGTGAATATTTAGACGATTTATGTAAAACTCAGCCCTGTCAAAATCAAGCAACTTGCGTCAATGGAATCGGGTCCTACAGTTGTTATTGTATGTTTGGATACGAAGGTATTTTTTATAAAGGTTTTGTATATTCCAACAAGGGCACATGGTAATTTTTTTTTGCAATTTAGGTCACAATTGCGAGAAACAAATTGATTGGTGTGCCAGGAAACCTTGCAAAAACAATGCGAAATGCATTACTGAAGGGAAGGGATTTAATTGTCATTGTCCAAAAAACTACACAGGGACATTGTGTCACGTCAAAAACTGGCTGTGCTCTGATGCTAACAAATGCAAAAATGGGGGCACGTGCGTTGAACGGAGTACATACTCTACCTGCACCTGCAAGCCAGGATTCACAGGTTTGTAATATATGTTCTAAATATAGCCAACATAGTTCTATCAGTGAAACAAATTCTTATCAATAAAGTTATCAGACACTCTTGTGCATTACCATCCATTAACCCCACTGTGTGAAATAAGTTAAATAAGGTATAATTATGAAATACTTCCAGGCAATGAGATGGTTATATCCATGTGTATTGTTTTCTTAGGGTATTATTGTGAGATAGACATTGATGATTGTGCTGGTGGTCCTTGCAAACATGGCGCAAAATGTTTGGATGGGACTCAAAACTACACTTGCAAATGTTTTCCTGGTTTTACTGGCAGAAACTGCGAGATAAACATCAATGAATGCGCGTCTAATCCTTGCAAGAACAATGGTCAGTGCATTGATCTGATTAATGAATACGCTTGTCATTGCCGCAGCGGCTGGGTTGGAAAAAATTGCACCGAGAATCCGAACGATTGTAGTAACGATACTTGTTTGAATGGTGGGGTTTGTGAGGATGGATTGAAGGATTTCAAGTGCAAATGTAAACCTGGCTTCACTGGAAAGAGATGCGCGGAAGATGTTAACGAGTGTTCGCTTGACCAATGTTCGCCAGAAGGAACTGAGCGGTGCATTGATCTTCACAATGATTATTACTGTAAATGTAAACCTGGTTATACAAAACGAACGTGCTCGTTTGATATCAATGAATGTTTAAGTGACCCATGTTTGAACGGAGGTATTTGTAGGAATGAAATTGGGAGATATGTCTGCGAGTGCCCGTACGGAAAGAGTGGAATAAACTGCGAAAAACAGGTTTCAAGTTGTGCAGATCGGCCGTGTATGAATGATGGATCTTGTCAAGATATTCAGAATCATTACAACTGTACGTGCCAAAAGGGAGTCTCAGGACGGCATTGCGAGTTCAATAGAAACGATTGTACGTCAAAGGCATGTGAGAATGCAGCAAGGTGTATTGATGGCTACGGTGATTATACGTGCGAAAACTGCAAACCTGGTTATAGTGGGAAGAAATGTCAGCTTAAGAAGAAATGCAAGCTGGCTTGCGCGAATGGGGGAAAGCTTGATGAAAATCAATGTCGGTGTGTGTGTAAAGGTAAGTGTTACTTGAAAGTTGAATGTTGGTTGGTTTCGAGCCATAGAGCGCTTTCCTTAATTTAAGCGGCCAAAGTAGTTATATACAGTATATTCTGAATTAAAATAAAAAATTTCATGAAGAATATAGCGTAAAACTTCATTTTCGTTCTATGCTGTTGTTTTATTTTTGGTCCTGCTGCTAGTTGGTTGTTGTAGTGGTCGATATAAACTCATCTTGCTATATTTTTCATTCCACAGATGACTTCACTGGTGAGAGATGTGAAAGAAAGGACTCATCCTGTCCTTACAGCTGTCCGCAAGAATTTAATGTCAATGCTGATTGCAATGTAAGTTTATAGAATTGTTCATTCTTTTGCCGTATCTGTCCTACAAAAGTTGTACATTATATATATTACATAATGCCAGCATCTATTAATTTGCTTTTTTTTCTAGAATAAATGCAACATCGAAAAGTGCGAATTTATGTCCGGATCGTGTTCGTTAGATCGCAATCCTTGGAATGATTGTGGCATTAAAAATTGTTCTCGGTTATTCAACAATAATGGGACCTGTAATCCAGTGTGTAACAACCCAAACTGTATGTTTGATGGCTTTGATTGCGATGGTCCTGTAACGCCTTGCAGGTACAACTTTATTTTGTTGATTAGCCGTAATACAACAGGTTGGATCACCAACACTTTTCAGAACAATTGTCAAAGGTTGAGTCTGACATTAAAAGCAAGGAAATGAGCTGCACGTTTTATCTAATCTACCTCTGTTTCGCGAATACAAGCTTACACTTTATAAAAAATTAATGCTCAGTTACTTCTCACTTCACTTCGATCACCGTCAGTTAAACAGCAGAAACGCAAAAAGGCGCCTTGGTAAAAATTAATTTACAAAATAACTTGTTGACAACGTCAGATTAACCTTCAGGGGCCAGTTGTATAAAAGACTAGTTAACTTTTAACTGTAGTTAAGGACAGTAATGGCCAATCAGGGTTGTGTATTTTTGAGTTAACTAGGATTTAACTAGCAAAGTGTAGTTAAAGAGTTTACACACAACCGGCCCCAGGTTAATTACGCTTTATGGTCAAAAAGGCCTTTGGCCTACATACATAACCTGGAGTTGTATATTAGTTCGATTCAATGTATTGTATTCATATTATAGTGACGTAGCACGATGCTCAAAGAAACTTGTTGATGGGGTTTGTGACCAGAGTTGTGACTCGTTAGGATGTGCTTATAGCGGCCTGAACTGTGATAATTCACCTCCTCAACTGGTAAGATAGTTCTTGATATACTTAATATACTTGTAAAACCTCGTGGTGTGTGCATGTACCTATTAACTCCGTATAGCAGTTTCTACAAAGTGTGAGATCCAATAGAATGAAAATTAAGGGTTCGTTTTTCAATTCACAGCTCAAAGGTGTGTTGGTATTATGGTTACGAGTGAAGGTGGATGAATTCAAGAAAAACAAGGGGACGTTCTTGTTGGAACTTTCAGTTATTCTTAGAACCGTTGTATCCATCAAGTCGATTGAAGAAATTGAGGATATTGGGAGTGTAAAGCGCAAGAGGAGATCAGTGTTTAGATTCAAGCGTGATTCCGAGAGTGGCTCAGGGTGTGTATGACGTTTTTTTGGCGGGGGGTACTGTGCGTGGTTGTATATGCGATTATTTTTAGTGAGCAAGTTAATTATTTGTTTCATATTTTGCGTGTACTTGGTTTTGTTCTAATTGAAGATATATTTACCTTGTAGAACAAAGGTAAAACTCCAAGTTGACAACAGAAAGTGTACAAAAAATTGTTTCAACTCAAATGAACAGGTTGCAAATTACCTGGCCGGTCGGAAAACTAAAGGCACGTCTCTTCCAGGCGAACCGTTCAAAATAGGTAAGCAGGTGCAATGATTACAAGCAAGGCCTTCAATGGAACGTTATGGCACAAGCAAAATCAACGAAATTGTATTCAGAAAACTAAATATTTCAAGAAACAATCCTAAACCCTCCCTTTCTCAATCCTTCAAATTTCCTTTGGCATTAATTTTGACCTTTGTTTACCCAGGAACGGAGAATCCTGGTGATGAAAAACCTCCAGAATCAATGAGTCCTTTGTTTATTGCCATTCTATGCGTGACTATTCCTCTCATTGTTGTTGGTGTTCTCGTCGGTGGCAAGAGAGTCTTTGCCAAGCTTTGGTTGCCCGAAGGTTTCCCGACACGTCACGTCAGGCGCCGATCACAACGTCGGGACCCGGTTGGAGAGGATTCGGCCGAAAAGAGGTAAACGAATACAGCACACACACGGGTTGAAAAGGATGATTATTTCAAGCAGAACCTGGGCAAAGAAGATATCACATAGCAAACAAACTAAAGCGTGCGCAGGCAATTAGGAGAGCATTAGGCTTGTTGTGTTCTAAAAATCATTCCTAATATGCAGATATTTCCGAAATGCCTATGTCTAATTAAGAATACGTCCTCTTTCTTAGCTCTGTGAGTAAAAGCAGTTCATCAGAAGAGATTGCAGATGATGCATACGACCAACAGCAATACGCTGGCGCTCGTCCACCTAAGCGTTTCAAACTTATCGAATCTGATGGGCCAATGAGAATCGCGAATCCAAAAGACAACCGACAATGGACGGCGATTCATAAAGAAGTCGCGAACGTAAACAATAGAACTCTCTCCAGTCTCTCAGTACTTACGCCACCTCAAGAAGGTCAGGAGTGTGCGACCCCTCAACATTCTGATGTGAATGCTGTGGGACCTGGAGGCATCACCCCCCTGATGTTGGCAGCGTCCAGAGGGAATTATCTCGATGGTACTTATGAAGATGATAATAGTGATGATAGCGGGGCGCACGTACGTATCATAACTATGTTAAATCTTGGTTCTGTTGACCATCTTATTAAGTACGGTACAATTTTTCACGAGAAAAGTAAAAAGTTATTAAAGTAATTCATATTTGACGAAGAATGCATACAGTTGATATCTGAATCGATTACGAGTTGATATTAAAACGTCTCCCATCAGTTTGATTAACTGAGAAGACCTCAAAATATCATTTTTAGTGCAAAGTTTCTGTGAAACTTTGCAGTATTGTGGTGAGTGGCGAAAATTCACATCAGACAGTCAGACAGTCAATCAGTCATAGTGTAAACTCCGGGGGGCGGAGTGTTTTTATGCGTATAGTAGCTTTTTGTATATAATCAGTAATTTAAAGTTTTTAAATCAGTTTAACTTGCTTTATTTATTAATTCTCTACATTTCTTTTGCTAAGTTCACCAAAATATTGAGGAATTTTGACGGTTACTGTAAATTTTAAAGCATTCCTTTTCCGCGGTTTGGGTTTTGTTTCAAAGGGATTTGCGCAGATTTACCCCCGGAACACCCGATTTTTTCCTATACGTCGCAACTGCGCATGTGCCGTCGAGCCTTCAACATTATTCACGATGTAAAGAAACGAGGAGCGACGAGCATTGCTTCAAAACATTCGGAGCGTAAAAATCGTGCAATTCTTTGAGAATCTACGCAATTTATCAACTTATGTTATGAATTACGAGCATTCAATTCGACACAAATATAATTTGGAAGGTTTATTCCATAAATAGAGCTTCATAAGAGGTTAGGAAGAAACGACGCTGTGTTGTTTATGTATTGATAGATCTCTTACACGAATGACGAATATATATTATGTCGATATATAGCAAGTCGATACCTGGTATTCTGCATACAGTACATAAATGATACTATACAAAACGGACATTTTGTGCAGTAATCAAATCATTTTGGCGGTATACAGTATTGATTATATGTATATTGTTTTGTATCGATTTAGCTACGCGTCGAAGTATCCACATCATAGACATAATATACACCGCGGTTTATTTACATTATTTACAACGCAACTATTTTGGCTATTCTTATGAAATGACGATAAATTGTTGCCATCATATAAATGTAGTGAATGTAGTCAGGGTTGTTTGACGAAGAAAAGAGACTAAACTGAGAAAATCGCGTCCGGTTTACATGGGCAACTAAAATTATAATTTAATAGTGACAGTATCCGCGGCTAACGTAACTTGAGTACTTTGAATAATTTCCTTTTGATTAATGTTTAACCTAGTTCATTATATTTTTACTGGCATAAGTCAAAATGTTTATGTTGGGAAAACGTGTTGCTTAGGTATTACAGGGCATGAAAACTTTGCACTATCCTTGGATCCCTAGTTTATGTATGAAAGCAATCGATTACATTTTTCTGTGTGTGAGAACTGTACTGTGCGTGTGTATACAAACCGGGAACGAGGGAAATTTTCATAACTCCGATTTTCTGGTTCTAAAGAAAGATTTGCTATCAATCTGTAGGTCGTCGGAGAGTTGATTCAGTTTGGCGCGGGGCTGGAGTCGCGGTCTGATGATTCAAAGGAGACGCCACTGCACTTTGCCGCGAGACACGCGCGTGCAGATGCCGCTAAGAGGTTGCTCGATGCTGGTTCTGACGCCAATGCACGTGATAGAACTGGCAGGACTCCTCTTCATTTAGCTGTGACTGCTGATGCACAGGGAGTATTCCAGGTAAGGAACTGGAGTCATTCCAAAAAATGCATGCAAGGTTAATTAATCGGTCTTTTTGAATTGCTTTTGACTGTAATAGGTAGACTTGTTAGCATGATTGGGTTTTTTTAATGAATACACCATTAAGAGGTTTTGTTAATCTGCAGCTTTTGCTCCGACATCGTACAACGGAACTTGACGCTCAGTCCGATGATGGAACGACGCCTTTGATCTATGCCGCTCGATTCATGGTCGACGATATGGTCGAAGATTTGATTAAAGCGGGAGCGAAAGTGAATTTAACCGATAAACAAGGTATATCTCGGGTATCATATGAGATCATTTAAATACGAGGAACTGTTTCAAGCAACTGTTTTTACAATTTTAGGCAAGACAGCTCTACATTGGTCAGCTTCAGTGGATAATGAGAGATCAACAGCTCTTCTTCTCAAGAATAATGCAAAGAAAGACGCCCAAGACTCGAAAGTACGTAATTCAGAAACAAATTTTTTGAATTACAATTGGGAGTAAAAATAGTTATATAATCGTAGGCTGTTGGTGTATCACAGGCGATGGTGTGAAAAAATCTACTCAAATCACGAGACCAATATTTCATTTATTTTGTCTTAGGGTCAGACTCCATTATTCCTCGCATCAAAGGAAGGCAGTGCATCCGTGGTCAAAATGCTTCTATCTTCATTCGCCAATCGGAAGCTAGCTGACAACATGGATCAATCGCCATTGGACATTGCTAAGCAACGAGAACACGCTGATATTGTTAAGCTACTCTCTGATTGGTCAATTGGCTGTAAATCTCCCACCGCTGCCCCGGCACCGACTTCCCCTCACGAAGACATGTCTCCACTTGCCGCCAGAACACTTTCACCACCCGATGTGAGGCCTAAAACGAACGGAAGCCCTGGGATTGCAGGGCGTCCAGAAACCCATCCGAAACCTAATAGAAAAAAGCGTAGAAAATCACGAAACGACAGCGAAAGTCAACAACCCGTGCACGTTGCTATGCTGGTTAGTAATAGTCCTAGCAATAGCACCTCGCCTAGACAAGGGTTATCACCGTTCAGCAATAATAGCTACGGTGGAAGTGTCAGCCCACCAAATTCGACCTTATCACCACCGCTTCAACACATGGACAATATGATGTCACCACTTCGAGATTCGGACCCAATCCATGGCGGCATCCCGGACGCGGATTTCTACTCGTTCGCTGAAGAGATTGGTGGCTATGTCAACCAACCTTGCGACGAAACGTTGAGTCCGGAGTTTTTGAATATCGAGAATGCCGTTGATCTAGCGGATCTTACCATGCTGTTCAATAACCCCAATAACCAACAAGCAGGAAACCAGGACTGTTTATACGCGAGTCAGTACCCCCCTGAAAATGTTATTTTGCCCAATGGTGTGGATAATCCGGCTCGTTTGCGTCAAAGGGCACAAGGACCACCTACAAAAACCTGGGTGCAATCGCCGTCCGAAGTGACTGCTTGGAACTCAATGTGTAATAACGGGCCGATGAAGCAACTTGCGCCTACAGTACAAATGAATGGCGTTTATCACCATCGTGGGCCAAGGAACCGTGATCGTCAATACCATAATTCCCCGTATGAACTGTCACCAACGTCTAACTCGCCTGATGGACAATGGTGTTCATCCTCATCACGATCGTCGAACTCAGATTGCTCGACCTGCTAGCTAGTGAGTGATCTAAAAAGCCTGATTAACAGGTTAATGGTTAGCACTTCAGGCACCTATAGCGCCCGGAGGGCAAGACTAAGGTTAGCTTGTAACAACGTCATGGCACACAACAAAGTCTGCATTTCTCATTGTTTCCTGGCAAGGTTAGATTCGGTCAACTGACAACTTTCTATCTTTAATACCTCAAAACCTTAGGTATTTTCGTCCCTTCTCAGGAATTATGCATCCTTGTTGTGTGGCCTGATAAGTAAATATCAAGTCACGATTCGTCTCCGAGGATATACGAAAAATTTACCAAAATTGAAAATTGTGTATTCTCGCCGACCAATCTCTAGTTTTAAATGTCTATTGCAGACAGTGTACATTAAAATAACAAAAACGAATCTGGATTCGTTTATTCACTCCTTTGAAGTGAACGTCATGAATGACTGAACAATATATCCCCATATATTCTTTGCATCTTGCGCTGTAAGAACAAGATAATATATTTTTGCTGTACTATTTAACTTAAAGTTTAATTTTATGTAAATATTTAATGGTGTAAGGTAGCGATATATACCTCATTTTTACCCTCTAAAGGTACTTTGCTAGTAATTTTTCAAGGTCGAATTTAAGTGCATTTACCGTATCATGCCATCTAACATGCCATTTTTGGAGTAGTTTTCAGAATCACTCCTTGTACTTTGTACTATAAACTTTAATGCACGCATGCGTATTTATAATCTATTTGCCTTTAGTTGGGTAAACAAGTAGAGAGGTATATACACGTAGTAGCGCTATTTGCTGCTATTTTATCAATTCAATTCTACTTCGTAAGTAATGTATATTCGTATATTACGGTCTAGTATATAGAATTTTTAGAATAAAATTATTTTTACATAAAGGTGTTTTCTCTCTGTGGGATATGTGTTTCATACTTCTTTTGGTGAGCTTGCTTCCAGGAAACAAGTTGGGCAACAACAAGTGATTCACTCATTGATGGCCCTTGTTTCGCGTATTCGACCAATCGAATCTTCGAATGGGAACTGGCTCCCAGTATTGCGTTGCATTCTGAACAAGCTCATTTTGCAAAATCAGGTACAACTATAGAATACTGTAAAGTTCTTTAATAAAAAATCTTTAATACTAAATCATGTACACAAAATCCTCTCTATTATCTTACGTTACTCACATGCGTGCCGTGTTGTTCTCTCCTTTCCCGCCTTATTCTAATTACTCTAGTTATTTACTCAACATTACAAATACCACTCAAGGCAACCTCGTTTTCAAGGCTTTTCTGGAGAGAAGGGGATTCCCTTTGCTCCCACTCCCTATAAATATATTATATACGTTAGAAATTTGCCATTGTAAGAATACCCAAGACATATAGAAGCCTCACGATAGAAAACATTTAGCTGTGTATGTAGATTTTAATGAGGTTGAAGGTTGTGGGTTCAATAACTGAAATGATTTGCTTTGCTGTATGGGCAAAATTCACATTTGTATGTACAGCAAGTTTAACCATAGGCGGCCCAAAATTAGCGGCCGAAAAATTTTTCGGCAATTTGTCAATGTAATGTATAATATATGTAATTATATATTATACATTACATTGACAAATTGCCGAAAAATTTTTCGGCCGCTAATTTTGGGCCGCCTATGGTTTAACGTTTTACGCACAGCCGTAAATATTATTGCCGTAAATCGTACCTGATCGTGCCCTTAACAGTTTCATTTCGCAAATCGATTGCGCCCTTTTTTGCCAATACGTTGCCTTTTTCGCGATAGAAGAACTATACACGAATCGGGTGCAAAATGGCGGCTCAAATTAGACAATCTCTTGCTGGTTTACTAAATAGCGGACTCCCTCCGAAAGATCTGACCGAGAAATATAGAGCAATTTTTGGCCATATTGTTGCCTTAAAAGATGGAGAACTTGTGGAGGGACTTAAGTCATTTATTGATGCAGGTTTGTGTAGTTTTAACAACTTTCAGATATCAGTACTCAGTACTGGACTACAGCTACTACGGTGGTACGACGACGACTACTACCTAGGTACTTGCAGAACCACACATCATAACGAAATAATAAATCCAGAGAGCAGCTTGGCAATGTGTAATTCAGCCATTGCCTACAAATTATCAGTACTTTGAGTCTGACTTACGGGAACCTTCATTTGCTGATTTAATGAATCTCTGGACCAAAGCCAAAGCCCTTGCCAATTCTCCTGATCGTAAAGATCCTCAAAAAAAAACTTTTTAAATTGTTTAGTTGGTAGTGAAAGTGTGAGCTCAGTGGTGTCACGACAATTATTGACAGATCTTTGTAATCATATTTTATCACTGGATACTTCTGTTACCAAAGACGTTTCACTTTATGCTTTGGTCAAACTTCAACCACGAGCCATCTCGTTTGAAGAGCAGGTATTTTTTATCTGGATATAACATAAACTGTATTGTGTAATTGTACTACACTAATTAACAATGACTACCATTCTTATTACCATCAGCAATGTTTAGCATTGTTCTCAGAAGATGAATTTTTTTTCTACATTGTTCTCCGAAATGAAATTTAAAGTCTACTTCTTCTTCTCTATTAATCCCCCTTTTTAATGTATAGAAATGCATTAAAAAAACACATCTCTTCATGCAATTTTTTAATTTGTTTTTAATTTTTGGCTCTATAATAGCCAATTTCATGTGCGGTTCCCTCCGTAACTATTCAAACTGTTGAACTTGCTAAACATTTTAAAACTTGCTGTTGTGATGATGTGTATTTTATTTCTCTATAATACTATAAATGTACCTTACATTTTGTGGAAAATGATCTGCGATTTTATGGATAACTAAATAAGCCCCTCCTCTCAATCAACCCCCCCCCCCTCTCTCTAACAAGCTCCCCTCTAAAGAGTCTGAAAAGAATAAGCACACTCCCCCCAGGATTATAGAGAGAATACGGTAGTATCACTGGAGTAGAAAATTAACACAAGGGCTATGGGGCGTACATGTGTGTGGTCGAAATTACAACACAACTAATGGTTTCTGACATTTGGTGTTCTTTAGTTATATAGCTTCTTATCCTGGTCATAACTATAACACTATTTTCACCACAATCTTATCGTCACCATATATATCACAGCACCTATACAATTTTTTGTCTGCACCAACAGGTTGCAACAATCCGACAGCATTTAGCAACAATATATGAGAATGAACAGTGTTGGAAAGAAGCAGCTGCTGTTCTTGCTGCAATTCCACTGGAGACTGGACAAAAGTATGTCGAATATTCTTGGCCAATTCTAGATTTTAACAAATCTTCTTTTACATGTTTAAATTTCATGATCTATTGGTATTTCATGCAAAAGGCAATTATCTGTGCAAAACTAAGGCACCCTAGAGGAAACATAACTATTTTAGTTGTCTACAGGTTGATACAGGTTGATTGACTTTAGTTTTTGAATACTATTTTCTGATATTTTTAGGCAATACACAGTTGACTACAAGCTTGAGACATATTTAAAGATTGCTCAACTCTACCTTGAAGATGAAGATCCTATCAATGCTGAAGCGTATATCAATCGAGCTTCAATTATCCAAGCTGATACGAAAAATACTGGCCTTCAAATGCTTTACAAGGTAGCCAAGAAAACAATGTACCTACATCATCCCATTTTACTGTCTTAATACAAAGTACACTTTTTGGAAAGTATCTCGTTCTGAACAGACCAGTAAACCTCTCTATAAATATGATCTTTTTAATCAAAACTATTTGCAATATCAATGTTAATCTCCTTTATCAAACTCTACACATTGTTCAACCTTGACATAATTGTTATCAGGTTTGCTATGCAAGAGTTTTGGATTATCGTCGAAAGTTCATTGAAGCAGCACAAAGATACTTAGAAATATCCTATCGTGCTGAAGTTGTTGACAGCGAAAGAATGACCTCGTTAGAGCACGCACTTCACTGCACAATACTAGCTTCAGCAGGTAAGATAGCAGGTCTATGTAAGAACTTCGTTGTAACTTCGACATTTCACTTCGACAGGCCCTAAGTCCCTCAAACCGCACTCATTTTTCGAGGCCTTTGGATGAGAAGTGAAAAGAACTGATATTGATAATTCCTCAATCACACAAGCCAGGCGATGATATACGCTGCAATGAAGGAAATTTGCGTGAAATTGAAGCAGAGAAGAGTTCCCACAGACACACTACATTTACCTAGTGGGATTGTAATTATTGTAGGTCAACAAAGATCAAGAATGTTAGCGACATTGTTCAAAGATGAAAGATGTCAACAGCTTCCAGCTTGTGGAATTTTACGCAAAATGTAAGCTCGCTAGATTAGGATATGACTTTAATACTCTGGTTGGCGAGGAAGAATTTGGTGAGGTTCTTTACAGGGGGTCATAAAGCACCATCATTCCTGATAATCGTCCTTGTCAGCAAATTAGACTGCAAAGCCATTTTATACGTAAAACTGTAAATGAAGTTGCAACAGTGGGTTGCATACTGCTGTAGTCGACGATCTCCCCTGGTCAACAAATGAAGGGGGAGACTATCTAAACCTTCCAGCAACGGTTGTATTCGAAGTTAAAACAGACACTAGAATTTCAACTCTAACTAATCGAGGCTGTAGTTAGTATCGGCTAAGAATTCAAGAAAAATATATTGCACTTCTAATGCACCCGCTTATGGTGCTTTAATGGTTCGTGTTTTCAAGTATCAGCCCCAAAAGTGCCCGCGATTGGCTTGTCTATTTTGACGCCGCCGGGGAAAAATTGTGATAAGTGTTTGTTGATTTCTTTACAGGTATTTAGATCGAATTATCCGTGGTTCTGAACTTCAGGAATTCGCAACGTTATTGAAAGAACACCAAAAAGCCACAATGGCAGATGGTTAGTGTCAGTTTCTTGGCGCACCCTTCTCTCACAATCAATGAGATACTTCATGTGATCTTTAATTAATCTAATATGCATTTATAGCCTGATGTGAGGAGGTCAATTGGCCGATTCCATATGACCTACTCGCGTACACACTATTAAAACTGTTTAAACCTGAACTGATTATGAATTTGTTCAGCTGGAATAATAAATTGGTTGTAAAATGTTGTACAACCTCGCGAAGATATAGTTTATATATTTATCATTCCGTTTTAATCTAGTTCGAATTCTCCAATATTTTTGTATCATCTAAATCACTCGGAACCACGTTTTCGCTACAGAGAAGTTGAATTTGAAGAGTTTATTGCCACTTAAAATTTCCCGAAATTTGATAAAAATAGTTTATCAGTTAAAGAAAAAAGGTAATGGACGGTCACAACAAGGCGAATCCGCGAATTTGAAAATTGCCTAAATTTTACATGTTTCGGATTTTCCTGCACTCATTTAAAACCATAGCGATCCAATAATGTGTCAGACACATAGACAGCTCGTCACAGAATATAACAGTTTAAAATGTAACCAAAGCGTTTGTTTATACATTACGACTGGATATCAGCCTTATAACTTGAATTCGAGTATCTTATTTTCTCTTCTATTTTAGGGTCGAGTATTCTTGACCGTGCTGTTATTGAACATAATCTTTTATCAGCCAGTAAACTGTATAACAACATAACGTTTCAAGAACTGGGCGCCTTACTCGAAATATCGGCAGCAAAGGTAGAACATTGAGATTTTTCTGGTATGACCAGTTGCAATGCTTATATAAAGAGTAAATTGTTCGTAACTTCACGAAACTTTGTTCAAGGCTGAACGAATAGCTTCTCAAATGATATCGGAGGGCCGAATGACGGGATCTATTGATCAAATTGACGCTGTTGTCCATTTTGAAAGTGAGTACAAGGAGCGATGTTTTTTGCAAATTTTATAATTGACCCCATTCCACTGCCTAACATTATTGCCCTATTGGTTGGTATCGTTAGCTTGACAACAAGATTGATCATCATGTTTCGGGCCACTGGGGTTACACGGAGTAGGCATCTTACCATGGGCTCCCGATTCAAGTGTGATTCGAGAGAGAACCGAAAATTAAGCAAGCTTCAAAAATATGTAAAGACAGAGACAGAGCTGCTATCTTACCTGCGGAATCTAGTATTGTACAGTGAAGTGCATGTTCTAACGAACGAGGTCATTCCTTCGCTGTCAGCGACTTCAGGATTGAGCCGTACACGCGTAGTCCTGTCTTCATTCTTCATGATATTTCTGTCAACTGCTTTCCTATATATACTTAAATCCTGTCAATACGTTAATTTCAGCTCAAAAACCACTTCCATCATGGGACAAGCAGATACAAGGACTGTGTATTCAGGTCAACGATATTATGGAGAAGATTTCCCAACATGAACCAACGTGGTTAAGTCAAACTGTGGATGCTCAAATGACTTAAAATACTCAGTTTTGAGTACGGTGGGGAGAAGGTCGAGTGCAACACCCTTACACTGGCTGCTCTAAACCATTTAATGACCGTTTTCCTTTTAGGACTGATTTATATTTAATATCAGTCCTTGGGAGATAGAATGTGAGGAAAATATGAGAATTAGCGAGTGGTATAGTATAATATTAATAGCGACTGTTGAGGGAATAGTGAGTGATTGATATTTGTGAACATATTGTTTCAAAAATGGGTTTGTAAAATCTGTAAAGCAGGAGGATCACTAAATTCAGAGGTGTCACCCGGTATGACGATATATTATAAGTCCGTCGATTGACACAAGTCATGGCAGAACATAGTTTGTCATGTGAAAATCGTCTGTTTCCACTTATGGCTTGCTTTTATTATGACGGGAAAATTTCTGCGGTGAAAAATCTGTAATATTTTGCTTGTTGAACAAACGTTTAAAATTTTTTTGTGTTCGAATGTCCACTGCCCTGTTTCAACAACATTTACCTCCAATCCTGCCTGGGGCTTTTGTATTATTAATATAGTTATTTTTTCTTAAAATTAAAAAAGCACTTTAATACTTTCAAGGATAAAGATATAATTATAATATGCGCGTAAATTAATTTAATTTGTATCCATTTCTTCTGATAAATTAGTTCAATTCTTTCACATCACTTTATGTACAACAAAAAGAGAAATTTCTCTCAAGAGTTTATTTATCATTTATGTTTCCTTTTGTCATCCTTTTGCAAGTTATCTTAATTGAAAATCTCGCACATTGCTACACCCTTGTTTTAAATGCATTACAATATGGCGGATTAAATGATAGAATATTCAAACGAAAATTTATGCATCACTTTTTGTCCTAACCAGTAGAACGACTTTATTCTCTTTGGGAGAATTTAAACCTGCGGACCCAATTTTCCTCTTGTAAATATAATCTCAATGTAAATAAAAGGGCGCTTCCATTAAGGGGCCAAAATGGTCAGACCGGTCATATTTTGAACTGAAGTAGAGTATTTTGTTAAAAATGTAGCGGTGGAAGTGCATTTCCCATGCTAGGCAGATGTAAATAATAAATGTGAATGTAGATTTGTTGCAAAACTTTAAAATGCCAGTAATCTGTCTGTACTGAAATACAACTGGACCGGTCTCGCCGTCTTTACCGTATAAAAGGAAGCGCCCTAAATTTCTTTTTGAATATTTCATTTAAACGCCTACAATCTAACTATCCATCTCCTGGCATGAATATTTAGAGAGTGTTGTGAAACGCCAATAAATGTAATTTGCGATTCTATGTCTTTATGCGTGTGGCGGGAGTTCTGGGTGCAAACTGCCAGCAGATACGATTTGTCCGATATTTTCTAAGTTTCGTTATATACAGTGTACAAAGCCAGTGATGAATAGATTATACCCAATGTTCCCCCAATCAATGCGAAGCCGATGACAAACAACTCTGCTGCTACATCGAAGGGTTTTAAGTCGGCCCAGCGGATCTTGAGGTGGAACATACATGGGAAGATGAGAACGAGTATCATGCCAGTTGAACAGCCAACGAAAGCCATCAGCAAGCTAAAATGAGGAACGCACACGGCCAGGATTAGGGTGAACAGCATTAGGAAGAATCTAAGCAGGTAGCCGGAGACTACGACTCTCTTTTTGTTGGTGTAGTTAAAGGCAAGCCACGGGATTTTCAGATGGTTTTCAATGATGTCGAAAATCGTGAAGGCCGGAACGGTAAAGAAGAAGAGAGCAAGGACCACCACTGCTACACAGAGGGCGCCTCGGAAAACTCCGTGTGGAACATTAAGGGCAACGATTTGGTCAGTCGCCTCTGTGAATGTCATATACACGATGACCCCACAGAAAAACTTCCAAAATGTGACCGCACTGTAACTGAAATTCATTATACTATTATACTCCTCAGGGTAGGTCATGGCTGTTTCCATTTTGGGTAAATATGCTGCTGACGAATAGCTCACCATGACAACGCCGATTGCAATAGGGACAGTATGAATGTTGAAGGGAGGCGTGGTAGTAGTCCAGTTCTGCCACTTTGTGAAACTATAGATCAGTACCGCTATGGAGATAACGACGGCAGTCCAAGCGGTTAGCGTTCCAAGCCAAGCCAATTGAGTCATCTTTCGAATGAAAATAGTCGGGAGTATAAGAAGGCCTATAATAAGAGTCCAATCACTTTCGCTAAGTGTTATACTCGGGAATGCGTGTTTCATAACCATGCCTATCATAATCAGGAACAGGGCGCAATGCGAAAACTGGTCGAAACAGTTCGCTATATGGACCATGTATGTCCCATAGGTGGGGTGAAAAGCTTCGCCAATCTGCGGATAAGTCTCCCGAACCCGCCTCCGCTTTCCATCTGAGGGATCGATTTCGTACAGGCAATCAATGAGAATTTTCCCGGTATAATTGCCGAGAAATCCAATAAAGATTATAATCACAACACCCCATAAGCCGGCTAGACGAATAACAAAAGGCATGGCCAAGATTCCCGTCCCGAGATTTGCGTTGCAGATATTAAAGAATGTCTGCAATGAAGATATTTCATCTTTCTCTCCGTCTGTAGTTTCACCATTTTCTTCTGTAGTTTCTTTGTTGCTTGGCAGATAAAACCACGGTTTCTGACTCGAGGGACTCGCCTCTTCTTCGTCCGCATCTTTTACCAATAGTTTTTGACTCTCCGGATCTTTTCCACTCATTTTGTGGCTGGATCTTATTCCTCGCAGTTAGACTCACCTTGGACCTACCACAATATCTCCTCCCAGTAGATTTTATCGTTTTTAGCGGCTCGACGAGATGCTATCTTTCCGAACGAGAGATAACCCTCGCTTGGCGCTAAGGTCTTCGACAAACGAAACGTATTCGAGACGGCGCGTTTTTGAATGATTTAAACCTCATAAATAGTCAACAATGAGCGGGCTGTAATCTAAAACGGCGAGGTATTATCAATTATTAACCCTATTTAAAGCCCACCTTTTAACTTAGAGTGTACATTTTCGATATTAAAAGCTCCTGGTTATAATTTGTTAGGTGCATTCATTCAGTAAGAATGGTTCCGTATCGTATATACGCCCAGCCGCGAATATCTTTCTTTTCGCGTCAAAAGATTTTTAATTTTACGTCCTACTGAAAAGATAGCGGCAAACAAATTACTTTTCACTCCCCGTGCACAGTACTCCTTTTTCCTAATCGAGAATTTTTTTTATAAAATGGCAATAAATTATTAACCGTGAACAAAAACGCGGGAATTGGATTGCTAATTAGCTGAATTAGCAATGTTGCAATTTCATTTAAAATTATACATTAATTAAAAAAAGAATTCCGGATTGATACAAGCAATGTGAGATCGTTATGGCAACTTTGTGTTTTCTACTTTTCGTGTATGTTTTATTCCTCTCAGTAACGAAAGGTTTTTATCTGCTTCGTAAATTTCGAAAAAAAATTGAGTTTGAATTATTAATACTAATGAATATGGCAGCTGTCTAATTAGCAGATTACGTTTCTTAACTAGATTAAATACTTGATATTCGCCAAAATTCCACTATATGTTGCTATTAAACTGTAACGGATAAAGTTTTCCGATACCCACTTTTGAACGAGAGACAAGAGAGTAGATAAATAAAAGCTATATGATTTCATTTTAAACATAGGTCGTTATAAAAGAATCACAAAAGTTGAAATGGTTTTTGTGTCTGATTTCATTTCATTCTGTTTGTCTATTCATTTGTACACTTTTGTTTAATATTTAGCCGTGTTAAATTCCCTCCGGATATATTACAGTTACCCAAATTATATTTACGCCTACATTCCCTGCATCTCTTTTTAAAATCAGTATTCCCTACAAAAAAAGGAATTCATAGATTCTCTTGTGCCTGAATCGTCGAAATGCGTGACTTGACATGCATTCTCGTAGAACTTAAAATACCCACACCAGTTTGACAAGGAATACATAATAAGTACCCTGTTGTTGAGGGGGAACCGCATCAGACCGCATAACCATTTAAAGTAAGCGATTCTTATTGTCTTCTCCTTGTGTTTAGTGTATCTACGTTGCTATATCAATTGACATATGCAAATATTGGTCGCGGTAGGTGTTCGCTTAAAATGGAAAGGTTAGCCAAAGACCACGAGACGTCAATGGCAATGACGATCCGAAAATGGGCCGGAACATGAGTTTTCAGTCATCCTTTTGTAACTAAATATCCTAACGGACATGGTTGCCCATTCCTAAGGCTACTTTTGCAAACGGTACTGCGAGTTAGAGTGAAGGTCATTTTTTTAACCTTTTCAAAAGATCACACTTATGTTTTGCTGATTTCCATCGATGCAAGATAACGTGATAATAAAGACAATATTTGAGTATAAAAACGCAAATAGAAGATTTATATTTTTTCCCTCGAAAATATTTCACATATTTTCTCCATTGAAAATATTTCGGTATATAAGTGAAGATCATATTAGTGAAAAATATACCAGTGAAACTTTTCTTCTCCTCACCGAGATGTTGCAACCAATAAACATAGCTGATTGCGTTTGTCGCATTCATTTCTACCACTAATTTTATTGGTGTGATACCTTTCAAATTCGTTGAGTAAAACGAAGAGTTTAATGTGATTACAAAAATGGTGGTCGCCCCAGTATATTTACATAAGCACGGCAGATAGAAAATTCGAAAACCCATTAGATTCCGAAGAAATGTGAACTTTGTTAATTTGAAAATTGATTTGGAATCAAAGCAAGACAAAACAAAATTTGAAAACAAAAACATCCGTAATTCAGGGATGGCGGAACGATGTGAAAGGCATGCAAAGGGAGAAGATTTTCCGATGAAAGGACAGTGGGGCATTTCTGTATTATACAGTAATTAGGATATTCTTGAAGCTCATTTGCGGTATTTCCAACGTTGTGCTAGCGCACTTTGTCATTAAATTGAAAAGGCATCTTTTACCCCTTGCCCCTCCTGGTTAAAGGCGAGAGCGGGTCTGAGCGGCAGCTGCCCCAGCTCCGCTTAGCTCGGGCGTTCCTGTATAATATCTGTAGTATCTGCAGAATTGAATTCGCTGTAAGAACCTGAATCTTTTTATACCATACACTCTGTGAAACAAAAAAGGATTAAAGGATTTCTGCAATTTTTGGATAGAAAATCGGAAAACACCTCTCTTGGACTCCTCTTAATGTACATCGTTCACACTTTGTTCAGTTAAGCTCAGAGTAAGCTCTGGCTCTATCAAACGAGCCTTGTTGTCTATTCTACACTTGTTCCAAAATCTCCTTATGGACTTTGCGCATTGCCTAATGTACTGTAATATTATAAAACCATTAAAACGTATTCGAGCAACAACTGACTCCAAAAAAATGTATGAACAGTTGGACACCTCGGAGTTCGGACCGTCACATATCGATTAGATTATTGATTAGTTATAGATATCTTAGATTAGTTATGGATATTCGGTGATTGGTTAAATTTCTTCCTCCACTCTTCGAAAATATTTCATTATTTTTCCTCTGCAAGATTGCAACAACATGGCGGCTGAAAGGAGTGAGTTGGAAATAGACGGCAGTTTATTAGAAGGAGTAAGTATTTTTGTTTGGAAAAATATTTTTTTGTTAGTTGTTTGTGGCATTGTGTTATTCATTATCGCAGGGTGGACAAATCCTACGAAATGCTGTGACATTTGCGTGTCTTTTAAACCGCTCAATACGTGTTTGTAAAATCCGAGCTGGTAGGAGCAATCCCGGATTAAGACCCCAACATACTACAGGTATAAAGTATAGATATCTTCTGCTAGAACTTGCAGTGTAAAGTATTAATGATTTCTCAATTTTATAAGGAATTTGTCCCTAGCTTGGTTGTAACCTAGCTTACACAGGTTTTTGATTGATGACTTGTGGCCTCAAGGCTCAAGCAGTGATTTTTTTTCAGGAGGCAAATTTTTGGAAGGTTTTTGAAAGGAAATCAGAATTTTTACTCTCAAATTAACTTTTTAAAATTAATTATAATGTCAATAATTCCTAATAATATTAATAAACCCTCCTTAATAATATTGAATTTGGACAGATCTCCTTCTCCCCCATTGTTGACACCACTGCTTATACAAGAAAAGGAAAGCAAAAGTAATATTTTGTAATATAACTCTTTAACTACATTTCGCATAGTTAAATCCTAGTTGACTCAGAAATACACAACTCTGATTGGCCAATTCTGTTCTTAACTACAGTTAAAAGTGGTCCTTTATACAAATAGCTGACCAACTTCAGTGATTATAGCCACTACTGTTATTAAATTGCTGGTGGATGCTGACTATTGTACAACAATGTTTTATGTTTTGATAGGTCTGCATCTTGTTCGTGATATTTGCAAAGGGAATTTAGAAGGAGCATCAGTTGGTTCAAATTCTATAAAATTTCATCCTGGCAATGTGCTTGCTGGGCATTATGTCGCTGACACTCATACAGCAGGAAGTATCAGTCTGCTTCTCCAAATTGCTTTACCATGCCTGATTTTTGCACCAGCTGAGTGCAATGTGGTACTTAAAGGTGGTACTAACTGTGAGATGGCACCACAAATTGATTTTATGACCCAGGTATAAAAGGCATATCATATTGCAACCCTCCATATCAAAACAATTACCAAGCAATCCAAGTGCATTATTTTACTTTACCAGTGCTTCTTTGCCATTTCAAACTATCCTTAGGCTTGAAAAATTAAATGTGTATTATAACATGTTGTGTAATTACTATTGTTTACCAAATGGGTCAAAAAGTTGAGAAATGTTTTTGTCTATTTTAGGCAGTCATTGTGCCACATTTAATGCAACTTTAAACAATACTTGACAAACAATGAATACCTTAGAGTGAAACAGCATTTATATTTTGGACACTTACAGGTATTCCAACCATTAGCAGAAAAATTTGGTCTCAATTTTCAGATCGACATTCCAATGAGGTGACAGTTTTTACAAAGTGTTTTTGCGAGTAGTTCCTGACAGGCAAATGTGTAAGGAAATATTTTGTATTATCAGAGGTTACTATCCCAAAGGTGGTGGTGAGGTTCAAGTCAAAATACAACCAGCATCACAACTAAAATCTGTCGTTATGGTGGACCCAGGGTCAATCAACCGAATATGGGGGCAAGCGTTCGTGGCTGGTGTTTTACCAATCCAGGTATAAATTGATTCACCGCACTAAGACGTATATACAAGCGAATTGCTTTTTCGAATAAAGAGGACGTAGTCTGTAGTGTACATTGTTCTAGTCTTTTAAATAAAACGGAATTTTGAACGATTTTATCTGTCTAAATCATTACAGGTGGCTCATCGTATGGCACAAGAGGCAACAAGGTTGTTAGGAAAATATTATCCTGATACACCTTTAAATATTGAGCCAATCAAAGAAAGTGAACATAAGGCTTTTGGTACTGGAACCGGAATTTGGTAATTCAACCTTTTTTATAACGAGTTTTACCGGCGCAGTGATTAGACCCTGATAAAAGTTTTAAAATGCGAGTTGACCGCGATATTTTCGAATTTTCAACACGTGTTTTTTATGAGTTGAGCTTCGTCACCTTTCCTAGCTACGCAGTTCGGAGTAAACATACGTCTATTGACACACAGACATTATCAGCAGATTAGAGCTGGTCATCTCAGCTGGATATTATCAAGCATGCCTGTCAAACGAGGAAAAAGCCTGATTCAATCATACATAAGAGCTGTCGAAAGATGCACGACGTTTCGATCATGTATTTCTGCACGACTTTTGGAAAATGCAGGTTTTACTGATTAAAACTATAGGGAAATTTGCGTTAACCCAGAGTTAGGCTAACGTGTTTCAACCGGCCTCAGGGTCTTGCATGGACCTTTCACATTTTTCATTATTGGTTTACCATTTAGTTTTCTTTCCCATTTTTTATAGAAATTTGCGTTAACCCAGAGTTAGGCTAACGTGTTTCAACCGGCGTCAGGGTCTTGCATGGACCTTTCACATTTTTCATTATTGGTTTACCATTTAGTTTTCTTTCCCATTTTTTATAGGATTGTGGCCGAGACTTCAACGGGATGTAGGTTGGCTGGATCATCTGTTGGAAGGAAAGGTAGTCCTAAATTATTCAGTTTACAAATCTTTCAGTTGCTCGAGTTATACTGAATTTAAAATTCTAAAAAGTTTTTCAAGACCGTTTAGAATTTATTAAAGTTTGTCGCATAAACTAGTAGACTAATGATGACAGGAGTCAGGAGTTGAAAGAAGATTGAAATCCCGATTAATCTTCATCAACAACTGATTATTTACCGAAAGCTTTCTGTAACGGCAAAAGTTTTTGTGGAAATTTCTTACCGTACTATTTCTCACCTCTGACCTCTACACGGTATAAATTAGGTGTTTCTGCCGAACAAGTCGCGACCAATGCAGTTGAAGAGTTAAAAGATGGCTTGGAAAACAACAGTTGTGTTGACCAACACCTTCAGGATCAGGTATAAGATTAATGTTTCCTAGTTTGGTTTGGAATTAAGAATTTCTCTTACGAATGAACTATGAAAGGAACAGACCAGTATAGTGTCTGAGTTTTGTGAGTTCGCAAAAGATTGCTAGAAATTAAGGAATTGTTGGAATTGTAGCTACTTTTTTTTCTATATGTTTGTCACTTCAGGTCATCATATTGATGGCATTAGCACAAGGAAAATCTTCATTTAAAACCGGACCTGTTACTCTTCACACGCGAACCGCCATCCATATTGCAGAGAAATTGACTAATGTACGTAAGGATACATTTTTCCATTGATGCAGTTACATTTACTACGTCATAAGGTATAAACTCAATATAGGGAACTTTTTTTATTAGGTGAAATTCAACATCAAGCCATTTCCTGAAGAGAAGTCGTCTAAAGAGACGTTCATTGTTGAGTGTGATGGAATTGGTTTCAAGAATAAGTACTTATAGCAAAGTCTTTTTCACGATTAATTTATTGACATTGACATTGTTGTGTATGTCGCAATCAGCTTTGCCGCAGAAAGCGTCGTCTTGGTGGATTTGAGAATGCAGCAACGTCTTGCAGATGTGTGTGATTTCCGGTTATTATCTAAACTGAAATTGTAAAAATGAAACAAAGGCTAATTTGTTTCAGTTCAAACATTTGATAACAAATTAGTCAACTCTCTTTGTCCAAGAGGGAAATAGAGAGAGTGACCAATAACTGTATTATCAGACCTTATCAAAGAACATGATCCTTCAGTCGTTTCTTAGAGTTAAATAGACAAGTTAGAGGGACCTGTTTTAACTACACTCCTTTGCTAGATAGTTTCAGACAATCCCACATCAACCTGCACTCTCAGTTAGTGAATTACGACAGTCTTAAACGGCCCTGGTCTACCGCAATTACTGGTGTTTGTAATTTCACGCAATAATTAATGATAATTTAATAATAAACTTAATAAATACCGCGAGATACAATCAGACCTAGTTTTTTCTACAGGGCTTTTACCTTTTCTGTTGTCTGTGTTATTGTGCATTACGGATTACGAATTTAGTTGACATTGCGAAAACTTTGTTGTTTTTTGCTTGTTGCTAGGACGCCATAATAGCGTCTTCTTCCCGAAGTGGAAGTCGAGCCTGTAGGGAGAATTTAAAAAGAATCAAAAACATAGGGATTTGTTACATCATTGTAATACCTAAACGGTATGTTTTTTTGTTGACGTCGTTTGATTTTGTATCGACTCGAGCAATTGCTGTGATTCTAAGATGAAAATCTGATATAATGTGCCAAAATATTGTTATTATACTTCGCCTTCATATATATATGACTAAATTCTCTTTACGTGTTCAGTTCTTAATCTAGTTGGTGTCCGAGATACGCATTCTTTTAATATGAAAATTGCTAATTAACAACGAATTTTCAAAGTGTGCTGTCCTGTATCGGAATTTGAGGGATTTTGAAGCAAAGAAGATCTATTTCAACTGAATGAACACCAATATGGTTTGAAAAGCTTCGTGGAGTAGAGATACGTCGTTTTTAATCCTCTCAGACATGAATTCCTGTGTTGTGTACATTTTTACAGTGATTTTTACTTCAGGCTTAATACTTCGCAGCGCAAATTCAAATGTTTGTACACCGGAATCATGCTCTCCATCGACAATAGATCTTACAGCGGTTCGCGATGCTGTAATTAGGGCGAATTCAACCTGTGGTGTAAACAAAACTGAGGATTTTTGTGTAAACCAAAATTGTGATTACAAATGCGACAATACAGACCCTTCAAACTATCACGGTGTAAACCTAACAATAGATAATGTGAACGATGATACCTACTGGAAATCTGAAAATTTAAAGGAAAATGTTGTTCTGGACTTAGATCTAGGACACCCTTATTTCTTTGTTGAGATTACGGCTACATTTGCGTTCAGTTATCCAGCGGCCATGTATTTTTCAACATCTGACGACCATGGGGCAAGCTGGCGAACTTTGGTATACTTTTCTTCTGATTGTGCGAAATATTTTAATATGACTGCTGTAGAAGATAATGATCGAGATGGGTTTATTGTGCAGTGTTTTAGACTTGATTCTGCCAACACTAAAGTGACTGAACTGAAGGTTTGTATAGATATTGTTAGTACTGACCCCCCTCTCCCCATTTCTCTCCCATTCATTTGCCACACGTTTTTATCCTTCATTATTTGCTAAAACTTTTTGGGCAGTGCTTTTCAGGAAGTTGTATCCTTTCCTTTTTTACCATTGCTAATGTTCCTCCTCCCTTTTTTCATGCTAGTTATAATTAGGCCTCAGGCACATGAGATAAGGTTCCCAATACTCCCAAAGATGGAATTTGAGTAGATTAGACCATTTTTGCTAGAATTATTTGGCCCTCCACCGAAGGTCTCTTGATTAGGCTGCAATAGTTTTATATTACAACCATTTTCATGTATATGTTACTGATTGGGCACACCCTATATGTATAGCTTGTACCTTATTTTTTCAGGCATCTTACCAGCCATGGAGAGATCAACAGTTTGCAGCAAACATACACCAAAATTACACGCTACAACAAGAATTTTTAGCTACCAACTTCAGAATGGTTTTAGTGAAATTTGAAGTCCCTCCAGGATTTGACCCTACTAAAGCAGATGAAAGAATATTCTATTTTGCTGTTCAGGATTGGTATATTCGGGGAAGATGTTACTGTCATGGGCAGTCTGGTGAATGTAATGCAGAGGTCAGTTGTATAATATGCTACCACTAATAAATAAGATTATTTAATAATCATTTGGCTGCATGTTCTAGCTAGTGCATACATGGCCTAATAGTAATTATGACAGTTATGGAAAAATGTATTGGTGGTGCCATCTTGTATTTAATTCATATCAAACTATTGATTTTAATAGGAAAGCTGGAAATGTAATTGCTTAAAAAATACAACTGGTGATCAGTGTGAAAAGTGTTCTCCATTGTTCAACAATCAAAAGTATGAATCAGGAAAAGCGTGTACTGGTAGGTCTTCCAAAATCAGTTATACATAGTACACACATCAAATTAGTTTCCTTGATTACCAGTGAAGTCCTAATTTCTATTGTGAATATACACACAGATCATATTCGGATATTTGATCATCAATCACTCTCATAATGCCTAATATGATTCACAACTATACCAATTAATATCCTATCTCTAATCAAGATCGAGTCATTTATATATTGTTGTAACTTATATATGCCACTACAGTATATTGTTTGACTTTTATGTCAATAGCATATCTCATTCTGTAATCATATTGACTTAATAGGATGTCAATGTAACAACCATTCATTAAGTTGCGAATATGACCCAGTCAAAGATCATGGTGTTTGCCAAAACTGTACTGGTTTCACCACTGGTGACACATGCAACCAATGTTTACCATATTATTATGAAGCACTGTTACCTGCTGAACATCCCGATCGATGTCAAGGTTAGTTATTGTAGTAGTTGCTTGCTGTACTTGTCCTTCTTTTGTTTACAATGTGATAGGAAGTGTAATGACTTATGATATAACAAGCAATAACTTAATTTGCAGCTTGTCAATGCAATGATGCTGGTATAACTGGAGAACCAGGAAGTGACCTGTGCGATGAAACGACAGGACTTTGTGAATGCAAGAGCAATGTTACTGGTAGAACTTGTGGAGAGTGCAAAAATGGTTACTGGAACTTGAGAAAAGATAACCCCTATGGATGTCAAAGTGAGTAATTTAGCCAATTTGAACGGATATAACTAGTTTCTGTAGGTGTGTTATATAGTTATTGACTATTATTATTCATTGACAAACTTTATTGGAATTGATGATATTGTTAATTATAATGGTCCTATCTTTGTGTTACACTGCACCTGTAGTTTGTTGATTTTTTAAAACTTTTTTCCTGCTTTATCTACTAGGGTGTATATGTGAGCCTGCTGGTACACTCAACGGTTCCACTGTTTGTGACAAAGAGACAGGACAGTGCAAATGTCGCGACCATTTGGTTGGCTTAGAATGTACGAGATGTGAGGTAATAACATGATAAATATATTACGTATTATACCTAATTAAAAGACTAGGAAATCACTTTCAACACTCCGGCGATATGAAGTAGTCCTGGTCGCTGTCTCGTAATGGACTATAATACGACTTTGCACCCTGCAGGTGGCTAGAGTGCGGGTCAATAAAGACTTTGGTAATGTCATACGCATTAAACCAGGGCCGTAGCTAGACCGCTTAATTGGGGGGGTGTATATTCATATATTCATGTTTATATACCATAGGAACAATAGCATACAAAAGAAATCATTCGGGAATATGACGAATATATGAATATGCACCCCCCCAATAAAGCTTCTAGCTACGGCCCTGCATTAAACGCGCATACGTTTGTGAAACTGTCGTTTCAAGCTTGGAAGGCAAATTTAGTGATCATAAAGGAGTCGAAAGGCGTTGAAAATTGTGAGACGAAAGCGCATATAATTATGAAAAATTGAATCGAATAATATGAGGCGTCACGAGAAACCTAGTTATCATGATTCATGTGCAATTTTTCTCTGATCAGATAGACAAAGTATAATACGAAATACAATCCAAAGATTAAAAAACATTGTTAAAGGACCTAAATCGAGAATTTTATTTTCGGCGTGTCGATTTAGTCTATGTGTTAGATGACGTCAAACAGTTTGGATTGTATTTCAACTACTATACTCTTTTCAAATTGTCGGCTGGTTAGGCCATCAGGTACAGTAAGTAAAAGTGATGGTCGTGGTAAAATCTGATTTACCAAGCTCCACGAGCATTTCCTGGTACATCGGTTTTTCGCCATAAGGCTAAAAGACCTTAAAAATTACTGAAAGCAATAAGCCGATGTAAGAAGTAAACATCCACTACTAGACATTGCAAGTCTAAAAATGCGAGTCTAACTGAACTACGTTTAGCTGCGTGGCTTCATGGTAAATTTTTTATGCAAATGTTTTGGCGTAAATCGTTACCGATGATCAGTGCAAGAAAGTTGCATAAGAATATTAAATATATTCACAGACATGCAATATAATCAGAACTCTGACGTGATGTGTGAATGTTTTGACAATTTCTCTGTTGTTAATAGGATCTCAACTATGACTATGTAGACCAGGATAAGTTTTGATTAATCAGATGGACATTATAATTATTGTATAATTTTCTTTCTCGTCTTATAGGATGGTTATTTTGGCTTGACGTACAAAAATCCCAGCCCCTGCGAAGATTGTTCATGTTCTCGTGTTGGGTCTGTCAATATCACTTGTGAACAAACCACTGGAAGCTGTTTTTGCCGGGAAAAGTTTACCGATAACAATTGTTCGACTTTGGAAACTGGATATTATGTTCCTGGAGTGCCAGAGATGACGTATGAAGCAGAGCAGGTAAAGTATACTGCAGTACATTGGCTTACATGAATTCGCTTCAATGCTGTATGATCCTGAAACCTTGATGAGTGGCTTTGTTTCGTGATTTATTGCCTCTGCTACAAAACGTATATCTCTCTGTTTGTTGTAAAGACTAAAGTCGGTGAACAACCGGTGGTAACAACGTAAATTAGGCAGTCCTGTAATCGGTGAACTGCAGAACTCTTGACTTGTTCAAAAACAATGAAATTGTTTTGTGTGATAAGCGCTCTCTTAACACTACCTGACTGTACTGCATTCTTATTACATAATTGTTTTTATTTTAGGCTGACCCTAGTGCTGAATATCATGATCTGGCATCCAACATTACAGGTGTACTGATTGATGGCACATCCGCTTCTCGTTCTGTTGTATTTAACGTGAACATCCCGAAAACGACAGTTTATGCGCTGGTTGTCAGATATCAGGTTGGTATATTTGCCCCTTTTGAGTGATAATGGTACATGTTCTCTCGCGCTAATGAACCAACTCTCTTCAAACTTTGAAAGACAGTGAAACCAAATATTAGGATTCTCGTGACATGGGCTGAGGAAAATTCCCCCTTCCCTTTGAATTTCACGAGAACAATGTTTGAACAAAAAGTGCCTTCGCTAGAAACGAAAAAATCTTCTGGTATATTTTTGAATGTATGGCCGAGATTCATAGGAAGTTCAATATACTCAAGGTAGCCTCATGTTTATATCAGAGGGTAAATCAATTACGATTGTGTGGCACTTCGCTCGATGTAGATTATTAAATTAAGGGTCTTAAAATTGAGTGGAATCATACACAACTCAATTCAAGCCAGGAACAGTGGAGAAAAATTAGTCGGCTATCGGTCCTCCAGCAGGAATCGAACCTACGCTTATGCGATGCTGGTGTAGTGCTCTTGCCAGTGAGCTACAACTGTTTCTGGCTTGAATTGAGTTGTGTCTGATTCCACTCGAATTTAAGACCCTTTAAAAACCTTTAAAATTTTCCTACATCGTGTAAAGTGCCACAAAATTATAATTGATTGACCCTAACCTATTCTCGGCATTGCCACCTTGAAATACATACTAACCACGCTTGCTCTTGTCAGCTACCTTTGGCAGTGGCAAGTGCACCGGGATCTCAAAAGCGTTTCACAGGTCCGATTCCTGGGGGAGGAGCGATAGTTGACTAATTTTTCTCAACTCAACTGTTCCTGGCTTGAATTGAGTTGCGTATAATTCCACTCCTGTTTATATTAGTCTACAATCTACATTGTTATGCGCCAGGTTTTCTCTCATAGATAACAATTGTTAACACACCTTTTGGTTGATTAAATTTTTTAAAATTATGTTCGCTTACAAAATCTTTCAGACTTTAGTTGAATGGAAAGATGTTTCTCTAAAAGTGGAATCGTTGTTAAATCCATTTTCACCGTTTTCCTGCAATGAAAATGCTCCAGTAACAAATCGATCTTTCGTTCTGACTGCGAATGTTCCGTCTTCCTCTACCGCAATCAACTTTGGAGATAGTTGCCTCGTCGAAGGACCTTACAGAATAACTCTGGATTTCCCGGCGCTGGCAACGAGTCGAAGCGGAGCGCCGAAATCCACTGAAGCACTTGTAGATTCTGTGAGTTCTTTAAGATATAAATTCATGAAAGTTTTAGCTGCAACGTAATGTATATATTCAAATCTAACTTCTTTTCTTTTCATTCAGTTGGTCATTTTACCAAGCGTGAAGAACATTAGCAACCCTAAAGCAGACAACGAAACTTTAACTTTTTACATGAAAGCGTTCTCCTTCGACAGTTGGTCACGAAATAAAGAAAACGTCCAAAAAGCTTTGGGGCCTTACTATTCTTATCTATACGATGGCGGAAAATCATGTTCTTGCAATGAAACTGGATCAGTTAATCGCAGTTCTTGCGATAGTGATGGTGGCCAATGTCACTGTAAACCAAACGTTCATGGACTCAACTGCGACCGTTGTAAACCGGGATTCTATAGCTTTTCCGACACTGGCTGCAAAGGTACGTTTGTTGGGAACGCAATGTAATTTCCACATCATGTAATATTTATAACCATACACGGAGCATAGTCGCAGCGTCTTGTAACAACTCCTCATCAAATATGGTATAACAACTGGCTATAAATGACAAAAACACTTCTGACGAAAACGACAAAAATGACCAAAGGTTCTTACAACCTCGTTCCCAGAGCAATTTCTCTATGTTATAGTAGGGGCTAGTGGAGTGCATGGAGGTAAAACGACACTGGGTACGAGGTTGAAGCTCTTACATCGAATCGTCGAAAAGCGTTTTTTCAATCTGCATAGTTGTTTTGATACGCATATTGCAATAGTGGGAATATTTAATGTTTTTCTTATATGGAAACACGCACATTACGAGAATATATGAACAGTGTCACGACGTATGAAACATTTATGCTTTGCTTTTTAATTTGGTACTGCACTCTACAATAATAAATATTTAATCGGTAATCAATGCTTAGTCTTTTCCATGTAGAAGTTTCCTTGTTCATTTTAGGCAGTCGATGAAACAACCAGGCTAATAAATTGTTCTTTGTCGTGAAATTGACCACAGAACACGTTCATTATGAATTAAGATTTGTTTATTTCATTAATTTGATTTCTCAATTCCAGAGTGTAACTGTGACCTCGTAGGATCGAAGGGGACACTATGTGATCAGCTGACAGGCAAGTGTCAGTGCAAGGAAGGTGTGATCGGACAACAATGCACTCAGTGTAGGGCAAATTATTATGGTTTCAACAATGGTACTGGCTGCTCACCTTGCCTTTGTGACCAACAATATTCGAGAAATCTTCAATGTGATGGAAATAGTGGGGTTTGTGATTGTTTGCCTGGGGTGAAATTACCAAAGTGTCACGTATGCAATGAAACTTCGTTTAATCTCACTTTACAAGGTAATTTATAAATAGTGTAAGGTTTTTTAAAAGAACTACTTAATACAACTATCTCTGTACGTGAAGACGTTTTTTAAAAACTCTGAATGCAAAATGTTGCTTTCAAACAGGATACAACATGTACTAAATGTATAATAGCATAAAGTTTTCCCTTATCTTAACGTCTTTACCACCAAGCCTGACTTAAATATCCTTTTTACAACAAAGTTTAGCTTGGTTATCAGGGGTCGGTTGTATGAAATCCTGATAGCGCTATCCACCGGATAGTGATTTTTTCAACCGTTGTAAAAATGCTTGAAAAGCAATAAAATTTCAGCTTTGAAACCAAAAATTATTGAAGAGGACTTTTTTAAAGCGATTGAAACAAAACACTATCTGGTCGATAGCGCGGTATCCGGCTTGCATACAACCAGCCCCAGGAGGACAGGATAATAGCATACAGGAAAACGTGCATACGTGATCTATTATTAACTATACCTTGATAAAAAATGTAGCTACCTTCACAAAAGTATAGCACCGACATTTCACTAATTGCTAGTTTTAATACTAATCAAATCAATTATTGTCATCTCCTCCTTAGGTTGTGACGATTGTAATTGTGACGAGGATGGTAGTGCATCGTTGAATTGCAACAAACAAACTGGGGAATGTCTTTGCAAAACTCTGGCTGTTGGAACAAAATGCAATTCGTGTCTGAAGGGATTTTACTACGGCCTTGATAAATCTCATCCCACCGGCTGTTTGAAGTGTCAATGTTCTGGTAAAACTGTCAACTGCAGTAGTAAGCCCAACATGTATGAATCCAGTGTTGCCACTGAACTCGATCCAGTGACGATTGACATCACTAAATTTAACTGGACGTCAACTATAGGAAATCTAACATCTGGCATTGGTGTCGTTAACGGTAGTTTCCTGTAAGTTTATAAGTCTATTAATATTGTACCATAATCTGCACTCGTAGAAACGCGCACAAGTTGTAGAAAATTTGGAGCAGACTTTAATGCTGGATGAAACCTTTGTTATCAGGATGCGCACTTAATGCCCTCTCCTTTGCTTTTTTCTAAAACACTTTTGTTCTAAAAGGTTATAGGTTTTGTTTTTGGCTATAGCAAAGCTGTGATAATTTGTGTCACGTTTTAAACAAACGGTTGGATATCCGTATAACTTTAAGATAAATTTCTCATCAGTCCTTAAAATGCGATATGATTGGATAGGAGTGCGGGAAATTTTGAAATTGTTTCATGAATATACAAACTTACGCCAGCTGATAATCTGGAAATATCTTTACTTTTTAGCGGTTTCATTGAATATACTTCAAATACAAATGAGGTGGCGTACTTCAAAGCTCCAGCAAAATACTTGGGAGACAAACGCACGGCATACCAACACAATTTCACATTCTTTCTAAGACAAGATCATGCAGATAATCCATTTGACACTATTAAAGGTGATGTTATCTTGAAAGGAAAGTGGTTCCCACAAAACCTGGTTTATAAATTTGACAAAAGTCCTGGTGATGATTTCTCCGAGTTTTCGGTAAGTGTATTAAGCTTTGCATTAATATATATGTATTTATACATATTAAGCTTTGTATTAACTCGCCAAATCAGCGGAGGTAACTAGCCAGCATTAGGACCAAGACGTGTAATGTTGGGAGGGGGGGGGCATATTCCTAGATTCGACTTCAAACTAATCTCTTTTATAATTTTCTATGTGAATGTATTAATATGCACCCCTCCCCCCCTCCACTGTGCTTAGAACTTCTTTTTTCGAAACTGTCAACTATAAGCCAGTTTTCCACTAGGTGGATTTTTTCGACCGACCGAAATTTTTCGCCCGATACTCTTCTCAATTGTGAGAATTCGACCGTAGAAGACCTCCTTCACCGGTCACAATTGAAAAGAAAATCGTGCTAAAAATTCTGCCTAGTGGAAAACCGGCTATAGCAAGGATGATTCCTTCAACACCCAAATCAAAAAATTATTTTATAGGTTTTCTTCGGTGAAGAATATTGGAAGGTTGGTAATACAACTGGTCGGAATGCAACTTCTTATGAAATGGTAATGGTACTCAGTGAACTGGAAGGACTTTGGATCAGAGCTAAATGGTCAAACGTAAGTGCAAGCAATTCTCTGTCATTTCTGAACTTTTCTACCTAAGCTGAAGGCAAAGAGAGGGGGACATTCGTGTTCCGTGAATACTCGTTAATAATATGCTTTAAGGTGGCTCGATACAGTTTCTCGAATTTTTTTTGGGCTCATTTTAAACAGGGATATTAAGCACCTAAATATTTCACTATAAGGCTAAAAGTTAATATACTTTGCAGGAAACATATATAGAGCGGGAATATTCTCAGAACTTTTGCCTGGCACCCGTTACCATGGAAACAGAGACGTTTCAAAATGGCCGCCAAACAAGGTTTTATCGTGTTTATATCACAAACGAGTTCGGTGACCCCCACTTTTTTTTGCATTAAACGTTTACGCTATAGATTATTTATCTATAAAAAAGTTTTAAAAAAATTCTAACATGGGGGAATTTTTTAATAAGCAAAAATAACGTTTTTGTAAATAGAAAAAATTCCCCATGTTAGAATTTTTTTAAAACTTTTTTGTAGATAAAGCATTTATGGCGTAAACGTTTAATGAAAAAAAAATTGGGGGTCACCGAACTCGTTTGCGATATAAACACGATTAAACCCTGTTTGGCGGCCATTTTGAAACGTCTCTGTTGCCATGGTAACGGGTGCCAGGCAAAAATTCTGAGAATATTTCCGCTCTAGATATGTCTCCTGCAAAGTATATTAACTTTTAGCCTTATAGTGAAATATTTAGGTGCTTAATATCCCTGTTTAAAATGTGCATCTAAAAATTTCGAAAAATTGTATCGAGCCACCTTAAGTGATTGAAATAACTTATGTATTTTCAGACAACGCCAGCAGATTCAGCGATCGCCAGAATCGCAATGGCGTTTAGTAAAGAATACAACAGTTCCGCAGTCTCATCTGATCTGCGAATGACGAAATCTGTCGAGTTATGTGAATGTCCACGAGAATTTACTGGAGATTCATGTGAACGATGTGCCGAGGGCTTCACTCGTATGGTGCCAAACTCCGGTCCCTATACGACATGTGTGCCCTGCAGTTGTAATGGTAACAGCGATCGATGTGACCCGGATATCGGCGTTTGTATAGGATGCAAACACAACACTACAGGTTAGAGTTGATATTTTCTGAGTTCCATTCTCCATTGGAAATGCCAACAGCCTAGTCCCTGGACCTCTTATTTACATCACGTAAATATAAAATACGCGCAAAGAGGCTTAGGAGCTGAGCTCGTGTCACGGACCCCAATCTAAAGTGGACACAAATGGTTCTGGCTTACCTAGGATTTATCTCTAGTTTAGGAGTCTGAAAATATTAATGGGGGTTATACTGTAGAAGAATTGATGCTTTGTTATTACCATACTTCATGAAATATATTCTTTTCTAGGTGACCATTGCGAAAGATGTTCAACCGGTTACTATGGCAATGCTACGCTAGGCTCTCAACATCCATGTAAAGCGTGCTTATGTTATGGTGGTCATAACTCATGTCACTTGACCAGTGATGGTTCGTTTAAATGTGAATGTAGTACTGGTTATGAGGGTGACCAGTGCGAGAACTGTACTGATGGTCACTATGGAATACCAACTGAGGTATATAGCGCAATCGTAGAGCATCATGGGGTGTAGGGAGGGGTGATGCAGTAGACCATGACTGGTGTACAGGGGAGATTTGTCTGATGATATTTTAATTTATTATAATATCATTCTTTTTGCCCTTGTAATATTAAAAAGGGGGGTTTCTGTTGATCTAAATTTTCTATATCGGCGGAACTATATTATCAAAATGACCTTAGTTCAGATTTCTCCCAACATCTGTAGACCGATAGAGCAATATCTCTCTTAATCTGCATTATAAATTAATATGCATGACAGTCAATTAGAACTGATAGAGCAATCTAGTATTTATGTAATTATGAATAAATAACATTACATGTAGTCTATCAAGTCAAGATATTTATTCTCTATTCTTGAACCGTTAATCTGTCTCTTGCATAGCCTAACGGGATCTGTCGTTCTTGTCATTGTCACTCAAATGCCCCAACATGCAATCGAACCACAGGAGATTGTTCGCCATATTGTGAAAAAAATACCGCTGGTTTCAACTGCCAGTTTTGCAAAGCTAAGTTCTTTGGCGATGCTACCAGTGACGTATTATGTCAAGGTAAATTATGTGTGACGTCTTGAATGCTAATACTTCCTGAGTCAAAAAATTCAACAATACACAACTGTTACTTTTATTCAAGATTTTATACTAATTCATAAAAGGAGTTGACATAATTCACTCAAAAACAGTCAGTTGATCAGTCAACTATAAATTTTGTAGGAATCAATTTTATTCTAAATAATTTGATCTCGTTATTTATCTTTTCAGCTTGTAACTGCTCATCTCAAGGAAGCGTGAACAATACTTGTGATCGACTTACCGGAGACTGCCATTGTTTCCAGAACGTTATAGGACGCACATGTTCTAAATGCAAACCAGAGGCCTGGGGCTACTACGATAATGAAACTGGTTGCAAAGATTGTGGCTGTTCTTCAGATGGTACACTCAAAGATGACTCTGGTAAACTTCAGTGCAACGCTGTAAGTCACAAAGTATTTGTTATAAAGCTAATCGTCGATGGCCTTAAAAAGAAATGCAAACTGTGATTACTAGGAGGCTTTTCTTGCCATACGGCCCATACCCCAAAACCTGATTGTTTAATTTGTTTTTTGGCATGGCAAAAAAAGCCTTCTAGAACCTTATAGTGTATATTTTCACTTTTACCGAGGTCGATGCCATAGAAAACGTTTTGCCAAATGAAATCATGCATCGCATGTTATGGCAGCTGTCATTTGTAACTCTCAATGTTCTTTTCCGACAAAAAGATTATAAAATGTATTCCATTATATAACAAATGTTGTTTCTGAAAAATTACAGACGACAGGAATTTGCCCATGTAAAGTGAACGTGACGGGTTCGCAGTGTGATAGATGTATTGATGGACTCTTTGGTGTCAGTCTTGGCTGTGTTGGTAGGTTTAGTTAAATATATTTACCATCCTCCATGGTTTTCATATTTTAGTTCTTGTTAGAATCCAAAATTAACAGCACATCCTCTACTCATACTGGGCGAATACTAGTCCCCTCAGTTGTCAAGGATCGATGCCTTTCAAAGATCGACGCTGTTGCGAAGTCAACTATCATGCCGCTGCTAATATGTAGAAGTTGTTGGATGATTGATTGATTGATTGAGTTTTTAGAGAAATTCAAAGTTATGTTCGGCACATAATGCATCATAGCCAGTTCCTGAAATGCCGCTCTAAGCAGGTTTCGAACCTAATCAATTGTGTCAACTTAATACAACTCTTAGGTTCGGCGTTTGACCCGGGTCTTCAGACCTTCTTAATTTATTTACACTGGGGTTGTGCAGGGGCGCAAACTCATGGAGAGGCGACCATCCATGAAGAGGGAGTTAAGGGGAGAAACTGGTGGTCAAGTCCATTGTTAGATTTGGTTGAGGCAAACAAAGTAAAATATAGTTACGTTTAGAGTTTCGAATCCTTTCTCAGTCAGCTTAAAATTTTCCTAGAATTCTTTGTACAAACTGCCCCAGCTGTGGATTCTATGACACACCCATGCTTAATAAGTATTTTCAACGAGGAATCTCACATCATAAATTGTGCGTGACTGACCACTGCACTACACAAAATAATAAATTCATAATTTTATCTTTCTCTACAGATTGCAACTGTAATATGACCTACTCGAATCATACCATATGTGATCCCCGGAACGGTCAGTGTCAGTGCAAACAAAGTTCTGCTGGAGGGTTCTATGGAGGGAGGCAGTGTACTGATTGTCGCTGGGATGCCGTAGGTGAGATTAAAAGACGAGGAAAAATGAAATGCATGTTTTCCAAGCGATGGAATAAAGCAAAACGGAATTTTGCTACTGCTAATTCCAGGCTTTTACGGTAAGATCAGTTAAGGAATGATATCCTTGTTATTTTCACCCCACAGGTTCATTCCCAACATGTGCTCAATGCAATGAAACGTGTTACGAGAATTGGTATCATCTCATCGCAGAGGAAAGGAACAAAGTTAACGAGCTGTCTCAAAACGTTACGAATGTTTTACAAATATTCGACGGTAATTCTGTCGAAGATATAAATAAAAAATTATCAGAACTGAACAAAAAGTTGGCTGACTCGGAAAAAATATTCAAAGGGTCGGAACTCAATTTAACATACAAAGACGCCGAGTATAATAAGGTGAGACTGGATGGGCTAATTTTTCTATATCATATGGCTTTATGTGAAGTCACTGGTAACAAAAGATGCTCACAATGCTCGACAACTCCGTTAAACTACAAAAAGTTATGAATGTTGTAAAGTTTTAAGTGCCTTAGTTTTATAAGTGTTCTGAATGGCAGTATACATTATTTCATGCTTCATATGTCCGATAAAGTGGTAATAATGGTAGTGTCCATTAGTAATCATTGTCTAGAATGCAAATCGTGGAATATAGGTGCATGCTTATTTTTTGCAGTAGTGTACAATAGATAGTATTATCCAGTAACTAACCACTATCTACCATCTATCACGTCTTTAAATTCAGACTCCCCTACCTCATAATGCCTCGCTACCTAAGAAAATCTATTTTTAAGAAAACCAACAAAAGAGATTGGATTCATTTTACAGCCAAATTAATACTCTGAATTGTATTTTTTAGACGAGGGAAAAATTGACCACCTTAACAAGTGACTTAGACAAGGCCAACGAGACCTTAACAGAAATTATGTCGTATCTAGACAGCGTAATTTCACCTTTTGATGGAACAGTTACTGTCAACTCAACAGTTCCACCTGTTCAAGCGAATTACACCACTATTCGAAACTGGGCTGAACAAATATTGCAAGAAGTTGAAAGAAATAACAGAACTGCCCACCAGAATTATGAAAATATCATGTCCCTCTATGATCAAGTAAGCCTACCTAAGTTTATAATAAAGTATCATGATTTGTCGCGTTGATGAGGATACCGTTTGGATTCGACAGGATACCGTGGTAACAATAGCGATAAAGGGGATAATGATAGTGCTCAGTGGTAATTGTGCTCATCTGCATGGTGATCGATGGATATGTCACATGTTTTGGTAGTGGTGAAGATTTAGTTAATTGTTCTAATTATAAAAAAGATTTAGTTAATTGTTCTAATTATAAGAATGTCTTATTCTTAGATCAAGCAACACAATTCAAGCGGTGCCGAGGCTGCTGAAGAAGTAAAGCAATCTGTGAAACGTCTGGACGATATCACGAACAAAATAAACGAAACAAAATCAATATTAAACCAAGACTTCTATGATAACGTCCGGGAAAATAACCGGAAACTTGAGAAGCTTAGTCAGGTAAGTTATTTAACTTTTTCATAGACTTCGTCATGACTGAATTTGAAGTTGGTGAAAACGTAATCAAAGCCTATATTAAAGGATTATCTAGCCGTTATGATTAGGAATTAATCTAAAGCCCTTTATTTATCATAACGAAATATAATATTTATCCAGGATTCCAAGGAGGTCAGTCGCCTGGTCAATGAGTCTTCGTTAATTTCTCACGCGGCCTCAGAAATGTTAGATCATGCTCAAGGAAATATCTCTGAAGCACAAGATAAAGCCAAGAACAACTTGAAAGAAAGTTATTCTGCCTACAACGATAGCGTAGAAGTTCAGAAGAGGTCGTACGAAGCAATGAACACCTCTCATGAGTTTAAGGTTGGTCTTGAAATCGGATGGGTTGAAATTTCTTCCATTTTCAGTGTGCGTATAGATATCGCTGATTTAAAGGCCCGTTTATACGATCCAACTTGTAGTTTGTTATTGGTAAAGCAGTACTGCATAGGCTTTAGTTGATTTGCTGCCCATATACTTGGCATGTCAACAGACTATAAAACATCCATCAAAAGTGAATTGGATCGTGTGAACAGACCTTAATAATGCACTGACCAGAATTATTGTTCAAAACATGCATGCTTTATTTTGACCGCATGGTAAACGTGGAAATGAGCTTTAAGACGAAAGCGAGGCTCCAATTTTGGTATTCGATGGGTTTTTTGTTCATAATATGCATGTGAAAAAGAAGCGCAATATATATTATAGTATTTATATCGGGTTTTCAATCGTTGTTTTTTCTCGCCAGACAAACTCCAGATTTCTCCCGCCCCGCATTACACGCCTGAAACCACCATGCCTGAATGGGGATAGGATAGGTTTGCCCCATGCAAACTAGATTGCTAGGTGGGACACTTCGTAACTAGCGGATCTCTCCAATATCAACCGTGACCTTTTTCCCTCTTTTTCATTTTGCAGGCAAACTCCAGCAAACTCTTGACTCAAGTCGAGACCGCTTTAACTGAAGTTAAGACTAGTATTGACGACATGTCGCGTGCTCGGAGCAATCTCGGCAACGCTACGGAGATTGCCGATGAAGTGCTCGCAATGACCATTCCTGTCAAAGAGCAAACGATCAATGACTTATCGCAACAGATCTTGAGCATAGAAATAGACCGGGCTTTGGTAAATGAGACCTTGAAGAACGCCACGAAAAGACTGGAGATTGCGAAAGAAGCTCAACAATTGGCTGAGAGAGCTGTGTAAGTGAAGTCACTGATCTGAAAATATACTGGATTTGCAATCATATTGTGTTAAACACTTGTTGGCGCCGTTAATATGAGATACTTGTTAATATCCTATTTTTTTAAAGAAAGGGGAAAATTAAATTTGATATAAAGATCTACTGTAGCTCCTCCCCCCATGTGAAATTTTTCCCGTTCAAATTATTGTCCCACTAAATAGGAAAATTCCAAGGACACCTTGATGTGCTATTGAAATACATAGCATTTTAAATCTATTTGTAATTTATAGTATTGCGCAATATTATTAATATTGTCTTTGTATTCGGCGTGGTATATTTTAGGAATATTTCAAACACAACACTTGAACAAGTAAGAGAAATTGAAATTAAGATTGTGGAAGCTCATCAGCGCCGCCAAGAGGCAAGGAAATTGCAAAACTCCACCGATCAGATGGTTACCGAAATTAATAGAATTACAGAACAGGTAATTATTGCTTTCACTTTGCTGGGGAACACAGGTGTAGTAACCACCATTGTATATGAGCGAGCGTACCTCCGCCCAGGGGCACCGAAGCAGTTTAGCCTGGGAGGGGTGAGGTAGACAGAGCCTTAGAAAAGGACATATATATTTTACCTGGCAACCAGATAACGAAAAAGGTTGAGGCTATAAGTACACACAGACTTATAGGTCCACAGGATAACGTATTTCTAATAACATTATCAGTTAGTTTTAATGCGATGAAAACGCTTCATAATTATATAACATTACCTTACATTGGAAATTAAAATTCTTTCTCCCTTTCGGTAAAACAGCCTATTGCGGACAAAATTATACACACTGGTATAGGGTCCAATCACTCAGGAATTCGACCAACAGGGAGTGACCCTTACTTGATCTTTATTAGAATTTTGGAGCAGTTAATAAAAAAGATGGCGCCATCTTCTTTGTTACGGCAAATTGTATTGGGTGGTTATTGATTTGTAACAGAAAGTAGTGAAACAACTGACAGTGACCTCTACAACTTCTACAAAGAACTTTCATGCATATGAGAATAATATAAATCTTTTCTCTAGGTTGAAGACGAATATTCAGAGGCGAAGACAGCTGGAGAAGCGACATTGATATTACTGAACAGAACCATTGAGGAGATTGACAAGAGTTTGGACTGTTTCAACGAGTCAAAACAACTTGTAATGGATGCGAGCAGAATGGCTAACCTTGCTTATAATCAAATCATTATTGCGTCAAACGTAAGAGAGTTATTAGTTTAATCGTTGATCTGAATGAAGCAAGGAAGTAACCGTAATTCAATCTTACTTTTTCTTAGATTCACAACGAAAGTGAAACAACGCTTCGCGATATAGAGACAAAATTAAACACCTCTTATACTATAGCCATGACATCGTATCGTAATATTACTGCCACTTACCAAGATGCCAGCAAACTTTATGACGAGGTCAAGGAAGCTGAAGGTATATGAATTGATTGCCATTAAATGCTATTAAACCGTCGTTTTGCGCTGTCACCTAATAGCGACACGATGTTGTAGACTCGAAGTCAATGAGTTTATAATATGTGTATTGTATTATGACAGTGTGTTAGGCTTTTTTTGTCTCTCACATGTGGGAAAAGGTTTTCATTTTCACTTTTTGAGACACATTATTTTAGGTTTAATAAGCTCTTCCATACTTAGGTTACGAAAGTGTGCCCGATATATAAAGTTATATCGGCTGTTTTTATTATGCTTTTATTTCAGTCCATTTTTCACTTTCTTTTAATTGAGGATACCGAGTACATAGCGGATGATATATCCGGTAAGAATTATAAATTAAATCCTGGCCCTTGTCCTTTTCTGTAGACCTTCTGAAACACTATATCGCACAGAGGGATGAAATGGACTCTCTTACAACTGAGGTAGACCAGTTAGAGACACAACTAGAAACATTGAATGATGACTTGGATAAAAAATTGCAAGAATACGAGTCGTGTAATGGTGATGGTTAACCAATGGTATCGCATCAGGCTTTTTTATTATGAAAATGAAAATATAGGAAAATGCATATAATACAGGAAGAATATTACGTTAGAAAAGGCCAAGGGCGTCAATCCATGGCAAAAAAAGGGGAGAGGGTGAACAAAGTTTAAATTATTTGGGGAGGTTCGAGATGACGAAAATGCTTAATTATAGTCCTTTTATCATTTTTCGCATACTATTTTGCCTGAAATGTATTGTTTTTTTTGCTTATATATCGCTTTTTGAATCGCAATGTAAAATGATTTATCAAACAAGGTAATACTTGGGGGGAAATTTTGATATTCGTCCCCGCCTGGGGTAGTCCGGTGGATTGACGTACTTGATGAAGGTATTAAGACAGAATGCAACCCTTCGGCTTCGTACACGCATTGCCTGATGAACGAGATTTAATCATGTTTTTTATTATTTATTTATCCATTTTTAGTGTAAATTTGAGCTGTATGATATTAAATATACTATTTTTGCAAACAACTCAGTACAAACTGTAACTGTAATTAAACAATTGATTCAAAACAATGAAAACATTACGCTTTACATTGCGTAAATTTCATAGAACTTAAGTAATTTATAATTTGTATAATAGATAAATTGTTGAGTTATAACTTTGCAATTACACAGAATTATAAGAATAATTGGTGGGTGTACATTTTTACCTAACTAAATGATAATGTATTTTACATTTCCTGGCACAGTTATCCTAATCCAATTTTTATTATCGAACCTCAATTCCACAGTTCAGGCACCGCTCTGGGTGATGAGCAGATCTATTGCTGGCAGGGTATAATATGACAATAGGATTTCCACGCCCCTGTCCGGAAGTCGATTATGCAAAAAAATGGTTCCGATTGGAAGTGATGTTCTGCTTGTTCTTCTATGCTACAGGTGATTCTGAGCGATGTTATTTATTTAGAGATATCGCCCGGTCGCCCCAGCTCTCTTCACTTCCGCTCTTCTCTCGATGGTTCTTTATGTAAAAAGTACTCAAGTCTGTCAACTTATAAACCTTTGATTTTTGTTGTTTTTTGTACAAACCTAGGCGAAATAATTCCTCTTTTCTACCTCTCAAAAGTTTTGAAACGTATATTTGTATTTTTCATAAGATTCTAGCCGTTTGGCGCGGTTTTACGACGCGAAATTTGAGGCGAGTTTATTTACATTTGGTGGAAAGGAGTACAAATATGAAGTCATAATGAAAAATTTGCAGTGTGTTTGTCGATTGTTTTGTGTTTAGCCGTCTCCTTTGGCACGATGGACCCCGATGGGGTCCTTTTGGTAAGTGTCGGCATTTTGACTAGATGCCGTTGAATTAAAATAATATAATTATTATCAATACTTGATCAAAGTTATTAATGCATTTTGGTATTTTTATACACCGTGCAGAATGACTATCAACGTAGAGGTAGTCAAAGTGCTCGATCGATTCCAAGAGATCCCTCCGATTCTAACATGAAATTCAACGATGTCGATGATTTAAAAACAGAAATACGACGGCAGCTTAAGATCAAAGAAGGAGCTGAAAATTTTAAGAAAGCGACAACAGATAAAAAGTCGTTGACACAATGCAATTCTATTTTGAAAGAGGCGAATACCAAATTACAGGAGCTACACTACCAACTACAAGATATGAATGCAGGAATTGTAGATAATCCTTTAGGTATGTAAGCACAGTTTTAGGTACATATATAAAAGCTTGAAAACCCCGTTCAGACGCACATTTTCGTGTTGAAATATGCTTACGGATGTCTGGAAGTTTCTCATCAAAATACTTGTTAATTTCATTACATTCATGAACACTAAATGGCCTCTAGATTTATCACGCCCGTGTTACATAAAGGGCCCGTATTTACACGTTGTTTTGGCATTTACAGATAAGCTATAAATGCAGACTCTATTTTATCCGTGTATAATTAATTTAGATCTTGATATTAGCCCGTGTTTGTTGTTTGAAGCTTCAAACTTTACTGTTTTAAAATATGCATTAAATATGTTTTGCTAGGGTTAAATTGATGTTGAAAATTTTGGGATATATAATAATTGTTTAGTTGATATCTATCTTGTATTAAGTAATGAATCCTTAAATTCCAAAAAAGGTTCAGAAAGGTTATTTTGGGGAGTGTAATATAGGCAATCGTACCTATATTATAGAACTTTTTGTTTTTGTTTTGATCGATATTACACTCTAACTAGTGATAATTCAATCGCGGCTTCGCTTAGTATGAAAGTTATTCCGAAAACTTCAATGCTTCCAGTGGTAGATGTGCGCTAAATTTGGCATATATTCTTCAAATTTTAAAATGTTTTACCGTAAACTTAATCATAATTTGTGATTTGTCCGTTTTGGAATTTGTGTCATTCAGATTTGTGTACAAACTTTGAATTCTTTAATCACTTAGGACAAATGATTAAGACATGCATATGAAGTTTTTGTGACCCCAGATTAGTGCGTATGTTACTAGATAATCTACTTTGTGTGTCATACAGCTAAAAAAAATAATGACTCATGTATGTACATGGTACAGATTTTCACTCTGACCACCCAACTCAATGCTGAGTGGGAGATATGCTATCAACCTGTTATGGCTTAGTCACTGTTATGTTAAGGAGTCTTGATACACACAAATTTATACACAAACCTGCAGTTGTGAATTAATTTTCAGGCTGGGCAATTGCTCTGCAAGTTAGTATATTTGTTACAAAATTATTCACAAACACACTAAGAGCACAGGAGTGAGTGGGAGGCATAATATTTGGTTGTCATGTAAAACAGAATTAAGCATTTGCCATTTGGGATTAATAACTACAACTAATTATGCCTGCTTTATTTAATTGTGTTTGCTTTTAAAAGATCATAGCTATGTTTTTTCGAGGAATTAAACTAAACAAAACTCTTATTTTTTGTGAATGTTTTACTCAGTATTTTGTTGGTTTATGCATTAGATATGCAAGCAGACCTCCTATGGGCCCTGTTGTTGTTTGAACAATTAACTAAATTATTCCATGGCTCCCTAGAGACTGTGAATAGTTGTTTTGTAATTACATGAGCTGATCAATTAATATAAAATTAATTTCTCAGCAGAACTTAGTTGGCAATGATATTAATATACAATATATGATCAAGATTAAATAAACTATACACCAGTAGGAGACCTTATCTAAGATTTTTAAAACTCAAAATAGATGTTGAAAAATGTAATGCTAAGTGTATATTATATAATACACAGTCTAGTATTTCTTAAGAAACTTGATATCATGTTTGAATATTACCTTACTTACGAGTGGCAATATCTAGAGACATAATGATGCAATGCTTTAATAATGAATGTAATGTCTGTTTCTAGTAATATCAATTCATGAAAATGAGACAAGACTCCTTGAAAGTGAGATATCAGGAATATTACCTAATACTCAAAAAATATCAATAAATGAGACAATGAGGCTATGTAAAATGTCATGCCTCATGGTCAATTGTCTATACAAATGTTGACATGTCATTTAATGCTTATGTTAACTTTCTATAGACCAAGATGAGCCCTTTTCACCTGTGAAAGTCCACCATGATCATGAGCAAGTAAACAAACATTTAAAAACACTAGAAAAACAGATGGCTATTGAGACAAAAGTCTATAAGGGTGCAGAGAATATGATTCACATGTATAGTGCCTCAAAGGATAAAAAAATGCTTGCTGAAGCACAGCAAATGTTGGATGATTCCAAAGTGAAAATAGACTTTTTGAAAATGGCAATACTACGAGAACACCAGCAGCACAATGCAATGGAATGTGATGATAATCATTCCAGCAAACCTCTTCCCCCTAAACTGTCCAGGCTTGAACAGAGAATTGAGGAAATACGACACCACATTGAAATTGAGTCACGAGTAACAGATGGTCTGAATAACATGAGGAAACTTCTGCAGGAGAAACAAGATAAGAAACAAATGCAGGAGGTAAATATGTTATCATTGCTATAATTGAATGCACTGGAGGCCTCAGAACCACAGTGGCACTCTTTCCCTTCCAGAGGCAAACAAGAGCAGCCTTTTGCCACCAGCTCACTATTTTCACCTGATTATTTTTTGACACATAGTATGCATTGATGCATGCTCTTAAAACGTACTAATTTTGCTGGATCTGGTGTTTCATTTCTTTGGGCCCTTGTATTTTTAGACTGAAAAGAAGATCTATGAATCAAGACAAAAACTAGACCTGCTACAATGTTCACTTGAGAAACGTATGGGTCAGATGTCGCCAAAGCAAGCTGCTGTTGGTATATATCAAGAAAGTTATGGTCACAAAGGCTCTACTGGTTCTTTTGGTGGTGACAGTACATATGGATCATTACCAAAACCTGCTCAACTTACTGGGAAACTAATTGTAAGCTGCTATTTCAGTGCGATTTTCCTATTTTGATAAATGTAAATGTGTGGCTATTTTTGAATGATCCTTTGTATAAATACTCGTGTTTGAGATTTACCTAAACCACTTGTTGGTATCTATCAAAAGAGGAAAATCCCATCTAAAATAGCATATGTAAATAAGGCTTTAAATGTAACTGTTAGGGTGAGTGTATTATGTTGTGTAGACCTCCTACGTATGTGTGCCATGATCAGGTCAAAACTATGCTGATAGTTACACTCATTGCTCTGTTGTTACACAATTTGACCATACCTATATACAGGTGTCACAATAAATTTTTATCTTTAGGTCAATTTGCAAGGTGCTGATAATTTACTAGAGCAGGTCCCAAACAGAGATCCAAGAAGAGGCTCAGCATATTCTGTTTTTAGTCCAGATAAATTTAGAATGAGTAAGAAGGCTGGTCCTACAGTTGTGGATAACCAATCAAGTATGTTGAGATATGTGTGTCGTAGTGACAGTGTTTTATTGTTGGGATTGTGATGGTAATGAATGATTGATGGTTGCACTGATACTGGTATTAATAGTGTTGGTAAATAATGGATGGTTTGATGGTCAATGATGGTAGTAATATCAGGAATGGCGATGAATGAAGGTTGCACTGATACTGGTATCAATGATGTTGGTAAATGATGGATGGTTTGATGGTCAATGATGGTAGTAATATCAGGAATGGTGATGATTGATGGTTGCACTGATACTGGTATTAATGGTGTTGGTAAATAATGGATGATTTGATGGTCAATGATAGTAGTAATATCAGAAATGGTGATGATTGATGGTTGCAGTGATATTGGTATTAATGGTGTTGGTATATAATGGATGATTTGATGGTCAATGATGGTAGTTTTATCAGAAATGATGATGGTAGTGATAATGACAGTGATTTCAGAAACTGATGATAGTTTTCTAATATTTTCTTTTTTAGATGAAATTTGTGCCGTATTAAAATTAGATAGTACTTATATGAATCAGACAAATTGGAAGCCATTCGCTAGAGATGCTTGGGAGCAGGAATTTAGAATAGAATTAGAAAGGGTAAGTTCACGCAACACGGCTCAAAATAACAGCTGATACATTTTAATTTCGGCCAAAGGTAATAGCACTTCGGTCAAATTCTGTTACTGAAATTCTCAAACGATCATACACGGTCCTGTTAATGAACGCCCGGAAATGCCCGGGAGTCGAGAAAGAATGCCCGGGAGTCGAGAAAGAATGCCTGGAGTAAAATTATGTACAAAATCACTGTATAATGTAAAGTTCCAATTCTATATTCGACCAAAAAATGCCCTTCTCACAATCATTTGCCACTCACATCATTTGAAAAACATGTTATTTACATGAATGCCCGGGGGTAGGGAAAAAATGCCCGGGGGAAAATTATGCTCATGCTTCATACCAATTTATACTCCGTCTCCGTGCAAAAGATATAAAAGTTTGGGTATAAAAAGTTCATTATTTGGAGTCCGAGACGCCAGGATTAAAATCTGCTCTTCTTATTTGTCGAATCATAAAAACAAAAGATAAAAATGAATTTTGTCCTACCCAACTGGTTAACAGTTGACTTAGTGTGTTTTGCGCATGAGAAAAGCAACGTTTGATCTTCTCAAACTGTAAGATTGCCCAAAAGCTCCTGTTAACAAGCCAGCATTCCACTTTCTTTTTTTAGTCACGAGAGCTTGAGATTGCCGTGTACTGGAGAGATTATCGAGCTATGTGTGGCGTCCTCTTCCTAAGATTGGAGGAATTCCTTGATAACAAAACTCGCAATATTGCTGTTCCTTTGGAACCTCAGGGAGAAATTGTCGGAACAGTAAGTAAAAATACTCCTTATAACTAACTAACATAAGTAAATTGATCTTCGCCTATGGCTTGTCTTCCTCGTAAGTATTGCTCGTGACACAAAAGGGACTGCATCGGAAGAAGACTAGCCAAAAAGGGTGAACATAGAAACCATACATCAAGGGTCTCACAGCTTCCGCGTGTTAACAAATAAACCCCTTAATTGGACAAACCACCAGGAACTTGTCAGGCATTGTTTGTTCCTGGTGCCATTGACATGCAGAATATATATGTTGGGTCTTGAAAACTACATTATTGCGTCATGACCATCAACAAAACTCTCTGTTCTTACGATGTCAATCAAAATGAAAAATGTCTTTACATAAATGTCAATGTCAATATATCCTTGTTCGATTAATCTGCCAGAAAGGTACCACAGGAAATTGTCGTTTACCACAGGAAAGGCGTTTAGCTTAAACGGTAGATAAGTTCAAATGGAAAACAAAGTTATCAGTATTTATTGAGCAACTGTGCTGAAATATTTGGATGTAAATAGTTTGATTTTCAATGGAAGAACATATTTAATGAATATATAAGATGTAGGTTCAGTCATTCACAAGATGTATGAGAGTGTTTTTACACTTTGACTTATCCACCGTTTAAGCTATAGATATATAATTTCTTTCACTATATCCTACCTGCAGACACTGCATGTGTGATTCGGCGTGTTCAGGATAATCTTAATCCCTTAAATCAAACGTACTCGCAGAAGTAAACAAAGCCGTTTATATGAGTGATAATAGTCTTGGGCGAATGGCAATCAAACTGCGTTTTAATTTATCACTTTGTCATGCAAATTGCTCTAACTCTAGAATCTTGATAACACGTTTGCTTAAAATAACTAAATAAATTAAGTTGTAAGCGTCACATTTAATCGCCGCGACAATAGCTATCTTAACAACTGTCAATTTAATTTTTGAAAAAATTTGTGCCGTGGCCTTGAACCTTAGTAGTTAAATATATGACACTATATGCAAATAGCTTCGGTCTTTACCTCGCTTGGGAGCTTCAGGAAGTCAGAGTCTTTATTAAATTTATATTATCGATTAAATCATCAATTCAACTTTATAGATACGATCTTGGTATCCTTATTATATTCCCTTATAGCAAACGTTATACGGTATTATTTAAGTATATACATCACTTTGACGTCGCACCTGCGCATTCAACATCGAATTATGCTTCGACATTGAAATTCGCGGCTTTTAAAAATCAATATATTATTTACACTTTCAAAGGGCTCTATATTAGTAACAATGAAATAAATCGCTGTAAACTCTGCTTGTGAAAGTACTACAAACTGTAGTCTTTGCGACCTACTAGAGATGATCATCATCAGTTCAACGCTAGCTCAATTTTCTTCCTCCTAGACATAGTTTTTCCCAAAACACGCGCCTACAGGTGGTACGATTATAAGATCATAAGACGCGACAGTTAATATGAATAATTTACACGAGTCTTCCTTTGAGTTTTTGTTTAGCGGCCTGCAAATCTGTTATATGTTTTGGCCTATCAAAATATCGCTACAAGCAAAGCTTTCGAGTACAGAAATCAGTGGACGTTATCAAGTTTATTACGAAAGAATTGTGTGGGCCTTCACCTTAGTTTATGAAGAAGTGAAATGAGTGTATGAGCGCGGTTTCTGTTGATTTGTATACAAACTGTTAGGATATTATGTTTGCAAATTCTACGAGTTGTGCTGTGTTGACTTCGTGTTATTCGTGTGAAAATTTTGATCATATTTCATTTGCTATGCTTGGGTTAGTTCGGCAATGTTAGAACGAATTTATGGTGAAAATTTATCGTCTTTTATCGTGTTGTTGGAATGGAAAAACGTGCGAAAAAAAGCTTGAGATCTTTGGATAATTTTTTGGTGAATGCCAAAACAAGTGAGGAAACTGACAGCGGGAAGGCGAACCAGGCCATTAGTTCTGGGGAAAATGCTAAAGAAAATGGAAAACAGACAAATCAGAAGCAGACACGAGATGATCTGACTGTTCAAAACAAACACAGTCGGTCAGGGAAAGAGATGCTTTCTACTGATAAATCAAGGACGATTAGAGGAAGGACTAAACCACCCCCGTTTCGAGCAGGGCGATATATCCCCTCAGATGGATATTTATACAGCTCATCGAGCATTACTGATGATACCTGTGATGGAAAGAGTAGGAATTTCGATCCGAAGGCGGAAAAGCATAAAGCTAAAAAAGAGTCCAAAGACACTCGAATTCAATCAGCCAGTTTTCATGGTCTTGAAAGTAAACGAACTCGTCCGAAGTTGAGGAACCGATGTCGCAGCACTGACTGCAGTAAAGCAACTGAATCAATCAGAATTGGCTCCGAGGTGTATAACAAAACTATTGATAGGACGGGCATTGACAACGGGAAGAAATCACGAATGAAGTGCCGCAGCGCTGACCTTAGTAAATTCTCTCATAAAGATGGCTGTGATTTGAGTTATATTCAAACTGCAATTCCAAGACATAAAGATATGGATATATCGGATATTCTGGAACGCCATTGCTCAAATGGAGGTAATTTAGCAAAAACAGACCCATGCGATTACTTTATTCTCAATAATAAACTTGCGTTAAACCAAACAATAACAAGGGATAATAAAGAGGACTTATCAATTTCCGGTAGTAATTATTCTTCCAGGTCCAGTTCTGAGGGCTCGGTTACTCTGGAACACAGTATTCCTATAAAAAGTAGAGCTTTAGATTACGAAACGCTGGATTCTGGTGGTAGCGTGTCTGCTAATACAGACACGGAAATTTTACAAGCTAGAAGGAAGAAAGTTATAGACAGTAAAAAAGAAAATACGGCAAGGTGTGCAAGTAATTCCACAATCAGGAAGAAACCCGATTTCAAAATTGAGATTCCATCAGGAAGAGATAAATTGGATAGATTGTCGTTACCTCAGAGAACTGTAAAAGAAAAAGAGGAGTTGTGTGCTGTTTCTGAAATAAGTCATTTGGAGAGAGATGGAGAAGTGGACAAAGTTAATCCAAGTGTGGATAGTCCTCCTGTGGAAGGAAACGATGCAGTAGAAAGCTCGCCAAAGAGAAATGTAAAATGTATTAAGGAATCTGGGCCTGATTCACTTCGGAGAACAAAACAAGGGGGGGAAATTGATGGAACGAATTCTTGTTTTAAAAAATCCATCGTCAATAATACCTCGAAAAGCTCGGGACAAGATAAATCTAATTCTGAAACTGCTCAGCGAAATGTTGAAAAGACTGCGACTGTTAGTCAGTTGAGTAACAGAATTAATGAAGGTTTTCAAAACATGTCCAGCAAACACCCTACTGGTAGTAAAAAACCACCTTCTTTACAAACAGTGGTGGAAAACAACATAGTGTGCAATGAAACATGTCAGGAAAAGGTGGGCTCTGGACCTGCAAGAGTATTCGACTCTACCCAAATTCCGGACACTGTAGTGAAACCATATAAAGATGAGAAAACTCGGGGCTGTGTAACTCAAGGCGAAGGGACTTCGAATGGGGATAAAGAAGAGAGTAACGGTAGGAAAAGTGAAGTGAAAGAGATACAATGTAGGGACATTGATAGGGATGCAAACACGAAAAGTACAGACAATGATGCAACTCCTATTACTCCTGCACTTGATGTCGTATCTAAAACCTGTGTTACTCCAAGCAATGGTAAGGATGAAAAGCGTGGAAATGTGAAGTTACAAAGAAACAACAAAACTAAAATGATAAAGAGATCAAACTACGGAAACAAGAATGAAGAAAAAAAGCAACGGTTATATAACGTAGATACAACAAACACCACCGGTCGATACAACATCGGAAAGAATTCCATGGAGAAGGACCAACGCACTAGCACGAATACAAACGCAGATGGGAAAAACGTTTCCCCAGCTCGACGACTGAGTGGAGGTATTACGAAATATCAACACGAGAAGAAACCTTTAGATTTTAAGATGAATGGACAAGAGAAATCAAGCAGAAAGCTAGCTTTCGACAGACGAGAGAGCTATTCCAAGCAACTACGGGAAAAGAACATGAGAAATGCTGAATTGAAAAAGAAAGTTGGTATTGTCAACAAGAGGAACGGTATGAGACTGCATGAAGACTCCGCTATTGTGGCAAAAATAAAACATGTGAAATCAAGGCGGTTACTCAAGAGGAATGTTGCGTACGTGAAGCGTGAACAAAAAGTTCATTTCTCCAAAGAACATGATCATGAGTTGTGGGTGTTATTTACAGTCACTTTGGGTTCTTCGATTGTTGATGGTATGCCTCAGGTAGATTTGGACATGCCTGATGGTAGAACTTCACCTGACTATTGCAAGTCTAGGAGAACTTTACTTAGTTGTGTGTTACCTGAAGCACAGAGGGAAAATACCATCCCCAAAGTAAAGAGTGTTTTAGTCAGAAGTTCAAGGTCCAATCTTAAGAGGCTTAAATTCCTACCTGTGAAGAATTTGCGCTGGTCGCTTTTCGATGGCATGGTAATGTAATTAGCAACCATTCTAAAGTTGAAGTGGGGGGTGGGGTGTTAACTAGCAACCATTCTAAAGTTGAAGGGGGGGGGTTGGTAAGGGCGAGACCGACAGTGCAATATGGGGCTGTTTCTAGGGCAATAAACCTTTTTCATAATGACGTCAAACACGGAAAGTCTAATGTTACACGAAGTTTGATTGGCTCGATAGTTTTGTGGAGCCAATTAAATTTCGTGTAACATCAGACTTTCCGCGTTTGACGTCATTATAAGAAAGGTTTATTGTCACTATTGTCAACCTCGCTGTCGTCAGTACTCCACTGCAACTCGGATATAACCATTTATTGATGTGAGTTTACAAGTCCTGTGAAGGCAATTACAAGTTCACGAGGCATCACATGCGCCCAGCGTATGTGTCCCTGTAGTGAGCTGTTGCCTTATATCTATATATAGTCGATAGGTGTCGGAATTCAGTTTATAAATATTTGATTTTTCGAATACCGAAAGCATCAAAAAATACCAAGAAAATATCGAAATACCGAAAAAAAATATCGAAAATCAAACTATATTCCCGATAGCTGGAAAACACGCTTGGGCAAGGGTTTATTACATAAGATGACAACAATAAGACCCATCTGAAAGCTAAGCACTTTTTGTGCACGCGAGATTGAACGGCAGCAAGAAAAAAATCTCTTAAAAAAGCGACCAAACGGCGAAATCGTCAAATAACGACCGAGCATCGTCGAAGTAAAAGAGAAAAGAGCGCCTCTTAATTCTGCCAAGTCTAAAGTTGTTATTACTCTTTTTAAATTATTCTATTTAACGTAGTTGTTTACCCCGGATTTCAGCGCCTATAAACCTTTTGAAATTCGTTTAGTTTTCCACAACTTCGTTTTTTTCTGCTGTTTGTAAGTGCGGTATATTGACTGAGGTACATTTTCGTAATTTCGCTAATTTGCCTATTTTCTCTTTTCGATTTGCCTATTTTCGAAATTTTCCAAACCGCAACAGCCTACGGCCTTGTAGTATAGCCGCTGCATGAAGCATTATTAATGATGTTGCATTGTCTTTAAATGTTGTTCAAATAAACTTATACCGAGAATAACATTGTCACGCAATCTCATAGAGTATTGCTTGTGTCTGAAAATAAAAAAATGGATTAAGTGCATATATGACAGGTACATGTGGTCTTATGAAATATTAATGCGAAAACAAGACGCGTTGTTCATTTTCTTCCATATATATATTTATATTGATGATATATTCATGAAGAACTTATATACTATAGATATTAGAAATATTTTTAATTCTATACATGCCAGGACTGTGTAAGGATGCCAGCGTCATCATGTTCTTGTTTCCTTTCCATTGCTTGGAACAGGTTGGATATGAATGTACAAAGAGTTTCTAAAGTATATGTGGCATATCAATAGAGTGACTATATTTCTTTGAGATTGTGTGCAACGTTGTTGTCCTCTAACTATGCTGAGATCAATTTCATCTTTATGTTGTTTTTCTACGTTCCAAGACTACTATATATAAAGTTAAATAGTGCAAACCTTAGGCAACAGTGGCGGTGTGAATTTGACAGATTGTTGTTGATGATAGACGTTTGAATTATAGAAGAGAGTTGCGCTCTTTTGAGAGACGTCATTCGTCAGGAGAGATGAGTAGGACATTCTGTTGGAAATATATTATAATTAGTTGAAGCCGTCGGAGCTGCTCGTCTTGGAGAGAATGAGAGGACATCATGAAGTATCTTGTCAAATTATTTTCTTCATTTCATTAGGTCACATTCGTCAACCCGATGGTCAGTAGAAAGCCAAAATTACAGCGACAGAGAAAGATCTTTAAAATCAATAGAGGTAAGTTAATGTTATGTGTGCTCGTTACATCATTATTGCAATAATTGCATTCACAGATGTAGAACAGATGTTATCTTGCATTTTGTTTACAAAATACTTGCGGAGTATATAGCATGTTTCAAATTACTCGTCAGTTTCATAATACCATATATACAACCTCTCCTTATACCCGTCTTTTCTGCAATGTTTAACTTCTCCCCCCCCCCCCTTTTCCCCCCTCCCTTTCCTTCTCGCCTCTGGGACTATTCTCTATCACCTATTATTGTCTATCGATAATTCTCCATTTTTTAATCTTTGCTTTCTCGACTTCCTTCCTATGTTTACCATCCGCTATCATTCACTTCATTCCCTACGGCATAATTGCCTTATCCGTATGCTATATCTTTATTTTCTAAATATTTATAAACAATATTGTCTATTTTTCTCCCAGGTAAAAACTTCCTGCGGGCAGGACAGATGAACACAAATGTCGCGACTTGGGCGAGATTATTAAAGAGAGCAACGCCACAGAACTGCCAGACCAACACAACGACCCTTAGTCCAGGCACAACAGGAACATATTCTGTCATATCCAAGTAAGTTGTATATAAAACCTTGAATTTCAAAAGAATCCCTGGGTGTTTGATGGACTAAGATATTGTGTTTGATTTCATTTTTGTTTTGTCTCCATCTTCTATTAACCGTGATCAGTTTAAAACATTATTTTAACATCATCCTATATAATAGGTTTTAATTCTCCGTAAATCCTTTTACTAAGGGATCGGGTTTAGGATAAAGATTATCGAATATTTTTGTCCTCAACATCGGCCTATATAACCCAACCTATAACCTATTCTCTCATTTCAGTGCACATCCAACAGGGATGACATCACCGCCTTATCCAAAATCTACAGACGATATATTGAACGAACGCCGTAAGTCGCCTTCACCCACGGATGAGTTCAAGGAAAGATCAAAAACTATGCCTCATAAAAAACATCCTATCCAAGCTCCCAAGATGAAAACAGCTGAACAGGTACGTGGCACAGAAAACAATCTCCCCTCTTAACTCCTGTCTCTGTGCTATATCTCAAAACGCGAAACAATCATGTTTTATATTAGCCTTAGTCTCTATTATATAGCCTTACTAATGCCTATAGACGTATAAATTACTTTTAATGGCTATTAATTGCGTTTATCAAGCTAATAGGATGTGCATGAATAAATTATGTTCCTTAGACATCCTTTTTGAAGGTCGAATATAAGACGCCATTTGCCATCTGAAGTCACTTTTCGATTAACTTTAGCGAGTATTTTTCAGTCAAAATGCAAGAACCTTTCCACTATTGGCTTTCTTTAACATGTTTGAGCTACTGCACGTAGTTTGTTAATTTTTCTTTATTTTGTTTTGATTTCTTTTCTTTTTATAATTTTGCAGCAAACATACGTTAGTGTTTAAAATTAGCGCAACTGCAATGTTTTCCTAAGGTTTTTGCATTTTAACAGGAAAATATTTGGTTCAGATCGATTCTTAATGCCGAAAATGATTTTTATCTTCCATCAGTTTCAAAAACTCAATTTTGAATTACACAGGACGCTCTCTCAGCGTTTGGTTTCCTGGATAACCAGTATCGGGGTACCCCAGAATCGCCATCATTAGTACCACGAAGGCCTGAAAGGTAGGTTAATTATCTTTGGGAAGAACTCGTTTCCCCCTGTAGGCTGTACCTTAGCTAACCTCGCAAGCCAGGCTTTTGTATCTCAGCCGGATCAAATTATTTGCATAATATGCGTCATTTCGATTTGTGATGCAACTAGTCTAGCTGTTGTTTCCGCAAATCTTTCAAAGATCTTTAAACATAGAAATGGGCGGAAATGCTAATTTGTCAAGTAGCGAACGTTCAGATGTCCGGCTGATTTTAATAAAGGACTCGCGTTTTTATGGACAGACAATAAATTCGCTGATTTAGGGTGGGGCAAGCCGCTCCCCATGCATTTGCGCTTCTGAGGGCAGGGCAATATATTGAACTGAGGGATTTTTCTAGAAATATGGTTTTGGTCAAGCGAGGTAAAATATATAGGGAAATACCATAGAGCATTAGAAATCGTTTGTATTTTTAGTGCGCAATTGAAGTCACTGAAATAAGCGCGGCAATATGAAATGACTGTTGTTTTACTAACCACGCAACTAACATACTGTAACTGTCCATAATTTGCAGTAATATTGGCAACGATAAGCCTGTCTCTTCAGAAATAATCACTAATGTCAATCCTCGAGTATTTCCTTCTGTCCCTGAAGAACGAAGGTAATCACAATTCCAGCCACAAGATAACTGTATAGCTAACTAACCTATAAGCTGAACTACATCTGTCCCGACTTTGAAAACAATTGTAGTAATTCTAAATATATATACTATAATCATATCACAAACGTCACACTAACGGACTTTTCTAACAGCGCCAATACAAATAATGAAGAAGTTTACAAAAGGTCGTTTTCATCGCCAGCTTCTAATAAGATAATCAGGTAGAATAACTTAATCTTTTAACTAATATTCTCATAACAATAATCTCCTAATTAATGTTTTCAAAACTGCTTCAAACGTGTGATATAATTATTACTCCGCAATAAGTTGTCAAGAGATTTGTATGAACCAGGTAGTATAATACAATAAGCTGCACGGCTTGATTTGTGTTTCCTTATATTCAGCTTATAATGCATGAGATTTTGGACGTGGTTGTGAGTGTATGTGAACATTAAAGGTGTTATTTTCAACTACAGTGACCTGTTCAGTTGACTGTACTTTCCTCTCACGCATCAAGTGAAAAAAACAAACTCATCTCATCAATAAAGTGAGAGTGGAAACTCTCATATGAACTTTCAACAGCTTCGATTCTTATTAGACAAAATTTTCATTCCTTAGACCTGTGAGAACAACATCTCCAGTATCATCCACCATGAACATGAAGAATTTCAGAACTATCAGCGTGCTTGGACGGGGACATTTTGGAAAGGTATATAAGCTACAATGATTTTTGATTTGCTTATAATTAAGATGGAATTGGGTTAATTTCTCACACAAGTATTTTTATTTTTTTTATTTTTTGCCGGGTAACTACAAAAAGAAAGTATAGTTATGATCAACAAGACACTGAACTATGTCGTATTTGATTGTCGTCTTTTTTTTTATCCAGGTCATCTTGGCAGAGTATAAAAACACTCGGGAATTATTCGCCATAAAAGCTTTGAAAAAGTCTGATATTATCTCAAGAGATGAAGTTGAGAGGTGGATTATAATATCTCCATTCGTCTTCGTTCTAAATTCAAACAATTAAAACCAAGCATACATGTAGTAACTCGTGTTATTTGCGTGTCTCGTAGTTTACAATCTGAGAAAAGAATATTTCTGGCCGCAAACAAAACGAGACATCCCTTCCTGGTCAACCTGTTTGCTTGTTTTCAAACTAAGGTACGGTGTTTATCGAACTTTATTATAATGAATGGATTAACTCCGAACAGTCAAGGCCTATGGGCTTTGTCACATTTCCCGCTATGACCTGCCTACCAGTGTTGTAAAGTAAACCAAATAGATTGAACCAGGTTAAACTGATACTTCTCATTTTCTAAAAAAATCGTCTTTCTTTAATTGCTTAGTTAAACCTGGCATACATCGATGCATGCAACTGTGGTGCTTAGAAATTAATGTGATTTTTATTATATTTAGGGCCATGTTTGTTTTGTAATGGAGTATGCTTCTGGCGGTGATCTCATGATGCATATACATAATGAAGTATTCTCTGAGCCCCGAGCAGTGTAAGATATTCAGTAATATAACCAGGGAGCAGCGTCTTCAAACAACTAAGCATCTAATGTGGTATAGCAACTGTCTAAATAGACCGACGTTTCGACCTTCGCTAGGAGAAGGGCTTTCCTCAGGAGAGTTAGTTTTAACCTTTTGTCGACAGGTCGAGACGTTTGTTTGTCTATTCAGGCAGTTGTGATAACAAATTTGACTCAAAAGGCCCGTTTACACTTGCAATTTTTGCTGCGATTTAATGTGCGATTTTCTTCGAATTAGTTACTGATGTTCAAATAAAAACTTTTATACATCAGAGCATTCGTAACTAATTACTCGTTCACATCTATGAAAAGAAGAAAATGGATCGCAGCATCGCAAGTGTAAACGTGCCTTAAGATATCAAGTTTCTTTTTGATGGCATCGTAATTAGATATCATCACTTACAAGATAATCGTTATGACGGTGATGATATCATCATTTGTTATCACTTAAATGATAATCATCATTACCAAAATTACAATCATCACTTGATATCATAATTTGAATGATAATCATTACTTTAGGTAATCATAACAATTTTTACATTCTTCTGTAGGTTTTACACATCTTGTGTTGTTCTTGGATTGCAGTATTTGCATGATCATGAAATTGTCTACAGGTTTGTTTGCGTTTTTTGCTTTGCGATTTTTAACTGAGAAAAACCACCGTTCGATAGGCCAAAACAGACAAAATTTAGCTCGCATTAAATCTTTAATGTGTGGTATGTTCTACCCTACAGAGATCTGAAATTGGATAATTTATTGCTGGATGCAGAGGGTTATGTAAAGATAGCAGACTTTGGGCTGTGTAAGGAAGGAATGGGTTATGGAGAGAGGACAGGCACTTTCTGTGGTACACCTGAGTTCTTAGCACCGGAGGTATGTCCTAGTCCACGTGCATTAGCGTGGTTTAGGCAAGATTAAAACTTTAAAAAGTTCCTGAAAACCTTTAAATCTTTTTGACAGGGTTTGAAGTCCTAGTAAAACCATCTTAGTATTATGGTCTGACAACTGAGTATATATAATGGTTTTGGATGGCTAGCCGATCACGTTGAGGCATTTTAGTATACAAAATATAGTTTAAAAAATTGATATAGAAGTCACGGTTGCCCTCATAAGAATGTGTGGTAGACTTTTACAGTAATATCCCCCCAATGACTCACCAATTTAGAAGTAATATCCTGCCGTCAAGCAACGGTCTTTACACTTGGCATGGGTCGTTTTATGCCGTAATGTATTTCTTTGTTTGACACAAAAGGAGGTCCACTGACGAGGTCTTGTACAACTGCCCTGTTATAATCAGACATTCTAACCCTTGTTCTCTTGTTAGGTTCTGACTGAAACATCCTACACCCGGTCTGTGGATTGGTGGGGATTGGGAGTCCTGATATTTGAAATGCTGGTGGGGGAGGTTAGTTTTTGACTCGTAATTGCCATTACTTTTATGATATACACGGCTCTGGTAAGCAAGAGCTTAATATTGATTCTTCATTACATTTTACTAGTCACCATTCCCCGGAGACGACGAGGAAGAGGTATTTGATTCCATTGTGAATGACGAAGTTCGTTATCCGAAGTTTTTATCAACAGAAGCTGTAACAATAATGAGGCGGGTAAGTGATCACACAAGGAAGATTGTAGCGAGGCAATTGTACTGTGTCCTCTCAGTTATTTAAAACTAACCTGGGATCAAATCCGGCACACGTTACTACAAGTGCAGTTGCGCTTATGCTCTTTAACAACTGGACGATGATTTTTCACCAGCAACTTCATGACTGACATATTTTGTCTGCGCTGACATATTTTTAGCCCCGTTTACACTACACTCGATTTATTGGCACGGCACGGCTAAAATGGGTACCCGTGCCCATTTCATCTGCGCCCGGCCTTTGTTTCGGTAGCCTGAACACTAGTGAAATATGGCACGGGTACCCATTTTAGCCGTGCCGTGCCGATAAATTGACTGTAGTGTAAACGGGGCTTTTATTGAGTGGTGTAAAATGATCATTCTGTATACACTTGGGACGCTGTGAAAATACTTTCTAAAGTCTGTCATATACTTTCAGTTGTTACGACGAAATCCCGATAGGAGACTGGGTGCGGGTGAGAATGACGCCGAAGACGTGAAGAAACATCCGTTCTTTAGGGTATGTTTAGTGCTAGTTTAGTTAATATTACATATTATTATATCCGTCTCAGTGAAGTTGGGTGTATAAGGGGCTTGATTATGCTGGAAAAACTGGAATATCTGCTGCATACGCGCAAGTGACTTTATATATTTATTTCAGTGAAGTCATACTTTTATTTATGTCAGCGGTAATGTCATTAAGATTTATGAAGTAATTTCAGTTTACTCAAAATCATTTAATTTACTACAAAACAGGAATAATACAGTTAAGATTAAGTGATTTTTAATCGGGCGTCGTAATTCTTTTGTTCAATCTTAGGATGTGAGGTGGAAAGATTTGTTATCTCGCAAAGTAAAACCGCCATTTGTACCAACTTTAGTAAGTACGCAGTATGCTAAAGTTATTTATATAAACATTTTTCGCATTCAATTTATGCATGTTGCTGTAATGATGTCATTTTATTGACATGGTGTTTAATTTTTCCTTTTTCCAGAAACATGCAGAAGATGTCAGTAATTTTGACGAAGAGTTCACGTCTGAAGATCCAGTTCTAACTCCACCTAAAGAACCCAGACCTCTAAATGTTGAGGACCAGGTACGAACATACACAGCTAAGGTTTTGTGAATATCACCAAAAATTTAGGAAAGAACCGCTAAAGGGCAGCTGAAAGAAAAGGAAGGACGTTACAAATGGAACAAGCTAGCGATGAATTGCATGAAAATGTTCCATGAAAATGTTCCATAAAAATCCTTTTATTTAATCCGTAATTTTTTCTCAAGAGCCTCAACCTGGATGTTGTTTCATTTTTTTAGGCAATGTTTGTAGACTTCGACTACATTGCAGATTGGTGTTGACACCTTCATATACTAGAAGACTCGTATGGAACCTCGTACGAGACCAATGAGACACAATGGACAAATTATCTGCCGCTCCTACGTTGACATATAGCACATCATCGTCTGACCTGTAAAAAATTGATTTGTACAGATGGTTTTCACTAATTATTATTGTGCAACAGATGATGGCCACTAAAAACTATACGAATGTAAATTTTTTTCATTATTGGGTTTCTACTCGGTGAAGTTTCATTGCCTTTAATGCAAGTCGTCCATGGCCCCCACCTGCTGCCCAGTAATGTTTACTGAGACTATCAATAATCTAGCGAATTATTAGAAATGAACATCTAGAGAGAGAGAGAGGCATATACCTCTAAATTAAACGCGCTTAGGCGTTCAATAATTGCGTGGTTTCGTCTGGCTGTTAGCCGTCGGAACCATGTCTTTGATATGTAGCAAATTAGATCAATACGTTGCTTTGCTTTGCCTTATGCAAATCAGTCGTTGATCTGTACAAATGCTAATACATCTACATCTTCCAGCCTGACATAGACACACATTAGATACGATCAGAGATTGAACCAAGCAAGTTTCGAAATCCTGAGCGATATTTCGCAAAGCAAGCGCCTGCAAACGAGGCTGGGTATACAAAATTTCGCTAATTACGTCAAAGATTAACTCATTATGAGAGCAAATGCCTATTTGGCAGTTCCAAGTCAAAAATGTATTCGTAGACAAGTTTATGGTTTCATTTGAAACCTGTTTGTTAACTTGCTTGTAATCGAGATACTTGGAAATTAAAAAAAGATATTTTGATCTTTTGTAAAAGTGAACTTGTCTTTTCTCTGCTAAGTGGGATCATGTAAAAGGCCCCTAAGCCGCGTTTAGATCTAAACACGCTCGTGACCAACCTGACAAGCCAAAGTCAAAAATCTGAAGGGGGCTTAGGGCTTTATATCAAACGAAAAATAAATAAGCCAGCATTCATTCTCGTGTATGAATACTCCCCGTTCACACTTTAACAAAAATCAAAGACCACTGATCACTTCACGGACCGGCATTTTATTATAGGGACTTTAAGGGCCTTTAAGGGACTTACATGGACCGAGTTATCCCGGCTAGGCGAGGTGAAAACTGCATATAATGGAGATGACAACTAATTTGATGTGGTGCGCTTTTTACCTCGCCCAGCCGGGATAACTCGCTCCATGTAAACAGACCCTAACAATGCAGGATTGGAACACGACGACGGCATTTATCAATACAATGAGTCATTGAAAATAAATTAATAATTAAAGATCTATGGGAGTTTTAGACGTCGTCCATGTTCTCTTTACAACGGCAAATCTCCAATTTCCAAGCCTTGCGCACAACATCTGCGTTTCAAAAGTGCTGCGCGAGCGCTACTTCGAATTACGCTACTCCCAACAATATGGTGGCAAAATCCTTGTAAACAAAATTTTTTAAATATGGATTTTGTGGACACCACTTTCCAACAATAGATAATTCCAACAATAGATTATTCCAACAATAGATAATGAAATGGCAATGAAGCTTAATGAGGTTTATCAGCTCATTATCTATTGTTTGAAATGCATTCGCTGCGACGAAAATGCGACGTTTAACCTAGGCCTAACTGTTAAGTGTCATGATGCATAAAGTGCATTGTCCGTTGGAATGTTTTTAAGGTAATAAAAGGTGGTTGAATTTGAGAAATAACTGAAAATTTGATACTCTCGAAGAACAGAGGCTCTCTCGAAGAAGTTCAGGAAAAGTTGGAAGAATCTTGCTCAGGTACATGCATGGCCATGGTTGGTTTTTAAGGAATCTGTGGGCTTGATCTTTGGTTTTGCAAATTAATTCATTGCCATGTAGATTTAAATATAACCAGAAGACATTAGCGAGTGGTGGCTTATTCCTGCCGACTTTTACTGCTATATCTTGTATATTTCAATTGAAAATGTGAAATGCAAGTGATCTGTTAACTTTATTTGGATTTTCCTTCCTTATTTCATTTTAGAACGAACTATATTGCGCCGAAAGGTAGAGAAGGCGAAACACAAACGCTTGCTCGCAGCGAATAATAGGTATTGTTCTCTTAATATTTGCATTTGTGACTTGAAATAACACGTTTGTACACGGTGGGCGAAACTAGAATATAGTTTAATCGAATCTTTTTTGGACTTCATCCTGAATTTTCCCAACAAATCGTTGAAACCCTCCTGGCAGGCGCAATTTTCGGAAACGGTTGTGTCGTAAATACTCGTCCGTCATGCATGCTTTGCACAGGGAAGACCGGCAATTCGGTATTATTGGTATATGTGCGTACTTTATGCTAGACTTGACATGATCAGCTATTTCAGCCTGTCTATTGTAGTTTTCTACTTCCAAAGTATCTTATCGTGCCGTAGTGGATTCCTTTGCTTTCCCTGGTCAATTAGTTTTACCACAAAAAAAAAAACTCGGAAAGCAAGTCACTTTTTCTGGGCTTCATATGACTGTGAATTGTTTTATTTTACCAAGATTTTCTTTTTTTAGAATGAAAGAATCGTCAGAGTTTAATAGGAGATGTCGGAGCTGCCTTGGGACATTTATGCACGCGAATATAAAACTCAATTTGATTTCAGTGAAAATATGCATGAGTAAAATTGCATGGATTTGGCTTTTGGTTGAGATATGCTGAGCACTCTTCTGTTTACCTCCTTGATTTTTGAAATTTTCGGCTTACGGCTTTTGCATGCATGTAGTTATGTAACCTGGTCGTGTCAAGCGCATGCGGAGGAGATACAAGTGATTCTGGGGCCCCATCGCTTGTATTTTTTCCAGTCTTGAACGACAACAGTCCGGCCAAAAAATATCGCTCACAGAGAGCCTAAAACATAAAAATGCATGAGAAATTGTATTTCTAGAAGGAGATAAAAGTCGAGTGCTCTCGTTTTCTCGGGACCATTAAAAAACGATGAATATTTCCTACAAAACGTGCATGACATTTTGTATTCGCGTGCGCAATGCGAAGGCCTTGGAGGAGTGGCGTAGGAGATGTTGAAGGTCTACAACCGGATTTTGAGTGATCATTTTATCTTGAGTGCTTTGTACATTTCTTGGAAATTAGTGTTATCAATTTTTGTATCTACGTTAAAGGATCAGATGTTGAAAGATCGCCGCAGGATCATGCAGATGTTGAAAGATCGTCGCAAGATCAGATGTTGAAAGATCGTCGCAGGATCAGATGTTGAAAGATCGCCGCAGGATCAGATGTTGAAAGATCGTCGCAGGATCAGATGTTGAAAGATCGCCGCAGGATCAGATGTTTGAAAGATCGTCGCAGGATCAGATGTTGAAGGATCGTCGAAGGATCAAATGATGCACGACGAAACGGGTGTTCAAGCGGAAGCTAGTTGAGGTACATACTATAGGTATACTGATTAGAGTAATGCATGGGGTAATGTAGTGCATGGTTTACTCTTGGATCGATTCGTTATGGTGGTCTAACCTAGTATATTCACACATCAAGTGACATTTCACCCTTTTCGACAATGCATGATAACAGGAAATTTCTCACAGCTCTTATGAGTGCGTTTTCGAAGTTTCTCGATGAAACATATTCCTAGTTGTCACTTGCGTGTGAATTCTAACGACTTGCGGTGGTCTTATACTGAGTTATACAAAAAGCTTTTTTCGTTTATTTTGAAAAATCTCCTGATGCTATAGTACTAGCGACGATTATCGTACTCGAGTCTTTTATGATTTTTCGTTTGCTGAAAAACGATATAGAATTTTTCCATATATTCATAACATTACAATAAAACATTCCTTGGGGTAAAACGGTAATAAACTATAGCAATTTGGTGAATTTTTTAAAGTAAAACTATAAAGCTCGATTGAAAAGTATTTCAGGAACGCTTTTCGCAAATTGTCGAAAAGTTACTGGATCTTTATATTTTTGTATAAGACCACCTTGGCTTAACAGCTGCGGCACAGCGGAAGATGGCTTTAAAACGTTAAAATGAAAGTAGCAAAATGCATATAGCATGGTGGACGCGCACGCAACGAAAAAAAATATTCTAGAATTCGTATTGGCCTAATTTTAGATCAATACGAAGGTAATCCAGTGTACTTATATAATTATATAAGTTCTCTGTTCAGCTTGCGACCGAAGGACCGTCTGTCAGTGGCATGCATGAAAAATTATACTTTGGTCTGCAGACATTTAAATTCGAATTATTGAAGTTTAAAATGACAAAAAAATACTATCTGATGTTTAGACACTATCACTCCTCTGTTTCCGTTGTTTGTATTAATTTTTCGGATTGCTGTTTAAGCTCTGAAAATCCGGTTAATCTTAAACACGAAGGAAATAAACGTAATCTAATCATTTTGGCCAACTCAGTGATGAAGTTGGCAGAGACGAAAAATATATATACCTTCTATATTACATGATAATACATTTCATGATAACTGGACTTGTATAATGGGGTTATCTGGGGGTATAGTCAGGAACTGTAGGTTTGTAGGTTAATGTTGTATAGTACCCCCTCTAAGCAAAAAGCTAACCCTTTAAAGAAAACTCTTTGCATTTGACACACTCACTATGTTTTTCAATTTCTTCCACTCCCCACCGTCGAGATGTTGTTGAAGAAGAACCCAAATGTTTGGAATGGAGCATGATGCAAGTAAAATTAAAGTGGTACACTGTTTACCAAAGGTAATTATACGGTGCCAAAGGTAAGGGACATTGATTATCCATATTGTGTATTGAGTTAGTTGCATGTTGAGCCCGATTACGTTTATTTCCTCCATTATCGGTCAACCGTAATCCAGAGAATAAAAAGGATATAAAAACGACATCAGGCGCATGTCTTCAGAAGCCGGGATAGTAGAAGAGTGTTGGTTGTCTATTTCTGTTTGAGATAAAAAACAACATGCAAGTTGTGAAGCATTTGGTTATAATAAAATGAACATTTGAATATTTGAAATGATTTTTGTTGCCATTGTCAGACAAAGCGCTGTTCAAATGTTTTGCAACCAGGGCGCTTATATAAGCGGACGATACGCGCGCTCGCACGTTAGACCACCAGCAGGATCGAATTGACCACATTGACGAAGCTCAAGAATTGCACGGCAATTCCTGGGACTCGGTGTGGATGAGCGGAACTGAAATGGTGAATTATAGATAAAAACGGACGGAAATGTCATTGCGGACGATTTCTAATAAAAAATACCAAATTCGAAACGACGGTCAGGTAACCTGAAATTCAGGTTACCTTGGAGGGTTTTTCTCCGGGCACTCCGGTTTCCCTCCTTTTCGTTTGGCTTTAAAAAACAGTGTCCGTGTCTGGGGCCAAACCAAAACGTGTTCGTTGGTAGTGATAAAAACGCGCGTGTGGCTTCTGGGTTCGATTCCCAGAACACTGTCGTAAAATAATTTTAACTGGTTGTGGAATCATTCATTAATCATTACGTAGCATTTCCGTTTCGGCAAATTCTTGCACGACGTAACGTACAATGGTGTAGCCAGCCTGACAATTTTGCCCCGCTATGGCTTATTGTTTTCACAGTCATTGAACACCAAAATATTAGCATAGCGGGACAAATCGTCATGCTGGGTACGCTACTGGTAATGTATCAAAACCTTTTTCAATTTTACGTAAAAAAACCCCAGGAGAGTTATTATAGCGGACTCAGAAATGTGCCTTATAGCAAATATAACATCTGGTCTCAGCAAACGCCAAAACGTCATGTGCGGGTAAATTTGAGTGGTAACTGGTAAACGAATGGTACACACTGATGGTACGAAATTAGCATGAAAAGAGCGCGCTGCGGGAACGGGGAGGGCCTCGGTCGAGTACAACAAAAGCACATTTTGATCCCGTCTTTTAACTATGTTTTGGAAAAGCGTGTAAAAATGTGTGGTCGTACAGCTTGGTGAGTGTTTTTTAATAAGATCTAGGGGCTGCCGTTTCATTGTTTACAAAAAGTAACGTTTTGTAACAGTGCAGTTTCTCTCAGTGCATTGAACATTTCAACTGATTTGTTCTTTTTCAAAGTACCCTAGACCCAGATGGTCTAACCAAGGCATGTCAGTACAAGGATAAGAATGGGAATAAAAGGCAACCAAAGTGGAAAAGCAACGATTCCCAGAAATATTATCCCTCGTATAATATAAGTCCACAATCCTACACGTAAGTCTGCAGTAAGCAAATCTGTGATGGTTAATACCAGCAGAAATGCTATCTCCTTTGCATCCTTTGCAGGCATTCGCCAGTTGCCAGCGGAGATTTGCAGTTTGCCAATCAGTTTCAAGCTTACCATCATCATGCAAGTCAGCTTTGCCATCATCGTGTGTTTTGAGGAGCTGAGCATGAAATTTAATAGGAAATTGACTGTGCATGGTTTGGGTGTGGTTAACCAAAAACTATTACAGTTTCTTACAAGAGTCACTAGAGGAACAATTTTAGTTGACAAAAAGATTTGGGAGGGATTGGGCTTCCCCTGAACTCCCAATCTCCACACCCCATTAATTATTATTTGTTATTTATCAAAATGTGGTTGATTTAGACCTGTTCTAGTATCCTGTAAAACTGGATCTCGAAGCATGAAGCAAGAATTCCCTGATGAGGAGAGAGAGCTTCAAGCTATGAAATGGGGTCTTGTTCCCTCGTGGCATAGAGGTGATCCCGCCTCATTTGGATACAAAATGAACAACGCTAGAATTGAGTCCATCACTGAGAAAAAATCTTTTAAAGGGGCTTTAGAAAAGGGAAGAAGATGTGTGGTGCTTGCTGAAGGGTTAGTAAAGATATCCCAAGATATGTTTTTGGCAGGAACTTTGAGGAACCTTCCCATCAAATGTACAAACTACAAAAAGTCTGACATTTCAACCTGAGGACATTTATTAGAAGAATTCTAGGATTAGGTTCTCCTACTTTTTATTTGTAGTTAAGTTTGATTCAACATTAGGTTGCCTCACCTCAGAATCAATTTTTGTTGCCTAGTTTCTATGAATGGCAGGAGGTAAAAAGTGGTGGTCCAAAGCAGCCATATTTCATTTACTTCAAAGATAATATGAAAAGTAAAGGGAGTGATGAAGCTAATAATGATGGGATAAAACCAGCAAGACCATTGTTGACTATGGCGGGAATATTTGATGTTTGGCAATCATCCTTGGTACATCAATCATTTTGTATATAAAATTCTGTATATTTAAGACCTGTCTACTTAACAATGTTTTACATACAGGGGTGATAAATCATTAAAGAATGAATGCATATTGTTTTAGTGTCAAAATCAGATACATTTTTGAAGAAGTACATTTTTTGTATCTATGCTCTAGGGAGAAGAGCCATTGTATAGTTATTCTGTGATAACTCTTGAAGCGAAGCCTCCGTTTAGAAGTATCCATCATAGAGTGCCAGTAAGTGCACAAGTTACTATATATGCATTTAAATAGTTTTTCAGATGCTTTGTTTTAGTGGTTAATATTCATAAAGTTTCAAACTTTGATTGAGGGATATTCTAATCTTTTCAGGCAATTTTGAAGGATGAAGATGCTGTTAGGCAGTGGCTGGATTGTAGTGAAATAAAGTATGAACAGGTTTGCACTATGTCCAAATAGTTTTTTTTTTAAATTATTGCCAGCTATTACTCCTTTAGTGAATTCTGTTGATAATATCCATGTGGGTGGTTTAGAGGTATGCCCACCTTAGTGTGTGTTCTGGCTATGAAATATGCTTTATCTTTTCTATGAATAAACCTTTACCTGGCTATTGGCTAAACCCACATAAAATTCACTTTTCAATGGCATATGCAGATAGACCTGAAAATTGGGGGGGGGGGTTATTTTAAGCACAAATTTTAAGAGCAAATGCTCAATCTTGGGGGTTGCAGCCTCTCCCTCCCCATAAGGCCCATACCAAGTACATATCATATCCCTGTTGTTGTAGGTTATTGAATAGGTATTAGAATCGTATCTTGGGATCCTAAATTCAGGTAGTGCATATTAATTGAGCCGTAATGACTAATATACATGTCAGCCAATTTGTGTACTCAACTACCTGTTTTTCCATATCGTAGTGAAACGTAGCGTAGATCACTATTTTCTGGAAACTCGGATTAAATTACTTTGAATCAGAGAAGAATGTTTTGCTAAATTAAGGGTTAAAGTGAAAACAAGCCTTATTAAAATATATCTGCACTTTCTTCTTCTCGGCAGAGTGTCCTGCAATTCCCTCGGATAAAAAATCCAAGCCCGTACACTTGAGCTAACAGTTGCCCCTTTTAGGCCCTGAAACTTCTTTCCACCGATGATTGTCTGGCCTGGCATCCTGTTTCGAAAGCTGTCAGCAACTCAAGATATAAAGAGGCAGACTGTATTAAAGAAATTGACTTGTAAGTTAATAAAATCATCAATTACGAGTTCGCACACACACAGACAGAATATCTGTCGGAATCATTTTAGAACACTCGAAGAGAAAAAGGCGCAAAAAAGTAAAATAACAAATTGGTTTAAAACATCACCAAAAAAGAGAGAATCCTCAGGCAGCATAGAAGAACCAGCATCAAAAAAGGAAAAGTTGGATAATTGATAAGATAGGTGAAAATGTATAGACTGTAGTTGAGTTTGCTTTGGACCCGTTTATTAATTATAAGCATCAAGACCATTTTCCACGGCAAGTTTTCGCCCGTAAGCGATAAGCGGTTACAGGAAAGAAACCGACCTCACTCATCAGGTTGTCCAAAGGCAAAACTCTGCGAAACTGACTGGTAATGTGGAAATTTCGATTTACAACGATAACCAAGGACCTGTTTACTAAGGCATTATTTCAAAATTCGAGACGGCGAAATTTCTAAAGGATGATACTCCTAACTATTGCATTGGACTAATAGACGAGAACTCTTCCTTGAGCGCTTAGGCGGCTTAGAGTTTAATTCTAGGACAACCTTATTTGAGCCACTTGGCAAAGAAAAATGCAATTGAAAAAGGCTTTGTAATAGACCAACATTCAAAATTTTGCCATTGACATTAAGGCCTGACGAGCCTGTCAGTGATCTCACGTAGTGAAAATGCGCGAGTAGAACCGAGTGAGTGCTATGAAGAAAAAACAATAGAACCCGAGCTTTGGAAAGGGTGATTGACGTAATAACTACAGCTGTGAAACTCGCAATCTGCTTGAGTCGACAGCCGTGTCAATGGGACACTTTCTTATGTAGAGAATTCCATGTCTGATGCCCTCACGTTTTTAACAAAGGTTTTAAACAATGTCTCACTGTAGTGATTCTATAAAACAATTATAACCAATGGTCCTTCTGCACCGTGGATGTTGCAAAATTGCTGAGAAACTATTTACTAAAAATACTATTGTATTTAGAGGAATTGGAGCATAGTTTAATAAAAGTCAAAAGTTCCGTTTATTTCTGTACTACAACATACAGCTTATAAAAATATTTACACACACACCCTATATAATATACTGTTTGTTCTAACTGCTTTGCCCTTCAATTTTTTCCATATTTTGTATTTCTACATATAAACATGAAGTTTTCTGTTCTGTTTTATATAAATTGTCTATGTAGGTCTGTCATATTATGTTTTAGCTGTTTCATAAACACCATGACCAAAGACTCCTTTCCTTGATGTGCTGTCAGATTTGTGATGTTTAAATGCTTGCGCTTTTGCTTCTGAAGTTCGGAAAGTTTCAAGTTTTGGTGAAATCTAAATAAGTCACAAAGACATATGTTATAATAGGAATTAAAATGATCAAGACAACACATTTTTTAGTACTGATCAACATCAAAATATACAACTTGACTGGCAGTTAATTTTGAACATATTTAAAATTGTATGAGATTACCTTTTCAAATTTCTTCATGTGCCATAATGGTGCACTATCAACTTGTGGTTGATGTTTTCTTAAGAGAGATGCTCTGGTTTCATATATGTCCCGTCCAACACGCTTCTGAAATAATTGAGAAGAAATTAAGAATACTGTAAAATAGCTGGTATGGCAGTTATCATAATGGAAAAATCTACAGGGTATTTTACCTTTTGGTCTTGTTTAGCTCTCAAAGCTTCTTCAGCTTTTTCTCTTTCCTCTAGCCATTTGTCCTGATATTTGTGTGCTAGGAGGTCAAAGACTGGTGTGGAAGGTCTGCAAGAAAAAATGAAGACTTTGTTAGAAAGTTCTTGTAGCTTGGAGACTCAGCACTAGTACAGGGGCCTTGTTACATATGTAGATAGAGGTCAGGTGATAGTAATTTGGGTGTGGTCAATGACCACTGAATGTGATAAATTCTTATTACAAAATGTATAATCACTTTACTGCCTACCTTGTGGGTACACCAAAGACCATAGAAGGTGGTATCTTCTTCAATTTATTCAATGATCTATCTTTTGATGCAGATGATACTTTCACATCATGAGTTGCTCTGAACTGATACTGTTCTGGTGCTGATGTTAACCCAGCTTGCACAGCCATCTTGTTCAATCTGACAAAATCACGTTCCTCTGGTTGAGTGGCAACTACCTTAGGTTTCACCACATTCCATGAACAAAGAGCTAGAAGGAATAATAAAACCATTTACTATATTGAGTAATTCTTTAATGAATACTTTGAAATTCACTCTATAAGAATGCCCATTTATGTGCATTAATTTTCTTGACATGCATACCATCTATTTACATAAAATAAATGTAAGATATCACCATGGATTGCAGTTCAGTGAATTAATAATACTTGATAAATACCTTCAGCAGCTCCATTCCCAGTGTAGAGATTAGGTCTCCCATATGTAAAACCATCAGGTGGTAGTGTAAAACAACGTTTTAAAGGTCTTCCTAATTCACTCTGAATAAAGAAAATTTATTTTAGAACCTTGAGCAATTAATAGCATATACTTTCTACAAGCCAATGAAATTTTCACATCACAACTAACAAATATGTAAATACCTTTTGAAGAAGTGGATTGTTTAGAAGAGATTCCCGTTGGATACCAAGGGTTGTCATGTTCTGTTTAATGTTCAAATTTGATATCTAAACAGTAAACACAAAGACAAAAGAGTGAAAAGACGCTTAATACTGTAACATGTTTCTTTTCAATTCGTATCTCAATATATTTACGCGATAATATTAAATCTAAAATATAGAGGCGTAAATTTCGAAAGCTTACACACTTTTTCTAGTAATACTAACTAAAAGTTATACCTTGAAGAAATGTAGCCAAAAATTCGATCGATGTCCCAAAGTATCAAATTACGAAATTCAAAGAATTTAAACGCAGTTTCTTCATAATCTTATTTGTAATTCTTTACGAACACACATTTTTTAAAACTCACCTTATATATGCTTTGCTCTGCCTTCCTCGAGTCAGGTTTACAGTGAAATAATCGAGGTTTTCAACAACAGCAGTATTTCACCGGCGCATAAACCTTGCTTTTCTGTTTATTTGGGCTCAATGTTGGCATGGCAACACCGAACGCTGCTGCAAATTGAAAACCGCAAAAAGCTGGGAACAAATCGTCATGAAATATCGTCATGGCCTAAGAAATATAAAATATATCTTCTATGTACTGTTTTTTTTTATAAATAATAATATAAAATAGTACATCAAACTGATCAAGTTGGTAAAAATTTGCGTATAGGTATATTGCAAAAGTGGGCTTCTACAAAATATATTTGAAAAAGCGGGAAAGGCAGAAAGCCCGCCAATCGTCGCCATTACTGTTGCCATGACAACAGACGCAGTGCCATCCTGAATGCAGGCTCGATGTAATGTTTGGTTGCTAACTTTGAAAATTTGTGGGAAGTTTACATTTTTGTTGGCAATGGATGAAACGAGGAAACCCCTGCTTATTCCACCGGAGTTTTCAAACTACGCAGAGAAAAATGAAGTATTTCAAACAATCGAGGTATGGTATAGGTTTTTATGTTTTGATTTTGTGAGTGCAAAGATGACTTGCTATTTGTCAACAAATAGTCAAATATATGTTATTCTCGTGTTTCAGATGTTTTACTGTTAGGTATAAGGGTAAAAATCTAGAATTCAGAATTATATTGATCGTTGACGAAATGACAGCCTAGACATGCTAGTATTACAAGTTGAATTCGATATATTTGGTTTGACAGATCTGTTTTGTTTACTTTTAGCATCTTATGAAGCAACTTGTTATCCATCAACCAGATGATCCTCTAGCATTTCTAGTTAATATTCTAGAACATGATGAAAAAGGTTAATACCTGTAGTGTGATGTAGTAAGTTAAAACTGGGAATGTGTCAAGTATGAAACTCAGGTACCTCAAAGCGAAAATTTATGAACATACTTCATGCATGCCTTTGAAATTCTGGTTTGTGAAAAAGTGTGATTCAACTTCTATCATTGGACCTGAGTTTCAATTTTTTGGGATGTTCCTGGTTGCTCCTATCTTCTTGTGAACTGCTATCGTCATTTAACTTAATGTGGTGTTTAATATTCCATATTCAATTCAGTTCCAGAGATAGTTGTTCAAGGACCTCCTGCATCTGGAAAAAGAACAATGGTGATTATTGAAAATAAAAGTCCTTCCCTAAAAGATGTGACATAAAACACTACATGCTAACCAGTCATTTTCTTTGGTAATTTCAGTCCAAGACAATAGCAAAGACACTTGGATGTGTTCATATAAATCTGGCAAATTTATTCATGGATCTAGACTCACCTGATGTGAAACAGGTTGAAATTTTTGTGAACAATAGCTATACACAGAAATACAAGAATGAATATAGTTCTTATTGTTCTGGTTCCATGCAGGCAGATATGGTTAAATTAGATTGAAATACAAAATTGGGCAGTCCTAGCTGACATTTGCATCAATTGCATGTTGACTAATAGTTTAATTGAACAATATATAATTATTTTAAACTACTTACTTTAAACTAGCTGCCACTGCAATGTATTAAATGAGTTATCACTGCAATCAGAAGTTGACATAGATTTTGCTAATGGCTTTAAAATCACTCTTGTTAGGCACAGATGTATTTCGAATCTAAAAAGGTACAAGTTCTTCATTTACAATTGATTAATATATACTAACTTTCCTGAATTCCAAATTTATATAAAATATATTACTATAATCTCTCCTTTAGGAAGTACCAACAGATTTGTGGATATCAATGATTCATGAAAGACTTAAGAAAACTGACTGTATTGCAAAAGTAAGTAATATTGCCTTGGCGTTTAGTGATGACGCTACTTATTGTTATTCACTGGTGCAGATCATTTATGTCGACATAAATGATGAACAATATGAATATAGCGATGGCATGACCATCACCACTATCCAACTGTGTTATGTTTTAAATAATATTTATTTTAATTATAGGGTTGGGTTCTCGAAGGATTTCCATCTAGCAGGTCACAGGTAGGAATTAATTAACTGTTTTTTTTAGGGGGAGATTATTTGGGAGATATTCAAAAAGAATTGAGCCTCGGAAAAGGAGTTGGCTCGTGCAACTTGAACCCTCAGCTGTCAGACAGTTGCATTTTTATGTCATAAAACAAGATTGGATGCTTTAGTTTAAATAGTATTTCTTGAGTGGGCCAAAAGAACACTTTTGTTAGTTTTGCCTTATGCTTTGTGGCTTGTGCCTCTGTCCATATGTCTCATGTCCAACGAGCACAAGGGGCTTAATATCATGTATACGTTATTCTTAGGCTTTGGCATTGCAAGTTGCTGGGATAATTCCAAAACATTTTGGTAGGTTTGCTGTAATTGTTATTTTAATTAAAATCCAAGGATTTCAGTAGAACATTTTTTCTTAAATTTTTCAGTTTTGCTGGATGCTCAAGACACAGTGCTGATAGAAAGAGCGGTTGGGAAACGAATTGACCCGCAAACTGGAGGTACTTAGTCTCACAGTGCAAAAACTGCCAAAATTAAGTTAATTTAAATTGCTCCATTTGCTGAAGAGAGGAAACGTTCGTCTTATCGTCTTCGTGGACACGAATCGGTTTTCAAAAAAAATAGCGCTTCATATTAAATATTTTGTTGATAAAAACACGTTTCTCCTGTTTACGGAAAATTACTAGATTTACAAAGGTAAGCTGGATAAATGTTGTCGAACGGTTTTCAAATGTTGCAAAAATGTTCGAAAAGTAATAAAACTGCAAAAATGGAGTCGATATTTTATAGAGAAGAGAAATTCTAATTAGGAATACTGCAAAATTAAATCTCAGTTAAACCAAATAACGTGTAATTTTAAAGCGATTAACAACGTAATCATTATCAGGTGGATAGCGCTAGTATACCTAGCTTCTGAACAACCACGAGACCTAGTCGACCAACTGTACAGCCCCGGTCCGCGAGGCAGTCTCTGTCTATTAGATCATATTAGATGTAGAAGATTTAATAGATGTCTGTTGTCATTGATCTGTTATCATCTCTTGTAATTTCAGATATTTATCATGCAACATTTGATCCAGCCACTGAGGTCGAAGTTGCAATGAGATTAGTACCAGATACAAACTCTGCTGAATCTATAATGATTCAAAGATTGAATCAATATCACAGGTGAGTCACACGGTATGCTCAATGGGTATATGCTATTGTGTCTTATGTTGAGTGCACAACAGGTAGCAATCTCAAAAGGGAGAAAGAAGAGTGAATTCAAAACTATAAGTTCTTGTCTTTTTGTGTTAACCCATTCTTCTTTATAGGAACATCGATGGTGTTTTATCTTGCTACAAGAAAATCATCAAGAAAATAAACGCAGATCAACCAAAAACAGACGTGTTCTCGCAAGGTAAGTTTAATTACTGCATGCGTTGAACTGCAGGTATATCTTTCTTGGGCACTTTGGCTTTAGCCCACAATATATGAGCCCACACCTGCCTATATACTGTACCTCCCTTAGTAAAGTACCTGCTTAAGAGGTAGTTCAATACAGAAAAATTAAAATAGTGCAGGCTATACAAGTATGCATCAAATGTGGTATAACAATTGCCTGAATAGACAAAACACTTCTCGACGTTTCGACCTGAGGGCCTTCGTCAGGAGTGTTAGTATGAGTATATCACACATTCTTACGACAATTTTAGTGAAGAAAAAAGTGGGAAAATTAACTCAAGTTCAGGATATCATAAACCAAGTCTCAAGATGCTTGGTTTCTATTTTTAGTTCATTCGTACTTGTGCAGTAATCAGTACACAGTAGCACCACACACTCCCAGGGTTCTGCTGTTGGGTGCCACTGGAAGTGGAAAAAGTGTCCAGGCCTCGCTTATTGCTCGGAAATACAATCTTGTCAGTGGTGAGTTTAAGTCAGTCATGTGATGAAACATCGCTTGTATCAATCCACAATAAACTGAATTTTTTTTTCAGTATACGTATTCAGCAATACTTATACATGTTATTATTTTTTGATTATTTCTAGTAAATTGCGATGTGCTTATCAAACAGTCTCTGGCTGAAGATTCCAAGCTTGGAGAAGCTATAAGATCTTACAAGGATAAAGGAATGGAAAGTAAGATATCGTTTATCTCTTTATCTTTCTAGTCGGAAAACAACAACAGTAACATTCTGTACCCTTCCTGGCCTTCCACTAAAACAGCATTATTCACTTTGATATTTTATGTATAGTACCAGATGATCTGATCTTACAACTGTTGCGAAACAGATTAAGTCAACTTGATTGTGTTACAAGGGGCTGGGTCTTACACGCCTTTCCAACGACACGAAGGCAGGCTGAGGCATTGTCCAGTCTGGGTTTTGAACCTAACAGGTACTATATATTATTTCCAACTACATAGATTGATGGTAATTATATTTGGTGCTTGATTGTAGTACAGGGGCCGGTTGTATCAAGCCCGTTTAGCTTAAACGGTGGATAAGTTCAAAATAGAAATCAAGTCTATCGTTTTATTCAACAAGCAAACTAAATGTCTTTAACCATAATGCAAAGATACTGTTTACAACTACATATTCAGTGCATAATATTCAAGGTGACTCATTCAAGAGAGATGTAAGAGTGTTATTTAATTTTGACTTATCCACCGTTTAAGCTAAACGGGCTTGATACAACCGGCCCCAGGCAGAAAGATTGAAATCAAACGATTTATTACAGGGGATTGAGGGAAACCTAAAGTACACTTAAACTTTAGTTTTAAACCTGACTGTGTTTGCTTCAAACCATCCCCTGGTTTGGTTTCTTCATTGTGATATCTAGATGTCCACCCCTTACTATTCTATCGTTATTCTATATTATACAGTTAATTAAATAACTTCAATAACAGGAATTCTTATACACCACGGACGTTTCCTCTTAGGGTTCTTCTTCTTGATGTTCCTAAAGATACTATTCTGGAGCGTTTAACATTGCGTAGTACAGATCCACAGACCGGTGAAAGGTAGGCCACACTTCGTATGAGAATCATTGGGATGCCGGATGTTTGTTACGTATGAGATACCTTAAGCGCCGCAAAGAAAATATCATCAAGTTTTATGTCTTACCTTCAAATTATGTCAATTTGCTTTTTTAACGAAATTCCGCTGCATGATTCCGCAACGAAAAGTCCCCCATCTTTCATAATTGTTGATTATTCGTGGAACATACATTATTAAATTACTGAATAAGGTTCATTGAAGATTCGACTGATGCACCTCTGATCAACTTTTGATTGTTTCCAGGTATCATCTTTTATACAATCCACCTCGTACCACCGAAGTCAAACAACGGTTACAAACGGTATGTTTGGATTTGAAAGTAAAACTGAATGATTTTAGGGGGGGAGAGATGAATACCAGTGCCATCGAGATGGCGAGATTCGAATTTGCCCTTCAGTTACAGGTTTTTTGTACTGTACACAGTTTGTAACAGAGGGTGAATTCAGCGTTGTTTGGTCCAGAGAGGGGGGGCGGGCTATCGCCTCAGAGTACGGTCCAGAGTGTTGATGAAATCAAATGCATAGTCAACAGGCAGTGGTCCGAAGCACGTGTGAAACGGGGGGGGGGGTGTTTGTGGTAAGAGTGATAGGATATTGCATTTGAAAAACGCATTTGGTAAAGAAATCCCGGGTAATCAGCTCATTTAGGAACGCACAGTTTGGAGTCTTGTACATATCAAATCAGTTAACATGATTGAAATTCTTCAACAAATTTAGCACCCCGAAGACCAGGAGGACCGTGTAACTGAACGTTTCTTGACGTATCAAGAACATATCGAAGATATCGCCGATTACTATGAACGGACCGTACAACATATTAATGCAGATCAAGATCCTCATACAGTATTTGAGTATATCGAGAGTATGATTGTTAATCCGCTACCAAGAAAAGAATGAAAGATGCGCAATGAACATTTTTATTTCATTTTTATTTTAACTATTTGAAGATATTTACTATGTTGTAATAGTTCTACTGCTGTAATTTTGTCATTTTATTTTAGGACATGTATAGGAAAGTGGTAGTACGTATATTCAAATTTATTCTAATACAAAATTTCTCAAAGGACTTCATGTACTTTGTAAATATAAAAAAATCATGCCAATATATTTTATGGGACTGGAGCCAGGAGGGATTGAAATTTGCGACTTGAGGTATGGCGGCATAAGCCAATATTTCCCCCCTTTAATTTCCGGCCCCCTAATTCAGTCTGCGAGCAGGCTAATACGAACGAAGAACTTTTTAAAATCAGATTCTTATCTATTTGACTTCCCTGTGCGCCCAGAAAAGATGATCCATTCTATTTATTAATCCACCGGGGCTTGCTGTCTTTTAACCACCGTTTTAACGAAATTGGGATTTGTTACAGAGAATGGACTATTTTAAGACTAGGGGTTTAATTTCTTTTACGTACCATTGAAACCAAAAGCCTGACGTTCGAGGTTGGGCTAATTTAAGAAGGTTTTTGCAAGGACCGAGCGCAATTTAAGTCTAGAACCCCATGCCTGCAGCGAGGATTGCAAATTCGGGGTTACTAAATTGAAGCAACTGACGAAATTGAGTCAGTGGTTTTGAGGCTATATTTGTGTATAAGGGGGTGAAAAGGAGGTATTAGAGAAAGGAAGATTCTAGAGAGAAGAACTCAAATAATTTGACAGAGGGATCATAGAATAGAGATTACGGCATTTTAACTTTTATTTCTATACCATTAGCAACGTGAAACATAAAACTCATCATGGAGCATCTTTCTTTTTCAATATATACTTTTGTTGCAAACATCTTGGAACTTTGGTTGTTCCAGAGTTTTATCCGCGTGTAAAGGGTCTGGTTCTAGTTTGTTTTTAAAAAGAACATGGCGTCTTTTGGTGATATTTCTTTGCCCTTCCAACATGACCCTCGTGTTTTAATGAAATACATAACAGCCCTCGTGAATCTTGGCTATGAAACCGTTGCTGTAAACAGAACTATTTCACCAGGAATTAAACAAAAGGGCGGACAAGATAAGATACCAGGGCCTCCAAACTTAACCAATTTGCAAGGCTTGAACGAATTAAAGAAAATTTTTCCAAAATTAAAACTACTTTCAAGAATAACAGTCGTTATTCAAGATCAACAACAAGTACGTTTTATTCCAGGGGAGACTGTACAAAGTTATGACATTGTTAGTGTACAACCAACAAATGAAAAACTATTTCAACAAATATGCCAAACTGTAGATTGTGACGTCATCAGCTTCGATATGACATCACGAATGCCCTTCTACATCAAACATCCTCAAATTAACGTAGCTATTGAACGTGGAATCAGTTTTGAGATACTCTATGCACCAGCCATTAGAGATGAAGGTCTACGCAAACATGTTATTACAAATGCATTGGAGTTAACCAGGGTTTGCAAAGGTCGAAATGTTGTTATATCCAGCGGCGCCGAACGAACAATTGAGTTAAGAGGTCCTTATGATCTTATAAATCTTGGGGTATTATTTGGATTAAAGCCTGACCAAAGCAAGGCAGCAGTTTCCAAAAATATTCGAAGCATCATTTATCATGCAGAAGCTCGAAATAAGACAGTGAAAGGTGTTGTTAGTTTGGAAAAGATGCCAATCTCATGTGGAGTAAAGAGAGCTTCTGAAAGCACTGAGTATAGTAAAGAGACTGATGTTACAGCAAAGAAATTGAAGGTATAAGATTATAAGGTCTCTTTTGTGTTATGGGTAATTGTGTATAAAATACAGTATTTTTTACAATATCTCAATCTGGGATTTGATGTTTTATGAACAGAAATATTTTCATTAATTACTGGTTGTTCTAAGTTCTAACCATAGTGCCATCAGCACGGTAGATCTATACCGGCCTCTGTAGATTTATATCTTTATTAATGCCACCATAAACTGACAAGTGATGTATATAATAGTGAGGATTTGGACCAACCAGAAATGCTACAAAATTGGTCTAACAAGTACTGTTACCTTTTGTGGCAGTTATTGTTTATTAACAGAGAGAGTTTGTTTGCTCATTTAGATACTTATTGTGTTATATATCTTTTACAGAATTACCTGCCAGGTGTAGGTACAAAATTCTAATAACTCAAAATGCATTTTAAGGACCAAGCCAGTAATTTTGATGTTGTGTATTGTAATATTTTTATCCTATGTCCTCTTAACAAACCATTTTCAAAGCACATAAAATTCGCTAGTTTAGGTTGAATGATGTTTTCAACCTGAAAAAAAACTAAACTTTTCACAAGATTTCTGACTGTGAAGCAAGGAAATAATCATTTTAATTCCATGTATAACTAATCAGTTTGTTCAAAAGACCCATCTTGTCATATCTCATAAACCTGATTTCTTTACTCTAATCATTACATTTACATTGTTATTGATCTTGAAATGCAGACATTAATTGCTAGGACCATTAAAAGTCCTATACTCGTGCCTTAGTGGATATGTTAATAAACAAATTCCAATGCACGTTATATATCCAGGGCGAATGTCACCAATGATCACAATTGCAGCCTTGTAATTTAAAACTGTGATCACAAAATATGTTTACCTCAAGCACTTATCAGAATGTTTGCTCAACCGTAGCAAAATTGACCACGGAAAACACGTTACTAAATATAGCTCATGATGCAGGGATTGCGACATCACACCTATTGTATGGGTGATCGGTTTTTGTGTCTGATAAATGTTGTTATTGTCAATGATCAGTTATGACACTTTGCGTCGTGTATGACTCATTCTGAATGGTATAACTGGATCGTGAATGTAATAAAGCGTGCTATTCAGAAAGAATAATTTGTAAATACCAAGGTCTTCCAAGGTGCGCTCTCTGAACGAACTCGGTCGTAAACAATTACCATGTTACCGACTCTACCAGGAATTCGAGAATTGTTAAAAGTTATGAGAAGCGATGTCTTTTTTTATAACATGCATTCAGATATTTTGACACAAAGCGGGATCCAGTATGACCATGAAAATGATTTGGTTAACCCTGGCACGTGTGAAACTGCTATCTCTACGTCGGACGGCTGCCGTGATTCACCTCAAGATTCACCACCAAAGCCTACCTATACCATGTTAACCTCAAAAACCAAGTTGGATTCAACGAAACTAGTTCCTCGCCAAGTTCCTAACACCGACACACACCGTGGTTCAAGTTTATCCACTATACCCGAGGTTCCAAAGACCATACCAAGACCTGCCAACAACGTATTACAGAATACTAATACCGTCGCACCTGCGATACCTAACATTCATCAAACTCTGAACACCGAGCCGAACGTGTTCCCCAAGTTGACCATAAACCCAAAATCGTGTAATCTTGACGCTGGTGCTAAATTTCAGAATATATTACCCAAGCCAGTGTACACAGTTATAATTTCAAATACAGCAAGACCTGAATCAAACACCGCATTTCCCACGTTATATCAGCTCTTGAAACCAAACATTTCAGTCGCGTGCAGTTCTATGACGTCGGTAAACCAAACACCGAAATCTCTCTACGTAGTTCCAGTGTTGAACCAGAATGTTAGTCCAGCGACAACCAAACTACAACCCACCAGTTATATTCAGTTATATCCAGTCTTGAATTCGAACAATGCTTCAGCTGCAACGAAAATATCATCGTCTCTCCCAGTCTTCGCAGTTTCAACACCAAGCACTAAAGTTTCGAAGAGAAATTGTGTGATCGAAGGGCAAGACTGCCCATCTCAACCAGAACTGAAATCTACTCATCCAATCTCGACATTGAAAAGTTCCTCAGGTGATACTATAATCCAACCGAGCTCATCTCAAAGTGTTTCTAGCCCGAAATCCGCAGGAATCAGTTCCTCTTCCAAGCCAGAGAAGACTCGCATCACTCGTAAGCCAAGGTCAAAACAAGTGAATATCTCCATTCCTCAAACGGGGCAGTGTGATGGCAATTTGAGCGATGTGAAAGTGGAATTGAGCAGAGAAGAACTATGGAAATTGTTTCATGAAGAAGGAAATGAAATGATCGTTTCAAAACAAGGAAGGTAAGCTTCACCAAATAGCGTTATTTTAGCAATTATTTTATTAGGTGTGTATGCCTATACATGGTGTGAACTTTGTTAAAATAGTTTGTATGTGTTATTTGCAATAGTGTATTGAATTTTATTTTAGTAAATGCATTTCTGAACTAAAGTTGATTTCAACCGATGTCAAACTTCAGTTAAAACATGCCAGGCTGATTATAGATCATTACAGTGGATCGTCTCAAATTAGTTTACTAATTTACGTATTGCTTGTATTTTATAGACCATTGTTTCCAACGCTGGACATGAAAGTTTCAGGCTTCTGTCCAGACAAGATGTACAGTGTTGCAGTGAAGTTCGTGTGTGTTGACAAGTATCGCTACTATTTCGACACGTCACGCGAGAGCTGGGATCAAACTAGGCAGATACAAACCGCAGATCATTCGAAGTGTTTTGAACACTCAGAGTCACCTGCGAGCGGAAAGGTTTGGAATAAAAAACAGTTGGAATTCGGTGAACTTCGACTCATTAATCGTTCAACCAACGTTAAAAATATGGTACGTATTATTGAACTAAATAACCTTACATAAAATTTGGTGTTACAGCTTCCATTAACTAGACAAAAAACATGTTAGGAGAGTTGATTTAATAACTTTATTTATGCTGGACAGAGTTTGTATCTTGGTTCTTTAAGAGAGTTTGTATATCAATGTTTCAACTCTATATGTAATTACTTAAAACACCTAATCTGAGCTGTGGTTTTATTCAACAGGAAAAATTAATTTCTTGTAAGATAAACCTCTTGCACTGTTAAAATATTTGATTTTGCAGTAACTCGTTAGGCTACGTCAGCGATGTTAAATACCATTGTCTTCTCTTTGTAGGTGTTTGCGCCAACCATGAGAAAGCATTGTGCCCAGGTGGTAGTTACCATGCTCCAGTGTTCGCGCTGCCATGCAAAACATACACGTCATATCAACATTCCTCTGACCGAGTTTATCGCTGTTTCAAGTTACTACAGTTTAAAAATCTCTCAACTAAAGATAGCCCACAATCCAATGGCTAAGATGAGGGCAGTGACTTATCCACGCAAGAGAAAGAATCGTCAGCGAAAGAGGTTTGAGACTTTTCGTATCTGCATAAAAAATAGCTAAAGCTGCTGTAGTGAGCATGTGACATAGTTGTTTCTGTTTTTCTTGAACCAATTGTAGTCCTGATTTTGAAAAAGTGAGTTGGTTAATCTGATCAGCCAACATTTGTTACATCTTTGTTAAATCATTAGGAATATGATGGATTTGACTCTTCGCTATGTGTTAACATTATTTGTATTTTTATCAAGTGCTGAGAATATCCCGACAAACCAAACAAAAAAGCAAAAGATTGATGCAGATCCTGCGAGTTCATTCGACAAAATTACACAGATCACTTTATCAGAATCAATCCGACTGACCATTCCTAACAACAAAACCTCATCTACCACCCCAAGTACCCAAGTATCCACTGTTTCCGATTTAGCCACGTCAAGTGTCCTACCGAGTGCATCGAGTTCCCAGCCTTCCGCTATATTAACACCCTATGTGTTCCATTCTACAACCCCGAGTACCTCAACTTCCCAGTTGCCCATCATGTCGGGTCTAGCCAATGTATGTACGCCGACCATCAAGCGAACAACAGTGATATCTTCAACGATTAAACTTCCAGAAAACCAAGATAGCCTTTCTCAAACGATGGCTCGCTCGGAATATTCTAATGTTTTGACATGTCCGACCACGAAACCAAAAGCACATATTCAAAGTGACGAGGACATTCTTGGATATATAGAGACCTATCTCTCGCCATTCCAGACATCGGAGAAAGACGAAGCATTCGATTCGTCCATTTTTGATGAACTAACCAAAATCAACTGTATTTCAGACAAACTAAATAGTTTTGATGACCTCGACTTTGTGCTGACAAATGTTGCTGAATGTTAAAGTATATGCGCGTGATAGCTCGTTATTCGCGTGGTTTATGATTAAAAGAGACAATTGTAATATTTTTTCTTTCATTATAGAAGTATTAAATTTTGTTATACCAATTATCAATCACTCAAAGTGACTTGTATTCTTTTTGTTGTTAGAGATTATGGTATCATTTTGGATTTGGTTAAAACATTTTATCGCGTTTTCCATTACAAAAAATGAATGCAGAATTCTGCGTCTTGTGAGTTTTGTGCCTTCTAGCTCAAACTGTCTCAAATCTTAAGTTTGCAAGATGATGTTACTTCAGTGTCTGGTAGGGCATTGTTTGCTAGTTTGCCCATATTCCATAATCCATATGTTTTCAGCATAAGATTATATTTGGACCAAGAATAATTACACAAAGTGCCTGTGGTCTTTTCCTAATGTTTGTTTAAATAAAACATAGCGAAAGAATTACATTAGAAACTAATTTTAATATGGTAAATTTTTGAATATGTTTAGGTTTATCGGGTGATATCATTTTAGACTGATATATAAGACCCGTTTACACTTGCGGTTTTTGTTCCGATTTTACGTGCGATTTTCATCTTTTGATAGATGTGAACAAGTGAATTAGTTACGGATGATCAAGTATGAGCACTTCTACAACAGAGCATTCCTAACTAGTCACTCGTTCACATCTACCAAAAGAAGAAAATCGCATCTAAAATTGCAAGTGTAAACGGGTTAATGGGCCTATAGATTGATATTATTTATCTATGATGTTTGACATTATAGACTTACGTCTTTATGATATGGTTTTTAGTGTAATTGACTGTAGGGCTTTACAGAAAAACATCTTTTGGTGCATGAAGTAATTAAACCATTCATTCAAAAGTTTTTCTGAAAAAGAAGGCTATACAAGCAAGACTTATATATATATATATAGATGCCGTTTAAAAATACATCGTATTGTATATAGTGAAAGTGTCACTATGTTAGTATATATTATTTGTGATTACGTGCCAGAGCATGCGGCAAATATGTTTTGTTGTATCCAATTGCTGGTTAGTTTCAACACAGGGCTTAATGTTGTTTACGAGTTCTGCCATTTGGCATTGTTACAACAATCATTGCATTTTTCCCGCATACCTTAATCTATTATGCGTTGCTCCGATGCATTGTTACGAATGTTTACGTATATTGTTTACCAGTATCATCTCGTTCCAGCAATTTAATTAGGCAACTGATCACGATAACAACATATTGTAATATTGTAATCCGTTTTCCGAAAGGCGACAAAATAATCTCTTAGGGGTGTACAAGTCAGAAAAAATGATGAAATATACATATAGTATTATAGGCATGGACGGCCCTGGGTTTTATAACATATATAGTCATAGATAGATAGATAACTGATAACACTATATGTTTGAGATATATAGCTATTAGTAGACCTTTTATAGTGCGGATAACTGATTGATTGAGCGAGCCTTCGTGTATAAACACCACGAAAATCTTTACCCTAACGAAATCTTTAAAAACGGGTTGTTTTTTTGGATATTGATAAAGTAATTGTTTGTCAAGTGATTGTTTTTACAGTTTTTACAGTTTCGTATTACATATGAATGATATCACAAGTCTGAGTATCACAGGCATGTACTACATTTAAACCTATAGTTTGGTTAAAAAGCTGGTAGCATATATCATGGAGTGGGATGTTTAATTTTTTAGACGTTTTTCATATCGGATAGTTCAGCCATAACTCAAGACTACCACCCTGCCAAATATGGTATGCGCTGCTAAAAATAGCTCATTACGTATGGCGGTACGCGTTCTCTATGCAAATCGCAATCTTTTTTTAGGACTAAGTTTTTGTCTTATTTTGATCAATTTGTTTTGACAAAAAAGCTTTCAAGTCAGGTATTACATTCACAGTCTCATTGTAATCGAAGTAAAAGCAGCTGCTGGAATATCAAGGTTAAACTTTGAAGAACCATCGTCAAAAAATGTCTGAAGGTTTTGTTTACGATACCATCACGTCACAATCGGTCAGGCCAACAAACAACAAACAAAGCATACTCTCAGCAAAAGATATCGCTCAGAAATCAACCCAAATGGCTTCAATCAAAGATGTATTTTTACCAAATAAGAATTCCTTGCCCTGCAAGATGAAGCATTTGGCTGATCTAAAGGCGGAACTCGGAAATGAAGCACTGTGGGAGATTTTTCACGCTGAGGGACACGAAATGAAAATCACCAACACGGGACGGTACGTGTATAGCGCTATTTTTTGTCAATCGCTCCAACATTGTCCGTTGTTCAGTATAACTTGATTAAACCTTAGTATTCTTAAATTATGGTTTCCCTTTTCATTATTGTTGGCTCCATATTTATACTTGCTGTTTTTTTAATCGTATTTACCGCGGTTAAAATAATCACTATCTGCATGCATGTTTGTTAGCGCTATTCAGCCTTCGTACAGCCGGCCACAGCCCACATGTGACATAATTATTGCTGCGACTCAAATTTCTGATCTTCGATCGGACACCGAGTCAAGTAGAAAGTGTTTTCCCACAAAAAGCGTGAGAATATATGATTTTCCTTTTATTTTTCTTCCTTCATTAAAATATACTCGGTGAAATGAAGTGTTTCAAGTGTGATAGTTATACAACTAAATATCGATAGTTGGCTCAGAGCCCTCAACCTGTTCCGTTATTGCCATTTATAAATGATAAAGACTTGAGGCAAATTTGTTGTGAGTTACATGATATGCATCTGTGGAATCCTCAATGATACTTAGAGCGCTTTCCATTAAGCGGCCAAAATGGTCAGACCGGTCATATTTTAAATTGAAATCGAATATTTCGTTAAGAATATAGCGGTGAAACTGCATTTCCCGTGCTCGTCAGATGTAAATAACGATATACCTGAATGCAGAGTTCTTGAAACACTCTAAAATACCAGTAATCTGTTTGTACCGAAATGCAACAGGACCGGTCTGGCCGTTTTTTCCGTATCAAGGAAAGCGCCCTAAATTAATTTCACTTTGTGTTATATGCAATTATTTAACAAAATTTTATGAGAGGCGTATAATCCTGGAGGGATATTTAGCTTCCTGCATGTTGTTAGTGTGACTGTGTGTCTTTGTCACTGCCTTTTTATAACTCATTTGTAGAAAGCATTGAGTTCAGTGATTATGAATCATGATTTAATGATTTTCTCAAGCCTGGGCAGTCATGCGCCTAAATCCCACTGAAAGTTGCACTGTGTCTGCTGTGAAATGAGAATCATAGGTGATTGATGCTCGGTTAAATCGTGAAATTTCTCTTTATTTCTAGGTCATTATTTCCAGTCTTAATGGTGAAACTTGCAGGGCTATCGCTTACCGAGAAATACAGCGTGTCGGTTAACTTTTCGAATGTTGACACGGCTAGGTATCGCTATCTTCCGACCAAGAACGAATGGCATCAATTTTTTCTGGCAGAGCGCGAGGTAACTACGAAAGGTGGCCGAAGATTATACGAGCACCCGAACTCCCCTGCATTCGGCGCGTTCTGGACGGCACAAGTGCTCACGTTTGATAAACTGCGTTTGATAAACAACTTAAATAAAACTGACAAACATATGGTAAGAACTGTTTTTATTAATAGCATGATAGCGTTCTTTTCGCTGACAATCCAGTGATGCATGCACTCCAATATATGAGTTTTTTTTGTCTGGTCTCACCGCTGATCACCGTAGTGTGTGGGAATACCGCAATGATTTATAACTACTTCAGTCACTGGACTGACCTATACTTCAGTTACTGGACTGACCTGGGCATATGAGAATGGTTTAAAATGTCTTAGTTTAAGTGATTGTGAGATGACTTGTAGTGTTAAGGTCGAGTTCTCTATTCATTTTAGATCCACGTGTCAAGTCTGCGTAAATACCGTATTCAAGTTATCGTAACCAAACTTACTTGTTCACACTGTCATCAACCTCACGTGCGCATGATCGAACTACCTCTGACCGAGTTCATTGCTGTGACTGGCTACCGAAATAGCAAAATCACACGATTGAAAATTGAGATGAATCCTTTGTCTGCTGCATTCCGGGAAAGCTACAAGACTCGTAGAGCTGCTCGTAAGAGGTAATTATTTATTGCAGTACTGAACTGGTTCAAATACAGTAAATGGATGTCTCTAACATAATCATTGGCAAAATCTCATTTCTCATCAAATGTTATATAACGAGCCTTCGTCAGGAGAGTGTGGCCACGTCGTACCCAGGGTCTTTGGATGCTCATAACCGCCATCGTTACTCTCATGATATAGGTCTCACTTGTGCTTTTTTCGTTTTTTAGAAATCTAGAAGCACTTCATGATCAGTGTGCTAACAAAAAGCTAAAACAAGATGACGACGTAACAAATGCTGATATGAACCGCAGTTGCTCATTGAAAGAAAGGGAAGAAAGGCCAAGGAGATCATGTTGCAAAACATCTCCGGACACCTTAACATCGCAGGATGCGCCATTCATCGATCTTACTGATCACGTGAAAACCTTTCTGCAGCACGACGCCGTACCTCCTCCCCCTCCAAATGACATCACAATTTACCCTCATTTCCATCAGCTTCTTAACCCTATCAATGGTTCAGAACAATTAATGATCGATAATATTCCACAGCTGTGTACACCGGAGATTGATTCTCAGTATCCGAGAATAGTACCACCAGGTTTCGAGTCACTGGAGCAATATGCCTATGATTGTGATTTTCAATCATACTGTCAAAAGTACGATGACTTTACGAGCCCATTTCAATACACTGAATGGGACACTCTGTATTACTGAGGAATTGATATCGGGATTGTTGGGAAACAGACGGTTTTCACCAGGAATGAACTAGTACAGTGCGGTTGGTCGTCAGGTTCTACGGTCACGGCGAGCCACGTTAGCCTTAGAATAAAACAACTTCTCGCCATTGGCTGTTATGACAATATGAGCTGATGGATTCTTTGTAATTGCCGATAGATTTTTACTTTTATATTATAGTGTATTTAATTAAACTCGTATTTATTTATTTAAAATTACAAAGTTTATGTCTATTCGGTGTGAAATAGCTTTATTCCTATACATTAACAATAAAATCTTAGTTGGCGACTTGGTGTAGACGTGTTTACTTTTAGTTTCAATATTCGAAGAGTTAATATTGATAGTTTGCCTGATTTGGCAGAAATTTGTAAACGCAGAAATTTTGGACACTAAAAACCCAGCAATGTACATTAAAGCAGCTATTAGCAACTTGGCCCAGGATTTGCTCTTCGTGCGGAATCTGCTTTTAATTTTATTTCATTCCCTTTTCCTTGTAACCTTGTTCTAACGTTTTTAAACTACTATATGGATTAATCTTGCATGCATGGTGTTTAAGACATTTCAACCCGAAAATCTACTGATAATCGCTGGTTCACAATTGTGCATTTCTGTACCGCTATCAAAGAGAAACCTTTTAAAAAAGTTCAATTTTTCTTCTGAATACGCATTCTGCAATCTTTTGACAGCTCATCATACACATCTGACAGCTGTGAAATGACCATTTTAAGGCTTAAAGTATACACAAGGTTATTAATTCAGACGATTCGTTTTTACCGTGTGCAAGCTTCAAATCTTTTGTGCAAGACATATTTTCTTGAATATAAATATATCTTTTTTCTCACCAAGTTGGAAGTCTAAGTATTGAGAATTTCGGCTAAGTCTATACCAATTTCCGCGGTGTCCATTGAATCAGTCTGAAGCCGCCACCGCGGAGCTGAACGAACTTAAAACCCTCGAAATTCCGCAAAAAAAAACACTCGAAAAAAGGCCAAAATCTTAACCTATTCGGTGACAACAGGCGAAAATGGACGCATTTCAGCCGGTCCCAAATTCGTTCGGCCCCGCGTAAACCGGTAGTCCGTAGTCGTATGTTAGTAACTTACATATTGTTGGCCTTTCTATTTGACACTTGGAAGAAACAAACTTCACTAGTATAGCACTATATAAAGCCTACGTTTACGAAATTCCAGGCAGCCCCACGTTGGAGATGTTACCACCAGGTATAGTATAGCCAGACAACATTTCGATTTTAAATGCGCATTTGACCTAATCTGGATTTAAAAATTGACCCCATGCAGAGTAGCTATATTCTATAATATTATGGACAATATTGCGCGCCAGCCATACATACATACTCTTTAGTTATATAAGCCTATATACCACATTCCTGATGCATTCCGTGACGTTTTTAGTTTGCAGAAGCAATTTGCACGAAATGTTTGCCATGGTGTTTTATATACATATATAATAATGTTGAAAAATAATTGCGAAATCTACAAAAATATATATAAACTTATAGTGTTTCTTTGCGCTGAGAAAGAACCGCGATTTATACAAACGCAATTTTGCGATTAGGTTTCTGTGTTTCAGACTTTAACCTGCATACTCTGCGCAATGTCACATACATTTATTGTCCATAATTTGACTTGTTTGGGCCTGAACGTGTGTTGAAAAGTGCATGTAATATGATACCAGTTTAGGTCGTCATCATATTAAAAGCGTCATAGGCTCATCATAGCTCGCTACCACAAGACTGCAATATACCAATGCCATATTCGTCATGTAAAACAAAATATTGATCAAAATTCTGCGCTTGAAGAAGATTTGGGGAATGTGTGAGTCAGAAACTATTATTATGTTTTGATGAGAGACAAATTGGCTGTGTATAAGAGGTTTGTACGAATACATTGATTTGAAATATGTTAATAAATGATGCGTTGTTGTCAAGGGTGGCTTATAGCCATTTATTTCAGCGCCGAAATGTGAAATATCTTGACGTTGCCTGTCTGTAAGCATGGAACAGCGAGATCGTATGTATATGCTTTAAGGGTTAGGGAGTTGGGATTTTATAAAGTGAAGACTGTATCACGTCGATTACGAGGTCACGGCATTAAGTTTGTGTAGACATGAAGGTTGTTTCTCCCCACTTTAGTCTTCGGAAAAATCAAAGACGGTTCCGTGGTGATTAGCATTATTGTACAGTATAGCATGCCGTCTGATGCGCTAATACTGGGTACAATTTAAATTTCGAAGATACGTGTGGTTATACCCTCAGCAACTCCGGCTGTAAAATATAAATGTGTGTTATATAGTTATCAAAATGATACCAGAGGCCGAGGCGATAAACACAACAATGACTCTGCATGCATGGTCATTCATGAATTTAGAATTTCTCACGACACGGCGCACAAGTTTGAGATTGAGGGTCCACAAGTACTTTTGAGTAGCATGCAACTCCTGATTTTTATCGATAATGAAGTGTTGTGTGTGTACTTAAGCTGGTTTATCAGAATGCGAACATTTCACAAGCGTATCAAAATTCAATCGCGTAGTGTTACGAAATATGTGTATTATCGCATTTACAGCTGTGACGCGGATAAACTATGTTTATAAGGCTCTTAAATGACCACGCAAGTTTGACCTATGTCAGCTATCGCGATATCGAAAAACCCTCGAAACACATGCGCGGGATTGCGCGATCATCAAACATCAGTGGAGAAACATCACATCATCATCAGTGCATCACCAGAAACATCAGTGCAGGAGGCAACACAGTCTACACAGACATGCAGATAAACTTGCCCCTGTGATATTGAACATTCGTACTTTGGCTCTTTGCACAGTAACTTCTGCTTTATATCCAAACAGATTGAGAATTTTTTTTGCTGAACATATACCTAAAAATGTATAGTCCCGCAGAAACGATTTTGCCGTTTTAAGGTTGAAGGGTTATCCGAATTTTAGTGGGATACATGCAGTCATGTACATGAAGGAAATCGTCATACTACTCCTCCCTGGTTCCACAACTGAGCCCACGTCTGTCGCCGTTTTCGTGTCGTGTCCATAACAACTGATCAAAAAAGAGCGCGAGAAAGTTCTTTGCGGCATAAAATTCGTGTGACTACTCACGTTTTCGCTGTATGCACACATGTTCCGCCTACGAGCGGTCTAAGCAAGAGTAAACAAACGTTAAAAGTGCATGATATATTTATGTTGTCATCATACGGTTTCACACGAGTGCTTCACATGTTTCCTTAAGTGCAGTTTACTACTCGTTATCAAGATCATCATCTTAGCCCCACAGTCTGTTGGTCAACCTTACGAATTTTAATTCAGTACACACTCGGTGTGCAGACATGATAAACTAGCCACGAATCTTTTTGTAACGGTACATAGTTTTCTGTGATGACTATGGCATCCTAGAACTTATAACTCAGTACATGTTTAAAAGAATATACGAGCACATCACTATCGCATACTCTTATCAAAGAATTTTCGAGTCTTCGACGTATCGACGTGGAGGACATCAGTCACATCACAACTTGCATCACGACACGAAGTCAAAACTACAAATTATTCAAAGAGTTTTTATGTAGTTTCTCTTCTTTCTATTTACATTTGTTTATTGATGATATATACCCACAGTCCTGATAAACAATTCTAGACAGATAAAACTAAAATTTCAGGTATGTTTTTGCCTATTTTGGTGCTTATCCATACTATCTAAACTGAAGTATAGTAAGTTACCTCCGGGGACGTTTTTGAGTTTCGAACGAGGCCGTGACGTGATATGCCTAAAAAACGTCGACATTTTGATAAATAATGCTTTCTGCATGTATATCTATTCCCATTCCACTCATCCAGGATTCACGCCAGAGCTGTGATGGGGTTTATCGACACGCTCGAACCGACTGCTATAAAAGCATTATGCGATTATACACCATTTAGCAGTTTATTCGCGACCATTGTCTCTGCTGATCAAGCATATTGATGAAATTTACGTCACACTACAATGAATGGTGGTTTCCATGGAGAAATCAATAACCGAAATCATGTACACCCTCAAAAATGTAATGAATACTGGCGATACGCAACTACGATTTATTTAATTGAGAGAGGTGAGAAATTTTGTCATGATGCCAAACTGTGTGCTCTTCCTTCAGCACTTCCGGAATACGCGGGATAGTTTGTGCCGAGGTTTGAGCGCGCTTTTCCATGAGCCGGAATTCCTCCATTCGATGATTTTTTGCGCTTGTTTTTTCTTTTCAAATGCGGTCAAGTTGACCCACTTTGCTTTCGATTAACTCCACACAAGCGAAGGTCGGTTTGAGAGGAGCGGAGGAGGAATGGTTAGGAGGGAACTAAAATTAATCTCCCAGGAAGTGTTTCGCTTCAAACTCCAATCTCGTAACAAGAGCTTGCGATCCCTCAAACTCCAACCTCTCACAACTGCTTACAGGATGTCTCTTATTCGTTTAAGAGACCTCATCGTAGTCAATTATCGAGTAATGCATAAGAGTCATCTCACATATTTTTTCTTTCCATTTTACACATATGCATGATATAAGGAAGAGTGTAGTTTCGCCAATAATCGTTTAATGTGTCAATAATAAAATGTCACGTTACTTAGTCTTAAAAGAGCTATAGTTCAACGGTGCTTGTAGCGCGTATATACCCTGGCACGTGTGACTTTTAAACTTCCTGGTTGGGGAACGCGGAAATTATTGAACATTTCTAGTTTCATAATTTACCTTCTTCAGTTGTTTTGGTTTGACCTGCTGATTTGCATCTCGAGTACCTGTTTCAATAGTATGACTGGAATATGGCACAACACTGTCTGTCGATATAACGGGTGTCTGCATGGGATTAATGCTACGGGATTATATGCATGAGACATGAATGTATTATGTAACACATGAATCAAGAAACGACGTTGCTCCAACTATTTGCATTTCACATGAAATTTATAAAGCACTGCCACTGGTTTTTCTGAGCGAACAGTTTATACACTGAAACAAGGGATATACATGATGAACTGTGTGTAACCAACAGAGTGAACGGAGGTTAAGAGATATAAGCTAAAATTTGTACTTTTGGAAGAAATTGAAGGACATCTTACAATGATTTATTATTTTCTGTAAGATTCATCACGTACGCTTCTTTCGGTTCATTATAAAACTAATCAAGGTGGCACAATTCGTGTAAGAGACAGCGTCAGAGTATATAAATATTTTGAAGGGAAAATATTGAACATATTGAAAAAAAATTTTATTATATTTATCGACGGCAGTTTCGTACACGATGTTATTTTGTTAATGTAAGGCTCGTACAAATATATAAAAAATATTTTCCCCCAAAACTTTTTGATTCGATTTGTTCCCAGTTTTTCATCAGTTGCTTGGTATACTAGGGATCCAACCTGCGACGCGGACGTTATTTTGGTGAAGATGCTAGTCGGTCGAGAATTCGATGAACTTTACATTGAGATTGTTTCAGATAGCCTAGCCCTAAGACAAGGCTCGAACTTTTGTTAACAACTACGGACGTCAGTATAGATTTCATGAATTTTAAGCTCGCTACTAGCGTGTCAAACTAACTAGAGAGGAGCCCTTAAAGTATAAAAGAATCTTTGGAGTAACCCAACCCGCAGTCTGACCACTCCAAAGCGTTTACCCGGAAATATTATATTCGTCTCTTGAATAAATATTCAATTTCATCCTTTTGGCTTTGGCAATACTCGTATATGATAATGCCTTCGTGTTTTTTCTGATGACCTACGAACCAATTTTGGATAACCCGTTTTTGTGTAACTTTAGTGTGATGCTTTAGCCTTCTCATTATCTCGCTATTATTATTTAATTTTATACTGAGAATGGGATTTTTTCTGCTAATGCATATCATTAATGATGCAAAACGGATATCCCTCACATTTCTCTCTGTGTTTCAATTTTGGTTTTCTTCGTAATATCATGTTCATGCCGGTAAGGTTTACATAGCCATATTTCAAAAGCACTTCTAATTGTTTTATGGTATTAAGACGTCAAACTATAATAGGTTTTCGGTATTTTGCTAAGTATTTTAATCGGTACGTCACTTATATCTATGACTATGTCATTTGTTGATCTCGTATGCATATGGCTAAAAGTTCCGGAAGATATATTGGTCTAATCTAATGGCACATCTGAAGAGTATCGTGCGACTATGTGCCTTATATTTTCGCTATTGAAATAAAAGTTTAACATTTGTTACTTGGGTTATCGTTGACATTCACAAACGCGAAGAATTTGATGTTATATTGGTTTTGCGCTTACTATAGAATTCCTGGTCGACAATATAAACCCTTGTCAAACTCGATGAAAGAATTATGGCCGTGTTAGACGCCGAAGAGATACAAGAATGAAAATGCCGTTTAACCGTTTCATCGGTAATCGCCATTCACTGAATTTGGAACAGTTGCGACGACAACAATGGCAAGAAAGTACCGAAAATATCACGGTAATTGAATTTGAATCCATAATATTTACTTCTATAAACACTTGTTACCCATACCAACCCTTCATTATCAACCATAATATGCACAATGGTATATTCTTGGGCAATAATTTATAAAATTATACAAGCCAAGGTTATGTTTAAAAGGTATGAGTTATTTGTATGGGAAAACCAAAATGCGGTTGGTCAAGGCAAATTACCTAAACCAGTGGCAGTGTTTGAATTTTGCTACTAGATAAATTGATTTTTGTAGGCACCTCTATATGGATGTTGTAGCCAAAACAGTCTCAATTTTGATCTACGGTCTACAGCTCTATTTTGAATGCTTGCTTTACTGAAATGAATAAGATATAAAAAATTCTCCCTACTTGCGATATAAATTTTAACTCCTATGCTATGGCTATGTCACAAACGGTCGTAGGTTTCACTGTTATATCGGGATCAATCATTTTTAGAAATTATTCATGATCGTATTTACGATGATTTTATACGGTTTATTTTAACTTATTACCCTTATGTAATCACTAGTGAAGAAAAAAGTTCAGGAAACACGTAAAAATTTTACTATCGCAGTTCCCTATAAATAAAATATACGTGACAAAATGACTAGATGTTGCATTGGAATATTAACATTCCGTAACATCGCGAAGTCATCACGAGCCGAGTTATCGACAGACATGCAAAAGAATACCCTGGGTTAAGCATTGTGGTTACTGTGATCGAGGGTATTATAGCCTTAGAACCCTGTCGTTTTTGCATCATTGTAAAACTCGAAAACAAGATAAGAACAACAACACATGTAGCGTTCGTTTAACGCTACGATATTTGATGTAATTTGGTAAAAATCAGACGTGATATTCTTATCTCTAGTTGAGTCAAATTGCACGGCCCTTGATCAATGGGGAAGCAGCCATGCTGACCACTCCAAGTCCAGAACAACAGGTAAATATTCTTAATGGATAATTATTGTGACAGATCTCCACGATTTCTCGTACATTTTGAAAGCGAAATCTTGTCAACGGTGTTAGGCCATAACATATTGGTTGCGAAATGCGAAGCATTGTTAGGTCTTGACTGATTTCACTAATTATGTCTAGCAGCACTGATTTAATTCTAGAAAAGTATTTGAGAATTTTTTTAGGCAAGCCGTTTGTTAAGGATTTGGGTATTAATAATACTATATCTTCGAAGTATTGCGAAAATCGCTTCCTCAGAAGGGGAAGGAAATTCGATGCCATTATATTTGATCCCACATTGTTTATGCAACGAAATTCTATAAGCATATATATTGAAGTGTTGTATTCCATGTGTTTACCATGTGTTCTGTACAAAAATGAAATCAAAGTTGATGTGAATTGAACTACATTTTGCAAAAAATCATGCCAAATTGCCTTCTCTCAAAATTCCAGCCAAATCTTTCAAGCGGAAAGTAGAGGATATAAATTTAGAATTTAGAGAATAATTGAACAGAAATTTGTATAACCTATTCCAGAGCAGTTGCATTTTATATAACAATAACATACTTGGCCACATTGCTCTCTTAAAAACTAAGCTGAAGATAAATATAACAGATGTACTATATGGACAAGATGACACCATTATACATTGCAAATAATCTATTTTCTCAATCTCTTTTTCACCTGTCTAACCCAAAACACAGAGATGCTGAGAGGAAAGTGTCTAGGCAAACATGGGTTAGCTTTCTAGAAATTACCACTGGTAAAGTCTCAATGCATGTTTGGGTATTTATATAACAATCTCTCATCATGTTCTTTTGAACAAGATGTGATGTGATGATGAGAAATAAAATATTAAGACAGGGGCTGATGGTTTCACACACATTGCAGGTTCTTAGTTTTAATTCATCATAATTTAGGATCTGTTCGACTGTAGCAATTCTCCCACAATTAGAATAACCTAGGAAAACATTATCCATTTGAAACAATATTAGTGTTGCCATCAATTTCTAGTTATCAGTACAAGTTTTGTGATAAGCACAAGAGGTTTGACCTGAAGGTCAAACACCTGGGAATTCTTTTGCCTGAAACATTTCAACCCCCCAGAAGTGTAGAAAGTAAAAAAGATGGTGAAAATACTATTATACTAATCTAGAGTAATGGCCAAAGTTTTTTTTTCCAAAGTTGTTAGAGCCAGCTGTTTTTCTACTATGCCAAAATCTAAGTTGAAGTAATCATGTGAGAACCTGATATACTTACTAATATCAAGTTTGCTAATCATGCACGATCTAAGCAGACACATCCTCGAAATTTTATATTCTTCTCATAAATGTGAATTGGGACTTGAACCCAATGACACCAAATGTCCCTCTCCAAAGGTCACATGAAAAATAGTGGCCTAAAACCTCGAAAGGTCCTCCTCAGGCCTGTTTGGTCGAAACAACCTAAATACTTTTTGCCAAAGACAGGAATTTTGCTCAAAATCTTGACAATTTGGTGTAGACTAGTCAAGCCTAGTCTGAGTCAGCCAATTCTGAAATGGATATCTGGTGTATATAAAGTGCTCATATAGTTGAACAAACTTCTCCTGGTTTACTATATTTTACAAATTGCCTAAATTGGTATAAAAGATTGTCCATCTTCGAGTAATTTACGCTTATATTACACTTATTTTCCTTGTGAGGGAACACAGTTCACTAGTTATTACAAGTATGAATTACTATATATACTGACAAAATTCAATCCACACCGAAATTCAAACCACACTGACGGGAAAAATACATAAGACATAGCTGTGAGCCTTTGCAATCGTAAAGCCGGATAAACAAAGTCTTCAGAGGTTTTTTTATCCCTGTCACTGATACCAATTTCAAAGCAAAGTTGGCCTCAACAGTTTTTTTCCGGGCGCGAATCGTCGTATTTCGGATCGAAATTGGAGTGTTAGACTTTCAAACTATCCCAGTGCTTTTTCGTTGTAGCTACTGACACAAACGACAGGAAAAACAAATTCCGAAATATCAAAATATATCATTTCACGATCAATTTCACTGTGAATATATCTCTTCCTTAGTGACTGCAATGCCTACAATAACCTAGAAGGTTTAGGTTTACTGTTTAGGTTTAATTTCAAGTTTAAGTTTAAGATTTATCGCTGATCCTAACCTGTTTTTTGCGCATCTTAAGTTGAACGTTTATACTGCAAACATTTCAGCCAAACAGGACGAAATTCACAGTGAAGATCAATGACCGAAAATATACCGTTATCATGCTTTTTTTCAAGTCACACAAACCTTTGGTTTAGGTATGGTGGACTTCTGCTTGGCGTTGAGCACTGGGATTGTTACGAGTCTTACACAAAAGCACAATTCATCAATTGTGAAATATAGAAGGCTGTGAATTATATATACTTTTCACAGTAACATGCATGTAGCTTGTTCATCATCAATTGCCGCGAAACGGGAGTAAACAAATGTCTATATATTTTACCGTCAGTTAGGTTCACCGTTATAGTCCAAAACCTCGAGAGTTCTTTCGTCATGTTAGAATGGAAATACATTCCGTAAAAACCACGATTCGCACAGCACGAGAAGTCTTCGAGGAACCGCCGTTTACAAACAACACGCTCACACATTCTGCATCGGAAGAAATTCGCCATATTGATACTATAAAAGAAATGAATATTTATACTACAACACATCACTACTGCTTCATATAGTGCAAAGTTCATAAAACCGCAAGGGGGCCCCAGTGAGACAAAAATACGTAGATTCAACTATATATTTACCGTTTGATAATGTGTTTTAAACGGCTTTCCAATGAAGACTTCACATCAGCTTCTTGAATAACGGAATACGTATCCAATGCGAATAGGTCATTCTTTCTCAACCATCTCTTCACGACAATCTCTTTCCTCAGGTCTAGACTAGGCTTTTATCTGCTGAAAGATTCTTCTGCTCCGAGTCTTGCTGTAGCTCTTATTTGCATCGCAGACGTCAATCTGAAAAAGATGTTAGTAACCTTACCTTGAGGCTAATCATCACCCCTGAAACGAGACAATAGTAATATGACATAGGGAGTTAGTAACCTAAAATAGAACGGTTAGTAAGACTATTAATTACTCTAGAAAAGAGACAAAAATAATATGAAATATGTTAGTACCCTAAATAAGAGAACGGGGCTGTTAGTATTCGCCTAAAAAATGGTGTTAGTATTCTAAAGAAGAAAATGGTGTTATTATTCTAAAGAAGAAAATGGTGTTAGTATTCTAAAAAAGAGAAAATGTTGTTAGTATTCTAAATAAGAGGAAATGGTGTTATTATTCTAAAAAAGGAAAGTTTGGTTAGTATTCTAAAAGTTTCAAGTCAACTATATATTTACCGTTTGATAATGTGTTTCAAACGCCTTTCCAATGAAGACTTCACATCAGCTTCTTGAATAATGGAATACGAATCCAATACGAATAGGTCATTCTTTCCCAACCATCTCTTCACGACAATCTCTTTCCTCAGGTCTAGACTAGGCTTTTATCTGTTGAAAGATTCTTCTGCTCCGAATCTTGCCGTGGCTCTTATTTGCATCACAGACGTCAATCTGAAAAAGATGTTAGTAACCTTACCTTGAGGCTAATCATCACCCCTGAAACGAGACAATAGTAATATGACATAGGGAGTTAGTAACCTAAAATAGAATGGTGGTTAGTAAGACTATTAATTACTCTAGAAAAGAGACAAAAATAGTATGAAATATGTTAGTACCCTAAATAAGAGAACGGGGCTGTTAGTATTCGCCTAAAAAATGGTGTTAGTGATTTCTAAAAAAGAGAAAATGGAGTTAGTATTCTAAATAAGAGGAAATGGTGTTAGTATTCTAAAAAAGGAAAATTTGGTTAGTATTCTAAAAGAGAAAATGGTGTTAGTATTCTAGAAAAGAGAAAATGTTGTTAGTATTCTAAAAAAAAATAGGGGTTAGTGTTCTAAAAAAAAATAGGGGTTAGTGTTCTAAAAAAGAAAATTGTGTTAGTGTTCTGAAAAGCGAGTGTTAGTTGAAGTTAGCCACGATCGACGTTTGTGCCATCCATCTTCATAGCTTCAGCATCCTTAAACTACGCTTGTTTTACTTTATATTGACAAGGTTTATGCATATGTCCAGTTGTCTGGATCGTTTGTCTAAATTTTGACTACCCTGAAAAAAAGGTGCATAACTAACCACCCTAAAATGGAAAGTCCTAGTTATTTCTAATTACATTTTTGTTTTAAGAAGCCATATTCTATAAAATTATAGATTATGCTTTCTTTTGTAACTACAGTATTTCTATTAACAGCAATTGTTCATTTACAAAGAGCTTTATCACTTACTTGCAACAAGTTCATTTAAGAACTCTGCTTTACTTACCATATAGCGTATTTTGCTATATTCATAAAAAAAATTTGGATTTTTTTTTGTTTTTAACATTTTTTTACTTTTTTTTCCTCCTTTGTCATAAAAGCTTTTGTATCCATCCTTTTCTCTTTTAAAAACGACGATCCCGTTACAAAAAAGCTAAATCAAGCTTGTATAGTTACTTTATATTTACAAGGTTCATGCAGCTTGCAATATTTTATAATTGTGCTTGTATTTACTTTATATTTACAAGATTCATGAAGCTAGCAATATTTTATAATTGTGCTTGTATTTACTTTATATTTACAAGGTTGATGAAGCTAGCAATATTATATAATTGTGCTTGTATTTACTTTATATTTACAATGCCCTTTATGCCTATATCATATAACCGCTTGTTGTACGTTTTGACCGAACTAATTCCGCGCGTTATGAAAATGCTCGCCAACACAGCAATACTGCAAGTTATATAGTAGGTATAAACAGTCCGGATAGTGCAAAGTATGTTAAAAACTCCTAAGGGGCCCCCAAATACAAATAAAACACAAACTTTGAAAGCCAGGTCATCTACTTCGTAGTCGCACTGTAATCGTCGGTTCTTTGCATCACGTCGTCGTGCGGTCGTTGTTCGGTAACCCTTTTTCGTCGGCAATATTTTAATCCTCATTCTTTGCATGGCGTAGCTGTTGGTCGTCGTCCTGCGGTCGTCGTTCGGTTATCGTTTTTCGTGGGTAAATATATTTAATCCGCATTCTTGGCATGACGTTGCTGTTGGTCGTCGTCATTCGGTGATCGTTTTTCATAGGAAAGTATTTAATCGTCATTCTTTGCATGGCGTTGCTGTTCGGTCGTCGTTTTGATATAGGATCCATCGTTACTTTGAATTGGACGTCGTCTCTTTTGCTCAGACGACGCTCTCAGTATACGAGTCGCTTCGGATCTCGTGTTTTAAAACTGTTCGCTTATCAAGTCAGTTCAATATCCTGCATCAAATTCGATTGTTACCCCAATTATTCTGAAGACAAATCGGTATCTTCTGTGCGTAATTGCATCCATATTGTTGAAATTGGTCTGGTTTAGCTAAGATGAATTCACTTCTAGAAGTTCACGTTTGTTGTGCAAACCTGCGAAAGAATAGTACATATATTTAGTACTCAATTTTAATTTTTCTTTCTAAATGATATACGACGTAAAAAGTCTCCACAGGCTAATCATTCTATTCCGTAGTATTCGCCTCAGACACTTGGTCTGCAAAGTCCCCCTAAAACTAACCATGCATTTTTAATCCTATTTTATTTCGGTACATTTTACAATCCATTTCAATCCGGTCTAAATTTTAAAGGTCTTCTAGTCCTTTCTTGTATATCGTATTTAGGTATTGCGAGTCTATGCTTTTAACGTTTTACGTCCTTATGCATGGCCTTATAGACGTGTAAAAACGCAACTACTTTAGGGAGTCAATTTCACAAGTAAGGGTCTTGCCGGCAAAATTGCCATACGTAGTCCTATTTCATGTTCCAATGGGTTTTGACTCGTGCTTGTTTCATTAATGCCTGAAAAAACTGACCTGAATCAGGTTCAAAGGGGAACATTAGGGAACGACATGTCTCAATTACACAGGCTCCTCAAGTTCGATAAAAATCATGCAACAACTTAAAGCATATACTTACTTTATTAAAATAGCGGAGAAGTCCTTTGTTGAGATTCCTGAAGGCGATCTCGAATCGGTGTTCAATTTTGAAGTACATCCTTATATATTCTGAAAGTTATCTTGACAAGCAGCTTAACTCTCTGATTTGAAACGAGCAATTGTCTGTTAAAAAAAGAAACGTAAATTGATATTAGGAGCAAATTCAATCGAAAAATAGGGTTGAATCAGGATCTAACTGCTATTCCTTAAGAGAACTAACGATGATAAAAATACTCACCAGTTTATTTGAAAAGGTTTTCCTGCATGGAGAAGATGAGATAGCTTTTCTCGAACGCTTCACAGCTCACACATCTTGTTCTTGCAACGTACTCTTTTCAAGTGGTTGACTTTGGGAATAAGATTTCAGAGTTTGCATGGGTCTGTAAATGCGTGCAATTCATTGGCTAAGCAGTATCGTCGGGTCAAATGAACGCAGGTGATTGGTTGGATATTTTAAATTGACCAATCGACGGAGTAAAGTCAACTCGAGGCTATCAATATTAGATATTCTTAAAATGAGTAAACAACAACTAAGAGATGCGCATATAAAACAATAGGTAATGAGAGATCTAAAATGATTATTTATTGTTCTTAATGCATTCGTCTCATAATTGAAGCACAACGCTAAAGAAGCCTTACTCATGCCAATTGCATACAATTTAAATAGTTCTTGAATATAATAACCATTGTAATATACAATTCCCAAATTACCAGCTGCCATTATTATGAGCTTGTTATCTTTCGTTAAACTTTAACACAACAGACAGCTTGTTGGTGCAGTACCATTATACAATGCGCCGTTTAGTTCATGAGAATATTTGCTGTGTATTTGTCAAAAGGCTGTATCTGTAAGCATTTAATTATGGGTTATCGTGCTAAGAAGTAAGGTGTAAAAGTTTGAAAATATTGGTTGTTTATTTAGCGTTATATATACTTCATGAAACGTGTGAAAGGAATTTTACAAGCTAGGAAGCAAGAGTAGGCTATGCGGGGCGAGGTTCTTGAACTAATTTTAATATGTATACTGAACTATCTTTTCAGCGAACGTTCGGCTTACTTTATAACGTTAGTAAAATCCGACAACACAGTCTAGTCTGCACTTATGCCAAACATTTGATGTATTTTCTATGCAACTATTTTCACAGTAAGCACTTTGCTATATCTTGATTTTATTTCAATTTACAAGACCAGAGATTGGGGTGATGAAAGAGAGGACGGCGCAATATATCGTGTCGTTTTAAAGAAAGTTCGTTACCACACAACAAACAAACTACCATTTAATGACGAGTTTGTCTCGCACTTGGAATGGGAGACGCAGAAGCGACGAACAATTAAAGCTGGGACTCTCGTGAAGTTGATTGAACATTTAGCTCCAGCCAATGATCATATTGATGATATTGATACCGGTTTCTTGACCGTTTTTCTTACTATGCATCCAACGTTTTCAACATCCGAGGAAGTTGTTGCACTCTTAATCGAAAGGTAATCAATAATTGTGTCAATAGAAGAATCATTTCGATAAAAAAATTCCCGATATTTCCGCTCACAATAATTCAACCACTTTACCAATATTGATTATAAATTTATTTAGATTCAAAAAAGTGAAGAAGAAAAATTTATCGCGTGATTTTGAGAACTTTATAAGGTACGGCCCAAAGTCAAAGGATATAGCTCAAAAAGAACTTTTATGAGTTTTATCTAAATCAGCCATTACCTGCTTGTTGTTTAGGGTAACCGTTAATGTTCTGTTGGTCTGGTTGGAGAACTTCCCTGGAGATTTCACAAAAGATTCGAACTGTAAATTACTGAAACAACTCCAGATGTTCGCGAAAAATGAACTGAAGGAAAAACGCAGTCAGGAAGTCTTACGGAAGACACAACAATTGCTGGAAAATACTTCACCTTCTCTTAAACATGGTATGATTGCATATTCAAGTTCAAATACATATATGTTATTTACCGACTGCGAGGTCCGGATAGAAAGATATTTCCCCAGGTATCAAAAACGACTGTCACACTTTATATATACAGTCATGTCTGCTCCTCTTGGGGACTTTTTAGTGCCGACTTTGAGCTTTGGAAAAGCTATACAAGAATGTGAGTATATAGCACCATATAGGAAAGGTTTGTTGGCGTGTATATGTAACAGTAAATCAAAGGCTAGTGGCTAAAATATTTTTTTTCCTTTCAGAAGTATCACGATGTTCACCAAATGTCGACAAAAGTGACGGTGGTGAAAGTGCGGAGAGTGTCTCTTTTTCGGAAAACAGGGAATTGGTGGAATTCGCCCCCACTGAAGTTGCTGAACAATTGACATTGATAGACGCTGTATGTGTTTCATATTTTTACAGACACTCTTTTATCAGATTTTTAGCCAAATAGAAAATAGTGAAATTCCAAAATGTAAGTTATGTCCGAAAAATATGGGCGTAGAAAACGAAATAGATCAATCTCTGCTTGAAATAGAACTTGCTTCACAAATTAAAAAAAATACCTCAGGAAATATTTTCCATTCCACTTCAGTCGGCGACTTGTGAGTTCATTTTTTGATTACCTTTAGGAACTCTTCAAAGCTGTGATACCAAGGGAATGCGTGGGATGTGTGTGGTCAGGACGGGATAAAAAAGAAAACAAACAAAAGGCGTTAAGTGTTAAAGCTACGGTTAATCAATTCAACGCCGTCTCTAGACGAGTCACGACAACTATTCTTTTCGGAGACTTACGGGGAAGCCCGAGTATAGCACGAAGATCAAAACGACTTGAAGCCTGGATTGAAATAGCACAGGTAGCATTTTAAGATACTTTAAGTGTGAATTCACCGATTCACGTCATCCCGAGATGTTAGCGATTCAGTGGTTACTGCATGCCTGCACCCCTTTATGTGAGGTGCGTACCCTATGTGTGTCACTACCAGAAACCGAAGTTTCTTCTGAAAATTTCTGTTTTCATCGGTGCAAACACTGGTCAACTAGTCGGGAAAACAGTTCACTAAGACACTGGACAATAAGAGAATTAATGTCGAGGAACTCTTTATGTAAAAATTCTAACTTATAGACACATCAAGTATATACTATATAGACGATTCATTCACTTTGCATTTAGGGATGCCGAGATCTTAAGAACTTCTCGTCGTTAAAAGCGATCATGTCAGCGTTACAATCAGCTCCTATACATCGTCTTAAGAAAACCTGGTGCGCTATATCAAGGTAACTTAGGGTATTTATCATTTGACTGATTAAATCGACATATGAATTTTCGTTATCATAGTTATAATATGATTTTATTTAAACTTGATAGGAATCATCATTCGTCATTCGAGGAGCTGTCAGCACTTGTGTCCGAGGAGAGCAACCAAAACGTTGTGAGAGAATTGTTGAAGAAGGTTTGTGACATTTCTTAAAAGAGGATAGCAAAATTAACATTCAACATTGACTTATAGAAATAATCTTTGTCCTTGCAGGAAGGTACGGCTAAAACTGTTGAATTGAAGAAGAAGTCCTCACTAACGAGAAAAGGAACTCATCACCAGCGAACACCAAATACTAATGTATGTAGTTATTTCGTTAAACGAGGCTACGAGGATGCATGGAGGATTGATATTTGATAAGAAATTTCAATGGACGATTTTTATGGCAGTTTGCCTTGGTCAAATCATACGTCATATTATTGATATTGTGAATTCTTTTAAGTTTGATTCAAGTTTTTACAGCGCAAGTTTGATTTAACAGTTTCAACTCTCTACTTCTCGTTCACCAAGTTGAGACTTTGTTAAGCTCGGTTGGTAATTTTTATTTAATCTGTATGATATATGTTCTTTATAGGGTAATATTAGTGGAACAGTTCCGTACCTAGGAACGTTTCTTACTGATTTGATGATGTTGGATACAGCTTACCCCGACATGATTGACGTAAGTTTATAACAGTGAACTGGTTTATCTCTAGGGCCATTGCATTTCCTATTTTTTAAATTATGTGCAGATTACGATTAGGACTGCCTGTTAAGGCTTAGTATACAGGATTATTAGGATTGCTAGAGGTATTGGGATTAAGTTCCTTTAAACATCCATTGGCCGGTTGTATAAACTTTTGTGAGTAATAATCTGTAGAGTATTAATCTGTGGTAACTCTGTTTGATTGGTTGATATTCATATTGAACTATGGTGTTAACAACCCTATTGAAGATTTTGTGTTGGTGATTTATTCTAATCGGAATACATTTTCAGAACATTTTTGTATTTATACTTGCAGGGAAATCTAATCAATTATGAGAAGAGGCAAAAGGTTAGTTTTCTCTTTTCACTGGCTGTATTTTTCGTTTCTATTTGTTTCAAATTTTTTCATCATGTCTCTAATAGGAATTCGAAGTCATTGCCCAAATCAGATTATTCCAAGAAGCAGCGAAGAACTATTACATTTTACCCAATAATGAGTTTCGAAATTGGTTCGATTCACTAGAAACGCTGACAGAAAACGAATAGTGAGTATATTTAATATAAATTAAAATCTTTACCAGCAGACAATTTGTTGAAATACGAGAAAAAACGCTAAGCTCAAATACCAGGACTTGATTGTCATAATTTTTTTTTCAGCTTCACTCTGTCATGTAGCTTGGAATCTGGTTCTTTACCAAAGAGACAAGCCTCACTTTTCAGATCCAGGCAAGTTTTAGATAGATTTTGTTATCGGTACTTTTTCTGTAACCATGTAATCAATTATGTTTTCATTATGTATACATAATCCTGCATCCGACATTGCTTAAACAACTGCATTTACGAGAATTTTGCTAACTGTTACTCAGTTTAGTTGGGTAGAACGCTGCAAGAACATTTAGACCCGCACTATCGAGTCCTGTTTTCAGGGGCTGGTTGTATAAAATTCTGAACTACAAGTCGTAGTTAACTTTAAGAAAACGATTCTGAGTTTTGTCGATTAATTGTAGTGAAAAGTTAACGTAACTATACCCCAATCGGCATGGGTACGAAAAAATGGTAAAAGTACTATTCATACACCCGGCACCAGAAGGTCATTTTTCGCAAGTCTTTCTGCTAATTATAGCATCCATAGATTTGACTTCCCATGCTTGCCACTGTGCATGATTCCCAGGCTATAACTCGATGTACCAGAAATTGTTTTTAACAGTTCTCAACCAGGGCATTCTTTTTTTCCCGCTCACTGAGACATGGTTGCGCTGGATTGGTTACAATTCAGTTATAGAACTAACATTAATGTATCTCTGCAGGAAATTAAAAAGTGAAAACGATCTGGTCAAAGCAAGTTCATTCAGAGAAGACCTGACGGATGGCTGTGGTTCAATTAATCACAAACGACAAAACTCCGGATCGTCAATACGCTCTGAGGGATGCCCAATGATGTTTGGCAGTGATGGACACATTATTCGTGTCTCGCTACAGAGCGATGATAGTTGTAATCTGTACAAGAGTATACGGGTATGTTTTACAATAACGTGATTGTATGCAAACTATTTGACTGGTATGCTTTACCTATTGGCTGGAAAACACTACTTCAGCATTATCTTCACTTGCAGGAACTGAATGACCTCAAGTGACCTTCTAAAATTTCTAATTAACTTTGTCTTGTATGTAATGTTTACCACTCATAGGTCAACGAAGGTGATCGAACACCAGCGGTAATAAAAAAGTCTCTAACGAAGCATCATATTGACGGGGAACAGCCAAATAATTGGACATTAGTACAAATACTACCGAATGGAAGTAAGTAAATAAATATAAACCACTAAATTTAGTGCATCGCCAAAACTCTATGATAATAGCCTTCCAATGGATCCTGCCAAATAGGAGTCGAAAACGCCTGGGGCCGGTTGTTCGAAAGGCGTTTAGCTTAAACGGTGGATAAGTTCAAAATGGAAAACAAAATTATCGATTTATTGAACAACCGAGCTGAAATATTTTGATGTAAGAAGTTTAATTTTCAATGGAAGTACAAATTAAACGCATAAGATGCAAGTTCAGTCATTCACAAGATCCATGAGAGTATTTTTAAACTTTGGCTTATCCACCGTTTAAGCTAAACGCCATTCGAACAACCAGCCACTGGAAAAAAAGCCAAGTTCTAACGATGGGGAATATCATCCACTTAAAAAGGATTAAATTCTCACGTATTTTTTTTCAGATGAAGTTGTCATTCCTAAAAATGCGAATGTCTACTATGCGATGGCCACAAATAACAAAGAAAAGGGTTTATACTTTCTTCTACGGGAAAATCCAGCATAAACTATTTCACACAGGTAAATACAGCCTTCAATACCGCGAATGTCAAATATGAACAGATAACGTCAGTGTCTTGTTTTAGTATTTTCTACAGCGTACTGCATTATTGACTAGTTTCTTTTGATTGGTTCTAGATAGATTTTACAACCGTACAAGCTAAATTCACCTGGTTCTTTTCACCCCGAACAGCTCCGGAAAAGTCGTATCTTAAAATATTAAGAAAGCTAATGTAGTACATTTATCCTGGCTCAATTCACGTGATCTGCGAAATCATGTTGCCTATACTTTAATCTGACGTTGATTTTATTTTGATCCTACAATTAATCATTGTAAATACCGTTCTTTGACAACGCACCTATATGCGAGTATTTTATACAGATTGTGTTTTCTTATGTATATATTACATGTACAGATATGGGTTTAATTTAACCAAACATATATGGGTGGGCATGCTTTAACGAGACCAACGAGGGAACTATTGAAATATTGGACACCTTATTGAAGGTGTATATTATTTTAAAGCTGCTGGTGAACTTCTTACTTCTCAACTATGGTGGTGTTTGGTTTGTGGGGGTAATCATGGGGAAACATACAAAGGTTTATCTACCTTTAAGAACTTTACTTCCTCCTTTACATCTCCTTGCACCACCTGTGTTTGTGATTTTGTCAGATGATGTTGTGTTGATTAAAAAGTATTCTTTTATCAACATTTCGCTGTTTTTTTGTGTGCTGGTTATTATTACTATCCACTTATTATTAATCTGCCAAAAGTTTTGGGGGGGGACTAACTTTCAAATGAATGTTATATTAGCTAGATTAATACCATATGCATTATATTCAGCCATAAGAAAGCAAATGTAAATACCTTTGTGCCCAATGATCATAATATTTTACTATTAAACATGTAAATATGGCCACTAATTGATAAATTATATATAGCATTATCAGAGTAGAATAAGGAGAAATTTGGGCTGTTTCTAGCTTATTTTACCAAAACATCCTCAGCATAAACTGTAGAAACTTGTCAAATTGCTATGCAGCTACCTAAAGACTAAGAACTGTTATGTAAATGAATGAACCAAAAACTAAACATAGCAGAAACTGTGCAGAAGGTGTACAACACAAATACCAATTATGATTATTATTTATAACCCTGGATCATTACATGTACAACACAAATTAGACAAAGTGTACTAGGACTATGATACTAAATTATGCATCACATTGTTAGTGTTTTATATTTTAAGTAATGCATTTTATCTATTTGGTTATTTGTTCCCATCTTAATTCAGCTTATTTTGGATGTTCAGTCATCCTGATATAGCCTTTCCCAGAAGGTACTTTGACTTCTTCTACACGTGCTTTAAACAGCACGCTTAAATCTTCATTTTTAACTGAAGGAACAACCATTACTTTTTCACCATCCTAAAAAATGTAAATGTAAACATATTGACATATATTCTTGCCAATAGGAGATTAAACTTCCACACAGCTAACAAACCTTCCAGTCTGCAGGTGTGGCAACCTTGAACTTTGCTGTCAGTTGGAGTGAATCAATGACACGTAGTATCTCGCTAAAATGTTTCGGAAAAGGGGAGAGCATGTACCTCTAAGGAAGATCTGATACATTCTGTAAACATTCAATTCTTTATTTCACAGCTCATAACTTACTCAAAATTTCGCCCAGTTGTGGCAGGATAAAGAAGAGACAACTTCAATTTCTTGTCTGGTCCAATAATAAATACCTTTGTAAAAATGCAAACAAGCCATGTTTAAGAGAAGAGAAGCCAGTAATAGAAACTTCCCAAATTGCTTGAGTGCACACAAAACAATAGCTTGGAAACGAGGCAGGCAATGTAATCTATTGTTAGTGGGGTGGTTTTTATAACCCGAGAACAAATTCGGGAAGTGTCTATATAAACAAAAAATGCAATTTATGCGGAAGATTATATAGGCTGCAAATATAGTGATAAATAACAATATATTCCATTTCTTATTATAAAACATATGTACTCACAGCTCTGCAGGTTAAAACCAATCCTTGTGCATTGACCTCATCAGGATCCAACATGCCAAATTTCACAGCAAGTTCCCGTTTATCATCAGCAATGATTGGGAATGGGAAATTTTCACCAAGAGAACAATAACTCTGGATATCTTTGATCCAACCATTGTGAGATTCAGGGGAATCAATAGACAGTGCAATCAATTTAACATTTCGTTTTGCAAACTCTGGTGCAAGCTGTGCCACACGACCCAGCTCAGTGGTACATACAGGTGTGTAATCTGCAGGATGGGAGAATAAAATTCCCCAGCTAGAATGGTGAAAGTTCAATGTGTTTTGAACAACATATAAAAACGTGATTTTTTGAACTAATGAGTAGTCTATCTGGGAGTGCCTCTGAATTTCCATTTTAGAAAATTGCCACGTGGCACAATCGAGACGCCCTCGCAGTATGTATCTGCACAAATTTGAGACATTTGCAAACAAACTTAACCCTAACGGCTAACCCTAACCCTAATCATACTCTGTCATGTCCTACATAGTGATATAAAGGCCTTGTTTTGTGATAAAATGGTTCGGTTTAGGTTACATATTATATTTCACAGAAGCGTTTACTTTAAATATTTGAACTCTTTGTACAAACCTGTCCCCCAAGAAGTCGTGAAATTCGATAGGTCCACAGTTAGTTTGAGCTTGGAAATCAGGAAATACGTCTCCTAAGTTGACCATGGTGCGAAAAAGACTTTTTCTGGACTGTATATACAACAAAAAAAGATTGCAGCTTCGCTAAGTCAGAAATGGTACAGACGTACAGTGCTGAAACGAACGGTGTATTAGCAGAGGTGTATTATATCATAGATGATTATATCCTTCTGATGATTACGTCACAAATACGTATTCAAGAGTTTCCAATTTCAATGGTAGCACTCAGTCAGTAGCACTTGAGCTTTGACCTCCTATTTGAAGTTCGATTTGTTTTGCTTTCTTTTACGACGCATTTGGAGTCTAAATTTAAACTTTGTAACAAAGTGAAATTACCATCCATTTTGTGAATGTTTTCAGGCAAATGACTGGAATCCGACTTCTCCACTAGCGATATTTTTCGCGCGAAGCGACTTTATTCCTTTGTATTTGAGCAATTTGTTCCAGATGGTTGCAGTTGAGAGCTCTGGACCAAAAGTAGAATGTCGATTCGCACGAGAAATATCGCTAGTGGAAAACCGGCTTTAGGTTGGGGTGATTTATGGCTACCAATCATCTATGCCAAGCTTACTTGAAATAAATTTAAAAAATAAAGAAGAATTTTCATAAACAACCTGTAACGCAAGGCTCTGTTAGACAACTTAGACTGTGTAGTTATTGGGATCAGATGGACTTTGGTCTCTTATTTCAATGGATCACATTGTTCTGGGGCTGCCTTATTTGTGAGGTGTTGTTCCGCACAAACCGGACGCAATTTGGCAACGCGTCTAAACGCGGCGCGATTTCTCAAAGTTTTCGATTTCCCAAAAGCAAATAAGTTTTAAACTATCATAATATTCTTGTAGTTTACTTAACGATAATACGTTTTAACTGCTCTGGCGCCCATAGATTCGATCCGACCTTAAAGGTGGACGCCAGAGCAGTCAAAATGCATTACCAATAAGCAATCCACAAGAATATTTCTATGATAGGATAAAATTTATTTACTTTTGGAAAATAAAAAACGTTGAAAAATCGCGCCGCGTTGCCAAATCGCGTCCTGAGCGAGAGTTTGCACGAGAGTTTTCGTCAGTTGAGAAGCGAGAGTTGACCAGATGTTACAGCGCGCGTAGCAGGGACTATATTTTATACTATTTTGTATTAATGTTGTATTTTTTTGCTAAGCCTGCTACTACAAAATGCAAAAACCGCTAGCTGTTTTGCAACTCTCATCACTCTCATGACCGATCAAACGCGCCCAAACTCTCATCAACTCTCATCAAAATTTGAACCAGTTCAAAGTCGATGAGAGTTTATGAGAGTGCATGAGAGTTCGCGGTCAAACACGTTGGCGAGAGTTGCAACTCTCATAAACTCTCAAACTCTTATTCTAGTTTGACCAGGGCTTTACTCCCCTTTTTGGTGTATTGCGCATGGCATTATCATGATAGCGCGCAGAGCCCCATCGCGTTGAAGTGATAAAAACTTTCCAGCAGTGCACCATACGTAATTTCACAGCAGGACTTCACCTGGCATCTGCCACTCGTGACTTCGTGTGGGAAATAGCACAGTTCCAGAAGTATTAATATTAATGAAAACTCCACGAATGTTTAGCGGCGAAATCTTCGAATATTTCGCCAAAAAAATGTGCAAAAGTATGTCTGTGGGAGTGTGGGTCCGGTCACTGAGCCTTATATTATGTTGCATGTTAAAATAATTTATTATCTAGGCCAAAAACGGAACCACAGCAAAAACGATCATACTTGAATTGCATTACGTAAATTTGCATTAAGGGCAAAATATTGTAAAATACGCAAAATATGGCCTGCAAATTTCGCATAATAATGTACATACTTTTTAGTACGTACGGAAATTGTTATCATTTTCGGTCCAAAAGTGGTGTAACAAGTTCCGGCTGTCCGAATTTCAAAAAGTACGTAAAATTGGCAAGGTAATATTTTCCATTTTTTTCCCCATTTTACAATATTTCGCCATTTCCGCATTTTTTCAACTTGTCACAATTTCAAAATATACGTATTCTTTTCATCTCCCATGATCGCCCGGCAAATATAGTTTAGGCTTCTACAGAATGTGATTGACAACTTTTTGCGTTTGGAGGGTTAGCGGCATAGCGCTAACCCTGGGTCAATTTTAATCAACTGTTTTGGTTTAAATGCATGTGTTAACTTTTTAAACAAGCGTTTAAAAAAATTTATTTAGGAGATTTGCTCTAAACCAGGATCACAAACCGGCTTTTGAACAACCGGTCTCTGGACATTTTTGGCAGCATATAAACTGCGCAGTGCGCATCGGGTGATTCTCCCGGAAGTTGAACCAAAAGTTGAACTAACTTTCGAAACACAGCGCAGGAGGAAAGGCTGAAAGGGGCTGAAGTTTCGTTTATGAATTCTACTATAGCAGTATTTTTCTGCACAGAATGTATTTAACAACCTAGTGTAATAATGTTTTTCAATCCTGATGATGACGATGATTTCTCTCCATCGTTTGGCGGTGGTTCAGGCGGGTAAGATTGCTTTACTATTTTCGTTTTAACATGCTATAGCATGTCGTCTAGTTTCCGGACGGTAAATAAGTTACCATATACCAATATACCATTTAATATATGGGTCAATTACCATTATAAGTGTGCCACTGAGTGAATGTGCTAGGGGTTGAAACGAAGCATTAAACTTCGAATGATTGACCTCCAGTAGTAGAAATTTTATGTGTTTTGGCATTTAATTACCATACATTCTGTATTATATGTTTCAATCACATGGCCAATTTTAATGAGAAAACAGACCAATTACTAGATTTATTTTCTATTCCTAGTAAATCAAGTTTATCGTCGCTTTTTGGTGCCGATCAGGCTGCATTCAATTCATCAAAAAATGAATCATTGACCTACACTGCACCAAAACAGCCCAAGAAACAAGTTGGTATGTATATAAAGAGGAGACACACCGCAGCAGAATATATTAATATGCTATGATATATGTTGGGTAAATTCAACATATTTTAAAGCATATGCATATTGAGCTGCATGTAATATTTCATATGTTGAAATGGCACCACTAGGTACACTTCTAAATCTTGCCTTCCCTTCCCACTGACATTTGTATGGTTGCATAATTCATTAATGTTATACCATCAGATGATTGCTTCTTTATGCAAGCTTGATCATATTTAACATGTAAAAAGGTGCAATATAAGTAATAGATAAATGAAAGATCTATTGGTTCTATAATGCAAAAGTTCCATTTTCAATAAGGCCTGTTTATGCTTGCAAATGTATCTGCAATTTTATTTGTCATAAGTGTGAATAAATGTGATTGTTATATAGTTGCTGTGTATTTAAATGTGATTGTTGCATTTGTAGTCACATGACTTTCAATGTATGCAATCTTTCCCGCCAGGGAAACAAGTGAAAAATTGTTACCCCGCATATTTTTGTAACAAAGTGTTTTTTGAAATGAATTTGTTGTGTAACATGTATGTTTTGTTCCTATATAATGTACACTACCTTGGGAAATAGTGAGTTTTGTTTTCCCTTGAGTATTAATGTTGCCCCTATACTGTACATCAGCAAATGTTATTTACTTTTTTGCATCTATCAAAAGATGAAAATTGTAAAGAAAATTGCCATTTGTTAGGAGGCTAATGGGCATGAATCTGACAGAGACTATGATCATGTTTAGAGCAAAACATTTGAGCATACAAATTAAGGATTATAGTCTCATTGTAATATCAAACTATTTGGTTGTCAAGATGTTTTATTCGCTTCAGCATCAAGTGGTCAAGAAACGCCTCCAGCTGTCATACATGCTATTGCAGCCCAAGCTTTTAAGTTGTAAGTCATTTATAGAAATACTTTGAATTATCTCCTCCATGTAGCTGCATGTATATAATGATCCCATTTGATTGCGATATGATTTGCAGTGTAAATGGGCAGTATGCTAGTCAAGGAAAACTGGGAGTTGCTGTTTTAGGAAGTCACACTAAGAAAGAGGTAATTTAAATTATAGATGACAGTATGTGATAGTTACTAGTGGGATTATCTAAATTGTTAAAAATGTCAGTCACAAGCAATTGTTGTTGTTTAATTTTAGTATCGTTTATTGGTGTATGCTAGCAAGAAGCAACAAGTTACAGCTGCAAAAATAACCAGTAGCTTTTCATTTGTGGTAAGCTTCCATCCAAATGAGTGGGCATAAACTATGTATTGTATGTTTACATTGGTCAGTAACCTATATTAACATATTTATTATAGGTTCAAGCAAATAACTACTCATCATTTTATGATGATGCTAGACAATCATGGTCACTTAGGTTTGACTCTTCACAAGCCATGGTTGATTTTGCGAAACAGGTACAGTATGTGACATTATACATGTTTCTTTATACAACAAAATATTAGGCAGTAAGTTTGAAAAACATACTGATTACATTGTACCCTATAGTAAAGCAACACAAAATGTACTTGGAAACCTGTGCACACAACCTGATTTTTTTTATTCTCAGCCAGCAACACGCCAGCAAGTAACACTTTGTCAAGCTCAATCAAGTTTTTCTTTATAGATTGGCCTAGCAAAATATAACTCTGCTCCTGGAGGTTTGGTAAAGCAAGATTTACAACCTGGTGATGGTCAAGTAATGAGACATTAATTTTTATTCTGATTACATTCTCATTTTTGTTTTCAAAAAATTATTTACCAGACTCAATATTTTATTCTGCAGGCAATTGAAATTGGAGATGCAATTGAGGTGAAGTACACTGGCTCTTTGTGGACAAATAATTCTTTTGGAAAGGTAAGTGTGTTATTTCTTTGGTCTTTCCGTAAATGATGCTTACTAGAAAATTAACTGTTTTTGTTATACTGATTCCTGCTGGAGCACCGTTAGTTGACTAATTTTTCCTTCAACTGTTTCTGGCTTGACTATGAAATGTGTACAATTCCACTTGAAATCAAGACCTTTTGAACCTCTAGAATTTACCTGCATTGAGTGAAGTGCCAAAAATCATAATTGTTTTTATTACTGGACACTGGTATAGGTTTTTGATTCAAATGCTTCAACAGATAAGACATTGAAATTCCGGCCAGGAAAAGGAAAAGTGATCAAGGTATGATTGAGAAGCAATTTTAATCATGCATTTATTTTCAAACATATTAGATAAAGTTGTCTTACAGGGCTGGGAAGATGGAGTTCTTGGTATGAAAAAAGGTGGAAAACGTTTGTTAGCCATTCCTCCTGATTTGGCATATGGAGATAAGGTATATTGTACACATGTATGTGTATTGTGTGTTGGTAATTGTAAATTTACTTTTATATTCTGTACCTTTATACCATTGTAATTCGTACTTTAAATTACACCATTACCTAAATTATACCAAATTTTCAGGATAAATTGAATAAAAAAAAATACATAATTAGAAATGAACACTTAGAATTCAGAGTAGAAATGAAATAGTGTGTAGCCAACTTCATACCACTCTATAAATCTGAACTCAGAACTCTTCTGTTAGAAGGCACAGTTCCATGTCATGCCATTGATGTGTCATGCATTGCGCTAAAAAAATGGTGCCCATGTCTCTCTCCAGTTCCTGAGCCTCGCTTTATTGGAAATTACACCAGTTCAAACGTCAGATGTAAAAATTTCTAATATAACAATCATCAAACTTATTTTTCCCAACAGGGAGTGCCATCACGGGTGCCTGCAAAGTCCGCACTTCTTTTTGAAGTAGAAATATTGCGTGTTAAATTTACAAAGGAAAAGACGGAGAATGTCCCCAGTGATACATCAACCCCGCCACCCGCAAGCGATCAGAGCCATAAAGATGACGTTAACCCAAGTTCTGAGAACCCCAAGTACGTGAAATCCAAAGATGAGGACATGGTGGGGGGAGTAGGGGGGGGGTGTTTAATGCTTAGTACAGTAGTTTCCTTAGAACTGCGGTTCAAAGTTCGCATTCCCAAATTTTTCGCCATTCCAAGTCTCCGATATCGTCTGAGTATTACCCACTAACAGCTTTGGTTTTTCAGCTGTGTTGAAGCTCCGCTGTCTGTCAATGAAATACTTCAAACATCGTAGTAAACAATGTTTTTAGATGTTTTGAGAGAAGCCTTTTAATTCGTATTCCCCTGGCACAAGGAACTACAGCAGTTTACCTGTTTGAAATATGTGCCTTATTTTCTGTTGTAGAGGAGACGAAGATTTGCGTGAAAGAACTGCTTCTCTGAACAAAGAAATAACAACGGTAAATAACAGTAAATAACTATTTTTATGCCATCAGGGATTCCATACAGATTTCTGTTCTCATCTCCTAAGGCTAGCCTTTTGTAACGGCTTATGAAAGTTTCTAAAAGATCAGTACTAACTATAGTTTTATCCTCGAAATGAATGTTTTATTTCTCTTTTATTTCATTAGTCACCAGAGAAAGGGTCAGAGAAGGCCAAGCTTTTGGCAAGAATGTCTAAAATGGGAAAAAATGTCCTCAAACTCCCTGGAGCTGTGTCTGCTGAACCAGAAGAAGATGACCACGAGGTTCACGCAGAGGTATATTACTCTTAACCAAACAAATCTGCTGCAGGTCGCTTGCTAGTTATTTTTTTCGGAGATACTAAATTTAATCTTTGTTGTACTTTTGTAGAATGTTGCTGGTAGTCATACTAGTGCCAGGACTCCGACCCAAGCAGAGCCTATTGCCGAGCGGCCTCGTTCCCAATCTAATGAATACCACGATTCTAGCGGAAACCCCCATCCCCATTCCCCGGGAAAGCCGAAGATAGCCCCACGTTCTGCACACGTGAACAGGATGGCTCATGCATCCCCAAGTCATGCCCCCAGTCATGTGACTCCACAACACTATCCCACAGAATTTCAAAATCCACAACCTGCGCATACACAAGCCCCACCTCAACAACAACCACTTGCCTTATACCAGGTGAAATGTTTGATTTAAATGAAAATTGCATGTGCGTTGAATTGCAACAGTCACTAAACCTAACTGTGTTTTGCTATCGAGTAACACCCCCAATTTTATAAGTGACTTTATTTATTACGGTAATCATTCCTTGTGTAGCCGCCACTTCACCAGAACCCTCCGCTCTACCAACAAGCGTCACAATTTCCCATTCCTCAACCTCAAACGCATTTTCAACCCGTTTATCAACAACCTGTACAGCCCGTCTTCCAGCCTGCGCCCCCGGTACAACCCCCGCCGTCAACCAGCGGTGGTACTAGTGACGTCATGATGCCCATGTTGATGACAGAAAGCCGGCAACATCAAACTGAAGTGAGACAATCAATAACTAAAGTTTCGGAGAAAATTGATGCATTAGAACACAAGGTTTGTATCAATCGGATATGAACAGTAGCACATCAGTGATTAACCACACATCACATCGTCCTAAACTTATTGAACGAGAGTTATTTCACCGAAATAGGCATTTTCAGTAGTTAAATGGTTCTTAAAAGTAAACCACCTTTTGTACAACGGGTCTCATCACTGTGCTCTGTACAACACGGATGACTTTCGGTAGGTTTTATCAAAGGTACGACTACAATGAGGTGAAGAGTTGCATTAGAGTAGACTGGATACTCCAATGAGTTTTGATCGTCTGTTGCCAACTGTAATAAATTTGACGAATGTATATTTCTCCTCAGATTGATCTTCTGAAGCAATCGAATGAGGAAAGCAATGGCGCTATAAAACCGGTGATGCCTGGTGTCTCGGATGAAAATGTTATGGAAGCTTCCGTTTTGATGAACAGTATCGTGAAGCTTGTCCAGGTAATCAATCACCTTACATCCCCTGTCTATCTTTATTGTGTGAAATATGAATCCTGAGCTGTCATTCACGATTAAGGAAAACGAAAGAATGAAGCGAGAGAATGTTGAAAAGTCAGCTAAGATCGAGGGTTTGAATGAAAAGATTTCTGAACTGTTACACCGGAGCCAAAGGTGGGAATGACTGTTATCTTCTTTGCTGTTTGTTTCCAGGTTGTTTTGTCTTGATCTTTTATCTTTCGTTCAGGTATGTAGAGCAAAGCAATATTTTCTTGGAACAACGAAATGAAAGTTTGCAACAATCATCGTCCTATTCCCAATCAAAACTGGTTGAATTGGAGCGAGATAAGGTAACTTATCGTTTTACCTATCACCTATATTTCTTTAGATACTATACATAGTGAATTATAGGCAGTCGTGGTTTGTCAACATTTGTATATACCTTTATGTCCTCAGCAGAAATCCAGAATCGTTCTGTTTCGCAATTTGTTTTATTCAACATAGTTTTGAATGTCCACAACTTGGGTATTCTTACCATTAGGGGAACCTCACGCCGCGGACTTAACAGCTTCCCTCGCAGAACGATTTAGTTTCGCTCAAAAGTTGTATTCATTTTTGGCCTAAAACGGCGTTTTCGGACAAACGTATCAGCCCTCTTGCAACTGAGTTATATTGCCACTCTTGATTACTCATGTCTCGTCAATTATACACAGACGACATTGGCAACTGAGCTTGCAACATACAAACAAAATGCGGCGACAATGGAAACCGAGTTAGAAATCTTAAGAAAACAAGATGCAGAGAATCGAGAACTGTTGAAAAAAACTTCGTCGCAGTTGCAGAAAAATAAATCTGAATTAGGAACAGCAAAAGATGCTTTAGCAGGTGATTATGAAGTTTAATATTTCCATCCCGAGAAAGTACAGTGGGTGGTGCATGTTTCTTTTGTGTTGTGCCATGAATGTAATCTTCGCCAAAGTAATTTTGTGTTATGCAGTTGAACGTACTAGTATTAGGTTTAGCATGAGTGGATCATGAGATTGTGCATGCTCTTGAATGTGATCTGTCTTTTAGCGCAGCTAACTCTTCAGTTACAGTACTGCTCAAAAGTAACTTAACACTGCGTTCGCGTTCCAATCGCGTTCCGAGCGCAACCGAACGCCTTCCAAAATGCGTTCCTTTGCTTTCCAAACGCGTAGGGTGTCCCACAGTTTAGGTAGATCCTTGAAACTACTCATGTGATTGAAACAGCAATAAAATTATAGATCCGGAATACCAAGGTTTAACCAAGGTTATATACCGAACAATGAAACGTTTGAGAGAACCACTATCCAGTTGCATGGATGGCTCTATCCAGCTTTCGTACAACCCACCCCACGTGTGGGTATAATGCCGTGCTATATGAAAGAGCTAGTTTATCAATCAATCAATTTGAACAATCCGCCAATGTTGTTTTGAATATTTTTTAGAGCGAGAAGAGGAGGTTGAAAGGTTATCATCCTCTGTAAAGAATCTGAAACAAGAACGTAAAAAGTTAGAAGGCAATCTTACTGCACTTGAAGAATCTGTCAGTGATTTAAAACAAGAGAAAGAGTCTGTAGAAAAGGTTAGTGTGCTAGCCCGTACTATCGTTGCCTTACAAAGTAGTAATTCCTTCTATAAAAACGACTCGAGTAATGATTGTGTTTGGTTTGTGCTGTGATTTCTCTTTGGTGTGCAAGGGACTTTTCTGTGCATGCATATTTATGTTTTCCACCTTCATAGGAAAGAAAAAACTAGGTCATTCAGAACTGTGCATAATATTTTTGTAATTTCAAAAATGTTGTTCACAGAGTTTGTTAGATCGTAAAAAGAAACATGCAGAGGTTAAAAAAAGAATGGATGAAGAGATTGAAGACCTTAAATCTAGCCAAGAGGTAAAAAACCTTTCATGTTGTCCAAATTTCGAGAAATGTCGTTTTTATTTGTCACTCGTGCAGTAATAACAATGTTTATATATTTTTAGGAAGAACTAAACAGCCTAAAGGAAAGACATCGTCGGGAGTTGACTTCAAGTAGTTCATCCTTGTCAAATCAGGTATAATTTTGATGATTTTGTCAATGTCTTGCTATATGCGCGAGTAGAAAAATAAGGTATATAGGCTTTTTATTGTTTGGATAACGCATTTTCTACTAATTGTGATGAGATCCAAGGTGGCTGGAATCAACGAGTTTTCATTAAAGAGTGTATTCACAACATGATGTGGTCCGAGTTCTTACAATATTTTGAACTTACTACATTACGTCTGTAATAGAGAGAGAGAGATGAGATAGCTAGAATCTTTAATTAATTAATAATTACAGTCGTATAACTGAATTGATTTAATTCTAATTGCTTTTTTAATAAAATTGATTTTACAAGAATAGTCAAAAGAGATTACAAAATTTCTTATCACTAAGACTATCAAGGATTTGTTCAATAACTAATACAGTTTTCTTTGATAATTTAAAAATTAATTACTCTTTATCTACAATTTAAAATTATTAGAGTTCAATTAGATTATATCTACAAAGTTGCCTTACGGGCATAACAGGGAGTAAAAGAGTTTTTAAATCTATTCGTATACATGCATAGTGTCACAATTCTATAATCTGTTGTCTTTAAGATTTCTGAACTGGAAACAGAAATGGAGACAAAGTGGCAAGAGAAATCAAAACAAATGGTGAATCAATGTGAAAAAAAGTGGAAGAGAAAATATGACGACATTACAGAGGAAAATGAGTCGTTAAAGAAAAAGTTATCTGAAAGTGATGAGAAGGTGTGTCGAAAATACTCTTTTCTAGATGATGTTTTGTTCGTTATTTCATGTTGAAAATTTTCTTATAGTATTCCATTATGAAGACATCCCAGGCTCAGCATTTGCAGGAGATCGAAGACCTTCAAGAAAAGCTGAAAGACTTGGAAGAAACGCAAAATAAAGTATGGCATACTACACTTTATAAACGTTTTTTGTGCTAATACGATATGATAATAAATTATTTTATACCCTAGTACACGAGTATGAAGAACTCGCAGAGTCAACAGCAACAGGAAATGAATGAACTTCGGGAAAAAGTTAAAGACATTGAAAACACTCAGAAAAAAGTAGGTATTTTTCTTCGCGCGTCCCCCGAAAGCGCAGAATTGAGAGGTTAGGTATTTATTTATTTTCTTCACCGTCAACATTATTGTTTGCTTATTTTGAACAGTATCAAGATCTAAGGATGAAAAGTATTGAAATGAAAGAAAAATACGAAAATAGAATACATGAGCTGATTGAGGTACATACATATAATAACTGATTATTGACCGAGCGTGAGGTCTGTACTGTGAAATATCAGACCGAGCTACGAAGAAGCAAGGTCCATGCAAAAAACATCGGTCTGATATTTCACAGTACTAACCGAACAAGCGAGGTCAATAATCTATTTATTTTATGGCTGAACTGCATGAGACAACCGGGATACTGATCCGGATACCGAATATACATATCACAGCCCGGATATGGGTTCTTACGGACCGCTCGTCAACCAATCAGCCATGTAATAATATAAAATACTACCATAAGTCCTAGATTGTATGAATAGTCACTCGGAGGTGCACTCGTGTCTCAAACGTATACATGGCATGACAACCCGTATGGTCTTAAATGGAATACTTAAACTGAACCTTTATGCCAACGAATTCATTGCTTCATAACTATCTTCATCTTTAACTCTACCAATAAAATACTACAGGGGCTGAATTTCTTCAATAAATCAGTTTTGAAATTTTTCAATAGTGCCCCAAAGTTTCGGCTTTACTGTCATCGAGTGCCTTTTTTAATAATTTAGGAAAAGGAGTCAGCCGTAAAGGAAGTCGAACAGAGGTCTTCCGAAGAAAAACAACAAGTCGCGTTACAACAATCAGCTGCAGAACCATCCAGAGATGTAATTATTAAAGAGGTCAAGCAAATTATGAACAAAGTATTCTTCAAAATTCGGGAAGAATTTGTCGCTGACGATAGCTACAAAGGCTCGTCAATTATTTCTGTTGTCTTGAACGTTATCAAAGTAAGAGTACAGTAGTTTTTTTGTGAACGAAATTAACTGGTTTTGTCTTCAATTCACGCTTTGTTCGCGTTTTGAATTTTTAATCCTTTTTTCTTTGCAGGCCATGACGTTAAAAATGACCAGTGGCGAAGGTGAGAGTGGAGAAGAAAGCGGAGAAGAGGACGAGGATGAAAGTGGAGATGAAGAGAGTGAAGAAGAAGAGGGTGAAACTAGTGGAGAAGAAGAAGGAGAAGTGAAGGAGGAAGAAAGTGAAGACGAAGGTGAAAATGATGAGGAAAAGGGAGGCGTGGAGGCTCAAAGTGAAAAAGGGGAAATCGGTAATATCGAAATTGAAAGGACGGAAGATAAGATCATCGAGAAAATAGAGGATGAGGAAATTGACAAAGATGGAAGTAAAGAGAGTGATAAAGAAGAAAGTATCGAAAATTCAAGTGAAGACGATGGTGAAATAGTGAATAAAGGTCAGGATGAAATGAAAGAGGAGGAAATAAAAAATGAGGAAGAAATACCGAAAGTTGAAACCAATGAAAGTGAAGCAGTCAATGAACAGAGTGAAAACGCGGAGGAAGCGCTGCGGAAAAGCGATGAAGGAGAAATAAATGAAACCGAAGAACATGGCGGCGAATCTGAGGATATATCTCCACTAAACCCAGCAGAGGATAGTGATAGTCAAAGTGATGAAGAGGATTTAGGAATAAAAGAAGTTCCTCCTTTGATGGAACCCAATATCAGTGATGATGACACAGAAATTACACAAGAGGACAGTGGTGATCATTCGGGGATATTGCAACAGCAAGGTGCTGGTCATTCAGAGAATGTAGGAGATGGCGCTAGTTCAGACGAGGATCTTGAAACCGTCTCAAACCGTCCGGTTCATGGCTCTGAGCAAGAGGCTGATATCTCGTCCGATGATGAGACCGACAGGAATATAGTGGATAGAAATGGACAAGATAATGGTAATCAAGAACCTCTGGTGTCTAATTTGCCAAATATTGACGAATTATCTGAAAAAAATGAAGATAGCAAAAGTGGTGATGTTGTTGATTCGAAGGGATCGGATGTTGAAGTAGGAAGCAGAAATGATGAAATGGATAAAAACGGTGACGAGGGCGGCGAGAAGGAAGGTGAAGTTGAAACTGTGGCTGAAGAAAAAGGCAAAGAGAAAAAAGTCCAGAGTTTATCAGAGTAAGAATAATTTTTAAAGAATATTGTTTTAAAATGCAGAACGGATTGAACTAACAAGAGAGGGTCACACTGCATGGACCTCAGAGAAACGATTAAATATGGAGTGAAATGAAGCTGTAGGTTAGATTCTCTTTCACTCTTAGTGAAAACCCGATGATTTTAGGATGAGCTTCAAGAAAACAATTTGGAATTTATGGAGTTATACGGCAAAAATTTCTAAAAAAAAATCCTGAAGTAGCAGCAAGTGATGATTTTTTCTTACTTAATCTTTTAGTTTCTTAAGTGACGACGAAGATGATGTTCAAGGCTTGTTCGACACCCCTGAACCGAAGTCGAACTTAAAACCTGCGAAAAAGGAAACTGAGGTAGGCAAGGGATTGTAGTGAGGAGTCGTTGCGCTAATTGGGGGCAGGGGGGTGCTAACCTGCAATCGAAGTCTATTTTTAAATCGTTAGGGTGCTACCCCCTGGGTATCCCCCATGTTCTAATCCAGTTACACATGATTTCCTAGAAGAGGGTGACATACAATTTTTGCTTTTTTTTTTCAGAGTCCAGCCCTGAAAACAATCCCCCCACCTCTCTTTGATGACGATGACGATGATGATTTGGATTGGTTCTCGTGATGATTGCAGATTGCTTGAAATTTTAGTGAAATTTTAAATTGTGAAGACAATTTTTTTGCTTTTAGTAATAATATTAACATGATTTATTTTCTACCTGTGCGATTGAAGACAATTACCAAAAACCTGATTAACGATAAAGAGAAAAGATTGAAGTCCTTTGTCTTGTATTGCTGACTATTGTAAACATCTCAGGATAAGATACACAATAACGAGCGTTTGTTTCGAAAGTATGTACCGTACCCGGACCGAGAACTCGCCCATCCTTTGAAGCGAAAAAAATTATACGTGTGGTTGTTTGACATACATGCAGTCTTTTGATCCTATTTTAAAGTGAATTAGAATCAAAGAACAACAATTGAAATGGGAAGTGAATTTGAACATAACCCTAAATTTTATTATAGCTTTTGAGAAACTAGATTCGTATTCTCCTCATGATATTATAACACTACAATTCTAGAATTACTTGAATACCGTTACTTTGCATTTTCTCACGAGTTATATTTTCAACTTATTATTAAGATATCATGGATTCACAACTTTAGATCGAAGTTTCGTTTGTTCCTATAGATCCGAGTTGATTTTTCTGGTGTCCTGCTATGGGTGGGGTTTTGGGTGGATTTCTGGGCTTTACAAACAAAATTAAACACACTACGTGGAAAATCATTAATCTTGTGTGATTTTACAGTTGTAGTTTCTGGGATTGCCATCGAAAATAACGACTGCTTTCAGGTTAGCTGCAAAGCACAATTGCGATTGACAATTAAACCATGCATTTTGAAATTTATACAATATTTTTTAATTGTACAACATAAATCAACATAAATCATCTTTTTTGTGTTTCATAAACAGTTTAACTGCTGTCATTCAGGTTTGTCTAGTAATCACGGTTTACTGACTGTATTCCAGTTTTAACTTTTAACTCAACATAACTTAAACATTTGGCATATAATCCAACAAGTAGCTATATATGATTGTACAAGACGTTTCTCGTTCTTTATATAAATATCAATGTTCACCTTATACAGATAGACCAGGCATATTGTGTGATATCATCATAGGTAGTAATCACTGATCTATACTAGAGCTATACTAGTATAATTTAGTGGTATAATTTTAATACATCCGAAATAGAGTGACGCTTTAAAACTATTAATAAACCCTTTTACAGTTTTTTCCTTTTTCTCTTTGTATTCGAAATTTTTCGGCGTCCATTATCTTTAGTACGATGTTAAAAGAAATATATTGGAAAACCAAAGAAAAACGGAAGATCGAAAAATACTAAAAAAGGAATTAATAGTTCCGGCAGCGTGTTCTTAAATATCAATACAGTTTCTTTTTTCTGAACACAATGTGAACACTCTTACTGTATATGTGCTAAATATAAAGAGGCTGCCAAGTCCTTCTGCGAAGATCTTTATGTTTTAGAAACGATAGAGTTCAGAGTTTGTTTTTTCAGAGAAACTGCATTGTTTGAAAGCAGAGCACGCACTCCACACATAAATACAAACTTTCCATCCAGACTATCCCACATCGGTAAAGATCACTTTTTCAGTTTCAATTATGTGCAGAGGGACTTGACTTCCACATTACAAATAGACAACGAAAATGAACGTTTTTTAAATCTAAAAATTAACTTAACTCCTGTAGTAAAAGTAAGACAGAAACAGACGTCTTACTTTGTCATAAGTGTTGTGGCTATTACAGCCATAGCTAAGATGAATTCTGCAACTAAAAGCAACATACTAGATGGTTCAGTAACTGGTCTACAATTATTGACCATCGGCACCGATGATTTTCTCGGGCTCAACTCGCTTGCTACCACTTTCCAACTATTACTTTGGCACTCGATATCGTTGCAAACAGTTGTTGCTGTTATTCGATACTTGTGCTCTCCGTCAAAAACTTGAAAACACAATTCATTTTTGCGAACCGCTTCGGTCAACGCTTTCACTGTATCATTAAGATTAACCAAGGTGTCCGCGCCAAACTTTTGCCTCATTCTATGCTCATATTCGTCGGCAATATAAAACACCAGTTCGATTGTACTGTTTTCAGACTTCTGAGTAATATTAGAATAGGCAAACCACGAAATGCCTTTTCTATCCAAACACAAATGTTTTGCAATTTTTATGCTTAATTCTTTCGCTATAAGCGTTCGCTTCTTTAATGTCCCAAGGTTTACCTGGAATAAGAATTTCCTCACTTTTCCAAGATTTAAGTTCACTTTCCGGAATTCATCACAACGTTCGATAGTTTTTAGTATCTCCATAAGACTATTCTGGACATTTTGGTCGGTTAGTGTTTGTCGTAGATGCCAGAAAATTCGCCACAAATCGACAAGAGGTAATTTGCAGATTGTTGTAATTGTTGCAGGATATGGCGAAAAAAAACAATGTCTGTACAAGGATATTGCGCGTCTTGTTAGTGCTTTACATGAGTTTTGCCGTCTTGTTCCTTGCCATATTCTCAATAAAGGTACCAAGTTGACTTGTAGGCATTTCCGTACACCATTTAACCACATATGAGCGTTTCTAGACAAGTGTGAATAAGGATTTAGATACGACTTACAAAGGACTTCTCCAAATTTTATAACTTCGTTCTTGAATTTTCCAGCACATGGAAATCGTTGAGCTAAACACGTCTTGAACCAGCCACAATTTGCTCCGGTTGGACTAGAACACCATGCAGGAATACTCGGCTTGAAGGTGACGGAAAGAAACCCATCGTCAGTCTTCAATATTTCGCCCGTAGAACATGTACATGGTTTCGACACTGCTCCAGAATTTGTGCTGTAAACTTCTAACATGCACTGATAAATGCAAATTTGTTGACCTTTTAGGCAGCCGTGGCGACCCTTGGATTTTTGTCGTATATACAAGTCTGTAACACAAGTCGACCACTGCTCGCCGCTGTAGCGAGAAATACGAATACAGGATGAACTTCCCAGTGTTGAATTATTACATGATTCTACTTTCTTCGTTGACGACAAAATATATAAAACTGTGATCTGAAAGTGAACAATTAGAGGCACTAAACTCAGCCCTTTGGCTTTGGAACTGCTATAGCACGCCATATTCACAATACTCAATGGCAATGCAGGTTGCTGTTAAGTCTTATCGTCTGAATATATCGCTACTTCGTGGCTCAATACACAGGTATGAATGTATTTATTTGGTTAACTCCAGTTATATAAACGGCGCTTGTTCTTCGAAGTAATGCACTAAGACGAAAACTGCTTCAATGGAAATATTGATTTTAATAGATACCAGGAACTCCGTTACGAGTTACGACATTTATATCTATTGTCATTTCTAGGAATGTGACTACCATATAAGGCATGCTGGAAGTGGACATTATGAATTCGAGATTTGATATAGTCCGGCTATATAAGGCACGTAATCCTAAATCCTTACAAAATGTGATATTGTTGTATATTATATTGACTGCCTGTTTTAAAAGCGGTCAGTTAGTCATATGACTGCATATATAAAGTACTTATATTTTCTGTTCGTAAACTTTTCCGTTTTACTTTCATTTGGTGATGACTGCATGCGCGCAGCTGTCGCAAACTTTTACACATGTCAACGTGCAGTCATGTGGTGGTCACTTGGAAAATGCATTATACATACATGATACATTGCCTTCTGGATGTCAAGTCCTCGGCAGAAATACAAACAGACTGACCGATCTCTTTGACAAGAACTTTCCAGACGAAAACCTTTGCATGCCTCTGCCTTTTTTGAGTTAATTCAGTGATAGTTTGGTGACTTAGGTCTGAGAGGTAGTTTGCATTATTATCATGCACTTCAAACTGATTTGAATTTTTCCCACTTATTGGATTCCGAAGACTAACAACAAAACCAACCAAAACTATGCATAAGGAAATTTTTCACTTGAACCGTGCCACGTGTATACAAATGTTTATTAGTTAAAAATGTTATTGTTGGGTATACAATTTCATATGAAAATTTCATAATCAGAGGACTTTCCTGGATTTCATCATATTAGAAATAGTAACCTGACCCCTCTTCCTCGCGATAATACATTGTCAATTATGGTCTTAGTGCGAAATTCGTGCGAGTTAAATGGTATAAAGTGCGAGTTAAATGGTATACACAGAACTGAAGTGAAGAGAATATGCTGCTTGCATTTGAAATAGGCGGAAATTTTCTGCATGATTAGCTTAATCATCTCTAAGTCCGGTTTCATTTAGACGAATATAATCATTCCAAACAGTCTTAGTAAATAGGGCCGTATAATAGGGCAGTTTGCCTTGCGTACAGAAGCGCCTTCGCTGCACATGGAAACCTGGACTTAAAACTACTCTGTAACCGTAACGACAACCCGGCACAATATCGCAAGCTGATAAAAACCTGTTGTGTTAAGTGCTTCATCGAGTTGGCTTCTTAAAAAAACCTACACTTCTCTTCCTTCTTCCTCAAACCGGGAACATTCCCTGTTAAACTAGGAAGCGTATGTTTTCAGACAGTTAAACTGCCTAAGAATGAGAGTGTCTTCACAATTTTCCTCATTAATCAGGCGACTTGCCCTGCTTGTCTGCGTGGCGTATCTAATTGCCTGAAACGAATTAAGTGCCCTGTGCTAATGTCCACATATCAAACAATTTATTCCAAAGTCTTAATTCCAGCCAAACTCTATTGGTCGACGAAAATCACACTAACAATATAAAGCGACGTAATTTGCAACAGCGTAAAATATAACACTTATACAAATATTAATTACACTTTTATTGTTCCAAATCCCAACAGATCTAATCTCCAGGGAAACTCTACAAAACATTTTGCCATTAGTATACATGGTAAACGCCATGCCATTGTACAAATTTTGGCGTATACATGTGATGAAAAGTATTTTGTCTGGCTGCTATTAAAAAATAGCTGCTCGAATCATGGGCTGTGCATGTGTGAAAGCAAAAATAGGCAAGGGTAAGTGTGTGTATAAGTTGTTGAATCGTACACCATATTTGCTTAGCTATTTTAATATGTTATTGGTGTGAGGTAGCTAGCCAGCTAGGTCAGATTTAGGCACAATCTAGTATGCGATCGAACACCGCGAAGCTCGCGAATAAGGTTTCAAATGTTGGTGACAATTTTGCTTTGATTTACTGGTAACCAAGTTCAAATATCAGCAGTATTCCTCGAGTTGAAGTAAGTTACAATGAAATGCAGTGAGATGCTGTTGTAATTCAGCATTAGCTTAATTCCTCAGAACCGAGTTTTCCGGTATAGGCCTCTCACTTCCTAGTCCTTGAAGTTTTACTACGTGGTGCTTATAGTTATGCTTAGTATCAATTAAGATGTCAGATACATCGGCATGTGACTTACTGGTGAGTATCACAGAAAAAAAAATTGACAACCCACAGCATTTTCCATAGAAATGAGACTATGTATGTATAATTGTGCGCGGTAGAAAGACTTTCTCTATCGGATATAGAGAATATTAGTTTAATGACACTTCGATCGACAAAATATTTTTCTCTCTTAACGTAGTAAAGCCTCTGCCAATTCGAATGGATGTTGGAGGAAGAAGCGAGGCCGCAAGAAGAAGGCAATCAATTGCTTTAGAAAAACAGCGAACCTTCAGCACGGTCGAAAATCACATCAACCAAGTGAAACACGCCAAAGATAATGGAAAAGAGAGCTTGAAATGCGAGCTGCATGGAGAGGAAGGCGTCATTTCAGAAGAAAAGGCAGAAGAAGGAGTTAATAAAGGAGGGCAACAAGGAGTAGATATGGACATTAAGGATAACTTTTAAAATGACTCGTATTGTTCTGAATGTTCTGAAGAAGTTGGAAGCGGAAATATGAGCCCATGTCTTGTCGAATACACGCGTTTCCCAGAGGCGGATGGTCGTCTGGCAATAATATTTTTGAGCTGTCATGCGGCTTCCCTTCAAAGAATTCCTATCATACATCGTTCACGTGAATTGTTCGAGCAGTATTTTTAATTGGCTCTTTCAACCGTAACAAAGGCTTTTAATCCTGCAACTTCGTACCTCGGGTTAGTCGGGTACGAGGCTGCTAATCTTGTTGAATTATGCGCAAAATCAAAATTGTTGACTCATGATCAGCACCTCTTATGAAAAGGACAACTTCGTGGAAGTTTAATAGTAAAATATATTTGTAATAATTTTAATTTACCGGTTCGTGCTTGTGTTAGTGTACGTTCTCGGCAGTTAGTAAACTTGCAAAAGTGCAAATTTGCTAACTGCTGAGAACCTACACAAACACCAACACAAACACCAACACAAACCGACTACACATCTTATTTTTTGGTTTTCGGCCAAATTGTAGGAGACTTTGTTATATCATTATTCAAGACATTTTGACCAAGACAAACAGCTGGAACTTCGCTTTTCTTAAATTATTTGTTATAACATTTATGCATGCTGTTTATGCTTACAAGCTGTCTTTCTTTAAGTTTAACTAATATACAAAACCGCTGGTTGCGACAAAACATCCGAAAAGGCCCTAAAACGTGTCATCAACACAACAGATTTGTTGACTACAACTCATACGTCCCTATAACCTGTCGGCTGATGCAAGTCATGCAACAACGTCGAAGTTTTGTAAGACTAAACTCTTGCAAAAAGTCCTCGTCATTTTTAGTATACTGAAATTATTATAAAATATACAGAAAAGGGCATAGTGGCGTTCATTGCAATTTCATAACATATTGTAGCATATATCATATATGCATGTGTAGTATAAAATATTTCAACCTGACGGTTCGCGCAAGAAAGTTTTCATTGCCATCGCCCAAACATACTCTCAGGGTAAACACCACATATACCAGAGGCACGGACCTACGTCATCGAGATTTCTTCTCGTGATCATCTCAAAAGTCAAAACGATGAAAACACATTATATAGCTACATTATAGAGTAAATCCTCGATGTACGCGTCATCTCCCCATCTGTCGGGACGGAATTCTAAAAGAAATATATAGATGAATAAGTTCAATTATAGGAAACAGGTTAGACTTCTTCTTATATATGTTCTCATGGACATGCATGAGAAAACGCCCGACATGCAAATACTGTGCTTCGAAATTCGTCCTGTTTCAAACAAAAGGGTATCTGGAACGAAGCTATAACATTCAAATTTCATTTCAAAAGCAGGCAAGCTGTGTACATAATACATTTTTTTTATATCAACTAACCTCTTAATGTTGGTACTATACAACCAACAGTATTAGTCAAAAGTTAAGTGCAATAGTCAACAACTGCCAATTAATTATATTTGTTGTCTTAGTTTTTCACGACGTGTATTGTATATCTACACGTCTGGAACGACAGGACAGCCTAAAGCCTCCATCATAAAACACAGTAGGGAGGATTTGAAAACGATGACGTAAAACGATGCCAATCAAAACTTTAATAATTTTATGCGTTTATGTGATGTTGCTACTCTGAGTCACCAACCGGACAAGCTGAAAAATTAGCTTGACCATTACGTAGCAACATCACATATACATTTAATATACACACCCGAGTCTTTGCATTATCACTATTTTATGCGTTATTGCTTTTATTCAATCAAATATCACAATTCTAAATTATCATGCTGCTGAATATGATGGTATAGTACGCATGGTATGCACAATCGACCTATAAATATAATAGAAAATGGTAATTAATGCCAAATCTCATGTAAATAACTTTGCTCACTTTAGTTTGGTTGGACTAGACCTGAAATAAAGTCTTTTACTAGCCTTCTCTATATCACTTTATCTATATAACGGTTCTAGGTTTACCGACCGGTAAGAGCTAAAAGATAAACGGTGTCAACTACTTCTATCTATTTACCGTCAACCACCATATAGGACAAAACTCACGTGGCTGGTTAGAAAATAATATCCTGAACACTAATCCGGATTCAACATTTTAACTCTATATAATATTAATGTTTTAAAAATCAATTATACAATTCATCAATCACGCTGTTCAGTTGGGAGATTTAGGTTACGCAACTTGGCTATAAGTACGTATGTCAGGGACCGCGGAGGGGGGTGTCTCGCTGGGCTTTCAGTAGCCCCACCAATAATTTTTTCGTTCTTTAATTTCGAATATTTATAGTTCGCTCAAATTTACAAGCACTATTTTTAGCAATTTGCATTTTTTGCTTACAAGCATATGCAGTGTATCTTATCTTTAATATTATCGTAACTTTTACTCACTTCACTGACGTATATTTTAATAATCTTTGTGGTTGTTCAGAACTGAGAACTACACGAGAGCTATTAAAATCTAGCTATTGTAATTTAGATTTGGTGGTCACTCTTTTGTTCGTGCAATTCTAACGCATATCAGAGAGTATTTGCCTTTGCAGTTTGCAAACATCGGCAGTTGATGATTGATCATGAACCTGGGCCTGTGGTTGAAACTTAAACGTCATCATCGGGATATTTCGGGGGCTTCTCGGAATTTAAACAAAAATACCGGAAATTGGCAACGTTGGCTGCACGCTGGGGGAACACTCAACACGTAATTCTAATTACAATTTGGATTTTAGCACCTACGAAAGCCTTCGATTTCTGTTCGATTTTTGCGCTATTTTCGTTAAATAAAATGGCCTATCGACTTGCTGTCGGCCTAGCATTACTAGCAGTACAAGTTGCATGGCTAAAATTTACTTGGTTGCTGGCGTGTAGTATTACGTTTTGTCTCTACCTTGTTTCTGGTGGCTGGAGATTTGTGCGTTTGCTATGGTTAACGTTTCCTCGTGATCGCAGGTTTGTTTGGGGTTGATTTGAATAACTACGTGACGTTTGTAGTAAAGTTATATAGACATTTAATCATTAGTTTATTGATACTGGTAGAAGCCCCCCCCCGAATAGACTTTTTCATAAATCAATATACCACTTGTCAAAGTTTGGTGTTCGTAGCGTTTCATTGGTCGAGAGCGAATCACGCGAGAGTGACGAAATTTTGATGTCGCCAGCGCGACCCCCTGCAGAGTGAGATAACGTGTTATCTCATGAGCAAATTTTGTCTTTTATGAATAGATATTCCGTTGTTTGCCTTGTAGATTGGTTTTTCTAATTTTCTTTAAAAAGTGGTATATAATAAAAAAACTTATTTACTGAGAACTCAGGAAACATTAAACAATTATTGAATGAGGTTGAGCAGGATATGAGGAATTATTAAGGCCGAGGTTTGTGTTATCTGCCGAAGCCGAAGGCTGAGGCGGATAACACAAACCGAGGCCTTGATAATTCCTCATATCCTGCGAGAACCGAATTCAATAATTGTTTTATTATTTATTTGCAAAAATTTACCTTTCCTTTGATTTAGCCATTCGTATTTTCCCGCTTTTAGGTTTTGGCACAAGCCGCATAAATTAGCGTGACGTCATACCGTGCAATAATTTTTTTCATATCTGACGAAGTGACGTCAAACGTGCAATAATTTTTTTCATATCCGACGAAGTGACGTCACTGTCCAAATTTGGGCAGCTGCCGAGCGGATATGACGATTTCGCCAACAGCTGCTGGCCAATCAAAACTCTTGACTCATTTTCAATAAATAATAATATGTTTTGTCGACCCTCGACCATCGATATTATATCGACAGGTCTCGCAGTAAATAAGGGTTAAATGTCGTCAAACGCGGAAAGTCTGATGTTACACGAAGTTTGATTGGCTCGATAGTTTTGTGGGGCCAATTAAATTTCGTGTAACATCAGAGTGATCAGACTTTCTGCGTTTGACGTCATTATATAAGAATGGTCTATTATGAGAATAAAGGCTTAATATATGATGAATTGTTATCAGGGGGTTGATAGTTTTAGAGTCGCGCGTTGCGTAATATACAGGATGTCAGGATTTTAGTTAGCATGAATAAATGATACATGTTTCAGTTTAATTAAAATACGGATAGCTTTGTTCTAATTCTCAATGTTTTAGTGCACTTTTATTTCAAATAAAACCATTCGCCATTGGGCTGCCTATGATTTAAGTTAAATTGCAAAGTTACATACTTTTTTATTGCATGCTACTATTTTCAGACCAAACAAGACAAACATTGAATATAAAGAATAAACTATGGCATCATTGGCATGCATGTAGATTGAATATTTTTTCTGACTAATTTTTAGGGATTCTATTTCTCATTTGAAAATTGCATCAAAGCTTATGCAATATTCACGTAACAACAACACAGTATGTGATATTTTTCAAATGACAGCAGAAAAGCACAGAGATAAAGTTGCATTTGTGTTTGAGGACAAGTATTGGACATTTCAAGAAGTTGAATATTTCTCCAACAAAGTTGGAAATTATTTTCAAAGTATTGGATATAAGAAGGGAGATGTTGTTGCACTCTTTATGGAGAATCGACCAGAGTTGGTTTTCTTTTGGCTTGGCTTGGCAAAAATTGGTGTTATTTCAGCTCTTGTTAATTATAACCTAAGAAAGGAGTCACTTAGTCATTCTATATCGATTGTAAATGCTAAAGGGTTAATTTACTCAAATGACCCTATTATAGTTGGTAAGAATTGTTAATTTTACTTTTTGTTCAAATAATGTATAAATAAATGAAATAGATATCATATATCATATCATTTTTTTGTAACCAAACTTTGCACTACTTAATTTACTTTGTTAGATGCTGTAACAGATATTTCACCAAATGTGGAATTATATGAATTTGATGTTGGTGGCATTTCAAGCAGCCTCAAATCAGAAAATATCTTGGAAAAGTTCAAAGAATGTTCAGAAAATCCACCAGCATTACTTGACAAGAAAAAAATTGATGGTAGGGAACAAAGAAATGCATAATGAATTAAATATTAGACAAGAAAATTTATTGAGGTACCTAAAATTCACTTATTCTGAGGAATTCTTTTTGGAACATATATCCTTGGCCAGGATATGTTAGTTTATATACTATATAGTACTCTACAACCAACAGTACAAGTCAAAAGTTAAGTGCAATTAGTCAACAACTGCCAATTGGTTATATTTGTTGTCTTTTTCAAGATGTGATTTTGTATATCTACACGTCTGGAACAACAGGACTGCCTAAAGCCTCCATCATAAAACACAGTAGGTACGACAATTTGAAAAGGATGACGTAAATCCGTGAATGGTAGAATTACAGTGAATACGCCAATCAACACCTTAAAAATTTGATGCGTTTTTAACGTTGAACTGTAAAACTGGGTGTGTCGGTATGCCAGGGACCATTAGCATTTAGTTCAACTTTCAATCAACTACTTCAGGCTTGCACCATCGTCGTAATAGGAATCAGCCCCACACCGGATCAAGACATCAAGTTTCGGAATGTAAATTTCTGTATATAGAACAGCTTTTGTATACTCTCTCGCTCTGCTTTTGCATACTCTCTCACTTGCTCTCTCACTCTATAGAAAAGCTTTTGTATATTCTCTCTTTTGTATACTCTGTTAGCACTGTTCAAGCGCACATTCAGCGCGGCGTCACCTTTACCTTTTACTTAAGGTGGCTGCCTACAGTTCTATGTCTGTATCGCGGTAATTTTGATAAGTAATAAGAAATGTGAGTTCAATTGTGAAACGGTCAATAAATGAAGTGTTATCCTTGTTTATTTGAGCAAATATATTACTCAAACAGCGATTCCAAGTTCCAACCGAAATATTTTGCGCCAAAACATTGTGATAAACACGGGAGGGCCTTCGTTAAACTTCACACTCTTTCCTGTAATCTCGAAGCGCGTAAAATGTACATGTTCAGAAAATCGTTCGAGCCGAATATTTTTTAAAAAATTATTTATTTCTACAGGGCTTTTTGAGGATAAAAAAAACGCTTGTACATGGCAACGAGGATATTTAACGACATTTTTTATTTTTTATAAGCGCGATGTTGCAGCAATTATGTGGCCGAGTTTCGTGATCATACCTTGGAAGATGACAAAATAATCGTCTTTTGAATACAATTGTACGCTGCATAATCAAAACTGTAGGGAGCCACCTTAAGCTTATATATGAATTTCTTGTAGCTGCGTTCTAGCGCTGCTAGAATTAGTCCAAATTACGTCATCCACTATGTCACATAACTTACGAGATTATGCAAATGTTATTTTTTCAAATCTACGCTACACGTTATTGCTTTTATCATAGACAATACAAAAGACAAAAAAACCACGACAAAACGTCATTTGTATATCACAATTCTAAATTATCATGCTGACTCTGATGGTAGTACGCATGGTATGCACAATCCACCTATAATACAATTATGCCAAATTTCTTGTAAATAACTTTGCTCGCTTTAATTGGACTAAAAAATAAAGTTTTTTACCAGGCTTCACTATATAACCTTATCTATATGAGGTTCTAGGTTTACCGACCGGTAAGAGCTAAAAGATACGGTGTCAACTAGTGTCAAAGCTAGGTTAGCGTTAACCCTGGGTTAAAGTTTTAAATCTGCGGCCGATTGTTCAAAAGCCGATAAGCTTAACCCTGGGTTAAAGCAAATCTTTACGTTAATATTTTTAATCGCTTGTTTACAAAGTTGAATATCTTTTTTCATAAATATTTTCTGGACCGATAGAAGTAATATTTTGTAAAGTTTTAAAACAAACAGTGGTTCAAAAGCACATAAACTAAAACGCTTGATTAAAATTTAACCCAGGGTTAGCGATAACCTAGCTTTGAGCAACGGGCCCCAGAGTTTTAGTTTATGTGCTTCTGAACCACTGTTCATTTTAAAACTTACGAAAACATTACTTCCATCGGTCCAGAGAGTATTTACGAAAAAAGATATTTAACTTTGTAAACAAGTGTTTAAAATAATTAATGTAAAGATTTGCTTTAACCCAAGGTTTAGCTTTTGAGAGTCTTTTGAACAACCGGCCCCATGCATGGTATGGTAATATTTCTTTTTACATGGGCAAGACAACCTTCTATACAAAGTAAAACGAGGTCTATTTCGCTAACCACTAAATGAAATTATGATTTTTTAAAGGTTTTTGCGTGTAGCTACCGCTATGAGCACATTTCTTGAGATAATTTCTAATGATGTCATATATTGTGTTCTACCGCTGTACCACACATCTGCTGGCATTATTGGCGTCGGTGCTGTGATCTCGAATGGTGCTACGCTGGTGGTACGACGAAAGTTCTCAGCAAGTCGTTTCTGGGATGAATGTATTGAGTACAAAGCGACGGTAGGTGAAAAATACGTACGAACTACGAATCGACGTTTTTCTTTCCAAAAGAAATTCTATATCATGCGATTATATCTTGTATAATAAATATTTATGACAGCAAAAATTCCAATTTCACTTTCAACAAAAATACACTATGCCAGTAAATCATTGGATGCAGTAAATCGACAAGGGTGTTGAAAGAATCATGGCTCCTAAGTGACCATTTTTTTAACTTTGAGCATCATCAACAAAGATTGCCTTACTTTACTAACTATTAAAAGAGCATTTTACATGCACTTGCAATTTTTTTTTCGTCTTTTTAACGAACAGCTAGTTTAGAGCTGGCTAGTGTAAAAAAGTTAGTTTGTAGCCGCTACGAATTGTGTAGAGCGACTGCCTTGCCCTTGGCCTTGCTGTATAAATAGGGTAAAAATTGGTTGTATTCATTTTTTGCGGTGTTAGATTGCGATATACATTGGTGAGCTTTGTCGATACATACTGGCTCAACCACCAAAGGAAAGCGACAAAAAACACAAGCTACGTCTCATGACTGGAAACGGTCTTCGTCCACAAATTTGGAACCAATTTAAAACAAGATTCAATATTCCTTTAATTTCTGAATTTTACGGCGCAACTGAAAGTAATGTTAATTTTGCAAATCTGGATGGCTATCCTGGTGCCATTGGATCTTTGCCCGTAATTGCGTCGCCATTGTCGCCTACGGCTAAGAGGTTGTTTAAGATCGATCCGTTGTCTGGTGAACTGGCTCGAAACTCGGACGGCTTGGCTATTCCTTGTAATCCTGGAGAAGTTGGGCAAGTTGCTGGTCTAATCAATAACCGTGAGTTAAGGCTCGAAAGCTTTTCTTTTGTCATATTACATTGGTGCTTGTACAAGGTTTAGACTCTAACCATGGAAATATTCAATAGGTTGTCATTTATTAGTCTTTCTTTGTAACTTTTCCTCTTTAAGTTCATCTTGAAAGGCATTCTAGCAATAACCTAGCGTGTTCAGTATTTAAGAGTTCTTATTTTTAATAATTGTTTGTTAAATTTAAGGTAATTCTTACGATGGTTACGTGAACAAGCAAGCTACTCAGAATAAAATCGCCCACGATTTATTGAAAAAAGGAGACGAATGGTTTCTCAGCGGTGACGTACTGTACTGGGACGAGCTCGGTTATCTCTTCTTTCATGATCGCCTTGGCGACACTTTCCGATGGCGTGGCGAAAATGTCTCAACCTCTGAGGTCGAGGGAGTAATGGCAAATGCCTTAGGTTTGAATTCTGTGGTGGTGTACGGCGTCCAGATTCCCGGATGTGAAGGCCGCGCAGGAATGGCCGCGATCGAAGATCCTGATGGCGTCATAGACGTGAAGTATATCTCTAGTAAGCTACCGGAGGTGTTGCCCTCTTATGCTCGACCAGTATTCCTTAGAGTTACAAATGTGGTGGATATCACAGGAACATTTAAGTTCTAGAAAACAAGATTCCGGGAAGAAGGATTTGATTTTTCTATTGTTAGGGATAAGTTGTTCTTTCTTGACTCGAAGTTAGGTGAGTATTGTGTTTTGACTGCGGAAATTCATAGAAGAATTGTCGATGGTGATATGAGATTTTAAATGATCAAAACCATGACATAAACAGTTACCAACTAAAATGCTCACACGCCACACAAAAGTATATTGCTGCAATGATACGAAATACTTACAAAGCAGTTTTCAAGGAAACTAAAACATATATCAGACTCAATAAATCTTATTATAGAAACCTTATGTTATATACTGCATTAAATAAACTGAAAACCTTGATAAACGTTGCGTCGTATTCAGACTACAACCATATCAACCTTTCCTTCTGAAATAAACTTGTGTAAGAGTATACAATTACCTAATGGTTTCCATCCAAACACGGAAAAGCGGCCAAAATCGGGTTTGATAACCTTCGCCAACATCAAGTAATGCACTGGCATCTCTCTTCGCTATCGACTACATGCAACAGCTCATTAGGTAGAAGATATGGGAGGACTTTTAGCTTTTCTGCCAAAGTCAGTGTAGAACTACGTTTGTTCGTTTCGTCAGCTGCGTCATATATTGATCCAACCATAGATCCTTTTGATGATTCACCAGCAGGAGAGATGACGTCGTTACTGGTTCCCACATGAGCTGAACTGGTAGTGACAAAGCATGACCGTAGCAAAGCTATGTGTATACGCATTGATTTGCGTTTGACTTGCTTGCCTTTTGGCTTTGCCGCAAATCCTCGACAGTCTTTACCTGTACAAATGTAATCGTTCTGTTCTTTTGTACCTTCGCGGACATGGCAATATCCGAGGGGATTACTTGCCAAAGTTCTGCCAGCATACAAAAAAAATTCTACCCGATACCTGGATGACAAAATCCTGCATAGATGCAGCTGAATTTAGTACAGATTGTAAGGAACTTTGAAGGTTTTCATTACCTACATGACGGCAACCAAAATTGGCCAAGCGTGATGACTGGTATGAAACTGATCTTACAATCTTGCGGGCCTCCATACTACAAAACCACATATAGTACCTGTAACTCCCAAATTCCTCTAAGAGCTACGCTGCTTTGGTGTGCCGTTAACGCCATAAATTGAACTCCACTAAATTCGACCACACTAGACCACGATGGTAGAATAACACGTGCGCGGATAATAACGTAGATGTAAATATCCAATTGTAGAATAGAGTGACCTTACACTAGTTGACAATGATACACAATGAAACACTAAACTGGGTGGCGGGTGCAGCTGCACGTGCAGTCGCAGGAAGTAATAGAACGGAAATAAACGTCATGCAATAACCGTAATAACCATAAAATTAGGGTTTTAAACCTACAGTACCATCGGTGGTAATGCAAAACAGCGTTTATCTTTTGTGCTGGATTTGACGCTAAGCGATTGAAGTATTAGGGCAGAAACCACGGCGTGGCCAAGTTTGCCCATTGCTTTGACTTTGAGTATAATTTTGTCTTTGAACAACTGTTAATAATTCTGGACTTGACTAGTTTGAATACCTGCATGAGTGTATAATTCCTAAAGGTATACTTTCCTAGCTCTTTTGACAAAAAATAGGTTTTTTCGTGCAAGATTTAATCTTTGCCCTGACAGGCTGACAGTCGTCAGTGACATGAACAAGAAGTATAACCTAGCTTGACATTGCGATCAAAACGCCACATGCAACAACACTGTTCTTGTAGCTAATTGGTTCTTGGTCATGTTGGTAAACTTGTGATGAAAATTTTCAACATGATACTATGCTGGGCTGGGCACTTATTTTCGTCATAAGATTATATTATAATAAATTATATGGTTCTGATATTTGATGTGGCTCAGTTTCGATAGCTTGAACATAAAAAATTGATCGTAAACCGCACAACAACACATATTAAAGCCTGGTATTTTGCGTCTTTGCACGTGGTATTTTAACGCTTCCGACGACATGTGATTGGTCACAACCCTAGCTAATCTCTTTATCCCTTTGCAATGGCTGCACGCTGGTGGAACACTCGGCACGTACTTTAATTTGGATTTAAAGCCTTTGAAAGTCTCCAAGTTCTGTTCGAATTTTGCGCTATTTTTGTTCAAATAAAATGGCCTATCGACTTGCTGTCGGCCTAGCATTACTAGCAGTACAAGTTGCATGGCTAAAATTTACTTGGCTGCTGGCGTGTAGTATTACGTTTTGTCTCTACCTTGTTTCTGGTGGCTGGAGATTTGTGCGTTTGCTATGGTTAACGTTTCCTCGTGATCTCAGGTTTGTTTGGCGTTTGTGGTAAAGTGTATCATTATATAAACATTTAATCAGTGTGTGGATACCAGTGGATCGATACTGGTAGAAAACCCGGAAAATTCGTATGAGCAGATCAGTGATGCAGACGCATACGTCTTAGCCCGTTCACACTTGCGATTTTTGCTGCGATCTTCTTCTTTTGATAGAAGTAAACGAGTAATTAGTTACGAATGCTCTGATGTATAAGAGCTCTTTTCTGAACATCAGTAACAAATTCACTCGTTCACATCTATCAAAAGACGAAAATCGCACGTAAAATCACAGCAGAAATTGCATAATTATGAGGATGTAATATGGGCTAGATTAGCTATTGGATCAAACTAACTAAAAAATCTTGTGCAGAGCAAAAGTTGCAGTTGAAAATTTGATGTTACCAACCAAAGAGCAAACTGCTTAAAAAATGGCTAAATTTATATCCCAGCCCCACCTCATTTGTCTATGGGGGGTCAAACTAAATTCAATTTCCACACAGAAGACAGCACTTAATTGTCATTTTGAAAAACATTCAGGTTGATTGAAATTTATATTTTTTATTGTGTGTTACTGTTTTCAGACCAAACATGGTGACAATCTCTTTGCAATATATCGTAAAAAAAATTTCTCCACCAAACTTTGTAATTTTTTTAATCTCAGTAGGTGCTTTTTAGAAGAATTGCTAATATAAACATGTAGATTGAATATTTTTCTGTTTAATTTTCAGGGGTGCTATTTTTCAATGGAAAGTTGCATCAAAGATTCGGCAGTATTCACATAGCAACAACACAGTATGTGATATTTTTCAAATGACAGCAGAAAAGCACAGAGATAAAGTTGCATTTGTGTTTGAGGACAAGTATTGGACATTTCAAGAAGTTGAATATTTCTCCAACAAAGTTGCAAATTATTTTCAAAGTATTGGATATAAGAAAGGAGATGTTGTTGCACTCTTTATGGAGAATCGACCAGAGTTGGTTTTCTTTTGGCTTGGCTTGGCAAAAATTGGTGTTATTTCAGCTCTTGTTAATTATAACCTAAGAAAGGAGTCACTTAGTCATTCTATATCGATTGTAAATGCAAAGGGGTTAATTTACTCAAATGACCTTATTATAGTTGGTAAGAATTGTTAATTTTACTTTTTGTTCAAATCATGTATAAATAAATGAAATAGATGTCATATATCATATCATTTTTTTGTAACCAAACTTTGCACTACTTAATTTACTTTGTTAGATGCTGTAACAGATATTTCACCAAATGTGGAATTATATGAATTTGATGTTGGGGGCATTTCAAGCAGCCTCAAATCAAAAAATATCTTGGAAGAGTTCAAAGAATGTTCAAAAAATCCACCACCATTACTTGATGAGAAAAAATTTGATGGTAGGGAACAAAGAATTTAATATTAGCAATAAATCAAATATTAGATAAGAAAATTAATTTAGGTACCTAAAATTCACTTGTTCTGAGCAATTATTTTAAAACATATATACTACAATAGTCAACAACTGCCAACTGATTATATTTGTTGTCTTTTTCAAGATGTCGTATTGTATATTTACACGTCTGGAACAACAGGACTGCCTAAAGCCTCCATCATAAAACACAGTAGGTACGATTTGAAAACGTAAATCCGTGAACGGTAGAATCTAAGTGAATATATATGCAGTGGCGCCGCCAGCGAGGGGGCAAATTCTGGGAAGGTCCAAATCTGAATGCCGATTCTAGAAATCGGCGTCACTGTGAATATGCCAATCAAAACCTCAGTAATATTATGCGTTATTGCTTTTATTCAATCAAGTATCACAATTTTAAATTATCATGCGGACTATATGATGGTAGTACGCGCATCGTATGGTCTATGGACAATCGACCCCGCAATAGAATAATGCCAAATCTCCTGTAAATAACTTTGCTCGCTTTAGTTGAACTAGAAAAGTTTTTCACTTCTCTATATAACCTTATCTATATGAGGGTTTGGTTAACCGACCGGTAAGAGCTGAAAGATAAGCGGTGTCAACTACTTCCATCTCTTTACCATTAACCACCATAGGATAAAACTCACGAGGCTGGTTAGAAAAGGATATTCTGAATTATTTACACTAATCCTGATTCCGCATTCAACATTTGAACTGAACTCTATTCCCAGAAGACCAGGACATGACTTATATTATTATATAATATTTATGTGTCAAAAAATCAATTATCCAATTCATCGATCACGCTGTTTGCCAGTTTGGGAGATCTAGGTTACGCAACTTGGCTATAAGTATATGTATTAAGTATGTAGGTATGTATACTAATAACTATGGTCAATACAGTGAAAACTTTTACGATAACATAGCCCGAATCGTTCACCCGTTTTCATCAGTTGATTGGCGCTAAGTATGTAACATGTTAGTTGGGTGTAATATATAGAGCTTCTAGCTGAGGCCACTTTGTTTAAACTAAGCTAGGTTAGCGCTAACCCTGTGTTAAATTTTAATCCATTCTTTGAGTTTATGTGCTTTTAAACCACTGTTCGTTTTAAAACTTTAGAAAATATTACTTCCATTGGTCCAGAAAATAATGCCATGTTACAGGGTGCTATTTTTTTTGAAACTTGCAATGCAATTCTACTTTTAAGAGATGTTAACACCTTCGTCCAGACGTCCACCTTACTTACCCGATTGTCCAATCGGTTAGGGAGGGGTGGCTTGAACCCATTAAATTAGTGAACAGTGGAGTGTGATAAAGACAAAAGTTCGGTAGATGCCAAATTTACATCTCTCAAAATAAGAATTGCATTGCAAGTTGCACGAAGGATTGCACTGTGTAACATGGCCTATATTTGAGAAATTTTATTATCAAACATTTTGTTTACATTTCGCTATATCAATTTTAAAATATCCTGACCTGTCGGAATATTTATTATACTATTTCAGTATATTTCTAAATGAATAAGAGATAGAGTTTTAATCACTGGTTTTAATATGGTTAAAGAAATTCAAAACATGCGAAAATTGAGCAGTTTCTAAAAATTGAATTTCCCCATTGTTATGAGCAGAACCGATGCGCAGAAGTGGCTGTAAGCTGTCTTTAACTTTGCAAACAAGCGATTAAAATAGTTAATGTAAAGATTTGCTTGAACCCAAGGTTTAGCTAACCGGCTTTTGAACAACCGGCCCCATGGTATGGTAATATTTCTTTTTATATGGGCAATACAACCTTCTATAACTCGTTTAAAATTTTCCCTAAACAAAGTAAAACGAGGTCCATTTCACAAACCCTAAATGGAATTATAATTTTTTTAAGGTTTTTGCGTATAACTACCGCTTTGACCACATTACTTCAGATAATTCCTAATGATGTCATATATTGTGTTCTACCGCTGTACCACACATCTGCTGGCGTTGTTGGCGTCGGTGCTGTGATCTCGAATGGTGCTACGCTGGTGGTACGACGAAAGCTCTCAGCAAGTCGTTTCTGGGATGAATGTATTGAGTACAAAGCGACGGTAGGTGAAAAATACGTATGAATAATATCGTGTTTTGAAAACTTATGAATTGATCATTTATATCATGCGACCTATAGCCAGTCCACTGTTCCATTTAATGTTACAAGCCGCCAACTAGCGGTATTATTATCTATTATTGTTAACTGACTACTAGAAATTGGTGTGCAAGGCTATGTAGGTTCTATTCTTCCTTTATAACTGAAAGTTTATGAAATTAAAAATCCCGCTTGTAGCTATAACAAATTTTTTCAACTCTGAGCATCATCAACTTGAATTAAACTAGTTTAAAAGATCGAATTACTCACTAAAGTAGCCTCCTCCACAGGCCTCTCTATCACTAAAGAGCATTTCACAATTGCAATATTTTGTACGTATTTTTAAAGTGTTTTTTTGCCAGGTTAGTTTTTACGGAGAGTTTTACATAGAATTCTGAAAGCATAATTTCGGTTCCTATCTGGTTTTTACTGCAGCTTCTGGGTTTAGAATTTGTCACATCCCCTTTTTCAAAATACTGGGCCATTTAAGCATTGCCTCCACATTTAACGAACAGTTTAGAGCTAGGTAGTGTAAACACGTTAGTTTGTAGCCAGTAGCCTACGAATTGTGTAGAGCGACCGCCTTGCTGTTTATTTTGGGTAAAAATTCAGTGGCAAATCCGAAATCGTTATGCGAATTTAAGATTTATATGACACCAGGCTGTCTCCTTAGAAAGAATTCTCTTACAGACTTATACTCTGGATTTCCATTGAGTGCTCTGGCTATAAAATGTCGCTTACAAAAGGCCTGCAGCAATATCAAAGGCTGTAGGTTATTTTATATGGAGAAAAATTCAGAATTGATAGAGTTGTATTCATTTTTTTGCGGTGTTAGATTGCGATATACATTGGTGAGCTTTGTCGTTACATACTGGCTCAACCACCAAAGGAAAGCGACAAAAAACACAAGCTACGTCTCATGACTGGAAACGGTCTTCGTCCACAAATTTGGAACCAATTTAAAACAAGATTTAATATTCCTTTTATTTTTGAATTTTACGGCGCAACTGAAAGTAATGTTAGTTCGCGGAATGTGGACGGCTATCCTGGCGCCATTGGATCTTTGCCCGTAATTGCGTCGTCATTGTCGCCTACGGCTACGAGGTTGTTTAAGATCGATCCGTTGTCTGGTGAACTGGCTCGAAACTCGGACGGCTTGGCTATTCCTTGTAATCCTGGAGAAGTTGGGCAAATTGCTGGTAGAATTAATAACCGTGAGTTAAGGCTCGAAAGATTTTTTTTGTCATATAACATTACACAATTAAAGATGGTTCATGTTGATGCCAGTACAAGGAGTTTAGACTCTAACCGTGGGAATATTAAATGAGTTGTTTTTTAGTAGTCTTTTAAAGGTAGAAAATTGTCTTTAGAGTATCTTTCTTTCTAATCTTTTCCTCCTTAAGTTCATCTTGAAAGGCAATCTAGCAAAGCCCTAGCGTGTTTTAAGGGTTCATATTGTGAATATCTGTTTGTTTAATTTAAGGTAAAGTACTCAGTCGTTTCGATGGTTACGTGAACAAGCAAGCTACTCAGAAGAAAATTGCGCACGATTTATTGAAAAAAGGAGACGAATGGTTCCTCAGCGGTGACGTACTTTACTGGGACGAGCTCGGTTATCTCTTCTTTCATGATCGTCTTGGCGACACTTTCCGATGGCGTGGCGAAAATGTCTCAACCTCTGAGGTCGAGGGAGTAATGGCGAATGCCTTAGGTTTGAATTCTGTTGTAGTGTACGGCGTCCAGATTCCCGGATGTGAAGGCCGCGCAGGAATGGCTGCGATCGAAGATCCTGATGACGTCATAGATGTGAAGTTTATCTCTAGTAAGCTACCGGAGGTGTTGCCCTCGTATGCTCGACCAGTATTCCTTAGAGTTACAAATGTTGTGGATACCACAGGAACATTTAAGTTCCAGAAAACAAGATTTCGAAAAGAAGGATTTGATTTTTCTATTGTTAAGGATAAGTTGTTCTTTCTTGACTCGAAGTTAGGTGAGTATTGTGTTTTGACTGCGGAAATTCATGGAAAAATTGTCGATGGTGATATGAGATTTTAAATGATCAAAAACATTATCTCGAACTTTACTGGCGGTGTAGGTCCGGTAATTATATAAATATAAGTAAAAAGTTGGAGTAAGGAATACATTTAAAAAAATTAGTGTGTCCATAATTAGTTGCGAGCTTTCATGCTTTCAATGTCTCATAATTTTAAACGTTATGAGTGAGGTAATATATCTCGAAAGTAATATATACATATGTAGGTAACACAGGATATCCACAAAAATATAAACGCTAAATGAAAACGTGATCAAATTAATCGAGAATTGTCTCATTAAAGCCTGCTCATTTGTCTTTTCAACGATACGTTTCTTAAGTATTTCAGGCAAGAAATCTATTTATAAGATTATTTGCACCGTGAAAGAACTTTTTTTTATGTCCCGTGGTGTTCAGAAACCAACTACAAATGCAGACCTAACTCGTATAACGTCATGGTACTTTAACTACAGCCGAAAGAGCTTTCCTTGTTGGGATCTACTTCAAAACACAAAGTTTGAATTGCCAATTAATTAATTCCGTTTTTTGGGATACCTCGTATATGTCGAAACACTTAATAAAACTGTAACTGTTTATAATTATTTTTTACCCATGACTCAGGTTATGTTATATTTTTCATATATTAGCTATGTTCTTTATTTTGTTTGTAGAATATTCGTTTTTAATCATTGATATTGATTCATATTAGAATAATAACATGTAAATTTATAGGTTCTTTTGTCACTTCTGTGTTTGAATAAGTTTGTCGCTATTGTAAAAATTTTGTTAAGGTCATTTGACTACAGTATATCGTCCAGTTTTCGGACACAAAATATTTTTTTCGTTATTCTTCGCCTTTACGTAAATATCGCAAATATTGAAATTTAATGTAGGATAAATATAACGTTTTAGTTTAAACAATGTTATTTTTCTGGCATTTCGTCTATAGCACTTCTAATTTTAGAGTGCACTGTAGCCATATCTACTATCTAGTTCTTCTTTTAACACTATATAATCAAGAATTGGAGTAAAAGCATATTTTTGCATCATTTTGCATCTTTCTAAACTTTTATGCAAAGAAAAACTACGAGTTTCATTATTGCTCGTTTAACAGCACGTCGTGTCCGAATAATGGACGAATATACAAAAATGGCATGAAGATTCAATGAATATATATATATATATATATATATATATATATATATATATATATATATATATATATATATTCATATTCATATATATATATATATATATATATATATATATATATATATATATATATGTATATATATATATATATATGTATATATATATATATATATATGAATATGATCTATGTAAAATAACTATGGTAAAAGCCACTGAACTATGTAAAAGCCTGTGGTGTTCCTAAATTTTATTTAAAGCGCCTGGGAACGAGGCTGGTTTGAGCGCAGTTACAATAATAATAGTTTGAGTTGCTCTGCAGGTCTGCTCCGGTTGAACTTTGGAACAGAAGACACGTAATTTCAATTAATGACAATTTGGAGCCTACGAAAGCCTTCGATTTCTGTTCGATTTTTGCGCCATTTTCGTTCAAACAAAATGGCCTATCGACTTGCTGTCGGCCTAGCATTACTAGCAGTACAAGTTAAATGGTTAAAGCTCACCTGGTTGCAGGCGTGTAGTATTACGTTTGGTCTCTACCTTGTTTCTGGTGGCTGGAGATTAGTGCGTTTGTTGTGGTTAACTTTTCCTCGTGATCTCAGGTTTGTGTGAGGTTCGTTTGAATAACTATGGGACGTTAATTGTAAAGTGTATAGGGTCAAGTTACTGGCATTTGGATATGCGGACAGATATGTTAGACTGTTTGCTAAGGAATGGTGGTGGTTATCATCACTGTGTGAGAATAAAAAGTTAAAAAGGCGTTGTTTCTGTAATTTATTGCACTTGTTAAGCTTTGCCGCGGTTTAGATGGCGGTGAATCCTGATGTATGAATATTATAACATGATCATGATGAGGTTCTTATATGTAGCCCTGTACACCTAAACAATGGTATATTGAACACAACCTAATAATTTAAACTGCTTCATTGCCAAGTATATAAGTTTATACCATACAAAACACTAATACACTATGCATGACAGGTACACAAGGATTAATATAATCAAAAATGTTCTGATATAATACACTTTTGTCAGGGGCAAGGGGGTTATCAGGTGATGACCTTTTTAGGGCTTCTAGGTTGGGCATTGGATCAAACAAATATATTATGTAAAGCAGAAGTTGCAAGTGAAAATCTGATTTTATCAAAACTAAGAAGCAAAAAGGTTGAACAAAAATGGCTCTATTGTTTTGAAAAACATTGTCTGATTCACAACTCTACTATATATAGTTTTTTATCCACCCCCCATCTCAAGGTTAACTGAAAATCCCATGCAGAAGATGTTCAGAAATTAATGTGAATTTAGCAAGGCTTTCTAGGGAAATACATTTTTGCTATGATAAAGAACTATTACAACATTCAGATGTCTGTTTTCTAATCAATTTATAGAGGTGGTATTATTCTTTTCAAACGTATATCAAGCGTTCGGCGGCATGCACGTAACAACAACACCATATGTGACATTTTTCAAATGACAGCAGGAAGGCACAGGGATAAAGTTGCATTTGTGTTTGAGGACAAGTATTGGACATTTCAAGAAGTTGAATATTTCTCCAACAAAGTTGCAAATTATTTTCAAAGTATTGGATATAAGAAAGGAGATGTTGTTGCACTCTTTATGGAGAATCGACCAGAGTTGGTTTTCTTTTGGCTTGGCTTGGCAAAAATTGGTGTTATTTCAGCTCTTGTTAATTATAACCTAAGAAAGGAGTCACTTAGTCATTCTATATCGATTGTAAATGCTAAGGGGTTAATCTATTCAAATGATCCTGTTATTGTTGGTAAGAATTATTAATTTTACTTTTTATTTAAATTGTGTATAATCGTTTTTATACATGTAATAAGCATCATTCGATCATCCTATATAAATTATAATGTAATATTCTCGTCTTCAAAAACGGAAATGCTCAATACAAGAAAGTTTTGTATTTATTTAAGAGCATTTATTTTATTTTTTCATTACAATTTTTTCAAATGAATAAGTATATATATATATATATATATAATTATATATATATATATATATATATATATATAAATTAGAGTTGAACTAAACATTGCCAGTGTGTCATGCACACAGTTGCAATCATATGTACTATCACTATGTAAATTACCATTAATTGATATTCACAACTAAACACAAAATTGATATTCGCTGAAGTACCATTCAAAACAAAGTATATTTGGTCATTTAGCATTTTATCTGCTAACCAATTTGCTTCGTTAGATGCTGTAACAGATATTTCGCCAAATGTGGAATTATATGAATTTGATGTTGGGGGCATTTCAAGCAGCCTCAAATCAGAAAATATCTTGGAGAAGTTCAAGGAATGTTCAGAAAATCCACCACCATTACTTCACGAGAAAAAATTTGATGGTAGGGAGCCAATTACAACATATATTCCCCAATATGTTTGTGCGTATGGTTGCTTATTTGAGAATATGTCTCAGGCTCAGTTGACTTGAATTTGCACCAGACTAATTTGACTGATGCATAAATTTCCTGCAAACATCTTGGCAAAGATGCCGATGTATGCTATACTCAACTGAGTAAACCGGTTGATGGAAACCAATTGAATACATTAAATATAATATGGTTAAGAAGTTACAAAAAAGACTGGCAAGATAAAAACGTAGTGAAGGTCGAATATTCCAGTATCATTGTCGTCCAAAATACCGGATTATGGTATGTTCGACCTTGGGCCCTCCTGACGTCCAATATACCAGAATATGGTATGTTCGACCATGGTACGATCTTGATCATTCGTAAGGTTCCAAAATACTGGAATATGGTATGTTAGACCTTAGTAGAGCGATTATATGGAATTATGGAAATATGGAGTTACGTAGTTAAAATATCGCAACAGTCAGCCAAAATGTTGATTACCGCCCCTGATACCCCCCCCCCTGAGGTATACATGCAATGTAGGTTGAAATAGGCCTCTAAGGTCTATTTATTATCTCGATTTAGGATTTGTTGTTTCATGATCAAGGGATTGAAAATTTCAAAGATTGTTTTAAAGCGTGACAGGATATGACTGAAAATTGTTTGACAGCTGCTAATCATCTTTTTCTTTTTCAAGATGTATTATTCTACATCTACACGTCAGGGACGACAGGACTGCCTAAAGCCTCCATCATAAAACACAGTAGGTCAGTATCGTATTATATATGTACCCATATATATGTACGTGTAATCCATCTTTCATTTGTGCCTGAGAACTGAGAAGTGAGAACATAGGCGGCCCTGAAAATTGCGCGAGAAATTTTTCGGTAATTTGTCAATATGTAGTAATGTATAATTATACATTATTTTATTGTTATTATTGTTATTATTATTGTACATTAATTTTCTTATTTAACATAATATTTTTGACTGGATAAAAATATGTGCTGAGATTCATAGTCATAGAATGGTGTTATAATGGGTCTTGTTGTGAAGTTCTATCAAAAATCAAACCGGTTAACTAATTGGCTGCACCACGTTACCTGGTATGGTAATTGGTAATATTTCCTTTTTCTTCACCAAGGCAACTTCCTCTCCTATGCAGATTTTTCCCTAATTGAATTATCAATTTTTTAAGGTTTTTGAGTATATCTACCGGATTTTGCGAACTAGTCGAGATAATTCCTGATGATGTAATCTATTGTGTACTACCGCTGTACCACACGTCTGCTGGTGTTTTGTGCGTCAGTACTGTGATCTCGAATGGTGCTACGCTAGTGGTACGACGAAAATTCTCAGCAAGTCGTTTCTGGGATGAATGCATCAAGTACAAAGCGACGGTAGGTGAAAAATACGTACGAAGGACATCGTGTTTCTTTTCAAATGTTCGAAGATGGCATTTGATCAGGGCGCTTATATATATATATACAAGCGCCAGATATGAGGTATGCTGCAATTTCATTGGTTGGCTACTAGACAGATATTTGCTCATATCTATCTAGTAGAGAAAGTAAACAAAATGGCCGATCATATGAGCCTATCAGCTCATATACGACTCGAGTTCGCAGAATAACTGTTAAATAGCACATGCGATCATATATGCAAGCGCCTTGCATTTGATGTTACAGATCGTATGTTACATTGCATTGTTTTAACATTTGAATTTTAAAATTCTGCTCATTTAAAGATTAGTATGCCGGCGAAATTTAAAGTCCAATTTCAACAAAATTAAACTATAAGCTCCACCATTAGTAGGTACGCAAGAAAGTAACTGAACTAAGTGTGGTTTTCTTCTTTTGATGTATGTGAACGAGTAAATAAGTTTCGGATGTTCGGATAAAAGCACATAAATATCAGAGCTTTCGTGACTACAGTATTTGCCCTGTCAACCGAGATCAGGATTTCCATTAAGTACTCTGGCTATAAAATGTCGCTTACAAAAGGCCTGCAGCAATATCAAAGGTTGCAATCTATTTTGTATGGAGAAAAATTCAGAATTGATAGAGTTCTATTTATTGTTTGCCGTGTTAGGGTGCAATATACATTGGTGAACTTTGTCGTTACATACTGGCTCAACCACCAAAGGAAAGCGATAAAAAACACAAGCTACGTTTTATGACTGGCAACGGTCTTCGTCCTCAAATTTGGAATGAATTTAAAACAAGATTTAATATTCCTTCTATTAATGAGTTTTACGGAGCAACCGAAGGTAATATTACTTTGGCGAATGTGAACGGCTATCCTGGTGCCATTGGGTTTCTGCCCATAATTGCGTCGTCATTGTCGCCAATGAAGATGTTTAAGATCGATCCGTTGTCCGGAGAACTGGCTCGAAACTCGGACGGCTTGGCTGTTCCTTGTAATCCTGGAGAAGTTGGACAGGTTGCTGGTAGAATTAGTAAACGTGAGTTAAATTCAAGTAAAAGCAAGTATGCAAAGGTGTAAGACTTCTTCTAGCGTGTTCAATATTTAAAGGACATTGGCAACGAAAATTTTTATTCGCTATTTTTAAAGTGTTCAACCGTCTAATCATAGATATGGTGTTAATTTGTTCCAAAAATGTTTCGTTTATGAGTTATTTTCACCACAATTCAGCCAAAATTTGGACCTCGTCCGCCATATTGGATCAATTTTTGAAAAAATTATATTTGGCGGAAGTGACGTCATTTGATGGGTTCCCTAAACACATCAATATATTTTACTAGCGTGTTTACTGTGTTTATCGAGATTTTTTGCTTTAAAAAGGGAGTTGTAGTTTTTTTATGATTGTCATGGAACATATTAACGAAAACCATGCAGTTAGAGGAAGTGTTGCCCTACCAATATGAGCCAGAGGTGCAGGGAAAATCTTGTGATATATATCTAACGATAGCGATGCCGAAAACGGTAGAGATCCATCTTCCTCTGACGAAGATTTCGATCGCGAGTTCGAAAGAGCGAATGCCGGGCGCCTTGAAAAACTTACTTGGTGTAAATGTGGACATTGCGCATTATTAACAAGGGCTGTAGAATGTTATTGCTGCTATGAAAAAGCACTAGAGTACGACGAATACGAACATTTCGCAAACTCGCGCTTCGTCGTGTGGTCACTCAAATAATATTTTGTCGTGTCGTATGACATGTTCATTTGATTTCTCTCACATGATACGGCAATTCCTCTAAAAGGAACAAATAAACCGTGCGTTTGATGCTGTTCGATTAAGTTTAGATTTAATTGGGGAAAGAATATATTTAATACATGTAGATTCTGGTCCTATTTTAATATTATCGCTGCTATTTCGCCGTTTAACAAGATATGATCATTTATGGTTGCGTTGACACGTCGCAGTTAATTTGCACGGGATTGAAGATTTAATATATAAAGCACGAATTCCAAAGTGTAAGACAAAGTGAACGTATCATGCGGTTTATTTACATTTTTGAACAATTAAACTTCTATACTTTTTAAAGTACAATGAGCTTCTGAATTTCGCGATCGAACAACATTTAGGTTTGCAAGGCATCTAAATGAATATGAACTGTATAAAATGCACCGCATATAATGTCAATTGCACGGCATATAAAGAGAAATGCACCGCGTATAATGTCAATTGCACGGCATATGATCAATGTATACCACGTAAGACAGCTATGGCATTCCATAGTATTGTTTATGTTCAGAGCCTTTATATTGAAGACTAGCACGTGCGCGGCACGCCGGAGTTAACGCCAGAAAAGGCGTCTTGTTTATACTAAAATATAGTAAAATTGTTAGCAGGGGAAAATATGCGCGCCTTAGCTTTAGTATAAATCTAAATATAGGTAAAATTCTAAACTTTGGGAGATTGGTTATTAGTTGTGTTGTGTTGTCACCGTAACGTCCTGTTGTGTGTCGACGTGCACTGCATGTGTAAATATGTGTGTACATAGTTCATATTCAATGTTCTCTTCCAAATATTTTGAAAAACATGTCCCCGCAATGTTGATGCATTAATTTTGCATAGGTATTTGATTCTGTCCCCCCTCTATACTCTATTTTACCAAGTTTTTCAAGTTGCCATATGAGAATACAACAATAGTTTATATAATCATATTTCCCGAACCCATCAAATGACGTCACAAATGTATGCTAGCATAAATTAGCATAAGGCTCGATTTTCAAAATGGCGGACCACCGATGAACATTTTTGGAAATTTTCTCAAGAACCAAATACGATAGACACACAAAAACATTAAATTAAGTATTTCCTAGATGATTTCAACAGATTTGGCAAATAAAAATTTTCGTTGCCAATGTCCTTTAAGGGTTCATATTGTGAATACTTGTTTGTTAAATTTAAGGTGACGTACTCAGTCGTTTCGATGGTTACGTGAACAAGCAAGCTACTCAGAAGAAAGTCGGCCACGATTTATTGAAAAAAGGAGACGAATGGTTCCTCAGCGGGGACGCACTTTACTGGGACGAACTCGGTTATCTCTTTTTTCGCGATCGTCTTGGCGACACTTTCCGATGGCGTGGCGAAAATGTCTCAACCTCTGAGGTCGAGGGAGTAATGGCGAATGCCTTAGATTTGAATTCTGTGGTGGTGTACGGCGTTCAGATTCCCGGATGCGAAGGCCGCGCAGGAATGGCTGCGATCGAAGATCCTGATGACGTCATAGACGTGAAGTATATCTCTAGTAAGCTACCGGAGGTGTTACCCTCTTATGCTCGACCAGTATTCCTTAGAGTTACAAATGTTGTGGATACCACAGGAACATTTAAGTTCCAGAAAACAAGATTTCGAAAAGAAGGATTTGATTTTTCTATTGTTAAGGATAAGTTGTTCTTTCTTGACTCGAAGTTAGGTGAGTATTGTGTCTTGACTGCGGAAATTCATGGAAAAATTGTCGATGGTGATATGAGATTTTAAATGATCAAAAACTTTATCTCGAACTTTACTAGCGGTGTAGGTCCGGTAATGAGTGGGTTATTAGTAAAAAGTTGGAGTAAGGAATGCATTTGATAAAACTAAATGCGGGGTTTATATTTCATTGACTGCGAGTTGTCGTTTTTACTGATGTTTTTGTGTCTTGTCTTATAATTTCTAATATTATGAGTAAGGTAATATCAAGTAGAGTTTAGTAAAAATGTGAACTGCTTTTCAGAAACACTTAAAACTTTTTTAATTTTTATTTATAGCTTTTATGTTTAGATATATTTTTGTTATTATTTTGTTTACGTTGAATTTTTTGTTTAAGTGTATTTGTTTTCGATTCAATGTCTTTCTTATGTTTATTGATATTGATTAATATTGGAACAATTAAATTTATCAGTTCTGTTTTTGAATTAGTTTATCGGTTTTGTAAACTTTGGTGCGGATTTCTTTTGGAGAACAACGTGTTCACCTGCGCGATCATACAGAAACGGATTCATGTCGGTGCTTGAAGAAGGAGCTGCGCTCTTGATATTTATTTAAGGAAAAAATTTGTAGAGGTCATTTGACTACCGGCGTGATACGGAAAGAAAGTTTCTTACTATATATAGTTAATATAGTGACATTCTCGACTGTCACAAGTTGAGATTTTTTCGTTCAACAGTCAACACACCACCCAGTCGCACTCCACACCACTCTCTCTCTCCTTGCTCTGTAATGGCCTAATTCGTCACCCACCGCCCTTCTGCCGTGACGTGTACGACAAGTGATGGCAGTTTATGTGACATATTAGGAATCGAACCAGTTTCTCCCTAAGAACACGAATAATCCAATCCTTGGAATCGCCTAGTTCCGGTTACACGCGATTGAAAAACGGACACGCGAGAGCACGAACTCCATGCCTACACCATATGTCGCAGGACATGCGTTCAAAGTTATCACAACACGAGAACGAGCAATCAAGATCACATGTCTGTCTTTAAAGTGAATACATTTGACCAAAAACAAGTCATAAAAGCTTAATCTTAGCATACAGCAGGCATACGTCGCACACGTGGGTCTTGTAAACGTCGCAAGACACGGATAAAATTATTAACTTGCAGAGCCAGTTTGTCTGCTTAGGTCTGCCTCACGAAAGCTCCCTTCCTGAGTTTCGAAGTGGACTTTCCGGTTATTTGAATAATTGGTTTAACTGCTTTCGAAACTTTGTCTTTAAGTTCCATTGCCATTGGCTTTATTACTTCATAAACCGAAGAAGAATATTATGTCAATAGTTTAGGACAAGTTTTCTGAAACTTGTAAATGCAACGGTAAATACAATTTAAACTCATCCGCGGGGAGCCCTTTTGCAAAAAGCACCTGGATTAAGACTTGTGCTCAGTCAGGGACGTTTTTTATTTTTAACACTTTGTCTCATGAAACATTATTTTTACAAAATACAAATGCCGGCGACAATTATTTTTACAATTCAACATTATGATAGTTATCTCAAGGTATATATTATAATACTGTAGTTGTAGCTATAACTAGGCCCTCGACAAGCTAAAGATTAAAAAAAACTGGAAGAGAACAAAAACTTAATGGCTAAGAAAAACATGCATTTAAAGTTTAAAATTTATCTGAAACATTCAAAGTTTAAAAGCATTCTGCAGACACGAACGGGCTAATACACGTAATAATAGTTATATGTGTATACTTGGAAAAGGAAGTTGTACTTTCCGCAAATCCGATCACAGGGACTATAGCTTTATATAGCGCAAATCGTTCTGAAGTGTTGCCGTAGGGTAAACAATTTTCCCGTAGTATTTCCTATACTTGCAGTTTTCGACGTGAATTAGTCGCTGCCGTAAAAAGATAGTGTAATGTAACTGTGTAAGTGACATCACTGTTTGTAGCTATTGCTGGGAATATAAGTGTCTTTAACAATGATCAAATCTAAATATATTTAAGGTTGAAAACTGAATACAAATACAGATTACTATATCGGCTATTGTATCGTTAATGGCTCCCGGACCATATTCTACGTGTTATCCACGTGCGAAATCGCGTACAGCTTATAAGACGTGGCAAGGGAAACTTGAATCCAACATTGCCTGAAAGCAAATTTACTGAGGTTTTAACAAGTATGAAATTTTATCATTGTTGCAGATTTATTTGAAATAAAACGTTGTAAAGGGAAGATAGGGAAAACAGTTATACAAGCGCGTGTGTATTTGTACAAACTATTGAATTGAAACGGGTAAGTAAGAAAAACACTTGACACCTTTGTGAGACCACATAAAAATCTAAAGCTTTAAGTGACATGTAATTGAATTAGGTGAATACTTTATGATGCCAGACTTTGCTTTCTCAGGCTATTATGATTATTATCCGCTCAGGATATAACTGAAGAGCCTTTTCCCGCCGTTCCAGGGTTGACTTCTATTCTAATGTTTTGCCTATTCTATTATGTCTAACTTTTCCCTGATTTGACTAACAAGGTATCATTCTTTGTGTGCTATATTCAAAACTTCATTGAAACAAATAACAGACCAAATGTCTGCGAGGTTACGTTTTCTCGTTCTCTGATTGGCTTATTTCCTAGCAATCGCGGTAAATTGACCCCATCACATATTTTTCATTAGATCTTGGCTTGGGTTAGCATGCTACACCCACCATCATCAATCTATGCCCATATGTTGTTGTCACTTTTGTATATAAAAGAAAGAATTAAATTCAGGACGGCCGCGCATTTTATGTTAATTATGCTGTTCAAATAATCCAAAACCGATACAATTTTGCGCGCTATGGTTGGAAAAGGCGCTGATGTTTAGGAAGGTTCTATATTCGTGCTTGAAGCTGGAATTCGTGCCGCTTCCTGATATATCAAAATAGCAATTAAAAATGACACTTGGGTGTCACGATTTGACGCTAACTGTCAAGCAACAGGAGGACCCCTACAGGATACCGACCATTACTCTCTTATCTTGCCTAGTATATTAGTTCAAAACACTTGCCGCATTCAGACCTTTGTTGGACTAACCACTCATGTTCTACCAAGAAAAGTGGAGTTTTGGACATACTTTATATTCCCACTGACCATGGAATACAAACAAATTTATGGTTTAATTTTGTACATTGTATGTTTCACAGGTAAGCCAGTCTCTCCGTTGATTAATAGCGCTGTATAAGATTTCCCAAACCCATTTGTTACCCGTAATAGCTCTCGCCACGCTAAGCGCCATTTGTCAAACTTTGCGACGTTTCTGATTAAAACGGAATCATTCTCGTCCTATCACAAAGCTTGCTTGACTTTCAAGCTTCTTTTATTTAACCCCACAACGATTGAAACGTCAAAATATGATAAACGCCGGGCAGTTTATCATTGTTAGCTTGTTCTTGTTGAAAGGCTTTCGCTAGTTTGCCAGACAAACGTCTGAATACTGCGTTTATAGCTGAAATACTCGACAAAAGCCTTTGAAGCAGTTTAAGATAATAGCGATGATGCAGTACTTCGATAGTTTTAAAATTTAGTGCTGCGATAGATCTCAGTTATCTTAAAATACATACGTAAACTTTAAAGGTACCCTGTTTTAATAGCTCTAACTAACATTAGAAAAGCTAGCTGAAGTTTAATTGAACAGTCCGCTTTATATCACTTCAAACAAAGCTGCAAGGTATTAATGAGTTGAAGAGCACAAAAATGAAACACAACCGCAATTGATGTATGTTAACCTGATATTTTACTTTTGTTGGGCAAATTTTCCAGCCAATGTTTCTTAATTGCTTGTGTGATTTATAATTCTTTTGAATTTAATGCTTGACCAGCAAATCCAAAATCATTTTCAAACCAAATAAATACAGATCTTCTTTGTTGTTCGTGGAGAATTTGTAGTATTATATATATAGGTATTTAATAACTGCCCAAGACAAGAGAGGATATCAATTAAATGTGAAACCAAAAGCAGATTACTCTGGAGAAATTTATGATTTCTCTTGAGATTCTCTAACTTAAAATTATGTACAATTGTACTGTATGTATCCTACACCTTATAGCTCTAATTTGTGATTTCAAATGAATTTGAATCCTGTCCAAAGTGACAATGTGCTCTTGACAGAAATGGGCAAATCCGCTTCAGTTTAGTTCTTTTGCGGTTATATTTTCCATCGAAACTGGCAAACTTGTGCTTCTATACTTGCTAGTAGAGTATTGTGCGTGAAATTTCACGTGTGTATATTTATAAATGAGTTTAATTTGTATCGTTTATATACCCACTGTGTCTGATCTCCGTGACATTCGAGCCCCGAAAGCCATAAATCAAAAAGCTGTCGTTCCACTAATTTGATAAATTTCGCACTCGTTACCCCTAGTTGTGACTCTGTTTAGCGCAGAGCGCGCGCGGAAGAACGCAGCGTTTAAAATAAAATGCGTAAACTAAAAAAAAATCAAAAACAGAATAATAATTTGATGTTGCGTTCAACATCTGTGCACCATTGAAATATTGAAAACATCGACAGTCGGGCGTTTCCTAATACCGGATAGCAAGGAACGCGAAAAAATATTATTGATTTTCTTAACTATAATTGCTGGAGATTATTTGAAGAAAGTGCCATATTGGAAGCGTTAAACATTTGATAATATATTTCAATTTACAGCTCATTTCGTTCAATATCTAAAGACATTTTTTTGTAAATTTTCCCACAACTGACAAATGTTTTTAATTAGTATAATAATATCATGAAAGCATTTCACTTGACTTATTCTTTTGATCACCAAGTTATTTCAAAAGGTATAGAGTAGAATTAAAAGAGACTATGTGTATTTTTTATTAGCTATTAGCTATAAGTGTCGCCTGTGGGCGCGTGTGAGATCTTTGACAATGCAGTTTGAGATGTGGTTGATTCAATACAACTGTTATTCATATACCTCTTGGCCGTCAATGTACCAAAAGGTTTTATGTGGCAACATAGATAAAACTTGTTTTGTAGACTTCAAAATTCAGTCTTTGATTCTTTGATAGGGAGTAATCATATTGCGTATTCATATTACGCTTTCTTTAAACTTCACAGTTTCTATTTAACAACTTCACTTTTATAACATTTTTATATCGTTGAACAGTGGACTAGTGTATTTGGGGTGAAATTATTTGTTTTCAACTATTCAAAAGGTTCACTTTATAATTGTTGAAACTTGTATCAAAATATTTAACATTCGACGAAGACGCATTCCATTCTGTTAGCGTGATTAGAAGCAGAGGCAAGGTGTTTCAAAGTGGAAATTTGTCCTTCGGGAAAGTTGCTATTGATGTTTAACCGACAATGAAAAGTTCAAAGAGAAATCACGAACAACTTACAAATAGTATATTGGGCCACAAATCGATAGCATTAGATAGAGTATACACCCATGGCCTGGATTAAAGTTTAATCCGTCAGGACATTCGAGTGTTGTTAAGAAAAGGAAGAATTAAGATGAATTAAAACAGATATTTAGTACCTTGTTTGTCTACTGTGAAAGTTTTAAGTACACTTAATATATGTTTCCGTATTTTGACTATAGTTGTATATCGTATGTGTGTTATATAGGCAGTGAGAAAAATCGTATACATAAAAACGATAAATTTGCCTACTTTTTAATTAGCCTCCCAAATGAGGCAATACAGGTGTAAGAAGGAAATCTGGCACCTTGCCCACGCAATAATCCTATTTTCTTTCCAGCTGCATATAATCGCGCTAGAGAATACCACCCGATAAACTGGAGGGTAATTTATAGTTCTTTGTCTTTGATGTTCGTTGTCATAGATTGTTTTAGGCATGAAGTCACATACCATACTTTCAAATATAGCTAGACGGTGTGGTTTAAGACCATTAAATCCATATGATATGGTGTTATATCAGCAAGTTTTGTTTGTTTTATATCTTCTTGTTAAACATCAGCAAGCAAAAAACCCTGTGATCATGCACGCATGCATGCTTGATATTCTTCCAACCATTTTGTATTATATGAATTTTGTCTACTTGTTTCCTGTTATTTATTTCATCGAAGCTTCTCACTTCTTGTATAACCATAACAAAACTTGATTGTTAACGTCATTAATTCAAGTAGAAATCTTTGTTGTCTTAGCAGTCATTTCGTATATATTGATTATTGACTATTGTGAAATTTTTATTGAATACTTCAAGTCATTATCGTTGATATATTTTCCCGAATAGTTTAAAAGCTGCTAGTTTAAACTAAGATAATTACCGATGAATTGTGTGTTCTTTGAACATGCGCGATAAAGAGTTCAGTCAGTTCACCACCAAAAATACACGAGCTGTCAAACCTTGTTAGTACTGTCAATTTGATAATTGCGAGATGTTTTTAGAGCGACCTTTGTGTTATATAGAATGTACTCTTTATGTTTCTTTCGAACATATATGAGAGCATAATACGCCTATAGACCGTAAAATAAGATCTCTATAGGTTTAGTCGTTGACTAAACTGGATATTATGCCACAACCGAGGTAAAATTAACGCGATGTCAAAATTTCTTATAGTCATCAAAATTTCTTATAGTTTAACAATAACAATGATATAAAATTACTTGACTTCAACCCACACAATATGGATGCAGGTAATAAATTCAATCTTGATACACGGACACACCTGTGGGGCTTGGTTCAATATGTTTTAAGACATTTTCATGCACTTCGATATTCCATATTTTGAATTTTTAGTTTATGAATGTGAATGTGAAGTTATGACAAAAACGCATTTTGGGATGGGTATTCGGTAAATCAAACCAAGCTATAGGGCATATTCATGGAGATAATTTAAAGAGATGTTGAAGAGTTGAATTAGTTAATCCTAAAATAAAGACGTTGGTAATTGTCTAAAGCCACTCCGACTAATTGAACACAACATATAGATTCTGATCATTTAAAACTATATTAAATTGAAATGTGGAAGTTTAATAGCTTAGTTTATTTTGACAGTGTTAACAAGAATTCTTATTTTAGGCGGGCATTTTTGTGGTAACCCTATCTTTGTTTAACCTCGCAAGGCGTAAAGAATTTCTTAGACCAAATGTGATTGGCTAAAAAACACAAAGTCATCAACATATGGTTATCTTAACTGATAGAAACGGCCATTATTTCGACCTGACGCATTACGAGCTGTCCACGGCTTGTTAGCATAATCTCCGCGTGTTTCCCAGATCCTGCAACCCTTCCAAGATTCGCAAAATTTTAACGTTCCAGTGTATGCAGTTCAAAAGTACCTGTCCTAACTCATTGTTTTTCAAACATTCAGTCGAATCTGTAAAACATGAATTTGCTTTATCTACTTAAAATCAGTGACGTTTGTCTCCAGCTATTTTTAAAATATAAATACCTGTCTGTAAATGTTTTCATATTTGCTGGACGTATACCGATTTTGACAAAAAGCACGTAAATTCCATCCGAAATTTCTTTTTTCTATTTATCTTGCAATGCCCTCTGGTTATAAATGCACCTAGCCCATTATTTGATTTTCATGGCATAAAATATTGAATCTAAAAGATTTCCCTATTTATTGTACAGCGTGGACCCCATGTTATAGAATAGAGGGAAAGGGTTAGGGCTAAAGGGAAAGACTACAACAAAACATTCTCCCTATTCAATTTTACGGTTAGAGTTCTCTATCTCTTGAAAACCTACTCGTATATGCGATATTGCGTCCAGGTAGTTGAACACGATAGTTTATTTGTAGACTATTAAGGATACTTGATACCTCATCAGAAATCAGTCATCACGAGTCACGCACAAACCAAAGTACTTTCGACGCCCTAAATTTATTCCGCCTTCTGTATAAAATATGGCCAACTGTTGTGTAATACTCGATGACCATAGTATTCTAAAAATAGAGTGGTGGTTTAATCACATACATTTAAACCTGAGACTGAGTGAAGGGTGAAAATAATTTGTACAAAAATATACAAAAATGTACGTCGACGTTTTGAGCAAAGGGTTTTTTGTTTAATCCCACCGACGTTCATGCCCATTGCTTAATAGCGACATCAAATTTCTCCTGATATTTTTCGGCCAACAATGACCGCAACGTTTTTTATAAAAGGATGGTGGTGATTTTATGTTGTTTTTCTAGAATTCGTTTTTGGAAATACCAGCAATTCAACTGTACCGGATAAAATTAAAATCAAATTGGGATTCGTCGCTCCATTGGACAACAGATTAGCGGCCACAGCAACTCTTGGTCGTGAACTGGATTCAGTATTTAGACTGGCAGTTGAAGTTATAAATGCACGAGCCAGGAAACAGGGCAGTAAGATCGTGTTGGAAACAGATTTTTCTAGTAAGAATGCAAAAATATATTGCCTAAACCGTTTAGCTATACTTCGAATAAACGTAGTGATGACTGTAGTGTTGTTTGTGACTATATGTTTCTTTTTTTGAAATCAGTTCACTTATATAGTTCTTTCTTATTGTTTATTTTTTCATTGTTTGTTTACTTATTCGTTTGTTCAACTAATTTATTTCCCTGTGTCGATTTTTGCTTTTGATTGTTTTTCTTCGCTCACTTATTTGGCTGTTTGTTTATGTACTTTGCTTGCCTTTACTCAAACTTCCTTCTGAAAATAATTATTGCTTTTAGGTCAAGTCAAAGACAGCGGATATAACGACAAATTAAAATGCAGAGAAATAGCCAAACAGTTCGTTGCGGACCCTAAGATAGTCGGAGTTGTTGGTGCTTTTAGATCAACCTGCTCGATCGAACTCAATCAATATTTTAAAACGAAATGTAAGTCATTCGAAAGTTCGAAACCGATTTTACTTTTTCAATCTATCTTTGAGAAGGAATACAGTAATGCATGGTTGGGTCCATCACAGAATAATACTCTAGCTGATATCCATTCACTACATCGTTTTATTCATGCTTGTTTGCACTTATCCTTAATTAGGGGAGTTATACTCTGGACTGGAGCTTTCTTTTGCCGGAGGGCTCCTAAACCAGAACTAATGAGCTTAACTAACACAGAGGAATTCTGTTAATTGTAGCCCTATTTATATATTTTCTTGAGAAAATTCAGCTTTCAGACGTGTCCACCTAGACAGTTTCACGACTCAGATATCCTCCCAGAGGCCTAGGGAATATCTTATACCCTAAATATAAGCTGGTACTTACTGAATGTATTTTTTAGTAATTCTTAATTTTTGTCATCCTAGCACGAACATTGACTCAAATCTCCTATGGATCTACAGCCGTCGAACTCTCAGATAAATTAAACTACCCAAGATTTTTTCGGACAGTCCCGAGTGACATTCATCAAGCAGAAGCTTTGGCTGATATCATTAAAATGTATAAGTGGAAGAAGGTACTGCAAATGTTCTTTTCATCTCAGTCACTTCATTTACATGAAGCACTGAGAAGTATGAACTAACCGAAGTTATCAAAGTGAAGTAGAAAGAAGAAATACTTTCCTTTTTTTAAACTTGTTACACAATTTTTCTACGCATCTTTTCAGGTCAGTACAATCGCTACTGGAGACCGTGATGGGCAAGATTTTGCCAATGCTTTTCAGAACGAAGTACAGAAACGAAATGTGAACGTCCTTGAATCAGCAAGGTTCAATCGAGGAGATACCTCACAAGTTGTTCAGACAAAAGTTGAACAGGTTTGCAAATATTAACATTCAGTGGTAAATTGATCCACAAAGGATACTAATTTAGTACTGAGAACCTTTCGTAGGGGAGGCCGGAGGTATGGCCTGTGAAAGATACGTGTGAATTTACATGACCACAGTCTACTAAGAAGATATTATTTTTGTTTAAACATCTCCAAGTTGCATAAATATATAACAAAGTTAGGGTTAAAAAATTAGACTAAAAAGGTTGGCATTTTCATATTTCTGTTAGTTAAAAAAAAATTTGAATTTTGTGGGAAAAATATTTAGAGTGTTATGCATTTCGACATAGCAGGGTTTTTAAGGGTTGTCATTTTATTTTGGTGGCAATGACAATTTTCTGAACAATCTGTGTTCTAGATCAAAAAGGGGGAAACAAGAATTAACGTGATTAGTGCCTTACCAAATGATGCCTTCACAGCATTTCATCAAATACGACAGTTGCGCATGACAGGTGAAGGCTGGGTTTGGATTGCATCAGATAAAGTTTCCGCAGCCTCCTTAAGGAATGAACCTACGCTCAGAGAGGCAATGAATGGATTGATCGGGCTGACCGTGAAAAGCGGCGGTGGACCGAAATATGTGGATCTCGTAGTATTATGGTCAGACAAAGAAGAAGGAAAATACCCCGGGGTTATTTGGTCATATGATGTAAGATGATCTTTTTGTGATATAATAAGAGGGGGGAGGAACTCCAGGATCATAGTCACAGCGTCTTTAAAATTATCTTTTTTGTAGCGATGAGTTAAGTTATTTCACCTTATTTTACAGACGCCGAAAATGTCGCCATTTGCACCACAAGTTTTTGATGCTGTCTCTGCGTATTTCAAAGCATTTGATAAACTGGCAAGAAGAGGCATTATTCAGCCGGTGAGAAGTCATTACCACTTTTAATACTTACTTAATGAATTAGATGATAAACATTTATCCATTTTCTCGATATACATTTATACATTTAAAATATCGATTTATCTGCTGTATCTATTCAAATGCAACTAATAGAATAACTCATGTGCTATATTTTCTCTGTAAAGGGGGAGAGTAATTCAAGGCTTCGTGACATTGTTTTCGATGAACTGAAGAACTTTAATGCACAGGATGGATTTGATAGCGCTACTGGTAAATATTTCAAAGTGACCAGAAAGTAACTTGTGTCCTGGGTAGCAAATGGGGGTTGTATGGCAGATTTTACTCCACTTTGTAGAAAGAGAAGGGGGGGGGGGGGCGTTGGGGCCGTTGGTATCGTAGTAAAGTTGTAAAGTTATGGCTGGTTCTCCTATGTGCTTGTAGGATTTATTGTTTTGGGATTGCGCTATATTTTTGCTCGCTTCATTTCTCAATCACAATAAAAACCTTAAAAATGCTTTCGTATTCTTATAGGTCCGCCTTCATACTTTGACGAAAATCAAGATGCACCTCCATATTACGATATTGTGAATTTAGTGGTAAATGCTTCTCTTTTAAAACAGTCTTTGTCTTCACTTCGCGTTTAATTACGGGTCCAAAAAAAGGTTTTATTTTTAAAAATAAACAATTGGGAAGTGTTAGAAAATTCGTAGGTTACCCATTAATTTTTGCTTTCCATACAAACATTAATACAAGGTTTCAAGTAACAGTGAAACAATTCAGCACATCTTGACCGTATTATATTACAGGATAATGAATGGAAACAAGTTGGTTACTGGAGCAGAAGACGATCAGGGCTCTCTCTTCTACCAGGAAAAATAAGATGGCCAGGCGACACCATGCAGCCTCCCAGCGATACGGGTAAGAACTCCATTGCAAACTAAGGTCAGTTGTGACTAGCCGACTACGGTTTCTTGTGGTCTAGCTTGCAACTGGAACCAGACGTCGTCAGGATAGCACCGCGCGCATCGATTACACTAAACCAGCTTAAAGTTGATGAGTGTGGATAAGAACTGATGAGCGATGGCGGCAGACGGTTTATGTCCACACGACTACACCCATCATTGAACCCACTTGACCAAAAAAATGCCAATGGGGAAAAACGAAGTAGCTAAGAGTGAGTTGAGGGGAACTAGAAGGGACTTAGCTATATTGTTGAAATTCTATGTCAAGTTTGGGAGAAGTGATTTCAAGCCCTTAAATAGGATAGTGGAATTACAATTCAAGATTGTGCAATGTTAATGATTTAATTCATTTATTGAGTATATGTTTTCATATATATGTAGCCTTTTCTATGTATCTACTTTCTTATCGACTTTTTTTCGAAATTTCCCCCCCCCCAGCTTGTTAGCCTTCTTCAATAGAATCACTGGCAGTGAAACTCGTGTAAATACTGCAGGAAAACAATAAACGATTGTCCTCATGCAATGCCCCTTAAGCTTACCAGTATATATTATATAAATTAATTAATTTAGTTTGAGCTAGAGAGTAGTGTCACTATTACTTACTGTGGGGTATTTTACCACAGGTAAACCTGGAAAAATCACATTGAAGATTGGTTTCATAACTCCTTTTTACCCGTCATTGAGTGGGCTGGCGGACCTTGGCAAACAGTATCTTGAAGGATTTCAAACCGCTCTAGAAATGTTCAACAATGATCAATCATTGGCTGTGGATTTCTTAGGGATCGAACATGATTCCGGTGAAAAGCCTTCGCAATCATGTCAAGAAATCGCATCTAAATTTGCTAAGTCTGATGTGGTGGCGGTAATTGGGGCTTACAGGTCGATTTGCTCCATGAAAGCAGCTGATATATTAGGTATGCACTTCAAATGTTTTATTGAAGACAAGTTCAGTCTGTATATCAAGAACAAAAGCACAGAATTATAGAGCACGAACCGCAGTTCTGCGAATACCAGTTGTTCATTGGGGTTAATTGTGTAAAGAAACTCACGGTATTTCTCTTCTTCCATTAAGGAACAAGCAATAACATGATCCCACAAATTTCATACGCTTCAACATCTAGTAAACTTTCTGATGTGTCGTCAACGTACAAATATTTCTTCCGAACTGCTCCATCCAATGTCGATCAAGCTATAGCCATTGTGGCCCTCATCAAACTGTATAAGTGGAAGAAGGTAAATTAAAGTTTATCAATATTGAGTCATTTTGGTTTGAGGTACAATACCATACTAGTATTACTTTTTTAAAGAAGTATTTAAGGTGCAATAGATTAATATCGACCATGAAAATCGTTCTGAAGGAGTTGTACCAGTTCTGAAGTGCATCCAAGTTCCATGTTACTGGTGGTAGGCTATGTTTGGCAGGCATTTTTATCGTGAGAATAAATTAACTCGATATATTTCCTGCGTACAACATAGTGTCCCTGATGATCCCATTCATAACATTTTTCTCAAAAAAGATGGACAGTAATGGATAGCACTGTACTGCATGGTGAAAAGGGTTAAGTATGTACAACAGTAAATCACTGGTGTATACTATCTTTTAGGTTTGTACAATCGCCACCAACGATGCGTACGGTCAAGATCTCACGGAACTGGTTCTCGCTGAACTTGCAAAAACAAATGTCTCGGTTACCGTAACTGAAAAGTTTCAAACAAGAGCTCATGCGGGGATTGTCAGACCAAAAGTGGCCAAGGTAATTATGGTCTCGAGTAACTCGTAAGAATCAGTTGTGTGTTTGTAACAGTTATTAATATATGTGCCTCTTATTTTGGTGGCTGGAGCTATGTCCTGAAGGTTATATTATCTCGTTTCAGTTGCATTAAGTTCAGTTTCAGTTTGGTAAAATAGTTTTAGGATTCTTCCTAAGAGAGTCTTAAAATAACCATGCAAAGCTAAGAGGAACAATTCAAAACTACCAATCTACTACCATGATGACTAGTTTTGTATGTTTCTTTTTTTAACTACAGTTAAAGCGAGCGGGTTGCAATGTTGGTTTGGTATTTATGGTACGAAATGATGCCGAGGTTGTGTTTCAACAGTTGAAGGAACTAGATATGGTTGGACGAGGATGGATCTGGATTGGTTCAGATAAATCAACCACTTCTGTGTTTGATGATGCTACGAACTTGCAAGAAGCAATGCAAGGGGTGATTGGGATTCACCCAAGTCGTAAGTCAAAATTTTTGCAGTTTTTTCATTTTAGTTTTCTAACCACACGTCGTTTGTGTCTGAATAACGTGTAAAAAAAGCACATGTTGCAATCAGTTATAGACTTTTACCAATGCAACATTCAATATGTACTTCAGCAACTCTATCAAATAATATATAGTGCGCATGCACATTTTATACTAATACTCTGATTGATTTACCATATTTCAGATGGTGAAGGTCGTTTATTTGATCAGTTCATGCTGGCTTTGGCAAGACGCGAGGCATCACACTATCATGAAAAGAAACATGTATGTATCCTTAAATTTCAACACGTATCCTAACGAATCCTGTCCACGCTTGAGAATGTCTTGTAAACAAATAAACAAACAAATAAGCAACCAACAGGGCCGTCGCTAGGGGGTTTGGGAGGGGGATGACTAGTTGTCGGCAAATTAACGATTTTTAACCCTCCCAGGACCTTTCGTTACTGTTTAGTTTCTTGATATTCTAACTAGTTTAAACCCAACATTTATTATTGAATCCCGGCGTTTTCATCAATATACACGTAAAGTAAAGAAGTGACGTCGATTAGCGACGAATCGCTTAGCGACGACAATTAACGAAGGTCTAAACGAGCATATTTGTTGTAATCTTTCACTTTCAGAGTCATTCAAAGACCACATACCTCGCTCATCTCTTCGATGCTTTCCACGGCATGGCTTTGGAACTGTCTGAACTGGCCAGAAAGGAAATAATTACTAGCAAATCTAAGATTATAGACATACGCAAAGCACTCTATGATAAGTTGAAACGGGCCAATAAGAAAGAGGCAGGCTTTACGAGCGCTATTGGTGGGGGGGGTATACTATGTTCTTCGACAAAAAACAAGGAGGTCCACCAGCGTTTGAAGTTGTCAATTTAGTGGTAAGGACATGTACATCAGAATGTATTTATATAGTTATCGAGTCAACCTAGGAAAATATATGCACTTTGGTTGAGATCATTAATAGTATCTTTCTCAAAAAATTTTTTTATTCTTTCCTCCAGGGCAAGCAGTGGAAAACAGTTGGTAGTTATATCCCGCGGACTAAAAGTATATCGCTGTTCCGAGATCCTATTTTCTCCGGTGGTGTCACAATTCCTATAGTGGGACCGGTCAAACCTTCCTACAAGATTGCGGCGTTCTTTCCGACCAGTGAGCTGTTTGGGCCCATAGCTGATCTGGCTGAAGAATGGGTGAGTTAGCATAGAAAACTATGGACTATACCTTTCAATTTGTCATTTAAACAATGGAATATCGAGAGATGACTTTTTACACGATACGCGTAACCGTAAGAATATTCTTGCGTTTTCAAATTCTTCTGAATGGTGTGGACGGGGCCTTAGGTTATGGTTTAGTTAAGAATCCTGGTTATTACCCTACGTGATTAACTTGTCTAGATGTTTGTCTTTCGTTTAAACAGAACACCAAAACCCTTCTATCCTTTTACAGAATGCGCATTAACATGAACCTCTCATAGAAATGTTGATAATCGTTTTTTTGTTTTTATAGAAATCAGCTTTTAAAATCGCAGTAAAGACGATCAATAGTGATTCTGTGTACAATATTCACTTGGAATATGACATCATTGAGACTTCTGTGGACGTTGATTCTTGCCGTAAACAAGCTGCTGTGAGTGTTCATTAATTTCATGATGTTCGCACAAAATATTCATAATCCCCGTTACACAGTTTTAGATAGTATTCCCGGTCCCGGATGGGTAAAATCGGAACTCCTGAAAAGAGAATGATGCATTTCTCAAAAAATCACCTCGAATAAGCTAAAATACCAACGAGAACCTTCCACTGTTTTAAAAGTAGAAACTTTTTAAAAGCCTCCACCCTTTCAGCCCCTCTGCCATCCTCATATCATGTACTATCAAGCACTTGTATTAAAATTTCCTTCTCTATCCACAGATGCTCACTGATGATGTCGACATGATCATTGGCGAAGCGCGGTCAGAGTGTTCAATAGCCATCTCAAAACAAACGAACCATAGCGCCATTCCACAAATATCATACGCTTCGACATCACCATTTCTCTCAGATAAAACCAAGTATCCATATTTTTTCCGCACCTGTCCGTCCGATGTTCATCAAGCCAAGGCACTGGGTAAACTGGTCACGCATCATGAGTGGAAAGCACTGGGAACGATTTCCGTAAAAGATGAATATAGTAAGGAGTTGATCCGTCGAACGGAAAAAGAGCTCCAGAACGACGGCATCAATTTAGCTGCGCAAGAGCGCATGACACCGAGGAAGTTTAGGGAGATTGCGGGACATTTAAGGAAGGTACGGTGAGATTTTGTTACCTTGGTCCTGCTATTGATAGGTGGTAGGGTGTTACATAAGCCCCGTTTACACTACACTCGATTTATTGGCACGACACAGCTAAAATGGGTACCCGTGCCCATTTTATCCGTTCTCGGCCTTTGTTTTGTTCGCCTGAACATTAATATAATAACCCATTTTAGCCGTGGCGTGCCAATAAATTGAGTGTAGTTTAAACGGGGCAATAATTAGTCGCCCTTAGACACAAACTTTTATCCGGAAGCCCTCTAAAGAGAAGATTTTTCATATCTCTTGTTTTAACTGTAATTATTGCCCCTCTGACTTGATCACTTTGAGATATGCCCCTCGCACCATTCCCCTACGCGGAACAATGATAATAAGCCTCCAAACCTCATACGACCAACTTCTGTCCTAATTTTAGATAAAAGACAGCAAGATGGCTGTGAATCTTGTCGTCTCGCGTACAGATGATGCGGAAAAAATTTTCCAGACGGCAATCGATATGGTAGGTATCTATATGAAGAACGTTTAAAATCCGTAACAGTCCTCTAGGGGGGAAAACATTTCAATGATCAGTATTGTCAGTATACAAGTAGTGCTATAAACTTATAAAATTCTGCTTAAGACTAAAGATGATTCTCACATTGTTCAGGGTATGACAGGTAAAGGTTGGACTTGGTTGGGTACTGATGGATCAACTTCATCCACCTTCAAACGATCCCCCAACCTTCAGAGCGCCATGCAAGGCATGGTGGGAACGCGGCCACGTGGTGGCAAAGGATCAGTGTACGAGAAATTCTTGAAGGAATGGAAAAACAGTGAACGTAATGACTTTCCAGGAATTATCCATACTTCTAGGATAGAACAGGTTAGTCTGAAACCCAAGACTTTGCGCATGTCTGTCGTTCAGCGTCTCTCAAGCGTCTTCGTATTTGTCTCATGCAGTGATAGAAGGCAAAACGTCTTTGTCATCTTTATCCTCCAGCGAGCATCAATATAGATTTTCATCGGCATCCGCCTTCTTGACCTCAGTAAACGTGAAAAGAACGCGTTCACATTGATAACTGAGCTGATAACCGCGCGCACTGTGAGGAAATGTTCACTCGTGCACGAAGTTATTCAACTTGTTAAATATCCAGCGCTTATAGCACGCCCGAATATGACACAGGAAACAACTTACGCCAATAGCCACGAGTGACGCTCAGCTCACCTGATAGCTCAGCGCATTTGCAAGTGCTGATATATTTTGATGATATTTTCTCATTAGGTTTCTGCTTATGTTCCTCAAGTATTTGATGCAGTTTTGGCGTATGCAACCGCGTTACAAAGACTTTACGAAGTGGATCTAATCAACGAGGTAGGACGGCCATGATATGACAAGATAGATATTTGCATAAACTTTCGTTGCACATTTCGTTGCACATTTCGTTGCACATCTTCACCGTTTTCACATTTTAATGAAAGTGTTCCTGATTACATGTTCAGAAAACCGACCGGAAAGTCCTCAGGAGACATCTGCTGGATGAATTACGGAAAATGAAAAACGAGAAAAATGGATTTGACAGCGCTACAGGATCAAAACAGTATTTCTCCGAGAAACAAGATGGCGTGCCTGTTTATGATGTCGTTAATTTAAACGTACGAATACTTAAATAATTTTTTGGTAAAATTGATATCGAAGGGTTTTGATATAACAGCAGCTTCGTCCACTTCAGACATACTCACTGTTATGCTTGTAAAAATTATCTTGAACTGTTCCGCCGTTGATTATCGCTATTGGATAGTCTGCATTAAAAGACTTGTTAGATTTTCAGATGAGCACAATTTTCTTGTTTTTGGTGTAGTACATTGTCGTTGTTGTTGTTCGTCGAACTTATAATTTATTATTCGTCTTAATAATACAGGGCGAAAGTTGGGTCAAAGTTGGTTCATATACCCCTAAAGATGGATTGCAATTAACTGGGTGAGTGAAAGAAATTTTATTTAACTTATATCACTCACGTAACATGTAACCTGTTCGCATTTTATACTCAATGCTTGTCCATTTCATTTGATAACCGGAGATCGCGACTATCCTAATAGAACCCAAATTATATTTACTGTACATCTGAAAAGATTGCTCCTTCCTCGACGCACCACTTGCAAGACAGCGTTAAAAGAGATAACCATAGTTATATCATTTTTTGTTGCGACTTTTAGACATATAGTATGGTCTGGAGGCGGACTTAGTACACCCTCTGAACAACAACAACAGTAAGTTACCTAAAATCCACATATATGCTGTTTGAACTAATCAAACCTTTAAAATGGTATTGTTAAAGCTTCAGTATTAAAGTCTAGAGTGCAACATTTTTCGTTTTGCATTTACGATTCTTATGTTTTATTTTCCCACTTCAGGGATGCCCCCTCGACCCGTGTTCAAGAAATCGTCGATAGAAAAGTTCTGATAGCGTTATGCGTGATATTCGCATTATTTACTCTGGTTGTAATCATTGCCGTTACCTTGTGGATAGTAACAAAATTCAAATGCTGTTGCGCGGTATGTAAATGACCTATTTTACCAGAAAGGATCCCTTTAAAATACGTTCCTACGGTGTTCGATGATTTGAATAACTGGGACAAATATAGGACAGTTAAATCGACTTTAGCGTCAAGAAACATAAAACCATGTGTACAACACTGAACAACAATTTTATTTCAACAAAGATCCCATCTTGTATGCAGTTAACATCTGACCTATAACAAGTTTACATTACAATTTCCTAGAGAGATGAAGTGGGATATGTTAATGGACAAGCTGTGAAAAACAACATCAATAGATAGCCTCACATTATCCTCTCAAATCATCCGCGCATGCTGTATGCTCGAAAGAGCGAACTGCCAACGATGGCATTAAAAGTATTTGTACAAGACTAGCAAGTTACTTCTCCAAACTGAAGTGTTATTTTCGCAGATAAACAAATTTACCTGTGGTATTTTGTAGAAATAGCGAGCGAGCCAGACCACGCCAAATGAAGACAGTAAATTTCACTTATATGACCATTTTTAAAAAGCTTTTTCAAATGAGGTCAGTGTGTCTGATTTGAAAAATGCAGTTGTAATGTAGTATAAAAAATGGCACTAATTCATCATAAATGTTGTATATAGTTACCAGACAAATTTTAGGAAATTAAATGTTATTGATGTACTTTTATTTCATCATTATTGATGTGTTTCCTGAAACAATGCTAAACCAACTGAAATCCTTAATTGTATGTACCAGATTAACCGATCTCTTTAGCTTCAGAGACCCGAAGAATTAAAAGTTAAGGACATTGTGTTGTGGTATCTCTGATTTCATATTAGAAAATAAACATTATGCCTTGATAACAAATAATTGTAAATAAAAACTGAAAAATGTTTTTGCACTCTTATTAAGCTTTTTCGATAAAAATTGGAGAAATAAAATAAATTGTGGCCAGAACTGATAAAAGGCGGAACAGGTTGCGATCCAATTGGCCCTTCTGAAGGTGTATCCAACTTCAACACGTCGCCATTGCTGATTCATGAACTACTAAGTCTTTGAGTGAAATTGTTTCACATTCGGAAAGATCAGGCCTTTAACTATTTAGGGCCTGTTTACATGGAGCGAGTTATCCCGAGTAAAAAGCATTATATTTTCATTATATTTCATTTGTTTTCACCCCGGCTAGCCAGGATATATATAACTCTCCCTACGTAAACAGGCCCATAATGACCCGTTTCAATACCAAATGGAGTAAAAATGAGTAAATACGATGCCGATAAAAAATGTTGGTCAGAATGAATGGCATATTTTAACCGCAACCTCGCAAGCCAGGCTTTTCTTGACACTTTAATTAAAGTTTCAAGTTTTTTAGAATCATATTTTTATTTAAAAATAAAATATATTTTTGGATATAGCGAAATACGGTATACTTGACCATGATCGAATATAGCGAAACATGGTACATACGACCTTGGTCGAATATACCGAAATATAACATACTCGACTATGGTCGAATATACCGAAATATGGTGTACTCGACCATCGTCGAATATACCGAAATATGGTATACTTGACCATTGTAGAATATACCGAAATATGGTATCCTCCACCATGGTCGAATATACCGAAATATAATATGCTCGACCATAAAAAAATTTTATCGGCTCACTACCACCTTAATTAATCCATCCGAATGCTCTTCCCAACCCCTGCGCGGCTAAATTCAAAATGGCGGTGGCCGGGGGCGCTAGCAGTCGTGCAAATTCGAGATATGCGATGATGAAAGTCTCAAAGTAGCTGCAATATATTGAATTACATCATGTTACAGCCTAGAAATAGAGATTATAACATTGAACTTGATAAAAAACGATTAAATTCAACGATTCGGCGAGTTGAGTCAAGTATCGTACACACAAAACCATGCATTGAAAATTCCTTTGAATTCACAAGTCAACAAAGCCAAAGGTATTTGGTATGGTCCCTATGGAAAGAGCTGCAGTTTCACATGCTGATTTTGACGATATTTACAGATTTTTAAATGGCAGTGGGCTTTAAAATGAAAGACTGGATTATGGAGGGTGAATTAAGGTGAAGATTTGGGTATTAAAGTGAGACTTGTAAAAATTGTAATTTTTTAATATTTCATAGAACAAAATAATGTTGAATTCTGGCGATAGAAATGTAATGTGTTTAAAAGTATGATGATGTGTTGCATAGTCAAAATTGCTTCAAAATTCAAATCATGGTTCTATAATATATTCTTCATATTCCTGTCACATCAAATGCATTTCAGATGCTTGAAGTGGAAGGCATTAGACCTTCCAAAGAGGAAGCCAAGCAAGAGGGCTGTAGAAGGAAAACCAAACTCATCACAGAAAACTACCACGCTTTGCTGATAGCCTGATACAACCAAGGTACCATGGGTGCCATTGGTGTAACTTCAGGAAAAGGTTCCAGTGACACTTATGCTGAAACACAACAATTCATCAGCAGGCATAACTAAGAATAGGCAGTCTTGGTGATAGGGAACATAAATGCAAGCAACTTTGGAAAAGCTGCACACAAGGAAATCTCTTATTCTCACAGTGGAGCTACTGTAAAGCAACATACAAGGAAGTCTCGGGAAGACCAAACAACAGAATAATGAACAAACTGAACTCCACAGCGACAAGGTAGAGCAGCATCTGGTGTTATCAACCGCAAGGTGAATAATCACAAAAGTGAAAATTTTACTAAATTACTTCATCATTTATGCTGCAAACATAAGATTAGATAGGTCAAAAACAGTCACAAAAGAGAATCTACAATTAAGAGCATAGTGACCAGGAGGGGGTTGTGTGGTGCCTCACAAACATGCACCTCACTCAATACTAACCAACTTTACACACCAATATAATTTTGATAACAGTATTAAAAAATGTTATTGAGTATACTGGCATAAGAAGTAAAGTTGTACGAGTCAGCAAGAAAAACTTTTGCCAAAAATGTTGGCCCCAAAACAATGGTCTCTTCATTATGTAAGTTGGTCAAAATCACATGGCACCCTCAATCCAGAGTTGCTTGCCAGGTCCTTGCTACGTGTTCAGGTCTTGCCATAGTTTGTCTGATATCTGATATTGTGTTAGGTAAAATATCAACCGAAAGACCAGGTTTAATATTAATATTTATTATATAATATGCAGTGTTTTATTGGCGAATCCGCAATGGTAAAAAGCGATAATAACACATGTGCGATTATCGTGTTTGATCAACCAATCAGGAAGCAGGGTATATGCGCCCTCGGAATTAAAATTTTTAATAAAAACAGATTTATAATAAAAAAAAGTTCTCATCGCTGGAAATAAATTCATATTTCCGCGCAACCATGGATTATATTCTCTATGTAACACGAAAAAAATAAACGGTATGCATGCACTAAACCTACCTCGTACCCAGACTAGACCTACCTCGTACCCAGACTAGACCTACCTCGTACCCAGACTAGACCTACCTATTCAACCCGCAATCATCGCTACGTTTTACGAACAGGCACCTGTGTACATAAAACTGCGATAACATTTCATGATTTCAATGACAATGCCTGTGTGACAAATTATGCTTCAGAGAATTGAATATGCAAACATTTAAATTACAAATTCTAATTTAATTTCAAATCTCAGAAAAGCTCGAATTATAATCACACCAAATTTTCAATGTAATTCAAGGACTTTTTCATCCTTTGCTATCCTCATTGCACTTTACTTATGTGGTTCTTCGTATGTATTATCACTATTATGTGATACCAAATGGCGCCAAACATACAAAACCGTATTAAAAATAGGAATGATAGTTGTGTCGTAATTGTCCTTAGAACTTACAATGTCGAGTGCAATTGTACAAAATAATTATACAGTTTAATTTCCTATTTTGAAATACTTCACACGTTTCAACACGTTCCTGGTTGCTATGGCCAGCAGTTATTACCTTGTCTGTTTAATTAATCTCGTTTTCATTACACGAAGGACAACATTCTTCTTAATTAATGCTTATATTATTCATTATATGCTCGTTATCAGTAACACAGGAAATACATTCAACTGTATACTGAAAATATTACAATTTTTATATTTAGAGCTTAAGGTCGAATTGCTAATTTTGAAACGGAAAAATAAAAGTAATAAATTTCTCGTGTTTATTGAAAAATAAATGGTCAACGATCAAGAAGCTGGCAATATTTGAAATAGGTAAGCTTTTTTCTAGACTTCATGTAATATGACACCTTTACTTCTAGCACTAAGGTCTGAAAACAAAGATGAATGATATAATTTTGATCCGGACTGACCGATAAATAAGTGTGAAAAAGTACAGAAAGTAAGTCGATGTGAATTAGATATACATATATATATATTGGTTGTGTTATCAAGTGAGTCAAGTGAATCACTGTTCATCGGTGTCAGTTTCGCTGAATTAGGTGAGTCAACTGCGTAGGGCCATAAAAACATGTATTACCATCAGACTAGAAAACAATGGGGCGCGTAACTGGCGCGGGCATTGCGGATTATCGACATCCATTTTGCTTATTTGGGCCGGAGCTGAAGTCGAAGCTGAACTGGCCAAACGATTAGGCCAAACGGCAAACGCGGGATCATGTAAACAGCCCTAACCTCTGGCTCTGGTTAAGTTTACAATCGCTGCGTTTATTTACTAACTGTGTTGGAAAATATGGTATCGATATTTCACAGTTAAATAAGAGTCTTATCTGTATATTTGTGTATAAAGTAGACAGCGAAAAGTTAGAGGCATTGTTGATTGTTTCCTTTCTATACTGACGAGTGATGTTCAACCATCTGGAGCTTTAAACATAGAGATATAATCTCAACAGGAAAATTAGGGAGATTAATTAGATTAATTTGTAAATTGTAATCTGAAATTGCTCAAAAACCCCCGCACCGGTTGGGCTTGCGAAAATTTCGTTTTTTAAAGTTTTTAAAAAAGAGAAATAGTGAATTTGGAGACAGAAAACTGTTTTATTAATGAATAATCTAAAGGAATAGGTACAGATAGCGGGGTGTCAGGATAATGACAAACTCCACTTTGTATGAAAAATTAATAGTTGATGCTGTCCAGCTTATATGTTCGCACGCATGTCTGGAAATAAATAATAGAGGGGGGAGTTCAGACGGAATTATCGGGGGGACTCCGGACAACTCTAGAGATATTTTGTATGTCGAACGTAGTCCGATGGACCCCTGTATTAAATTGTATTTTAAATACATTTTATTGCAAATTGCACTCTGTATCAGCATATAGGTACTAGATTCACGACACGGACACGGTCACTAGTTTATATACCTTTTCATTTGCATAGTCTATGACTATGGTCTATATACAAGAATTTAAGCGATTTCATTGGTCGAGAGCCATGATCTATAAGAGGACGGACGCACGGACGTCACGGAAAATTTTAACGAATTTGAACAGTCACCGCTTGTTTATTATGTCAGCCAATCACATTTTAGCACTTGTCTTAAGCTAGCCAATAGCATTTATTTAATCGTATAGCTCATGTACGGGTGATGATTTTATTGATGGAAATGGCCTCACTAGTTACTTGAGTGTAGAGCACTGACCTATATAGCCCGCTAAAAGAAGCTATAAATTTTCACATATTTTCATGAAGAATCTATAGCACTAGGACCCTTTTGTTTTTGAGACCGCTAGTTTCTGAGACTGTTATCTAAATCATTTCCACAGTGTATATTGGGTATGGTAGAAAACGCGGATGCGGATAGATTTTTGCGGATAATGAGAGAGAATGCGGGTAAAATCGTGCAGATAAAGTAGGGGTAAATCCCTGTGGATAATGGTAGAAAACGCGAGTAAATTGTTTTATTATCAAACAATGGTAAATTAACTAATATTCTAGAAGAATAACTCGCTTAAGTCATGTTTTGACAAGGTTTTTAGCTATATTTAACTAAAGATTTAATTATTTCTATTTTCGACGGTGGAAGGAATAGTGTTGGTTATTAACCAATACATTTCATGATGAGCAACTCCCTTTGAGTGTATTATGTAGGCCAACCCTACCGTCGGGCAAATTATGATAATTATCTTCAAAGCACTCGAATTATAATGCCGAAGATCCTAGAACGTGGAAGTCTATATGTTTGTCTTGTAACGTGTCTCGTAACCTGTCTCGTTCGACTTCATGTTGTTATTAGTCCTATAAATGTGTTTTCGTTTTGTCTTCTGTGTTGTATTGATTGTCAAGGGCCGCTGTAATTGGCGTAAGCTGTAGCGTATACCCTGCCGTGTCCTATATCATTTGTGCTTATTATTGTACTGTAAGTCTGTGTGTATCTGGCAAAGCATAATAATAATAATAATAAATGATAACTCGAAACTGTCACTTCTGTCCACGAAGTTTAGGAAAACATTTTTCGCCCACCGTCGAAAATCGAAATAATTAAATCTGTAAATATAGCTAAAAAGTAACAAAACCTTGTCAAAACGTGGCTTAAGCGGGTTTTTCTTCTAGAATAACAGTTCATTTACGATTGTTTGATGATAAAACCATTTTCCCGCGTTTTTTTACTATTATCCGCAGGGATTTATACCCGCGTTTTCTACTATTACCCGCAGCCGGATTTACCCGCGTTTTCTGACTTTATCCGCAAGAATTTACCCCGTTTTCTACCATTATCTGCAAGAATGTATCCGCATTCAATATAATCAAAACGACATGTCGACTATTGCAAATCCACGTGCAGTGCACTGTTCAAACAAAGAGGTCGCGACCAGTAATTGTTTGGAATAAAGGCAATCGAAGTCAGATTTTGACCGAGATACTATATAAACAAAGATTATCATGAATTTTTTATTACATTCAAGGTCCGATGATTGTGGCTAATCTAAACAACAAACGAACAAGGAGAATATTTTGTGGAATTGTCATTTTTGTCGGGATTATATCAATTTTCTCCTGGCATTTGGTTGTAGGGCAACAGAAATGGTTAATCACTTCATGGTCGGTAGTAAAGGAAACAAATCGGACAAGATTACTGGCGAATTCAAAGTTGCTTCGCTACGAGTTCAACAGAGACCTAAACGTGGAAAATATATTTGAATCTAAAAATATTCTACAAAACAAAGAGTGGAAACCCTTTTCAAAGAAGGTTTTAATAATTAGCCGTGGAAGATCTGGATCGTCGTTCTTGGGTGATCTCTTTAACCAAAACAACAAAGTCTTCTATTTATTTGAGCCATTAGGATGGGCTGCGAGAGAACGTGGACATAACGCGGCGAAATTTAAAATTCTTAACGATATATATGATTGTAGGTTCACCAATGAAATATATTTAAATTTTTTGCTAAAGGAACGCGGTCATAGAAGGAAAAGTAAGAAACTGTCGACATTTCCAGGACAGTGCAGTAAGTTATCAAATAGTCCAGAACTATGCCTTTATATGATTTTAAAATCTTCCTGCTTCAGTTCTAATGTCACTGTTGCAAAGGTCTTGACTCACAGACTTCCACATGGCGGCCTTTGGGGAATAAGGAAAATTCTGGACGCAGATAAGAGCCTACGGATTGTTCATTTAATCCGCGATCCACGCCGCGTAATTGCATCTATGAAAAAGGTAGGATGGTTTAAAAACAAGGACTTTACTCAACAAGTTAAATATGTCTGTCACATTGTTTGGGCAAACATTAAACATGTTCAAAATGAATCCATGTATTATAAGGACCGCTACAAACTCGTAGTTTTCAGTGATCTGATGCTTGATCCATTCTCAACTGTTAAAGAATTGTATGATTTCCTCGAACTGGGACCAGTTCCTGCGAATATTTTTTCATGGATTAAAAAGAATACGATGATGAAGGTAAAAGGAAAATCTGGAACATATCAGACTACAAGAAATTCAACTGAGGTTCTAACTAGGAAAGTAAAATTTCCGAAATTTGAAGAAATGGTTATTGATAAATATTGTGAAGATGTAATTAACTTCATACATACAACAAAGAGTATTTCCAGAAAATTGCTTAACTATTCTTAGAAATTGTTAATATCAATCATGAAAGCGCTCATTTTTGTTGACTCAATTTATGTTGCTGTTAATCATCCAACTAAATATCAAACGTACAATGAAGAGGTTTACTCTGTGGGGTTTAACTCAAAACGATTTTCTAGATCGATTCTTGTCAACTACCGCTCAATGTTCTTCGACTCGCATGCAACTCTTGTGCTAGTTCAACATATTGGGCATTGAGGTTGACGCGGGCAGCGCAATCATTACGGTGTATTTGCGGGCTATAGAATACACAATTTGCCGGCTATTTTAGCCAGTGCATATAGCTGATCCGAAATAAACTCTGTTCACGACAAAACAACCGCATTACACTAGACAGTTAAACACTTTAACTCCTATTTAGCAGCTTGAATCTACTGTAACCTATATTAAATTTCGACTACAAAATTGGGATTAATTGCTTGGTGTATTGCGGATATATGAGTTTGTAATGTAACACAACGTGGAGTTTCTAGACCATTTTGAGTTATTACATACACACGATGTTGATAAATAGAGATTTTTGATAAGAGCTATAAATGTGCGCCGCGAAATAATTCAGTAAGCGCATTTAGCAGACGAGTAATGACAGGACACTATGTGTACTGTAAAATGATACTTATCAATAGGCAACGAAGTAAAATGTCTCATAGGAAATACGTTAATTAATTTCGTCAACTCGATCAAAATTTGCTTATAAACATATCTCTGTGGGATTACTTTCGCTATGATATATTTACACAAACTCGCAACTCGCAAGTTTGCAATGCAAAATGTTATACCAGGCCACGCGCGGCTTGCTACACGTGAAACCGTTTCAATACTTGCGGAAAATTCAACTTTGGCAGCATTCACTGCCCAGTGGGTATCCTCAAAACAAGCGAAGAATGAAATCCTTAGAAAGAGATTATTAGAGAATTCCAAATTACTTTACCCCTGGTTAACGTCGATTTGGATGTGAGTCGAAGCCTTTTTCAAGAAAGGTCGGAGCCTTTTCCAAGAAAGGTTCTAACAATTAGTCGTGGAAGATCTGGATCGTCGTTTTTGGGTAATCTGTTCAACGAAAACAAGCAGATTTTTTATCTGTTTGAGACATTGGAATTGGCTTTGAATTCGGGGGATCACAGAAGCAACCAGGCAAAATTCAAGACTCTTGATGACATTTACAATTGTACATTTACTGATTAAACATATTTAAATTATTTGGTGCAGGAACATAGTTATAGAGGAAAGAATAACAAATTGTCGACATTTCCAGGACAGTGCAGTAAGTTATCAAATAGTTCAGAACGATGCCTTTATATCATTTTAAAATCTTCCTGCTCCGGTTCTAATGTCACTGTTGCAAAGGTCTTGACTCACAGACTTCCACATGGCCGCTTTTGGGGGATAAGGAAAATTCTGGACGCAGATAAGAGCCTATGGATTGTTCATTTAATCCGCGATCCACGCCGCGTAATTGCAGCCTCGTACCCAGGCGCTTTAATAGCAAAAAATAATGTTGCATTCAGTTATTGTATAGAGGTCAGCTAAAAAAAACGCGAGCGCGCGGGGGTGCTTGGGGTGGTTTTGCCAAAAAAACAACCTCCCCAAGCACCCCCGCGCGCTCGCGTTTTTTCAGCTGAACTCTATATAAGACCTGAATGCAACGTTATATGTTTTAGTATTAAAGCGCCTGGGTACGAGGCTGGCGTAATTGCATCTATGAAAAAGGTAGGATGGTTAATTAAAGGCAAGGACTTTACTCGACAAGTGAAACACGTCTGTGACACTGTTTGGGCAAACATTAAACATGTTCAAAATGAATCCATGTATTATAAGGACCGCTACAAACTTGTAGTTTTCAGTGATCTGATGCTTGATCCATTCTCAACTGTTAAAGAATTGTATGATTTCCTCAATTGGGACCAGCTCCTGCGAATATTTTTTCATGGATTAAAAAGAATACGATGATGAAGGTAAAAGGAAAATCTGGGACACATCGGGAAAGTAGTTAGGCAGCGGCATGTTAACTTTATATTGTATATCTTGGGATGGCATCTATTACCGTAGTTTTACTGGGGTGACGTGCACTGGGAAAAGGCTCCCGGTTCCCCAGGAAATTTAGTCGCCCAAATCAGTGGCGTCGCCAGCTTGATAAGTGCCGGGGCCAAGTGGGGCGGGCATATGGCATATATTCGTGTTTTACACTATTATTCATTCATTTTCAAATTCATTGTTTTAACGGTCTGTGAACATAAATACAGGGTGTATCAAAAAAAAGGTAATCCAACTTCAACACGCTATTGTACGTGAACTACTCAGTCTATGAACGAATTTTTTTCACATTCGGAAAGATCAGGCTTTTAACTATCGGATGACATGTTTTTTAATACGAAATGGTGAAAAAATGAGCAAATAGGAGGCTGATAAAAAGTGTTAGTCAAAATCGCATATTTTCACCTTTGAGCCTAATTAAAGCAGTGCATAACAAAAGAAAAAAACAATAAATCACAACATGTCACAGCTTGCACTGGTTTTATGCCGCATTGCTTAGAATGTTCTCCTAATGTGATTTATTCCTACTTAATATGAATATGCGGGTCGCTTATTCAAAAGCAAAATTCTTCATTTAAATCCCAAAGAGATTTAATTTTCAATGGTTTTAGTCCCAACTCTCAGAGGTGAAAATATGCGATTTTGACTAACACTTTTTATCACCCTCCTATTTGCTCATTTTTTCACCATTTGTTATCAAAAACATGTCATTCGATGGTTAAAAGCCTAACCTTTCGGAATGTGAAAAAAAATCGTTAATAGAATGAGTAATTCACGTACAATAGCGCACCAAAGTTGGATTACCTTTTTTTTGATACACCCTGTATATGAATATGCCCACCCCACTTATCGATGCTGGCGACGCCACTGGCACAGATAATTCATTTCTTGCATAAAGATTCCTTTCAACTTTCGGCTATTACTGACTGTTTTATCACTATTGCTGCTAGGTACATTTATTACTTGGGCTACCGTAGGTAGAGCGAGTTGAAAAATGGGCTCGGTTTTTCCTTTTGCGTCGCGAGTTTACGAAAATCACGCGTAGGCAGCACGAAGTCTTCAAACCAATCGAAATCGTCCTAGGATCGTTTCTCGCGCGGGTGTCACCATGGGAATCCATGTTACTACGAGATAACTGTAGTCTTGTTGTATGTGGTCTACCCATCTGTGGGAACTGTCCAAGAAATTTATCACTGCACGAAAGGGCAAGAAATTTATGTAAAACTCTGGCTGCCCGAGTAAAGCCGGTTTCCAGTACTAGCGATATTTTTGCGCGAACGACTTTATTCATTTGTATTGGAGCAATTTGTTTAAGATTGTTGCAGTTAAGAGCTCTGAAACAAAAGGAAATTGTCGCTAGTAGTGGAAAACCGACTCAGTAACACGTGTACCATACTTACAATTAGGTTTATAATATAACATTTATAGTACGCGCGTGCAGATTGGTCGAGAAGCGTGTTTCTATAACTGTATAGAAACACGGAAATTTTCCCGCCGAACTTGACAAGCGAAGCGATGTAATGAGAATTTGTAATTGAATCGAATCATAATATTTGTACAAAATCTTTTATTGAGTTATATTATAAAAGAAATAGAAAACATTTTTTCCTGTGTTTCTATACAGTTATAGAAACACTTGTGGGAGTTTGGGAGAACTCGAAATAACGTGGAAAAACTCGCCCTACGGGCTCGTTTTCCCACTGATTATTTCTCGTTCTCCCAAACTCCCACGCGTGTTTCTATTTAACAATTAGACAACGAGTCCGAGTTGTCTATGAGCGAATAGTCAACGAAGGCGAAGCCTGAGTTGACTATCCGCTCATAGGCAACGAAGGCGAGTTGTCTAATTGTTTTAGTATACACCCTGTACATAGATATATTAATTTCGAGGAAATAATCGATACACCGCAAAATTACACCGAAAAATAATTTAATTTTAAAATGCAATTTTATACGGTCGCGCGAGCGAATTTTTCCCAAACGTGCATGCACTATCACGAATAGACGATGGTTGAGTAGCCAATCAGAATGTAGGATTTGTAATAGACGATAGTCGGGTGTATACTAAAACTGTATAGAAACACGGAAAATGTTTTCTATTTCTTAAATAGCGTATCACGTATGTATAAAATAATAAGTGATAAATATCTCATTTTAACACTTCACAAAATCTCTTTTATCAAAGCACACATCTTATTTAGCACTGCAGAAATTGGTTATCATTGCATCTTAGAATACTCTAGAACAGTCAGTTCGCTCGGATTTTTTTTACGGTTTTCATACGTGTAAACGCGACCCTTGAACCAAGGCGCTTTTATAAGCGTCTCTGCGCAATGACTGTGGAGCAGTCAGCAGTTCACTGCTGTGGAGCAGGGGATCAGGGGGGAATCCCCCAAGGTTCCACGTTCCACCGGTGCAGATTGCAGAAATTGCAGAACTGCCTGAACTGGTGCAGGCGCAATTTGTGCAGGCGTTTTGTCTGTGGACTGGAGCACAGCACCCACCCACAATTTACATCTCAATGATCTCTCAGTGAGTCATCAGTGATAACAAACAGGAATTTATTTATGTCAGATGTGCCCCCTTTCATAATCATTTGGTGCTCTATTATAATATTTAGATAAGCCATAGATAAACATCCAAAGACGACAGTGATGGCTTGAGTTTGGAATTTATTAAAAATGGAACGTAATCTCGCTGGCACACCGTGTTTCTTGGGCATATTATTGCTAATATGGTTTCAGTTTTGTATGGTTGATGTTGTTCATTCCAGGTCCATACGAAATATGACTGAATTCAGGAACAATCGTAGCAGACATAACGAAGTGCACAAGATTAAAGTTGCCAAGTTCGACTTTGAGTATATAGCTACACCTTTTATTGTAACCGTTTGGGTGCTGCTTGCAAGTTTATTAAAAGTTGGTAGGTTCAAATGACGAGTTCCTATAAAATATACCATAAATATTTTGTACCTTTGTTGTGATATGGACAGTTTTGTTAGATAGGCTAAAAACGTAAGCTTCTATAATGATAATTTTTGGGACTATAAGACTAAGAGTAAATTTAATATTCTTTCCTAAATATCAACTTTTATTAGGTATTTTAATACCGCTAGCAAAATTTTAATATTTCTTTTTTACCCGGGTGTTATTATATAACTCAGCTTCTCAGCATGAAAGCTAAATAATTTATTAGCAATACCTTGAACACTTGCTTCAAGCATTGGGAATACTTGGCTTTTATAGTCAACTCAAAATGAACCCAAAGTATTCACATGAGCTCACATTTTAATTGCAATGAGTCTTTGTTCACAGTACATATGTCTGGCTTTGCTAGCTTGGTATGAAACATTTGATGTCAGCTCACTCGAGTGTGTAGAGTGAAGCAAAATTCAAACAAAATCAAGCATTTGAGGCTGATATTCTTCTCAAATCAAACCAATAAACACTCTACTGAAAAATATACTGGTCAGATCAATGGTTTGATCTTCTGAGTGATTATATTGTTCATGACCTATAATCATCCAAGACAAAGTAGAAATTAGGTTTTAAGTGGAAAATTGGTCATAGGACCCCTCAGATTGAGGTTTAAATGTACCTGTAGAAATTGTACCAATAGGATTATTGCATCTACTTTATGATCATAAATTGTTATAAACACATGCAAATACAAATCAGAAATTTTCCAACCTGCCTTTTGTACCTGGTCTCAGAGGTTTTCAAAATGAACTCACCTTTAATAGCTCATATTTTATCACTTAATTTTATATAGTATTCCATATGACTGAAAGATTGTCCAAAGTATTTCCAGAGTCATGGTAAGAAAATTATATTGTGGTGTGAATTAGTACAATTTAAATTAAGTCAATGCCAAGGTTCACAAACAAATGTTTTATTTTTTGTGTTTTAGCATGGTTATATTACTTGGAGTTCTTCTTGGCTGGATATTAAAGTATATAAATAATTTCATTTTCATATATTAAGTTACTGTGTTTTATACAGTGTGTATAGTATTAGCAAAAGATTTGTCTTTTTTGATATTGCATTTATTCTTGATACATTCAGCCTGTCAATTTTTTGGGTGTTTTTTTCTAGGGTGTCAGGTTTCCAAAATGTAGCGACAATTCAATTTTTTAATTCTAGAATTTTCTTTCTGTTTCTATTACCACCGTAAGTGTGCCACTTTAAACACTTCACACAGTCCAACACTTCCAAAACTGTGGTAATGGCACAGTGTTCATTAGTGTTGTTTTCTGTTGTATTTAGGATCGTATTAGATGCTGGATATTTCCTCCACACTCGAGCATTCTTTGATAATATAGGAACAATACTTCTTTATGCTGTGGTGGTGAGCTTAAAGTCAGATTTCTAAAGCATGCTTATGAATGCCGTAATGTTTGATCAAGTCAAATTGAAAGCACCTAATATTACTATATTTGTATATTGAGCAGAGATATAGTAATTGGACCTACAATGTAGAAGTTTTAGATGTCACCCACACACAAATCTCTGGTTTTCACATTTTGTGTACAACTTCTAAGGTTCAAGATGCATTGCTAGTTTGGTAGCATTTAATTAGTCCCAAATATAAGACCTCCTATATGATTCATAATTTTAATTTAGTAAGGCTAAGAAACATAGATCTGCTAGGTTTGTGTAAAGTATAAATAATATGCAATATCATATTGCCTTTCAGGGAACCATATTCAACACATTCACTGTTGGGTTAACTCTTTATGCCACAACGGACCTTGGTATAAATCTTCTTCAAATGTTATTGTTTTCATGTCTCATTGCTGCTGTTGATCCTGTTGCAGTAAGTTAATTGTTATTTCTTTTTCGACTCAACTAAAAGTTGGTTTTTCATTTGTTCAGTACCCATTAAGTCTTATAATTTATATTTCTTGCTCTCAGGTTCTTGCTGTGTTTGAAGAAGTTCATGTCAATGAAGTGTTGTATATCCTGGTGTTTGGTGAATCATTACTAAATGGTCAGTGCATGTAGATCAGATATGATACGTATGTCTTTACATGCCTGTATATTCAGCTGGTACGTTATAGAAATTCTGGATTACAGCTGACATGCTTGAACTGATGTTTACAGTATGTTTACAACATACTATATATGTAGTAGTACATACTATATAGTTTTTTATATGTGAAAACCAGTGTGGTCATAAGGGCTTCAAAGAAGAGCTCATACAGCTTAGCAAATTTAAAAACTGGCATAAATAATATGGCACAAGAACTTCAGCTTTATAATTCTTTGAAATCTAGATGCTGTAACAGTTGTACTATATCGACTTTTTGAAGCCTTGGTTAGCCAACCATCTGTTTCTGTTGAAGAGGTACACAATTCATGTTAATTATTCTTAAAAGTGGGTTTCTAACTTCACCACTTTTTCTTTCAGGTTTTCATAGGAGTTGCAGCATTCTTTGTGGTCAGTATCGGTGGAATGATTATTGGAGTATTTTGGGCATTTTTGACAGCATTCCTAACGAAATTCACTGACCATGTTAGAGGTATCTATTTGTTGCAATATATAAATAAATTAACCTATATCATGTCATAGAAACCAAAATTTGTTAATTTACTGTTCCATTTCTCACTTTGTTTTAGTTTTGGAACCAATCTTTGTTGTATGTATGTGCTACATGTCATATTTAACTGCAGAACTTTTTCACTTCTCTGGAATCATCAGGTGAGTTGCAAAGGTCACCTAACCCACCTTCTTATCTCATATTCTCATTCTATCTCATTGTATATACCTGCAGTGCCCTTCAGCTGGCTGATTTTTAGTAAGGAGCAATTTAAAACAAGACAGTAGGAATAGGAACCCAGGCACAAATATCTAAGGCGATATTAATGAACCTTGGCTGTTTGGTGTATAGGAGATCTGTATTATGACGTAGTTCGCGGACAAAGCGTGCTTCTGATTCATACATTCGGTTGGCATTCAGTTGGCCAACCAGGTGTACATGCTTTTTCGGCAAACTACGTCACAGTGCAGACGTTTTATAAAGGTCTATAGAATTGCCAACAATACTTTTTTTACTGATTTACTGAATTTTTGTTTAGTATTGTCACATGCGCTATAGTCATGAAATCATATGTTGAAGCTAATATCTCACAAAAATCAAGAATTCCAATGAAATATTTTATGAAGATGGCAAGGTAATGTGAGAGAGTTTTCTGGCAAATGTGTAATATCCTGTTTGTGACTAAACAATTTACCTATGTAAACTAAAATTACACAGTGTAAAAGTAAGGGGCTGTTTACGTGAGCCTGGTTACCCGAGATTCAACGAAGCGTAAGAGGACTTTGAGGTATTAAAATAAGTCTTTATGACACCAAACAAGCACATGCTATTGTTGTGGTGATTATACGACTGCCGGGATCATGTTATCTGCTTATTTCAATACCTCAAAGTCATCTCACGCTTCGTTAAATCTCGGGAAACCGGGCTCATGCATGTAAACAGCCCCTAAAAAGCCAGCGCAGTCACACCCGATGACACATCCAACATCATTGCTTAAATACATGCGGGTAAAATAATAAAATCAGTGTCAGAGTACGTTTGACGTTTGATATCTTAAGAGGTAAAAGAATGTGTCTTCCATCCAGTGCGTTCGCACAGTTCCCGCTTGACTCAACCTTTCGCTTGACAACACCATGTTATGTTTTCTCATTAATGGTCTGTGCTAGCCTCCTCCACAGCCATCTCTAATAAACGTCGATATTCAGATATTTCTATGACCTTATAAGAGTCGACTTGTTCTTAGAATGAAGACCTAAGATAAATATTAGAATATCAAAATATATCCATTTTCGACGTTTTTTAGCACAATAAATATCAAAATATTTCAGAGATGGCTCAGTGTGAAGGAGGCTAGCTCTGTGCCTTGTTCTTCTGACAATGATGCTGTAATGATGTGCATTAACATTAAATATTCTCTACTAGTGGTCTTTCAGATACAATCATCTTCATGATGTTGGGAGTAGTTCTGTTCGAACACGAACTCGAGTTTCATGCTTCATTCGTATTCCTGACGATATTCTTCATTTTTGTATATCGTTGTGTAGGTGTGTACAGTTTGCATTGCTGTTATTAGAATACAAAACACTATTAGACTTGACTATCGTTCCATAGTGTGATCCATCTGTTCCATCTCAAAACTAAATCTTCCTTTCACCTCTAGTGCAATAAGTGAATAAGATTTATTATTGATACAGGCACACAACACGCTTGTATGTCTGAAACCCAATATCTTTTTTTTTGCTAAAAACGAAAACTCACTGCATGTATACCAATCGTTTTCATCTGCTATAGGCGTTGTCCTTCTTACTTGGTTGGCAAACAAATTGCGATTAAACAAATTGGGGAAAGTAGATCAGTTTATCATGGTAAGAAAAGTTGTTTAAAATTATCTTGAATGATGAGAATTAACTCAAATAGAATTTCGTTATGGACTTCGACATGTCAAACGATCAATGACGATCGTATCATAGTTTGATCATAGTTTAGATAACATAAAAATCTGAGCCGCGATGCACCCTCCCCCTCCCCCATGAGTGTTGTTATGGGGTTTACGGGTACAGTACATGCACCGCAACATGGACGTCCTAATTCTTTGTTGTTTGTGATTGCAGGCTTATGGCGGTCTTCGGGGTGCAGTGTCATTCTCATTGGCTACTGTTTTAGACGATGAAAACGTTGCCGATAAGAAGGAGATTTTGATAACCACTACCATTGCTGTCGTTTTCTTCACAGTCTTTGTTCAGGTAACAACAGCTAACTCCTATAGAGGTTCTATATAGGAACTCCTATAAAGTCCGTATGTTCGTACATTACTTACATTAGTAACGGCATATTCATATTGGTCTTGTTTTCTTACAGTTATTAGAAGTACCACACTACTAGAGACCTGAGAATGGCAATCCTTACTCTCTATCTCTATATGTATATATTCCGCTTCCTATGCCCCTGCGTCAATTGTTCTACATAGCATTGTCCGTCTGTTTAAACTAGGAGGTGTGCGCCCCACTGCAACCACAAGTAAATCCCTGGTTTTATTCCATATTTAGGGAATCACAATCAAACCGCTGGTAAATTTGTTGAAAGTCAAACGTTCTGTAAAGAGAAAAGAAGTAATGCTGGGTGAAGTCAACGATAAGGTAGTGTTTCAGTAAGTCCATTGTTTCTATCCTTAATGATAAGAAGAGAAGAAAAAAATATAGTTCTGTTAATCGGGATTTAATCTTGCACAAGGCTAGATAATGTGAGGATTGTATACCAATTTTATCGAAACTATAAGGTGTAACACCGTCCGTGTGTATATCAGTATGTCATTTGTTGTTTCTTTTTTGGAAAGATGCTTGATCATTTACTTGGCGGGGTTCAAGATGTCATTCAACATCGAGGTCGATACTATTGGAAGGTACAGTAAGGGCTTGTTCACATGATCGCTTTCGAGATTACTGTAATTGTTGGACTACTTTTGGCGTATTACAAATAGTTACAATAACGTAAGAAATTGCTGAAAGTGGCATATGGCATTGAGTGATTTTGTATCTGATTAGTTTTGTATCTGAAGACTGAAGTCCAAAGAGTTTGCATGACAGGTTTGTTTCTTTCATCTCATTTCTTGCCGTATTTTTAGAATCTTTACCAGTATGTTGATTTGAAATACCTGCGCCCGTGGTTCATGCGCAACCGTTCAGATCAACAGGCCATAGATGAGACTGTTTTAATGGTCTACAGGAAGATATCTTCACGGTGAGTTTTCAAAACCGAAGTAAAACGTTACTCGTTTTCAGGATACCAAACGCAGAGAATTTTGGGAAGCTTAATTTTTAAGTATGATGCAATCGTTTTGTATTGTATAATGTATAAAGCGACATTGAGCCCCCTCTCCAAACCTGGTTGCCGGGGAAAATTGTCCCCATTCGCGCTCTGCCTCCTTTGAATGCCTGGAATAATTTTTTTTCAGAGAAGTAGGGCCGCCCGAGTATAAACGTGAAACCAGTGATCCGAATGAGGAGCCTGAGTAAGTATTTTTGATACAATATCTGAAATAGCGGGAAAAGACTGCAGCTAGTTGTCAAATGTAAATCCACTTCTTGGTTAAAAGAAATTAATATCTCTAAAAATTATACTTTCGGCTTCCAAGCTATAGTTCTTTGAACTAAAAAGTTCGTAAAACGCAGAATGGCGGGTTTCTATTTTGACAACCCTTTTGAGCGTTGACTAAAATATGACCCAGTTGGCCAATCAGGAACTGTTTGTCTGCAATATATTTTGTTTTGATGCGTTTTTCACGCGGCTGCAAATAAATCTGAAATGAAGTTAGCGCTAATTTGCCGGCTCAGTACGTTTCACTTATACACTGCTGTGATCAATGTTTCTTTTATTATTTTACGACTGTTGCAAGTTGATGCAAAACATTTTAAATTTTAGCGAATTCGAACATGTTGTCAAAGATCGACGCCGCTCTTCAGGTAAAGAATTTTAAATGCACATGAAGGCAGGGTGAAACACTCGTATCTAAAGTCAACTAAGTTGTGACTTAGACCTGCTTTAAGCTATTTCTTCATTTTCGTGTAAGTCGTAAACTGTTGTTGACATTCCTCCCAATCGATAGGCGATATCACGACATTTTAGAATTGGTATAATGAAAGCTACAAAGTCAACTTCAACAGTTTGTTTTCTTCAACATTAATCTTTTTCTTTTAGGTGTTTCCCAACCGGAAGAATGTGAGGGGTTTAAAAATGTTGTCCAGCATGTCCAGCTAGCTATGCTACTTGCAAAACCACAAAAGGTACAATATAGTCAGTTTCCCATGGCCTACCCAAAACCCAACTTCCCTAACCGATACTATAAGTGTAACCTCGCCGTGTCCCAAACTGTGACTCTATATAACTAACCTCAACGTGATGTCATTTGGAGATGTCCAGAGAAGCCTTTACTTTAAGTTTTAATATCCTTAAAATATTTTGGCTCTCTTTGACTTTATTCCAGGGGACTCGCAGATTTTCAAAAAACAATATTGCAGAAGAATCTGACATCTGCGAGGAAGCTTTAAGGTTGAGAAGGTAATAATCATGATCAGAGGAAAGTGTCATTGCTAAAATTAGCCGATTTTCGGCCGACTTCGGCCTTGCTCTTGTAACTAAACTGTAAACTATTCCACTTTTCGTTCAAAAGACAATGAGCAGCAAACTTTTACACCTTTTAGACGCTCTCAGGCCCAGCAAATGCCCCGTTCAGTTATCTCCAGAAAAGTCTCCCGCGAGCAACAGAGAGATCTCGAGGAAAGCGGTACACATGAACAAAATGTCAGTACCCACCACAAACGGCATCATCGCAAACCCCACCACAAACATCGAAAACATGGACGCCATCACGGCAAGCATCAGAAAGTTTGTAAACAACTCAGCGACATCCCTGAAAGTCCTTCATCCGATCATCCACCTGGTGCAGATACCCCATCGGGAAGATATTCACCCTCGGGACCTGATGCGCGAGGTGATAACGCAGATGGAAGTGATCATGATATGAAATCGGCGTCAGACGCAGAACGCGAAGATTTATTGCCAAAGTTAGCTGACTTAGAACCCAGTTCTCCTCGACTGGATATGAACTTTGGAGGCTTATCTGAGCCTTCAGTGTCTACACAAGGCAGTTTCTCAGCGGCGGCGGAAGACGGTGTTGATGAAACTGTCATGTAACAATGTTAATGTTGTTATGCACTGACCAGTTGTGGTACATTCCACTAGGATTCCACAGGAGGGTGAAAGCGCTGTTAAGGGTTCACTGGTTCACACATACAATTTTTCAGTTTTCATTTTATTTTATGGGAGCATTTTCTTTTTCTAAATTTTGACCATCTGCAATAATAGTCTTCATAGAAAAAGATACCATTCGAACTTGGTGTGTCATTGTGTGCAGTGAGCTTTGCACCATGGTATGGAGTTAGGGAGGGGACAAAATTCGTTTTAGTTACGTAGGGCTGGTTAACAGTTCGTCGAGTACCACTGAAATGGTGTCTCTTCATTGGGAAATATATTGGTGATATTTTGGTAATATTTGTTTTAAAAAAACATCAAAATTAAGAACCCTCTTTCAAGCGAGCGCATTATTTGTCTTAGCAATAATTCATCAGAATGTACCTTCGCCATATTTCTATAATCTAGTTATTAGAATTTACAGGAAGGTCGGTAGTCGGTACAATAGAAATCCAATAAACAGGATGGTTTCTTTTAATTTATACCTCACGTAGGCATACTTTGTTCTAAACAACGTTAACCAATAGGTTTTAGGAAGAATATTTTCATATAGTTTTAGATGTACATATTTTGTCAAAAACGTGTTTGTAGAAATTTTTGAATTAATAAATTAATTGGTATCCATTGTTATAATTCTTGTATATATTTCACTTCAAGTACTCGGGCAATTTGTACTTGTGTGACGAGTAATATGTAAGGAAATCATTCGGGAATCCACAGCGGTAGCGGTGGCTGTAAGCTTCTGTAGCCCAAGAGCGCAGTAAAGCACCCTGTGTGTTTTACTGCCGCCGTCGCGCGGGTAAACCGGGGGGGGGAGACGTGATGGGAGGCGTGGTTACAAAAATTTAAAGTGGACAAAAAGTCATCTTCAAAACATCATTTTCAGTATTTAATCAATAAAATGTAAAAAACCTTTATATTTTGTCAAAATTTAGATACCAAAAAAACTACCAAGATGTCTTTGAAGGAAGCAGTTGGGAAACGTGGGTATCTTTCGAGCAATAAATGTCGCATTTTCCTTATATTTTACACAGATATTTTGTACAGAAATATTTTGTTTATATTGTATTAGGCATTATAGAGGAAGTTATCAAGCCACTACATGAACCCAAGAAATGGAAGGTATGTTCTTTATGCTCCTTTTGGTGTTAAGCTTGTTTACGACTTGTTCATGAAAAGGTTTTAGGTTAAATTTTACTCTGATAGTTGAACTGTTGAAGCATGTGATCTTTGTGAGGTTTTCAGTTTTCTTCGTGTTTTGTGAAGAAAATTGGTGACACTTTATATGATTATGTATCATAAGATTATAAATTGTTGTCAGTGTTTTCATCGTATTAATTTGAAAAAATAAGTTTTTAATGCTTTTTTGTAATGTAACAGTTCAGCTTTACTTGTTGCATGAATAGACAATGCAGATAGTCAGTTAGGAATTTAATACTCTAGAGATTTGGATTGCTTTGCTTTCACCTAATATTTACCTGAGCAGACGTCTTTCCAAGATGTCAGGTGCAGAAAGCCTAAAGGTCATCTTCATAAATCATGGCAGGCAAGCCACAGCTGTACTCTAAGTGCAGATATAGATACAGGGGAGGTGTACAATATATTTGTCTTGATTTTAAGCATATGATAAATGGCTTGGTGCTAGATGCATCCAGTCGGTTTATAGAAAGTAATATAACCATGCACCTTGAGTTCACCAAGACCTCATAACTGTGTTCATCTTAGATACAGCAATGCCAAACTTTGCAATCTGGTATATATCCAGTTAGGACCTGAAAATTTATTCATTGTTATAGCAATCCTTTCAGTCTTGTTATATTACCATATTTATTAGAGGGAAATTTCAATATTAATTTTGTGGCGATTTAGTCTTCTAGTTTGACCTAGTAAGCATGCATATATCCTAAATTGATATAATTTTGATATTTTTCTTTTTAGGTGTTAATACTGGATAACTTAAGCCTTAGGATTGTTTCATCTTGTTGCAAAATGAGTGATATTATGAGTGAAGGGATAACCAGTAAGTTCATATTGATCAGATATAACCCATACAACTTTAGAATTTTATATTATAAATTGGACTATTTTACCAAGAGTTTTACCTGTGGTTATAGGTAATCATAAATATGGTGGTAATTTATTGTATTATATTTTCTGATTGTTTATCTAGTTGTTGAAGGTCTTAAGAAATCTAGAGAACCTTTGCCTGCACTGGAGGCTATTTACATTTTAACACCAATAGCAGAGGTACAGTTTATATTGTTTTTATTGCTTTTATCGCTACAAAAGTGCTTGCAGCTAATTAGAATCAACACAAGCATTTTCATTGGACAAAAATCCTCACAGTTAACTTGCAAGTTAGTTATTGCGATGAGTGAAAGTGAGGCTTTATTGTTTAACATAAATATAGCACTATGCTTCATTATATTATTGTGGTAATGAAATAATCTTAGCCAGCAGAGCTTTGGCTGTATTTTGCGGGGGGCTTGGGTAAAAATATCTCAATAAGATACTAATGTAGCCAATTTAGTTGTTAAAATTATGCTAAGTGCATCTTTTGTTTAGTCTATTGATCTCCTTATGAATGACTTCCGTGAGGATGAACAAGTAAAGTACCCAGCTGCACATGTTTTTTTTACTGAAGGTAAGTTAACTGCTAGATAGTAAAATAGAATAAAAACACATTAAATGTTGGGAAGAACTCCAACTTTTCATTTCTTGATCAGTTCAACTGTTAATTTTCAGTTTGCAATGATGAGCTAATTAGCAAGTTAGCAAACTCTTACACAGCAAAATGTAAGTCACATACATGTAGACTATCAATTATCTTTTACTAGTACATACATTAAACTGTATTAACTTTTAGATTGTTGTGAAAAATAGAGTTCAACATTGTATGTTCTTGACTTTCCAGTTATTAAAACCATGAAGGAAATCAACATGGCCTTTATTCCTTACGAGTCCCAGGTAAATGCTAAAACACACAGAAACAAAGTAAATAAAAACAGATATAGCTCACTATGTATCATTATAACACTTGTATCATTGAAAAACAATTCAACCCCATCACCAATCTTTTACTTGCATAAGTTTGGACAGTTGTCAACACATTTTACTTAAGATTACTTTGTGTTTAGGTCTTTTCTTTGGATACTCCACAAGTTGTTAACACATTTTACTTGGAGTCTGAGCAACATATTGCTGATATTGAGGTTAGAAATGCACTTGTTTATATTGATCTAGTTGAAACCCGTACTAATTTACAATTATTGATTGTCTGTCCATAACATGTCTTTTCTCTCTGAATGTGAAAAAACATGACTTCATTATATCAAAATGTGTTACTATCCAACCATTTCTGATAGATTATGCCAAGGTGTAAGCATCCAAGATATGCACATACATTTTAGCTACTTTTATCACATATATAAATTTGGGGCCGGTTGTTTAAAAAGCGTTCATCTTAAACGGTGGATAAGTTCAAAATGGAAAACAAAAGTATCTTTTTATTGCACAACTGAGCTGAAATATTTCGATGTAAATAGTTTAATTGTCAATGGAAGTACATATTAAATCCATAAGATGCAGGTTCACCCATTCATAAGATTTATGAGAGTATTTTAAAACTTTGGCTTGAAACTCTTATCGTTTAAGCTAAATGCCTTTCAAACACTTTCAAACACTTTTTAACAACCAGCCTCCAGAGATTATAAATGGCAAGAAACCAAAATTTCTTTTAGACCTCAACCCGGCAATAATAGGATAAAAATATAGATGCAAAACTAAGCAATAATTATTACATAGATAATTTGTAGTCATTCTTCCTTTGAATCTTCATTTTATGTGCAGAAAGTTGCAGAGCAGTTGGCAACACTTTGTTCAACACTAGGAGAGTACCCCTCCATCCGGTTCAGAGCGTAAGTATAATTTTTAATATTTTGAGGCTTCATTTGTTTTTTTTAGTAATCCTCTCTCCTAATGCCAGATAATTCCACTGTACACTACATCCAATATACTGAAGATTTTGTTATAATTTTGCCCCTGAATATTCTACCTTTAAGCTGTTTGGCTAAACATGAAGTCTATCTATAACCTATATAAAGGAAATTCGGCGCAGGCAACTCACTGTAGGATCGGAGGCAGGGACGTAGTGATGGGGGGTATTAGTGTGTAGTGGCATATTCTGAAACCAATTTCATTTTTATCTCTCTGATATGAAGAATGAGTTTAGTCAGTTCTCTTTACTAACGTGTGTCACTATGTCTTTCAGTACATGTCCTGGTTTAGGAGAGTTAGCACATGCTTTACAGAACAGGCTCACAGCATACAAGGCGGAGGATCCGTCAATGGGAGAGGTCAGTCTACACAGTCATATCAGCATTCAAATGTGCAAAGTTTGTTCATTGTTTGAAGTTACTGCAATATAATGTTCTTGTATGTTTGCATGGTGACATAAATAAGTAAATTAGCTTGTAGATGTGTATTCAGGTAATCGCACTGATGAAGGCCCGGGTTAACGGACCGAAAGCTTTGCAGTATTAAATACTTACGTGGTGTACCTACAAGCTAAATTACAAACTGTAATATGCTCATTGTAAAACATCTTATGCACATGTTCATTATGTGAAGTTTTCCAGAACTACATAAATTAGATTTCTCATTTCTCTTACCTGTTTTAGGGTTCTCAAAAACACCGTTCCCAATTTCTACTTCTGGACAGGTATTTGGATGAAAATTCTGAAACCTATTTCACCAATTTGATATCATCAATTTAAGCCTTAATAATATTTCTTTAGAGGATTTGACCCCGTCGCACCCTTGCTTCACGAACTCACCTTTCAGGTATTTTAATATGATAAAAATATAATTTGGAAGTTAAGTTGTACAAGTTGTTATTGTGCTCGTGTCGTATTATTTCAATTTTTTAACTCGAAATGTATGAAACTAGTCTCAGTGTGCTGTAATAACCGTTTTTAAATTAGTTCCTCGATAGAAATTCATCAGAATCCTTCTGGATGCGGATTTCCAATGATATTTTCCATTACAGGCGTGCACGGGATAGTAATTTTTACTATCCGTCCAGATATCGGATTCTACGCTAATAATGTAGCTGACTTCCAAAATGCTCGTTTTCTGAAAACTAGATTTTGTTTTCATTCTAAATTTTAGGCAATGGCGTACGATCTTTTGGACATAAAAAATGACGTTTTCACGTAAGTTGAAGGATTTGAGATCGTTACCGTTAGCGGAATTGTCAAATATGCATACAAAATAGGGCTGTATTTAACATGTCCATTTTGTCAACCGGCAAGGAAAGACCTCTTAGTATCAGTAATAAGTCGCCGTCGTTTGAAGAGAGTTATTGCATCATATATCTTACAGTTTTCTGCCTTATGTCATTAGGTTTATGTCTGGAGATGATGAGAAGTCTGTTGTGCTTGATGGTAAGCCAGTCTATAGCCAAAGCTGCCCAAAATGCATGGTGTAACATATTTAAACAGTGCATCATATTATAGGAATAAGCTGGTGAACAAGGCGAGCAAAGCGTTTCTTTACGTTATGGACATTTTACAATATATCTCCTTTAAATTGTTTACTTTCTTTTAGAATCGGATAAACTTTGGGTTGAACTACGACATAAACACATCGCAGATGTTTCCACGTAAGAAATATGATATTGATACAAGCTTCAGCATAGATCAGGGTTATAATGTTCATTCCTTATTAACCACCCCCCCCCCGGCCTCGCCCTCCCCCTTTCCCGAGTTCTTATACAGTACATATTTCTTTACTCGTGCCTCACACGCGCCTCTTATTCTCTGCTCTTCCCATCTTAGCAAAGTGCCAGAAAAAGTAAAGAAGTTTGCAACGTCTAACAAGCTTAGTAAAGCAGGCGACAAGGTGTGTTATTAGAAAATCGATCGAAAACTCTTCTCGTGTTTTTATTATGAGTATAATAATGGCATTCTATAATGCATTAGAGGAGTTCCACAACCAATGCAAGAGCGTAGTTATCGTGCCCTACGTACCAGTGTCGTTTAATAATTCTTTGTTGGAAGGAATTATTCATTTGAGCCATTCCTGATGGGTTTTTTGAGCAGTGATTGAAAGTAGAAAGCGAAATTTGACAATGGCGATTTTCCTAATAGTGCATGAACTCGATTTTACAGCAGGAAAGAGAATCCCATTAAAAAGGTCCATTGTTTTTTGCACATGAAGCAAGTATTTCATATTCACGTCTCCACATATACAACACTTACAAATAGAATATAGATAGAAATCTTTTGAACATGACGTTTCGTAAACCTAAATATTCGATCCTTCATTCGCCATTTCTTCTCTAGGCTGACATGAGGGATTTGAAACAAATGCTGAAGCGGTTACCTCAATATCAGAAGGAGATGAGCGGTGTAAGTGCACAAATTACACTGGCAGTCAAAAAGAACTGCTCAAATGTTGCTATTATCGTATGTAACAGGAATCATTTCAATAATGTAATGCAACCTGCCACACCTCCATGATAGTCAAGCAATGGTTTCAGCAAGAGGGAGTGACAGAAATGGATTGGCGTGCACAAGACCTTAACCCTATTGAAAATCTGTGGGACAATGTCAAAGGGGTAGTGCAAGAGATGAATTAATTCACAAAGCGTCCATGATTTATGGATTGCTGTGAAGACTGTCCATAGGCATGAGATGAATTTCCTTTAACTTCGATTACCACCTTAATAGAAAGTATGCCACGCCTGTGTAAGGCCGTCATCAAGGCCAAAAGAGGGTCAACAAAATATTATATTTCATATAGCTTAGCATTGTAATCTAGTCTATATTTACTCGTATAAACAGTTAAAGGAACAGTCACGTTCATTTGAGAGTATTTTAACTTGTTTTGAGCTGTTCTTCTTGGTCGCCAGTGTATCTGTGTTTTTTTAGATTGCTTGACTTTATCAACTCACATGTTCTCCGCATTTTAGCTGAACGTACATTTCATGTTGACAGAAGAATGTATGAAAAAATACAAAAAGACTGCAGAAAAGATATGTCCCGTTGAACAGGTATGTAGTGTGATAATGTTGGAAGCCATGATTTCCAATTCAGACGATCACGTGCACTTTATCAAACAAGTACTTTGTTGTTGACATTGGATATGATGTAGTTTATCTAAATTAGTCCAGTAACGACCGTTACTGATGAGAACAGTTTAGAAACGAGAAAGTTATCCAAAATCACATAGACCATTCATTGTTTCTGTCTATTCTTTAGGACCTTGCAACTGGTGTTGATAATCTTGGCGAAAAAATCAAAGATCCATTGAAGAATATCAATCCGTTGTTGCTAGACAGTGGTGTGAGGTCGGTATTAGAAATTGTCCGATCGCCTTTGTATATTCTGATATTCTGTTATGCCAGGCTGATTTCTATTGAAAGTAAATTGCTTTCAAAAGAAATTAGCCAGGCATAACAGAAAATACGAATATGATCTGCCTTATGGTCTCCAATGTGGGCAGTTCGCACATCTCAGACTCTCAATCCTTTGAAAAAGCATTCTAACAATGTTTCTTTAGTGTCGCAGATAAAATCAGAATAATTCTTCTCTACATCATTGCAAAAGATGGTATGTATTGTACTACTTGAACATGTCTCATGTTTTTTTATCTCCATAATATATTTAGTTTGTAAATGTCATTGAGCATTATGGCAAAAAGCTTTGTTTCCACATATAAGGGCCACGTCTCAATACCCTGTCAAACTATCTTTTCAAATTGTTTTTAAAATTGTACCATGCAATTGCTTGATCTGAATTGTGTTGTCAGTTTCATAAATTTTATTCTTCAGGTATCAGTGAGGAAAATTTGCTTAAACTTTGCCAACATGCTCAGATTCCATATCGTGAACAGTAAGTATGGCATGTCTTAACAGCTGGCGATAAACCGCGGGATGATGATTTATTTTGCGTGTCTCTTTTGCCAATTTTATTAATTTTAATAGCTTTGCAAATTTCATCAATTTTAATATCACACAACCTTGTCATGAGGATTTTCGGCCGCTTTAGAAAATTTTAGCAAAAAAAGGGCAATTAAGAAAAACTTGTTCTATTTAAGCGTATTTAGGTTCCCTTTTTTGTTACCTGTACCACCGCGACGAGTGGTAGATGGGAAATAGTTCAAAATTATGTTTTTTTGTTTGGAGAATTTAAATCACTGTTTACTAGATGACGGCACTCTTTTTATCCCCTGCCACCTGGTACTTACAGCATGTCTTCATGAAAATGCGCAATATTTCTTTCAGATAAGATATGATACGATTTTCTGTTATAGTCACTATACCCATCTTTTTTCTCAGGCAAATTATCCATAACATGGCCAATATTGGAGTCCTGATTAAAGAAGGGGTATGTATATGTGGGTGGCATGTGTTGGTTTGCCCAAGTCAACAAGAATGAGTGCTACTAGCGATTGAGAGTTTGTTATACAGTAAAACACAATAATGTCTTCTATCATGTGTGCAAAACCTTAGCCCAACTATAATAGTTTATTATTCTCCTGCAACTGTCCTGAATGTTCAAACAAGCTTATTAAAATTTGAATGTTATTTATTTCCCATATCTAGAATATGAAGAAGAAGTCAAAACCTGAAAGGAAAGAAAGACCTCCTGAGACGTACCAGCTTTCAAGATATGTTCCATTTGTTAAAGACTTGATGGAGGTGAGCGAATAGCGTGTCTAAGAAGTCGATGATGATGGATCGATATACATAGTATAATGAGGGTAGAGAGTGCTCATGAACCGGCCCTGTCGGTAGCCTAAATTTGAAAAGAGACTGTTTGACAATGTATAAAAGAAACGAAATATCCCCTATCATACAGTATAGACTCATTTACGCTATTTAAATCCGGCAAAGGCTTGGTGTAGAGGTTGGATACAACCATGAAAAAAATATGTACTCGTGTCAAATCGCAAGCTTGTTCTGAGTTCTTGTATCAAATTAAAATCTGTTGTTGAGGATTTCTATTCGATAAATGCAGTTGGTTTTACTTTCACTAGAAAATTGCCTTGACTTTGCTTTGCTTTAGGATTCCTTGCTAGAAAAGTTGAATGAAAAGATGTTCAATTATATTCCAGTGGCAAGAGGAAGTGTTTCTTCCGGTTACAGTAAGTTTGTTTTCATAGAAAGTTTTTCCCTAAAAAGATGTTCAAATGGATCGCCCATGCACAACACGATGTTTTCGATTTTGTATTTTCCATTTGTATTTGGTTGTAAACTCAATCTAAATCAAGCTTAAAGCTTCAAGATGTTCAAGACGGCAATTTGATAACTTTTTTTCATTATTTCGTTTAGGCAGTGGCGTTGGGAAAAGGTGAGACATGTCATTATAGAGTAAGTTTGGTTTTTAAGAAATTATATTTCCAAACTTTCACTTTTATATTCATTTTTATAGCGCTCGTTATGGCCAGTGGCATAAGGTTTGTGAGAAGAATAATTCTCTCCTATAAAATTAGTATCCTATCATCGTATAAATCATCTTTATATCTCTGTGCTCATGCGCATTTTACCTAAACGGCTGCTCTATTGCAGGTTTACACGAATACGAGGCTTCACCCTCAAAGGCAACCCCGCTTTCCCAGTTCAAAATTTCGCATATTATAGTACAGTCTTATTAAAGTAATGCAATGAACGAGAGCTTTTTACATGTATAATGCATGCAGTACAGCATGGATGGGAATATACTTTGAAAAAGTTAGAATTTTTTTAGGGTCAGCAAAATACGAGAAGTTGTCCTCGATTGATTGTGTTCATCATGGGGGGTGTCACATATTCAGAAATGCGCACTGCTTATGAGGTCAGTGAGTTAACTGGATTTATGCATACGTGTGCATCTTGAACTCGTATTGTTAGCAGAATGTACCAGTGAATATACCTGAATAACTTTAAGAGATAAACACAATATTTTTAGGTAAAAGCTGCGAACAAAGACTGGGACATCATTATAGGTATGATATTTAAGCTAAGTCTAGAAAAATGATGTGTTCTCTCTGCATCACTGCATGAATTTATCCAAGTAAGGCCTAAGCCTAAGTTATAGGTTCACTATTCAGTAAAGGCCATGTTACACGGTGCAATTTTTCTTGCAACGTGCAGTGCAGAGTCTGAGATGTAAATTAGTGCAGAGTATCTAAAAGTAGAATTGCGTTGCAAGAGGAATTGCACCTTGTAACTGGGCCTTAACTCAACCCATGGCTTATTACTGTTAATGTATGCTATTCTTCATGTATGCTACTCTTCATAAGAGTGTATATATACTTATAACTTAGTGAAACTATAGGTTAAGCTGTTGTTCCAATATTTTTCACGTTTAGGTTCAACTCATTTAATCAGACCAGAAGACTTTCTCTCGATGCTGCAGACACTGTCCGCATAAGTGGACGACATAAGGGCCATATAATGCCATTACTTAATTGTACAATATTCGTATTATAACATTCTCTGGGTGTTTAATTCTTTCGTCAATGAGGCATTTTTTGGTAAACTTATTTTAAAAACTGGAAAAACAATAGCAAATCAAAACGACATTGTAAGTGTGTAACCACAGTAAAATCATATTACTTTTTGTCAACGTTACGAAGATTTATTCTCTTGGTTCTCAGATATATAGGTTTCGTCCTGATGACATGCACGGCTCTCCAGGCTGATTGCTGGAATAAACACTGCAGTGTATCAAAAAATGGTTTCAATAAATGTGCTAAACCTGTTTTTACTTTGTTTGCCACCGCCTCATCCGTTTACTACGGTGGCCCGTACGTGCAATTCAATTCATAAAACAATTTATTAGTGCATAAACAAGTACCCTAATACTCATTACATTAATACTACTTACCCTATTTAAAATAAAATCCTCTCCAAAGCTAAGCTATTTTGTACTCAATGCAAACCTAAAATATCGAAATTCACGAAAGTATGATTTTATGTGTTCATGTGTATTCTTTTTTAGAAGGAATGTAATTCGACAGCATTTCGACGTATTTTCAACCGAATTTTGAAATTTCGAAAAATTGACGAAAATAAGGATTATTCCTTTGGTTCCCCATTGCCGAATTAACTGTAATTTTGAAATTCATGAAAGTATGATTTTATTTGCTCATATGTAATCTTTTCATGAAAGAATGCAGTTCTACTTAATTCGACAGGATTTCGACGTATTTTCAACCGAATTTTGAAATTTCAAAAATTGACGAAAATTGGGATTTTTTCTTTGGTTCCCCATTGCCGATTTGCCTTAAATTTTGAAATTCATGAAAGTATGATTTTATGCGTTTAAATGTAGTGTTTTCATGAAAGAATGCAATTCTACTTACTTCGACAGCATTTCGACGTATTTTCCACCGAATTTTGAAATTTCAAAAAAGTGACGAAAATTAGGATTTTCCCTTTTGTCCCCCGTTGCCGATTTGCCTAAAATTTTAAAATTGACGATAGTGTGATTTTATGTGTTCATATGTAATCTTTTCATGAAAGAATGCAATTCTACTTACTTTGGCAGCATTTCGACGTGTTTTTAACCGAATTTTGAAATTTCAAAAATTGACGAAAATAAGGATTACTGCTTTGGTCCCCATTACCGAATTAACTGAAATTTTGAAATTCATGAAAGTATGATTTTATTTGTTCATATGTAAACTTTTCGTGAAAAAATGCAATTCTACTTACTTCGGCACCATTTCGACGTATTTTCCACCGAATTTTGAAATTTCAAAAAATTGACGAAAATCGGGATTTTGCTTTGGTCCCCCATTGCCGATTTGCCTGAAATTTTGAAATTCATGAAAGTATTATTTTATTTGTTCATATGTAATATTTTCATGAAAGAATGCAATTCTACTTACTTCGTCGGCATTTCGACGTATTTTCAACCGAATTTTGAAATTACATAAAAGTGACGAAAATTAGGATTTTCCCTTTGGTCCCCCATTGCCGATTTGCCTAAAATTTTTAAATTGATGATAGTGTGATTTTATGTGCTCATATGTAATCTTTTCATGAAAGAATGCAATTCTACTTACTTTGGCAGCATTTGACGAAAATTAGGATTTTCCCTTTGGTCCCCCATTGCCAATTTGCCTAAAATTTTAAAATTGATGATAGTGTGATTTTATGTGCTCATATGTAATCTTTTCATGAAAGAATGCAATTCTACTTACTTTGGCAGCATTTGACGAAAATTGGGATTTTTCCTTTGGTCCCCCATTGCCGAATTAACTGAAATTTCGAAATTCTTGAAAGTATGGTTTTATTTGTTCATTCGTTCATTCGATTTTATTTGTTCATTGTTTCACCGTATCATACTGTATCATATTGCATCAAACTATAACAATAGCATCATATAGCATTATGATGCTATAGTATCATACTATATCATACCGAATCATACTGTATCATATTGCATCAAACTATAACAATAGCATCATATAGCATTATGATGCTATAGTATCATACTATATCATACCGAATCATACTGTATCATATTGCGTCATACTATATCATACCGTATCATACTGTATCGTATTGCATCATACTATATCATACTGTATCATATCGTATCATACAGCATCATATTATATCATATCCTATAATATAGCGTCATATAGTACCATACTACATCATATCGTATCATATAGCATCATATTTTATCATATCGTATAATATAGCGTCATATAGTACCATACTATATCATACCGTATCATACGGCATCATATTACATCATATCGTATAAAATAGCATGATATAGTATCATACAATATCATACCGTATCATATAGCAACATATTATATCATATCCTATATGATGAATAACGTCTGCATCGTTCCAATAAAACTCAAATTGCTTGCTCTTGAAAAATGTATGCATCTTGCCTTTAACTCACAATTGAAAATACAACAAAATTCCAGTCGGAAGTGCTGATCAATAACGTCGGATTTTGTCTTCTCTGTCAATCGAAGGTACCCAGAAATTCATGTCGGAAGAGCTCCATAACCCATGATGAATAACGTCTGCATCGTTCCAGAGAAGCTCAAATTGCTTGTTCTCCAATGTTGGCATCTTCCCTATAACTCAAAATTTAAAATACTCCAAAATTCCTGCCGGACGAGCTCCTAATCCTAAATCAATAACGTCGGGTTCCCTCGAAAGAGCTCATAAATCGAAAATACACCAAAATTCCTTTCGGAAGTGCCCTACAACCCATGATGAATAACATCTGCATCCTTACAAACAAGTTCAAGTTACTCGCTTTGGAAAAATGTTTGCATCTTCTCTATAACTCATAAATTGAAAATACTCCAAAATTCCAGTCGGAAGTGCCCCATATTCAATGATCAAACACCATACTTTGTCAATAAAAAATACACCACTAAAATTCCTTTCGAAGTGCCTCATAACCCATGATGAATAACATCTGCATCGTTCTAAAGAAGTTCAAATTGCTTTCTTTGGAAAAATGTTTGCATCTTCCCTATAACTCGCAATTAAAAATACTCCAAAATTCCAGTAGGAAGTGCTCAATAATCAATGATCAAACACCATACTCGCTTTCTTTGTCAATCAAAAATACACCAAAATTCCTATCGGAAGTGCACCATAACCTATGTTGAATAACATCTGCATCGTTCCAAAGAAGTTCACATTGCTTGCTCTAGAAAAATTTTTGCATCTTCCCTATAACTCGCAATTGAAAATACTCCAAAATTCCAGTCGGAAGTGCTCCATAATCAATTATCAAAAAGGATACTGCCTTTCTTTGTAAATCTAAAATACATCAAAATTCCTTTCGGAAGGGCACCATAACCTATGTTGAATAACATTAGCATCGTTCTAAAGAAGTTCAAATTGCTTTCTTTGGAAAAAATGCTTGCATCTTCCCTACAAGTCACAATTGAAAATACTGCAAAATTCCAGTCGGAAGTGCTTCATAATCAATGATTAAACACCATACTGGCTTTCTTTGTCAATCAAAAATACACCAAATTTCCTATCGGAAGTGCACCAAGACCTATGTTGAATAACATCTGCATCCTTCAAAAGAAGTTCAAATTGCTTGCTCTGGAAAAATGTTTGCATCTCCCCTATAACTCGCAATTGAAAATACTCCAAAATTCCAGTCGGAAGTGCCCATAATCAATGATCAAACACCATACTGCCTTTCTTTGTCAATCAAAAATACACCAAAATTCCTTTCGGAAAAGCCGCATAACTCATGATGAATAAAATCTGCATCGTTCCAAAGAAGTTCACATTGCTTGGTGTGAAAAAATGTTGGCGTCTTCCCTATAACGCACAATTGAAAATACTCCAAAATTCCAGTCGGAAGTGCCCATAATTAATGATCAAACACCATACTGCCTTTCTTTGTCAATAAAAAATACACCAAAATTCCTTTCAGAAGTGCACCATAACCTATGTTGAATGACATCTGCATCGCTCCAAAGACGTTCACATTGCTTGCTCTGGAAAAATGTTTGCCTCTTCCCTATAACGCACAATTGAAAATACCCCAAAATTCCAGTCGGAAGTGCCCATAATCAATGATCAAACACCATACTGCCTTTCTTTTTTAATCAAAAATACACCAAAATTCCTTTCGGAAGTGCCGCATAACTCATGATGAATAACATCTGCATCGTTCCAAAGAAGTTCACATTGCTTGCTCTGGAAAAATGTTTGCATCTTCCCTATAACTCGCAATTGAAAATACTCCAAAATTCCAGTCGGAAGTGCCCATAATCAATTATCAAACACCATACTGCCTTTCTTTGTCAATCAAAAATACACCAAAATTCCTTTCAGAAGTGCACCATAACCTATGTTGAATGACATCTGCATCGCTCCAAAGAAGTTCACATTGCTTGCTCTGGAAAAATGTTTGCATCTTCCCTATAACGCACAATTTAAAATACTCCAAAATTCCAGTCGGAAGTGCTCCATAATCAATTATCAAAAAGGATACTGCCTTTCTTTGTCAATCTAAAATACATCAAAATTCCTTTCGGAAGTGCACCATAACCTATGTTGAATAACATTAGCATCGTTCTAAAGAAGTTCATATTGCTTTCTTTGGAAAAAATGCTTGCATCTTCCCTACAAGTCACAATTGAAAATACTGCAAAATTCCAGTCGGAAGTGCTTCGTAATCAATGATTAAACACCATACTGGCTTTCTTTGTCAATCAAAAATACACCAAATTTCCTATCGGAAGTGCACCAAGACCTATGTTGAATAACATCTGCATCCTTCAAAAGAAGTTCAAATTGCTTGCTCTGGAAAAAAGTTTGCATCTCCCCTATAACTCGCAATTGAAATACTCCAAAATTCCAGTCGGAAGTGCCCATAATCAATGATCAAACACCATACTGCCTTTCTTTGTCAATCAAAAATACACCAAAATTCCTTTCGGAAAAGCCGCATAACTCATGATGAATAACATCTGCATCGTTCCAAAGAAGTTCACATTGCTTGGTGTGAAAAATGTTGGCGTCTTCCCTATAACGCACAATTGAAAATACTCCAAAATTCCAGTCGGAAGTGCCCATAATCAATTATCAAACACCATACTGCCTTTCTTTGTCAATAAAAAATACACCAAAATTCCTTTCAGAAGTGCACCATAACCTATGTTGAATGACATCTGCATCGCTCCAAAGACGTTCACATTGCTTGCTCTGGAAAAATGTTTGCCTCTTCCCTATAACGCACAATTGAAAATACCCCAAAATTCCAGTCGGAAGTGCCCATAATCAATGATCAAACACCATACTGCCTTTCTTTTTTAATCAAAAATACACCAAAATTCCTTTCGGAAGTGCCGCATAACTCATGATGAATAACATCTGCATCGTTCCAAAGAAGTTCACATTGCTTGCTCTGGAAAAATGTTTGCATCTTCCCTATAACTCGCAATTGAAAATACTCCAAAATTCCAGTCGGAAGTGCCCATAATCAATTATCAAACACCATACTGCCTTTCTTTGTCAATCAAAAATACACCAAAATTCCTTTCAGAAGTGCACCATAACCTATGTTGAATGACATCTGCATCGCTCCAAAGAAGTTCACATTGCTTGCTCTGGAAAAATGTTTGCATCTTCCCTATAACGCACAATTTAAAATACTCCAAAATTCCAGTCGGAAGTGCTCCATAATCAATTATCAAAAAGGATACTGCCTTTCTTTGTCAATCTAAAATACATCAAAATTCCTTTCGGAAGTGCACCATAACCTATGTTGAATAACATTAGCATCGTTCTAAAGAAGTTCATATTGCTTTCTTTGGAAAAAATGCTTGCATCTTCCCTACAAGTCACAATTGAAAATACTGCAAAATTCCAGTCGGAAGTGCTTCGTAATCAATGATTAAACACCATACTGGCTTTCTTTGTCAATCAAAAATACACCAAATTTCCTATCGGAAGTGCACCAAGACCTATGTTGAATAACATCTGCATCCTTCAAAAGAAGTTCAAATTGCTTGCTCTGGAAAAAAGTTTGCATCTCCCCTATAACTCGCAATTGAAAATACTCCAAAATTCCAGTCGGAAGTGCCCATAATCAATGATCAAACACCATACTGCCTTTCTTTGTCAATCAAAAATACACCAAAATTCCTTTCGGAAAAGCCGCATAACTCATGATGAATAACATCTGCATCGTTCCAAAGAAGTTCAAATTGCTTGGTGTGAAAAAATGTTGGCGTCTTCCCTATAACAAACATTTGAAAATACTCCAAAATTCCAGTCGGAAGTGCCCATAATCAATTATCAAACACCATACTGCCTTCCTTTGTCAATAAAAAATACACCAAAATTCCTTTCAGAAGTGCACCATAACCTATGTTGAATGACATCTGCATCGCTCCAAAGACGTTCACATTGCTTGCTCTGGAAAAATGTTTGCCTCTTCCCTATAACGCACAATTGAAAATACCCCAAAATTCCAGTCGGAAGTGCCCATAATCAATGATCAAACACCATACTGCCTTTCTTTTTTAATCAAAAATACACCAAAATTCCTTTCGGAAAAGCCGCATAACTCATGATGAATAACATCTGCATCGTTCCAAAGAAGTTCACATTGCTTGGTGTGAAAAAATATTGGCGTCTTCCCTATAACGCACAATTGAAAATACTCCAAAATTCCAGTCGGAAGTGCCCATAATCAATTATCAAACACCATACTGCCTTTCTTTGTCAATCAAAAATACACCAAAATTCCTTTCAGAAGTGCACCATAACCTATGTTGAATGACATCTGCATCGCTCCAAAGAAGTTCACATTGCTTGCTCTGGAAAAATGTTTGCATCTTCCCTATAACGCACAATTGAAAATACTCCAAAATTCCAGTCGGAAGTGCCCATAATCAATGATCAAACACCATACTGCCTTTCTCTGTCAATCAAAAATACACCAAAATTCCTTTCAGAAGTGCACCATAACCTATGTTGAATGACATCTGCATCGCTCCAAAGAAGTTCACATTGCTTGCTCTGGAAAAATGTTTGCATCTTCCCTATAACTGGCAATTGAAAATACTCCAAAATTCCAGTCGGAAGTGCCCATAATCAATGATCAAACACCATACTGCCTTTCTTTGTCAATCAAAAATACACCAAAATTCCTTTCGGAAAAGCCGCATGTTTCATGATGAATAACATCTGCATCGTTCCAAAGAAGTTCACATTGCTTGGTGTGAAAAAATGTTGGCGTCTTCCCTATAACGGACAATTGAAAATACTCCAAAATTCCAGTCGGAAGTGCCCATAATCAATTATCAAACACCATACTGCCTTTCTTTGTCAATAAAAAATACACCAAAATTCCTTTCAGAAGTGCACCATAACCTATGTTGAATGACATCTGCATCGCTCCAAAGAAGTTCACATTGCTTGCTCTGGAAAAATGTTTGCATCTTCCCTATAACGCACAATTGAAAATACCCCAAAATTCCAGTCGGAAGTGCCCCCAATCAATGATCAAACACCATACTGCCTTTCTTTTTTAATCAAAAATACACCAAAATTCCTTTCGGAAAAGCCGCATAACTCATGATGAATAACATCTGCATCGTTCCAAAGAAGTTCACATTGCTTGGTGTGAAAAAATATTGGCGTCTTCCCTATAACGCACAATTGAAAATACTCCAAAATTCCAGTCGGAAGTGCCCATAATCAATTATCAAACACCATACTGCCTTTATTTGTCAATCAAAAATACACCAAAATTCCTTTCAGAAGTGCACCATAACCTATGTTGAATGACATCTGCATCGCTCCAAAGAAGTTCACATTGCTTGCTCTGGAAAAATGTTTGCATCTTCCCTATAACGCACAATTGAAAATACTCCAAAATTCCAGTCGGAAGTGCCCATAATCAATGATCAAACACCATACTGCCTTTCTCTGTCAATCAAAAATACACCAAAATTCCTTTCAGAAGTGCACCATAACCTATGTTGAATGACATCTGCATCGCTCCAAAGAAGTTCACATTGCTTGCTCTGGAAAAATGTTTGCATCTTCCCTATAACTGGCAATTGAAAATACTCCAAAATTCCAGTCGGAAGTGCCCATAATCAATGATCAAACACCATACTGCCTTTCTTTGTCAATCAAAAATACACCAAAATTCCTTTCGGAAAAGCCGCATAACTCATGATGAATAACATCTGCATCGTTCCAAAGAAGTTCAAATTGCTTGGTGTGAAAAAATGTTGGCGTCTTCCCTATAACAAACATTTGAAAATACTCCAAAATTCCAGTCGGAAGTGCCCATAATCAATTATCAAGCACCATACTGCCTTTCTTTGTCAAAAAAAAATACACCAAAATTCCTTTCAGAAGTGCACCATAACCTATGTTGAATGACATCTGCATCGCTCCAAAGACGTTCACATTGCTTGCTCTGGAAAAAATTTTGCCTCTTCCCTATAACGCACAATTGAAAATACCCCAAAATTCCAGTCGGAAGTGCCCATAATCAATGATCAAACACCATACTGCCTTTCTTTTTTAATCAAAAATACACCAAAATTCCTTTCGGAAAAGCCGCATAACTCATGATGAATAACATCTGCATCGTTCCAAAGAAGTTCACATTGCTTGGTGTGAAAAAATATTGGCGTCTTCCCTATAACGCACAATTGAAAATACTCCAAAATTCCAGTCGGAAGTGCCCATAATCAATTATCAAACACCATACTGCCTTTCTTTGTCAATCAAAAATACACCAAAATTCCTTTCAGAAGTGCACCATAACCTATGTTGAATGACATCTGCATCGCTCCAAAGAAGTTCACATTGCTTGCTCTGGAAAAATGTTTGCATCTTCCCTATAACGCACAATTGAAAATACTCCAAAATTCCAGTCGGAAGTGCCCATAATCAATGATCAAACACCATACTGCCTTTCTCTGTCAATCAAAAATACACCAAAATTCCTTTCAGAAGTGCACCATAACCTATGTTGAATGACATCTGCATCGCTCCAAAGAAGTTCACATTGCTTGCTCTGGAAAAATGTTTGCATCTTCCCTATAACTGGCAATTGAAAATACTCCAAAATTCCAGTCGGGGTGCCCATAATCAATGATCAAACACCATACTGCCTTTCTTTGTCAATCAAAAATACACCAAAATTCCTTTCGGAAAAGCCGCATGACTCATGATGAATAACATCTGCATCGTTCCAAAGAAGTTCACATTGCTTGGTGTGAAAAAATGTTGGCGTCTTCCCTATAACGGACAATTGAAAATACTCCAAAATTCCAGTCGGAAGTGTCCATAATCAATTATCAAACACCATACTGCCTTTCTTTGTCAATAAAAAATACACCAAAATTCTTTCAGAAGTGCACCATAACCTATGTTGAATGACATCTGCATCGCTCCAAAGAAGTTCACATTGCTTGCTCTGGAAAAATGTTTGCATCTTCCCTATAACGCACAATTGAAAATACCCAAAATTCCAGTCGGAAGTGCCCATAATCAATGATCAAACACCATACTGCCTTTCTTTCAATCAAAAATACACCAAAATTCCTTTCGAAAAGCCGCATAACTCATGATGAACATCTGCATCGTTCCAAAGAAGTTCACATTGCTTGTGAAAAATGTTGCGTCTTCCCTATAACGCACAATTGAAAATACTCCAAAATTCCAGTCGGAAGTGCCCATAATCAATTATCAAACACCATACTGCCTTTTTTGTCAATCAAAAATACACCAAAATTCCTTTCAGAAGTGCACCATAACCTATGTTGAATGACATCTGCATCGCTCCAAAGAAGTTCACATTGCTTGCTCTGGAAAAATGTTTGCATCTTCCCTATAACGCACAATTGAAAATACTCCAAAATTCCAGTCGGAAGTGCCCATAATCAATGATCAAACACCATACTGCCTTTCTCTGTCAATCAAAAATACACCAAAATTCCTTTCAGAAGTGCACCATAACCTATGTTGAATGACATCTGCATCGCTCCAAAGAAGTTCACATTGCTTGCTCTGGAAAAATGTTTGCATCTTCCCTATAACTGGCAATTGAAAATACTCCAAAATTCCAGTCGGAAGTGCCCATAATCAATGATCAAACACCATACTGCCTTTCTTTGTCAATCAAAAAATACACCAAATTCCTTTCGGAAAAGCCGCATAACTCATGATGACATCTGCATCGTTCCAAAGAAGTTCAAATTGCTTGGTGTGAAAAAATGTTGGCGTCTTCCCTATAACAAACATTTGAAAATACTCCAAAATTCCAGTCGGAAGTGCCCATAATCAATTATCAAGCACCATACTGCCTTTCTTTGTCAATAAAAAATACACCAAAATTCCTTTCAGAAGTGCACCATAACCTATGTTGAATGACATCTGCATCGCTCCAAAGACGTTCACATTGCTTGCTCTGGAAAAATGTTTGCCTCTTCCCTATAACGCACAATTGAAAATACTCCAAAATTCCAGTCGGAAGTGCCCATAATCAATGATCAAACACCATACTGCCTTTCTCTGTCAATCAAAAATACACCAAAATTCCTTTCAGAAGTGCACCATAACCTATGTTGAATGACATCTGCATCGCTCCAAAGAAGTTCACATTGCTTGCTCTGGAAAAATGTTTGCATCTTCCCTATAACTGGCAATTGAAAATACTCCAAAATTCCAGTCGGAAGTGCCCATAATCAATGATCAAACACCATACTGCCTTTCTTTGTCAATCAAAAATACACCAAAATTCCTTTCGGAAAAGCCGCATAACTCATGATGAATAACATCTGCATCGTTCCAAAGAAGTTCACATTTGGTGTGAAATATTGGCGTCTTCCCTATAACGCACAATTGAAAATACTCCAAAATTCCAGTCGGAAGTGCCCATAATCAATGATCAAACACCATACTGCCTTTCTTTGTCAATCAAAAATACACCAAAATTCCTTTTAGAAGTGCACCATAACCTATGTTGAATGACATCTGCATCGCTCCAAAGAAGTTCACATTGCTTGCTCTGGAAAAATTTGCATCTTCCCTATAACGCAATTGAAAATACTCCAAAATTCCAGTCGGAAGTGCCCATAATCAATGATCAAACACCATACTGCCTTTCTTTGTCAATCTAAAATACATCAAAATTCCTTTCGGAAGTGCACCATAACCTATGTTGAATAACATTAGCATCGTTCCAAAGAAGTTCACATTGCTTGCTCTGGAAAAATGTTTGCATCTTCCCTATAACGCACAATTGAAAATACTCCAAAATTCCAGTCGGAAGTGCCCATAATCAATGATCAAACACCATACTGCCTTTCTTTGTCAATCAAAAATACACCAAAATTCCTTTCGGAAGTGCCGCATAACTCATGATGAATAACATCTGCATCGTTCCAAAGAAGTTCACATTGCTTGTGGAAAAATGTTTGCATCTTCCCTATAACGCACAATTGAAAATACTCCAAAATTCCAGTCGGAAGTGCCCATAATCAATGATCAAACACCATACTGCCTTTCTTTGTCAATCAAAAATACACCAAAATTCCTTTCAGAAGTGCCCATAACCTATGTTGAATGACATCTGCATCGCTCCAAAGAAGTTCACATTGCTTGCTCTGGAAAAATGTTTGCATCTTCCCTATAACGCAATTGAAAATACTCCAAAATTCCAGTCGGAAGTGCCCATAATCAATATCAAACACCATACTGCCTTTCTTTGTCAATCAAAAATACACCAAAATTCCTTTCAGAAGTGCATAACCTATGTTGAATGACATCTGCATCGCTCCAAAGAAGTTCACATTGCTTGCTCTGGAAAAATGTTTGCATCTTCCCTATAACGCACAATTGAAAATACTCCAAAATTCCAGTCGGAAGTGCCCATAATCAATGATCAAACACCATACTGCCTTTCTTTGTCAATCAAAAATACACCAAAATTCCTTTCAGAAGTGCACCATAACCTATGTTGAATGACATCTGCATCGCTCCAAAGAAGTTCACATTGCTTGCTCTGGAAAAATGTTTGCATCTTCCCTATAACGCAATTGAAAATACTCCAAAATTCCAGTCGGAAGTGCCCATAATCAATGATCAAACACCATACATCCTCTCTTTGTCAATCAAAAATACACCAAAATTCCTTTCGGAAGTGCCGCATAACTCATGATGAATAACATCTGCATCGTTCCAAAGAAGTTCACATTGCTTGCTCTGGAAAAATGTTTGCATCTTCCCTATAACGCAATTGAAAATACTCCAAAATTCCAGTCGGAAGTGCCCATAATCAATGATCAAACACCATACTGCCTTTCTTTGTCAATCAAAAATACACCAAAATTCCTTTCGGAAAGCCCATCATGTGAATAACATCTGCATCGTTCCAAAGAAGTTCACATTGCTTGTGGAAAAATGTTTGCATCTTCCCTATAACGCACAATTGAAAATACTCCAAAATTCCAGTCGGAAGTGCCCATAATCAATGATCAAACACCATACTGCCTTTCTTTGTCAATCAAAAATACACCAAAATTCCTTTCGGAAGTGCACCATAACCTATGTTGAATAACATCTGCATCGCTCCAAAGAAGTTCACATTGCTTGCTCTGGAAAAATGTTTGCATCTTCCCTATAACGCACAATTTAAAATACTCCAAAATTCCAGTCGGAAGTGCTCCATAATCAATGATCAAACACCATACTGCCTTTCTTTGTCAATCAAAAATACACCAAAATTCCTTTCAAAGTGCCCATAACCTATGTTGAATAACATCTGCATCGTTCCAAAGAAGTTCACATTGCTTGCTCTGGAAAAAATTTGCATCTTCCCTATAACGCACAATTGAAAATACTCCAAAATTCCAGTCGGAAGTGCCCATAATCAATGATCAAACACCATACTGCCTTTTTTGTCAATCAAAAATACACCAAAATTCCTTTCAGAAGTGCACCATAACCTATGTTGAATGACATCTGCATCGCTCCAAAGAAGTTCACATTGCTTGCTCTGGAAAAATGTTTGCATCTTCCCTATAACGCACAATTGAAAATACTCCAAAATTCCAGTCGGAAGTGCCCATAATCAATGATCAAACACCATACTGCCTTTCTTTGTCAATCAAAAATACACCAAAATTCCTTTCAGAAGTACCATAACCTATGTTGAATAACATCTGCATCTCCAAAGAAGTTCACATTGCTTGCTCTGGAAAAATGTTTGCATCTTCCCTATAACGCAATTGAAAATACTCCAAAATTCCAGTCGGAAGTGCCCATAATCAATGATCAAACACCATACTGCCTTTCTTTGTCAATCAAAAATACACCAAAATTCCTTTCGGAAAGCCGCATAACTCATGATGAATAACATCTGCATCGTTCCAAAGAAGTTCACATTGCTTTGCTCTGGAAAAATGTTGCATCTTCCCTATAACGCACAATTGAAAATACTCCAAAATTCCAGTCGGAAGTGCCCATAATCAATGATCAAACACCATACTGCCTTTCTTTGTCAAAAAAATACACCAAAATTCCTTTCGGAAGTGCACCATAACCTATGTTGAATGACATCTGCATCGTTCCAAAGAAGTTCACATTGCTTGCTCTGGAAAAATGTTTGCATCTTCCCTATAACGCACAATTGAAAATACTCCAAAATTCCAGTCGGAAGTGCCCATAATCAATGATCAAACACCATACTGCCTTTCTTTTAATCAAAAATACACCAAAATTCCTTTCAAAGTGCCCATAACTATGTTGAATAACATCTGCATCGTTCCAAAGAAGTTCACATTGCTTGCTGTGAAAAAATGGCATCTTCCCTATAACGCACAATTGAAAATACTCCAAAATTCCAGTCGGAAGTGCCCATAATCAATGATCAAACACCATACTGCCTTTCTTTGTCAATCAAAAATACACCAAAATTCCTTTCAGAAGTGCACCATAACCTATGTTGAATGACATCTGCATCGCTCCAAAGAAGTTCACATTGCTTGCTCTGGAAAAATGTTTGCATCTTCCCTATAACGCACAATTGAAAATACTCCAAAATTCCAGTCGGAAGTGCCCATAATCAATGATCAAACACCATACTGCCTTTCTTTGTCAATCAAAAATACACCAAAATTCCTTTCAGAAGTGCCCATAACCTATGTTGAATAACATCTGCATCGTTCCAAAGAAGTTCACATTGCTTGCTCTGGAAAAATGTTTGCATCTTCCCTATAACGCAATTGAAAATACTCCAAAATTCCAGTCGGAAGTGCCCATAATCAATGATCAAACACCATACTGCCTTTCTTTGTCAATCAAAAATACACCAAAATTCCTTTCAAAGTGCCCATAACTCATGATGAATAACATCTGCATCGTTCCAAAGAAGTTCACATTGCTTGTGGAAAAATGTTGCATCTTCCCTATAACGCACAATTGAAAATACTCCAAAATTCCAGTCGGAAGTGCCCATAATCAATATCAAACACCATACTGCCTTTCTTTGTCAATCAAAAATACACCAAAATTCCTTTCAGAAGTGCCCATAACCTATGTTGAATGACATCTGCATCGCTCCAAAGAAGTTCACATTGCTTGCTCTGGAAAAATTTGCATCTTCCCTATAACGCACAATTGAAAATACTCCAAAATTCCAGTCGGAAGTGCCCATAATCAATGATCAAACACCATACTGCCTTTCTTTGTCAATCAAAAATACACCAAAATTCCTTTCAAAGCCCATAACTATGAATGACATCTGCATCGTTCCAAAGAAGTTCACATTGCTTGTGGAAAAAATTTGCATCTTCCCTATAACGCACAATTGAAAATACTCCAAAATTCCAGTCGGAAGTGCCCATAATCAATGATCAAACACCATACTGCCTTTTTTGTCAATCAAAAATACACCAAAATTCCTTTCAGAAGTGCACCATAACCTATGTTGAATGACATCTGCATCGCTCCAAAGAAGTTCACATTGCTTGCTCTGGAAAAATGTTTGCATCTTCCCTATAACGCACAATTGAAAATACTCCAAAATTCCAGTCGGAAGTGCCCATAATCAATGATCAAACACCATACTGCCTTTCTTGTCAATCAAAAATACACCAAAATTCCTTTCAGAAGTGCACCATAACCTATGTTGAATGACATCTGCATCGCTCCAAAGAAGTTCACATTGCTTGCTCTGGAAAAATGTTTGCATCTTCCCTATAACGCAATTGAAAATACTCCAAAATTCCAGTCGGAAGTGCCCATAATCAATGATCAAACACCATACTGCCTTTCTTTGTCAATCAAAAATACACCAAAATTCCTTTCGGAAAAGCCGCATAACTCATGATGAATAACATCTGCATCGTTCCAAAGAAGTTCACATTGCTTGTGTGAAAAAATGTTGCGTCTTCCCTATAAACAATTGAAAATACTCCAAAATTCCAGTCGGAAGTGCCCATAATCAATTATCAAACACCATACTGCCTTTCTTTGTCAATCAAAAATACACCAAAATTCCTTTCAGAAG